>NC_136068.1:850699529-852020779 GCF_964261635.1 Lissotriton helveticus
CTGGCCCTCCAACAGAGCGGCCCACCTGGTGGCAAAGACATTGACTCGGACTGCAGCGCTCTTGACAAGCGGATTATGGAGGCATTAGATACTAACTCTCCATGGTCCTCGAGGGCACCTGGGAGATAATTAAAAACAGCACCATGGTTTAACGATGAACTTAAAAAAGCTACGGCCGCCTGTAAGCTCCTTGAAAGAACATGGAGGAAAGACTTCTCAGATCACAGGAAATCTGAATACAAAATCAGTCTCAAACATTATCACTCCGTCATAAGGAAAGCCCGTGCCGCTTACTACAGTGACAGGATCAGTACGGCTGAGAACTCCTCGAAGGAACTCTTCACTATTTTTAAAGAGATCTCATCACTAGCAAGAACAACAGCTCCTAACATCAGTTCTATGGATTCCTGCAATTTGGTGGCAGACTTCTTTGAGGAGAAGGTAGGAAAGATCTACTCCACCTTCCCAGAGGCAGCACGTAATGGGTGCCCGAATAGTGATGGGACACCCAATATAGCGGAATATCTCTGTGGTTTTACTGTCACCTCCAATGACAGTCTCAAAGATATAGCCTTAAGCATCAAGTCGGGCTCACCTAGAAACCCCACTACTCCCAAAGTGTTAAGAGGGAGCCTAGAGGTACTAGCGCCTTACATCAGCCACCTCCTTGAACTCTCCTTTACTTCAGGAACAGTCCCTAAAAGGTGGAGGGAGGAGATTGTCCGCCCCATAAAGAAGAAGCCAAATGTAAGCATGAGTCAATTGGAGAATTTGTGTCCAATTTAACTTCTGCCTTACTTTGCCAAAAAAAACCAGAGAAGGTGGTCAACATTCAATTAACAGCCCATATTAATAAACACAATTTACTTCACCCTATTCAGTCAGGTTTTCGTGCAACCTACTCCACTGAATCAGCACTGCTCCTATCTACAGAAACCATCTGCAAACATGTAGATGAGGGCCAGACGGTGCCCTAGTTCTCTTAGATCTCAGTGCCGCTTTCGACACTGTAGCCCATCCCACACTCCTCCAGCGCCTCAGGAAAGCAGGTGTAGCTGGACGGGCCCTAGAGTGGCTGGGGTCTTTCTTACACAACTGTAGTTTTCAGGTGTCTCAGCAACCGCATTACTCCAGGAGCATTAAGCTGGCCCTAGGGGTCCCGCAGGGCTCCATACTCAGCCCCACTCTTTTTAATTTCTACATCATCCCACTAGCAGAGACTATTCGAAAATTTGGCATCAGTGTCGTGTCATATGCTGATGACACGCAACTGGTGGTGTCTCTAACACAATCACGATGAGGCAGCCCTTAACACCTTGACTTGCCTACAAGAACTGGTGTTAAGGATGTCAAACAACTGTTTGAAACTTAATGGCAACAAAACAGAAGTGTTAGTGATAGGTAGAACCCCCTCGATTTGGTCCTCATCATGGTGGCCTCAGACTCTGGGACCGACCCCACACCCCAGCCAGCAGGTTAAGAATCTAGGGATGTGGCTGGATACTAAACTATCCTTCGAGAACCATACCAGGCGGGTGGCAGGGAAAGGTTTTGGGGTAATGCGAGGTCTTCGGAAGACCCTTGATGTACTACCTGTGACAGCTTGCAAAACTATGGTCCATGCTTTGGGAACCTCACACTTGGACTATGGGAATGCCCTCTATCTGTGGGCTCGTAGCAAATGTGTGCAAAGACTCCAATATATTCAGAACACAGCAGCTCGTCTTGTTCTAATGCTACCCAGAAGAGCTCCCTCTAACCAGGCCCTAGCTTCCCTTCACTAGCTTCCGGTGATGGAAAAAATTCTCTTCAAAGCCCTGTGTGTCAGTCACCGCATCCTACCGAGGAAAGGGCCTACCTATCTTCATGATTTACTCACCCCCTATATTCCGACTCGCCGGCTGAGATCAAGTGGGACAGGATAGGTTAGTATCCCGGCCATCAGAAGAGAAAGAATGGGTGGACCATCCTTCCTTTTCCTAGCAGCTAAACACTGGAACAAACTTCCCCCAGGTTATCGGAGACACTCTTCTGGGAAAAACTCAAGACTTTGCTCTTTCCGTCCTTAGGCCTCCCGTTCTAATGTGTATCACTGTACTGCTCCCAACATGGTCTTTTCTGCCGCAGCGCGCAGACACACTGGTTAGTGTAGCCATCCACTTTATAAATCTGTTTATTGTTATTATTATTATTATAGATAACTTTAGTACCAGTACAAAGAACCTGTGCAGTACTGGCATCGGCACAAGCTTCACAGACAAGCACAAACACACATTAAAGTAGAGCTGACCCCATGAAGACAACACGCAGCCAAGGCTGCTTTCTGATTATGTGTGCTTCTCAAATTAGAACGCCGAGCCCCTCCCTCACAGTCGCACTCCAGGAGGCATACTTCAAACCGGATTAGTTTGAACCAGTGGTGATGGAACGAGTTCCGGAGTGGATCAGTGTTGCATCCCCCAAGTCATGGGGCTTGTGAAAAATCCAAGGTCGCACAAAGAGCAAATGAGCCGCCACGCTGATCCAGCAGGAGAGTGAGAGGTAGACATGTGCTATGTGCAGGGCCGGACTGGGAACCAAAACCGGCCCTGGCAAAGTGCTCGGCCGGCCCCCCCTCCCCACTGGGAGGGGGGGGGGGGGTTGGAGGTGCCGCCGAGCGCTTTGCTGGGGCCGGTTTTCGGCCGATTTTGTTGCAGGGTCGATTTTGCAGCTATGCTGCAAAAACGGCTCTGTAACAAAATAGGCCCCCAAGGGCTCAAAACCGGCCCCCACCCTTGCGGCGCACCGGGGGATTGCCCGGTGCCCGCTATGGCCAGTCCGGGCCTGGCTATGTGGCTGGTGGTGCATTTTGGAGCGCACTGTCACAAGTGTATTAATAAAGCATGGTGTGGTATGTACCGCACTGCCTTTTACAGACAGCAAATTTTCCATTGACAGGGCGACTAGATTTGAAAAGACATGCAGTTTCACTGGTGCACAAATGACACTGTGTGAAAATCGGGCAGGCAGAAAGACATGAAGACAGGCTAGCAGGGAGAGATACAAACGGACAAGTCGATAAGAAAATTGTTATGATGAACACCTTTTGAACACTGAAAACATGCGATAATACGCAAGCATGGTGCAAAAAACACTGCTATTTTTTGCGGAATTGACCACGTGCAACCGACTTCCAACACCCCCCTGGCTACAGTAAATTCCAAGATGAGAGAGAGAAATGTTACCTATAACGACCCAGACTTGGTGAGTGTTGATCCACATGGACAGAGAATCCTTCCGCTGCCCGGCCTGGGAGTGCTCCGTGAACCACAGGAGGGCCGCGCAGAGAAAGAGGGCGCAGGAATGGGGCTCTTGGGCAGGTTTGTTTCTAGGGTTGGTAGGAGGGTTATTGTAGGATTTGCAAATCGGTGACAAGCGGGGCTCAAGGGCATAGATTGGTCCGAGGAAGGCTGGTGTGGGGGAAGAGCGCCTTTTTTTGACTTGGTGGTTGAGGACAGACACGTAAGTGCCTGTTGGTTACTGTGTCGACCAGGGGAGGGGTTCTAGGTAAGTGCAGGGTTTGTGGCTTTAGCACTGAAGCTGAAAAGACATCTGCTTTCAATGAGCATCCCGTGGTTTTCATGGTGTTGCTGGCAGTTCTCTGCCTTACAAATTCCTCGGGGACTTAAGTCTGCGTTTTTGTTGGGGGAGGGGAGCGGTGCGCCTCCACAGAGGGTGTTTTATTTCTGCCCAAGCTCTCTAGTTTCTCCAGCTTTCCTTTTCTGTTTAAGTTTTAGCCTGGAAGTGGGGTGCTGCGACACCCAAACTTATATTAAATTAACTCCAAGCCATCTAGTCAACCTTTTAGCCCACGCTGCTCGATTAAGCATGAACATTGGAGCGCTTTACAGGGTGCTCATGTAAAGCGCCCCAATACCTTTTGGGTCGAGTTCGAGCTATATAAAACTGCACACAAAAAAACCATTTCAACACTTTAATATTCTGTGAGTGAGATTGTGTCTGACTGAGATGAGCCTTTTACCCAACTAAAAGTTACCCCGAATCCTTGTTTGTAGTCCCCCTTAGGCATTCCTCTACCCCCTCCCCCCACACATACACACAACATCCCATTTTCAAGTTGCAGGGCAGCCGAACACTGGCAATAACTTTTATCTGAATCACTTAACATGGCCCACTTGAGGCTGCTCTTCCCAGAAAATGCCCCCAACATGGTGTTTTGAGATTAGTGAAGTAATTTGTATCAGTTATGTTGGTGTTTGCTTTTTGGGTGGGTGGCTGGAGTGGGAATGCGGAGGCTTAATCGGGGCAGGATAAATCGGTGACAATGCGAGGTACTGCACGGTTTGTGTGAACACATTTATCGGTGTGTATTCTGTCCATGGAGACCCTAATCACCAAGCCCAGGCTTGTCTGCCTCACCCAGTGTCCGGCCTGCAGAGCGGAGCCTGCAGTCCCCAGCGTGCAGCCTTGTCTCCGGTGTTCTGGTCCCAGTGGGAAGTCTCCGGGCTCCAGCAGTCCTGTCCGCTGGGGGCAGTCACCGGTGAGAAGTTGCAGTCTGTCCTTCAGAGTGCGTCCTGCAGTGTCTACTCTGCCGTGTCTGCAGGGGCCAGTTTGCAGGATTAATACTCCAGTGTCTAGCGTGGAGTCTGCAGCACGGAAAACCCTGCCTGTGTGTGAAGTCTGCTGTCTCCCGCCTGCGGTATTGAGAGAGCGCAAACTGACCTAAATGTATGAGTGCATCACACTTACCTGTAGTAAGCATAAATCATGAGGAGAAATGCCATGAGTGCTAATAGTATCTGAAATTATATTCTGAATGTATAGCTAATGTAGAGATTTAAGTAAAAGTGGAACTAATACAGAAATGTGTGACACTATATGATTTTATTAGATGTGATTATTCCTGAATTCATGTCGTGTAGCTGCTAAAATGTAAGATGGCATGTGGTAAAACGCAGAATGTGGTAGGCCTCAGGGCCAAAGCTAGAAAGTGTTTCTTTTCACGACATAGATTGAAATAATGTTTTGGCCATTGCATTAATGGGCCATGATTTATAGATGTGTTTATTGAATAATAGAATAAGAGTATTAACATGCTTTAATTAATGAAGAAGTTGAATGCTATAATCATTATGAGAAATGCTGTGGGCCTGAATTATTTTAAACATTGATTTATACGTACATGTCTGGGCTGAGAAATGTTGCAAGCCTTTTTGGAAGTCTATGAGAGTTGGGTTCTTGGCTGCAGATATCTGTCTGCAAAGGAAAAGGGGGGATCCAATTATAAATGAATGAATAGAGGTCTGTTCAGTAGACGGCCCAGACATGGAGGAGGGTTCTGGAATGTTTAAGGGGTATCAGCGGGCCGGAGAAGAGTCTGAGAAGCAAGGTCAACTCCAACGTACGAGGCCCAATACAAAGCAGCATGGAAAAAGCCAGAAGCTACACCACGTGAGAGGCGTCTCACGAGGGGCGTCTCAAATGTTGTTGACTGTTTTGTATTAGGGACAGCACCCCTGGGTGGAGTTAGAGCAGATACCTGAGGACCCTTTAGAGAGCGGATGGGTAGGCAGAGAGGGGTCATGACTGGAGAACTATAGGTTTTCACCAAGAGACTTAGAGTGAGTGACTTCCCTTGGGGGTCATTCACTGCTGACACCTTCGTTAGGTTGGGATTTGGTTAAGTAGGGATACCATCTAGAGCAGGGTAGGGACAGCCTAACCTGTGCGTTTTCCTCCAACTTAAATGAAGGAGAGATATGCGTCAATGCTGATAGCTTTATTATTCTTAGAACTTGTGTTAGTGATTTCCGTTGCTCGTCTGAGGGCTTTCAGAGAGCACATGTATGTAGTTGGACCTGTGTATCTCGTGAATCTCATTCTGAGATGCCTGTATTTGCAGCTTATCATATCTTTACAATAAACTTTTGAAAGCTAGAAGTTGTTTGTGATCTTTGGGAGCAGAGTCCTTTATTGGGTGAACTAGCTTGCAGAGAGGGGCACTTTTTCCTCAAAGACAGGCAATAAAGGTTCAGTCGACCAGATCGAGGTTTGGATCAATAGTGATAAGGTATCGATCAAAATCTCGCCCTTCCAGTTGGTAGCTATAGAGGATGGTTGCCTTCTTGAGGACGGTGACCTAGGCCAGGTTAGCTTACCCCAAGGCCCCTAGAAATCGATGATCGGAAGAACCGCCCGCCGAAGAAGATCCGGATGACGTGAGACAGAAAAAGCAGCAGTATCGGTCGAGAGTGAGTATAAAGGGTCATGCGTGTTAGATTGCGGTGTTTTTGTATTGTATCTATGTTGTAATGTCTGGCGGAGTTGAATGTCTGTAGAGTGACTGTGGAACAGGTTGTGAGCGCGCGCAACCGGTGGAAATCTTAAGTTCAAGGAGAGCTTAAGTGGTTCGGGTGTATCGGACACCCAGAGTAATTGTCAAATAGTGTGAAGGGGGTCATGAGGTACCATTGATCACCCGAAAGACCGAGATAGGGGGAACGTAAGAGTGAGTGCGTGAGTAACGGACGCTGGTCGGAGGTTACTGTGTGTGTAAGCAACCTATCAGAGAGACGATAGACATTTCGTCAGTTGTGTTGACAATTACATATAGACTGTGGACGTACAGTCGAGGGAAGTGACCGCTTGGTCGGAAGTAGTCATTTTTCGGTGTATGAATGGGACGCATGCATGACCGGGAGACGAGTTGAGAAAGGAGGGGTGCTGCTGCGAAGCGGAGAAAAGTGACGTCAGGTAGTGGCGCGCAGTGATTGGCTGACCGAAGAAAGACCGCGCCGTGATAGGCCAGCTAGAAAAGACGTCAGAAAGTGTCGCGACGTGATTGGCTGACCGGAGAAAGACCGCGCTGCGATAGGCCAAGCTAGCAAAGCCGCGACAGGATTGGTGGATTGTCATCAGGAAGTAAACAGAGTAGCGAGGCTGGATATTGTGCGCATAATTATGAAGTGTTTTAAATGGCTGAGAGCGGTGTTTAAAAAAGAGAAGCGGGGATCGTATGAGGGGGAAGAAGCCCCGCCGGAGGGTACGCCAGCTCGTTACATGGCAGTGAATGTTGGGCTGCATACGATCCTTTGGATATCAGAGTGGAGTAAGATTACTGAAGGAAATGAGGAACTGACGTTCCCGAAGTACGGGACGTTCAGATTAGAGGTGTTACATCGATTAAAATCAGTCATGACCTCAATGAGACCCTTGCCTAGACCGACCCAGTTTGAAGCTCTTGAAGCATGGATTAGGGCAGCGCATGAAAAGAATATGAACAGACGACAAGAAAGGGTGAAACGATCGGTAAGGGCAGTGCAGGATGCCAGGTGGGATGCGGATGCTAAAAGATGGAGAGTGCATAACATGGAAGTAAATAAATTGTACCCAGTGTTAGAGGTGCCCGTAAATAAAAGCCCCCTAGAAGAAGATGATGAGAGCGAAACAGAGGACAGCCTGATAAACAGATTATTGACAGACAGGCCACCCCCGTATAATAGAGCAGGGGGAGAGGTCGAGCATACTGAAGGAGAAAAGGGGGGCAATGCAGGAGAGCATAGACCGCTTCCCAGTTCAGAGTGGGATCCTGAGGCAAAGAAAGAGCTGTCCCAGCCTAGTCAGGTGCAACAGGTAGTCGGGAGGTTTGTGGTACAAAGAGCGCCGGAAACGGAGTGCGCCACATCCTACGGATTACCAGATGCACTACAGGTACCTGTTACTATAGGTCCTATAATATCGATATATGACCAAGAAAGAGCAAGAGGGGAAGAACGGGTACGGAAGGACAGAGAAAGAGCAGAGAAGGCAAGGAGGAACGATACGATCAATTCCCCAAGTCAGATGCCGATACCGAGAGAGTGGAGCACCCCGATGCACACAGCAGGGGACCCAGGAGGGGATCCTGGGGGCCCTAGATGGCCAGTGGATCTGAGGGGATCTGGACGAAAATCCTTTCAAGAGCTAAACGAGTACATGAAGAAGTGGGATGAGGCAGTGGAGGCTCACAAGAGCATCATAGCTGCAGAAGCTGAAAGGGAAAGTCAGGACAGCAGAGCTCGGACTCACTGCGGGGCTGGGGAGAGCAGCCCGGAGTGGGACTGTAGAGAGAGGGATAGTAGGGGAGTCACCCATTGGGCCCGGAGTGGGAATAGAACAGATCTGGAAAACGGGGGCCCCGGGAGTGGAGGGGTGGCGTGCCCAATACTCAGTGAAGGGGAGAGGAGAGCGCAAGAGTACAGAAACAGCTTTAAGTGTCCACACTGTGTGCCCGGCAATAGAGAACAGAATGGGAGTTGTGAGAGGTCGCACCATAGTCCCTGTGATGACGGAAATGAGCGCAGCCCAGGGAATATGGGGAACCAGGAAGGATCGTATCGGATACTGAGCGATACTAGGCAAAGGGAGAGTAGCGACCAGAGGGAAAATAACAGAGAGGCGTACGGTGAAAGGAGAGAAGCAGAAGAGAGTGGGCAGAGTAAGAGTGGGGGTAACAGGCCCGTGTTCCATCACCTTCCAAGATCGGATGGCCGAGCATGGGACCTGGAGAGATGGGAGCAAGGGAGAGTACTCATTAACTCTCCCGAGCCCAAACGTAGAGCTCGAAGTTGGGATGGTAGGGAGACCAGTGAGCCCCCTTCGAAAGATATATTGCGAGCTGAGATAAAAGCTAAGAGACTCGATGTCGCCAGCTTAAGGTCAGACCTGGATGACATGATAGATGGTACCCTGCCTTTAGAAAGAATGGAAATGTATGAGCAGGATGAAATATTGTATATGGCAAAGGATATCACTCGAAAGGCGAGAGCAATCCATGAGAAGTTAGTCGAACTAGCAGGCAAATATATGGTGGATCTGTCAAGAACCAAAGCATTACAGGGTAACCACAGGCTACATTACACAGATCGAGACCTAGATGAGAGGAGAACGATTGGGCTGAAGACGCATATAAGGGAACTGATCACTGGAATAAGGACATGGAGGGCACTAGATAAGTGGGAAGAAAGGTGGTCCAAGAAAGGGACCGGTAGGAGAAGCACGCTTGGGACGACACCAGGAAGGCTGCAGGGAATAGAAGCATACCCTTTGCGTGAAGTCGCCAATGGGAACTATGTGCATGTCCCTTGGAGTAGAGGAGATTTAGCTGCTTTTACCACCTCCTTCCCCAAATTGCGGGAAAACCCGGTGGAGTGGTACAAGCAAGTTGAGAGATTTGTAAAAATCTCAAAGGTCCTATGGATAGATCTGAACACGCTGTTCGACATTGTAGTACCAGGAGATCTGTGGACAGCATGCAAGGTTAGCGCTGAGTGGCCCACAACGGAGCCAGAGAGAGATGCTAAGACTAATGGGCCGTCCGAGATTGTGATGGCAAAATTCGAGAGAGTGATGAATTGGCTGAAAGAGAAAGTGCCAATGCAAGACATAGATTGGGTCAGAATAGACCGAACCAGACAGGAACCCAAAGAGACCGTCCACGAATATTACGAGAGATTACTGAAGGCGTTTAAACAGTATAGCGGCCTGGATGTAATGGATCCAAAAGACATAGGGCAATTTGTGTCCAAGTTCGTCCTGGGACTGAGACCGGATATTAGTTTAATGATTCAGCAACACTCGATTTGTTGGCAAAGTAAACCCCTAGATGAAATACTGAGGTATGCCAGGTACTGCTGTGATGAGATAGACTCCAAGGCTAAGAAACTAAAAGAAAAGTTGATGGTGGTACAGATGCAGGCAGCAGGAAAGGGGGGACAGCAGCAACAACAGCAAGGAACAGGTACAGGAGGAAAGAAGCAGTACAGTCAGAACAAGGGCAATGAGGAGAGTTCCACCTTTAGACCCAGATTAGACATAGCTGCCTTGAAGAAAACGACAAGGTGCCACCAGTGTAACGAGGTGGGGCATTGGAAACGCGAGTGTCCCTACAATGTAGAGATAGGAGAACAAGAGGAAGAGGAGGAAGAGGTCCAGAGAGCGCCTACGAAAGGGGTGACGCCATACCAAGGAAAGGTGCTCAAAGGGGGGGGGGCTCCTCCCCGAGCCCAGTTCCCGCAACCTCCTCGAGTAGGGACCATGGGTAAGACCTATAGACAGATGCCCCTGTTTGTAGAAGGAGAAGAGTGCTATTATGTGGACCCATTAACCGGACAGAGAGTGGAAAGAGAAGACTGCACCCTCGGGGCAGCCTTGGAAGTGGATCAGAGGGGACCCTATGTTGAGGCAGAAGTAGCAGGGTGCCCCACGACATTTCTGGTGGACACAGGAGCCACTAGGTCCACGATCAGATCAGCTGCAGTTCCAGACCTGCCCATGTCTGGAGAGACCGTACAAGTGGTAGGGGTCGCAAACAGGAGAATAACCAGCCAATTGACAGAACCGGTACAGGTGAAAATAGGGAAGTACAGCGATGAGCACCAGTTTGTGGTTTGCGATTCAAGTCCTGTGTGTCTGCTAGGAAGAGACCTGTTGTGTAAATTGAATTGTACTATATACTGTACACCTCAGGGAGTGGAGGTATTGACCAATGATGATGATGCAGACTTCAAAGTTGCAAACTCAAGAATATGCGTGGAGCTGTACCCTACTTTAACAGTAGATGAGCTCCCCTGGGACTTGAGAGAGACAGTGGCACCAGAAGTATGGGATTTCACTGGGGAAGAGATAGGATTGGTCAAAGGGGTGGACCCAGTGAAAATTGTAGTGAAACCGCATGCTGAGTTCCCAAGAACACCCCAATATAAATTGACTCCAGAAACGATTGCAGGCATAAAGCCCGTGATCGAGTCCATGATTAAACAGGGAATACTGAAAGAAATCGTGGGTAGTCCATGCAACTCCCCGATTATGGGTCTGCAGAAACCAAATGGGAAATTTCGGATAGTACAGGACCTTCGAAAGATTAATAACATAGTCGTTTCATGTTGTCCAGTGGTACCGAATCCATCAGTGATACTGTTTCAGATTCCATTCCAAGCTGAGTGGTTCACTGTGATTGATCTTTGTCAGGCTTTCTTTTCGATCCCTCTGGACGAAGAAAGCCATTTTCTTTTCGCATTTAAGCTGGAAAATCGCGTCCTAACATGGTGTCGTATCCCTCAGGGGTATACAGAGAGCCCATCGATCTTTAACCAGCTTTTGAAGAAAAATCTTGAAAGTCTAGTGCTGCCCCAGAAGTCAGTTCTGGTCCAGTACATAGACGACCTCCTTGTGGCGTCAGAAACAGAAGAAGCTTGCAGGGAGGACTCCATTGCTTTGTTAAATCACCTAGCTGCCAATGGGCACAAGGTGTCCCCGGGAAAGTTGCAGTACTGCCTGACAGAAGTGCAGTACTTAGGACACAGAATAGAGAAAGGCAAACGAAAGGTGTCACCAGACAGGATAGAGGCGATCATGAAAATGAATGCGCCTAAGACACAGAGAGAGGTCAGGATGTTCCTAGGGATGGTGGGTTATTGCCGACAGTGGATCGTGAACTTTTCACTGAAAGCAAAGCCCTTGCAAAAACTGACGCACAAGGAGGTGAGCGATCCGGTACCATGGGACAAAGACTGTTTGATGGCATTTCTACAGCTGCGAGAGGACCTGTGTCGTGCTCCGGCACTGGGAATGCCTGATTACAATAAACCATTTTTTCTTTACTGTTGTGAGAGAGAAGGTTGCGCGTTGTCTGTGTTAGTCCAAATCCATGGGAATGCCCGTAGACCAGTTGCTTATTTCTCGGCTACTTTAGACCCAGTAGCCGCAGCGTTGCCCGGATGTCTCAAATCCGTTGCTGCAACGGGTGTCAGCATTGAGAGATGTGAAAATATCGTCATGGGGCACCCGTTAGAGGTGTGCGTGCCCCATTCTGTTGAACTGTTGATGACCAGGACCAAAACACAGCATCTGACCAACAGCAGGCTCACGCGCTATGAGCAAGTTATTCTTGCTGCAGAGAATGTGACCCTCAAGAGATGCTCTGTTTTGAACCCTGCCACCTTGATGCCACTCCCAAATGATATCGAGGATGATGATGAATGTACAGACCATGACTGCCTCGATGTGACTGAACTATGCACCAAACCCAGACCCGACATCGTAGATGAGCCACTGACTGACCCAGATGAAATTTTCTTTGTCGATGGCTCATGTGTAAGAGACGAAGTTGGGCAGTTGAGAGCAGCTTATGCTGTTTGTACAATTGCTGGAGTTGTAGAAGCTGGGTGCCTGGAAGGAGTACACTCCGCTCAGGTAGCCGAGATTATTGCCCTGACACGTGCTTGCTTGGCAAGCAATCAAATTCGAGTCACCATATACACCGACAGCCAATATGGTTATGGGGTGGTTCATGATTACGGGCAGTTATGGTCTCAAAGAGGGTTCATGACCTCTTCAGGCTCTCCCATTCGCAATGGAGAGTTTGTGCGCCTGTTGTTAGAGGCGTTGCAATGCCCAGCAGGTATCGCAGTTGTAAAGTGCACCGCACATACCAGAAATGAGGACTTCGTTTCGAAAGGCAATAGATATGCTGATGAAGTTGCGCGGTATTGCGCAGAACAAGGGTACTCTTTCACAGAGGTGGAAGTGGGTGGAATAAATGTAAGAACTGAATTAGCCATGATATTGGAAACTGTTGATACTTGGGATGAACTGTCAAACATGCAAGAAAATGCTCCTGATTTTGAAAAAGAAACATGGGAAAAGGCAGGATGTGTAATGGGTGAGTCCCATTTTTGGGTCTCAGCAGATGGCAGAGCAGTGTTGCCCAATGAGATGGTGAGTCCAATGGCCAGACTCATACATGGTCCCGTACACTTAGGGAGAGATGCTATGCTGAGAGTGTTTAGACAGACTTGGTACAATCCTAAGTTTCGAATAGCAGCAGAAGCAGTGTGTCAGCGTTGTGTGACCTGTCAGCAGCTGAATGTAGGGAAAAGAACACCAGTTGCACTGAGTCACATAGGAAGGTCTGGAGGTCCATTCAATCGAATGCAGATAGATTTCATTGAAATGCCGAGATGCAACCGCCTCCGCTATGTCCTGGTGGTTGTTTGTGTGTTCTCCAGATGGGTTGAGGCATACCCTACACGTAGGTGCGACACCCTCACAGTGGCCAAGTTACTGCTTAGGGAACTCATTCCGCGCTTCGGGGTGCCGGCCTCTTTGGAATCAGATAGGGGAACGCATTTCAATAGCGAGCTTGTGAAGATGATTTGTGCAGCTCTAAATATCGATCAGAAGTTGCATTGTAGTTACCGACCAGAAGCCTCAGGAATTGTGGAGCAGATCAATGGCACGATCAAAGCCCGAATTGCCAAAGTGTGCTCCTCAACGACCCTGAGTTGGCCTGACGCCCTGCCATTGGTTCTCATGAGCCTTCGTAGTACCCCAGACAGAAGAACGGGGTTGTCACCACATGAGGTGTTAATGGGGAGAGCAATGAGGTTGCCATCTGTCCCGACTACTGCACTGTTGAATATCACAGATGATATGATCCTGGACTATTGTAAGGGGCTGTCTGACGCCATTCGTTCTGTGTCCCTTCAGGTGCAGGCTGCCGAGGTTCCATCGTGCCAGGGCCCGTGCCATGACCTGTATCCTGGGGACTGGGTCCTGGTGAAAAAACATGTGAGAAGAAGCTGCTTGGATGTTCGTTGGCGTGGGCCCTTCCAGATCATCTTGATTGCGAATACGGCTGTGAAGGTGGGAGGCCTGCCCAATTGGATCCACGCGTCACATACGCGAAGGGTTCCAGCACCTCGGGAAGAAACAGCTCCTCTCTCGGATAGACGTCCAGCAGAGGACCGAGAAGCCATAGAGGGGGCTAGCCAAGCTGAAGAGGTGCCAACGGAAGCAGGGAACGAGTCTGACCAAGCTGAGGACGGTCAGTACAACAGCGAAACAGACGACGCTACAGAAGGAGAAAGTAGCTGGGAGTACGAGTCAGACACTGACAAGTCTGACAGAGCGCGAGAACAGACAAGAAGGAGAAGGAGTAGAAGGGCACGTGGAGAAGCTAATTGGCCGCAAAGAAGGAGTTCTAGCCTGAGGTCAACTCCAGAGGTAACCCTTCCTCCGATATCAGAAGACTCAGACCCGGAAGAAGGTGCTCAGGGCGCTGAAGCACCGGACCGAAGAAGGTCAAGAAGAGTGCGTGTGCCTAACAGAAGATACTCCACCCCTGAGTGGACATATCTGGCGACAAATGTCTGTGAAACAGGAGACAGGGAGGATTCGAGCGGTGGTGGTGTCCAGTTCTGAGCCCATCGTCACCGTGGAAATACGACTGTTGGTACCCGGAGTCGAACAAGAAGGGTCACTAACATTCATGCTCCCCAGACCTCCCCGCCTCAGCAAGTTAAAACACATGTTTCTTTCAGAATTGCAATTCCCCGACTTTGGTACAACGATAACAGCACATGAAGAGCACAATCTTCGTTTGGAAATACTGAACTTTGCTATCGAAGCTGCAGGCACAGGCTTGATAGTAGACTGTTAAAGGACTTTGTAAATAAAGTGAACAGAAAAAAGAAGATTACCTAGCGCCCAGGAAGCAGAGAATTTTAGGGAACTTCCCTTGAGTTGATGGAGAAGGGCTAGGGTTGTCTTTATTGAACTGTTAAAGGACTTTTGCGAAAAAGGTTGTCAGCTTCCAGTTGTGTGGATTCTAAAGACAAAAAGGAAAAAAAGAGACTGTAAAGGAACGAGAGGAAAAGAACTTTTTGCTAAGATAAGAGAGAGCCATATTGTCTGACGAAATGGAAGCCGGCACCCAGAACCGCAGAGCTAAATGTATAATAGGTACACTAATAGTAGGAGTGATAATATTAATAGCTTTAGTGGTAACAATTTCTTATGTAAAGGGACATGAGGAAGAGGCGAAGGTAACTGATGTGAAGTCTGTAGAAACGCTTACACCCACTGTTGCTGGTGAGAAAAGGGAAAACATTCAAGAGAAAGCGTTATTAGCTGCAGAAGCCCGCAGGTTACACGTAGATGAGTCCCAAGGAGACTTTAGGTCAAATGCTTATGCTAAACTCTTATATGAATACGTGGATGCCATGGAGGTTAAGGATTGTTACGTCTGCATGCAGTTGCCGGCGTCTGTAGATGAAGGCATTAGATACCATCACCTCCCGCTGACATATGGCATTACATGTAGCTTATTGCTTAGTATATTTTATGAGAGAGATAGTTTTGAATACTATTTCTCCAACTATGATTCAGTGTTGCCAGAAGTCCCAAATTATAAGCAGATGAACAAATGGGACTACTGGAAGAGTGAAGACAGATTGGCCAAATTCTTCATTCCTTGGATTACCTTAGATACTTCACATGCCCGTAGAAATAACCTGACATGTAAGGTGTCAGAAGTCGAGAAGAAGTTCATAGGGCAGGTGGATGATCGTTACAGGAGACAAAAGATTTTGAAAAAATCAGGACAATGGAAAACAGATTGGACCGAGGAAGAGAAGGCACACAAGAGAAAGGGTAGTAGTGGTCCAATAGCTTTAGATAAGACGCAGAGAGGGAAGCTATGTCTTCACCGAGCCAAAACGTATTATGAAAATGTATACGTGGGAGAAGTCGACTGTGAACATGCTTTCAATATAGAGTACTATACTAAGGATTTCCTGAAGGGAATGCAAGTGATTCCAAATGTGTATTTTGTATGTGGAAGAAATGCTTACGTGAGACTACCTGACAACTGGTATGGATCATGTTACCTAGCAATTGTCTTTCCCAAAATATATCATGCACAAGACTTAGTGATCATCGAGGGCAAGACATCATCAAGGGGAAAGAGAGATGTAGGAGATGCAGAAATGGTTGGAGATGTCTTTGGAGCTATGTTCCCTCTTTTGGGAGTAATCCTTAATGATGTTAAAATTAGACGACTGGCAACAGTTGTCGACAGGTTGTCTGCCAGCACTGCTCAGTCCTTAATGCTGGTAGAAGGAGAGATGCAATCGATAAGGGCTATGGTTCTTCAGAACCGTCTTGCGTTAGATGTCCTACTAGCAAAAGAGGGCGGAGTCTGTAAGGCTTTGAAGGTCCAGGAATGTTGCACTTACATTCCAGACAATTCGAAGCCCCTTGAGAAAGTTATTAGGAACATAACTAATATTCACAAGGAGATCGAAGACTTGAGTAGAGAAAATGTCTGGGAAAAGGTGGGCCACGGAATGAGTGAAGTTGGAGGGTGGATTTCCACCATAGGCAAAAGCTTTGTGTGGTATATCCTAAAACCTATCATCATAATATTGATCTGTGGGATTATATTGTGGGGATTGGTGAGGGTATTCAAATGGTACAGAGCAAGAAGGTCAGAAAGGGCCCAAAGAGAACAGCTGCAGAGATTGGCTGCCATACAAGATAATCAGTACAGGAGTCTGAGGGCTCTGGAAGCGCAGAGACAAATTATGCCAGCAATAACTGCAGTTTAAATGTTAGTGATGACCCCGAGAGGTCATCAAAGGGGGGAACTGAGAGAGCGCAAACTGACCTAAATGTATGAGTGCATCACACTTACCTGTAGTAAGCATAAATCATGAGGAGAAATGCCATGAGTGCTAATAGTATCTGAAATTATATTCTGAATGTATAGCTAATGTAGAGATTTAAGTAAAAGTGGAACTAATACAGAAATGTGTGACACTATATGATTTTATTAGATGTGATTATTCCTGAATTCATGTCGTGTAGCTGCTAAAATGTAAGATGGCATGTGGTAAAACGCAGAATGTGGTAGGCCTCAGGGCCAAAGCTAGAAAGTGTTTCTTTTCACGACATAGATTGAAATAATGTTTTGGCCATTGCATTAATGGGCCATGATTTATAGATGTGTTTATTGAATAATAGAATAAGAGTATTAACATGCTTTAATTAATGAAGAAGTTGAATGCTATAATCATTATGAGAAATGCTGTGGGCCTGAATTATTTTAAACATTGATTTATACGTACATGTCTGGGCTGAGAAATGTTGCAAGCCTTTTTGGAAGTCTATGAGAGTTGGGTTCTTGGCTGCAGATATCTGTCTGCAAAGGAAAAGGGGGGATCCAATTATAAATGAATGAATAGAGGTCTGTTCAGTAGACGGCCCAGACATGGAGGAGGGTTCTGGAATGTTTAAGGGGTATCAGCGGGCCGGAGAAGAGTCTGAGAAGCAAGGTCAACTCCAACGTACGAGGCCCAATACAAAGCAGCATGGAAAAAGCCAGAAGCTACACCACGTGAGAGGCGTCTCACGAGGGGCGTCTCAAATGTTGTTGACTGTTTTGTATTAGGGACAGCACCCCTGGGTGGAGTTAGAGCAGATACCTGAGGACCCTTTAGAGAGCGGATGGGTAGGCAGAGAGGGGTCATGACTGGAGAACTATAGGTTTTCACCAAGAGACTTAGAGTGAGTGACTTCCCTTGGGGGTCATTCACTGCTGACACCTTCGTTAGGTTGGGATTTGGTTAAGTAGGGATACCATCTAGAGCAGGGTAGGGACAGCCTAACCTGTGCGTTTTCCTCCAACTTAAATGAAGGAGAGATATGCGTCAATGCTGATAGCTTTATTATTCTTAGAACTTGTGTTAGTGATTTCCGTTGCTCGTCTGAGGGCTTTCAGAGAGCACATGTATGTAGTTGGACCTGTGTATCTCGTGAATCTCATTCTGAGATGCCTGTATTTGCAGCTTATCATATCTTTACAATAAACTTTTGAAAGCTAGAAGTTGTTTGTGATCTTTGGGAGCAGAGTCCTTTATTGGGTGAACTAGCTTGCAGAGAGGGGCACTTTTTCCTCAAAGACAGGCAATAAAGGTTCAGTCGACCAGATCGAGGTTTGGATCAATAGTGATAAGGTATCGATCAAAATCTCGCCCTTCCAGTATCCTGTGTAAATAAAGTCTGTCCAGTCAACAGTGGCGTGACACACTGCGGAGCCGACAGTCTAAAAGCTGCAGCTGGCAGTCTCTAGTTGCATTGCAAAGTCTCCGGAGTGCTGTCTCACCTCCCGCACACAGCCTGCAGCCCCAGTGGCGTGTTTATTTGCTGGATGAAGTGAAGGAATGGAAATGTTTAGTCTGTGATACAGAGGAGTCCCAGCCGCGGTCCCACTGCTGGGGGCTTTGCGGCGCTGTCACTGGGCTGCACCACTGCTGGGGAGCACCTCGGATGGAGAGTGACACTCATGGGACGCCCCGTACCACGGGCACCGTGGCTATGTCTGAAAACCTCGGGCAGAGCAGCTGTCCGCATTGAGCCGGACACGGCCCAGCAGAGCTTGGTCCGGGTCTCTGTTGCAGGAAGTCAGAGGCAGGACCAAGGAAGACAACCAATCCGGACGAGAGCGGCTGGAGGAAAAGGCAGACCAGGACGCTGGACGGTGTGACATCAGGAAGTAGACAGGGAGAGGAGTCGCGAGGACCGGAGAAACGGAACCGGAGGGGAAACCGACGCGGGACGAGGAGTCGAGGAAACCCACGGAAGAAGGCGCGGAAGCCGAAGAGTGGTTCGAATAGTGGTGGATTCCTTCCTAACCCCAAGAGGGCGCAACCGCCGCCGTAACTCAGGAACATTATGGCTCGGACATTGAGTGATAGAGCACACAGGGCTCATATTTAACCTGTACGGAGGACGGGGTGGATGGGATGGGAAACCTGGAAACTGTAGATAGTGTTGTGGTGTGCCCTGAATGGACGCTTGTGGACGGCCTCGCCTAGAGGCCTTGCGCGGGGGCAGGGGCGCAGCAGCGAGTCACACACACGGACACTGGTGGTGAGCTCGGAAGTGACGTGCTCGAGCGCAACGTCCTTCATTTATTGACGCCGCAGGCCACGCCTGGCCTGCGGGTGTATGAATGCATGTGCGTGCATACACTAGACCGCTCACGGTCATTACATCCCTATCCAACTATGCAATTTGTTTTCTTTTAAATCACTGAAAAACAAAGTCATTCTTATAATACGTCACATCAAAATGCCTGGGTACTTGCGTGTCCCTTGTTGACCAAGTCAGGGTCTCAGCAGGCAGGCATAGTCCTTTAACTTCTGGCTCGGTGGTGGATTAGGTCTCAGGTTGTACCTTCGGGCGTTTCCCCTGCCACCCTCATCATTCTGATGAGTGTCTCTGGTTGCACTCGCCGACATTTGGGATTCTACTGTGGATTCCAGGTCTTCCACTTGGCATTCTGGGGGATTTGTATTTTCTCCTCGAGAGGTCGCCGCCCCATTTGGTTGATTTTCCCCCTCTGCTGTCTCTGATCGTTGCCTGCACTCCGGCTGGAGGGCTTTGAACCATGAGGTGTTTCGTGATACCTCTTCTCCTCCCTTTTGAGCTGTGACCATGGTCCCTTTCGTTGCCGTCACTGTCCACGTGCCCGGCTCGTAGCGAGTTTGGAATTTCCCTCCAGGACGTCTGTTCCTGATGATCACTTGAGTCCCTGGGCTTATGTCTCTCGGAGTGGCCCTCCTCCGCATGCTGATGCGCTGATTCCCCTGCCGTCTCCGTGCCTGGGCTTCTTCGGTGTCGGCCAGGGGTGGTGCCCAGCCCGGGGCGGTGGGGAGGAGGTCTCTCCGGGGTCCTTGGAACATGAGGGTCCATGGGCTCCTTTGGGTTACGCAGTGGGGAGTGCTCCGATATTCTCGCAGGAATTCGTGTAATCTTTGTTCGGGGTCGGCCTGTTCCACTAGGGCGATTCGAAATACTTTGTTCAGAGTCCGCATAAACCTTTCCACATCCCCATTCGCCTGGGGCCACTGAGGTGTGACACGGCGGTGTTGAATTCCTCTCGTGGTGAGGAATGTGGCAAACTCAGCCCCCTGGAACGGTGGTCCGTTGTCGCTCCGTATTTCCACTGGGTAGCCGAACATTGAGAAAATCTTTTCCAACGCCGGTCCTACATGTGTGAAAGCAGTGGAGACTACCCTCTCCACTATCGGGTACTTGGAGTATGAGTCGACGACTACTAGTGTGTGTCCTTCCCCGGGGAAGCTTCCAAAGTCTATGCTCACCTTGGTCCAGGGAGATGTACAGGCATCTTCCGTGATTATTGGCACAGGTCTCTCCGGGTCGCTCGTTAACTGGCAGCTCATACAATTCCTCACATATTCTTCTAACCTGATTTCCAGATCCGGGAACCATACCTTCTCCCTCATGCGAGCCTTCATCTTGGTCGTGCCTTGGTGCCCTCCATGAGCAAGCTGCACCGCCCGGTGTCTTAGACTTTGTGGTATGACCAGCCGTGTTCCTCGTAGCAATACTCCGTCATCCGTGGCACTCAGCTCGTGCCGTACTCGCCAGAATTTCGTGAGTGAGTCTTTGTCTTCCGCGGCCCAGGACGTGGGTGGGCGCAGGTAATCCGCCCAGGATCCGTCTTGGACAGCCTGAAGCGATCTCCGGTATGTGCTGTCAGTGGCCGCGGCTTCCTTGATGTCTTCGATGGTCATGTTGTTCGGGCATGATGTGATGGCCACCCACTTAGCATACTCCTCACAGTCGTCGTCTGTTGGTTCAGTGTCTTGCTGTGAAGGATGGCGTGACAGGTAGTCCGCAGGATTTTTGGCCCCAGGGCGGTAAGTGACCTCCATCTCGTACGATTGTAATTGGATCACCCACCGTTCGATGCGAGGTGGCGGATGAGGTGCGGTTCCCTTGAAGAGGGGTACTAGTGGTTGGTGGTCGGTAACCATTACAAACGGGTGACCTTGTAGATATAAATGGAAGTGGCCGCAAGCCCACTTGATAGCGAGGGCTTCCCGCTCGATCTGGGCATACCTTGTCTCAGTCGGGGTTAGGGCCTTACTGGCAAACGCCAATGCCGTCCACTGGCCAGGTTCATGTTCTTGGGTCAGGACCGCTCCAAGACCCACCGGGCTGGCATCGACCACCACCTCTGTGCGCTTCGCAGGGTCGAAGTAGGAAAGTGTGGCTTTCTCCAGGAGTGCATCTTTGATCC
This sequence comes from Lissotriton helveticus, assembly GCF_964261635.1. Taxonomy (NCBI): domain Eukaryota; kingdom Metazoa; phylum Chordata; class Amphibia; order Caudata; family Salamandridae; genus Lissotriton; species Lissotriton helveticus. Next base: position 850,720,459 of record NC_136068.1, read on the forward strand.
CTTGGAAGGCTTCGTCTTCTCTCGAGCCCCACTGCCATGGGGCGTCGGCTTTCGTCAGTGCTCGTAGCGGCTCACTCCTAGTGGCCAGGCCTGGTATGAATCGGCCACAGTAAGTGGCCATGCCGAGGAAGCTTCTCACTTCTGTCGGGGATTTCGGTGCTAGCGCGTCCTTGATGGCCTTCGATTTTCTCGGGTCGATTTGGATGCCCTCCTGGTTGAAGACATAACCAAAGAATTCTATCGAGGGTCGAAAGAATTGGCATTTCTCTTTGTGGAGAGTTGCTCCATGAGTGCTCAGTCTCTTCAGGACATCCCTCAGGTGCTTGTGGTGTTCCGAGGCAGTGGCGGAGTGTATCAGGATGTCGTCGCTGACATTTATGACTCCCGGCAGTCCCGAGAGGAGTTCTCGGATGGTGTTCTGGAACACCTCCGCCGCCGAGGAAATGCCGAAGTTCAGCCGTTTGTAGCGTCGGAGCCCCATGTGGGTGCTAAATGTGGTAATGAAACGACTTTCCTCCGCTAGGGGCAGCTGGTGGTATCCGGCGTTTAGGTCTATCTTTGAAAACCACTTCGACCCATTTACATCAGCGACAATGTCATCCATGGTAGGGGTCAAATGTCTCTCCCTGCGGACGGCGGCATTTGGAAGCCGCATGTCAATGCATAACCTTATTGCGCCCGGCTGTTTGGGTTTCTCCACAATGACCATGGGTGACACCCATGGGGTGGGCCCTGTGACTTTCTCGATGACGCCCAGTGATTCTAGTTTCTCCAGTTCTTTCTCCACCAACGGGCGTAGGTGGAAGGGTATTCGGCGGTGGCGCAATGCAGTGGGGGTGATCGATCTGTCAATATGCAGTTTGACGGGTTCACATTTGATGCAGCCCAGGCCTTTGAACAATTCGGGGAAGCGTGCCAACAGCTCATCTACTTGATGGGCCCTTATGCTGTTTGCAAAAGCTATGAGTTTCAAGTCCTCTGCTGTGTGGCTGCTTATCAGAGTGTCGGCCTCCCGGTTGATGATGTGGATCGTTGCCATCACTTGTGATTCATCGGTCTGGATTGGTATCGTGATTTTTCCTTTGAGGGGTAGTGGTGTGTCCGCTCCGTAGGCGAAGATCCGCGTCTTGGATGGTATTACCTCCGGCCGTGGTCGTAGTTTGTTGAATTGTTGTAGGCCCATCACATTTACCGTGGCGCCAGTGTCGATTATGGCCTTGACCTCATTTCCCGCCATTTGTACGATGCACGTGGGTTGTGGCCGTCGTCGTTGTTTCAGCTCTCGTGCAAATGAGACGATGTATGCCTCCTCATCCTCTGACTCCGAGTCATCATACACGGTGGGTAGGAGTTTCTCCGCCCTTGTTGACGGTGAGTCGTTTAGTGACAGCTGGCGGACAGCCTTTGTGGGCATCCGTGCCTTTCTGAACGTCTTGGGCGTGTTTCTCTTGCGGCATACCGATGCAAAATGGTTAGGTATCCCACAGTTTGCACATGTCTTCCCTTGGGCCGGGCAGTCCTTGGCCGCGTGGGGTTCATGCCCGCAGTACCCACACCGTGTTCGAGTTGGGTCCCTTCGGTATTCCTTTTGCGGTGGTCCGCGTGGTTGGGACCGTACTGCATCCGCCCGCTCCACTTTGATAGTCTCTACCTTGGTTTGTGGCTTGTGTAGTGCCTGTTCCATGGCGGTGGCTCTGATGCTTGAGAGTTCGTGGGACCTAGCGAGGATTAGGATGTCTTCTAGTGACATGCCCGGTTTGCGTAGAATCGCCCCTCTCAGTGTCTTGTCTCGGCACCCCTGAATTATCTGCCTTCTTATGGCTTTCGGTTGGTCTTCGTCAGTAGAGCTGGCCAGCTCCCTGACACGGGTGTGGAATTGGTCCATCGTCTCGCCTTCCCTTTGGCGTGCTTGCCCCAGCTTGAAGACCTCGAAGTCCACATTCAGTTGGGGGTCGAAATGGCCATTCAGAGCGGCGACTGCTGCGTCATAGTCATTCGGAGGCCCCGTGTTGGGCAGGTGCTTGAACAGCCTGAATATTTCATCGCCTGCGTAGTGTAGCAAGAGCGACCGCTTCACTGCATTGTCTGTCTCCCTTGTTACAACAAAGTAGTTTTCCAACCTTTCGAGCCATATTTTCCACCTTGGGGAGGCTGTAGGTGGGTCGGTCGCTTCACTGAATGGCGGTAGTACCCCCGTGGCCGCATGCTGGAATGGGATGGTGATGATAGGAGCGGGTGCGCCTTCGTCCCCCATGCTGACGGTGCGTTGTGGTGGTGTCTGTGGGCCCCTTCCTGCCTTGTTCCCCTCCTGCGCTAGTTCCGCAACGCTACGTGGTCGCTGTGCAGCTCACCTCGGAACCTTCGCGATTGTCGTCGATCTCAGGGACGCCAAGTGGTGTTCACGCCGTAGGCCGTGCTCCTCTCATGGTGACGTCCGTCTTCAGGCAGCGTGTGTGCGCCGCGCGCTGGTCCAGAGGCTTCCCCCCCTTGACACGGGCAGAGTGTGTTCTGGGGTGCAGCAGGTACACCCCCCCCAGCGAGTTCCACGGCTCACCCCCAGTGTGGGAGCCTACAGCGGTGTGAATTTCTATCTCACGCGCGATGCGTGAGCAATAGCAGGCACCGCGCCGTTCCGCGGCTCACGCGAAAGGCGTGGGAAACGGCAGGGGGTCACAGAAAGGCGGGCCAGCTTTGCGCTCTCCGGCGCCGGTGACTTTTCCGAGCTCGTGGGTGTAATTGAGGCCCTGGACAGAGGGCAGGGGTCCAGGCATGCAGGCCCCAACGTGGCAGGGGTGCCGACCAGGATCTTCGCGGTAAGCACCGTGGGACGGAGCCGGACGCTCCGACGAGGCGCAGATGTGCGAGCGAGGGTTGGGCCCCCTCCGCTCGTCGCCAATGTTGTGGTGTGCCCTGAATGGACGCTTGTGGACGGCCTCGCCTAGAGGCCTTGCGCGGGGGCAGGGGCGCAGCAGCGAGTCACACACACGGACACTGGTGGTGAGCTCGGAAGTGACGTGCTCGAGCGCAACGTCCTTCATTTATTGACGCCGCAGGCCACGCCTGGCCTGCGGGTGTATGAATGCATGTGCGTGCATACACTAGACCGCTCACGGTCATTACATCTAGCAGCCGGCACCAGTTCTCGTAGTGCTCCTTTCCTGCACCTGACCCCCCCCTAAAGCACTACATCAGACCCTCCCATAAATGAGGTAGAAGTTTGGTCACCAGAGGATGTAAAAAAATCCATGCTGATTGTGAAAGCAGACTATGGTACTGAAAACTCCATTCGTCTCGTACTGACCATATTTCTGAATACACCGGGTGTGGTGACGGTTCCCCACTTCACATAAGTACCCCCTCTTTCAAATCAGAGTACTTACCGTCCTCTTTGTTCTTCCTTCAAGCATCCTGGGGTTCGACGGACAGACCGGATATTCCAGCTCAAGGAAAACGCCAGAGGACTCTATGTTCCACCAGCAATTAACCAAGAACATTCAGGAAATCATAATACCGCCAATAATTGCAATAAAAACTCAACAATTGACAAACTACTAAATCCTCCTAGCTTCTATTTTTGCCCGTCCCTCCCACACTATGCTTGCATTTTTTCTATGTATAATTTATTATTGTTATTAACCTGAACTTGACACGATGAAGCACTACTAATGTAAGTTTGGGGCGACTGTCCCATCGATGATAAGAGCGCGCACTTAGTATAGTGTAGCACGTCTAACTAAATGAAAATGCATTTTTCTTTATTTTAATAAATTATTGGAATGCTGCTCTCTTGTTTTTTTAATGGTTGTGTACTTATGATTGCACTGTTAAAATTGTTATAAATGTTATGGCATATACATGCTAATGAATAAATAAATAGAACAAATTCATAGAATACAGCACACTGCCACAAATATATTTCCAGCACATTTTCCATTGTTTTAGCAAAAAAAAGTCTAAGAGGTAAATTTACTGTTAAAACTATATGGTACACAAACAATCATTTGTGGAAATCATGTTTCAGCAAATATCACTTGCACATCATAAAGTATCTTGATGTGTTTTGAACCTATTAAAATCTTGTTTCAATCACACTTTATAATTGCAAAAATGTACTTCATTTGTGCTTTCCTACCTGCTGTTTTTGAAATGTTTGTACAGTTCATTTACATATATTTAAATGTTGTGTGTTAGAAAAATCACGACATCCTACAGACTTTCCTTTCACACTGCCTGTAACCTAGCAAGATTGTCAGTCAGTTCACTATACAAAATACTCTCAGTTTGCAGTCCAAGAAAAAAAAGTAAGTACCAATCTCAATGTTAAAAGAATAAGCACCAATTCGTTAGAAGACATAGCCTTGCATTTGATCTCTGTCTTTGAATGCTTAGCAAAAGTGACGTGATAAAAACAAAATTTAAAGGCCTCTTTATTGCTCATTCACCCTTTGAACTCCAGCAAGTTTATTTTGGTGGGGTGCTGCAGCACCCCCCACCTTCCAGCACCTATCAAGATTTAAGTAAATAAGGGAAAAACGCTGCCCAGTATTTTTTCCTCCTTATACTATGTCAGAAGTGCAGGTTGCATACAGTAAGAATGAATACAATGAGTTCTAGTCTAGGGGCTCCATCGCAACATGACAAGCTAGCTGAGTGGCTCAGCTGAAGGCTGGCAATGATTGACAAAGTTCGGCCCTGACTTTCACTCAAAGTGTATTGGCGCTGGCCAGGCCTAGCAGCCTCTCCTTCATATAAAACGGCCTCGGTTCAGATTGGGCAAAACACATTTTATCACGAAATGAGAACTCACTTCTTTCTTAAATGCTGAAATTAGCGCCTCTTGTTAGTTTGTCACAAAGAGAGGGTAATTCATTCCTTGGCCAGAAGGCTCGGATTGTGACTCTCTCTCTGCCGGGCAACTTGCAAACAGCTGTTCTCACACTCATTTTCCTGTATCGAATTCTAGACAGGACAGAACCAACCAAATTAAGACTGTATATCCTTCACAGTTCACGTGCATGGAACTCAGCTGTCTGCTTGAGAGCAGCACAGCACTCCCCGTGAATTAATAAAAGAATCCTGCTTCATGGAAGACCATGGTGCAACCCAGGAAGCAAAGGCAGAGCCAATAATAATCACTTTGTACAATATACATAATTTCAAATCTTCCCTTAAAGGAAAAGCATTCTGTTCTGATGTGGCAAATGGGTGTCATGTAATTTAAAGTGCCTTGGTATTCCCACAGATTTCTTTGCTTCCTGGAAATAAATCTGCTTTTTAGGTCTCGCCTGTCGATGCGCATGCGCATCGAGCAAGGCGAGAGTTTTGCGAGTTATCCACTCTTTATCCACACTGCAAGGAATCGTGGCGATTCCTTGCAGTGCCCGTGACTTTTAAGGTCAATGCGCATGCGCATTAAGCTTATGCGCATGCGCATTGACCTTAAAAGTCACGGGCGCGTGCATGTCCGTCTTTGTTTACCCGCTCCGCCCCCTCCCGCCGTGTCGCCTTGCCTACTCTCTTCCACAGCCTCCCCCAGCTCCGCCCCCTCACTACTTGATTGCACGGCCGCTAGGCCGTGCCTCCCCTACTCTCCTCCCCCCTCCTCCTCTCCTCCCCTGCCTCCTCCCCAAAAAAATGTCCAACAATTCAGTGCTATTGCACTGCTACTAGCTAAGCATGAAATCACTCTACACTGAGGGAGCAGACATGTGCCCACTGCATACAACAAGTGAACTGTATGCCACACGTCAGCCCCCAGCCTCCAGACCAAGGGGCATTTGGCAACCCCTACAGTACTACCTGCGGGTATCGGAGTCCACGGAGATGAACTCCTGACTGCAAGTGTGGTCTTTCTGTGGCTTGAGTCGGCCTTGCAGACCCGCACTGTATATGACGGATGAGCCCTGCTCTCATTGGGTTCGCTGCCGCCTATACTTCCTTCCCAATTTCCAGGACTCGCTGTCAGTACTGTACCAGCTGACGTTACCGGTGTCCTCTTCGATACACTGCTCTATTGTACACACCATAATGCTCCCATACCTGGGGGTTACTGTTGGTTTTGTTTATGTCATGATGACATTTTAAATAAAGTTTTTTTTTTTAAAGAATAAAGTGTGAATGTTTACAGTATAAGCAACTTTGGTAAACATTTATGGCAACTAGAGTAGTTATAATCGCTCGACTCAGTCCCTCCTTCACATGCCTTAATAACACTCACCCTCGGAATACGATATAAAATTTTAAAAACATGCCACATCTATTTGACGCATGCACCCACTCCTCCGACCCACCGGTCCTCCACTGGGTGACATAAGGGGCAGGCAAGGTGGGACAGGGCACAGCCCTCCTCTACTGCTGTATTCCACAAGCTAACTCTCCTATGTTGACACTTGCCAGGATGAAGTCGGGCACGGAGAGGCTTTTGCCGTTCCAGAAGACTATGGGAGGTAATGTGCGCCAGGGACTTTTTAATTCTTTTCTCCACTCCACGCCCTTCGCCACAGCAATCCCAGGTGGGAGTGATCAGCAGAGTGGCATGATGAAAGGCAAATGAATGGGCTTGGCTATGCAACTTTAATAAGATTATCTAGCAATTCTGATACTCAATTTACTAGCCAAATCTCAAATTAGAAGACACACTAGAAACTCTCACTTTTGTAACATAGTGAGTGTCTGCAATCCTTACCATAGCTTCCTGCACGATTTCATTCATAACCATCAACGCTGAAAAGAAAGACCTATAATTTCCCATAAAAAGAGATTACTTCTGTCACAGGGGGACCAGGCGTCGCGGATTTGCCAGGACGGTCCCCGTTTTTCACCAGCTGTCCAAATATACGCAAAGTACTTACTATATTTGCATTCTGTAAATAGGGAATTCTATACGCTAGGGCATGCGTTAAACAAGAAACGTCCATTCGTCCTAATTGCATGCAAAGTGAATGACAATGCGATGCAAGGGCTTGCGTTGTTACGCCTTACGATGTAAAGCTTCCCGCGATGTTGAAATTGCGTTGTGCTGTCGCCGCGAAGTAAGCACATCGTTGTAATGGGTGTACGCCCCCTACGTTCTGTGCCCTCTTATCAGTGACCACTAAGGTCCTTTAATTGCGTGCCCTCACTGGTTTTGTTACCTTATGTCACTAGATTACCATGCAAGAGCAAAATCTGCTTCAGTTTCTACTCACATTGAGGTAATGCATCACAGGCCAAACTGTGACGTACACCAGACACACTTGCAAGATTCCTCACCAAAAAGATGGAAAAAAGACTTCCAGAATGGTAGACCAGAAACAACCTATCATCTGCTTGTCCGTGCTCTGCCATGAACTACTGTAAGGCATTTTGTGCTATGTAAACCACTTCAGATATACACAAAGCAATTCTAGGTGAGCATGAACCAATCTTTCCCAGAGAGGAAACAAAACAAGCCAGGATTTGACTACAAGTACTTTCGATTCGGTCACAAGAGCTAACCCGCAGACCACACTTCCCCCTGTGGTTATCCTACCACCCTCAGATGAGGTGGCAGACTAGATATACACAGCAGCTTGTTTCCGCAAAGGACAACAAACACAAATTACTTTTAGCAGGTGTTTGGATTCAAGCAATGACACCTGTATAGAGTGGGGAATTTGAGAAAATGAAGCTCTAGAATATGCTGGGGGCACAACAGGGCCGGCTCTAGAGCGGTGCGGCCGGTGCCACCGCACCAGATGCTGACTTTGTGTGGGGGCGCTAATATGATGATTTAAAAGCACCTGCTGCTGCTTTCCTGGAATCCGGCAATTTTCAGCCACCAATAAAAAGGTCTAAATTACTGCAGTGATTAATGTACTTCTTAGAGAGCGAGGGAGAGATCGAGGTTTTGTGTAATAGAAGTATCTACTCATCGTAGGGTAGCGCAGAGGGTTACTATGCCTGCTGCAAAGAACGTGCAGCTCACAAAGTGCGTATAATGTAAAGTAAATAGGTCAGTGGGTTACACTTTTGTCAGAGAGACCATATTGTTTCTAACTCTTTATGAGTTAAAATACTAATGTGAAACAGTGAGCAAGTAACTTTTATCAAAGATGCACGCAAACTGCAGGGGATAGGCTGGCTACAGCGTTATGATTTCCCCCCAGTTTTTCATTATACTAATGTTGCAAAATAGGTTCATTTGGGTAGAAATCAATTCTTATTCTTCTTATTAAAGAGAACCCCCATCCATGTTGCTAGGTTTTAAATTCTAAGTTTCTGATACTCCTGACCAAGCACTCTGAAACGATCCTGCCTACCTGTATGGATGGCCTGTGGCTCTTACACCTTCTTGTCCTCTGCCGTATGTAACATTTCCTATGCACTGATTTACACACTTATGATTGATTGTCTCTCTGTAATCTGTGTGATGTAAAGTGTTCCGACACCTTACACTGACAGGAGTGGCGCATACAATGAATTAAATGCATCTGAGACTGAGTGGTTATGTAGGCTTGAGGAGCACTGTGAAAGGATTGTTATGAAGGAATTTGTTCTCGCTAGCCCAGGCTCATTTTTTGCCACCGTTACCAATCACAGTCGGACGGATGTGTTCTTTGTGCAGCCCAGTTACATACATAACAATAAATAATAGAAGGGTGTTGTTTTACATACATTCAGATCTGTGGCACTCACCCTCAACCCCTCACCCTCAAACCCTCACCCTCAAACCCTCACTCACCCTCAACCCCTCACCCTCAACCCCTCACTCACCCTCACTCTCACTCATCCTCACTCACCCTCAACCCCTCACCCACCCTCACCCTCACTCACCCTCAACCCCTCACCCTCAACCCCTCACTCACCCTCACCCACCCTCAACCCCTCACTCACCCTCACTCACCCTCACTCACCCTCAACCCCTCACCCTCACTCACCCTCACTCACCCTCAACCCCTCACCCTCAACCCCTCACCCTCAAACCCTCACCCTCAAACCCTCACCCTCAACCCCTCACTCACCCACTCTCACTCATCCTCACTCACCCTCAACCCCTCACCCACCCTCACCCTCACTCACCCTCAACCCCTCACCCTCACTCACTCACCCTCAACCCCTCACTCACCCTCACTCTCACTCAGCCTCAACTACTCCCCCTCACTCACCCAAAACCCCTCACCCTCACTCACCCTCACCCTCACTCACCCTCAACACCTCACTCACCCTCACTCACCCTCACCCTCACTCACCCTCACTCACCCTCACCCTCAACACCTCACTCACCCTCACTCGCCCTCACCCTCACTCACCCTCACTCACCCTCACCCTCACTCACCCTCACTCGCCCTCACCCTCACTCACCCTCACTCACCCTCACTCACCCTCAACCCCTCACTCACCCTCACTCTCACTCATCCTCACTCACCCTCAACCCCTCACCCTCACTCACCCTCAACCCCTCACCCTAACTCACCCTCACCCTCACTCACCCTCAACCCCTCACTCACCCTCTCACCCTCAACCCCTCAACATCAACCCCTCACCCTCACTCACCCTCACCCTCACTCACCCTCACTCACCCTCACCCACCCTCACTCACCCTCACCCTCACTCACCCTCACCCACCCTCACCCTCACCCTCACTCACCCTCACTCACCCTCACCCTCACTCACTCTCACCCTCACTCACCCTCACTCACCCTCACTCACCCTCGCTCTCACTCACCCTCAACCCCTCACCCTCACTCACCCTCAACCCCTCACTCACCCTCACTCACCCTCACCCACCCTCACCCTCACTCACCCTCAACCCCTCACCCTCACACAGTGCAATAGGTCTCGGAGCATTTGAGTTACAGCTTTTAGAAATGTTTATGGCTTTTTTTTTAATTCTTTAGCATTGGCTACAGGAAACAAAAATGCTAAAGATTTACACAAAAAACCATAAACAATTCTAAAAGCACTAACTCTAATGCTGCGAGACCTATTGCATTTCCAATGCTTGTTGTTGGCCATAGGACTCTGCACAATTTACTCCTGCTAACCAGTGGTAAAGAGCTTTTCCTCTCACTTTAACAATGGTAAAATGAACATATTCCTAATTGGCCCACCTAATTTACTTATACATCCGTGGAATATAGTACTACATATATCCTTGGCCTGCACATTAAATGCTACTAGTGATCTGCACCATTCATTGTGCCACCCACTAAAGTAGCACTATGAAACATGTTTCCATTCCTGCCCCATGCAGTTTTAACACTGCCATTTCTACCAGGCAAGAAAAAGTATTTTGCCAGGCCTAAACCATCCTTTGTAATACATATGTCATCCCAAAGGTAGGCCCTAAATACCTACAGGGCAAGGTGCATAGTATTTAAAAAGTAGGAGATATTTAGGGCCTGGTTCACAAAGGTAAACCTACACTTTTTTGTACGTTTATGATTGTTTGCTATTCACAAAGGTATTTGCGAGTAGTATCTTTACAAGTGCTGAACCTCTGCATACAAAAGGCCCATTCATAACCAGATGAAGCACTTCTTGACGAAGGCTAAAGACAATCTTGAGGCCAGTCAAGAAGTAATGAAACTCTGGTACGACCAGAATGCCACGATGGTGGAGTTTCAGACTGGCCAGAAGGTATGGGCCCAGAGCTGGACTGTTGGGCAGGGCCATATGAGGTGAAGAAACAGGAGGGGGATACCCCTACCTGGTGGATACAAGAATCCTAGGAGCCCCTTAATGGTGCTCCACATAAACTGCCTCAAACCACACTTTGAGAAGTCTGAAGCCACTATACTAGTGGGGACAGATGATGGTGTGGCAGAGGAGAGTGAACCTCTCCCCGACCTCCTGACTAATCAGAAGCACAACGGTTCAGTAAAGGGAGTTATTCTCTCCCCTACTCTGACCATGGAACAGCAGAGTGACATTCGCCAGTTACAGGATCAGTTTTTCTTTTTTGTTCTTCCTCACCCCTGGGCACATACACTTGTGAACAAGACATTGAAACTATGCCTGTCAAAAAACAGAATTTACAGGCTGGTGAAAAAGGTATGGGTCAGTATCAAGGAGAAGGTCTCCAAGATGCTGGTGTTAGGGATGGTTGTGTCCTCTAACAGTCCCTGGTCCAGCTCAGTATTGCTGGTACCCAAGGCTGCCCCACTTGGCACCAACACATAAATCAGGTTCCGTGTGAACTACAGAGGACGCAATTCATTTACCAAGACTGACGCTCACTCCATCCTCCAAGCTGATGAGCAACAGACTGGGAACAGAAAATTCCTTAGTACTTTTGAACTCACATCAGGGCATGGCAGATTGCTCTGAGTGAGGGTGCAAAAGAGAGGTCAGTATTCTAAACCCACGAGGGCCACTTCCAGTTCAGGGTGATGACCTATGGCTTAAAGAATGCCCTTGCCACCTTTCAGAGGTTGGTGAACAGGGTACTGACTGGGCAGAAGGCATTCTGTGCTGCTGACCTAGATGACATAGCTATCTTCAGTTTCAGCTGGTTGGAACACCTGTACCACCTACAGGAGGTGCTTCAGGCCGTGCAGAAAGCGGGCCTGAATATGCCGGCCAGTAAGTGCCAGATAGGGCAGCGTACTATGGTGTGTGTGAGCCACGAGGTGGGCGGGGCAATAGTGCAGCCCTCAGGCCAAGACTGAGGCTATCCTTGCCTGGCAGTCCCCATAACTTAAACTAAAGTAAGAGCATTCTTGGACCTCACAGGATATTATATGAGAGTGTGTTAAGAAAGGTGGCACCTTTGTTGTCAACTTAACTAAGCTGATTTCCAAGAAGCAGCCCAAAAATGGTGATCTGGACAAAAGCTTATCAGAAAGCCTTTTAGTCCCTCAAGGAAGCCATGTGTACAACAACTTTACATAAGGCTCCTGACTTCTCTAAGGAGTTCATTGTAGAAACAGAAACTTCATAGCATGGCATAGGGGCTGTCTTCGCACAGTTAAATGAGGAAGCCCTAGACCCACCTGTAGTCTTTACTAGGAGAAGGTCCCTTCCCCAAGAACAGAGGTGGAGTGCTTTTGGGAGGGAGTATTGAGAGGAAGGCTTTGCTGTGGTCTGGACACTGACCTGTTTGGGAATCACTTCCAGGTTCAGACAGACCACAGGCAAATGAGTGCTGAGAATACCAAGCTGCTGAGATGGTCTATCTCCCTCCAGATAATTGACTTCATGGTGGAACACAGACCTGGTTCAGACAATGCCATTGATGATGGTCTATCCAGGTTTTTCCTCCTTCGTGATGAGAACTCTCAAGATGTTGGGTAGTTCTCCCCACTTTCAGTTGGGGGGATCCATGTTAGACCTATCAGCCTTAGAGTGAGCTTCCACAAACCTTTTGCTGTACTCCTCTAGTTTTGCTGTTATTATTTCTTTTGTCCTTAGGACTCTGTGAACTTTACCACTGCTAACCATGCTAAAATGAGTGTACACACTCCCTAAAACATGCTAAAATTGGCTTACACTCAATATCACATTTAATTTACTTGCAAGTCCCTAGCAAAGTGGTAATACATGTACCCAGAACCTGTAAATTAAATGCTACTAGTGGGCCTTAGCACTGATTGCGCCACTGCAGCCTATGTGTACAGTTTTAAACTCCCATTTGGACCTTGCAAAATACAATTTTTACGAGGATCGAACCTTCATTTTTAATACCAAAACTGCCCATAGGACAGGGTGCAGTTTATTTAAAAAGTTGGACATGTACTTTTAACTTCTACATATCCTAGAAGTGAAAAACACTTAAATTCATTTTTCATTATTGAAAGTCCTGCTTCTTCCATAGGATAACATTGGGATCCCTTATTACATTTAGTAAGTGAGAACTTTGGGAGCAAGTTGAGTTTGGTGTGTAAAGAATTGTAATATAAAACCTTCTTTAATGGAAAAGTCAGACTTTAAGTCACAATTTTAAAAATGCCAATTTCAGAAAGTTAGCATTTATTTGCCTTAATCATTTGGTGCCTGCAGCCTATATCATAGGTCACATGACTAGGTACAGCTGGCAGTTGGTCTTTGTGTACTCCTTCAAGACAGTGAGACAAAGGTCGAATAGATGTTAGCGGGGTGGTGCATCCCTAACTTGATAGGGGCGGAGCTGTCACCTACCAATTGTACACCACAAAGCTTCTGCCTCAGCAGACTCATAAAGAGTTTGACACTAGTCTTTTGTGCACCAGACAAGCTAGGACCAAGGCGGGGGGCATGAAATTCCAATCACCTCTGGGGTTACAAAACTCCAGAACCTTCTCCTAATTCAAAACTGGCCCCAAGTATTCAGTACACCTCTGGAGCTATGGGTACTGCAGAAGAAGGACTGCTGTGCTGCTCTGCCTCCAGAAGGAGATCAACTCTGCTGCTCCTGCTACTCTGCTGTCCTGCATGCTGAGAAGGAAGACCTGACTTGCACACTTCATTCCATGCTGAAGTGATTCCAAGGGTCAGTTGACTGACCTACTCCTCTGAGCTCCAGAAACATAAAAAGCTTAATAGACCTCCCTGCATCTGCCCAGTTGATCTGTTGCCTGGACTTACAACTGGAACTGGACCTGCCTGAGCCCGGCTTGCTGGAGGGAGTCCTAATTCCCAAGAGGAGCTCCTCAGGTCCTGGATCCTTAGTGTTGCATCAGTTAAGTTCCCTCTCCAAGTAAAGGAGAAAACGTGAAGTTTTGGGCTCTTTGGGATCATGAACAGGCCTGTTCATCCCAAGGTGTTTCAGCTTCACCGCCCACCAATGCGAACCTCCCGTGAACCCGACTCTTTGCGCCACAGTGACTGCCAGGGACGACCGGCAATGCAAGATCTACACTTCGCGCTACAACATCGATAGCCTGCAGTGACCCCAATATGATTCACCAGCAATGACTCTTTACAACGCCCTACAAGATCTAAGTGCTATAGGGAAAACTTATCACAATGCCCAGTCTGCTCTTCACACTATAGCAATCACCCACAATGCTCTCCATGATCCTCACGGCTCCCTGCACCACAAATGGAATTCTTTGTGCTGGACCTTAGAATGTAACTCTTTTAGTGGGACTAACCTGGTCCCTTATCTGGCCTGCGCTCCATCGTAGTCGCCCTGAACTTGTGACATTCACATGGTCTCGCATGACCAGATAACCAGGAGAAGTGCTTGGTGCTTTTTGGCGCTATACTTACCTAAACTCCTTGCATATCTCCAGTTCTATTGATTGGATTTTTGTTGTTTTAGTCTCAAAAACTGTATTTAATCTTACTCAGTTAGTGTGAGATTTTTCTAGTATTCTTTTCACTGTTTGAAGTGCTGCAGAAATACTTTACACATTGCCTCCAAGTTAACCCTTACTGCTTTGTGCCAAGCTACAAGAGGGTCAAGCACAGGTTAATTTGGGGGTTGCTTGTTATTCACCCTGACAAGAACTGTTGTTGTTGCTTGAGCAGGCTTTCACAGCCCTCAAACAGCAACCCAGTTTACTACAGATTGTGATTATTATTTCATGTGGGATCTTATCCCCATGAGCCAATTCTACAGTTTCTTACATGCGGAAATCCACCTCAGCCTAGCACTGCAAATTCTAGCACATTCAATTCACTTGCTTAATAAGATAAATTACACCAGAATGAATGATATTCCTGGTAAAAACGTCACCAGCTCCCACTAGGTGAAATACTGCAGCTTATCATATAGTTCAGTAAGGCTAGTATTTTTTTCAGCCAAGGTAGCAACCCTATTTGCAGAAAAAATGTTGGAAATCAATACAGGTGCATATCCACATTGTATGCCATCCTAATCGGTCTAAATCCTACAATTTTACTGGGGCATACAGTAAATCTAGCTGAGCCCCTTTTTTAAATGGTGGGGAAGTTGATTTCTGCTTTGTGGGATGGGTATGCTTTATAATAATTTCTCTATATATGCAAGATTCAGGAAGCTGAACTCCCAGGATTGACAAAGCTGGGTGCAAAGAAAGATAATCTGTTTCTTTCTTGCTTTCTTTCTATATAGTTTTAGAGTTATGGAGATACGTGGTTAGGGGAATTGGAGCTATAATTGTGCTGCATATGTCTTAATATCACAGACTACTAAAAGTATCAAACCCACAAAGTGGTCCTTATTCCATATTGCATTGATAAATGGTCTAAAGTTTAATTGGCCTTGGTTTCAAGATTGAGGTTCCTTCATACGCTGTGACTGTAAGAAATTCATCATGCAGAGCTCACTGCATAAGTAGTGTAATGTAAAAGGTAAACAAACTCTGCAGCATTTAATGGAATTTTGTCAGGAAGGGTGCATATGTGGCGTGGACTAAATGTAACCAAGGTTTGCAGTGCGAATCGAGAATGCAACCCTGCCTTGTGTCAATTCCTTTACCGTCTACCTACCAGAGTCTGATCTAATTATTAATGAATTGGGATGCTATTTTCCTTCTTCAGCCTGGTAATCATTATTATTTTCTAGTGCAGCTAGTGTATTTTTAAACTCCATTAACACCCTTAGAGATGTGCCACTGTGCCCTATAACCTTGATCACTTTTGCATAAAAGCTTAAAAAAAATATATAGCCAACTGCATTTGCATGTTGAACTCAGTCGACTAATATCTATATTAGGATGTATATTAAATATAAAAGTCCCAGTTTTTCAATTTTTACTGGTTTATACGGTTCAATACTGTATCAAAGTAAATTAATAATTTGGGTGCATAGAGTCCATCACGAGCAATAAATCCAATAACCTGTTAGGTCCAGACAAAGGTTTCAATAATTTAAACAATGGCACAGAGCAGACAGGCTTAACTTAAAGAAATTGGGTAAAGTGTTTAGAGGAACCAAAATAGTTAAAAAGTCAAAAACACAACAAAACCAATTTATGGAAACAGAGAAGACTTTATTGAACAAAATAATAAAAATCAAATAAGAGGAATTGGATATATTATTTTCAAAGTTTGAAGAGAAAAAGGACCAAGAAAAACAACGCATCAATGAGTAATCACAGCTTGTGGGTGACCAGGAACTAGGTGCAATTTTAGACCAGCCACAGTGGAGCATGGGTTGGACACGCTGAACAGTTTTGTCCCAGTCAAAGATTTTACCATAGGACTTGTCTCAGAAATGGATGTTGAAATCTCTCAGCAGGGCAAGATTGCAGACTGTATCCTTTCAAAGCGGACAGCCATTGGTCCTGCTGAATCGCTTGGTTTTGGCAGGAAAAAACCCTGAGTGTGAAATGT
Source organism: Lissotriton helveticus (assembly GCF_964261635.1). Lineage (NCBI taxonomy): Eukaryota > Metazoa > Chordata > Amphibia > Caudata > Salamandridae > Lissotriton > Lissotriton helveticus. Next base: position 850,736,659 of record NC_136068.1, read on the forward strand.
TAAAATGTTGTGCCCATGAAAGTCCTTTCATTGGTCAAATCGTTTTTGCGCCTATGCTCAGCTGCTTTGTTTTCTTTTATGTAGCTCAGAATCCCTCTAAGGGGCACGGCTGCAAGCTGTGTCCAAGAAGGCTACACCAAAATGGAGTGGCATAGTGCAATGATCCACTGAACAGATTTTTCTAGTGGCAAAAACTTCCAAGTAGGACCAATTTGGAATCTTTACCTGTTGAGTTTGTGCACTGGTTGGAATTTGTTGGGTCCCTACCTTTCAAAGGTTGCTGTTTAAATCCAGCTATACTGAGCCAAAGGTCCCAGGACCTATGGGACAGCACTTAGAGGTCAAAACGACCTCCAGCAGAGACCACAAGCAGGGTCCAGCCCAGGTCCAGTTGCAACTTGTCTGTTGAATACTTCAAGAAAAAGACCTCTTGCAGCTTGTTGTATCCCTGTAGCCACACCAGAGGTCAGCCAACTGACCCTTGGAGTCCACTTCTATGCTCTGGAAACAAGTGGGAGCAGGTACAGCCCTTCAGGTCCCCTCACAAGTCTCACAGGTCCAGCCCTTCTCATGTTCTTCCACAGATGCAGAAAGTGTTCTGTGGAGCTGGCAATGAGGTTCATATTTCTACAATTCAGTAGCCATTGTGTGCTGGGTGTAATTCCTGGACACACCCTAACCAATGGGGAAACATTACCTGGCAGTAAGCCTAACCACTTTTGCTGCATATTCTGTGTGCCCTACTGCAAACAATCACACAGTGCCCCTCTCTGCTTCCATCCAAATGGTAAGATCCTTCTTCCCTTGTATGGAATCTGTGTGCTCAACCTAAATGTGTTGTCAGAGAAATGACCAATCCCTCCTCTGTGGCGACTCCAAACCAGTTCTAGGTGCAACTCCTCTCCCACTGGGATCAGTACCTGTCTGACTATCTCGACCTCCCTTGAGCATTTTTGCTCTTTCCCTCTCTCATCTCCATTCTTTTTCTCTTTTCTCCTTTTGACTGTTCTGTGGTTCTTCTCTCTCCATAAGCTCACCAGTCCAGTCCATGGCTCTCAGGGACTGTTATTCCTTTACTTTTCTTCTCTCCATACTTTCTTCTTTTCCCCCCTCCTATTCCTTTTCTGCCAAGTCATTTGCTCTCCTAATCTTTCAATGCCCTTCTTCTCGTTTCGCTCTCTCCCCTGCTCTCCTTATCACCTCTCCCTTTTTCTCTCGCCACAGTCCCACCAGCATTACATTCTACTCTAATAGGGTCTTTCACTCCTTTTTTTTTGTAGGTATGTATGTATGGATTTATGTGTATCTATATGCTATTTGTAAAGCGTGAACTTAGCCAAAAGGATTAGAAGCACTGCACCGGGCCAAAGGCAATAATACAGTCAAAGACTGATTGGTGAGATTGCTGGTTTTGGACAGGAGAAGTGACCTGTTACTCATCATAACACTTTGTTTTTAAAGAGGTGCAATCTTAATGCTTCCCTACAGTGGAGCAGGGTTGAGGTAATCCTAGAGGGTATGGGGCTGTCATTTCAGATCTGTGGGTGCACAGATAGAAGTCCTGCTGCCTTATTTATTCATTTTTACACTTCTTTGTCTCCATCCTGATGGTGGCTTTTCATCTCCTTTCACTCTCTACCTCTCCCCTTCCATATCCACCTCCCAAATCTCTTATGTTTTTTCCCTTTGCCTTTCTCTTTCTTTATGTACAATTTGCTCACTATGCATCAGTCCCCACACAGTGGATAGTGCACAGTAGAAAATGAATACCCTAGCATCTCTGTCCCAGCCGCTGAGGGGTCATTATCTGAGTTTCTTTCTTTTGTGTGTTCCTTCCTTCTGTTCAGCCATCACCCACATGAGGACGAGGAGTTATGCTCACAGGAACATCCTGCTTGCTGCTTGAGTGTCTAGTAGCCCCACATCGCAACCCAGCGACAGCCAGTCTGCCATGATCCCTCAGAGCCAGGGCCGGACTGGGAACCGAAACCGGCCCTGGCAAAGTGCTCGGCCGCCCCCCCTCTCCCGTTCGGGGGGTTGGGGGGTGCGACCGCGCTCTTTGCTAGGGCCGGTTTTCGGCCGATTTTGTTACAGTGCCGTTTTGCAAAAACAACCCTGTAACAAAACCGGCCCCCTGAGGCCCAAAACCGGCCCCCACCCTCGCGGCCGACCGGGGGATTGCCCGGTGCCTGCAACGGCCAGTCCGGGCCTGCTCAGCGCTCAACTTTCTTACCAGAACATTGCTTGTTTCATTGGTCGGTGGTAGACCTGAAGAAAGGCATAGGAAAGTAGGACAGCATTCAAAGGTCTAGGACTGTGAACCACAGACTGCTATTTATATTGGTAAGGTTAGCATTTATGATGAAAATCTATGCTTTTTAGTTGGGTACAATGAATTTTTTTCCTGTGAAATCTGATACTCGCACCACTAAAATTTTCCATAAAATGCACCACTGACGCTTTAGTTTCAGGAAAAAGAATGCAACATTATTTCCTCACACAAGCTTGGCATGCTGTAAATGATTCTGTCTGACTAAGAGGATCCCAATAGCTTATAAACTGCTGGTACATTCTGTTCAAAAGAAATTTATTTCTCTGCCAAAGAATGTTTCTTTCGACTTCCACCCATTCTATCATACTTGCTCTTGTTATGTTATGTTATGTGTTTGAGTTTTGTAGCACGTGTGGCTACTCCTGGGAGTGTCCCGGCGCAAGCTCAACAAGGGGGGGGGAGAGGGGATGAGAGGAGAGAGCTTATACAAACATATTTCTTCAGCTTTTCCTTAAATAGGCCAATGTCCTGAATAATGCTGCGCAAATCTAGGGGAAGCAGATTCCACAGAGAGGCAGCTTTAACAGCAAGAGACTTGCCTCCAGATCTAGTGAGCCGGAAGCAGGTAATGCACGCCAACCTCTGCGATGCTGAACGGAGAGACCTGACTGGAAAATAGAAGCTGAATCGCTTCTGTAAATAGATGGGGCCACTAGCATGTAAGGCACGGTGGAGCAGAGTAAGTGCTTTAAACTTGACACATTCGACCACAGGCAGCCAGTGGAGTGACAGCATCTGCTGTCTGGCACTGCATCTCGCGGGAATGTTAAATATGAGTCTAACAGTGGCATACTGGACAACCCACAGTTTGTTAAGGAGATAACTCGGCAAACTGACATACAAGGCGTAAGCGTAGTCGATCCACGAGAGTATCAACGCTTGGGTGACAGTCTCGTTAGCTGTTCTGGGGAGCAGTGGAAGAAACTTCCAGAGAGATTTAAGAATACAGAAGCAGTGACCTGCCAGCTTCTTGATCTGGGTAGAGAAGGAAAGATCATCCTCAAACCATATTCCTAGGTTCTTTGCAGGTTGTCCTGTAGAGGTTGGCAAAAAGAATTCCGATGGCCAGGGAGCTTTTCCATAGAGGAGAATTTCAGACTTTCCTTCATTGCACTTCAGTTGTGCTGCGGCAAACTATTTAAAAACTGCACACAGGCATTTTCAAGCCTGGGATGTAAAATTCTCAGATTTTGCCCATGTAAAAAGGAGCTGTGTATCGTCAGCGTACACAACAATTTTGGCTCCCAGCTCCTCTGCTAGATATATCAGAGGAGTGACATATAGAATAAAGAGCAGGGGGCTCAAGGAGGACCCGTGGGGCAATCCTGTAGAGACCGCCTGAGAAGAGGAGGAGAATGGGGAAGCCAGACCTGTTGGCTACAGCCGCCCCAAAAAGATTTCAGCCAGCACAAGGCGGTATCAGCGATCCCGAGGTCTGCAAGCCAGGTGAGCAGCAGCGCATGGGGGACCGCATCAAGAGCTGTTGTGAGGTCGAGCAAGATGAGGGCCGCTCTGCCGGCTGCATCCAGGCATTCCCGAATGGCTTCAGACACTTCAACTAGTACTGACTCTGTATGAAGTTCTAAACCCGGACTCTTCTACTTTGCATGTCTATAGTGCTCCATTTTGCCAACTTTGCGTAGGATCAGTGCTTATACAGGTATTCCATTTTTTTCCTTTCTTCCCCATATCAATTCCATGCAAGGGTCAGGTAAGGTGATTTTGTCCCACCATAATGATTTTGTAAAGGCACACAGAGGAGATGCATCTATGACTAGAGTTATGCTATTGTTGCTTGACATTTTGCTGTGTACCAATGCCTTAAATGGCTAATGATACTTGTGGTCAGTATGTGCTGTAAAATCATCATTTATGCCTGTGGACTGCCATTTGTCAGTCATCAAGGGAATATTTAGGTCATTTACAATACAACCCATAAACGAAGCAAGTGTTGGACTACCCCTCTGTTGTTTCTGGCTGGATGCATAAGGTCTATAACCACTTGAACTCCCTTGTTGACTTGATTGCTCCCATGTTGCTGCTAGATGTACCCTAGGGCATCTGTCTACCTGCCTATAACAATTGCATGTTCATGCTATACTTTCCTGTTAGCTCCTGGGTGAACCCTGAACAGATCTACTCTGGTACGCTTGTCATCACTATTGGTTAGACTCAAGATTAATTGTCATGGCTGGTTGTGTACAGCATCTGCCTGCTGGTGCTTGTCTGTCAATTCGGGAATTATATAGAGCATATGTCTTGACTGCCTCTTTCGAGTGCATGTGATGGGCCGCTGATCTGTTGCTGCTGGGTGGATCATAAAGAGAACGGTTCAATCATTTACAGCAATCAGTTATCGTAAATTGATTGTGTTCATCCTCTTACTCATCTCCCAGCTATCACTCCAGTGGCGGTATCTCTGCTAAGGCGGAAGAGCGTCGCCCGCTGCTTTGAAGCAGTGAAAGAAAGGAAAAATAAAATGATAATAATGTAATGTTATTATTTTATTTCATACTTCTGCAGCAGCTTTGTGTGATGGGTGGGGCTGCTCTGCTCGCAGAGCAAGAGAGGAATGGTAGCACCCTCCTAAGTGTGCAATGACTGTTTGGCCGGCCCAACAGTCATGCGCACTTTGCATGTTCTCCATTACAGCCTGCATGGAGAACATGCCCAGGCCCCCAGTGCCCGGTGGAGCACCAAACCACAGTGCTCAGACCAATCACAATGCTTTTTTTTAATATTCCCTTATGCCCCACCACCTCTGATCCGTGCTGGGCGCTACTGTATCACTCACCTAGTGGCTGTGACCTAACACAAACTAAAAGAATCACTCTGGACAGGGAGAAAATGTGTGACTCGTGGCAGGCTTGTCTCACCAGAAAAAGCAGGTTCTGTTATGTGCTGCGTATTTATGATGGCTAAACATATTGGATACAGAGCAGCTTGTTACTGTAATGTTATTCTTCTTTTCGAAGAACTATTTAGTCTTCAATACAAACTGTGCACTCTTTAGAAATTTTGAAATCATTGCATGGCCAATATTATAAATATTCAGTAACCTTTTTTATGCTAAATTGTTTAACTTGTGGAATTTTGACCTGCTTTATTAGGAATATTTTATCTAATGAATGTGTTTGGGGAATTATATTTATATTTTCTTCAGTTGCTGCTAAGCCCAGCTCGGGCATCATGGACAGGTTTATGATTTGGAGAGGTTCTTTAGATGTTACCCACAATTGGATGTTATGTTATGTTAATTTATTTCTTCTATAGCGCACGGCTACTCCGTGGAGCATCCCGGCGCTTTGGCGAAGAATATCAGCAGATAAAAACAACCACAACAGCAAAAAACAAAAGCAGAAGGAGAAGAAATCTATTTCGTAAAGAGCCATGTTTTCAGGCCTTTCCTAAAAGCAAAAAGACAGGGAGCCTGTCTCAGGGACAAGGGTAAATCGTTCCAAGCCTTTGGTGCTAGGTAGCGGAAAGACCGACCTCCCATTCTTGCACGCCGAATTGCAGGAACTGTCATCATGGACAGACCAGATGACCTCAGGGTCCTGCTAGGTAGGTACCGGGAAAGACGCTTCCCAATATACTTGGGGCCGGTACCGTGTAGAGCTTTAAAGGCCACGGTCAGGCTTTTGAAGAGAATTCTCTTAGAGATAGGTAGCCAGTGTAAGGTGTTCAATAAAACAGTGGCACCAGCTCTCCTCGGGAGTCCATAGGTGGCTCGGGCTACCGAGTTCTGGACTACTTGCAAACGGGTCAAAAGATATTTCGGTAAACCCAAAAAAAGAACGTTTGCGTAGTCCAGTCGAGAACCGACCAAGGCCTGGACAACTGTTTTCCTATGATTGAGTGATAGTAAGGGAAGAAATTTCCTCAACATCCGCAAAATGCCAAAGCATTTTCCTGAGAGGCACGAGATGTGAGGCCCAAAAGATAATTCACAATCCACTATCACTCCCAAATTTTTGGCCTTAGAGGACACATTATCAGGGGGAAACATATATTGTGGCCACCAAGATTTCCAATTGGGTTCGGGAGCGCAGCCAAAAAAGAGGAGCTCCGACTTATCGGAGTTGCATTTTAAGCCATGACATCTAAACCACTCAAATACCGCACCAAGACAATCCCTGATCTGTATGCCATTAAATGACCCGCCCCTATCACATGTGAACAGGAGCTGGGTGTCATCAGCGTATGACACGATCTGGGTGCCAAACGATTCCGCGACTACCGCCAGAGGGGCCATAAAGATGTTAAAAAGCATAGGGCTGAGGATGGAGCCCTGAGGGACTCCCACCTCTAGCGGAGCCATATCAGCGGAAAAAGGAGGCGCCCAGATCGTTTGCCGGCGGTCCGCCAGAAAAGATTTAAGCCAGTTCCACACCGTTCCGCGAAGGCCACATTCCCAGAGTCTTACAAGGAGGCCTTCGTGAGGAACGGTGTCGAATGCCGCCGACAAGTCAAGCACGACTAACATGGCCTTTCCCCCAGAATCGAGCACTTCCCTGATGGCATCAGTGACCTCGAGTAAAGCCGTCTCCGTGCTAAAATTAGCACGGAAACCGGATTGCGAGGCGTGCAACAGGTCGTTTCCTTCGATGAAACTGGAAATTATCCTGTGCACGTATCTCTCGGCCACTTTCGCCAGAGCAGGGAGAAGGGAGATTGGCCTGTAGTTGGCATGGATGAGGGGGTCCAAGGTAAGTTTCTTGAGTAGTGGTAAGATCATGGCGCGCTTCCATGCCTGAGGCACCTCACCTGTAGACAGGGAAGAATTCAAAAGAGGGTTTACCAAGGTGTTTAAGGCAGATGCCATTTTCCCCAGATATTTGGCCGGACATGGGTCTAAAGGAGAGCCAGATTTCAAACCTGACAAAAGATCCAAGGATGTACTAAGACCCATGTGAGGGAATTCAGAGAGGAAAGGGCCTTGACCCTCCACAAAAGATGATGAAATTAAATGGCTCAGATCCGGTCGTGAACAAGAGAGGGAGAGAGAAGCTTGAATACTTGTAATCTTACTCACAAAGAAGGTGGCTAATTGTTGTATCCAAGAGTCAGTGTGAGTAAGACTAGGAGTACAAACGGCAGGAGAAATAAAGTCCTGAACCACTTTGTAAATTTCTTTGCAGACATTTTCAGCCTCATCAATGCGACGTTCAAAATAGGCCCTTTTTTCATCCCAAATTGACTGATGATAGGCTTTTATGAGTGCTCGAAATTTCAATTTTTCAACCGAATCGTAAGCCCGCCTCCAAGCTCTCTCCGCCCTTTTGCACTCCTGTCTTTGTATCCTCAACTGGTGTAGTTCCAAGCCCAAGTCCTGTACTAGGATCCCATATGACAGGTGAAAAATAAAAAAACTGTCTCCTCAGTTAAGTTGTAGTTTTGCTGTGAACAAAGAATTTGTTGACAAAGGAAAGCATCGAGGTGGTCTTAGTAGCAGTGCCACTGATTTGGACAGATGAAAAATTATTTCAACCATTTCTAAAATCTTTTCCATGAAGTAGGTTTGGTGACCTTGAGAAAGCACTCAGTTTAAACTGGTGCAAAACCCTACCATGGCTGGTGTATTCTATTAGTGTTAGTGCTTGCTTTTGTTTACTATATCATGTGCTTACTAATGGCAAACATGATGAGGGTACAGTGTGGAATTCGCACAGTTAGCTTTCACATAGTTACCAGGCACTACAGCAAAATGGCACAAAATGCAAATTAATTATTTTCTACTATATTTTAGAATGAAATGCACCCTTGTGTCAGTTTTTGGCACAAGGATGCACTTAAACAAAAGCACTGCAAACAGCTGCTGCTCATGTTCTGTTGTTTGTGGTAAATATTTACAGCGTATTGTGTTTTTGCAATCGATTTTAACCACAATTGGTGCACAATTACGCAAAGTGTCATAATGGCATCATTTTGGGAATTTCCTGTACAAGTGTATCTCACAATTTCCAAAGTTAAGCCAGCATACTTTAAATTTCACCGAGGCCAAATCTTTAAAAAAACTGGTTTCTGTAACTGGAAAAATGCCGTAGCATCTAGTACAGATTTTGCTCAACATGTGTCTAGTCAAACATACATATGAGCTGTACTAGATATAGCAGAGACATCAAAGAGAGTGGAAAAACGAAATGTAATTGCTTTTTTATTAGATACAAAAGTAATAGAACATATTCAATATTCTTTCAACAGCATTGGAAAAGTAAATCAATTTCTTGTTGTAAACAAACTCTCCCTGCGTCACGACATAGATGATATTTTTGATTCAAACAAGTGGACTATTTTTTAAGCTTTTCCAAAACACACAGAAAAAAGACGAAAAGATATCAAATGTTATAAGTCTATTCTCCTCAGTTCCAGTATGAGCGGCCCTGATTTAAAAGACCTATGCAAAGTAATCAATGCCAAATCTTTGCCCATGCCCTCCTATGGCTCATTGATTTTTAAGGGTCATATTTCTGTCCGGCTGGACAAAGCGCAAACAAGATGTTACAGATGTGTATTCAACCTCCCAGATATGGCTAGAATTTGGCCTTCACAAACAATCTCTAATGTCAAGGCCCACTTTTTGGGTTTTACACAAAGCTCAGAGCGACACCACTGGGTCCTTGCAAGAAATAATATGGTGAGGTATCCAAGATAAATATTTCATGTGAGAACCTTCCTTGAGTGAGGCAATGGAAGCCCTGGATGCAACCTCGAAGATAACTTCAAAACTCTTGGTAAAAATAGCAAAGATTCAATTGGGAATTGCTGATAAACAAGAACTGTATCGAAAAGCCCATTCCAGTTTATGTGAGTTTTCGTATCAAGATCCGGGAAAAAGCAGTGCACTTGGCCTCCCACATGAAACTGGCTATCAGTAAGACCTGTCAAGACTGCAGTATGGTCTAATTCCACTAAAAGTCTACAATGTTGGGTAGTTAGCAGGGTCCACAGAACAGCATTGCTGTTTATGCAATTATAAAAATGAAACTCTCTTACGCATGTAATATGCGTGTGCCCAGCCTTGAAAAATCCAAGATGTTACAGGCTGAAACCATTGTTTCATAAATCCGCTATAAGACAATATGACACAGCTATCATTGCATGCATGAGTGGAGTGAACCCGTAGCTATCAGCTTGATGTGTGAAGCACTGAACCTATCATCTGATAGTGTTTAACTGCTCTCCCTGTTGATGACTGCCCATTCGTTTTAGCTGGACCATATTTGGCCTTTTTGATTGTTTGTATGTGTATTTGTTCGTGTCTCAACTATTGACTAGTATGGTGATTTTAGAGCAGCACTACTACTTTATCTGTGATCGCATTCCACTGGCTATTGTATACAGTATAGCTAGCAGGGGCAGTTGTGGTTGCTCTAGCACTGAATTTGATTGGTTGATCTTAATCTAAATGAATATTTCTCCTTTGTTAAGAATTGTCACATTGCACCTTACTAATCAAATGTTATTGACTATTTTGCCCGAACGTTTTCTGCACTTGGCACTTTAGCAGACTGGGTTCTCATGGGAGTTGAGAGCTGCTGGTGGCATTAATTTATTGTGTTGTACTATGTTTTAAGAACTGTGATTTCGGTTTTATTCATATTGTTTTTTTATACTATGATGGTTTTAAATAACTTAACACAATAAAGTTTACCTACCTATCTATCTCCTTAGTGCAAAATCTAAATGTATCCAGTAAGTAGTAATAGATACTTAACTGGTATGGTTTTCGTCGGAATCCAAAATAAGTACAAAAAATATGATTCAAAGAGTTTTGTATTAAAAGCAAGTGTACCTTCAATAAATGTATGATTGTGAATGTGTCTTTCATGATGAGTTTTGTGATCAAAGGTAAGCCTGAAGAGCATTTAATTGGTCTTTTGTAGATGGAGCAACAGGGTGATGAATAGGTAGGATTACATGTTACTGTTTATTAATACAGTTGGGTGTCTACGATTTTAAAACAGAAGACATTTTAAGTCAGAGCTATCATGGAGCATCAGTTGATGAGTGGGTGCACTTAAAATTAGTACCCCTTAAGGTTTTATTACCAAATTCTGAGATCATCTATCACTCGACCTCGGAAAACGAGCATTGTGTTTTCTCATCAATTTTTTCTAGAAAATTCTTCATTAAATGGCTTTCCCCTTGATTCTGCAGAAATCTATACCAATTTCCAACCTCGAGAGAGACTGCTAATGATGATGGACCAGCAGAGGATATCAGACAATACTTTTTGACTAAATGGATCATTTGTATCAATCCCCCAAAAATTGCTCACTACGATCCCCACACCTAGCTAAAATTTCCTGCCAAGTGATACTTCTCCCTTGCAGGAGCCCAGGACGTTGAAGCCATTTGCATTCCAGAACCTTCAGTGACTGGACTGAATATATAACCCTAAGACCCTACATTCCTTTAATTGTAGATATTCATAAGCCACCATCTAAGCATTAGCAGAGTATAGTGTATGAAGTCTTACAAAGAGTTCTTGGAATGTCTTATACCTTCTTTTTTTGGGAGTTTGGCTGTCTTTATGAAGACCGGAAGCTGTGATCCTACTTCCTTTAACATTTTATACAAAAATAAATTATCGAAGGATCCCTTAAAATCATCTATATGAACCAAAATATCTAGGAGAGAGGCTTCATAATATGTTCGAATCTGGGGCAATGCGAGCCCGCCCTGGTATCTTGCCAGTTGAACTACTCTATATTTTACTCTAGGGACCTTTCTACTCAAAACAAACTCGGAAAAGAACATCAAACTCCTTAAAAAATGCTGTATTGATTTTTATCGGGACATTTATAAATAAGTAAATTAATATAGAGGTAAGATTGACATTATAATTAGGGCGGTCCTGATGATAAGTGTAAGAGGAAGAAGAGACCAGCTATCCAGTAGAACCCTAATTTTTTTTAGCATAACATTATAATTGAGCATGCAGAGCTCAACATAGGAATTTGTTACATAGACGCCTAGATATCGAATCGGATTACTTGGAACCGACGGGCACTGCAATCTACTGGGAAGAACATTGCCTACAGTGCTGAAGATTCATATTTCTGTTTTATTATGATTAATTTTGTACCCCCTGATAGCTTGAAACTAACTTGGTCAGGACTCTTCTTATATTTTGTTCGCCAGGCCTAAGATATAAAATTATATTCTCCGCAAAGAGGCTAGGTTTGGACATACCTTCTATTGGTGGTTTGATTCCTTGGTTTGCCCTTATCCTGGTTGCCAGTGGTTTGATATAAAAAAGTTAAAAAAAGTCAAAAGAACCGGTGATAAGGAACAAGCCTGATGAGTTCCCCGATTTATATCAATAGTTCCGGCTCTGCTAGAATTCACAAATATCTGCGCCTGCACACCCTGATATATATTATGCAACATATTAATAATAGATCTAGGAAATCCAACCCTATTAAGAGCAAAAAACAGTGTATACCAATTAACAAAGTCAAATGCTTTTTCCGCATCTACCATCATTGCAAGTGCAGGTGTATGATTGGTATTAAAAATATCAATCACATGTATTAAGAAGGTCGTATTGGAAGACATTCCTGGGAGGAAGCCAGTCTGATCTTTAACAATAACCTTCTGGGCGATAGGGGTGATTCAGTTAGCCCAAACATTCATTAAGTATAAGGTTGTATAATCGGAATTTAATAAGCTAATGGGCCTATATGAGTTGACATCGTGGGGATTCTTCCCCTTTTTAAGAAAACTAACAATAATCAATTCCTTAAATGTTGATGGAAACTCTAGGCCTTTTCTCACAGCATTAAAGAGTTTGACGAGTAAGGTTGCCAATTCTTCCTGAAACATTTCACACAACTCTTTTGGAAGTCCATCACTCCTGCACGCCTTACCAGGCACTGAGGCTATAACTTGGCAAATTTCTGCTGCTCTAATATTGCCCCCCCACTTCCTCCGCCTGGATATTAGACAATTCCGGTAGATTAATATCTAGGAAGTAATGTGGTATCGCTTCTTTCAAGGCCTTATATTTAGTCGCATATAGTTACCTATAGTGATCGAGGAAAATGTTTGTAACCCCTTCCTTCTCAGAGGCCAGGACCCCTGAAATGCATATCCAATTTCATGAACAGACTGAGTTCCTTGACCCACGCCAAGTGGTTTTCCATCCAGCCCACTCTGTGGAAACTGTGATACTGGTGGTACTGGACTCCTTACGAGAAATGGCGGACATAGGCACCCCTCAGGCCATGGTGTTGTTAGATCTCTCGGTGGCATTTGACCCGGTCGCCCATAATATATAGGCAGACCGTGTTATTGAGGTGGGCATCCAGGGTATAGCCCTTAAATGGATCAACTGCTTCTTGAAAAAACGCACTCAGGCAGTCCATATTGGCCAGTTTACAGCCCCCAAAGTCAAAACCACTTGCGGGGTCCCACAGGGCTCTTCGCTCTCCCCGCACCTGTTCAATCTCTACCTTCTCCCACTGATCAGATCCTTGAAGGAAAGAAGAGTGGTCACCTTCAACTACGTCGACGACCTCCAACTTATGTTCACAACTGACAACTCTCCCCAGTCAATATCTGACTTCCAATTAGCCATGATATTCATCCGCCAATGGATGGACCACAATCACTTAAAACTAAACCCAGGCAAAACCGAACTGGTTATGACAGGTGGTACCCATAATGAATGGGGCCCACAGTACTGCCCAAGCAAATTAGGTCCCCCCCCCCCAGCTCCCTCCCCCTCAGTGAAAAGGTTTGGGGTTACCATAGGCAACAACCTCTCCCTAAAATCGCATGTAGGCACAGTGATTTCCACCTGTTTCCTCCAGCTGCTCAAAATCAGAAAGATAAGCAGGCTACTGACCCAGGCAGCACTGGTACAGATTCCTGATATCCTTGGTACTATCACATCTAGACTATGCCAATGCAGCATACCTTGGTCTACCCCTCGGCCATACAAAATGGCTACAGATGGTACAGAACCAAGCAGCTAGACTGGTATACAAACAGCCCAGGTGGCCACACATTTCTGCCCTTCTTAGGAAGCTGCACTGGCTCCCCATTCCCCAGCGATGCGCTTTCAAAATTGGTTGCCTGGTGTTCAAATCCCTGAATGGCCGGAGTCCTAAATTCATAAGTAACCTCATTTCTCGCTACACTCCTTCACGAAACCTCAGCTCTGCCCAGCTTCAACTCCTGACTGTCCCTAGTTTGCAACTTTAGCCCCAAGTCTATGGAACTCCATTCCCCTGGAAATCAGGTCAAGGGTTAACTTACTGAATTTCAAAAAGTCTCTCAGAACCTGGCTATTCATCCAAGCTTATGAATGAACTGCTTCCGGGTCTGCAACCCCTTAATACTCAGTGGCAAGAAACGAACTGGTGTACAAGCGCTTTACAAATCCTTGATAACATAACATGGGTTCCTGCAATTCAGTAATTAATGCAGCTTCCTGCTGCACCCTAGATGACCAGGCGAGAAACTTGGCAACCATCTGACTTTCTTCATAGACTCGTCGTTGAAATGTACATGAGCTATTTATCTCCTTGAGAACAAATAATTCCTTTAGCTCCTGTTTTGCACTGGCCAGCTGCAGAACTGTGGCTGTACGGCTGATCAATGGACCTGCCACCCTCTGAACTGCCGTATCAATTGCAAGTTGGAGTTGAGAAATTTGGACCCGCTGCTATCTGGTTTCAGCAGCCATAAAGGCCACCATCTGCCGCAAATAGCTGCCATAAAGGCACCCCAAACAGAAAAAAGTGTTGCCGAACCTTTATTAATCTGAAAAAACTCCATGATCCATTTTTTTATATTTAACAGCCATTCTGGATTAGAGAGAGGGAGACGGTCCATCTGTCACCTGGATCTTTCCCCTCGCCTTCCATCTAATTCTATCTTGAGACTGATGGCTGAATGATCTGAAAAAGAGTTGGCCCATATTTGAGAATCAAGACACCTAAGGGAATGAGAACTAAGAAAGCAATCTATACGTGAAGCGGACTGAAATTGTCGAGAGTGTTAAGTATAGTGAGACAATCCTAAATGGGCTCTACGCCATGGATCAATCAGTTGATAATCATGGATCAATCAGTTGATAATCTTGGGTCATCACATCTAATACCCTTTTAGTATTTGGCTTCAACTGTTTTTTTGTTTTGTTCGAGGTGTCCCTAGCTAAATACTGAATATAGTTAAAATCGCCCCCTACTATTATGGGACCCGCTGCACCTCTCATCAAATCATTAATTTTAATAATAGTTCTTGGATCGTCAATTATCGTGGCGTAATAGTTGACGAAATTACATACAAACCCATTCACTCCGGCATAGTGATCCATATCCACCTGTCTTCAGGGTCCCTCTGGACTGTGATAATATTCCAGTCTAACCCTCCTCCAAAACAAGCCGCTACCCACCCTCCCTGCATGGTCGGCCCAGCAGAAGCAAAATATGCCTTTGTATAATAATAAGGAAGAAACAACTGCGGGGAATTTGACTTTAAATTAGTTTCTTGCAGAAAGAAGATTTGGGGTGAAAAATAGGTTAGCCACCTAAGTAACGCCCTGTATTTTTGCTTGTTAAATAGCCCACTGACATTAACTGATATAATTCATAATTCGGACATTACTTTCCCTTCTATAATTCTGTTCTTTTTTACTACCCTGCTCCCCACCCCAATCTCCCCACACAAATCCCACCACCCCTGGATGGAGTGGAACAGCCCATGATACCCCTCTCAACCCCCCCCCGACAGAGCGTCAAAATAGATGCTCCAACTGGGTGCCATGTTGGAGCATCCTGAGTGAGAACACCACCACACCTCCCAAAGCTCGACATTCTAGAAGATCTCTCCCTCCTTCTCTCCTCTCTGTAATTTCCTTCCCATTTTTTCTCTCTTTTTTCCTTCCCTTTCCCTCTCTCTCCTCATCCTTCCTTTAGATTTGCTCTGTGGAGATAGATTTCAGCATTTCTTGCGCCTCTTCCAAATTTGTAAACATAGGGAATTTGGCCTTTACTAACACCCAGAGTTTGGACTGTTGCGCTATTGACGCTTTTGCATCCTGGGCCTTAAATAGATAAAGGAACTTGACAATTTCCTTTCAGCATTGTTCAGCTGCAGTAGACACATCAGAAAATATTTAACAACATGGTACTTCATTAGTGGAGAATTGTTTTCTTTGAATGGCTCTAGAAAGTATCTGCTCTTTAATACGGTAATTGGCAAAATTAACCAATAAGGATGAGCAGGTACCCTTTGGGCTCTTGTAATTGTCAGATCACCTGAAATATCCGGTACCGCATGATTCTTAATGAATGTCTCGACCCATTGCACAGTTGGGGGACCTTCACAGCCTTCGAGCACACCCACCAGCCGTAAATTAGAGCGTCATGAGTGATTTTCTATTTCAACAAGCTAGTTTTCCAGCAACAACTTATCTTTCCTCGCTTGCTCATTTTACTGCTGAAAGATAACCATGTGGTCCTCGAGCTGAGATATCCTGGATTCAGTCTCCTATATCCTTCCTGGAAAGCTTGCAACTGCTTCCTCAATATTCATCAGACGGTGCTGCAGGATTGCATTCTCAATTGCCTGTGAAGCTTTCAAGTCTCTTTTTGATCTAAAATAAGATTTAACATGGTTTTGGATCCCATTGCTGCCTCTGCTGATCGTTCGACACTAAGTTAGTTAACTGAGTGTCGGAATTGGTTCCTACTGTCCTTGCACCCTGCTTGGATCTACTAGCAGCTGCAAATCCAGGGTATTCAGATTAGAGAGATGAATTTTGGGATTGCATTCAGTAGCAACCGATGACTGGACTAGCGAAGTCAAGGCCTTGCATGGTTCTATTGTCGAAGATTGTGTTGAGCGTTGCAGACCCCCTGCGGTGACCTGTTGGAAAAGGACTGGAGAAGCACTTGTTTCTACGTATTTTGAGGAAGGAGTGATAATTCCCTCATTCAGAGAATTATTATTCTGCTCTATCAGAGAGGGATCTGGAAGCTTTAGATTTGGAAAAAAGTGAGGTTTATTTAGGCTTCCTTTGTATGACATCCATAAAGGTTCAATTTGTGCCTGAAAAAAGGTTTATTTTTCTTATGCCCCCATTATGGATGCTGTTTTCAGTGGCATCTCCACACCCTCCCAAGGCACTATGCTCTAAGCTAAAGTGGATAGTTCATTTTGAGGAGGATCCTGCAAAGTATGCGGCAAAGCTGTCTGGGAACCCCCAGCCACCAACCCTTGATCCACCAAATCCTCCTCCGAGCTTAGCGGGCTGCTTGCTACTGTTGACCCGCAACGTGATTTCTAGCTACGTTCAGCCCTGGCTGCAGCCGATGCTGACTTTATTTGAGAAGTCCGCAATTTGGTTTTTAAGCCGACAGTATCCATAATAAATCAAGATGTTTTGGATCTTAAGATGCTTCCTCATAACAACTTTTTAATGGAAAAAAAGATGAAAAAAATGTTCTCTGTTTTTTCCTTCTTTTTCCTATTCCTTTCTCTCTTCTCTTTTTTTTTTTGTCGAGAGGAGACACCCAGCGACCCACTACCAGGGAACCTGTCTAATTATTGCGCCATGGAGTGGCAACCCTTGGTGTGAAACCTGGGTCCCTCTCACTACCACCCAATGAATCCTTAAATATGCAGAGCAGTAGAAGAGGGAAAAAACATCCAGGTGCTTACCAGGCTTGGAGCTGTAGTCTCTTGAAAGTCCATCTCCTGGAGTCCAGTGCCTAAGTAGAAGGCCTGCTGGTCAAGGCTATCCTGGGTCAGAAGAAAATCGATGCTTCAACCCCACTGGGAGGAGTAAATAGTACCTTGTAGCACCCCTCAGCAACTATCATCTGTTTGTGATGGTAAGAGCCACCTCCTGGGGCTCAATGCCTGCTGTTAAAGACTGTGTCAGAGCGGAGGGCACACCGCCCAAAAATGTATTTCACTGCTTTGGTAGCTACTATCAACTACTGTCAGCCTCACTCAGTCAAGTGGAGAATATGGCGAGCGCTGCTATGCTGGCAACCAGGCAAATTCCAGCAGCCACCCCAGACAACCTGCTGAATCGGGAGGAAGAGCAGCCAGCCCCTCCCCTCAGTCGAGAGGCACAGTCAGCACTCGGCACCGTACTTAACAGGTGATCCAAAGATAGGCTGGGAACCGAGGCAGGAAGAGAAGGAGCAGTCATCCAAAAGAACCAATGAAACAGCAAGATGAACTGTAGCATCAGGGATTCACTCAGTTGAATTTGGGCGTTCTATGAGCAGCCATCTGTGAAGGAGCAGAGACCGGCGTCATGAAAGAGTAAAAACCGCTGTGAGTTGTGGGAGGGGGTGGTGCAGCGCATTGGTGTATATCACCTCATATCCAAAGTGAAAATGTTCATGTAATTGGGAGTTTTCTTCACAAGACATACTTTTAACCAAAAAACCTGCTAATACAGTGTTTCAGACACATCAAACCAGTTTGACTTTTGTAATGGAAGTTGTATAATGCTCTCAGTGCCCTGAGATAAATACAACTCAATGTTTTCTATGACATACTGCTCTTTTGTTATTAATGTGCACCAAATAAAGCCACACATGTTAACCACAGACTAACTGTTTGCAACTCTTAAGTGCCTTCTTGTAGATTCTGTGGCACATTTTACAGCTGGACAATCTGCACATGTCAATGAGGCTTCCTTTTCTCAAGAGCATGTGCTCTGGAAAACCCTCTTGAACATTCTGATTTTAGTAAATTAACAGCTGAAATTGAAATCACATTTTACCAGAAGAACACAGAACTTATAGAAGCCTTTTCTACTCATTGCATTGTTTTCTTGATGTCAAGCAGGGCCGGGCAGTTTGGAATGCTGCCGAGCTGGGGGCTGATTTCACTGCGGTGGGGGCTGATTTTGTTCATGGTTACCTGCGTGTGCTTCAAAATAATTAAAGCAAAACGAATTTCATTAAGAACACGCAGGTCTCCATGAAAGAAATCAGCCCCCAGCTCAGCAGCATTCCAAATTGACCGGTAGCCAGTCCGGCCCTGATGTCAAGAGATGTGCAGACCGTCTAGGCTTAAGGAATGTTAGCAAAGCTACTCTTGCAGCAGAACAAATAATGGCAAAACAGTTGCTCTTAAAAATATAAGGCACAGACAAACGGTGACCACAGACGGTGACTATATAGCCACCATTTTTGAACTGGGTCATGATTGCGCTGAAGCTTTTCCAGCACTTCTTTGAAATGTATGCATCTTTATTGGTTATAGGCATTCCAGACACTGCCTGTGACAACTCCTTTACAACGATAGTCTATGCCCTATTCTGCATACTCACAACTTTCCGTTGTACAATGAAAATGAAAGAAAAAGGAACTAGTTCAGCACATGAGAAAGAGCTCAGAACAAAACTATGCATGGATGAGTTTGCAAGCACTGAAGTTTGCTTCTTTGATTTTAATCAGCATTTTCACAAATGTCGAGAATTAAAACTGCTCTCAGTTGTCCAGAATACAACCCATTTTTATTCCAAATGTGTTGCTCTAACTTTTATATCAATAAAAGCACACTGTAAAAGAATGATATGAAAATAAACAATTATAAAGTCCACACTGTGAAAAAAATAAGTTTTGGACAAACTGGAATGAGTAAAGAGCCATCCTTCCTAGTGTGATGGAGTCAAGGCTTTTGTGTGGCAATAGGGACCTTCTTAGGTCAGGTGATTGTGTTAAAGACTGCCCTGCTGGAAATTACAAGGTTTGTACTGATGAGTACAGTCATTAGCTCTTATTTGCAAATAACACTCTAAGGGCCTCCTTTATGAGGCCCCTTTCACCGTCGGAATGTCACTTTTTGTGACGTTCCGTGGCCCAGGAGACTGCTCAATATTTACGAGGCAACACTAAGCCACTTTTTTTGGCTTAATGCTGCCTCATAAATATTGTTGCCTTTAATGTAGTTTTCTGCATTAAAGGGGCATGCACTGGGTGTTGCTGGGGGCGTTCCCAGCAACATGCATGGCATTTTGACACTGCCCCAGATTTACGAGAAATCATAAATCTGAGGCATCGTTAAAAACGTACGCCTCCCGAGTGGAGGCATTAGGGAGGCACAACAAGGTGAAATATCTCTGTTTCTCCAAAATATTCCTTTTTCTATGTGTGCTGAATTCTGCAGCACACATGGAAAAAGGAAAACGCCTCTTGTGATTGTTTTTGTGCAGGACGGTTCGCTCAACTCAGCCACCATGGTGCACAGGTGCCTGCATTGGTGCACGGCAACCCATTGTGCACCGGCGCAGGGGAAAATGACAGTAATGTCCCGTTTCTAATGCCGTTTTCTTTTACTGAAGGCTAGCGCAGCAGGGAGACCTGCGGCACAGCCCTATGGTAAAACTTCATAAATGAGGCCCTAAATGTTTTGTATATAAACAGAATCTAGCCTTTGTACTGTGGTGCCTTTTTAGAAGCAGAAGTGAGATGGATCTTGGTTTTGTAGAGTATGTCCAGAATCGACAAAAAGAGGTTGGAAACACCTGAGAATTGTAAAGACCACAGCCAATTAAATACAATTCCAGGATGTTCGGCCCTCTAGAAACGACCACAGTGCTGAATGCATTTGTTCCCCAGGGCGGCCCCAGCCCAAGAAACTGCCACCAAAGGTGCAATGATGATCAACATAAAATAATAAAACATTTAAATATGCAGGAATTTGGGATTACATATTACATTATTTCTGTTTAAATTCTCTCTCTGCCTAGCACTTGCACATATTTAGCAAGTTTGATGTTGAGCTTAATGACATCAGTTCATCAGGAGGACATATGTGCAGATTTTCGGTACATTTACTCTGCATAATAAACGCTGAGCCACAAACTCTCATTAGGAAAGGCTAACCGGTTTGCTAATTTATGATACTTGTGGCCTTTTTCAAGATTGAAATCAAGTGACTACGCCATATGCCTACAAATGAAATCTCCATAACAGCACTTTGCATTATAAATGAAGTAATTCAAATGTAATTGCTCTTCCCCATTCTCTGAAAGGGTATTAATCAAAAACCATATCCGTGACGAGTTCGTACATTGCGTAGTAAATTAAGTTATGGTGTGCCAATTTTTGGACAACAGCAGCATCTCTTTTGAAAGCAAATCAGGCATTAGGAAGTGTCTGATTTATTAATGCACACATTTTTCTTTTATAAATGTCAGCATGTTATAGCTTTCTCCCAGATGCCTTGGGAACAATCAATGTCTGGGAAATCTAGAAAGGAGCAGATAATAATAAGTGATAATTAAAATGTTGCTTGATCCCCGAACAAGCTGCATTTGCTTATCCAACTCATGAGGGTATTTCGAGCCACGTGAAAATGGACAATTGGAATGACATGCCAATCAGTCTGACAGGTGACTATAAAAGTAACTTCAAAATCTGCCAAAACTTGAAATATAGGCTCAAGGTTAACAGATACAATTCATGTTAGATCTCATGCCTTTTCTTATTTTCACTCTGTACTATAGATGTAAACACATCACTCAAAATATAGATTTGAAGAAAAATTATCAACACATAGGAATCGATTATATGAAAATCCTTTATCCTTCTTTCCTTATTATTCGATAATGAATTCTATTCAAGGAAATTGAGTACCAAAAGTACATCAAAAGGGGGCTAGAGCAACGATTTTGCTTTTCTTATCCATAGTGTATTTCTTTGTGGATTTTGCTGTCATCCCTCATTGGTATGTAAAGTATGCACACTATCCCAAAATATCAAAATAATATACAGGAACTCAATAAATAGATATTTTATTGCTAGTCGGCATATATAACTTCTCCTTCATACCATCCATTTGCTATGCATATGTAGGTTTTCTTACCCTGGACCTAAGGTCAGCCATTGTGGAATGGGGTCAGTGAGACTGCTGACCTCACCCTACTCTGTGATGAAGTGTCACTGATTGACAAGCAACGCTGGGCGCCTCAGGACTTAAAACTGAAGCAGCCAGGACAGAGGAAATGAGTGACGTTACCCCCTATCACTGAAGAGGAGGGCCTCATGGACCTTTGCTGAGCTGAGTAGGTCACGCCTATAGGAGCTGAAACATCCTCAGCCCAGCAAAGTTCCGCTCAGGCAGCCAGGAGCCTGCGCATTTAGCGCATGTCTAGCTCCTGGCTGCCTGACCCGAAAATGAAGAGTCTCTGTAAGGATGACCTTTGCTCAGTCTGACAGACACTGTTCTTGAGGGGTAAAAGGTGAGGAGGGCATGGCCCCTCAGCCTCAATGGACCGGCCGTGGCTGAGGCAGAGGACATACTTAGAATTGCTCAACATGGGGGTCATAGGATGGTGGGGATTGGTACATGTTTGTGGCACAACAGAGCTAGTATCTAGAATGAGTTGCTTGGCTCTTTGTGGGCCAAGGGACACTTCTTAGAATTTTTTGATGGTATTAAATGCAACTTTTCCTAACCACAAATGTGTATTTTGTGAGCCTTCAAGCAAGCAACAACTCAGTCCAAAACCACAAACTGAAAAAGCCTGGGGTCTAAACTGTCTCATATAATGTACTATTTAATTGTATGGCTGTCCACTGGCACTGCTTAGCAAGAACATTTGATACAAGCACACAATGTATTTTTTTTACATCTATTTCTTTTTTCAAGTTCTCATACAATTTTGTCCAGTGCCACACGGGGGCCACGGTCACTATGATCTAATTTTCAGAATATCTTACTGCCTAAGTTCTGTATCACAAAGCAGAGCCAACTATACTTTGGGACTATTTGTGTAATATAGTTCAGCTTCACGTACAGTGATTGCAATTCAGAAATGGCACTGTGAAGCATCATAAAGTTAAATGGTTCAACTGTGATTTGGGATCTTTAAAAGCAATATGTAAGTCAGCAAAAAATGGCATGGAGATCGACAAACCTAAATCCAATGGTCAAATATAAGGTAATGCTAAAAGTTTACAATAAACTGCATCAATATCTTCAAACTCAGTACTTCAATTTATAGATACTTTGTGCTTATAACAATAGACAAGAGGCTTTAAATTTGTGAACGATCTTGTTACTCCTTGAATAATAGACAATGAACCTCCTGCAAGTCAAATTCTTTTCAAGAATGATGACATTGTTTCCTAAAATTCTGGATATCAGTGTTGTGCCTGTCAATGCATTCTTTAGAATGAGGGGAATGCAGGAGGGTTCTAGGAGTTAACTGGAGAATTGTGGGAGGTGTTGGCGGTTGGTAGTCACTGTATGGAGTTATTTGTAAATCAATAAAACAACTCACTTCCAGTGATGGCTTCATCTCCTTATTTCACTGGCGACAAATGGCATCAGTTACCTGCCGTGCTTCCTTACTGCCAACATGCGGTTGAGGTGATCAAGGGGGTAATTGCAGTATTTCATCCTTTGAAACAATGTAACCCTTGTGATGCGAACGTAATTGTCACAGATGGCAGCAATAACGGCCTTGGTGCATTGGTAATGCATAAGAGAGGTGATGGTAGGGAGGAGGTAATCACATTTGCATCCAGAGAATTAAGGAGCTCAGAATTGACCTGTTCTACCATTGAAAGGCAGCTAGGGCACTGAGGTGGGCTACCCAACATTTTAGAACATTTGTAGGGGGAGTTCGGATTGTGTTATGATTGGACCACAAACCACAAGTTGATCTGTTTAGCACCAAAGGAGTGGAGTGCTGCTCCCATTGTGGTTAAATGGCAATACCGCTTGCATGAGTATAATTATTGTGTGGAGTATGTACACGGCAAGGGGAAAGTTGTGGTGGATTATTTGTCTAGAATGCCGCTAGCCAATGACAGTTGTGGAGATGCAGGGGAGGATGAAACTATGTGATGGTGTGCGTGATGAGATTATTTTTGGGGTTGTCCGATGGTGCATTTATGAACTACAGTGGAGGGTGGCACTTGAGAATGATATTGTATTATCCTGAATCACAGCTTGGGTGGAGAGTAATTGGCTGGATGGAACGTAGAAGAGTACAGAATATATTCCCTATGCACATGTAGCTTTGGAGTTAACATAACATAACAGTTGTATTTATAAAGCGCACAATTACCCTTAGGTGTCCTGGCGCTGAATAACAGATGTTTATTGTTACCCAACTCAATGGTACTCATTTTATCGACTTCAAATGGATGAAAGGCTGAGTGTACCTGCCGGGATTTGAACCTGTGACCATGAGGTCGAACACAGGCCCCTACAGTGGCTGCTTTAGTCCACTGAGCCACCAGACCCGGTTGTTAACTTGTGTGGA
The DNA here is from genome assembly GCF_964261635.1 of Lissotriton helveticus. NCBI lineage: Eukaryota > Metazoa > Chordata > Amphibia > Caudata > Salamandridae > Lissotriton > Lissotriton helveticus. The sequence goes on from NC_136068.1 coordinate 850,760,253, forward strand.
AGGTTTGGTGCACAGGATAGAACAATTAGTCATACCTACTAGTTTGAGGGAGGGGGTTCTTGTTTTGGCACATGAAGGGCATTTAGGAATTCGGCTCATGAAGTGGAGAATAAGAGAGGATTTTTGGTGGCCAAGGGTTGATAAAGCAGCTGAATGTTTTGTATGAGATTGTGAGAGTTGCATTATTCAATTCTAGGAAGCATTTGTGTATGTGGCCCTGCGTTAGCCTGATTCAGGTCTTATCTGTCTGGAAGTAGCCAATCAGTATGGACTGTCACTTAAGCCCTTATCACCAGCCGATTGGACTGTGGCACCACACTCTATGCAGGAGTACCAACACACCATCTGCAGAGACTCCAGACCATACAGAACTCCACTGTCAGACTCAACCTCGACCGCCCCATGAGAACCTACATCACCCCTCACCTCAGGAAACTACAGGAAAGATGGCAATTCAAGCTGCTGATCCACACCTACAAGGCCCTGAACAACCAAGAACCAGCCTACAGCCTTCATCAACCATTGCCCGAACTTTTACCAACCATCCAGATTCCTGCGATCCACATCCCTGCCTCTCACCCATCCCCCCTACATCCGCCAATGCTCCAGCAGAGGACGATCGTTCTCCTACCTTGCGGGAAAAACCTAGAACTACCTCCCCTTGCAACTCCGGACCTCCACCTCCCTCCTAGATTTCCGGAAGGCAATCAATACCTTGCTGTTCAACTGATCCCATTGTGAACCAGCATGACCCGCGGTGCCTGGATACCGTCTTGGGTGATTAGCCGTTCTCTTCAAATCCGTTGATTCATTGATGGAACTTGATTGATTGATTAATAGGGTGTGTGTACATTTATAACTACGTTATAATATATATCTTATGGCTACTACACATTGGACATACATATATTTGCCCACGAGCAACAATAATAATATATTGGAGTGCATATATGATGCATTTAAAGTATTTTAAAAGTATTGCTTTTAAAAGTTAACAGGAGACGGAGGAATTAATCTTTAGATATTGTGCATACATATGAATCATTTGGAGAAAATATATTTTCATGTACTTCATCGTTGTATATAAAATATATAAAACTGTTTTTTTACACATTAATAATCTGTTTACAATTAAGGATGATAAACTTGACTACAAAGAGGAATTCATCACCCAAAGGATGCACCGTCATGATATTATCTTGTCCATTATGCTCTAAGAGAATCATATTTAGTACTCCTAGCTGCATCACACTTAATTTCCCCCCTACAATAAATCCTACTGCTCTAAAAATCCGTTGATGAACATAAATATTTTCTGGCTACGTTCATTGGCTACAACAGGTCACATTTTAAGATAGAGTAAGATATTAAGGCACCAGTCCCAGAGATCTACGTGCATTCAGAACAAGTGGTTAATGCACTTGCAGCAGAGATGTTTTGTGTAAGTTGAGGTTTGCATGCTTGACTAATCATATAAAGTAGAATAGAGTTGATGTAATTGCTGCAAAACACTTAGTGTAATAAAGGCTGAGAGGCCAAACCCCCACCTTTTTCCCCAACAAGACAAGTGTCTGTCAGGCTGAACAAAGGTCAGCCTGACAGACACTCTTTTTGTTCAGGACAGGCAGCCAGGAGCTAGACATGGCTGCCTGAGCTGAATTTTGCCATGCTGAGGATTTCACAGCCCTCTGGGCGTAACCTCCTGAGCCTGCCAAAAGTGCGAGGCCCAGCCCTATTGACGAGGTAGGTCATCACTGATTGCCTTCGACCTGGGCGCTTCAGCTTTAATCCTTGAAGTGCCCAGGGGAGAGTGTCAATCAGTGACACCTTGTCACAGAGTGGGGTGGGGTCATCAGTCTCCCTGACTGCATCCCACTCTGTGACGAGTGAGGGCCTGCTGCCTTCCCTCATTGGCTGACCTTAGTTTAGCCAATGAGGGAAGTGAGGTGTATATGTGCATGTGTGGCCCCCGCCCCCTCCCTGGTTAAATTACCGGCTGACACCAGTCAAATTAACCATAGTAGGGTTGTGCTGAATATCCCATGGCTGGTGTGTTATGCAGGCCACAGTACTGTCATATGCTAAGAGTAAATTGAGAGCGATTTCCACTAAGACAAGTGGCTTTCAACAAAAGCATATAGATCTCACCACAATTTCCCCCTGGGATAGATGGAATGTGTATTTGCTAAACCATGCTGTTAAATGTCTGGGAATAGCAGATCATAGGTCGTGGTTAAAGGAAAAACGAATGAGTTGAAAGTAATCACTCGCCTTAACTAAAGTTAAATAAACAAGAAACGTGGGCCGTTATAATTAAATATGTTTCAGCATTCACTATTTTAATGCTGTTACTCTATCTTTTTATTACAGTGATAGATGTGCTCTCTAACAGATGCAAGCATTCTACATACTACAGTCCTCACATTACATTACTTCACATTGTCATGCAGCCTGTAACTACTGCTGTGCTTGATTAGAGGATGATTGTTCTCAGAACAGCTGATTTCCTCTGGACATTTTTCTCTGCATTATCCGACGATTTTCCTTTCAATATCTACTCAAGTGAAAATTGAACTTTTCACAGAGCTTTGAACATTGATCGAGCAATTCCAGATGCAGTGATTGCCTTTTCACATCAAGAGATCAAAACAGAAAATAGTGCAGAGTTCAATAAAGTACTTAGGTGAAATACGATTATATTTATTTCTCCTCTCTCTGCTATTGATCTTGCAGTTTCTAACCTTTTCCATTTCATCTTCATTTGAGGAATCTGCTTTTTCCATTAAGTTTACTTCTAAACTCTGGTGATGACTCCTATGAAAGTGTATCAAAAATTACCCCATATCTGTGCTTTCTTTGCCCACAAGCAACAAAAATAATATGTGGGAGTGCATATATGATGCATTTAAAGTATTTTAAAAGTATTGCATTTAAAAGTTATCAGGCGACGGAGGATTAATCTTTAGATATTGTGCATACATATGAATCATTTGGAGAAAATACATTTTCATGTATACTTCATCGTTGAATACAAAATATATAAAACAGTTTTTTTACACATTAATAATCTGTTTACAATTAAGGATGATAAACTTCACTTTAAAGAGGAATTTATCACCCAAAGGATGCACAGTCATGATATTATCTTGTCCATTAGCCTCTAAAAGAAACATTTGTGCTACTCCTAGCTGCATCCCAGACTTTATTTTTCCCCTACAATAAATCCTACTGCTCTTAAAACCCGTTGATGAACATAAATATGTTCTGGCTACGTTCATTGGTTACAACAGGTCACATTTTAAGATAGAGTAAGATATTAAGGCACCTACCCCAGAGATCTACGAGCATTCAGCACAAGTGGTTAACGCACATGCAGCAGAGATGTTTTGTGTAAGTTGAGGTTTGCATGCTTGACTAATCATATAAAGTAAATTAGAGTTAATGTAATTGCTGCAAAACACTTTGTGTGATCCACAGATTGCAACTTCTTTTCCGACAAAGGCAGCAGAATGCTTTAAGCCGTTGGTGATAGCGATCCTTGTGTGACCTGCAAGTCCCTATCTCCAATCTGGTTAACTAACAATCTCTGTAGGTGATGTGCGTGAGGTTGTAAGGTTAACTGTGAATCCTTGCAGGTTTTAACTTAATTTGTTATTCTTCCAGTTTTAATAAAATTAGTATAATTGAGTTCAATAGTATCAAGTGCCAAAGCAATTCAATTTGTATTGGCTACTATATAAATAATTCTTATTCGTTTAAGTGCACACTGAGAGCTTCCTAACTGAAATACGTTGCTTACCTTGTTTGCTGAATTCCTATTCATGTTTTGCTTGTCTTAATTACAGCCAACAAACCTTTTGTGCTACCTATCAGTTTTCTGTTAATTTCAACACCCACCTTTACTTTACTTTTCCATTGGTGGTCCCTTGTTTTTAGTGGCGTAAGCAAACCATTTTAATATACCAAATTATGGCTGGTTTGAGAAGTGGCATGAATATCAGGGCGCATCTTTGTGTCCTTTGATGCCCTTCTAGTTGATGGCTGCCAACTGTGGCCTCTTTTTACCTTGGACACATGCTAGGACAAGCTAATGAAAGGAATTGCTAATGTAATTGTCCTTGAAGTTGGCTATTAGTTGCACAGAGGCGAAAACAAAGATCCAATGCCCTCTTGAATCCTGTAGGCTACAGTTCAGCATGAAGGAGAACTCACTAAGTATACCAGAGCTCCAGGGTTTGCACTGTGTATTGCGATTTTTACAATGACCACCCCAAACTAGAAGATACAGCTCGGTGAACTACATGGGAGTTCACCAAACCTCAGACCAGAGTGGGTTCAAGCCGGAGAACCACTGAAGGAGTAGGTTTGCAATTACCTCCCACATAATGACATTCTCAGACTTAACACATCCTTATTTTTCACTAATAAAATATTACAGACTCTACTTATTTTGAGGCACACACAGTTTGGTCTATTTCTTAAAATGCAAGTAGCATAAATAGTACAAAATTAGCTTCATGTTTAACAAAGATCATTGGTTTTGTCTTTCCTAAAAATGAAGTTGCATATGCAAAAACATAATAAAAATATGAGTCATATTAGTGAGAGAAATTGCTGTAAAACTTGTGATCACCCTTTTAGCCCAGCTACCAAAATATTTATGGGTTGCTCATTGGAGCGCAATCAGTTTAATTTCCTAATAAAAATCAAGCAGTCCTGCAAAAAAGGTGCGATGAATTATTGAACCTCGGATTAGTTTTTGCAATCTGGATTTCTATGGGTACAGGATGATGTATGTAATGAACAAATAAAAGTTGACAATGTACAAAAAGATAGCTCAGGTGTGGATCAAAGACTTCATTATTAAACATAGTTGTAGTATGTACTCCCAACTGCTAATCCAGTTGGCATATTTAAACAGTGGCGTCTTACAGCAGGGAGAAGTGGAGGGGCAGCATGACGGACAATAATAAATAAATTAAAATTAAAATGCACCTGCTGCCTCACCGCATCTGTGCTCTTCTGATCCTGATCACAGGCTCCCAGACTCCCCTGCTCCCAGATGCTGCTCTCATGCTGGTAATACCATTACCCAGCATGAGAGAAGCACTGGGATTGGGCGGAACGTACAGGTTTTAAGCTCTCAGAAGGACTGGGAGCTTGTGCCTTTTGTTCTCTGTGCAATGACCTGGAGATAATGCGCATGATGGTTTGACTGCCCTAAGACATCCGGCCAAACCGTCATGTGCACTTGCAGTGGCCACCACTTCTCCTTCATGCTGCTGTCAGAGGATAGCCTCACCCTCAAGACTCAACTCCTGCTCTGTCATGAAAAGAAAAATGATAGTAAAACTGCTTTTCTATCATTTTATTGTACATGTTTTTATCTGCTGGCTGTGGCAGTGGGCGACGCTCCTCCACCATAATGGAGGAGCTGCCGCTGTATTTGAAATCATTTGTATCTCCACATGCAATGGACCCGACCCTACTTTTGGCACAAGTACATTCTATGAGAGTTGCGAGAAGTCCTCATTGCAAACTTAAGTTCCAAAGTGCACTAATTAGTGTGATAAAACTAATAAGAACTAATATAAAAGCTGGCCACAGCTATGATTGACCCTTTATAATTTTAAGAGCATCCTTTCCACATAAAGCCCTATGATACAAGACATTGTTTGGAAAAAAATGATGTTTCAGACTGGTCAAAAATGATTATTTGAAAAGTAAACATGCTCTGAATAAAAATCATAAATTTTTTATTTAAAAAACATTTTAACATATTAATACAGCATAAAAATATTTGACTCATAGAAAAAGCATTTTTTCCATTGGTTGTTCCTAAATAGTAATAATGAAATGAGGGGAATATAGCTACCTCATCAACACTTCGCAGACAAAATACCAGCACAGAGGTATTGAACCTCTGATTCCAAATGTGTGATTTATCTCACTAGACACCCATGCGGGCTAGCTTATGTGGATGAATACCCATACCTACAGCGACAATATGGGAAGGAGAGCAATACACTGCAATCAGAATACATAATTCTGGACAACAGATTGACCTTCAACGATCACATAGGTTCAGTAGTTTCCTCCAGCTTTCTGATCTTGCGAAATCTGAGGAAAATTAAACCCTTTCTCTCTCAAACGGACTTTAGGACAGTAGTTACAGTAATTGTTATGTCACGCCTAGACTACTGTAATGGCATTTATCTGAATGCCCCAAATAAACATCTTAATAGGCTTCAGATATCTCAGAATGCAGCCGCCAGGCTTCTGACAGACATACTGAAATTTGTGTCGGTAAAAAGAGGGGTATCTTGGCTACATTGGTTCCCGGTGAAGGAAAGGGTTCATTTTAAGGCCTTATACGTAGCATTTAAGGCTCTCAACAGTATTGGGCCTGACCATTTGAGGCAAAAATTCAAATGGTATGCCCCAACCAGGACCCTGTGGTCTAAAGGAGTAAAAAAAATGTCCAGATCCCCACTATTAGGAAAACCAGCTGGGGAGGCAGGAGCTTTATCACTTGCGTGTCCAAGACTTGGAACAAGCATCTGTTCTTTCTGAGAAATGCCGGAGACTTCTCTCCTTTAGAAAGGGTCTGAAAACCTATCTCTTTACTCATTGAACCCCCTTTGACTATCGCTTAAGCAGAGCTCAGCGCCAGGACACCCTAGGGTAATCGTGCGCTTTTATTAATTTAATTAACATAACATAATCAGAACTACTCAGAGGGCAATATTTTTTTAGACGCTCTTAATAATACCGCAAACTTCAGTTTCAAGCGCTTAAACAAATCCATGCAAGTGCACAGTGTGGCGGTAGAGGTAAGAAGCGATTACATATACGTCTTTGGGCTAGATATTGTACATTGTGTATCAACAAGAGATTTGATGAAATCTGATGTCCATAATGTATAGAAATAAGCTTATACGTTTTGGTTGCACTTGAGCTGTGTTTTTTGCCATTCTTGCCCAAGACGTTTGGAGTGTAACACTAGCTATGAAGGTAGATGATGAAAGGATATGGTATCCTTTAATTACTAGAATTGCAACCTGCATCATATGTCATCATAAAAAGGTACTCGAAAGGACTCTACCTCCTAAGTCTGAAACTTCTTGCTCTCTATTGCTTTAATAATATTGCCTATGGCATGCACTAAGTGACAAAATTATGTCATAGTTCAGTTTTCCAACTGGCTATTTTACCAGGTGGTTTGCAGGAAGTGCTTTTTCACAAATGCAGATCTATAATTAATTTAGTGTCTCTAAAATACTACGCTAATTTTGAAGTTTTACCCTCTGAGGCGGTGTTTTTTAGAAAACAATGTATCGGGGAAATATGAATTAATGGTCCTATTGACATTCGTATGTACGAGGTTGGTAAAGTAAAGATGCATTGATTTGAAGCTGACATGCACAAACATGCACATGGAGTATTGGAAAATGAAGCAACTGTGGATTTTGATTAGCATACAGGAATTGCAACTTGGGATTAATAGTTTCAACTGGACACGTTTGCATCAAATAATGAACATGACATAATATTGCTCTATCTTTAAATCATATTTGTTGTAAATCCTCATCACTTACATGCTTCATATTCCCTATTGAATGCTCCCACTTTACAGAATGTTTTTTTCCAGTGGATTCTTAAATCGTTCCAGTTAAAAAATAAAAATAAAAGAAACATATCTTCCACAGCTCCCATAGTCCAACTTGCTGCTGACTACACTACAAATGCTTTAGAAAAGCCATTTAACCTAACTCCAACATTTCTGTAGTGTACCAGTGTAAAACCAAGCACCTCCTCCTTATTCCTGTAATGACTCTTGAAATTCTATTTTCTTGAAAGCATTGTAAAAATTCCCAAATGTTCAACACCAGCTTAGTTTTAAAAACATAGTGGGTAAATATACAAAAATAAGTTCGTTTTGGGGAAAAAAGCTACAAATAAAAGTATATGAGGCAAACCTCAAGTAATTTTCTAGGAAGACAGTACACCAGTTTATGTTTTGCAAAGGTGATAAACTGTACCACTTCATAAACTTGCAAATATGTCACTTTTTAAAAAGTTTGCTAACCCAATTATAATTTTTCACACCTCTGTCTAACACGCTGTCAATTGTTCATGAAGACAATGTTCCTAGTAAAGAGAAACAGGTTCAAGCTATGCATTGCCTCTGAGGTGGATCACCGTGAATATGATATTCTACAAGGTGTTACTGCAGTTAGTTTTATCTTAGTATCCTACTTTTGTCTATTGAATTGTGTGATGAAATGAAATTGCCACAGGCGTAAAAACAGACTCTTTGTTAAATTCTTTTGAAAGAATTCTCGACATCGACTGTATGGCATAAAAGGTTTGTGACTAACACACCTTTGAACATAGATTCATTTTAATTATAAAGGGCAGGGACATTTTGATAAAAACGTGTTAATGCATTTGTGTGCTTGTAACAATGCTGTACATGTACAGATTGAATAAAATATCTAAAGGGCTAATTGTGTCTGGGACAATGTCGAAAATCAAATGCATTTGATTAAGACCAATTTTCTTTCTGGACATTGAAAGTTCACTAGTGATGTCACATAATTATCAGGAATTTCAAGGTTATTAGATACAGGACAGAATAATTAATTGATGTACATTCATTCATAATTTCTTATCCTTAGATATCAGTATATTAAGGATGCGAAAGTACAATAACATAATCACACATAATAAAAACCGATTTCCATGTAGATGAATACTTTATGTCATTGTATATATATACACATCAGAAAGTTAGGGCAGTTGAAACCAGGAGTAACAAAAGATACCTATCACATTTTGAACTGAGGTGGGGGACTCTAAGAAATAGACAGGCTGGTGAATGCTTGCTATTGATTGCAGATCGCTTCCAGCTCACAGGTTGGAACTTTTTGCTCTTATTGAGGATAGGAAACCTGAGGCAGTTTTTCTGACAGAAACCTGGCACCATACAGAGTCGGGACCTGACTTGGTGCAGGCTCTGCTCTTAGGATACTATATCCTGCGGATAGACTTCACTTCATTTCACTCACTGTGTAACTATAATCACGTCCACATGTGCTGCTTTTTTAATTGAATTATTGGCCAGCTTCTTTCCTCGGATATCGTGGTGATTCTTGACCTTATTTAAGGAGTTTGCAAATATGAAGTAAAATATCTGTCACTATGCATTTTGGGGTTGCGCCCATTTGGGTATGAGAAAAGAGGTTTTATCAATGCACGTATTCTCATTCGTTTACTGATGGGCCTAATCTATTTCAAAGATGGGTCGTGTGGAAACTTGAAATCTATATACTTGAGTTCTGTGCCTAACCCGACCTTTCACTACAGGTTGAAGGCAAAGCCACAATTTAGAACTTATGGGCACGCCTTGCTATCTATGACATAATGACCTGAGTAAGTTCATATTATAAGGGAAATAAGGTACGGTTGCAAAAAACACAGTTGATGGACAGAATGTAGAACAATGTCATACATTCACCCCAGTACAAAGATCTGGGCCTAAATCCATCGTTTTTTTTGCACTCCACACCACCCTGGGTTAGACACTGGCTATATGCAAATCAGCTCTGACCCTGTGCCTCATGGGAACAGTCCAGTCCGAACTACCAAGCCATGTCTTTCCCAGACCGGAATCAAGCATCCAAGGACCGGTTTCTGGCTATCAGCCTTCATCAGCCTGGATAGCTTGACTCCAGTGGTGTGGAGAGCCTGGGACTCTTGTCTGAGCATACCCAGCCCACTCGGGGTGAAAATTGCAAAAAACACAGTTGATGGACAGAATGTAGAACAATGTCATACATTCACCCCAGTACAAAGATCTGGGCCTAAATCCATCGTTTTTTTGCACTCCACACCACCCTGGGTTAGACACTGGCTATATGCAAATCAGCTCTGACCCTGTGCCTCATGGGAACAGTCCAGTCCGAACTACCAAGCCATGTCTTTCCCAGACCGGAATCAAGCATCCAAGGACCGGTTTCTGGCTATCAGCCTTAATCAGCCTGGATAGCTTGACTCCAGTGGTGTGGAGAGCCTGGGACTCAGGTCTGAGCATACCCAGCCCACTCGGGGTGAAAATTGCAAAAAACACAGTTGATGGACAGAATTTAGAACAATGTCATACATTCACCCCAGTACAAAGATCTGGGCCTAAATCCATCGTTTGTTTGCACTCCACACCACCCTGGGTTAGACACTGGCTATATGCAAATCAGCTCTGACCCTGTGCCTCATGGGAACAGTCCAGTCCGAACTACCAAGCCATGTCTTTCCCAGACCGGAATCAAACATCCAAGGACCGGTTTCTGGCTATCAGCCTTCATCAGCCTGGATAGCTTGACTCCAGTGGTGTGGAGAGCCTGGGACTCACGTCTGAGCATACCCAGCCCACTCGGGGTGAAAATTGCAAAAAACACAGTTGATGGACAGAATGTAGAACAATGTCATACATTCACCCCAGTACAAAGATCTGGGCCTAAATCCATTGTTTTTTTGCACTCCATACCACCCTGGGTTAGACACTGGCTATATGCAAATCAGCTCTGACCCTGTGCCTCATGGAAACAGTCCAGTCCGAACTACCAAGCCATGTCTTTCCCAGAACGGAATCAAGCATCCAAGGACCGGTTTCTGGCTATCAGCCTTCATCAGCCTGGATAGCTTGACTCCAGTGGTGTGGAGAGCCTGGGACTCACGTCTGAGCATACCCAGCCCACTCGGGGTGAAAATTGCAAAAAACACAGTTGATGGACAGAATGTAGAACAATGTCATACATTCACCCCAGTACAAAGATCTGGGCCTAAATCCATCGTTTTTTTGCACTCCACACCACCCTGGTTTAGACACTGGCTATATGCAAATCAGCTCTGACCCTGTGCCTCATTGGAACAGTCCAGTCCGAACTACCAAGCCATGTCTTTCCCAGACCGGAATCAAGCATCCAAGGACCGGTTCCTGGCTATCAGCCTTCATCAGCCTGGATAGCTTGACTCCAGTGGTGTGGAGAGCCTGGGACTCACGTCTGAGCATACCCAGCCCACTCGGGGTGAAAATTGCAAAAAACACAGTTGATGGACAGAATGTAGAACAATGTCATACATTCACCCCAGTACAAAGATCTGGGCCTAAATCCATCGTTTTTTTGCACTCCACACCACCCTGGGTTAGACACTGGCTATATGCAAATCAGCTCTGACCCTGTGCCTCATGGGAACAGTCCAGTCCGAACTACCAAGCCATGTCTTTCCCAGACCGGAATCAAGCATCCAAGGACTGGTTTCTGGCTATCAGCCTTCATCAGCCTGGATAGCTTGACTCCAGTGGTGTGGAGAGCCTGGGACTCACGTCTGAGCATACCCAGCCCACTCGGGGTGAAAATTGCAAAAAACACAGTTGATGGACAGAATGTAGAACAATGTCATACATTCACCCCAGTACAAAGATCTGGGCCTCAATCCATCGTTTTTTTGCACTCCACACCACCCTGGGTTAGACACTGGCTATATGCAAATCAGCTCTGACCCTGTGCCTCATGGGAACAGTCCAGTCCGAACTACCAAACCATGTCTTTCCCAGACCGGAATCAAGCATCTAAGGACCGGTTTCTGGCTATCAGCCTTCATCAGCCTGGATAGCTTGACTCCAGTGGTGTGGAGAGCCTGGGACTCACATCTGAGCATACCCAGCCAACTCGGGGTGAAAATTGCAAAAAACACAGTTGATGGACAGAATGTAGAACAATGTCATACATTCACCCCAGTACAAAGATCTGGGCCTAAATCCATCGTTTTTGTGCACTCCACACCACCCTGGGTTAGACACTGGCTATATGCAAATCAGCTCTGACCCTGTGCCTCATGGGAACAGTCCAGTCCGAACTACCAAGCCATGTCTTTCCCAGACCGGAATCAAGCATCCAAGGACCGGTTTCTGGCTATCAGCCTTCATCAGCCTGGATAGCTTGACTCCAGTGGTGTGGAGAGCCTGGGACTCACGTCTGAGCATACCCAGCCCACTCGGGGTGAAAATTGCAAAAAACACAGTTGATGGACAGAATGTAGAACAATGTCATACATTCACCCCAGTACAAAGATCTGGGCCTAAATCCATCGTTTTTTTGCACTCCACACCACCCTGGGTTAGACACTGGCTATATGCAAATCAGCTCTGACCCTGTGCCTCATGGGAACAGTCCAGTCCGAACTACCAAGCCATGTCTTTCCCAGACCGGAATCAAGCATCCAAGGACCGGTTTCTGGCTATCAGCCTTCATCAGCCTGGATAGCTTGACTCCAGCGGTGTGGAGAGCCTGGGACACACGTCTGAGCATACCCAGCCCACTCGGGTGAAAATTGCAAAAAACACAGTTGATGGACAGAATGTAGAACAATGTCATACATTCACCCCAGTACAAAGATCTGGGCCTAAATCCATCGTTTTTTTGCACTCCACACCACCCTGGGTTAGACACTGGCTATATGCAAATCAGCTCTGACCCTGTGCCTCATGGGAACAGTCCAGTCCGAACTACCAAGCCATGTCTTTCCCAGACCGGAATCAAGCATCCAAGGACCGGTTTCTGGCTATCAATGATGGATTAAACCCAGATCAGTTGACTGACGGTGAGTGTTTGATTTGCTCAAACGCTCCGTCCATCATCCCCTTTTGTATCACTTTGTTCGCCCTAAGTGTGGCAGGGTATGCTCAGACGTGAGTCCCTTGCTCACTTGGCCACTGGATTCAAGATAGCCTGGCTGATGAGGATTATGAATCCGAAACCGGTCTCAGGATGCTTGTTTCCGGTCCAGGGAAGACATGCCTTGGCAGTTCGGGCTGGACTGTTCCCATGAGGCACAGGGTCAGACTGATTTGCATATAGCCATGTCTGAACTGGGGTGGCTGAGTGGGCTAAAGAATGTTGATGGATTAAACCGAGATCAGTTGACTGGGGGTGAGTGTTTGATTTGCTCAAACGCTCCCTCCATCATCCCCTTTTGTATCACTTTGTTCGCCCTAAGTGTGGCAGGGTATGCTCAGACGTGAGTCCCATGCTCACTTGGCCACTGGATTCAAGATAGCCTGGCTGATGAGGATTATGAATCCGAAACCGGTCCCAGGATGCTTGTTTCCGGTCCAGGGAAGACATGGCTTGGCAGTTCGGGCTGGACTGTTCCCATGAGGCACAGGGTCAGACTGATTTGCATATAGCCATGTCTGAACTGGGGTGGCTGAGTGGGCTAAAGAATGGTGATGGATTAAACCCAGATCAGTTGACTGGGGGTGAGTGTTTGATTTGCTCAAACGCTCCGTCCATCATCCCCTTTTGTATCACTTTGTTCGCCCTAAGTGTGGCAGGGTATGCTCAGACGTGAGTCCCTTGCTCACTTGGCCACTGGATTCAAGATAGCCTGGCTGATGAGGATTATGAATCCGAAACCGGTCCCAGGATGCTTGTTTCTGGTCCAGGGAAGACATGGCTTGGCAGTTCGGGCTGGACTGTTCCCATGAGGCACAGGGTCAGACTGATTTGCCTATAGCCATGTCTGAACTGGGGTGGCTGAGTGGGCTAAAGAATGGTGATGGATTAAACCCAGATCAGTTGACTGGGGGTGAGTGTTTGATTTGCTCAAACGCTCCGTCCATCATCCCCTTTTGTATCACAATAAGGTACGGTGTCATTGAATATAATGACACATGATCTTAAAATATGCTGTATTCTCCGACGTAGACACTTAAAAATATGACTTAAGGCCTAACCACTATGGGGTGGTCACACAATTTAACTTCCATTCCCTTTGTTTTCCCGATGAGCCAGGATCTTGCCTGGCCTAAGACGGGATGTTTTGCTGGATGGCCAACTCAGTGAAGTGTTTGACCTCATTAATTTTCCCATAGGGCCTACATATCTGTTCCTTTTGTTCTGAATATGAGAGCACTGTGTACATGGATACACATATATCTTTCAGGTACAGGTACTAATTTACAGTGAACTCGCCCTGGATACAAAAGGGAGAAGTTCAACCGTGGGAGATATCCCTGAACAAAACAACATTGTCTTGGATCTCTACAGAAATAGGAGATCATATTGTGATATAAAGATATGTTGCTATGTGGACATGTTGGATATCTTGCCTTGGGAACTACACCTGAAATGGTCTATTCTTGTATGGTGATCTGGTCTTTTTCTACACCATCTTTTTTCGCTCACCTTGGTCCTTTCCCATATAAACCTTCTATCCACGTTGGATTTTTTATGCTCTGGTGCATCATTTGTTTTCCCCTCAAACTATTTAAGTATGTTACTTTTTTGACTTGGAATGATTCTCTGAAAAGTTTGATATACATTACATTTGTCCCTGTTCTCTATCTGCGATTTCTTTCAGCTTGAAATTTTAGCTGTATGTGTGTCTTAAGTATATGTGGATTAATTAAAGGTGGATGTTTTTATATAAATGTTGTTTGTATTTTGTGTAGTGGTTTGTGGTATCCACAACGAGTGTAGTCTATGTATTGTTTTGCATTGTCTATGTCATTGTGTTGCATTATACACTATATATTTTGTATGTTCTACAGTCCTGATGAAGTCCACTGGAGTTGGACAAAACACGTTCGCTGCTTGGCTGTTTTTAATATAAATGAAGAATAAAGAGAATTAACAGTAACCAACTTTGGATGGACTAAATCACTTTAATCTGAAACTGGTAGTGCAATCCACATTTGGAAATAAATGTAATATTGGTCTGTGAAGACTGCTCCTTGGGAACAGCAGGAGCGGCGGTGGTTCACACCATGAGAGTAAAGATCTCAGAGGACTGGACTCATTGTGGTGGGGATATATATATTTTGCTTAGGGGAGGTGTGTTGCGTATGCACTGAAGTGTAGATGACAGGGCTGCTGTTTCAGTTTTGTATTGCAAATTCAGTATTTGTTCAGCAGGTCCCATTTTTACCTGCAAAGCAATGACTAGATGTTGCAGGTCTCTTTTTTGGTTGTTTGCAGTTCTCTGAATGCAGCTATGCTTCTGAGATTCAAATATAAATAACTGAATGAAAAATTCAGGCATAAATTGTAATATGAGTGCTTTAGGTATGCCAAGGGGTGATGTGGGATGACTTGGGAAAGCTGGACATGTGAGCAGCAGGAAGAAGGGGGCACCCAACATGGATCAATGGTTTCAGTTCAGGGTTCCAAGGGGTGCTGGTAGACATATAAGCACCTTGCAGTAGGCACTCAAGCACATTCATCAAGCTATTCAGTCTGCATCTCAGATTAAACTGGTCATGGAGAGGAAACTGGAATGTTGAGGCACCATTTATTCCTTGGGCGGTCAGTAAAGTAGGGTACACTCAAAAAGAGGATAGAGAGGGCCCAGTTTATTGTCAGATATACACCGAATCCTTAACCATACATAACTCAGGAATCAGGTGTTGCAGAATGGTGCTTCATCCTAAGCAGAACTGTGAATTTGATGGCAAACTCATGATCTGATAGGAGGCAATGTCTGGCGTTCCTCTGGGGTTGAAAACCAATGGATAAAGGTGCAAGGAGAAGTTAAAGGAGGTTCTGCTGATCATGGTTTATGTGATGTGTATGTCTGATGAAAATGGCCCTTTTAGCAGGGTTATCCCCAAACTTTTTGCTTCTTCCTCCTTTGTTTTTCCTGACCTGTGGTTATTGACTATAGGACTCTGGGCACTTTACCACTGCTAATCAGTGCTAAAGTGTATATGCTCTCTGTTAAATTGATATGATGATTGGTTGTCCATGATTGGCATATTTGTTTTACCTGTAAGGTCTCTAGTAAAGGGCGCTGAGTGTGCCAGGGCTGGTAATTCAAATGCTACTAGTGTGCCTGCAGCACTGATTGTGCCATCCATGTGATTAGCCCTAAAATGGTGTCTCAGGCCGGTGTGCAGTTGCTAACTGCCATGTTGACCTGGCCAGTGTACACACTTGCCAGGGCTCACCCTTCCCTTTTCTTGCACATTAGACACCCATATGGTAGGCTCACAGTACTCCCCCCTGGGCAGGGTGCAGTGTATGTGAAAGCTAGGACATGTACTAGTGTGGGTGACATGTTCTGATAGTGAAATACTGCCAATTTAGTTTTCCACTATTGAAAGGCTATCTTGCCCATAGGCTAGAATGGGGAATGCTGTGTGTAATGTTTACCTGTATATCTTCCCATTGGAGAAGATGGAAAGTTGAAATCTGGTATCCCTGAACTCAGGATTTAAAAACATATAATTTAAGGAGGATGGTTTTTAAATTCTGTGTTTGAAAATAGCATTTTTAGAAAGTGGCTATTTTCTTGTTCAACCTTTCTGTGTGCCTCTGCCTGTTTGTGTATTGACTGTCTGGTTTGTGAGTGACAGGGGCTGGGGTGGCTGCAGGAGGCTGAGTGAGTCAGCACTAGGCTGAATAGACCTATCTGCATTTGGAGTGGTGGGAGGAGTTGTACCTGGGTCTGAATAGGGCTGTGCCTGCCTTCCACAATGCTGGCTCCGCCTCCAGCGGAGTATCTGTGTGCCCTGCCCCACACTCACAAAGGAAAGAGAGGTGCACTGGCAGAATGCACCCTGAACTGGTTTGGACTGGGTCCAGGACCCCTCACACATGGAGAACAAAGAATTTTGGGGTATAAATACTAGAGCTGAAGCCCTTGAACTTTAGACTACTTTTGCCAACAAGAGGAATATCTGCCAAAGAAGATCAGCTGAAGAGACTGGGAAGGAAGACAGCCCTTGCTGTGTGTTCTGCTTCTGACCTACAGTTTGCTGTTACTACTAAGGAAGGGGACATGGGACTTTGCTGTGTGCTGTGTTCCCCCACCTGCTTGAAAGAAGGACTTTGCTGTGTGCCGTGTCCACGAATCAGTGTCTCCAAGGGCCTGGGAAGAGCTGGCCTCCTGTGAAAACTCAAGTTTGCCAAAGAAGACTTCTACAATCAAGAGAAACCTCTGCCAGAAGAATAGCAGCTGAACCAATTGAGAAGGAAGATTGTCCTAGCTGTGTGCTCTGGGGCTGACCTGCAGTTTGCTGTTTCCAATGTAGGAGAAGAAAAGGGGACTTTGCTGCGTGCTGTGCTCCCCCCCCCCCCCCACCAGCTTGAAAGAGAAGACTTTGCTGTGTCTTAAAGAGTCTCCAAGGGCCTAAGAAGAGCTGGTCTCCTGTTGGGAATGCAGGGATATCAAGGTTCCCATGAAAACATTGTGCAAGGGCCTGTGTGTGTCTCTGCGCACAGCCTGTGCTTTTTGGTGAAGACTGCCTGCCCATGTGATTCTAGAGCTCAGTGTGCGATCGGCACACATAGGGGCTAGGTGAGGTCTGCCATGCCTTTGCCTTATTCATCCAGCACTCGAGAGTGCGTGCCTGTGCACTACCTGAGGCCGTCAGCAAAGGGGCCGAGATCACCGCTGCTGGCCCGGTACAACTCTCAGGAGAAGTGATGTTCCCAGAAGAATCATTGCCGTCGCCTGCCCGGGACCGGGTCCACCTGAAGAAAAGAGCCACGAGATTCCCTGGCCGAGATCACCGCCACTGAGAAGGGGTGCGTAGCATCATCGCAGAGCCGTGCTGTGATTGGACCCAGCGCGGCGCATCGTCTAGGTAACGAGGGGCTCATTGCCAAAAGGAGCCTCGCTGAAATCAGGAAGAAGCGAAGCGTCGCCTAGGTAACAAGTAAGCATGGGCGCACAATCCGTTCGCTCGCGGATTTTGCGGATATTCGGCAAATTCGCAATCCGCGAATTCCCGCGAATTTGCCGAAAATCCGCAAATCCGCGAGCGGAACGGATCCGGGGGCAAAAGTTCAAGCTTCAAGCTATTTTAGAATGGCGCCGGCAAGCTGCCAGCGCCATTCTAAAATAGTTACTAAGTTAGCTTCAACAGGAAGCACTAATAGAAGCAGGTGCTCGAGTTTAACTGAATTCGAGCACCTGCTTTATTTTATCTATTAGTGCTTCCTGATGAAGCTAACTTAGTAACTATTTTAGAATGGCGCTGGCAGCTTGCCGGCACCATTCTAAAATAAAACAGGAGAGGGGCAGAGGGGCAGAGGGCAGAAGGGCACAACAACGAGTGTGGCAGAGGGCAGCAGGGCACAACAACGAGTGGGTCAGAGGGCAGAATGGCACAACAACGAGTGGGGCAGAGGGCAGAAGCGCACAACAACGAGTGGGGCAGAGGGCAGAATGGCACAACAACGAGTAGGGCAGAGGGCAGAAGGGCATAACAACGAGTGGGGCAGAGGACAGAATGGCACAACAACGAGTGGGGCAGAGGGCAGAAGGGCACAACAACGAGTGGGGCAGAGGGCAGAATGGCACAAAAACGAGTGAGGCAGAGGGCACAAAAATGAGTGGGGCAGAGGGCAGAATGGCACAAAAACGAGTGGGGCAGAGGGCAGAATGGCACAAAAACGAGTGGGGCAGAAGGGCACAACAACGAGTGGTCTTGCACAAAAAAAACCCTGCGAATACGCAAAGCGCCCCGCGAACACGCAAATCACTCCACGTACACGGAAAGCGCCCCGCGAACACGCAAAAATAAAGGAATCCACAAATTCGCACAAATTCGCGAATTTTGCGGATTGCAAATTCGTAATTCCGCAAATTCGCGGATCGCGAATTCGCAAAATTCGCCCATGCTTAGTAACAAGGTGCTTGTCACCGGGAGGAGCCGCACTGAAGTCCAGGAGGTGCGAGGAGTCTTCCTGCAGCCCAACCTCATCCTGGAGAACAGCTGTGACCTACGAAGGATCGACGAAGGGAGAAGGATCGACGAAGGGAGAAGGAGCGTGAGACCGGCACCCCAGGTAAACCGATTCCAGCCGCACTGCTGCGTGAGTGTGCTTAGAGTGGGTTGGGAGTCGGCGGGGCTGCCGGGGACTGCGCTGGAATTGGCCTGAGCCCAGGGGACTGTGGCAGCTTTATTTGAAAGAGATCCGAAATGCCCGTACCGGCATCAGGAGAGCTGTGGTACCGGGGCCCGTTGCCTGGTTGTTATTTGTGTACTTAATGCTTTGCGGGGGGCATAGTGTGGCAACGCTGACCATGGAGTCAGCTGGCCGAACTATAAAGGGGCTCTGCCTAAGAGTGGGCATTGTTCATTTGTGCTGAAGCTATGCGTGCTGGGGAAACCTACATTGTGGCATGTGACTAGAGAACTATTGCTCAAAGGAACACAGTACCAACAAGTTTATGTTTTGTCAAAAACACTACAAGAGAACCCTCTATAGAAGAAGACTTTTATTGTGTATGTTGGATTTATGTAATTTTGGTCTTGCCTCATTTAGATAAAGATAACTTTATTTTTTTAACTACCTGTGTGGTGTCCATTCGTGGTGTTTCACAGTGTTATTGTGGGTGTTGGTGCAAATACTTTACACAATGCCTTTGGGTCAAGCCTGGCTGCTCAAGCCAAGCTACCACGGGTTTGAGCAGGGATTATTAACAGTGTATTTCCCCCTTCCCCTGACTAGAGTGTTGGTTTCTGCCTGGCTTTCGCGCAAGCTTTAGCCAACCAGAAATCCCATTACTAACAATGTCCATTTTATTGTTGCAGGTGTTTGGGTGCTGGCTCTTCAACGCATTTGCATGTGAGGTAGAGAATTTTTTATATGATTCTTTCTTTGACTGGGAGTCAGTAAAAGACTTTACCTGAGATGTATATTTTCATAATATCTACTGAGCATAAAACGATATGATATGCATGAATAGTTTACAGGAGCATCACACTTATGGCATCTGTTTCTTTACAGGTATAGTACACAAACACATCTTTAAATGTATTGTTGTCTTCTCATTAAATAATGCATTCAACAAAAGATGACACAGAGTAAAGTAATACAGTGGCAAATAATTAGGGTCAAGCAGCTGACCGGCAGTCAAAAAAAACTTTAGAAATAAGATGACAGTTCATACCCAAAACCAATACCATTGGTAGCTAGTATAGTAAACACAGAAGAATGATATTGCTTTTCCCACAATCACCCATGCCATCTTCTTACTTTTAGCAGGCCATACAACTATAAATACTAAATACAATACACCACTTGTCAAAGCAAACATGTTGACAAAAAATATCAAGAACAAATCTACAATGGGGGGACAAGAAAAAGGGAGACCTGAGGGAAATGTCCTATTACTTACAATTAATCTTCATTACTCCTGGTCCTGTTGTCCTTGTCCAATTCACTATGCCCCACCCCCCCTCCTGAACAACCTTCATATGTGGGGCTTGGTAGTTCAGAAGGAACGCTGGGTGAGTATGTCTTAAGTACTCTCAGTGGGAAGGGTGAGGTAAGGTTCCAGTATTTTTCCAGCTTTTTTTTCTGTCTAGGAGATAGATAAATCTAATATGTAGTGCATGGGGCAAGGACAACAGGACCAGGAGTAATGATGATTACTGGTAAGTTATAGGGCATAAGGCATTCTATTCACATAGTAGCTCAGACCAGTTTTGTTTTATGCAATATTTGTGTTCTCGCACTTTGAGGTCAGCTATTCATTTTAATCGGATGATCCTGAAGTTCCGCCACAAGACAGCCTCCCAGAAATGGAACTCACTTCCAGATTCACTGAAGGATGTACTAGACCATCTCTGATTCAGGAAATGACTTTAGACCTGGCTATTCCCTTGTATTAAGTGGGTGCTTTTTGTTTAATTGATTATGAGTTTGTGTGTGACACCTCTTTCACCAAGATATCCCAGTGGGGCGATAGCTTGCAATCTTTAAAAGATAAAAAAAATGTCTGT
The DNA here is from genome assembly GCF_964261635.1 of Lissotriton helveticus. NCBI lineage: Eukaryota > Metazoa > Chordata > Amphibia > Caudata > Salamandridae > Lissotriton > Lissotriton helveticus. Next base: position 850,781,053 of record NC_136068.1, read on the forward strand.
CTAACACTTAAACCCTCATTTGAAGCACACTCTGATGTATGCAGTTCGTTCATTTCGGTCTGTCTCTTTGCCTTTAACTATATTTGATTTTCTGTCTGTGTTCCTAGCCACTCCTCTCTTTAGCTCTAGGTTTACCCATCTTTAGGCCTGAATATTTTGTTTGTTATCTTTATGTTATGTTTGTTTGTTGACTTGTTGCTGTAGATTTTAAAAAAAAGTGTCTCTGTTTTGCTTTGTTAGCCCTAAGTTGGCAAGGTATGCCCAGATGTGGGCCCCTTGCTCACTTTGCCACTGGGTTCAAGCTATCCTGGTTGATGAGGGGTGTTACCCTGAAACTGGTCCCAGGATGCTTGTTTCAAGTCCAGGGTAGACATGGCTTAGCAGTTTGGGCTGGACTGTTCCCATGAGGCACAGGGTCAAGACTGATTTGCATAGAGCTGTATCTGAACTGGGGTGGTGATGTGAGCTAAAGAACGATGATGAGTTCAACCCAGATCTGTGACTGGGGGTGAGTGAGCACTCAATCCATCATCTCCTTGTGTTTGCTCTATTTTAGCGACAACATATATCAGGCTTCAAAACATGTATTTCTCTATGTCCATCTGAATGGTTGTAATAAATAAAATAAAAATAGAATCTATATCAAGATCGTGTTCTGAAATGAGCAAATAGAGCACCAATGAAACAATCCATTTCATTTACAGCAACAACAAAGGCTTTTTCCTGTTTTGTGAACTAACGTGAGGCAGGCAACCTATGAGACACATAAGAGGTATCTAACTTCAGTAAGCTCATTAGGTTCAAGCGAGTTGTGTTTCTTTAAATTCATAGGGCTAAGTGAGGCCAAAATGAATAGCTTGCTTAATTTGCAAAGATATTTAAGGATTAGGGAGATTCTGAGCCCAATCATTTTTTTCTGGAGCAGCAGAGGGCTGCCATTTGGTAAGGCCCTGATGAAAGCTCCCAATCTATAGTATTTGATAAATTAGTAAAATTACAACATTTTACAAACCATGGATTCTCACCAAGCTGCAAGTTACAGTAGCATTATGAGGTGTTGGAAGAAATGGCAAAATGCATATAAAATGTTCCTTTCAGACATATTATTAACAATTTATTTTAAGAAAGGAACATTACTAATTTAACTAAATAAATAATTGCAAATAGAATTAAATCTTACAGAGGGATGCCTCTGTATATAGTTCAACTATTTATTTGAATAGTTTTACTTTTAAAGAATTACACGTTATTGGGCAATTCACAGCATTCTATTAGGCAACAGAATATATGTTGATATAAGAGAATGGTCATCAAGGGGCGTATTGCAAAGAAGGTGCACTGTTCCGGTTCGTAAATCGACGTACCTATTGAGCAATAAAGAGGGTAAAGTAGGCCCTTCAGGCCTCTGATGCCACTACAGCCTGCTGCACCACTGAACTAGTGGCTGCACTGGGGGCAGCACAGTAGTGGTAGAAGGAGCGGTTGCTCGAAACATCTACTCAACTTTTCCTGTGCAGGCAGCACTTCAAAGATACCGCTGCAGGTGTGCGCAGTGAGACTGCACCCAGCTACAGGGGGATGACTGGGTATCTATGGTACTCACTTTATCCCCGCCAGAGGGCTGCATTCAGGGGGTGCACAGTCAGTGGACTTGTAAAGGCCTTATTGCACATGCTTTGGCATCTATAATGCAGCATGGGCTCAGAGGAAAAGTGTTTCCCTCATTTGCATGTTGACATGCCCTACATGCAACACTGGCGCTCGTAAGCAGCAGCGGTGTAGTATGTGTGCCAACGCTATCAGTGTTACAGAAGAGGCTGCACCAGCCTCTGTGGTCCCTTCTGTCATATTACAGAGCCCCTGAGTGCAAAAAACGGGTGAACATATCTGTTGTGCCACCAGGACACTGTCCGTAATAAGGCCAACAGTTAAAAACACGATCAAGAAGATGAGGCCATGATTCACGATTCCTCACCATGTGTACACTTGTTTTTAAGATTGTCCTGAAACGAAGAGATTGGTTCAACCCAGATTAGTAAACTTTGGCTGCTCTGAATCTAAGACGCTATCATTAAATTAATGCCCTGCATTTGTTACTTGATGACAAGTGGAGGTGGCTGATTACAGGCTCCAGATAAGAATGTAACAAAGTTACAGATTGTGGACGTAGTTTTCTTCAACCAGTAAAGTGACTTCAGGATTGATGTGAGAGAATATCCCTTTTCGTATGGTAACCCTAATTTTTTGCTGAATGCTATTGGTAGTTTTTAGACTCTTGAATGCTTGGGCATTGCTGACCAGTGTGTGTGCCCTAACCACTAAAACATATAGAAATTGGCTTATCCCGGACTGGGTTACTTAGCTCTCCTATAAATCCATAGTGTATGGCATAGAAAATACACTCATGGCATGGAAAATTAAATTCCACCTGTAGACTGCAGCACCTATTATGTGTCAGTGAAAACCTAACTTCAGGCCTAAACTGTGAAGCCTGACAGCAGCATCTTAAACATCCAATTTTAAATATTAAACATGTCGCTGATAAGCACATATTGGTGCCCACGAACGGGGGTGCATACTATTTAAGAAAGGAACATATGGGACATTAGAACTGACATGTTCTCCCAATGACTAGATTTAAAAAGATATTGTCACTGGTCAGACTTTAGCTGTCACATAGGAAAAGTCAAGGAATATATTATACACTTCAATATATAACTTTTGACCTGTACTAGCTAGATACTCCATTCTTAGAATTACTTTTATATTTCATACAAATGCAATCTATTCATGAAGTTGGAATGTTATTAAATATATGGGAAATATAACTTTTAAAACCTCTAAAAGATGCCTGAAACTGCTGGAGGCTAGTTTGCATTAGCTCTCCAGCAACTTCTCAGCCGGTACTTGGTCTGAATGTGGTGTGAGACAATAACGTTGGTGTGAGGAGGTGGTATCTTCCTCTTTCAGAAAGACCAATTAGGGTGAAACCAGGAACTTCATTAACTTCAGAGAGGTCTGCCATGTCACTGTGTATGTTAGATGACATCTAGAAGGCTGGGCCTTTTCCTCCATTGGTCAAGGTGGCACCAGGCCCAGTGGGTTGAAAGCTGTCCCCAGAACCAGTTTTGAATGACCACAGGGGAGAGGGCCACTAATTATCTCTACTGGGGAACTGCGTACTCTCCTTTGTTCTACAGTATTTGGGCACGTATGCTGGACCCCGTTAAACAGTCCTCTCTGTCCCTCTCTTTGTTTAACACTAATTATCTGAGCCATACATTTGGATGGACACAGCCTTCTACACAAGGGACGATGAGTGTCTCAATCTTGAGGTTTGAGAATGAGCTGCACTGTGGGGTTTGCAGCAGGGCATGCAGGAACTGCTGAAAATGTTGGTAGGGGTACTCCAGGAACTTTTATCTCATTAATTAAGGAGTGCCCAGGAGCAATCCTCGTCCACTAGCTGGTGCCAGGCATAAATGTGTGTCACCCCCAAGGCATCTCCTCAGAATACATTTTTGGACCTGCAGAAGATCAGAAGGTAATTGGACTGGCTATCTGTGGCCTGAGAGGAGTCTAGAAGGACTGGAACAGCATGAAAGTCTCTATGTGCCTTCCACTGAGGACCTGAGAGCCTTTGAATTGTAGTGCTATGGTTGTTCAGGCACCAGAAGAAAGTTTGGAAATGTTTAAAAAATGTTCTTCCAGACTTTCAACGGGAAACGCACAACAAGTATTCGATCAGCAATTCCACAGTGCCTGATTGTATTTCAGATTCACACCACTCAAGGCTCCAAGCACCTCAGAGAAAATGACTAAGGCCAATTTTCCAATGGGAATTAGAACATTTGTTAGCAGGAAATCTCAAAAGTTTCAACAGGAACCACCTGCTTCAAGTATTCAACCTTCAATTCCATGGTAGCAGTCACAACTTCAGCAGCAGCCCGCTCACAGAGTATTTTTCCTTCTGAAAAATTGACAAAGTCCATTTATGCGTTGGTACTAAGAAATTATTTCAACTTTAAAAAACAAAACAAAGTGCCTTTCATAAGACTTGGAAACTTATTTGAACTTTTTGCTTTCCAGACATTGACAGGAAGGAATCCACTTGGTATATTCAACCCAGGTTCCATCGCTGTCAGCCTCAAATTCCACCTACACCCTAGTGTATTATTATTATTTTACAGACTGATAATGCGTGCAGCTACCCCAAGGGGTTTCCCAGCACAGGATAAAGGCAGATAACAGAGACCCCAAAAGACAGCTAGAAAAGCCAAGTCTTCAGATTCCTATGAAAAGTAAGTAAGGAGTTGCAGTTCCTAAGAGTGGCTGGAAGCGAGTTCCACAACTTAGTACATAGGTGAGTGAAAGAGCGTTCTTTCATGTGGGTTGGTCTGAACCTAGGAGTGGTGAACAGCGAGAGGCTAGAGGATCTCAGCAAATGAGTAGGCACATAAGGAGTCACCAGTCCTGAGATGTGTTTGGGTGCTAGGTCATGTTTGGCCTTGAACATATTGCACAATGCCTTAAGTTCGATGCATTTCGAGATCTTAAACCAGTGCCGTTCCTGAAACAGAGGGGAGACAGAGGCATGCATCAGGAGCCAAAAAAGTAGCTGGGCAGCCACATTTTGAATAGTCTGTAGGTGGCGAATTGAGGTCTTATCCCCGCCCAGGTACAGCACATTGGCATAATCCACTCTGGATATGATCAAAGCCTGAATGGCATTTCTCTGAGCTACTAAGGGAAACAACAAAAGGAAATTTTTGAGCCACTTTAGCACAGAAATACAGGCAGCAGTGACCTTAGACACCTATGGTTTCAAGGAAAGTTTATCATCAATAATAAAACCACGGTTCTCGACCTTAGTAGCCGGGTTGGGTAGATGCCCAAGGGAGCCCGGCCAGTGGCTAGATCCCCAGAGATCAGGGTTGTTACCCAAGACCCCAGTTTCATTGCCATTGAGCTTCAGCACATTTTTGTTCACCCATAAGAAGATCTTCCCCAGGTCCAAGTACAGCAGAGAGTGGTCATGATGTAGGGTGGCTGATAACAAAAAGCTGATCTGTTTTAATTGTTTTACTTTGGGTGTTCTTCGGAAGTAGCTGTCTTGGCATCTTTTGAGTGTGGAATTTGGTTCACATTGTATGTTAGTTAATACAATCTAAATCAAGTCAGGTGATAGTCTGATAGAGGCTAATGTCTGTCACTCATCAGACTACAACCATTTTACCATTTTGCCTCTAATTTGCCTTACCCTTAGAATGACCATTGCATTCTTTGTTTATATAAACCTGAGAAGAACTGATTTCCATAATTACGATGACTATCAGCTCCAGTTTTTAAATTTCATGGACTCAACAAGGCTAATACTAGACCTCTGGCCACCTTATTTTCAAAGTATTCAAATGAGTCATTTTCTGTTCTTTTGGTTACTAATATATCTTTACTATTTTCTGTGCTCCACATTACAAAAGGATTTCTCAATAAGATATCTTATCAAGTGTACTCTACTGTGTTTTTCTTTTATACAGAGCTGTGATGATATGGCTTCCAAACATATCATAGATGTCTTTTTTAGTTTTTAAATGTCATGGACTCAAGAAAGCTAATGCTAGTTCTTAGTCAAGTGTACATTCTAATCAAGTGTACTCTAATTGCCGCACTTTTTGAATGAAGAGAGTGTCTATAGCGATGTACCTCTGGTGACAAATGTTTTAACACTCCCCTATAAACTTAACCCACTGTAATTCCACATTTCCTTTCACTGGTGACAGGATTATAATTTAACTCAAGTTATAAATTCAATCCAAACTCTGTTTTTCTACTTTGCAGTTACCTTCGGTTTTCAGTACTAGCTACAGGTTTATTGCACTGCTGTGACACATGGTGGGGGAAAATGCCTTTGTCTTGTAGGAAAAGCCTATTTTTATATATTGATAAGTCACCCCTACAGGGCAGGATGTTAATAGACATTTCCCTTCAAAGCCTGAATGTGATTCAGATATTCATTTTCTACCTCTGCTTAGGAAAGAGCTAGAATAAATACTTCTAAATGGTTTCCTACTTAGTTTTTAAAATCTGTCTTAATTGTGAAATAAGATTCTTGATACCTTCATCAGAAAAGTTACTATGCAAAAATCTAACACAACCTCCTGAATGTCAGAAATGGCTCATGTCCAGTTGAGCCACACATTGCAACTTCAGATCTAGAAATCATATCCTTGGCTAGGAGAGTTTACAACAATGGCTTGCTTATGGGCTCAAGAAAAGCCAATGGGTATTAGTTACTGACCACTTTGAAGGGATTAGCCATCTGGGATTGGACAGGAACAGCTGGCAGAACAAAGGGTATATTTACCACTATCTCTTCATTTGGGGATTCTCCTACTCATCCTCAGGGCCCCTGTGGTAAGGTTCCAGCCACAGGAGGGGGTAAAACAATTTTGACCCTGTCGGATAGGGGAGTGGTCAAGAAGCTGTAGAAAGGGCATTATGGTGGTAGCTGGATCTTGCCCTGCTGAAACTGGGGTTTATGGGTAAGGTAAAAAGGAAGTTGAGGGTCTGTCTTCAAGAAAATAGTTAGGAATGGGTAGTAGATTGTCTCCTTTCAGCAGCTAGTGTATATAATCCATCTGGCACTTCAATGATCACCTCCTCAGAGCATTCTTGGACCTGGGAAGCCTTCATCTGAAGAAAAAGGCAGTGCTGGAAGATTCCCGACTTCTGACTCCTGATGGAAGAAAAGGACTCCTGAATCTTGCTGGCACACAAGGACTGGAATTACTGTTTGCCTGCTTCAGAGTGACAAAAAAAGCTGAAGGACCTCTGAATCCAAGAGTGCCTAGCTTACTAAAGAGGGCTGTACCCAGCAGGAGCCTGCCTTGAGTAACAAGGGGTTGCAAGGCAGACCAAAAGAAGCCTTCTCAGCAGTTGGAGACTAAGAGCCCGAAGTCCATCTCGTTCGGAAAGCATACCGACCGACTCGGTTCCGGAATGCTTTCCATACGACTCGGATCAGGGAGTCTGACCGAACGAGTATGATGCATCCGTATGCATCTGGATCTGATTTGGTCAGACACCCATTGGCGTCAATGAGAGCCTGTGTTCTGAACGTGAACACAGGCTACCATTGAAGAAAGAGGTGTTTGGGGAAAATCGTGCAACCTGTGGTGGGCACCCCATGGTGTCTGCCACATTGTGCATGATTGGGAAGAGGGGACCCATGGGTACCCCCACGGGGCCGATTCGGGGGGCCACGGGTGAAGGGAGGCATGCTACGGGCCTCCAAAGACAGATTTTGGCAGCCATTTCGTTCCAGGCAAACCAAATCGGAAAGGCTGTCCAAATCAGTCATTGTACTCGCTTGCTCGAAAACTACGTCCATAGAGCTGTATGAATCGACTCCGAAAGGCTCGTTCTATCTTAATGCCTTCCAGAACTGATTCGGTCAGCCCTAACAGTTTTCAGGCATCGTACTTGGTTGTTTGGAACTAAGAACGAGTCGGTTGGAAACAAGGGCTCAGGATCTGTTTCGGCAAAGCCGAATCTGATTCAGAGCCCTTCCGAACGAGATTGGAATCGGCCCCTAAGTCTGAAGGCAAAGCCTTTGACCAGGACAACTCGAGTGGTGTATCCACCCTCTGCTCCTTAGGTTCAGCCAGAATTTTTGCCTAGGTCATGGTCTTTCGCAAACTGTTACTTTTCATAACACTTGACATTTTCTGGTCTTTTTTTGCATAAAATTAAAAACAAAATCCTATCTTTGGCTCGCCTATATCTATCTTGATGTTGTTGCTGTACTTTTGCTTGCTGAATATTTCTCTATTATTCTACAATTGGTTTGGGAATTTTATTTTGTTGTGCTTTTTACTTTGGAACCTTTGGCACTGCTTGGACTTAGCACACATTTCTCTATGGATTGCCTGTTGGTTGTGCCATACCAACCAGGTCTTTAGCAGGGTTTCTCTCAGAACTGTGTTTTGACTTAAAGAGCGTGTGGTGTTGACAGGCATGCCATCCTCCCAAATTAATAACCCCATTTCTGACATGCAAATCACTTATGAAACAAGAATAAGGCGTGGAAAGTGCTTACCTAAACTACATAGCTGTATTATTGAAGAGGAGAGGGAATCTGTGTTATATCTTAAAAAGACATATCTGGCTCTTTTGAGATATCTTTGAAAAATGTAATTTAGCACCCAGAATGATAAAACAATATAGCACATTTCTGACTGACACTGCTCCCAAAGTCACATTTATGTAGGTATTAGTTACCTTAGTCCCTAAACAAGACAAATATCACAAATATTGCAAACATTAGAGACCTATGTATTTAATTAAAAGCCACAGTGGCCTTTACGTTAGGAAACTAGCATACCAATTAGAATTTCTAATTCCTCAACTTACAAAGGTCTACCAATCTTGTTTTGTAATGGGAAAGTGTCCTCAGAAAGTGATAGTAAGTTCCAAAACACAAAATTGATAGCTTCTTTAATTGCACTGCCCTTTCAGCCATTTCCATATATAAATGTTCAAAACGCTATCCTCGTGAAATTTTGGGTCCAAATCTTTAACAATGGCTAAGATTAGTCATGCTAATACTAGGACAAATGTGTTTACTAATAACTCAGTTTCTCCTTATTTCAATTTGGATTGTGTCATTACACAGGGGTGCTAATTACCTGCATGAATTTTTATTTTATATCTTGAATGTTGTTTGGAGAAAATATCAACAATCTGATTTAGGATAACACTATTAAAATTTCACCTTACATTGAAGATGTTCTTCTTTATATGGCTAAGTAGGATTCCTACTGTGAACTATTTCTGTATGAAGTCCAATTATATTTGCAGTTGGCTGGGTATTTTACTAAAACATGCATTTTTTAATTCTATAGTACGTTTATGAGTTGTATAATTGAGGGTTACAAATTCCAATGGGTCCTCTACAAACAAAAATAAGCATATGGTAGAAAACATTGTCCTTTCCTAAAAATGTAATTAAATAATTGAGCAATTTGGTTGGTTTATGGTGGGGTTGATTTGACTCAATTAAAATGCTAATTGTCTATAATGTTTTGCATGTACTCTCTACGTATGTCCTTAAAATTCTTATTTATGTCTTTAAACAGTTTGACACAAAATGTTCAACATTTTTGTGGAATAACGGAACTCCTAATATCTCCATTTCTAAGCTTGATTATTAAAAAGAACTTAAGGGGTTGTCAGATTTCCTAACTTCATAAAACTTGACCTCCATAATTATTAGACAAGCATTTTGCTTACTTCCTGACTATGATCTTGGTATGCTTCCTGTAAGAAATTGGGGAATTAGTAGGGAGGGAGAAGTTCTCACCTCAAACGATTACAGACTTTGTCAGGGTGAACTATTAAAGCAGCTCAATTAACATGAGCTCAGCCCCTGGCAGATGTGGCACAGAGAATGCAGGCTTAACTTTGATGGAATGTGCACAGTATTTATGCATTACTCAAAGAAACAGCACTCATAACGGCAAATGGAACGTTCTGGACTGAGGAGAAACAGCCGCCCTCATCCTGCTTGACCTCTTTGTGGCCTTTGACACAGTCTCCCACAACACCCTCATCAGAACACTCTACTAGACTGGCATACAAGGATCCCCTCTCAAATGGTTCTGTTCCTTTTTCACAGAAAGTACCCAAATGGTGAGGCTGCCAACCTCTACAGCAGAGACCAAGAACATGATATGCGATCTCCCACAGGGTTCGTCCCTCAGCCCTACTCTTTTCAACATATACATGACACAACTTGTCAACACCATCCAATCACAAGACATCACCATCATCTCCTACGCTGATGACACTCAACTCATCCTCTTACTGATGGACAAAAGAAACACCACCAGAACCAACTTCAGCAACTACATGACCATGGTAGCAGACTGGATATGAACCAAATGCCTAAAATTCAACTCCGACAAGCCAAAAGTACTGGGCTTTGGTAACAAAACCTCCCTATGAATTTCCACCTGATGGCAGTCAGAACTAGGACCAACAACCACACCCACAGACCGCACAAGAAATGTAGGGATCATCCTAGATGACAATGTCGACATGACGGTTCAGGTCAACACAGTGTGTATCTCCTGCTTTCACATCCTACACATGCTGCGAAAGATCTTCAAATGATTGCCTCAAAACACCAGACGAACCATCGGCCAAGAACTCATCACCAGCAGGCTGGACTACGGCAACACTCTCTATACTGGAATCTCCAAACAACTCCAACACAACTACAGACCATCCAGAAAGCAGCCGCAATTCATGCTTCACTTTGCATGCCGCACCCACATCACACCGCATCTCAGGAAGCAAATTCGAACTTCTGACACAGACATATAAAGCCCTACACAACACATGACCCTGCTGCAAGGTATGAACACCATTGCAGACTCATGGGCCCTTGGTAGGCCTCCTGTGGTGTCATTATCCTGGTACCAAAACTCCAAAGTCTGCGGTGAAAGTTACTTTTATTTGTTTACATTTTTGTATCTCTTTGGGACCATCCTTCTAACTCAGGGGGCCAGAAAATGCTACCCCTCCTCTACTGTGTCTCCTTCATTTGTATTTTGTAAGGACACAGGAACTGGGTAACTTTTCTTTAAATGCCAGAGAGACAATCAGAGGGTTTTAGGTTTGTGGCCCTGGCTTTAGGTCCTTGGACTTGAAATGGAACGTGGCATATAAAGCTCCATTGTCCATTCAGATTTGTTTACATTTTATATTTGAGTCCACAGAAGGTCTATTATCTTGGGCTTTCGGACCTTCATGCAGTAATGGTCCAAATTTTCTAACTTTTTAACCCTTTTGAGTACACACTTGGGTGGCGATTTTAACATTATGCTATGTAAAAATCAAAACAACAGGAACTACGGAATTCTGGATGAACACAATGCCTCATTAACTCATTATCCACACACCACAATTGGCAGTCGTATGAATGAAATCATGTTCGCCCTAGACTTGGGGTTTGCAAATGAACTCATGGCCCCGCCAATTCCATTCACTTCAACCTTTAACGGTAGGGGGCTCTCGAGTGTCACAAATCACATTCTGTTAACTAGTAACTTGGCACCTAGTGCCTGTGATTTTGAAACAGTTAGCAAAGCTACAAGCGATCATTTTCCAAACTCCTTGTCATTACTTATTTTCACCAAGCATGATAAATTCACTACAATAAGTAATTTGGGGCAACAACTTCTAAGCCTGGATAGGCTAAATGGTTTTTCTTTAAAATGGGCAAAAATGAATCCCCTTGAGATAACATCCAAAGTAGTGATGAAAGCACTGACATTAATAGAGAATTGTTTAAATCATGAAACTCCCCACATTGAGATGTTGTCAAGTTTTATTAATATTACAAAAATAGCCCAAGAAGCTTTGTACCGGAAAACAGGTCCAAAAGGGAAAACAGTGAGGGGGTGGTTCAACAAGGCCTGTTCGAAAGCCCATAGTAGCCTAAAAAATGCACTCCATAAATCACCCAGAGATAAGGAGGAAGTGACTAGGCTTAGGAAGATCTACAATAAGGCACTTAACACCCGCAAATTAGAACTGAAAAACGATCTTTGTGAGGAACTGCATAAAAGTTGCACCCTGAAGGACAGTGCTAGTTTTTGTAAAGTTGTAAAAACTCCTTTTCTCTCGGGCGAAAGAGATCATTCTAAACTAGAGGTTGCCGTTGAAGCAACCGCATGGATAAATCACTACTCTGCGATCTTTGGGCTAGCTTCAAGCGATCGCATTGATCCACTGGAACCTGAGGAAGAGGTATCTTGTTTAGAGACATTCCCAATCCCTCTTATCTTTACCTTCAAGGAAGTCGAACATGCCCTACAAGCAAGTAAGGGAGGGAAGGCACCAGGCCCGTATGGGGTCCCGGTAGACCTCTTCAAATATAATTTGGAACTATGGTCCCCGATACTGTTTAGAGTATTTGAAGCTGTTTGTGCAGTCAGCCTAATTGAGTCATGGTCATCCTCAATTGTAGTTCCAATCTTTAAAAAAGGTGACCGCAATAATCCCTCATGCTACTGCCCCATTTCACTCCTTGATTCCACTGTCAAGGTTGTGGGTCGAATCCTCTTGGAAAGACTACAACTTTGGGCAGAAAACGGCAACATCGTTTCCGATTTACAGTATGGTTTCAGGGAGGGATTGGGGACGGTTAAACAAGCACTGAACTTGTCCTTAATGATGGGTAAATACGTTGCTGCAAAAAGAAGCCAATTATATATGGCATATGTCGATCTCACAGCCGCTTTCGACTGTGTAAGCCATCTGAAACTTTGGGCGATTCTATTGGAAATGGGAGTTGAACTTCCCTTAGTAAACTTTATTCTGGAACTTTATTCCAATGCAACCGCTAGAGTAAGGTTTGGGCTCATTGGTGAACTTACGGCGCCATTCTGGGTTGAGAGGGGGGTCAGGCAGGGTTGTATCCTGGCCCCCTTCTTGTTCACCCTCTATACTAACGGGCTGGAGGGGGCTATGCTGGTGGGGAGTAGAGATTTGCCTCACATCGGATCACGACCAATACCGGCACTCCTTTATGCAGATGATGCCGTGATTATCGCCAGAACCCCCCTGGAGTTACAGCGCAGCGTAGCAAGTTATCAGAATTTTATGAAAGGACTAGACCTTAAAATTACCATAAAGAAAACTGTTGTAATGTACTCCGGTACGGGCATAAAGAAAACAATGGACATCTGTATTGACAACAGAAAGTTAGAAAGAACGCCCACCTATCCATACTTGGGGATTTTAATAGATATCAAGGCCTCATGGAAGCAGGCGATAGAGGCCAGAAAACTACTGTTTCTTAGGGCAACAAATGCCCTGATTGCTTTCGCGCAAAGGTTGGGCAAAAGGCCAGCTTCAGAATTGATCAACATTTTTCAAGCCAAATGCATTAGTGTAGCCTGTTACGGAGCAGGGGTTTGGGGCCATGGGAAAATTGAAGCTCTCCAGAAAATTGAGAACACCTTTTTGAGGTATTTGTTAGCACAACCAAAGAGCTCCTCGTCCTACTGTTGCCACGTAGAATTGGGTATGGTATACATTTCTGATACCATCGAACTCCAACCCATTCTTTTGTGGCACTGGGTTTGGACCTCTGAAAAGGGTGAGTTAACTCGAAACCTTCTCAGAGACTGTCTACAATTAGAAAATAGGCATAAAATTACCTGGTTGTTTATATAAAAAACTTTCTTTATGATTTGGGCCTGGAAAAATACTATCTATTTCCAGAGCCCATCTCCGATTTATCAAGAAGCTCCCTAAAAAAGATCTGTATGTACCACTTGGAAGATCTCAGATTAATGACACAGGTCGCAAAAAGCTCAGTGCAGCATAATTTAACCATTCAGACATCATTTGCTATTCAGCCGTACTTGACATTTAACTTGAGCAACTTTGAGAAACTGTTGTTGACCCAATTTAGGCTCAATATTTTCCATAGAATGGTTTCATTCCCCCACACCAACGACTGAAGTAGGAGCCTTTTGGCGTGCCCTTGCGATGACATCTCCTCCCAGTCTGTGATACATATCGTTCTGTTTTGTAAATTCTACGTTGAGCCAAGGAAAATATGGATAATTCCAATCCTAAAAAAAATGGGCTTACGCACTTGTCGCCCCACTCTTTTAGCTCTCCAATATTTAGAAGATGAATTATGCACAAAAATGGTTGCTTGCTTTCTCAAATTTTGCTTTAGACATAGAGCAAATTTAAGTTAAATTTCAATCCTGTGTTCATAATTAATTCATTCCCATTATGGGACAATTCAACTATGGCAAAAAACGTTTTTCTGGAATATTTATATCATTGCATATTTGTATTAGCACATTGTTTTTAATGTATTGTTATCAAATCGTTGGGTTTTATCTATTTTATTGTATTTGTTCTGATGAACTTTTATGGTTTTCTAAAAACTGAAAACGAACAAAGGTCTTTTGATTGATTGAATACACACTGAAATGTTTCTTAAACACTAATCTCTGAACATTATTGAAATGATTTACACCAATCCAAGGATAGGCATTTATTGAGTAAAGTTCTACTTTCATGCCACTTTCTAAGTAATTGTAATTCTGATCAGCTGTTCTTTTCTGTACTGGAGAGCAAAGATTCCTTAGGGAATTTAAAATGTAAAAGTTACTTTTTTGACTCCCTCCTTCTGCACTCTACCTTAATGAAACTGCACAAAACTTACCATACCATACCCAAATTGGATGAACTTATTGTTTGAAAAATGTTGTGTAAGTTCCAACAGCGTGGAAGTTATTAAGAAAACAAAAAAGCTATTTAATGGAAACTCAGATCTAACCATAACAATGAAGATGCTATCACTCATTCAATAATAATCTTTGCCACTTCTGCTGTGCTTGTCTAAAGGCCATGTGGAGCATATGTTGGCAGCCCATGGAGGGGGTTGCTGTTATAGAAATTTGAAGTGATATTTCATCAAATAACCCCAAAAGCGTACAGAATAAACCACTGTTTCAATTATGCTCCGGTTAGAGTTGGTCATATTACTGTACACCCCAAAAATTCTCAAAATAAAACAAAAAAGTAACATTCGCCAGTTATGAATAGCTCTTCATCAACAGCTCACACTACATGCACATCATACCTCGCACACCAAATGCAATTCTGATGAAGTCATGGTATTTATAATGATATATGAGAGGACATCATACTATATCATTAAGAGCCTGATTTAGAGTTTGGTGGACTTGTTACTCTGTCACAAACATGACGGATATACTGTCTGCTTTATTACAAGTGCCGCAGAACAGAAGAAACTAGTAATAAGGTGGACAGGGCATCCATCACTTTTGTGACGGTGTACCCAGCAGCCAACTCTAAATCAGGCCTTAGATTTGAACATATAGTTAAAGAGGTTGTATGTTTTCAACAGTCATTGCATACATTGCTCACAGCAACAACAAAAAATGCTAAAAGATTTTGGCAAGAATATTGAACTTGGCTCAGAAATCGTGCTTTTTGTGGAGTAGTGTAAATGCGTTCAGCAATTTTAAAGGAGTTAGTTACAAAAAGGTGCTGTGGGCACTGGAAAGGGTTGAAAATGTTATGCAATTTGGGAAAATGTGACATTCTCACTAGCTGATAGAATAACTTCTTTGAGGATTGCAGCTGCACCTGGTCTCACTAGAGAACATTTGACAATTGTCTCAATTAAACGTCTCAAACTTGTTTCAAAGTTTATTAATGTGTACACATGAACATCTTTAGAGTGCCACTTGACAGCCTTGATCATTTTTAAACACGTCTTGGAAGCCATGCATTACATATTTAAATTCACTGGTTCAGTCAGTACTAGGTGAAACTGTTAAATAAAAAAAAAAACGTTTTTGTAAACAGCTGATAGTTAATAATCAGTAAAACGTACAATCAACAATGTGTACCATTTATAAACAAAAAACAATAATTGCCAGTTTTGTAAAATAATGACAGAACAGTGATAACGAAATAGAAAAACAACAGACATTACAAAAAGCACAGGTATCTAGTTTTGTGATTGTAATTCTTACCTGAAAATTAATTCCAAGTGAAGCACAGAATAAAAAGAAATGAGATTTTGAATAAACCGTGCCTTTGCTCATTTCACATCAATAACTTTAAATAAAAGAATAGTCAATCAGATCCCTAGAAAATCTATAGTCATTATTGGCAATTATATATGCACAAAAGGAAAATGTAATTACGATAACGTGTTTCAGGTTTAGTCAGTTTCATATGCTGAGACCAGGAGGCTCCCCTTCACGACAGCAATTTGAAAGCAAAAATGAAAGACTTCACCCAAGCCTTCTGTCTTTTCGAAAACATATATTTATGATTGTCTTTAAGACTGCTTCTGCCATCTTGTGTTTCAGGGGTATGGTTAAAACACGATGTAATGTTGGCATCATATCATCCTACCCCATGTTACCAGAAAGGCAAAAAGCGAAGTGTCTAGAGAACATTTTCTAACACGCAAAAACGTCAGCCAATAAATACCTTAGTCCATGAGTACCGAGAGTAGGACATTGGAAGGGTCTATGTATTTGTTTGTGTTTCCTTTTTCACTTGCACAGCATTAAGGGCCGGGACGGGTCTAAAAACCTACAAAAATAATTATCTGACAAATTAAAAGAATCTAATATTGATCTGTGAAGTAAGAACTTGGATAGGGATTGTGGGGGCACATTTCAGAAAAAAATGAGGTTAAGCCATATAAAAGTAGGAGCGCTGCCTGCCCGGATTGCCACCACCTGGGCCGCTCTCCCTGACGGCCCCTCCTCACCGGGATCTGTTAAATCCCACAAGGACTTGGGCTCCAACGGGACGCTTTGCTGCTTTGCTGCTCTTTGTAACCAACGCTGGGTGCGTGCTGTTTTCCTCCCGCTTTGCTTCACTCCTTGCGGTACCCGCTCCGCGGGTCCCGCTGCGTGGGGAGACTTTGCCGACCTTGAGCGGACTTTGCCGGTGCCACAGGAGGCGGGTTGAAGTCTAGGGCTGCGAGCGAGTGCAAGCGCTCCACTGGGGACTACACTTCCCTGGAGCGCTGCATGCCCGGATTGCCACCACCTGGGCCGCTCTCCCTGACGGCCCCTCCTCACCTGGATCTGTTAAATCCCACAAGGACTTGGGCTCCAACGGGACGCTTTGCTGCTTTGCTGCTCTTTGTAACCAACGCTGGGTGCGTGCTGTTTTCCTCCCGCTTTGCTTCACTCCTTGAGGTACCCGCTCCGCGGGTCCCGCTGCGTGGGGAGACTTTGCCGACCTTGAGCGGACTTTGCCGGTGCCACAGGAGGCGGGTTGAAGTCTAGGGCTGCGAGCGAGTGCAAGCGCTCCACTGGGGACTACACTTCCCAGGAGCGCTGCCTGCCCGGATTGCCACCACCTGGGCCGCTCTCCCTGACGGCCCCTCCTCTTTTCCCATAGACCTTATTTCAGTCCCAGGTAGCCCCGCTGCGCGGGAGCGTGCCGGGAGAAGCCTGGGACAAGGGCGGGACCGTCTGTGGCCGTCCGGGGACGCCCGAGGACGGGACGGGCTACCCCATTAACATTTTTGGACCCAGACTGTAAGGTAGGCTCTTATTCATGGCGGCTAACACTGAGAACTCCAGTATTGTGGGGTCCAGCAAAAGAACACTAGATAATTATTTTACTAGGGCTGCCGTGGACTTGGATAAGGATGACTCACTATCTGAACGTAGGATTGAACGACGTCGTTCTATTGAGTCCCTGAAAAATAGACCATTAATTGATTTGGCATCCTCACCCATTATGTCGGACACTATTACTGATACACCCTATGAAGATCCATTGTCTTTGGACAAATTTCCCTTACTCCTCAGAAGTACTTCACCGCCTACGGGCTCCTTATTGATTGTTTCTTCACCAAATGCTTTGCTTTCATGTGTCCCCAGTCCCTCTCCCAATGTAGACAATGTTTCTTGTCCTCTACCTAAGGAGCCGTCCAAAAGGTTAGGCAGACCACCTACTATGTCTAAAGCCCTTGGTCCACCGCCTACTAAAAAGAGGAGGGGGTTAGGAGCTCCTCAAAGGGGCAAGCTCAGTCATACTGAGTTTGGTAAGTCATCAAAACTTAAGACCACTGGCGTAATCACATCTAAAACTTCGGTACCAACTGATATAGTGCCCATAGCAGTACCAATTCCCGACCCACACCTTATACAACCCGTTAATATTCGAGGGAGGGAAAATGAGGCTGTTTCTACTCCAAGCTTAGTAACTACTCCCTCTATTGATACTGAGCAGAATACTGTTGAGCAGCTGCTTAGGTCCTTCATGCTCCCGATCCTGGATATTTTAAAAAGGGTGGAGCACCGACTAGGCAATCTGGAGGCACTGTATGCTGACAAGACAAGTGTTCTTATGACCTCCTCAAGGCCTACTATTGTGTCGACAACTATACCCCAGATTCCAACTGTCTCTGCTCCTATCCCGCCGGCTCCAAATGGCTGTAACAGTGGCAATAACGGAGCCACTAAACCCCCTGTTAGTAACAAACTGAGCTCTGTAGACCCTTCCAAGATCTCTGCTAAGGCAAATACTGTAACTAGTAAGCCCTTAAATAACAACCAGCAGAAAAACTTGGTCTCCCAACAGGTCCAGGCTCCTGTCCAAACAGTAACAAAATCTACGGCCCAGGTTGCAAGAGAACCCCAGAAGGGTGACGTTAATCCTAGTACAAAGAGCCAGCAACTTGGTAGGGGGAGGTTTGCAAAGCCCACAAATGATAAATTATATGGACCCAATGTCGAATTACCCCCAGAGTCGCTACCCTTTGTAGTTGTACTCACAGGTGTCCCCCCATTAGAAGCAGGCAGAAAGGAGGCCCATCCCCAACTTAAGAATAAGATTCTACATTGGTTAGGACAAAATAGACCACTCCCATATTACATCGATGGGGAGATAGTCCATGTTAGACGCCTGCCCTGGTTGTGCACTAGGGAAAAAAATATTGAGGGAGACATAGTTGTTATTAATTTTAGGGACCCAGAAGCA
Organism: Lissotriton helveticus; assembly: GCF_964261635.1. NCBI lineage: Eukaryota > Metazoa > Chordata > Amphibia > Caudata > Salamandridae > Lissotriton > Lissotriton helveticus. Next base: position 850,799,635 of record NC_136068.1, read on the forward strand.
GTTAGGTCCATACTAACAGGGCCCCCTATGAATCTGAATACTGCTATAGTCCCATACGATCTAACCTATTTTTATCCAAGGTCGTATGTGACCCCTGCTCTTTTCTCCGGGGGGCTACCTGACTCCAATGGTATTAGGAACATTCACATGCCTTCCACTAATAGTTATATGTGTCACTTCCAAAGGCCTCTATCTACCAGGAATAATTTAGGGTGGAACATAGTCCCTGCTAGCGGCCGCAGTCTGCCCCTTGTGGGGCCAGAGCATTTGCAGGGGAATAGGAATATGGAGCACCTGATTCCTTTTACCCCATTGGAAATCTCGAACAGATATGGCGCCCTTTCCGGCCTCGACGGCTGCGATTGACTTCCCGTCATGGCCGCCCCCCTTGCTAAAGGATCAAGTGTTGGTGGAGGGGGGCTAGTAGAGGAGGATATTCAGAGTGGGACAAGGTTTTTAACTACATCCCTCCAATGTGGTAGTTCCCCCTCTAGCATACATGAGGTCAACCGTACCATAACCAACCATGAGATCTCTATGGTACAGACGAGTCCTGAAGTGGGTGACCCAATTGTAGAAAATGCCATACCCCCTAATCAGCCAATCGACCAACTGTCTCGCAATAATAAAAATCTATTGTTGATAACATGGAATGTGGCAGGCTTGGCTGCAAAGCTAGATAGCATGGAGTGGTGTGACTATGTGGATAACCATGGTATCTGTATAGTCCAAGAGACATGGGCCAGGGCTATCCATCATAGACTGGGTTTTGTTACTTACGCTGAGCTTGCAACCAAGGGACCTAGAGGTAGACCATCTGGTGGACTGACCATATGGGTGGGTGCCCATCTTGGGTTCTCGGTCAAAAGGATTAACACCAATACTTGTGATATACTATATATTCTCCTAACTCGCCCAAACACACCCAAAATAGCGATCATTAACATCTACCTACGTCCTGTTTTGGGGGGTGTGGTTTCTCATACTCTAGAGTCTTTAACTGCTCTATTAAACAGCTTCTCAAGCGATACCAAGGTGATAATGGGGGGGGATTTTAATTGTCATTACGAACCACTTGGGGGGGTTTTTCCAATAACAACAGATGAGGATGACGCCTGCCGGATCCCACCCCCAAATGTTTATCAAACTAAATCTTGGACACCCATGGCCATGCAGCTCACTTCATTGACATATACATTTTCACTTAGAGCTTGCAATGGTCGCTTCCCGGGGGACAGCCCAGGAAGGAGTACCTACAATGGAATGGGCCACTCATCAATAATAGATTATCTTATGGTTAGTATGTCCTTATGGCATTTGATCCGATATTTCCATGTATTTGACCGCTCGGAAAGTGACCACAACCCCTTGGTAGCAGATCTGGAATTGCCACTTCCCGACGGGGAGTACCAAGAGGATGATATGGTCTCCAGTAACATTAGGATCTTACAGGGTGGTAAAAGAATCCGATGGGCCTCTATTAAGTCTTCGCAAGATAATTTTGCATCATTGTATAAAAGTGTCATTCCCCAGTTTGAGCGCCTAAAAACATTGCATGAAGAGGCCCATGATCTTGACAAAGACGCTAAATTTTTAAACATACATAATGAACTAATGCTGGCCCTAGCGGTTAGCTTTTTTAAACCGGCAAATCAGACTAACCGACAGGCACGTGTCACTAGTCCCTGGTATAATCAGTCTTGTAGGAGGGCGAAGACCACTCTAATTTCTGCCCTCAAAGTAGGCCATAGAGCAACCATTATGGCCGCAAGGAATGCCTATAAGAATCTCCTCTCCCATGCAAAATCCGAATGGGAAACAGAGAGATGGCAGGCCATCAAACAGGCATTAACAGCGAAAGATGCCCGAACTTTTTGGAACCTGGTTCATACTGGGAAGCCAGAAGGTAAGGCAAAGATCGATCCCAACATCGCCGAGGAAGCCTGGTGTGCATACTTTGGTGATCTTTACTCTAGCCCTGCTTCCCAGCATAAAGTGTTACTAACCACGTCTCTGAGATTGGCCCCTGGATGCCCTCCTCCCCCCTTTACCATGTCGGAAGTTACACTTGCAGTTCAAGCATTAAAATGTAACAAGGCCCCAGGGTTAGACAAGATCCCTGGTGATCTTTTCAGAGATGAGCCGAAGATCTGGGTCCCCTATCTGACCGTCATATTTAATGCTATTCTCAACGGTCAAGAGGTTCCAAGTACCTGGCTGGGGGCCGAAATTATTCCGATTTATAAAAAGGGATCTCCGTTGGCCCCGTCAAACTATAGGCCAATCAGTCTTATTGACGTTACACAAAAAATCTACGCCAAACTGCTCTTGCAGCGCTTGCAAGATTGGATTAGTGACAATAACATCCTCTCCCACCTGCAAGCAGGGTTCCGTGCTAAAACATCTACCATCGACCAACTACTACGGCTCCAGGTACTTTACTGGAAGCATGTGGTCTTGGAAGGGGGTAGTCTCTACCTGACATTTGTGGACCTCAAATCCGCATTTGACATGGTGGACAGGAACCAACTGTGGAGTATATTAACAACAATGGGGATTCCACCCTACTTATGTCACCAACTTAAAAGACTCCACGAAGGAACCTATGCAAAGGTACGTTATGGCAAATACGGCCAGCTGACAAGAGCTTTTCCTATTGAGAAGGGAGTTAGGCAGGGATGCGTACTCGCTCCTACTTTATTTTCCATTTTTTAAATGGCCTTGTCGATGACCTAATTAGTGTATACAACATTGACGCTCCTAACTTAGCTGGCGGTAAATTTCCTGCACTTATGTTTGCGGATGACACCCTGCTGCTCTCAAAAACATCTATGGGGATGCAGCGGGTGTTAGACCAATTCACCAAATTCTGTAGGAACAGGAATTTGGTGATCAACATAGATAAAACAAAGTACATGGTGTTCAATCCCAGTGCAACTAATTGTCCACGCCCGTCAATGGATGGACGAGCCCTGGAAAGGGTAAATAATTTCACTTATTTAGGTCTGACTTTAAATGATAAAATGAGTTGGGAAACTCAAATGACTAAGGCTAATCTAACCCTTTCTCAGTCTGCGGGGGGGATTCTTAAAGTACAGAAATCTTGTGTCCATAAAGTAGTCAGTGTACCGCTGGAAATATATAAGGTTCAAACCAGATCATCCACCCTTTACGGGGCGGAACTCTGGGGCCACCGTCCAGCGAGTGAGATTAGCATAACAGAGAATAACTTTATTAGACAGCTGCTCTCTTTACCAAAAAACACTCCTCTAGTTCCTCTAAGGTTGGATATAAACCTAAGGCCCATTGCAGAGGCAATTGCCTCACACCCGCTCCTCTACTGGCGTAGATTGTGGAGTGTCCCGGAGCTTGAGTGCTATAGAGAAGAACTGAAGATTGTGATGGCACGCCCGGGTGAAGGGAGGATAAAGTGGTTATCCTTTATAAGGGGGCAGGCGACTAGGATCGGCATGGAGAATCTCTGGTCTAATCCGGAGGACACATGCAAATCCATCTCAAAGAGAACCCTGGCTGAGTCTATAAAATATTACAACTTAGAAGAGGTTCTTCGATCAGCCAGGCCTTCTAGTCTCACTGACAGCTTTCTGGATTTCAAGAATGTCTATAGCTTTGAGAAGGAATTAGACGCTATAGAACCTGTCTTAGCAAAATAACTGTATTTACAGTTCAGATACGGTACACTACCCCTCCATTCTTACACTGATAAATGGAAAATGGGTTTAGTTCGTCCTTGTCCAGGTTGTAATAATCCAAATGAATCTCTAATTCATGTGATCTTGTTTTGTCCTGCTTACTCTGTTAGCAGAAAAAAATGGATCATACAGCTATGTGTGAACCTAGGAGTCAGGAACCATATAGAGTTTTTTAGAATTTTAAAAACTGATACTAATGCACTAATAGTGACTGCTATTGCTAAATTTTTGTTTTCAATGTGGTTAATTAGACGGAGATTGATTCGGTAGTAGCAAGCTACTTTTGGTAGTAGCAAGCTACTTTAATGTAGGTAGACAGTTTGGCTTAGTAAAAACTAGGCTCCCACCGTGTTTTAAACTTTTAATCTATGTATTTTATTGTCTTAGTGTTTTTATTGTCATTCTATATACCACTTGCTAACTGATTTCCTGCAAATATCTAAAATGAGAGGTAACTGTGTATTAGTCTATTGCTGTAAATGTATTCTTCTATTTTTGATGTACTTTTATGGTTCATAAACAAACCGAAATAAAGTTAAAATGATGATGATAAAAGTAGGCAGTGAAGAATTCCTGGTATTCGCATCATGAACATATTCTGTGCCTGTACAGAGGCGTAGAAGGGAGGTCTGTGCCCGTGTTTAACAAATGTGTGCTGCTTCCAAACTGGTAACTCTGCGAATGACGGTGTTGTATAGATAGCACTACTCAGAAATGTCTGGAAGCGACCAGATGCCTTCCGCGTTCCATGTTTCTGTGCAGTGCTCTCTGCAGCACATGCTTGTTTATGTACGAAATTTCCATCTGCAAAAACTCTCCGCAAATTGTGCACCAAATATTTGCGCAAAGAAAAATAATGTTGCAAAGTGACCTTTGAACTCAGAGGTTTGGTTTACAAAATTCCAAATCGTAGTGGGTCGCAATCCGACTTACCTCATCAACATTCAGGTGGTAGGTACAAATTACAACTCACACTGATTCAATGCCAACAAAGGGTTGTGACCTTCCTGGGGTCAGCAGTCCATCCTGTCTGTAATCTCATTTAAATAAGGTAAACTTTTTTCTAATGAAGCCATTTTTCTTAAAGGGATGTATTTAAAAAACAAAACATATTTATGTTTCTTTGAGAGTTTTTAGCAGTCCCTTGGGCCTATGCCTACTACCAACAAGCATTTTTTAACACTCACAAAGGACAAAGGAGAAGCGGGCTCCCGGTTACCCCTTCCATTTTATGAATGCATTACCGTCATAAATCAGGAGTAGGTCACTTTTGAATGTTTCGTGGCAGGATTTTGGTCACAAAATATTGATACATACCAAAACAAATCATTGTTTAGAAGGGATAGCCTAAACATGCCCCTTCCAAGTAACCATTCATTACGCCTCTCTGAAGCTATTTTGGAGTTGGGTAGCATGTTTAGTATATTTAAAAAAAGCCATTTTGCAGTTGCAAACCCTGTGGTTTTGTGAATTGCAGACTTTGAGGCAGCAAAATGACTTTGTACATCTGGCCCAGCATTACTGAGAGTGTTCTTGCACTGCAAGCACTAGGATATCTATACAAATCTGCTCGGTGTCCACACACAGAACATATTCCTAATCCTAAAGCAGCCCGTGGTATCCAGTTTATCTGAAAAAGTGGATAACCAGTATGCAACAGTGGGTTTTAAGGACAAGGGGTAAGCTTCCAGGATAGTAAAACGTCAAAGGGATGAGCTGCAGAAATGGAGATGCCAGCGTTGCGGCACAGAGAGCTCATTTGGCAGTCCAGATTATGCTTGACCTCTCTGCTGCTTCACAATCATTGTCCACCAGGTCCTAAAAGGAATATCTGGCCATGTCTCGCCTTGCTCACTTTGCCACTGGATTCAAGCTAGCTTGGCTGATGAGGGAGGTTACCCCGAAACCGGTCGCAGGTTGCTTGTTTCCGTTTCAGGGAAGACCTAGCTTGGCAGTTCGGGCTGGACTGTTCTCATGAGGCACAGGGTCAAGACTGATTTGCATATAGCTAGGTCTGAACTGAGGTGGCGAAGTGAGCTAAAGAATGATGACAGATTCAACCCAGATCTGTGACTGGGGGTGTGTGTCTGAAAAGTTTCAGCGCTCCGTCCATCATCTCCTTATGTTTGCATGTCCGGTGATGGGCACATGCTGTTCCTTGCAGGTAGGCACCAAAAACTGAAAACAGCAAAGCTCCTTGACAGCAGGCCAGCGTTTTGAATCCACACTTGAGAGCTTTGCCCCCCACTGCAGGTTTAGTCTGCCTTTCGCATACCTCTCCTCTGCTTCGAGGAGAAGATTACCTAGCTGGACTTCTTGAACTACTTCAGACTCTGCCTGCCTTTCCTGGATATCTACTAAAATTGTGTTAGTGGGATGACCAGAGCTTATTTGCTTATTGGAAACATGCATGGTATTTATCCTAGCTGGACTTCCATCTCTTAAGAGGCATGACAATAAGGTACGACAAACTAATGAAGCCTGCACATCTCCCAGTTTGAATTAGACAAATGAGAATTATAGAAAGTATCCAGGCATGCAACATGCATGTAGGTTACTTTTTGCACCTGTTTCTGCACCCCTGGTGCACTTTGGAATTACAGAAGGACCTCAGATGCTTGCACAGCCCCTTCAGTTGCACAAACTGTGCCTGGACTATGTGCACAATTTTAAAAGGGTGTTTCCTCATTAGCATGGCGGGTTGGCCCCATGCTAATGAGGAAATCACTGCCTCTGTTCCTGCGCCGTATCAAGTATGTGAACACAGAGGCAAAGAGCTGCCACAAGGCCCACTGACTGTCCTCCACAAAGACATGATAAACAGTCAGTGCACTCTCCCGAGTGGGACCCCTGCAAAGGAGGAATGGGGCGTGTAAGAGACTGCCCCCCCCCATGGAAATCTGTGTGCCTTTTTTAAAAGCAGGCAAGTTGCCGCCAGTATTGTAAAAGGCAAACTGGTTGGTTCAAACAGCCAGTCTGCCTTTCACTAATGCATTGCCCCCCAGGCAGGCACCGATTCATGGCTGCTGTGAGTGCAACAATAGGGCACACTGTCTCTGTTTACATCTGGTGCAGCAAGTTACAGGAGCGCAAACAGGCACAATGAGCCCTGTGCATGAAAAAGCGCCCAGATAGATACATTCAATTGGGGGGAGCACACAGTAGTCTGCCTTCCGAGTAACTTTGAAAGTACCAGAGATCAAGAATACCACAATCCTTATTAGAAATTGTAAAGATAAAAAGCATGCCATATCTAGAATCGGCTTTCATAAGATACTCATGTATTGCACCTTGGTCCCTTAGCTAGGACAAGGTGCTTGGCGTACAGTTTACTTTCAGAAAGGATAGCTTTCCTGCAGTCGTGAAAACTCTTCATAATTCCTTTTGATGATTCCAACACTTATGACAGACTCGCTTTCTTAAGTATAATGCGCATTGTGCCTCTACTGAGCATTAAACCAAAGAATATGAAAAAGAACCTCTGTGCTGAGAAGATTATCCTCAGATGCCCTTTGAGTTTGTTGCATTAAAGAAAGAATCTCCATATATAATGGTATAAGTCGTAAACTATATAAAATTGCAATTAAAAATGCAAGTCCTCAGATGCCTCAGCTCATAAATGGGATTTATTCTCATCATGTCATTTCTGCAAGATATACCTGAAAAAATTGATTTGGGCCATCACATAAAACAAATCAAGAAATAACAGTATGAGAAAAATGTGCTTTTGACGTCCCAAAAAGATGCTTTAATGAAACATCATGCACAGCCCCCAATCCAAGACATGTTTCATGGTTTTTACGAGCGCCACCTGTGCAGTCCACTTAAGCCGCTGAATTGGAAAAACAGTTGCTAAACCAGTGCATCAAGTACAGATGTGGTAGAAGTACAGATATGGGCGGTCCCTGGAGGTGCTCACCCTAACGACGAAAGTATCCTACATTAGCAACACTTCATCCCCATAAATTACCCCAAGTTTAAAAAAAAAAAGGCAAAAAGAGTGCAAACGCAAATGAGCATTGTTATTAAACTACAAACACGAAATACAGCATATTGTCAAAATGTTTGCCCGTCACTTGTGGAGATCGGCACTCGTTTGATGGCTAAAAGAATATTGAATTCCTTGCCAAATACGTGATTCTCTGATTAGTATATGTACTGACTAATGAGAACATACAGTCTGTTCACTTTAGAGACCGGCACCATGAGTGCATTAACAGCAGAAGTGGAGAGAACATTATGTTTGCTTGGAAGCAAGCTGACTCTGAAATATTTGGGACAGAAAGAATCCTTGGAAGAAGGATTTTGGCAAAAGTTATGATGACTTTTCCAACAGTGCATTACTCAGCACAAGACATTGTACATGCTTCACATTTCTGTCTGGAATTGGATTCTATAGCGTAAATGTATTACTCCACTTTGTTTTGTTTAATTTTTAAACTGACATTTAAAAACACTTCTTTTATGTGGGCATAAATCTATGTAGTTAACGTGAGTGGATTAAGAGATCTGCACACCTTTACAGTCCAGGCTTTCACAAACATAGTTGCTCTTAATCTAATGTTCTCAATCTTCAATCAGGGCAAACTACCTTAGCTTGCTGGAAAGACTTTTGAATTCGAATGAAAGATAATGTAATAATATGCCTAGTATACCCAAAACACTATCAACTCTTTTACAAGACATATGGCAAAAGACTAACAATTACATATCCAAACTTTGGTTGACAATTGAGGACACTTTAGGCAAAAATATTTTGCTATCCTTGCAAACTTAATTACAGATGGGATAGACATAGCAAGGGCAAAAAGTCCTTGTATCCTCCTGTCCTTTAATCAACTGCTTAATCATAATTGTTTAACTTTCTGCAATAATGTGAAAACGCAGTCTGCACTCTAATGCATATTTCTTATATTACATTTGAGATTCTGTAGCTCCAGCCATACACTGCAATACCCTAGTTCAAGTGCTGCAACGTTCTCTCGACATCAGTCCATTGGAGATTTGTAGGTCTCATGGAATAGGTGGACCATGGAGCAGGGTAACCTCCAAGCATGGAGAAAACTAGTCGATCATTTGCACATGTATTAAGCATACCTGCAGCCAGGTTATCTTTGTTTAAGTCACTTCCAGTCGAACTCTGGAATGTACCTGACTTTCAAAAGAATGATCTGTCTTCAAGGGAGGGAATCCTCATTGGGTCAAAATTGCTTTGTCCTCCATCGCGGCATTACTGAAGCTGTTTCTTTGATAACAATTAACAGAATGTGTCCTATATCACTCATCCCAGACGTGGTGAGTATTATCCTTGACCATCAAATGATGTTCTTAAGTAGGTACTGGTTGCTCCTGTCTAACACTGCTAAAAGTACCAAATTAAAACCAGCTGGAGGATCGACAGATGCACTCCCTGCTTCTGCCATGTAACACTATGTCATGGCCTCCATGGGAAATAAAAATAAGAAGCAAAATGAATTTTCACCAGAATAAAGGGGTTTGGTTTCCATTGGAACCAATGGGGTGGCATTGCTAGGGACTAGGCTTGCCAATACAGATTGTTCTTCTGACCTAGTGAACAGCCAAGGAAGGGAAGCATGATCAAAGCAATGCTTCAAAAAGACGTACAAAGACTCGTACAGACCATGTTTTATTTGAAAATAATAAATAATTCTTAATTAAATTATTTCAATAAAAGACACAGAACACAAGACCTTTACGAAAAGATAATGTGCTTCTCCTTTATATATAAAAGAATTTTGGGTTTAGATGTAAAGAGCATTTTAATGGTTGCAAACTCTCAGATTCGGTGTTTATGACCATTAAAAATAAACTTTTACTGACTCAAAAAATGGGACTGTGACCTCCTACCAAATTTGTATTTAGACGGGGCATCTCATAGGAGTCCCTTTCACATAGCGAATCAGTAGAATATGCATCAATGTTACCCACTCCAGAGTTGTGATGGTAATGCGTTTGCAAAAGTGAAGGGGTGCCCTCGAGACCGCTTCCCATTTAGGAATAAAAAAAGTTTGTTGGGAACTAGCCACATGACACCTACCAACTCTCAAAAAAACTTTTAAAAGAAGTAACTTAAAAAAAAAATACAACCCCTTTTCTATTAAGGAAAATGGGATGCATTAAATAAGTTTACTTTATTAGCACAGACATGGTGATCGGCTGACCCTAGTGGGCCGGTGATGTCATCTTATAGTAGTGAGTCACAATTTGCAATCTACCTATCTGGCTCCATGTTATTCAAAATGATAAGGCATACCACACTAATGTAAACATAATATTAACTTTCTGTAAGGAATTGGGTTATTAGTTAACGGGGTGAGAGCCCCCCTCAAGTACCATCCACAACTCTTCTCAGAGCGAATTACTAAAGTCAGTAAATTGTGCTCAACCCACTGGTACAAAACAGACAGGCATAACTTAGAGATAAATAACATATTTATGCAGCACACAAACTATAATTAAGTGAAAAGAAAACACAAGAAAAATTTCTAACCAATTTAGAAAAATTGATTCAATCTAATAAGAATAATGATGCCAGAATGATAAAAATCCAATCGATAGAACTGGATATATTGGGTTTTAAAGTTTAGGAGCTTTTCACTGCTAAGAAATGTAAAACTTAAACCCATATATTATACTTTTAAATACCATGCATCTTGCCTTAGGACGTTTTAGGGCCTATCTTAGGGACTGCTTATAAGTATTAAAAAAAAATGTTTTAGACCTGGCAATAGGATTATTTTGCCAGGTCAAAATGGCAGTTACAAATGCACTAAAGGTTGCAGTGGCAGGACTGAGATATGTTTTAAAGTGTTACTTCAGTGGGTGACACAATGAGTGCCGTAGGCCCACTAGTAGCACATAATTTACCCACCCTGGGTACAGGTAGTACCATTTATTTACTAAAGACTGACAAATAAACAAAATGTGCTAATTAGGTGTAGGTCAATTTTGCCATGTTGGAAGGAGAGAGCAAAAGTACTTTAGCACTGGCTAGCAAGGATAAATGTACAGAGTCCTAAAGGCAACAAAACGGTTTCGGAAAAACTGGAGGGGTGAAGATAAAAGGTTTGAGGGACTACCACCTAGGGTGTCAGATCAAACATAGTCATATAAAAATTTGGTATCAATAAATCAGAGAATTGATGGCTTTCGTAAATGAGCTAACAAAATCATACAGGTGTATCTGTTTAATACTTTTTCTTATTCATTCTGCTGTGTTTTCATGCCCGTAATATGTGAGCTTTACTACGCACCGAAAGAACATTTTGGCTATTTTAATTGAGAGTAAACATAGTGAAGATACGTAAAAGAAGGATCACTCTAATGCTGTGATTAGACACCATTACCCTTCAATGTAATTTTTGATTTTCTTACCTTCATGTAGTGTATCTTTGCTATTAGAATTTATATTCCACCCTTTAACAATTATGTATAAGATCATACAACAAATGAATAGATAGGGCATCATGACATTTCATTTGAGTCTGGAGATGGCAATTAACATATAGCCAAGTCAAGTCAAAAGGCTTTATTTCGATAGATCAAATCATAAAAGCATCACAGTAATACAAACAAAAAGTATTTCATACAGATATAAAATTAACTGTTAAATTTAACATTGTTTCTCCGAAATCTTTTAAAATACATTGAATGTCTAAAGAAAGTAGAGAAGGATAAAAGAGTTAAAATTTAAGGGTAATCCTTCAATTAAAAAACAATTAAACATTAGGTGCAAGCCTTTTGGCTCTAATGGACCATGTCCAAGATAAAAATTTCGAGACACCATAGACATACAATGGCCGGGTGTCCGATGTTAAAATACGGAGTGCAGCGCTAGAATGCCTAGTTCCCATAGTCCGACATATGGGTTTAAGCCATACTTGCCTTGGTCGGGCATAGGCCGGGCAGACAAACAGAATATGGGGTACAGACTCTTTACTAGTTTGACAGAAAGGGCAAAAAGGGACAGTCTGGGAAGGGGGCTTCCAGCGGGCAGTTAGGGCGTGAACTGGAAGAGACCCAACCCTAAATCGAAAGTATAGAGCCCTATCATAGGGTTTCCAGACCAGATCTAAGTTAAGCTCCCGGGATGGAAGCTCCTTATGTTCAAGGAACTCTTTCACTAACTTGCCAAGAGATGGGTCTGTGCTAACTCTGTTGGTCACCCAGTTCCAATACAGGGTCTTTAGGGTGGCTTTCGGTGGGGAGGACCGGCTATCCCAAACTTCGGCAAGGCCTAGCTTACCGAGGAGGTGTTTAACGTCTTTAAGCCATTACATTTTTTGCCAACCCACCATTGACATCGCCTCTGCTAGCCCCTTAGCGTACTTGACAAGTTCAGGTGCTCACCACAGTCTAGCCCATAATAGCAAGGGTCGTAGTTTTGCCAAATCATTGATGGGTTTACAACCTAGGTCAAGCAGGAGAGGTATCATTGGAGTACTCCGTGGAAGTGACATGATACCCCGCAAAAATTTATTCTCGGACCTTGTCAACAGGTCTGTGTTGGATGTGCCCCAAAGCTCCGCGCCATAAAGGGCAGAACTAACGCCCTTAGCCTTATAGATATCAATGACGGGTGCAATGGGACGAGTCGTGGCCGAACGCTGTTCCTTATAGAGAGCCCCAACAACCCTCTTATGGCTAAGCAGCATTTTATGGAGATGAGGGGGTTCACTGCATTGTATCCGAAATACGGATACCTAGATAGTCAATTACAGTGACCCTCTCCAGGGATACATTATTAAGAACGGAGAGCCGGCCAAGTTTTTTCGGAGGATTTGAAACTAAAAACTTGGTTTTGTCTGTATTTATGACTAGGAATATAAATTGAATCAGTGTGGGTACTGCACTCAGTTTATCTAATAGAGACTGGTTTGGTCGGTATGTGTGCTGCGCTGGATAAGTGCCTGCCCACTGTGTAAATAAATGTGTGTGGCCTGGTTCCTGAAGAAAACCAGGACTCTAGCGAGCACTACTGAATCAAGATAGATGTAATCCAATATTTTCAATTTTCAAATTGTATTTTATATTGTTTTTTGCATTTCAAAGTTCATCAACAATACTTATTTTTCATCTGTATTACATGAACATTTTGTATCAACTAACAAATGAATAAATATATATACAATTTCTATTTTTTCGACATGAAATGTATAGTCACAAAACAAAAAGTGAAAAAACCCAATGCATTTCGGGGCTGAGGCCCCTTTGTCAGGGATCTGTAGAGAGAAAAGGGAAAGACTACATTACTAATGATGCCGTAGGGGTTATGTGTTCGAAATATTCCTTCAAATCTGATTCTTACCACTTATTCATAGAAAATCAATTTGTGACATATCAAGAAGTTCATTCGTAATCTGAAAAAATAAATAAATACAAGGACCTTTCATTAAATCTATTAGCGAGGTTACAAAATATTTAGAATTGAGCATGCTATTGAAAAGGAAGGTTATGTTGCGTGGCTCACCTTCGGGTTGGAATAAAGTCACTAGGGACCAAAATCCTAAGCGGGTAAAAATAATAACAATGCGTCACTCGTTATGGTCTAACAAGAAAGTTTGACGAGCATAAAAAGTACAGGAGGCGTCTTATTACCTGCGAGACTTGGTGGTCTTGTTATTGGTCTCGCTGAAGAAACGGGGCAATGCAGCTGTAAATAGAACGTAGCTGCTTTAGTATATTATGCACGTTGTGATGAGTGAAAAAGATTCTAAAGGGGATGCCGAGTGCATCAACTCTTACCGGTGGTGGGAGAGAGTTTGTTCAAAATAGCGTTTTCGACCGAAGGGTGTTTACTGGCAAACAGCTACCACGCGTATAGTCTGTTGTTTATTATAACGGTGTAGGAAACGTCGTCAAAGACAGAGGACTGTGTTATTCTCCTAGATGGTCGCCATTATTAAGAGGGGAAACTTCGTTCACGGACGATCGCCATTATTAAGAGGAAAAAATCTCATATGTTTAAGTATATCTCGGAAAAATGGATGTTTCCTTAGAATTCTATCCCCATTATCTATTTTAGTGTGAACGGTTGAAACAATAGGGAAAAACTCATACAAATTATCAAAATAAAATAAAAATGTAGAATAGTGGTATATATCTCAATCAATTGCTGCCTATTTACAATCTACTTATACATTGTATTTAAATCAACTACTGCCTATTTACAATCTATTTTCATAACATTTCATTGACGCGCAAGTATATGTGAAGACCGTTTTGAATGTATGTGCCTATCACTATGTGATGGGATCCCAAGAGTGTTGAAAGGGGCTTATTATTAACATTCCATCATATTACAGAAAGCAAATCATTTCTAATTTATCATTAAGCCCATAGGGGGCCAATGTCTGAAGCTTGCGTATCCAGAAGGTTTCTCTTTGGAGTAGGGTTTTGGCATTATCGACTCCTAGTCGTTGAGGGACTAATTCAACAATCTGAAAACGCAATTGGGCTATTGTGTGTCCCTTATCCATCCAGTGTTTTGCAAGTGGAGAAGCATGATTTCTATTTCGAATACGACTTTTATGTTCTGAGAGTCGTAGTTTTAGTTTCCGATCGGTTTTACCGATGTATAACAGTCCACAAGGGCATTTGATGGAGTGCACTACATGTTCGGAATTGCAATTTGAAGTGTGTCTAAGTTGAATTCTCTCGCCTGTGCGAGGATGTAATAAAGTGTTACCAGGAATGACATTATTGCAATTCTTGCAATTGTAGCACCGCATGGTGCCTTTGTATGTATCGGGTTGCAGATTACTCTCTTCTTGTCCTGTTGCTTTGTTTAGCAATTCCAAAAGATTACGCGTTCTTTTGTAAGCAAATAATGGCTTCTCAACAAATAATGTACCAAAGTCATTCTCTGCTTGTAGAATTTCCCATCTTTTTAATATGGTTCTGCGTATATCTCTTGAAGCTGTTGAGTATTTTGACACAAAAACCATCCTTGTGTTTGTAGTTTTCTCTTTCTTTTTCAGTAGTTCACCTCTTGGTGTAGCTTTAATTTTCTGAATTTGTGCTTCCAATAATTTTTTGGGGTAACCTCTATCCAAATAGCGTTGCTTCTGAATTTCCAAGGTCTTATTGCATGTCTCTTCTTCAGATGTAATTCTTTTTATTCTCATAAATTGAATGACTGGAAGATTTTGGATCAGGTTGATCGGGTGAAAACTGCCATGCAGAAGCGCTGTGTTTTTGTCTGTCGGTTTCTTATATACTTGTGTTTGAATTGTGTTGTCCACCAGTTCCACTTGAACATCCAAAAAAGGTATTGATGTTGCACTAATTTGGCTTGTGAATTGTATGCGTGGATTAGCTAAATTCAAACTCGCTATGTTGCGTTTAAGTTCCACCTCTGATCGTTTCCAAATAATGAAGATATCATCAATGTATCGTTTATAATACACAATGCCTTCTTGCCAGGTTATGTCTTCTAGAATGTAGTTTTGTTCAAATTTTGCCATAAATACGTTTGCATAGATACATGCTCCGGGAAAGCCCATAGCCGTGCCACTGAGTTGAGTATAGTATGCGTTTTGCCAAGAAAAATAACTGTTGTTTAAACAGAATTCCAATAATTGCATTATCAGATACTTTAGTTCGTTTGTTGTGTCCATTTGCAGTAGGGCCCATTCCATGGCCTCCATTCCTTGTTTGTGAGGAATAGACGTATAAAGAGATACAACGTCGATCGTACATAATATCCAGTCTGTGCTTCCTTCCAGTTTAAGCGTAGATAGACTTCTGAGGAAGTCTGATGTGTCTTCTAGGTATGTGGCCCACTGGTGGATAAATGGTTGCATGTGGCATCAATGAAAATGCCCAGATTCTCAAAAATCGATGAGCATCCGGACACTATTGGTCTCATAGGAGGGTTGTTCAGATGCTTGTGTACCTTAGGTAAAAAGTACAATTTAGGCCTTATTGGGTACGGTTGTCTCAAGTAGCGCTTTGTGGTGTTGTTAACCCAATTCAGTTCCTCTGCCTTTTCTAGAATTTTGTCTAAGGTTTGTGAAATCTCAAGTGTGGGATCGCCTTCCAATGGTGCATAGGTATTCTCATCTTGAACATGTTCATTTCCTTTATTCAAGTAGAAGTCTGAATCCATAATGACTAGGCCTCCCCCTTTGTCCGCCTTCTGGATCACTATAGTTTTGTTGATGGCCAAGGCTTGAATCGCACTGCGTTCAGCTCGTGTTAGGTTGCTTAACTTGCTTTTATACTGTAATTTATGCAAATCGGCTTTAACAAGTGTTTCGAAAGTGTCAAGGCTTTTATGGGACACTGGAGCAATGAAATTACTCTTAGGTTTGAATTGATCCATTGTGTTGTCCTTAGTTGTAATTGGATTTAGTATCGTGAAAAAATACCTCAGTCTCAAAATTCTCATGAATTTGTAAAATGCCACTTCTGTTTCGAGTTCATTAGTTCGATACATACCGACGAAGGATATACCTTTGTTCAACAAACATTCTTCGAATTTAGATAATGGGTATTTAGAGATGTTGATTACTAGGTTCTGGTTTGACTCCGCAGACCCGTCTTTTTGGCCAACTCCTTTTCTTTTTCCTTTTCCCTTTCCTCGTCGCGTTTTTTGTCGCTCTGTGATGTTGAAAGTTGATCCGGAGGTTTTGTGGGCGCCTGTCCCTTCTCTAAAAAAGTATTCGTTGAGGATGTGGATGCTGAATCTATTGTTATTGTTGTTTGTTGACCAGGTTTATGAAGTTGTTGTTGGTTTAAGGGTTGTCTTGAAATGCTGACGTCCTTGTCAGATACCACACTTTCTTGTGAAGAAGATATTTGTTGCCTTTTGCCAGTATATTTCCTAGTCGCGTACACTTCAGCCCAAGTGTAGGTCTCATTTAACTTGTAATCGATTGTATCGCGTTTGAACTTGCGTAGTTTTGTTTCCTGAAGTTCCTTTCCATACTTATCCAATTTGATGTCTATTTCTTCCAAATATTTATTCCAAGAGTCTATTTCCATTTTTGCTGACAGTTCTTTTTTAACATTAAATATCTCCTCCTCCAAATCTCTTATGGTCTTGGCTAGCTCTTCAATCAGTAATAAAATTAAATCCAAGGAACACTTGTTTAGTATTTCAAACCATTTCTCCATAAAATGCGGGTTGTTATTCAATCTGTACAACATAGGTCTATTCGCCAATCTCAGGCCCCTTGGGATGCGCTTCACACGGTGATACTGAATCAATGTAGATGCGTGTAAACGCTGATTGAGTTCTCGTTTTGAAAGATATTCAAGCTGCTTGAGTTGTTGTACAACAGAACCTCCTTGGGCATCAAAAGTTTTTGTTTCTTTAATCAATTTGTATATTTGATTTGCTTCATCGGCTGTATATACTTTAGTATTCGCTCTATTATCCGTTATAGCTGCTATTGAATCGAAAGACATTTTGGGTGTGGTGCTAGTACCTCCTTGTGCAGTAGGAATATAAATTGAATCAGTGTGGGTACTGCACTCAGTTTATCTAATAGAGACTGGTTTGGTCGGTAGGTGTGCCACCAACTTTGCCGACAAGAATAGATCTTTGGCCATAAGTAATGAAGTTTCTATTTGAATATCCTGTCTGCCTAGTTTAGCACACCATTTACTGTTCTGTTGCTCTAGATCATTTTCTTTAGTGTCTAATAAATGTTTATATAATACTCCAATTCTTACCCCTTTCAAAATGTCTTCAATCATAGAATTCGGTTTAAAGTTACCTCCCAAACTCATTAAATAGTTACGAATCTGTAAGTATTTTGCAAAATGGTCTCTGGGGAGAGAATATTGTTCTCGTAATTGTTCAAAAGATTTACAAAAACTAGCATCATACAAATCCCCCACCACTCTAATGCCTTTCTCCCTCCAATTAAGTACAATTCTATCCCAGACATCTAAAGGTAGGAAAAACGACGATAAGAATGGAGTATACCACGTTACTTTCCCAAGGCCCAGTAGCCTCCTAACTGTATGCCAGACCTTATATGCAGCTATCATTGTCTTAAAACGGGTACGTTTGTAGTAGCTTTGTTCAAAATACTTAAATAAACAGTTTTTAACTTTTACCCCCAGCAACATTTGATAGATCGATGGAAAATCTGCAGGTCTTGCTGGATCTTCGCCAGTCAATAAAATTCCCATTCCTTGCAACATACACGCATAATAATAAAGTGTGAAATCCGGAACCGACCAACCACCCACATTTCTTGGCAGAATCATAAAACGCCTAGCCCTTCTAGCCTTCCCTCCAGACCATATAAAACGCATACATACTGTCTACAGATGTTCCAGACTGGTCTTCTGGACTTCTAGGGGTATACAACGGAAAAAATATAAAATTTGGGGCAGGATCAGCATTTTTAATAGATTACAACGACCTACTAATGAAAGATGTAAACATTCTGCCTGATCTACTTTTTTCTGAACACTAAGAGCTGATCCCAATTACCTTTAACTAAGAGAGTTGTACAAGCTCGCAACGTGACTCCCAGATATACCACCTCCTGACATAGTCTAACATCGGAATAGCTTGGAATATTTATACTAAGTAGCTGGGTTTTTGCTGAATTTAATTTGTATCCTGATGATTTACCAAATTCTAAGGCCAGATGCTCTATAGCCTGCATTGCCATGATGGGTTTAGACGTGACCACTGCCACGTCGTCAGCATACGCTAGCACCTTAACATGATATGTATGTACCTTTAGTGGAATAATATTAACATTGGAGTCCAGCATTCTCAAAAAAGGCTCGATGTATAGAGCAAATAGCAAGGGGGAGCAGGGACACCCCTGTCTGGTCCCCCTGCCTATTTGCACCACTGCAGATTCCAGGCCCATGGTGCTGATCCGGGCCACCGGTTGCTGATACAAAACCTGTACTGATTTAATAAATTCAGGACCGAAACCTCGACTCTTCAAGTTATCCCACAGAAAAGACCAAGCCACACGGTCGAAGGCCTTCTCGGCGTCCAATAAAATTAAACAAAAGGGTTCCCTGGTTACATTAGCATAATCAAGTAATGTTATCACTCTTCTAACATGATTAGTTGTACTACGTTGAGGAATAAACCCATGCTGTATTTTTGAAACAAGACCCGAAATAACCCCAGTAAGCCTATTCGCTAAAATCTTCGAGTAAATTTTACCGTCTACATTTAGTAGGGATATAGGGCGATATGATCCCGGTAAATTAAGTGGCTTGCCCTTTTTATGAAATACCACTATAGTTGCTTCTTGCCATATATTAGCGTTTATGGTGTAAGACCACACCCATAAGGGCATCACATCCCAGCACTGGGAGGGAAAACCAAGACTGGAAAGACTGTGGCGCCGGGTACTAATGGATAGACCCTAAAATGCACAGAATCTTATAAACCAGAAAAGATATATTGAAATAATTCCAGACGTTCACTGGGAACTAGTGCAGATGGTTAAAGATGGTGACAGTTTTAGCAGCACCCTTCTGTGAATGGTAGAGGCTCTCAACCTGCGAGCTTCCTTCAAACGAAGTACAATTCAGAAATACTGAAATTTCTCAAGAACTAATCCCACATGAGTGCATGAGAGAAATTCCCAAGAGGTGAAAAAATAAAGAAATTCCTCATGCAGTAATCTCACGTGCTTGCTTACCATCGGAAAAGGGCACCATGAGGGATGTTACACGCATGCCTTGAGTTTCAATAAAGGTTTATTGGGTGCAAAGAATGATGCAAGTCAGTGTTCATTTTTCTTTACCAAAAAAAAATGTAAATGATTTAATGGTGATTATTCATGCTGAATTGTAATTACTTGCCTTTGTAGAGTGGTTCATAGCATATCTACCATTTCTAACTACGGTAAATAACAGGTGTTACGATAACAAAATGTAATGTTGCTTATTTTATTGACCTTAGCGGATGAAAAACAGTTTTGTTTTATATCCTCAGATGATGCAACTTGCTAGTAGAATTTCGCGGGTATACACCTTCAACAAATTTTTCACATTTGGACGATCCTAATGCTACAAACGCCTTTCAAATAGCCTCATATACCTTAACCTCCGCAAGAATTATTTTGGTACCATAAACCCACATGAGAGCTTACCTCCCGAAAAGAGCACTAAAGAGATATTGAGAGATGCTGCGCACATGCCTTGAGTTATCATGGAGGATTACTGGGTGTAATAATTGATGCACGTCAGTGTTAATATTTGCCAAAGCAGATATTTTAAATATTTACTGAACTAACTTGAGATTTAGATGTCAAGTTTTGCAATTTTGAACATATAGAGAAGGCATGGAAGAGACGATATTGAAAATGTTATTTGCATCTCCATATTGACAATTTTCAACGTTATTAGAACACAAATTTTTTATTTGGAGTGAGAATATTATAGTCTGATTGATAACCTTTCAGGTGCTGTAATGGGACGCAGTAGCGACACTAGAGACGGATGTAGAATAGCAGAATTTGTGCTACGGCATTGTACATCTCCACCTGACTCTTTCCTATGGTTTGACTATACTTTGTAGGCAGGCGAGAGAGGATGGATCGAAAATAATTGAGCTTGAGAGAAGAGGGAGATTATGAAGCAGTTTACAACTGATGTGCGAAAGCACTGTTAAACATGTCATCACATTGTGAAGTACACACATGCCTTTATAATGACAAGAAGGGATGTTCTTACTCAAAAAGGACTCCAAATATTATTAGTATATTTAATATTTATATTGCCACATGCAACATTCCAATGTTCGACTACTGTAAGTAAATGGCACTTTTTGGCTCATTCCTCCCCATTTTTCGAACTGTCATCAGTGGATTGCGGCACTCACTGTGCCATCCACTATAGTTGCAGTGTAAAACATGCCTGCAAGCCTGTCTCTAAAATCCTTTCTAAGTGTGCAGGTTAAACTGCAAATTGGACCTGGCAAAATAAACCCTTTCTGACAGGCCTAAACCCTCCTTTTAAATATAAAATAAATCATCCCTAAGTTAGCCTTATTGCATGGTATTTAAGAGTGGGATTTGTAAGGGTTTAAAGTAAAACATGTTCTTACAGTGAAATGGCATAGAAAGCTATTTTAACTGTAGCTGGGTTAGCTGGTCCATCAGAAAGTGTTGGGAATTAATGTTAAACTAAAATGATAATATCTCTTATTGGACTTTTGAAATATTTTTTACAAATCCAATTCATTAGTAAAGTCAGATTTGTAACAAATGTTTCAGAAAAGGTCATTTAAAAAAGTTAACTTTAGCCTGTCTATAGCTGATAAAAGCCCATTTTCCTGAGCTTTCACCTGTCACCAAGGAGCTGAATAGTTCCTTGATTAGGTGTGATTTGGCTACCAGGGCTGAGACAAAGCTCTTGGGTGTGGGGAGAGGTTGACCTCCCTCTGACAAGATGGTCACATGGGCGGTCCCCAGAAACTTAATTAACTTTAAAGGATGCCTACACTGTCACTGGCAGATATAGCACACACCTGGACCTGCTTCACTTTTGTCTTGCTAGTCAGCTCGGCACAACTCCCAGTGGGAGAGCAGATGCCCAAAGAACTTGTTTTGAGTGACCACAATGGGGGTTTCCTCCCTACCCTGGCCACACCTTTAGGGTGGGCACAGGAGATATGCACAAGGGAAGAACATTTCTGCCATTTTGGTTTTAGGAAATGAGGGGCACTGTGGTATTCTTTTTACAGTAGGGCACATAGGAACTGATGCAAAAGTGGGTAGGCTTACCCCTGGTGACCTTTTCCTTTATTGATGAGGAAGGGGCCAGGAGTCACACCCAACCACAGATTAGTGCCAAACATAAATGTGGCACCCCTGGGGCACCCTCAGCAGAACACCACTGGTCATGTGGAGGACAGAAGAAGGACTCCATCTATTGTGATTTACTGGGCCTGCTACCACTTGAACACAGGGCAAAGAAGTGGACTCCAAGTGTCAGCTGGCTGACCGCCTGTTAATCTACATGGACACAAAAGCTACAAGAGGCTCACTTTCATGAAAGGGCCCAGCTGACCAGTTCAACTGGACCAGCCCTGGACTCTGCTGGTGGCTTCTGATGCAGTGTGTCCTGACCCGGAGTGCTGTTTTGAGGTCCTAGAACCCTTTGCAGGTGTCAGAGGGTAATCCTCCTGTCTATACTGCAAATGCTGGGGTCTTTTGACAACTTTGTGCCTGGAGAACCAACTGAGACAGAGGTCACCACTGAAGCTGCTGCCATCGAATCACAGGTGACCTTCAGCTTGATGGTTCGGCCCGATGAAGGAAATCCACATTCAAGAAAAGTTTCCAAGTCCGAACGTAGAGGGCTTCACCATAACCAACTCTGAGCAGCATCTAATCGTCATTGAAGACTTCCAGGGCATGGACTTTGCCACTCAGAACTTTACTGCCTTTGTTAAAAACTGCACTGGGACCCCAATCTACAGCAACTCACCATGATCGATCTATCTTTGGATCCATTGCAGCTTGTCCTGCTGACCAATTGTCAACAACTATTGCTTTATAAATGTTTCTAAGTCTGACTCGTTGACTGTGACCAGCCTGGTCCTCCTATTCAAATTGTGCTCCATCGCGGTTGGCCTTAAACCTTACCTTTGTCCAGGTTTAGCATGACCAGTTATACACAGTTGGTGTTTGCACTTTCTGGCACTAGTTTTATTTAAAACTTTAAAAATGCATATCTCAGCTGCATCAGCAGCAGACTCCTTTGATTCTGTCCAAAATTGGACAGGAAAGCAACAGCATTTTCTTACTCTTACAGTCAAAGGGATGCTACATGGGTTCTTTAGCTTTAAAATAATTTATGGATACAGAAGTGATGTGGTGTCCAAGTCTGTAATATTGACCTTGAAGCTTTAATCCGATTAGGTAGAAAAGGTTTCAAGTGTAATGGATTTCAAGTGTTTTTTTTTTTTTTACTTTTTCAGAACAAATTTTATTGGGTTTCAGTAGTTGACAGAATATAAACAAGACACCGCTTCCGTAGTATCAGGAAGGCAGTGAAAATACAAGAGCAATAAGGTTAAAATATTCAATCAACGTTTATCCAAGCCCCCCTCCCCGTATTCCAACCCAACACCCACCCCCCACCCCCCACCCTGCACGGTGTTTACATTGTCCAGAACATAATCTGAGGGATCGTAATAGCAGCATGTGGTACAGTTCACTCAGGGGCAGAACCAACGAGATCCAGACTTGTGGCTCTTGTCGCTGGGGGGTCCAGTAGTAGGCCCCGATAATCCGCCCATTTCTTCCAGATTCGATAGTGTTTTCTAGGGCAGCCCCTGGCCTCAAAGATTGGACGTTCCAGGCCCATGTTGAAGTCCATGCCTCGCTTCCATACCCCCACCAGCGGAGCTCTGGGTGCCTTCCAAGCCCGGGCTATGTCCCTCTTGGCCACCGTGAGACCCAACAGGAGCAAGTGACGTTTATATCTATTACCCCCTACTTGCTCCATAACATGGAGGAGGCCCAACTTCGGCGTGCGAGGGAGGTCCCATGCCAGTACTTCCTCCAGACAGTCCCACACACCAGTCCAAAATCTCTGCAGCCGTATACAACCCCATACCGTATGTAAGAAGGAGCCTATCGCACTCCCACACCGCAGGCACTCCGGGGAGGCTATCAGCCCAGCTTTCCACAGCCGTTCCCTTGTGTAGTATGCTCTATGTAGGTACTTAAATTGGATGAATCGCAGGCGCACTGCTATTGCTGCTCCCCTAGGGGCCTCCAGGGCTTCCCTCCAGTCCTCCTCCTCCAACTCCCCCAGCTCACCCTCCCAAACCGCCCGCAGATTATCAAGGGAGGGGGAACAATGGGTAACCAGTGTTCGATATATGGTTGAAATTTTCTGTGTCTCCAATTCCCCCATAAATACTTTAGCTTCCAAGGGACTGAATTCTGGCAAAGAAGTTAAGTTCGCCAGTGCGGGGGTCAGTGCGTGTCTGAGCTGCAGGTATCGAAAGAATTGAGACTGGGGCATGTCATATTCAACCCGCAAAGCCTGGAACGACTTGAGGACTGTGCCCTTTAATACGTGGCCCAGTGCCGAGATGCCAATAGCATCCCAACCTTTAAAGCCCCGCAGGGAAGCCAAGCCGGGCAGTCTCCCATTGTGCCACAGGGGAGTTTCACCTGTTAGCCTATTCCACCACCCCATGCGGCGGAGAGCGTCGCGCCACACTCTGAAGACCACCTGAGTGACCATCGGGAGTCGTTTCCGGAGAGCAGCCGAGTACAGGATAGTATGGAGCGTGTCCGGGTCCATCATATATCTTTCCAGGGCATAGGTCGGGTCTCCCCGGTCCCCATACCACCATTCGTTAAGGACAAGCAGGTGCGACGCCTGATAGTAGGATTGGACGTCCGATGTGGCCAGCCCCCCACAGTAGGTCGACAGGAAGCAGGTACGGAGCGCCACTCTCACCGCTCCCCCAGTCCACAGGAATCGACCCAAGGCAGAGTTCACCTGCCGAAACCAATGCGGCGGAACTGGGTACGGGTGGTTTTGCAGTTGGTATAGAATACGGAGTAGGGCTACCATCTTGAAGATGGCCGAGCGGCCATAGACGTTCAGGGGCATCCTGGACCACGTCTGCATATCTGAACGGATCCTGTCCCAGACTGGCACTATGTTACGGGACCACGACACTCCCGGTACATCCGTCAAGAAGACACCTAAATATTTAAGGCCTCCCGCCGCTTCCTGCAAGGCCGAGGCCCAAGGACCCAAGGTCTCCCAGGACCCACAATTTCGACTTCCGTACATTGATCCTAAGACCGGACACCTCACCGAAAATGCGCATTATGTCCAGGACCCTCAGTCCCGATTTATTGAGGTCTGTGAGGAAAAAGAGCACATCGTCAGCATAGAGTGCAATCCTATTGGATGGGCCTCCCACCCATTCCACTCCGTGTAATTGAGCGTCCATCCTCACCCAAGCCGCAAGCGGCTCCATAGCCAAGGCGAACAGGTAAGGTGAGAGGGGGCATCCCTGTCGGGTGCCTCGACCAATGGGGAATGAATTGGAGACCGCCCCCGCAACCCTGACCGCTGCCGTCAGGTCCGTATACAGCAAGTGAATGTACGACAAAAAGCGCGGGCCCAGGTTAAGCCGGAGGAGGAGCGCTCGAAGATATGGCCAGCTCAGGGAGTCAAAGGCGCGGTCAATATCCGCCAGCAAGAGGGCCGCAGGGATGCCCGCCGCCTGCACCGCCTCTACCACTAAATGCGCGCGGCGTATATTATGTCTTGTCGCTCTGTGGGGCATGAAGCCCGCCTGGTCCGCATGAATCAAGTCCGTAATATATGGGAGAAGGCGATTCACCAATGCCTTTGCCAGTATCTTCGCCTCTAAGTTCAGCAATGATATCGGGCGATAAGATTCGGGACTATCTTGGGGCCCTCCCCGGCTTGCAAAAAACCACGATCTCGGCATGTCGCCAGTCCGCCGGCAGTCTGCCACGGTCTCTAGCCACTTCCAGGGCTCTCTTATAGCGCAACCCCGTTTGGAGGTGGAACAACTTCATGAATTCACAGGGGAACCCATTGGGCCCAGGAGCCTTGCCCGTGTTTAGTCCACCTAGAGCTGTTCCCAGCTCCTCAGCAGACAGCGGGAGATCCAGTTGATCCCTAGCTTCATCCGAGAGCGCCCGGGGCGGAAGGTCCGCAAGGAATCTATCGATCTCCTCCGCCGGGAGGGAGTCCTGGGGGGCATATTGCGTCTCGTAGTATTGGGCAAACGTTTGGGCCAGGATCTCGGGAGCTGATATAGGGTTTCCGGCGGCATCACAGAGTCCCGGCAAGGGCTGGGCCTGGTAGGTATCCTGACACAGCCTATAAAGCATCGTGCTAGATTTGTCCCCCCATTGATAAATTCGACTCTGTGTAGCTAGCCAGTTCTGTCTGGCTTCATCTAGCAATAAGGAGGTGTAAGAGCGCTGGAGGTGCAATAATACAGTCACCGCGTCTTCACTCTCCCCTGTCAGGCAGGTCGCCTCTTGGGTACACACCTGGTCAGCCGCGTCCGCCAGGGCCAACGTGCGGGCCTTACGATTCGCGGCGCACCACGCTATGTCCACGCCCCGGAGCACAGGTTTCAGGGCCTCCCACAAGGTCATGGCATCTACACTCGGGTCTTCATTCTCTATCCAGTAATGCGCTATTGCCTCCCTCATGCGCGATTGGTAGTCGTCGCGCTGCAAGTGCCACGTGGAGAGTCGCCAGCGAAACGGCTGTCTCCGCACACCTAGACTCAACGTCAGTGCAATCGGGGAGTGGTCCGATAGGCCCCTAGGAAGTATGGAGGTAGAAACAACTCTCCCTATCCAGGGCTGTGGGACAAACAGGTAGTCCAGACGAGAGAAGGATTTGTGGACCGCGGACACAAAGGTATATTCGCGGGTACATGCATGATGATGCCGCCAAGTGTCAATCCATCCCATCCCTTGCACCACCCTACTCAGGCGTGTAGTAGTATCGAGTAGCTGGCCTCCCCCGGGTCTACAGCGATCAAGCCTCCCGTCCATCACGTCATTCCAATCTCCACCCACAATCGTCAGTACAAGCGGGACGTCAGTCCAGATATCGAACAGCCGTTCGATCAGAGCGTCTTGTAGTGGGGGTGGAGCATACACACTGCCAAAGACCACAGGCTCACTCCCCAGCTTCCCCTTGACAAACGCGTACCGTCCATGCACATCCAGCCACTGTGTGTCGTGTGTGTACGGGACCCTGCGATGAATCAAGATTGCAACTCCCCTGGACCCTCTCGTGAACCCAGCATGAAACACTTGGTCGTACCCATACCTCCGCAGACTAAGGACCTTTGTGCCCATGAGGTGCGTCTCCTGGAGTAACAAAACATCCGCTTTTTCAGTCTTCCCCAGGCGCAGAACCGCACTCCGCTTGATTTTATCAAGCATCCCTCTCACGTTCCAGCTCAATATGCGCATCGTAGCATGCGAAAGGCTCGCACCCTGCTCATCAGCCGCCATCAATCACCCAAACCTTGAGAGTATCGGGCCACCAAGACCACACGCGCACATGCAGTTGCCCCCAAGTTCTCGCAAACACCGTGCTAGAGCTAGATCCAACTTCCCCCCATGATTCCCGAACCCCCCCAACCCCGGTTCCCCCCCCTGTGCCCCCCCTGCCCCAAACTGTGCCAACGACCCCCCCTCCAACCCCTCACCCCATACCTCAGAAACATTGAAGTACCTGTCGCGGTGCAGGCAATCACAGACCTCCAACGGGAGGTCCAAGACCCACTACACCAATGGATCCCACCCAACTACCCCCAAGGTATCTAACAACCTCCCACCCAACACGTGGGAACGAACTCCGGGAGTAGGCCCGCCCTCGGGTAAGCGTCACCCGACCTACTGCCCACCCATGAGTATGGAATTATGCAGTCCATTAATGAGTGGCATGTCCAGGAGCAGCGCCAGGCCTACTCCATCCAGCCAAGCACTTCAGCAGCCCAGTAGATCCGTTGCCAGAGTCGGCGTGAAAGTAAGGGTGTCAGGATTTCGACGGGGAAGAGTCCGACTCCTCCGGTGCTTCGGCTGTCTCGTCGCGGGGAGGCGGGCACTTCTGGGAGCGCGATCTCCAGTTATTCCTGCTGCGTGACCTTCTAGGTGGTTTTGGAGGTCTCCCGGTGGTCGACGAATCCGAGTCCCGCCTAGGGGGGGTATTCACCTTGACTCGCACTGTTTCGTCTGTCCATTCAAAAACTTCCTCCGGGGAATTGAAGAACTGGGTGCGGGACTGGAAGACCACACGCAGGCGAGCCGGGAAGAGTAGAGCATAAGGAATTTTGAGCTCACGTAGACGTGCCTTTGCCGCAGTGAACGACTGTCTCTGCTGCTGGACCAATTTTGTGTAATCCGGGAACACAAGGATTTTGTGGTTCTCAAACATTAGAGGGTCCTGGGCGCGGGCTTGTCGTAGGATAGTGTCCCTGTCGTGATAGTTGAGCAATTTGGCAATCACTGAGTGGGGGCGAGCTCCAGTAGGTGGTTTGGGAAGGAGTGCTCGATGCGCCCGCTCTACCACAAAGCAGCGCGACAGGGTGTCCGGGGGGAGCCATCCCTCAAGCCATTGGGTCAGGAAGGCCTCCATGTTCCCTTTTTCACAGTTCTCCGGGAAGCCCACGAAGCGCAGGTTGTTCCTTCTGGCCCTCCCTTCCGCATCTTCCACCCGCAGCGCAAGTCCCTTCTGAATCCCCTCCATGGCGGCGACTTTCTTCTTGAGAATTACCACATCATCCTTGACCTCCGTGATCCTGGATTCCGTTTCGGTGATACGTGCCACCGCATTGTGTAGGTCCTGTCGGAGCAAGGTCACGTCGGCTCCGACCGCTCCGATCTTCGCATCCAGCATGTCCCTCGACTGCGTGATCGCCGCCATCAACGCCGCGTTGTCAGGCCCCGTGCTCTGGGGACCACCAGATGCCCCTGCACTCCCACTGGGTCCTGCAAACTTGTCCATCGGGCCCTGCTTAGAAGCATTGCCGCTGTTGCCCCCTCTCTTCATGTCTCAGGCAGAGTGATGATCTCGACCACGAGGGACCAGCAGTCCAATGCACTCCTCACTATGTGCACGTTCTCTGATGATGAGCGTCTCTCGGACTACCGTGGACCTCCGGATATGAAGCGCACCCTCGTGGAGCTCCCGCAAGGCGCTATGCGTTCAGTGACAGGGGATAGCGTCCGGGCTACATAGCCGAGCCACGCGGTAACGGGGCCACTCACTCCGCTGCGGGGCCCGCCGAGGTCAACCCAGCGCCCGCGCCACGCCTCTCAGTTGCAATGTCGATGCCGTTTGGGGGCCGCCTGCAGGCCTAGGACCGTGGCAGCAGACTGCGGGGGTCCGTCCAGTTCACCCCCCCTCACCACGGCCCGAGGCGGCCACCGAGTAGGATTATACCAGTAGTCCGGCCCCCGGGAAGAGTCCAGGAGGGTCACAGTCCGAGTATGGAGGGGGGGGGGGGACAAGTAGGGGGTCGGTATGACGGCCGCCCCCCAGCGGTCCAGTGTACCAGAGCCCCGCAGCTCGATTCCGCCGCCGAGTGAGGCCAGGCACAGTCCCAGAGCGTCCCCTCCCCCACTAGGCCTCACGCCCAGCCGCCTCTCCTTACCCCACCTCCGCCGGAGAACGGGCGCCGACTCCATCTTCCCCCAGCCGGCGTTGTCGCCACTGCACCAAGCGTCCAGGCGCTAGCGGGGCTATATCGATTCCGGCCGCCTCTCCGCCTCTTCACTTACGTTGGAGCGGCACCTTCCGCCGGCGCGCCCCGGCTGCCACACACTTCTGGGCGGACCAACTATAAATCGAGGTCCCGGCTGTGGCGTGGAGGAAGGCCCCTTCGCCGTCAGGGCTCCCGGCGGCTGTATCACCCCAGCCGCAGACCGCCGGGACACCAGAGTCACTGCCGAGTCGTCGCCGTCGGATCCGCTGTCTGCCACCTGATTTTGGGCGCAGTTCGGTCGGGGCGACGTAGGATGCAGGCAGGATATGCAGATGGCGGGACGGAGCTCACTTAGGCTACGTCCGCCATGTTCGCCGTCTTGGCCACGCCCCCTCAAGTGGTTTTCTGATGTATTATCTTCTGGAGTTTTCTAAGTTTATTGTCATCGTGAGGTAGCATCTTCTCGTGCATACATCTATTCATTATTAAGTTACTTTATCTTTCTTAGACACATCTCCCTGATTCTAAATTGGGTTTTGTGGTTTAATGCGATTCAACTCTTACCATGTTTGTCAGAGAGCCCTAGCACCAGCCCCTTACAGCCTCCAGTACCCACTTGCTTTCTCCTCTATTTTGGTCTGTTTCCACCAGGGAACCCATGTTTGGATAGTACACCCTTCCCTACATATTTACATAGGCTCTCAAGGCCTGTGAGCATTGGAAAGCAATAGCTGGCATCTCCACACTGTCCTGTGTAGACAGCAAGCTTTGATTACCAATCAGACACATCACTACCTCTGAATCCCGGAAACATTTATATATATTTTTCAATTGGATACTATTCGCAATTTCCTTTCAGTAATAAAAGTGCTAATGGTCATACAGATGGAATGTCTTTGGGTCAAGTTAGCGCTATATACAACTTCAAAAAAAACAAAAATGAACCCAATCCTACAGCAACGTATAGACATTCCTGACAATAATATAGGTTTATTTTCACATCAGCATGGCATCTGAACATGCCATAAACCAAGGCTGTGAGCATACACCTATCAGACTTTATTCAGGAGAATCACTGTTAGGCACCACGCAGTGCAGCTTTCGAAGTGTCCATAGCACTGAATCTGCTCTCAACAAGTCATTTGAAGAACTTAGACAGGCAAAATATATCAGCAGCAAAGCAGCTTTAGTGTTTCTTGACGTCACAGCTGTGTTTGATATGATCAATCAGGTTCTTCTGATGAACCGTTTGGCCAAGATCAGAGTAGGTGGGTCCGCCCTGACTCTGATATGCTCCTTTCACTCCGACCATGAACAGCCAGTAGCACTTGATCAGTTCATATCAGAACCTTGCTCCTAACCATATGGGGTCTCACAGGGGTCCTCGTTCAGCCCCACACTGTTTAATATATATGTGTCATCTTTGGCTTCGTTAATAAGATCTTTTGGCTTCTCACTTACTTCTTCTTAGGCGGACGACACACAAATTGTGGTGTCTTTAGCTAACCGTGATGCTGGCACTGACACAGGAGATAGATTCCATGACTGTATGCAGGCAGTTGACTCCCGGATGAGTAAAAACTGCCTAAAATTGAACTCAGGAAAATCAGAAGTCATTCTGTTTGGAAATTCCACATTCTTCTGGCCGCCTTCCTGGTGACCAAAGAAATTAGGCTCTTTACCTATACATGTGCAAAAAGCCAAAAATGTCAGCATCCAAATGAATAGTGAACTTAACTTTGGCAACCAGGTTAGTCACTGCATCTACCTTTATCACCAGGAGGATGATCAAGAAGAGTCTCCCTTTCATTTCCCCTGACTCACAAAATAATCACTGTCACCGCTTTACCCCTGTCCAAATTGGACTATTGTAGTCGACTCTAGCTCAACATGCAACAACACCACCTGAACATATTGCAAATGATACAAAAAGCTGTGGAGGGACTTCTGCCTGGCATCCCTGTGTTTAAATCAGTATCTGCACCCGTCAGACACTTGAATGGCTACCACTAAAGCAGCCCATTAAGGTTTAAGGCCCTTTGCACTGTCTTTAAGGAACTCTATAACATAGGTCCTTACCACCTAAGGATTAACTTTAAATAGAATAAACCCAACAGAACTTTGCGCCCTTTGAGGGCCAAAACCTAGGTTGTTCCCAAATTTAAGCAAGCAAACTAGGGTGGAAAACGTTACTACAAAGGCCTGGAATCTCTTGCCCTTTTACATCAGATACTCACCTAATCTGCTTGCTTTCAGGAAAGGGCTGAAAACTTGGCTTTTTAATAACTAGTCCTGTCCTGTTTATGTTCCATAACAGAGCAAGCGCCAGGAGACCTTCGTGTAATCGAGCGCTCTAAAAATGTATCCAGCTCAACATAACATCTGAATGCTAGCGAACGAGAATGCTATTCTGTTCGGAAGGTGAAATGTTTATCAAACTCTGCTTTCTGGTGTGAGGATGATTGTCGATCAGGTGAGCTTAATTTATATTTTTCATTTTAAAATGTTGCTGGATAACTTTCAAATCATTCCAGTCTAATGAAAAAGTATATTCTGCTGGAACAATGAAGGCAGAAAGCTCAGTTAAGCTGTCTGGTATTGTAAATGATTTCCACCGTAGTCATTGAACTAAATTTGAGTAGGTGCTTGTCAGAACAAAGGCTGCACATATCTGAATCTAGTTTTTAAAATAAAAACTCTCACCTGTTGTTTCTGGCTTCTCACTTACTACATCTTTAGCTGTTTCCAGAGAACAAAAAGCAATCCTGCCCTGTACTCTGAGAGATGCTCATTGTCTTTGTGCAGTTTAGCAACACCGTCTTACTGTGCAGTAAAATGTTCATGAGGGGAAATGCCAAAGTGATAGGTCTGGTAAAAATTATATAAATCCTGAAATATCATTGTAAATCCCAAAGGTGAAGCCCAAAAGCAATAAATAGTGAAAGGTGAGGTCTGAGGTCGAAGGTCTTAAAATGCGTAAATTTACTGTCCGTTTTTAGGTTTTGTAAATATATCACAGCCAGCTTCTCCATTTTATAAGATATAACTCCATGATGTCTTTATATACCATTAGAGCGCATCAGATTTGCTAGTGATAATTCCCAGAATGATAGCAGATTTCATGCTTGTTTCATCTCTAGTATTCTTGCACCTTATCTTGAGCTATTCTGCCTGCATAGATGTCAAGTAGGAGCCACTGACCTGCATCGAGTTCTGAACTTGAGCCCTGTAGTCTTTCACAACTGATTAAAAAAATATATATATATGTTCATTGTCATCTAAACAAGCAAACATATGACAATAACAGCAATGTCACATATTCCTCCGTTATACACGATTCACGTTACCAATTTATCAGTCATCAGTGACAGATGGTTACCCCACTCTTACAGACAAAATATTGAAGATGCAGTATTTCCGTGGCTGATCCTGATGACATTTTTCTGACATTGTCAAGGCAAATGATTCTCTCTTGTAAATCGGCACGCTCTCAGACTCTGGTCCACCTGCAATACTCCATGAGGCCATTGATATAGTAAAGCCTTTGAGTAATACATTTCTGAACACCTCCCTAGGCACAGCTGTGGACCCTCCGGCCTGGAAATTGGCAGTGCTCAATTCCGTGCAGAACACATCCTTGGCAGACCCTACCGCCTTATATCATGAACCTGCAAATTAACTCCTTTTGGGAAAGTTCTCATTTTCTATCATGGTAACCAATTTGACTTTAGGCCTAGATATTCCACCGAATTGTCCTTACTTGAGGTCTCAGAGACTAATAAATGACTCTGGGTTCTGGGAAGGATGTATTATTGATACTGCTGGGCCTCTCTGCTGCATTCAATACGATTTCACATGACACCCTTAACCAGCCAATCCAACATGCAGGGAACTCTCACAAAACACTATCGTGGTTCAAAATCTTTCTTACCGATAGGAGACAAACTGTAGTTCTAAGAGAATTTTTTTTGTATTAAAACTTATCACTAGGGGAGTTCCACAGGGTCATCTCTTAGCCCTGCCCTTTTTAATATCTATGTCACCCCCCTTATATTTCAGATTAACTCCTATGTAATTGCAACCACCTTGTATTTCATTACAAAAGGGCTCCACTGGTTCTGAATTTAATTTCCAAAAGTGTATTTGAAATGTAATCCCATGGATGCACAGTAAGTGCAATTCAGAGAAAAAAAGGAGATCCTACTTTTTGAAAAACCCAATTTATTATCTCCCATACACTGGTGGCCTAACTCAGTTCCCCTTCCACCAGACATGGTGAAGGTGGCAAATAATTTGAGGGTTACATTTGACAGTGAACTCTCCTTCCACCCACAAGTGACCGAAGTAGTTGAGATGTGTCTCAATCTCATTAAATCTCTAAAAACAAATTTCTATCTGCTTCCACTTACCGCTAGGAAAACTGTAGCATGTGCCCTCATCTCATCAAGACTGGATTATTGAAACTGTCTTTCTGCTTGCTGCTCAAAACAGTTAATTTACAAACTTTAGATGGTCCAACACAGAGCAGCCAGAGTGGTGCTACAGCTCCTAAAACGGAGCACAGCTTCAACTGCATTAAAAATACTTCTTCGGCTCCAAATTCATAACAGAATACTGCTTAAGATTTTGTTGCTACTTTTCACAGCATTCAAGGCCACGGACCTTAAATACCTTGCTGCTACAAGACCTTGAGAACATTGAGATCTTCAAATGCAAATCTGCTTAAGACTCCCTTCTTCAGATTAAAAACTCGAGGTGGAAAATCTTTTATTGCATTAGACGTTAAAGCGTGGAACCAACTGCCACTGCACCTTTGCTTTTTGGATACGGAAGTTGATTTAAAAAAGCCTTGAAGACCTTGCTCTTTCAAGCACCAGATGCTCTTTGTCATAGTCTCATTTAATGGATTCATCTAGGGCAAAGTATAAAGGATCATAGCTGCTGCTAAGCTTACTGCCAAGATGCTCAATCATGAATGATAGTTGCACTTTAGAAATAACTAATTTATTCATTAACCGTGTGGTGAACTAATATTAGTTTCCTATTATTCTTTTTCTCTGCCAGTCGTTACACTTGATGAGCTATGGTCCAAGTGGGGCGATTGTGTGTCCTGCTGTGTCTTCTGGCCCTCCCCTTCTCAAACCCTCCTAGAATCTTCGCCCAAAAGGTCAAATCTTTGGCTACCTTGTCATTCCTCTGAGACAGTCTAATATGCTTTTTCTCTGCTAGTGCTCACTTCATTATATCTAGAAGTAGTGCCAGGTGTAAAAATCTGTACTGGCTTTTTCTGTTTTTAGGTTTCTGTATTATACCCAGCAGGCACTGCTGTGGGGCAAGATCCGAAGCTAAACCTGTCACTGTCCTAAGTAGTGTCACCAACTCTAGTCAATAGGGTGAGATCTTGTCACAGGATCATGACAAGGTACAGAAAACCCCCTAGCCCACACCTCGGACAGGATGAAGGTCGACCTGCATAATTAGGGATTAGGTATGTATGATGAATGAATGTAATTGAACTGAGTCAGTTTGAAACTTGCATTTCCAGAAACTCCTTTTATCCCAGCACAAGCCATCTTCTAATCCTTTTCTATGAGATGTTTACCTAATTCATCCTCCTAGGCCGTTCAGGCTTTGAAGTCCGTCTAAACCCTATCCACTTTTAGGACTTTGTGTAGCCAGGTCACTAAGTGTTTTCTCGTGGCCCAGCTTAGGGTACCTTATGGGGTCTCAGTACAAGGAGGCATCTCAGGAAACCCAGTCCAAATCTCTCTGGTGGTCTCAGCAAGCTTGGCATATGCAGAAATTGATCTGCTCCCATTATAAATGCCCCCTGTGCCCCTTGGAAGGTGATGAGCCTGTGCCTAAGGGAATAAGGCACCAAATAACTGACAGCCTTCCTCACCCCACCGTTTGTTCGTCATGTCCGTTCTTATGGGCGTAAACAGTTGCAATATCCACAATTCCAAATCTCTTGAAAATGGTGGACACTTGAGTATTCTTGTGACTATCCTTTCACAGATTTAACCTGTCTACCTCACTATATAAGGATAGTCCCCATCGACCCCCTCATTAACAGTTCCACCAAAGAGGTTTAATTGCAGGTCCCATGTCGTAGTCCTTTTTCCCAATTATCCTCATCCATTGCCCATTTTGTTGCATGCTGTATGTGTGCTATAAAGTAATACATTTCAATGTGGATAAATCCAACCCCTCTTCTCCTTATCCGATAGTAGCATATTCAGGGCAACTCTACTTCATTTCCCAGCTCCAACCAACGAGACCAGAAGTTTATTCAATGTGCCCTGTGGCAGTGAGCACAATAATTTTTGCACCATGTACAGACACCTACAGAGGAACACCATCTTGGCGACCGCAACTCTTCCCCTAACAAAGGCAGTATGTTCCAAAAACATATGGATGATTGCAATCTGTCCAGTGCCCTCCCCATATTATACATGTAATGCTTCTTGGCTGTCAGGTTAACCATTATCCTGTGATACCTAAATCTGTCCAACTCCCACTTTGAACCCAAATTGCTAGAGTCTTCAGAGGAAACAGCAAGGTTTTGCAACAATTGATTTTCAAACCTGCTTTTTTACCAAATTCATCCAGGTAGGACAGCAGCGTCGGAACAGATTTCCTCAGGTGTGTCAGGTAAAAAAGGGTGTCATTTGTATATAAGGAGATCACATTCCAAATCCCCAGTCCTGATGCTCCTGTCACAGTCTAATTGCCAATGGTTCTAAAGCCAGAGCAAGTAGGAGCGGAGAGAGTAGGCAACCCAGCCTGGAGCCACGCTCCATTCTCTAGTCTTCAGATATAATACTCGTGCTCCTAATCCTTGCCCTGGGGTCATGTACAGCAACCTCACCCATTTGCAAAAGACAGGATCAAACCTCACCCATCTTAGGACCTGGGACCTCCAGCTGGCACATGCAATTAAGTGTATCAAATGCCTTTGCCAGGGAAAACTGACACCAAGGCGATCTCATTTTCTCTATACTCCATTGAGTGCAACACATGCAACCATATGCGTGGGTTCATGACTGTCCTATGGCCAAGTATAAATAGGTATTGATCCTCAAGCAATCATCTTTACCACTAATCTCAGTAGCCTTGCTACAATTTTAAAGAACCTTGGTATCTGAATTAAGCATTGTCAGGGGTCTGTAGGAAGTGGAGTCCACGGGGTCCCCTCCATATTTAATATCATAGTTATAACAACCTTCCTTATCATGCCAGTGCCCCAGCCTCCTTAAACACTTCTATTAACTTTTCAGTTAGCTGTGGAGTAAAAGCTTTATAAAAGTATACCGGCGGGGCACCATCATCTCTTAGCATTTTGTCCCTCAGCATCTCTCCCTAAGCCATCTTCAGTTAGTTCCTCTAGTGTAATCTCCACATCAAGCTAGGAGACCTGCAGGATCTCAATTGTCGCCAAGAAAGTCACAATGGAGTTGACTGATGCCTGGTCTATGGACCGGAAAATCCTTTGAATATGGTCTCAAAATGTGTGAATAATCAACACTTAGAACAAGGCCATCGACCCATCAGGACGCCTTAAATGTAGTACTTGGGGTGTGGCAATCTTCCTTTTTAATATCCAGGCTAGCAATTTACTAGGCTTATCCCCTCCCTGTACAGTTGCTGATGGTAGTACCTTAGGTTCAGATTGTCAAATCTATCCCACATTTTCCCTTAGGAACGTTTAGCTTCCACTAGCTCGGACTGAGCCTCCCTGCAAGCCATCTCCTCATTTTGCAAGGCCACCAACTTTGCTTCCTGTAATCACTGGTACCTCAGTCTTGTGCAAACTGATTATGTCCTGGTCCACCTCTAACCCCAAAATACAACTCGGCATTATCAGTAAATAGACGGTTACCATGGGCGTAATTGTCAGTGGGGCAACTGGTGCATTGTCACCTGGGCCAGATGTGGGAAGGCACCCAGCCTATAATGGATGCAGTTATTAGAGGCTGCCCGGTTAGAATATTTTGCAACACAGAGCCTATCGGGGGCCTGGCACTTCGTCTACTGTTTGTGGGTGATGGGTTGGGTACGGTGGAAGTAGAGGGGGAGGGAAAAATATAGAAGAAAAAGATAAGGGATAGAGGAGAGGATAAAATATGGAAACAGTGACAAAATGGGAGATGGGAATAAGGATGAGAAAGAAAAAAGGTAGCTAAGGATGAGGAAATGAGGCACGGAACGAAGAAGGGAAAGGGGCCAGAAACCTGTGAGAGAAAAAAAGAGAGTGGAAGAGACAGAGGAATGGGATAAAAGGAAAAAGAAAAAAGACAGAAGGAGAGAAGTATGGAGGTTGGAAGAAGAGAAGGAAAAACAGAAAGAGTAAGGAACTTTCCAGATGCTGTAGAGGCGCATCCTTTATTAGTGTAGAAGGTTCATTGGCACAGCAGGATGCAGGAATGCAAGAGGCCCACTGCAGTCCAATTATGTCTGTGGTTATGCAGCAGGGCAAGAGGGCCATTTATCTTGCTTGCATTAGGGCATATGGCGCACAGGGTATGACATAGATGGTAATTATGGGCTTAATTTATATTTTGGCGGATGGGTTACTCCTTCTCAACAGTGATGGATATCCCATCCACCAAAATATAAATCCCATAGGATTAAATTGGATTTATATTTTGGTGTATGGGATATCCTTTACCATTGTGAAGGAGTAACCTGTCTGCCGAGATCTAAATCAGGCCTTCAGTCTGGACCATGCAGTCATAGGTTCCAGTGGGCCATAAAGTATTAAGAAGAATGTGAGTCTGCCTTGGGCCTTAATAAACTCAACACTTGCTGGTTGTCGATAGAGAGGAATGTATCCAAATTTTGTGAGTTCTGTCTTTCAAGTAAGATTAAAACTGAAATAAAGATTGACTCATAACAACTTGATTTAGCATTTGCTCCACTAACTGCCTATTTTTTCTAGTATTGTGAGTGAGAGATTTTAACATGGAGGTATTAGACCCGGTGAAGAAATGCCATCTTTACATGCTCATGGTCTTAAGTTGCCTTGTCTCCTTAAACGTGATGACATTTGACACATATTCACTTGAGTTCACACACAGGATAACATTCCTCTAACTCAGTTTGCTTACAATACCACTTTGTAGGCACTCTATCAGAACACCTTGAACATTTCGTACAAGGACTAAGTTCAGCACGCAAGATGTTATTTGTTTCTGGCCGCTCAGTGAAAGAGCTATCACAATAGAATAGACAATACCCACCTGACTGGGGCTTCAGCATAGTAACATGGAGGATGCTATTAAATATATGACATTGAGCCTTTGTTTATGAGGAGGTGCATTTTGCTGTCACTGAGAGGTCAGTCCATGGTTCAGATGATTCCTGTTACCTCATGCAAGGGATGCTGTCCAACTTTATACCAAGACAAGCAGCTTGCTGAAACGTACCTACAGGTAATGAGGAGTTAGACCACCTAACAGGGATTTGGAAGATTTACACACTTTGGTCATGATAGGGATGAATGTGCTATGTAGGAGTACACTACATTACAGTATTAATATGCAAGCATATAGTTTTCAGTAAGCACCAAATTGGTTGAACTGTTCATCTTCATCACCATTCTCGAAATGTTAATTAAATTATTCTGTTTCCTTATATTGATCATTGCAGCGAGGTACAGAGGATGCACTGTGAGCTAGCAGGATTACAGGTCAACATATCCTGAGAGGTGCTCAGAATCAGTCTTGCACCGATCCAACTATTATGTTTCCAACAAATGCACATTTCTCCTTGAGAATGTATAAGCTGTACTTCAAGATAGGACTGATAATAGCACCTCTGTTTCTTGGACATAGTTCACCACCACCAGATGTTTGTTACTTGTTCTAAAAAGAGTAGCTTTCATGCAGTTTCAAATTGTATTCTTATATTCTCAGAGCCTAGACAATAAAACAAAAGTATTCCAATACTTGCTTAAATGCTTGTTGATGTATTAATTGCCTGCTTTCTTGAAACTGGATAAGTTAAACCTTTGAACTGCAGTAAAAGAATATTACTAATAAATTGGTTCCCTGAATTCAGAACCTTTGCCAAGTGTATGCTCAAGAAGACTCACAATTTATTTGTGAAAGAATTCAAGGGAGGTACGTGCAACTGCTTACAAAGTGGTACTCGTTACATAGAAAATGTTGACTGATTAGGATGACATGATAGTGTTTATTTCTGAATGGTAATAACGGCAAGGCCCAAATGCATTACATGTATTAACCTCTACATTGAAAATTATCTGCTAAGCCCAAGAGCAATCTGATTCAACTAGAAGAGCTTGTTAGGTCACAGTCTAGAGCTAGTTTTCACCGAGGACTTAGAGAATCTGGACTTGAAGTTGTTACTGTGTCATTATTTTTCAGTTACAGTTACAATTACCAATGTTTCGTATGATTCCTAAGCTAGGTCCAGGTGAGGTGTGAAATTTCACATGGGTTTTAGTCCACTGGAGGCAGATTCATACAGGAAATGCTTTGTGAGAACACAGAAACCACGTTTTAGAGACATTTTCTCCTCAAACCAGTTGATGAATGATAATCATCAGAGTCGTGGATGGCATCAAAGTATGGAAATTAACTACTAGATTACTAATGGAAAGACAAAGAGTTACCCTTATTCATAATCTATATGTAAAGATAGGGGTTACCCAGTTGCTCAAGGGGCTGGGGTAGATAGTAACCACAAAAAGAAAAAGTGCTTCTAAGGTCAGCTACAAGCAGAAATGTATCACAAAAGGGACATAATCCATTACGTAATATTTATTATCTCATAGCACTATCAATTTATAAAGTTAAGTCCCTAAAAGACCCACCTATATATAGTTAACATAAACATATCACAATTTTTGCAAACTCTGACATTCAGAGCCAAACATAAAATATATGCAAATATAGGCCTAAGAAGTGTTCCTCAAAGAACAAGATGATGTTGTTTTTCAAAAGGCAGCTCCTTTTTAAACAAAGTTGATGTTTTGGTCTTATTATACAAATTCCCCAGGACCATTATCAGGACCCTGTTTGCAGAGTTCATTGACTTCCAGACCGGGTTTGATGGTGTGACCTGGCAAAAACTCTAGGTGAAGTTAAGCAACTGGGGCATCGCCCAAAATCTAATAAAAAACATTATTATCCTCTAATCGGATGCCTGGGTAGAAATAAGAGTGAGCACCAGATGGGCCCACGAGTAAAATACAGACAAACAAAGGCCTTAAACAAAGTTGCACATTGGCAACATTATTTAATTTGTATCTGGCTGACTTTCCTGACCATTTAACACCAGTAACGGCATTTCCACCTAAACTGTCTGGTACTAAAACCCAATCATCCAGTATGTATTTGATACAATCCTCATAACCCAAACACTGATCGGCCTCCAGAGACCTTTTCAGTCTTAACAGTTTATTGCAAGACCAATCAACTAAAATTGAATACAACAAAAACAAACGTGATGATAATCTCCAGGGAACATGTTTATGTTTATGTTTATGTTTATTGGATTTGTAATGCGCAACAAATACCCGGAGGTGTCTCGGCGCAGAGGATTTATACAGTGACAGTGAATGAAGAATGGTACTATTGATCAAAGAGCCATGTTTTCAGCTGTTTTCGAAAAATACAAAGGGTAGGACTGGTCTTAATGGTAAGAGGGAGAGTATTCCACAGTCTCGCCGTGGCTACCAAAAAACGTCTGTCTCCCCAGGCAACTGTTCTGGTGCGAGGAAGAGGAAGAAGGTAGTTGGAAGCCGAACGGAGAGACCTCGTGGGAGTGTAGATCCTGAAGGCATTTATCAGAAATTGAGGGCCTGAATTGTGAATAGCTTTATACGCAATGCAGAGGGCCTTGAATTTTATTCGGCTCCTGACTCTGAGCCAGTGCAGTTGACGTATGGCCGCAGAAACAGATTGATGTTTGGGAATAGCAAGAAGTGCTCTCGCTGCTGCATTTTGGACTAATTGCAACTTGTCCACAACCTGTTGTTGGGCATTTATCAGGAGGGCATTGCAGTAGTCCAATTTTGAGAATATTAATGCAGTTATCAATGTTCTTCCAGCTGCCAGGGGTAGGTAGGGGAGAAGTTTTTTAATTTTCCTAAGGGTGAAGAAAGAGGATGATGTCACTGTATTAACATGATGGATAAATGTTAATTTAGTGTCAAATATGACTCCAAGGTTCTTCACCTTGGCAACCGGTACGGGAGGAGGGCCAAAGTCAATGGGCCACCAAATGTCAGACCATACCGGAGACAGATTGCCAAAGGTCATAACCTCAGTTTTATTAGAATTTAGTTTTAGGCAGTTCATCATCATCCAGGAGCCTATGGCTAGCATGGCCTCCTGGAATCTAGATGCCACTGCCAACCCATTTTTGTGGACCGCCAACACCAGTTGGGTGTCGTCTGCGTAGGTGGTCAGATTCAGCCCATAAGTTTTAATGACCCTCGCCAAGTCCGACACGTAGATGTTGAAAAGTGTCGGACTTAGCGATGATCCCTGAGGCACTCCACAAGGTAGTGAGGAAGTGGGCGAGTAGAACGAGCCTAGTTTCACCGATTGGGAGCGGTTGGCCAGGAAGGAGGCTATGAGATCTCTGGCTAGATGATTAACCCCCAGTGCTGAGACACGGTCGATCAAGATGGTGTGATCGACCGTGTCAAAGGCAGGGGAGAGATCAAGCAATATAAGGGCAGCTGCCCCATTCTGATCTAAAATTGTTCTGATCTCATCAGCCGCCTTTATCAGTGCTGTCTCTGTCCCATGACCTTTCCTAAACCCAAATTGGGTGTCGTCCAGCAAATGATGTTGATCAATGAATTCAGAAAGTTGACGGTTCATAAGGGCTTCAAAGATTTTTGCTGGGAAAGGGAGACAGGCAATGGGTCTATAACTGGCTGGTTCCAATGGGTCCAGTGAAGGCTTTTTTAACAGAGGTTTGATTATTGTTTTCTTCCATATCTGTGGGTACTCACCTGTAAGAAACATGGAGTTGCAAATCTCGGTGAGGGGGGGTGTGATAGTTTCACTGAGTAGATTGAGTACCGATGGAGGACATGGGTCAAGAGGGGAGCCTGAGGTGATAGTTGTGGCATATTTACTAATTGTCTCAGTGAGGACAGGCTGAAACAAAGAGAACGAAGGGCCAATAGTTAGTAAAGAAACGGGTCGAGGGTCCGGATCTTTGGACTGAACTAATGATGAAAAAGTATCATAAATGTTCGTGACTTTGCTGGAAAAATAAGCAGCTAAGGAGTTACAAAGATCTTGGGATGGCTCCATCGCAGGAACAGAAGGAGGGGTGGATAAGACGTCAACTATTTGGAACAGTTTTCTGGAAGAGTTGTGTGCGAGCTCTATTTGGGATAGATAGTAGGCTCTTTTATGGGCGATTATAGCGCGCTTGTAGATAGCTATGGCAGCTTTATAGCTTTGTTTATCATGGAGGTTATAGTGCTTTCGCCAATGTCTCTCAAGGTTCCTGCAGTGTTGCCTCTGCAGTCTAAGTTCCTCTGAGAACCATCTGGCGGATTTAGTAGAGCGGTTAGGGAAAACTAACTTGGTGGGCACCACCTTATTGAGTGCCTCTAGAAGCCAATCATGGTAAGTAATTGCCGCCTGATTGGGGTTGATGGAAGTATCAATAGAGGGAGACATGAGTGTTTGAACAAGCAGAGAAGAATCTAGATTTTTCCAATCGCGGATACTCTGTGCAGTTTGTGATTTAGGTTGTGCTGGATTAGGGTTATGTGCTTTGATACGGAAAATGACCGCATCATGATCTGACCAGGTTAAAGGTAGTACTTTAATGAAGGATAAAGCAGAGTTGTTAGTAAACAACCCGTCCAGGGTGTGGCCAGCTTGGTCGGTCGGGGCTGTGACTAGTTGATGTAATCCAATTGCTTCCAAGTCGGCAATAAGTTGAATCGTATCTTTATCCACGGGAGATTCAAGATGAAAATTAAAATCTCCCAGGAGTGTGTAGTCCGACGAATCAGTGCACAGTTGTAATATGTCGCCAAGATTAGAGAGAAAATGAGTGCGTGGGCCTGGAGGTCGATAGAAAAGACTACCATTGAAAACTTGATTGTCATTAAGTGTGAGTGAGAATTTGAGAACCTCACTGGACAGAGCGGGCATAGGTTCAGTTTTAAGATGAAACTTTGCTTTATGGATTATAGCAAGTCCCCCCCCTCTTCCTAAAGGTCTGTCCAATTTGGAAACTAGAAAGCCCTCAGGAATGGCAGAACAAAAGTCTGGTCCTGAGGCCGCATCGCCCCATGTTTCTGTAATAAACAGAATATCCAGGTCTAAGTTACAAATCAGTTCCCGGATTTCTAAGTTGTGCCTAGGTACGGAGCGGGCGTTAACAAGGGCGGCTAAGTAAGGGGGCCTAAGTTTCAGGCGAGAAGGCAGAGTAGGTGGACATAGACCAGGGAAAGAATAACGACATGTTGGACAAAGATGACTGGGAGGCGTAAAGGATGTCGCTCCAAACATAGGAGAGCAGGCGTGTGAAAGGGCACTCACCTTTATCTCTCTTAGCTGATCTGCCGTATACCGAATTATCGGGGCTTGGTGTGTAGATGTGTTTCCTGCATGGGAGGTGGCCCTAGGCCCGGGCCAGGCGCGGACGGGCGCAGACGGGCTTGCCTTGAGCGCGCCTTCGGCGCGCTCTCGGCGCGCCCGCTGCGCCCGTCCGCTGCGCTCCCGTGATGGCATCAAGCTTAAGTAGCCGATTGGGCGAGCCTGCTGGACTGCTACCCTCTCGGCCCGGAAGTCAGTGTAGCCCTTCCCAAAATGGCGGTCTATCCCTCCACAACAAGCCGAATAATCGGTGGTGGAACGGGGATCGCGCCTCTAAACAGCACTACAGTGTAACACAAAGAAACATGGTTTATCGAGGGAAAGGCCACATAGGTGATGACCATGTACAACTACCTGGGATACCTAGACCACTTGGGCAGTTTAACAGCGCATACTACGACCCAACAGGGGGTAGGCAATTCACTGGAAGGGACCTTCTGCAAAGTGGAAAAAATCTATAAATACTCCAAACCTAACCTCCCTCCTGAAGGTAATAGAATGTACATTTCTCCCTACAGTGGCTTGTGGGGCACTCATATTCAGAGTCAGAATGGCTGGATAGAGCACAGTCATCCTGCTACTGAAGAGTATTTAAGCTCCCGAATTGTACCTCACATGCTCAAAGCTCAAGAATTTGGGTTAAACTCGCAAGAATGACTATTAAAAGCTAGGTATGCAGCTCATTGTCTGAATGCAATGCCGGCACAGGAGTGCACACTTAAAAAATAACATTTGGAAGTTAATCAGCAACCCGGCAACAAATTGGCACAAGTTTTTAAAGCACGCTATGGAGTCCCTAGAAGCCCAACCAATATTGACAAGCAGGCTTCATGCTTATGTTGCCGCTAAGTTACTGACGAAACAAGCTAGGTTAATATCGGTAGACCTGGACGCACAAACAGTGAAAAACCTGGGTCATGGTCTCTGTCATCCTACCTTTCCCCAACCCTTAACCTTACAATGAAACTGGAGTTAAAGGGTCTGCATTTCTGTCTAGTCCAGTTGAAGTCCTATAGGTATTGTTGGAGGAACCTGGAGGAGAATGACAGGCGATGCTGCCTATGTGCCAATGCAGAGGAATCATTAACCAATGCAAAGACAAGGACCCCCTGTAAAGTTATAGTGAAGTTCACCTAGATTGGGAAATACATACTGTAAATGGGCTAGGGCAACTTCAATCAAATGAACAGCTCAACAGTAGCAGAACAATG
Organism: Lissotriton helveticus; assembly: GCF_964261635.1. Classification (NCBI taxonomy): domain Eukaryota; kingdom Metazoa; phylum Chordata; class Amphibia; order Caudata; family Salamandridae; genus Lissotriton; species Lissotriton helveticus. The sequence continues at coordinate 850,844,372 of NC_136068.1, forward strand.
CATACATTTAATCAAAATGAAAAATAGTGACACTAATATATAGAAAAATACAAAAATAATTGTATTTGGTATACATGGTAGTAAAATCTAAAAAGAGGTAATCTAATGATTATACATCTCTAGGTGGAAATTGACTTGACCAATGTTTTGAACTTCAGTCATTTATCATGCCTTTCAAACCTGATTATTCACACGAAATTATTCTTTAGATAAAAATACAATTCATTGATCAGAAATTTATATTATAGTAAACAATGTCCATTGAACAACAATTTATCGGGTGGTTTCCACATTGTGTCTCAGCGCGCGTTTCGGCAGCCCACACTGCCTTCCTCAGGAGTTCCACCTCCCAAATGTATATTCGTTGGATATGTGGTGCTGAATTTTATAGGAGACTATATTTAGTCTATGTGGATGGATATAACCAGGATTACTGCAGTGGCAGGTAACCTCAAATCCTATATGCTAATCAAAGTGGCTCCAAGTTAAGATAAAAATAGCCCACTAGGGGATCCAAAGCTGTCTCAACGTTGTGTAAACCTAATACTTAAGAGCTCGAAGCTAGGGCTGGAATGACCAGATTTCCTCAATGTCCTTTCATCATGCAACGTTCTTGGTTTCAGCAATGAAGGTTGAGGATGAGCTGCTGATCCCGTGCACTCAGAAAACCCCTGCTGTATATCGATTGATAACAGTGGAATGCGGGCAGCTCTAAACCGGGTACAGATATGTACCGTGCTATCACAGAAGGATGCGGTTGTTCCAGCCCTAGCTTCGAGCTCTTAAGTTAAGTTAAATTGTAACCTGAAGCACAGACCCCCATTCTTTCTAACACGCTGGTCAAGTAGGGTGGAAAAACATCATGTCTATTATGGACTCTTGACTGAAATATTTGACCTGAACATATTGTGGGATTTACCTCTTATCATATTTAATAATGTATAATTAATATGCTTCAAAATACTTTATCGCTGAGATCCTTTTATTATGAAGTGCTATTTTTGTAATCATTTTAAGTAATTGTGCAATAAATAAATTAATCTAATCTAACCAGGACAAAATATGATGTGGGTCACATCAACTACGACAATGATGCTGGTTAGTTCTAAGGATGCTCGTTGCATTTCAACAATGTAAATCAGTTCCCAACCATATTGGACTGTAGCCAAGGCAATGAACCTCACTCTTCTCAGGGATAAACCAACGCTGGTCACTTGCAGAACAAACTTGTACACAGATTGTCAATAACCTCTTCTGTTAATCAGAGATATCGCTTAGGTGCGCAGAAAGGAAAAACGCAATCCAGTGAAACCTGCTAGCTTCAGAGCAATTCCAACAATGGTATTTAAATTCCCTCAAACAATGTTTTCAATCTCCTTTGTTAGTCAAAAGTGCTTCCAAAATACACAAAGGAAAAGGGTAATCTATTACACATGCCAGCACAAAAGACAAAGAAAGAAAGAAATCTCAGGTCGAATCCTGTCTCAAGTTCACAGAAGGGACGTGCTAAAATGAATGAAAACTTCCACTCAGCTTAGACCAGCGCCAATAAAGGTCGCTGCATGTCGGCAAATGCACACCGCTATTTGTTATTGTTCATGCGCGAAGGCAGTATTTGGTGCACACACCATTTAACAGATTGTTATGAAGGCAAGTTTCTGAAGGTGGCGGTGTGCAACAAATAAGTGCATATTTGTTCTGTGCCATTTTGTTGGAAAGCTGTTGTTTTCAGTATTTTACAATGCTTTGTTTTTGTGCTGAATTATTGTAATACAATGTATGTATGTATGTGGTATTTCACTGCAAAGCATCAAAGACAAGCATAAAGTATAAGAGTGATATGAAAAAGCTGGTTTGTGGACACTTCTTGCATTATGATGTAGTGTTTTTTAAAGAGGTGTTCAACTCTTTCCTAAACTGGAGCAGCTTTGGGACTGTCTTGGTGGATACAAGGATGCAGTTCCAGATCTTGAGGACATAGATGGATAAGGGGTACTTTCTTATATATATATTTCTTTACAGTTCTTGATCTGTGGTTTGATGGGATCCTGGCTAAGGATGAGCCAAGAGCCATCATAGATAGTGTGCTTGTCTGCAAGATAAGCTGGGTACTGTACGTGATGGCTTTGTAAATGATGCAACTGATTTTGCAGAATGTGCAGTCTGGCAAGGGTATCCAACGGAGCTTCATCAGCATGATGTGATGTGATCATATTTCATCAGGTCCTTGATAAGAAGTGTTGTGGCATGTAGGCTGCCTTTAAGGGGTGTCAATGTTGGCTTGGGGAGGTCAAGTAACAGGGCATTAGCATCAGCCAGATGCAAGAGTACCAGGCCTTGAAAAGCACTTCTGAAGTTGCTCTTTCTCAGAAACAGTTTCGCTTTTTTTGTTTTAAGAGAGAGTGGTCACCATGCCATCATTGTGTTTGTTTTGGCAATGTGTCCCTTGAGGGTGAGGTTGGTGTCCAGAATAAATCCATGTGAATTGACATACAACAATAGTTAGGTTCAAAGACATCAAGGTTCATGTAATTGAACCAGGTTTGTACTGTTTCTTATTTCTTGTTTGCAAATAAGAATTCTGTCTTGGTTGGGTTAAGCTTCAGATAGACACAGGACATCTAGGCTGGATGACATACAGGCAGTGTTTATTGTGTTGGATATTTAAAGCAGAGAAGACTTTCAAGTAGAGTTGTGTATTATCAGTGTATTGAGGAATCTTGATGCAGTTATGGTGAGTAGTGCACCAATTGCCTCCATCTAAGTAGATGTTAGACCTGACAGTCATAGGGTGGACTTCTCCCAAACATTTTGTGTGCTTGCCTCCAGTTTTTCAGATTTTCTGATTGTGCCACCCACTTACGTAGCCCTTTAAATATGTCTCAGGCCTGCCATTTCCTAGCCTTTGTGTGTAGTTCTGACCTGCCAAGGCGACCTGGCAAGTAAAACCTCTTGCCAGGCCCAAATCTTCCTTTTAAATACATAAAAGTCACCCCTCAGGTAGGCCCTGAGCGGCCTAGTGGCCAGGATGCAATGCATTATAAAAAGTAGGACATGTACTTTTAAGTTTTACACATCCTGGCAGTGAAAGACTCTTAACTTCGATTTTCACTTCTGCAAGGTCTACATCTCCTATAGGATACCATTGGGATTATCCTATTATATTTTATAAGTGTAATTTCCAAATGGAAAGACATACCTAACTCATGTTTGGTGTCTCTGGAATCCCAAGTTTAAATCATAACTGATGGCGAAGTTGGATTTTTAATTACAATTCTGAAAGTCCCACTTTTAGAAAGTTGGCATTTTCTTACCTTAACCATTTGGTGCCTGCAGCCTGTCTCTGGTCACATGACTGGGATTAGTTAACTATTGGCCTTGACCACACACAATGGGAGCTTAGCTGTGACTTGATGGGCCATTCTGGCAGGATGAAAGGAAGGAGCTGAACACAGCCTCACTTACACCTCAATGGCCTGTGTCCAGCCCCGACACAAAGAGTTGCATCCCCCTGTAGTTAGTCTGGAGCCAGGGCTAACAGTCAGGACATCAGTGCACTTCAAATGTTTGTCTTTGAATACTCCCCCACGTCAAAGGCACAACTGGGTATAAGTACTGGACCTTTGAGCCCACCACTTCAGTATACTTCTGGACTTGTGGATACTCTGCCAGGAAGGACAGCTGTGTTGCTGAAGGACTGCCAGTCTGCTGGACTGCTGCTCTGGAAGAACTGCTGCCCTGCTGTGCTGACTGCTGACCTGCTGGCCTCCTTGCCTGGGTGAGAAGGACTGAACCTGCATCTGTTGATCCCAGAGCCTAGAGTGACTCCAAGACCTAGTTGGCTGGCCTTCTGATCTGAACCCTTTGGGACATAATAGGCTTCCAACCACCCTGAATCTGCACCTGGACTCTGCCCACTCTGCCAAGTGGTGCCATTCCAGTCCTAGACCCTTGGAAGTGGGCCTTAGGTGCTAGCAAGCAGAACCAATGCCTCTTCTCTGTTGAGCGGCACATCCTCAAGCTGAATCAATGCATCTCTTTGGCTGAACGGTGGATCCTTGAGCAGAAATGATGCATTGCTGCTGCTGCATGAATTGGGCTCAGCGCAGAAGGTCTGCATCGCCCTTCCAGTCTTAGAAATCGACACATGATCATCTCCGATCCAGTCCATTGCATCTCTCATTGATGGCAGCTCAATAACAACACTGGCCTCTGAATAGCAGCTTCGCAACTCTTTGGCATTGACGCACCACAAGCTGCGTGCCACATGATCGACGTCCAGATTTCTAATTGCAAACCCTGTCGATGGGACCCACAATATTGATGCAACAGGACCTCACACAGCAGCCTCGTCGCATCTCTGAGTCTATGCATCGCTTTGACTGTGCAACACTTCTTTGCCGATCCACATAACACTCCGCAACGAGGGTTTATTGTTCAGTGGGCCTTACCTAGTTCCTGTAGCCGGCCCAGCTCCATCACGATTGGCCTGAACTTGTGACTTTGCCCTGGACCAGCACAACCAGATATCCCTTGTTGGCACTTTGTGCTTTTTGTCACTATTTTACCTAAAAAGTTTGAAATTCAACATCTCCAGTTACCCTGATTAGACTTTTGTTGTTTTAGGTTTGTTTTATTTATTAAAATCTATGCTATTTTTCTAAACCTTGTGAGGGATCTTTTTGCGTGATGTTTTCACTGTCTTTACTGTTTGAAGTGTTAATTTAGGGGATGTGTGCCTCATACCCTGCTTATACCCCAGTCAACTAGTAACCCAACTTCTAATAGTGGAGCACCAATTGCCTCCATGTAGATGGTGAAGATGAAGGGGACATTATGCAACCCAGTGGGACTCCACAGATGACAGGGATCTAATGGAACCGGGAGATGCCCAGGTCAAAAACTGGTATTGGTCGGAACTGTACAAGGAGAAACAGTGAAGGACATTGCCTGTGAATCTCATTTGAGACTCCAGGGTGTGAATAAGCGAGGGATGGGGTGGTTATGTTGTACTGTTGTTGTGTTGAATTCTGTTTTGTTACATTGTACCTTTTTATGCCATAATTGTTTTGTAATGTTGCTTCTTGTACATTATTGTGTTATTTTCTGTTGTTTACTTTAGATATATAAAGTACTGCTGCTTCATTTCAGTCTATAGCTATACATGCGTTTATAGGTTCTGTGAAAATCAACCATTTATCTCTTTCAAAGGTGTTAATATAGTGATCCTCCACTATTTAAAATGTCTGCCAGACCAAAACTGGCTAAGAGCATGCACTGGATAGCACAGCAGTCCGTGATGGTAGGTTAGGTTAGTGCTTGCTCCAGACACCTTTTACCACCGTATTATGAAAATAGGATTCTGTAGGTGGTAATTTGTGACAAGAATGTTTGTGCATGTTTGTTTTATGGAAACTTCTTGTAGTGGAGATGTGTTATGTTGTTTGTTATGCTGCTGTAGTTTTACGCTGCATTATTGCAATGTGATTCTATTGCATTGTACAGCAGCAATTGTGTTGCATTTTGATTTTGTCGTTTTGATAATATATGCCGAGTTATGGTTTAAATGTGTTATATTGTATTGTGTTGTTTGTTGGGCTATGTTCTGTTGTTTACTTTATATGTCTATTAAAAAATACAGCCAAAAACAGCACATGGCAGGCAACCATTAACTCTTAAAATGGTAAAATAGTGCTTCTTTTGTTCAATTACTTAAGACTCAGTCAGCCTAAAATTGTGGCAGAGACTGTTTATAAACGTAGTGCTCACAGTGCTTGTTTTATGTAATACGCCCAAGTGTCTTAAATTACGTGCTCACTTTGCCCAATATGAAGTGATTAGTTGCATGACAAATTAGAGAGGTTGTCAAAGGTAAACACACGGCTTGAATAAATAAGATAATATCACCTTGCCTTCCCCCCTCCCCCTACTCCCCGTCTCCCGCCAGCTGGAAGAAGTGATGCCGGCCTGAGTTAAACCTTAAGGAGTGGTCAGCTGCCATGAATAATACCAGACCTGAACCTTCTAACCACATCACTATGTCTACCCACAGGTTTAATAAATGGATTATCAATTCCTAGATCAGGTCTCACTAGCAAGAGTGATGCTCAGCAAAGTAACAAAACCCCCTGCATCAACTACCATCTAATGGCCTTACAAAACAGAACGTAAGCGCCTAAAGAGAAACTGGAGGAAGTCCTATGATGAGGCACAAAACTCCAAATATAGGAAAGCTATTAGAAACTACCACACCGAAATTAGAACCTTTCAAGCCTCATATTTCACTGAGGGGGTTGACAATTCCTCAAAGTCACCAAAAGAAATCTTTCAAATTCTTAAAACTATTAGTAACCCCAAATTAGTCAGCTCTCTACCAGAAGCCTCTGTGGAGCACAGTAACAGCTTGCCATACCACCAGGGATGTATCTTAAACAATATTGTTAGGGTTTTATAAGTCTAAAATTTCCCAACAGGCATCGTAGCTTACCCAATTCAAGGGCAGGAGTAGGCATGCAAAATAAACCAGTGCTGGAAAAGAGTAGGTATTAGAATGATTATTATTGCAACAGGCAACAAGGTGATGGAAGGAATGTTTGAATTAATCTCAGGCACGAGCATTTGCTCAGGGCACATTTCAGCCCTTTGTATTACACCTCTATGTACCCTAAACAGAAACCTGTGACATGTAGCTCCGCCTTGATCCTGCTCAAATAGCAGTCCAGCTGAACTGCCAGGCCTGGACCTCCCTTCTAATGGGAACTCATGTAACTCCAGACTGGTTTCACCCTATTTAGGTCTTGTTAATGAGATATATCTTCAGTTCTGAGGCACAGTGAGAATGGGACCCACGGATAGACTTACGTGTTGCACTGATGGAGTCTACTGCAACCAAGAAGGTGATCGAAGGAATTCTTGAATAAATTTCAGTCACAGGCAATTGCTCAGGCTGCATTCAGGTCTGTCCTTCTAGCTGTCTGAAGGCGACAGGCATAGCAGTTCGGGCTGGACTGTTCATATTGGAGCGGGACCAAGAGTGATTTACATAACCAAGAGTAATTTTTTATGGCCAGTTTTTGTTTAGAGTGTCATAATTGGTGTGGAACGATAGACTGTTCGCTGACCTGAGTGACTGCCAGTGGTTTATTTCAGGCATTCTGGTCATGCAGCTATTCTTAATCTGGAGTCAGCCCAGCTCCAGCAAATTCTCCCACCTATGTACCAGTGGGGAGTACTGACACAAGAACACATGCATCAGTACCCATGAATTCTATGTGTGTGTTGTGTGAAGGAACAGCTTGCAGGAGGTAGTTTGGGCTATTGTTTCCCTCCCCAACATGGCCTGGCTGCAAAAGCCCAACATTATGGACACGCAGAACCCCTTTGTGTAATATACTCCTGGGAAGGCAGCAGTTGTAAGAGGCAAAGTGAGAGCACACCTGGAATCTCACACCTCCTCCATGCTGAGCAGTCCATCAAGGGAGCTGAGACAAGCTATGCCAAGTCCCACATCACAAGAAGATAAAGAGCTTTGAAAGGTTGTCTTTATTAATAGCTAATTTGTTGCATTTCTAAACATTATACATATGAGGTGTCACTTTTATCCTTTTCACCAGCCAATAGCAACACCGGTTTCATCTCAGAGTAATTTGTGACCTGCAGACTACTGAATGAGTCTACATTACGTTTTCAACTAGTTGAACCAGCGCATCACTTTGCAAACAGATGGTATTATGATCCTTAATAAAAAAATGTTAATTCAACCCAGGAGAACACACTTTACCAACCTTAGAATTAAAAAACCTTTAGTTACCTTGCTAGTTGTATGTAGCTTTTTTGCAGAGGGTGCAAAACTTCATGATCTTGCCTACCCACTTGTAACCTACATATTACACAAGATCTCTGCAGCAACTGAATTAACCCACTAAGCTATCACACCTTGTGTAAATCTGTGGTGCACATATTGCTTTACAGCAGGCACATTAATCCCCTAAACTAGCCTGAGAAACTCAGCTGTAGCCATATCTCTCCCCTGAGTGCATTAACCACTTGAGCTAAGGAACCAGTATTATAAACTGATATTTGCTGGATACACATTAGCTTCTCCAGTGAATTATGTTAAAATTGTGTTTGTAACAAATTAAGGGGCCGATTAGCATGGCGGACGGATCACCACTGCCATGCAGGCGGTGGCGATCTGTCCGCCATCTGTGCCCGTCCGCCACCAATTTACCCCCCGCCATATTACAATGGCGGGGGGGGACCGCGGCGGACAGAAACACCTTCCGCCGCTTTTCCGCCCTGGTCGCCTTGCGGCCGGGGCAGAAAAGGCTTCATATGGCTGGCGGTGTCTTCCAGACAGATGCAAATGCCTTTCCGTGGCGCATTGCCGCCACGGAAAGGCATACGGGCTTTGCTTTGGGGGCCCGTTGTGGGTCCCCAGGGTGAAGGGGGGTGGGGGTGCACATGGAGGGTACCTATGGTACCCCCCTGCTTTTCACAGTACAACATGGCAGGCACCGCGCAGCGCCTGTCATGTTGTGCTGAGAAACGCACAACATGCATTTTTGACATTGCGGCGGACGGCGCTTTCAGCACCGTCGACCGCAATGTTAAAAATGCGGGATGCACCCGCCACTGTGGCGGGTGCATCCTAATTCGGTGCACGGTACCTCCGCCCTTGTGGCGGACGGTCCCTGCCCCAGACAGGATGGCGGACGGACTTTGTCCGTCTGCCATCCTAATTGACCCCTAAGTAAGGCAAACTGTTTTTCCATGTCAGTTTATTTAAGGACAGAATTGACTGTCATTGAGTCTGTTCCTTATAATACCTACCCCTTCCTGCCTTCACCCTTACCTCACCCAGTCTGTGGTGCCTGGTGCTCATTTTTCCATTTCAGCATTAACTGGAAGCCTTGATTCGGAAATTACAAGAGACTGACTTGAAGGGAGATGAGGCATGACTGAGGTAAGAAAATTGTTATCTCTGAGTTCAAGCCAAGAGTCTCACGGCTACCCCGTGGCCCCCACTCAGAAAATAAGGGCTCCTAATTAGATGAAGAGGATAGGTTATGGTAGAAAGCGCTGGGAAGCCTGTTTCGGGTAGTCATATGCTCAATAAAAACCCATGAATAGAATAGAACAGAAATGTGCCTTCACATCCTTTTCAACGGGATGTCAGTAAAGTATCTAAACACCGACCCCACCCTGCTACTCAACCTGTATGAAAGAAGCAGCTAAACAAGGGTCAGACCTGTCCCTAACTCCTTGAAGCATGAACAGATTCACTTTCCTACTCCTTGTGTGGATAAGGACACAATTAAATGAGGAATAAATTGAAAATGGCAAAGGCAAATCAAACAAGGAACCTGACATGATGGCACCAACAGAAACATGTCTTTTTGTTTATACCGTAATAATGACCATTTACGTAGCATCAGTAAAAGTAGGTGCACGCCCTGCATCCTCTACAGCCAGCATTTCTGGATTTGGGATCGGTCTGACCCAGAGAATTATGCAGAATGATTCCTTGTCCTGGAGTCATTTTCCAAAATCGGAACACTAGTGCATCCGCATGTTGTCTGCATTCCTTTTTGTTCAGCAACCTGCAGGCAGTGAAGGATTATCTTTTTTTTAAAGTTCAGCCGTGCACAAAGGCCTGATTTAAAGTGTCATCTGTCCTTATTTTGATCAAGTATCACCTATGCTGGAGCTATTTAGTGCCTAACACCTAGAAGCCAATGCAATGGAAGGAAACAAAAACACACAGATTATCACTTCACAAGTTATTTAGAGAGGCAGGTTTTTGACATTGTTCAACCCTAGTATGTAAGGGCTGTGCATGCATTGTAAAAATGCAAGGTGTATCTTTGTGTATGAGTAATCACACACATAATGATTTAAATAGCACCTATTTTTTTAGAATACACCTCGTTATCACGCAGTCTTTTTCCCCGCAGGGAATTACAATGCGGTCGTTAAAACGACCGCGTTGTAATTCCGTATACCATTACCCTGCTCCCCCCTCCCAATATGTGCTAAAGAAAGTCTGTAAGTCATGCAAAATGCTGCTGCTTGCCTCCTTTTGAACATCCTGAGACATCCGTCTGCCAAAAAGACATTGGCTGAACTTCATTGGCTTCCAGTCGAACATTGGATGTAGTTTAAGGCACTCTGGGCCAGATGTATCAAAGGGTTTTACCCATTCTGTGTCTATGGGAAAATGTGTTCATACATATGGCCCTATGCATTTTATACAGAGCACTTTACAACAAGGGCCCTGTGTTGCTAGAGCCTTTAACCTCACCCTAAACCCCTGATAGGCAACTTAGATCGCCCTCTGTCCACCATCTGATGGCTCCAAAGATTCTAAGATTTAGATGGGGAGGCCTTCCAGTGCCAAATTGGCCCCCAAACTCTGGAACTCCTTATCAATTGAATTACACCAACAGGACCATGAACTTCCTTTTAGAAAGGCCCCGAAAACATGCTTGTTCATGAGATAGCCCCCTCTCTACCACTGCAGCATGGCTAAGGTGGTGTTGGTTCTAGTGCTGCGAAGCCTCCGAGTAGCCATGCACTCTACAAGTCTTGTAGAATAGAATAGAATAAAATGAAATAGAACAGAACACTACAAATTTCATCAATGCAGTTTCATGGATGTTTTATCTGATGGTATGCACAAATATCATTTGTATATTTAAATGTTCTATCTCTGTCTGATACAACATACCTTCTCCAGGTTAAATACCTCACCCTTTCATTTATTTGAAAATACTGATCACTTACCACCTGACATTTAGGTTCTTTGATTGTCTTGCAAGCAACTTTCGGCTAAGCAGAAAACTATAGTAGAGATTAAGGCACTGTGACTGACCCACACAGGACTGTGAATTACCAGAAACTCCCAGAAGAGATCAGCAAAGAAAGCCCAGAGGTGAGGGAACAGTTTTCAGAATTTGGATGCAGCCATCAATGCTATTTCACTGAAGTTATAGTGTTTGCGAAAATTCAAGCATCACTCAATGTTTAGCTAATAAGCTGTGCCCATTCACCAGGAGCATGGTGAGCTTGTGGTAAGTTATGTTATATTAGTTTAATTTGTAAGGCGTAAAGAATACCCAAAAGGCTCTCCGGATGCCAGCCTGAAAGGAACAGAAAGGGAGAGGAGAAATTATTGGTTAAACAGCAAGTTTTAAGGCATAAACGGACGTTCTCATAAACAGTTTAGTTGCGGAGCGGCATGGGAAGAGAGTTACATAAAGAGGGACCTAAGCAGGCAAAATATTGACCACCCATACGTGACAGTCTAATTCTAGGAACCTCAAATTTTGCCTGAGTGGCAGAGCCAAGGGGCCCCGAAGGCAAGGAAGGGTGGACCAGAGCTTGCAGGCATTGAGGAGCCACTTCAGAATAAAGCTTAAACATACAGCTCAGGGCTTTGAATTTAATTTGGTTCTCTACCCTGAGCCAATGAAGGTCACGCAGAGAGCCAGAGATAGAAGCAGCTCTGGGGACCTGACAGAGCAATCTGGAGGACGGAGTTCTGCACCACCTGCAGCTTGCGTGTCACATCCTTATTAGTCCACAGATAAAGAACGTTGCCGTAATCCAGTCTGGAGGTGACAAGAGCCTGGACTACGGTTCTCTGAGTAGGCCTGGGCAACATCCAGATACTCTTTTTAAGCCATTTCAGGATGCTGAAACAGGTATGGGGGCAGTGGTGCATTTTGGATCACATTGTTGCACTAGATTACTGAAGCATGGTGTGATAGTGCACTCACATTTACAGACAGCACATTTCCAAATTAAAGGACCACTAAATGTGCAGAGATGTGCAGTTTTACTGATAAAACTATGCAGTGTTAATTGTTACATGTGAAAATCGGGGTTCAGGGAATATTTATCATTTACTCATCACAAAGTAAAGTGTTTAAAGTTATTTAAATTCTATATGAACCTGAAAATGTGCTTCAGTTATGCATTTCTAACTACTGATACATTTTGAAATATTTGAACAGTTTACACAGTTATTTAAATTTTGTTTTACATTAGAAAAAATCCCATAGCTTTTTCTTTCACACTCCCTGTACCCCAGCGCAAAAATGTGGAAAAGTTAACTTAACAAAATATTCTCCTTTTACAGTCAGAAAGAGAGAAAAGTAAACACCAATCCCCATATTAAAAGAATAAGAAGCAATATGTTTGAAGACAAAGCCTAACATCTGATCTCTGTCTTTGAACTCACATCAAATGCAACAAAATAAAAACAAAATTGAAAGGCATCTTTATTGCTCATTCACCTTCTGAGCTCCAATATGATTATTTTGGGGATGCAGCAGCACTCCCCGCACTCCTATTTCCAGCACTTATGAGCAAAACATGTGCCCGAGACGTAACACGCAACACTGAAAGGAAGCATCGTACAAATGCCCATGTCATTTATCTTATCCCAGGTGCAGGCAGCAGAGTAGGGGATATGTACTGCATGAGATAGAGAGTACATTAAGATATTTTTAACAAGTTGCCATGTGTCTAAATGAAGTACATAGAAGCACTCACCTTTATATAGAAAATAAGATCTGCAAGTAAATAGGATGTGTTTGTCATCACTGTTTTATTTTTCGTAGTAGCTGACATTTATGAAAAATGTATTTGGAAAATTAATATATATGCAGGGAAGTCTTAGGGCCTGATTTGGAGTTTGGTGAAAGTGAATGTGATAGGTATCCGGGCCGCCATGTTAAGACTATATTATATCCCATTGCATTTGCAATAGGGCGGACAAGGTACCCGCCCATTAAATTCTAAATCAGGGCCTCAGTTATCAGAAGACTAACTGGAACATGATTCGTATTTAATGATGAATAATTTAGTATAGTTTGAACCGTACAGTGTGATATCATGTATGCTAAAAGATAAATTGTGCTTAAATGGCTTATTGGAAGATTTCTTATTGATGCACGGCACACAGATGTTTTAAAATAGAAGATGAAAGAATATTAAAACCACGAATAAAGACAAATCAACATAATACAACATACGGAATTACATGAATTATAGTGACTAATTTCTATTTAAACTCAGTACTCGTTGGAATATTTATGCTTGTCACAAAACAATTTGCATTGTGTTATTTATATTTGATATAGAGTTGGTAGTTTATCGACAATTATAAATATAAATATGGAGAGCTTTAATATGTCATTAAGACCCTGGCTTTTTAAGGTGAATTTTTAACTGACGCTCGCACGTGCCACTGGTGTAATAGTCGCTATTCCAAGTTTCACAACAAACGGTTAGGATAGCTGTGGTTATAAAATATTCTAAAAGATATCGTATAAATGAACATTTACACAGTGCACTTTTGTATAGGGACGGCCCAATGCTGCAACCAATGGTCATTAACTGAACCACTACATACAGTCAGGGCCGGACTGGCTGTAGTAGGCACCAGGTGTTTCCCCAGTGGGCCAGAGGGGCGGGCCAATTTTGTGGCCACGGGCCAGTTTTGTCACTGGGGGATGGTTTTGCAGCAGAGCTGCAATATCGGCACTGTTGGAATTGGCCCGTTTGGCAGGTTCACCTGATGATTAGTTGTTTTGGCTTCTGTGCACTTTAACACTGTGGGCCAGTGTAAAGTGCGTCTAACAGGCTCCCTGTAACAAAAGCGGGATCAGTGCTTTTTACTAGCACCCCCCCCAAATTCCCCTCCCAGGGCCGATAGGGCAACAATCTGCCAGGGCTGATGGCTGTTCCCGGTCCAGCCCTGCATACAGTGCAACTCCTCTTCCTTTCTAGCTTAGAGGCCTCACTGATGGTCCCCTTAGGGCCCAGAAGAAAGAGCACAGATTGAGGGTGGCATCTCATGCCTCCTTGCGAAACCAAGATGTGATTACTTAAATCATAATGCAGTGTTTCTGAGGATCTTCGCTTGTATAACCTTTCATAGTATACATGGAAACCATTTTGGCTTCCACCGCTTCATTGCATGAGTGTGCAGTTAAGTGGTGTATGGCTAGTATCCAGATACAGCCTTAAGATGATCATCAGTGATCGAGAACCCAAAGTCTAGGAAAGTTTTAATTCAAACAGAAGTGGGGGGAGCACAAGTCCACTCATACACATAACTCTGAGCTCTAGACATACACCTGAACAATAGACATGCATGTAATTGCTTTATTTAAATTGTTATAGATGTATTCCATGCACCCACAGTTTGTGTAACATGGAATTCTGAAGCATTATACGTAGTTCATCAACCATTCTGCTGAGTATCCAAGACAGTGAATGTCTGGGCCATGCTCATTTATTGTTAATCACATTTTCGATGCCTTGTGAAGTGAACCATATTGATTATTTTTAAATTTATTAGCTAAGGCGAAAAATTGTGACCACACTAAATCACGTTTGTCTGTTCTTGCCCCATGTTATCATAATGTACATGCATAACACTGAAAATTGAAAGCATAAAACAAGACATAAAAACATGAGTCACGGCCCGACCAAATAATAATGATAATTGAAAACACTGACAGCATCAAGAGACCACTGAGTCTCACTCTGTTATGGGTTGCTCTATGGCTTTATTATAACTACATTTGCATTTACAATGTTATTACAGCACAATCCTGTATAGCGGCATAACCAAAATGTAGCAGGTTCAGCTCCTGTGCAATTTGGTTTGAAATTACAATAAGGAGACTTAGTAATGCATACGTATGCATGGTAAGGTTACATGTTGCCAGCTGACATGCTTTTGGAGATGCACCTGTGTGCCAGTGAGAGGTAATGAGACATGAGAGACTGTGGCAGCATTCTCAGCAACCCCTGATTTAATTTGCTTTTCGGATCTCTACTGATGAAGAATAAAATCCAGAAACACATGTCTAGAGATGAACAGCACTATCTGTTCCTATTCTGGAGCAAAAGCTCAGCTAATATTCAAGTAAGCACAAACATTGTACTACATTCACCATAATGCTAAGGGGCGAGCTGTGTTGTGATGTGAGGCAGTGTGCTGCCAATCCCCTTCTGTTTAAAAATGTTACATGTACACTCATTTCGAAAGAGATAAACAATAACATGCTACTTAATACTGGTTTGTCTTCTTATAAATGGCATACCTGTACCCAAATATACACACAGCTTCCAGTCTGAAAGTTCTCCTTTGTAAAGTGACAACAGCACCATGCTGCCAAACTGAGTTTACTGGAATCCCAACCTCTTTTTGGCATTGCTGACTGATAAGGTTGAAACATCAAAACAACTGGCCAATGTATTAGGGTAAATTAGCTCACTTCCAGATATTGCAATAGGATAACTGGAGCTCATAATTTCTCATGGGTACCCATGTATACTTGTCACAAACTCTTGTATTGTCTTAACTGGGTCTTGCATACAGAGATGAGTGCATTATTGTCAACCCTACGTGATAAATATGTTAGTGGATCTTCAAATTCCAAAAGCAAAACCCAATGGCAGCACATAAAGAGAAAATGCCAGCACAAAAGCCAAAATAGTAATAATAAAAATACTAAATAATGTAGTGTATGGAAACATGATCACTCATATATTGCATAACTTTCAAATGATAGCCCTATAGCACATAAATATCAACTTGCCTTTAACATCATATACTTTGCCATCCATTCTTTTCACTTATTTCTCGCTCTATCTTATCTCAACAATTCCTTACATTTAATGGACATGTATTTCAACGTATTCTATTATCACAGGTTTTGGAATGTCATTTTAACTGGGCTACAATTACCACAGGTACTGGAATGTCATTGTAACTAGGCAACAATATTAATGGGTTTATGGTATGGTAAATTACTTCTCTTGGAAACTTCACTTAGCCAAATGACTTGTGTGCAAAATATTAGGAAACATATATTTTTAAAATTTGTATTTAAAGAGAAATCTCACCGTTCAGCCACCACACTAACCAAAGATAAACAAATGGAGTACTATATTATGTTTTTCTAAAATGGATATTTAGCTTACCCTACTACAGGGGTTTCCAACCACTCCTGTAATGAGAGTTACTTCTGATCAGGGAAAATCATTGTGAGCTACTGAAGGCCAAGCAACTCGTACATGGTTACCAGCCACCCCAATGCCAGCTTCATTTACTTTAGGCTGTATGCCCATAGGTTCTGAATTCGTATGTTTGAACAAAATGCTGTGACTTGGGGTACCATGACAGGGTTGCAATGTGCATCAGTGAGATTGTTGTCTGTTGGGGTTTAATGAACATGTGTGTGTATGAATGGGATATGTGCATATGGGTGACTGAAGACCTGTGTCATATGTGTTTGTGGCAGAGGACATACCCTTTGCCATATGTCACATTGTTACATATATAACACAAACATACAACCATTTTTAAGAAAAATGGGAACAATGTTCATAATATGGAACATTTCTCTGCAATTTAAATTTCTCCCATTTAAAAAACATAGGTGTATTTTTGCAATATAAATATGGCAGCTTGTCTACCAGCTACTGCGAGCAAGATGCCTGCAGAGTAGTAAATGCGACACTCTGAAATGAGAGAATATGAACCTAAAGAGTTAACTTTATGTTTACACAGAGTCTGCAAAACTCACTTTAATTTTCTCCCATGTGAAAGTGTCATAATTGCAAAGAGCAGGCCTCTTGCTCCCAGTGGCCTGTAGACACAATGTCATATTCATAACAGAAAAATATAGTCATTTTTTTAAATGGGAGATCTTTAAAGTGGAGAGACATGCTTCATAAAACATTAAGACATAATTGGCTTAATTGAAAATAGAGAAAAACATAAAGACATTTTTTCAGAGACAGAGAAACATTTTTCTTCACTTTAAATTTCTGCTATTAAAAAACAAATGGCTATGTTTCAGTTATAAATATGGCACTGTGTCTTGCTGTTTGTAAATGTGACACTTTCAAATGGGAGAAAATTAATCATTAATTTAACTCTACATTTTAATGTTCTCCTGTTTAAAAGCATTCAGGAACATTATTTTGTTCTCACACTCCAATATAAACCATTCCTGTTTACTATTAATTCATAAATTGGTCAAGGCAATTTGTTTTAAAGACTGAAAAAGAAACACATATTCCTCAAGTTAACACATAAATTTACACATATATAAACAATTCACATAACCTACACTTAAAGACAAAATTAGACTTACACACTAGGGAAACTTAATAACAACAGCTTACAACAGGACAAAACACCAGCACAATATTTGATACACTAATCAGATACAAAACAAATTTTTTGAAAAATTTGCATCATATTCAAAATGAATAATTATCCAATTTTTATAAGCCACATATGTCATTTCAACAACATCAAAAACAATGTCAAAAGAGTGTATAGATAGTGTATCAATCCTTAGCCAATAAATTCCTTCAACACTCGCAGCATTCAGAATTAACTAAATGCTTCCCAAAATGCCTACGCGTTTAAAGACCCAGGCAGATAGTACTCGGGCTCTCATCAGGGCTTCATACAAACGGACTGGATATTCTGTTTTTTAGAGTTAGAGCAGACGCTCCGACTCATTGACTCCAAAAGCTTTGACCTTTCTGCCAATGGACTCGTTTGAGTTGCTGTCTACGAGCGCCGCATCACGCTTTGCCAATATGAATTTCTTTACTGTGGAGGTAGGGCCTGCTGAGAATGTACCTTTGATAGAACAAAGCATCAATGCTGAGGGCTCGTTGCGTCGATCTTTTACATGCAGTCAGGTCTCTGCGTCGTTATTAAGCTTTGCTGAAGTCAAAGCAATGCGTCGAGGTCAAACCGTGCAGTGCATCGTCATCAAGCTGCATAGGCTGTGGAACTGCTGTTGTTGGGCAGCCACTGCTTCGGCGTTGAAGGTCGTTGCAGCGGAATTTCTCAAGCAGTCAATGCAATGCATCAGTTTTTGATGAAAGCAACTGCACAACCCGCTTCTGGGGTCAAGAACTTGGAGGTGGAACCTCAAGCAAGGGAATGACTCACAGAAGGCAGAGTCCAGCAGCACCAGCATAATTACACGAAGTCTTTCGTATCCCCCAGACTTCAGAAGAACAGGAGGCAAGCCAGCAAGCCCCTGGAGAGCACTTGGAGGGAAGGCAGAGTCCTTCCTGCAGAGTCAGGGAGCAGCAGACAGCAGCGCCTCATGCAGAAAAGCAGTCCAGTTGAGTACTTTAAGCAGCATATCAGTCCTTTTAATAGAGTCAGTTAATGATCCAGAAGTGCCTGATTTGTGCGGGCCAGAGACCCAGTACTTATACCCAAAAGTTATTTTGATGTAGGGGGGCGACTTTAAAAGAACTCTTTGAAGTGCACAAGGATCCCTTTTAGCCCAGTCCTGTCTGCCAGGCTAATCCTGGGGGGTGAATCAGTGCTTTGTGTGAGGAAAGGACACAGCCTATTCAGATGTAAGTGTGAGGCACCTCTACCCCCTTCATGTCCAGGAAGTCTCATCAGAATGCAGCTGAATGCAGATGAGTGCTCAGAATGCACTCCTTCCTGTGTTTGTGACTGTCTACAGGGAATGCACAAAGTGTAATTGTCACCCAGCCCAGATGTGTATCAGAGACAGGCTGTCAGGAACAAAGAGCAGTAAGAACAGAGCAATGTCCACCTTCTCAAAGACCTGCCCTATACTTACATAGGACCCTACCCTTAGGGTTACTCAGAGCCTACCTCCGGGGTGACTTATATGTAATTAAAGGGGAGTTTAAGGCTTGGCAAGTAATTGTAAATGCCAAGTTGAAGTGGCAGTAAACTGCACACACAGACAATGCAGTGGCAGGACTGAGACACGTTTGAAAGGCTACTTCTGTGGATGGCACAATCACGGCTGCAGCCCACTAGCAGCATTTGAAGTACAGGCCCTAGGTATATGGTATACTGCATTGAAAGGAACTTACCAGTACAACAAATATGCCAATCAGATATACACCAATGTCATCATGTTTAGAGGAGAAGCACACACACTGCATCACTGGTTAGCAGTGGTAAAGCACTCAGAGGCCTAAGGCCAATAAAATGAGTTTAGAAAAAAGAGGAGGAGGAAGACAAAATGTTTGGGGTAACCCTTTAGAAACTGCCGTTTGCCAACAGTACATTAGTAGCATTCATTTACAGTTTATGGGTACATGTAGTATGACTTTACTAGGGACTTACAAGTAACTTAAATGTGCTAACTGGATGTAAGCCAGTGCTTCAATGTTTAGAGGAGAGAGCACAACTACTTTAGCACTGGTTAGCAGTGGTAAAGAGAGCAGAGTCGTAGAAGCCAACAAACATGTGTTCAGAAAACAGGAAGGTCAAGGCAAATGTTTGGGGGTGATCGTGCAGAAAGGGCCAAGTCCAACGCTCTGTCTTTGGGAGCCTGGGACTTTGCTTAATCTGAAAGAGGCCCCATGTAGGACCCAAAGTCATAAGCTGCCCCAGAGGCTAACTGAAAAAAGGCATCTTGAAGGGCACTGAAAAGAATACAGCAACTGGCCTTATTGAATCTGACATGCTCATTTTCCTCTCCCAACTGTCTATTGGTCCAAGCATTCTCCTTCATATCAGCACCACCTCCAAAATTCTGACATCACATGGTCCCTCAGCCCGGCTGGTACTGAAACATTCTGCATTAGAGAAACGTGTTTTCACGTGGGAAAACAAACTAACCCCTGGCACGTGCACTCACAGTTAGGAAACAGTCCAATATCATGTTGAATCCTGTTCAGACTTCTGCTATAGAGGTAACCTGTGCAATCCTATGGATCATAAAACTCATCAGAGGTACACCAGTTTATAAAGATGTGGATCTGGAAGCAAATGTATAATGCTTTTTACTTCTACTAAAATATGGCAAAACACTAAATAGTGAACAGTATTCTTGATTGTAGAGGTTGCTATGAACATGGGCAATGTATGCATTGCATATGTTAGCATTGTACATGCTGTGGCTAAAACTCAAACACCCTTCACCTTTAATTGGCACAAAAATAAAAAGCCTAATGAGATTCTCCTTTTCAGCAGGTCATTTTTTTCTGTGTATCAGGTACAATAAAAAGGCTTTGCTTGCAGTCCAACACAGCTTTCAGACATGACACTACTCTAAGCAATAACTTTCCACATCATATGACACAACAGCTCGATATGGTGTATTGTGGCCATCTGCTGTTATTTGTGTCGCCCTATCCTTTTCATCTAAAGAGCATTTCTTCCATTTTATGGTCATAAACATTACATTTCTAAACAGTTATCAGCTATTTTCTGTGCTTTAAATGATGTGAGCGAAGTGGTCTAACTGGTGATGGAAAAATGCGAGGAGGTGCAGACTCAGGCATCTAAGGAGAGAGCCCTGTATTCCGGGATTGTCTTAATACAACTTCCTGAAAGTCTGATTGCACAGCCAAGCCTCCCTAAATTCAACATAAAACATGTCGTAAATGAATCCCTACAGATTCACTGCCTGCAAACACTCTATTTTCTTCTATCTTCACATACATTCACCTTTTGTTAATTGCGGTTTCAACTGCACGTCTGTCCATTCTTTCACAGATTTGGACGTGATATTTTATTATTGAACACTAAAAGTACACAATCACAGAATGTGCTCTATAAAAACAATCAAATGTAATAGCTTTATTAGTCTCTTCTTGGCATTCCTATTGTCATCGAGGAGGAAAAACTGAAATACCTGCTGATAATGGGAACCAGAAGTTAAATGGATAACAGGAACTGTTTGGAGAGAGACAGGGAGATTGTTTTTACTTTTCTTTTTTATTATGCCGGGTATGGAAAGTTATAGTAGGAGGGCCCGTAGTATATAGCACTGCTTTAACATGTTTAATTGAAACAACAAAGCATAGTTATTTTGTTTTTGTAAACTTTGGTATGGGTTTTTGTAGAACATTCGAATGGCAAGATATGGGAATGAGAGAGACAGTGATCTTGGTATGACTGTGGGCTTAGTTTCACACTGCCCAAACTAAGGCATCTACTGGGGTAAACAGTTTCAATAAAGAAAATCTTGACCTTCTTTCCGTAGCATGATCGGAGTGCCAAGGGAGTGCCCAGAGAACCTATGAGGTGTTGTGCTTAACAAACAAACCAAACGAGTTAATAAGTAAACGGCCCATGAAGCACCAATGAAGAAAAACGGTTAAGATGTTAAAAGTTACTATTAACCAAACATATCAAAAAAAGCCCTCGTTCAAAAGTTGCTATGAACAAAGAGCTTTGTATCAAAAGTGATTTCCAGACAGGAACAGCACACACATAATATCCTCTAGGCAGTACATAATTTGAGCCGGTGGTTTCTGGTGCTCGGCACCGGCACTTAATTGTCGGCACTGGTTCTAATGACATTCCAGCATCATGCTGGAGCAGTCTGTCTAATTCTGAAAAGAGCACACCAATAGTTGTAAAATTATTTAAACAGTTAAAATGACTAATTCCAGCGGCCCAGTAATATTATAGCTTTGGGCGGCCTGGAGTAGTCCAAGTTGTCACCGCCTTGTAGAACAGGCAGGGACAATGGGTGTTGCAAGAAGCAGTGCCCTCCTGGCACTTTTCTTTTTTTGGGACAAATTAGGCACTACCACTAGGGAATCTCAGCCAAAGTGTGTTTGCAGTTAGTGGGTGGGCTGCAATGACATAGGTTACCCGGATGCTGCAGGCTGGGTCTCTATTCTGAAGTCGATGCCTGTGGTTGTCGCTGACAATATTAGCTTCTAAGTGCTCAGGCTAGTTTTACGTTTCTTCCGGTTGATCCTTCAGGCCGAAGTTTAAAGATCTCAGTTCTTTAAAATCACTTCAGAGGCCTCTAAAAAATGTATGTAGGTCTCTACAATCTTTCAATGGTATCCCAGGTAAGTAGACTCATATGAAAAGGTCAATAGCTTCCTCTGGACCTAGGTTTTATCGAATCCCCTGGACTTCAGAAACTGCATGGATATGCTTTCCAAGAAGGCAGACAGATTGGTTAAACTATCCCTCTGAACAAGGTCAGGAAACTTTCAGAGTTCCTGCAATTTAGTTTTGAAGAGCAACATTTGAGGCAGGGGTTGGAACAGCTCTTCCAGGGTATTCTAACAGGCAAGTGGGGATTTATCTTAGTAAAACAGGCAAACGTCTGTTTTTTAGGTACTGCCACAATTGCAGGCTTTTAAAAGGAGAAATATCAAGTGTTGGATCTGGACGTTTTTGCAGGGTGATCCCCAAACTTTTAGCCCTTCTCTTGTATTTGTTTGGACCTGTTTTTGTTGGTTTCATGACTCTGGGCATTTTACCACTGCTGATCAGTGCTAAAGTGCATGTTCTCCCTCTTGTAAACGTGGTAAGATTGGTCTACACCTGTTTGGCATATTTAATTTACCTGTAAGTCCCTTGTACAGTATTATCCTATATACCCAGGGCCTGTAAATTAAATGCTACTAGTAGATCTGCTTGCGCCACCCACCGAAGTAGCCTTTCAAACTTGTCTCAGGCCTCTGTAGGGCCCACCTGCGCAGTTTACTGCCACAGTGATATGGCACTTAAAGTGTTTGCCATGTCTGAAACTCCCCTTTTACTACATATAGGTCACCCCTAAGGTAGGGCCCTAGGTAGCCCTATGGGCAGTGTGCTGTGAAGGTAAAAGGTAAAAGGTAGGACATATGCCTTTGTCGTGTGGCATGTCCTGGTAGTGACAAACAGCCTTTGTGGCTTCTTACTGTTGTGAGGCTGCCCCTCTCTTAGGTTTGCAGTGGAAATTCCCTGATATTTGTTTCAGGGTACTTTCTGATATGAAAGGGGTAGCAAGGCCATGTTTGGTATGTTTGGAATGGTAGCAATAAATCGGGTTTATTCGTAAAAGCGGATTTGTTATTACTATTTTAGAAATGACATTTTTAGAAGTGGGTATTTCTGTGTGCTTATGACTCTTTGTGTATTCAACATCTGGTTTAGACTGACAGGGCCGGGTCATGTGCATTCACTGTAGACAGTCACAAGGGGGGTTGAGGTGTGTCCTGCCTTTCCTGAAACTCTCCCAGAAGGACTGCTAAGCTGCAAAAGGACTCATTGGGACTGCTCGTCTGTTGTTGCCTTGCTACCTGCTGTCAGTTGGGTGGCATAAAGGACTTCCTGGATTGCTTTCCAGCGTATTGCCCTGCTGCTAACTGCTCCCTGACTATGGGGTCCCCAGGCCATGTTGGACTACCAGGAAAAACCACAATTTTTGGTGTACTACTAAAGCTGTGTTGGCCTGCTGCCTGTGTACTACTAGGCTGCAGATGGGACTACCGCTTGTGCGCTAGCCTGGATGTGCTGGCCTGCCTGCCCACCTTGTGCCCCTAAGTACTCTCCTGGGATGGGCTGCCCCAGAACTGGCTGTAGACTTCGAGTCTAGCCTAGCAGTCCCCTTAAACAGCATGTGGGGAGCGCTGTCTCTTTCAGCTGGCGATTGCTGAGCGCTGACTTAGGCCCCTTTTTCCTCCCAGGACAGCACATGTTGAGCATCTGGGTCCTTGTTATGAGGAGCATGGGTACCATGCTTCGTGGTCGGACCCACAGAGACTCATGATTTACTGTCACTACGGAGGTCGCTGTTCTGCAGACTGGCGAGGCAGACTGGTGCCCCGAAGCCGCACTCTAAATTCCTAGAGTGGCAGCGTGTTAATAACCCAGCGCCTACACCCGAGCATTGCAAACGTACCCCCTTTGCTGGTTACTGGGGCAACAAGATTGCGATGGACTCGACAACGTCATCGCCGCTACACCAACCCAAGCAAAATATCTCCTCAATGGAAGCCCTTCACCAGAGGGTAATGCTGACGGCAACCCTTCCTGCAGCGTTCCTACGGGTAATTGTGGCCTGACGGTTCCTTCCTGAGCAGTCTCAGAGGCGCGTGGTGCTTCCGGCACTCCTGTAGCTAAGCGCCCTTGCAGAAGGGATTTGTCCCGACCTGACTGATTTTGAATGTCACGCTGCACTTCCTACAGCTGCTCTTGGATCATTTTTCTCGCAGGGGGGCCCAACGAGGCCTTCTCACTAGCACTTGCAGATTGTGCCTACCTCCGTACCAGGTAACATGTACCTCAGGGGCACTTGAATAACGTGGCAGGATGGGGTAAACCTGACAGAGGCCCCTGATTTCAACTGTCAGTTGAATTACCGCAGTCACAAAGATTACGATATTCCTCATAGTAGGTGTGCAGGTGCTCCTGCAGCCTACGATATATGCGATATATACGGGGGAGAAGAGTTGGCCTAATGGCTAGGGTGGTCGACCTCGAATCTTGGGAACTGGGTTTGAGTCTCAGCAATGACGCTGAACATCCTGTGATTCTGGGCAATTCACTTAATGTCCCTGTGCCTAACAAATATTAATGTGTCCTCATGCAATGCAACTGGTGGTATGTAAGGTGTTCCGATACCCGATTCGGGTCTAGTTCGCGCTATATAAAACTCTTTAAATATATAGAAATAAAAAATGCCTACTAGGAACAAGTACCATTTCAGAGTGTACATGGTATGCATGGGCATGGTGGTGATTATAATGTATGCACCATATCAGTCTTGACTTTAATGCACTAACCAATGATATGTCAACTGTTTCCTAACATGCACAAAACATAAGTGTTTACCTGATTGCACTACCTTGTGATGTTATGACAATTGCCTGGTTGGCAAGGTGATTTTATGATCTAGGTGACGTCATGACAAGTGCCTAGTGGCATAGTGATTTATATGATTATGGGCTAAAGTGTTGCATGTACAATACAAAGGATATTTTTATAAAACCTTGCGGGGAATGTCTTTTTATGATGTGCCTAATGTGTCACAGGTGTGATACGCCTGACTGCTCTGCCAAGCTACCAAGGGGGTGAGCAGAGGTTATCTTGTGTGTGTAACTCCCTTATTCTGATTAGAGTGCTTGGTTCTGCCTGGTTTAAGTGCATACCCTAGCCAACCAGAAACCCCATTTCTAACAGCAAGCCATTGGTCTGTGTTGCTATTACAATGCACAAACCTTTGCACTGGGATTGGTAATAAATAAGTGAAAACGTTTCTTAACATAATAACATTGGTGCACCAGAGTTAGTCCATTGATATCTCAATATATCAACCAGAGAAACACGTTGAATGTCAAAAGAAACATGAAGTCAACAAGCTTGGAAATTGTGCACTGGGCTTTAACTGGAGAAATTGTATGTTTTTGCTTACAACACTGATTTCTAGCCTAGTTTTTGATGAGTTGTAAATGTTATTTTTTTCTTGTCATTGACTCGATTACAATAGTTGCCCCCTGAGCCACAAACTCATATTTACACAAACTCATATTTACACCACATATGGTTAAAATTAACTATAATTTAACCAGAGCTAGTAAATACAATAATTAAAAAAAACAGTTATGAAACACCACATCACTATAAAGATTGGACTAAGTTTTATATGTAAGTTTAATAGCTGTGTATTACAGGTTGAATGCATATTTACAACTTCCATTATGGAAGAAAGCCTGCTGTATTTATGGCAGATACAAACATCATTGTTGAGTATTTGCTGTACAGAGCCACAGCAAGAAGTAGCTGTGTCTGGTGTTCCTAGACACAGATTGCATCAGGAGACCAACTATCCTGTGTCTGCAATGAATAGTCCTGGCCTGAAGCTGAGGAATATTCAAGGTGCACCTCTGTGAAAGTCCAAGGCAGGGCCAATGGACTCTTGTGACCTATAGGCATTGAACCCAATCGATCACGGGGTTCACAATTTGTAGCACACAATCCATGATGAATTACATACCAGGGTCTGGTCTGTTCACACATTCCAATAAACAGTCTACAGAGCTATGGGTGTCTATGTCTAAAAATATCTTCTTATGCTCATTAAGGCAAAGTCCTAGAAGGCAGTATTGTATCTCATTGATAGCTCTGAATCTTAGCCCTTCTGCTTACAATTCAGACCTGTATTCAATGAAAAGCAATCATGAATCACAACACAATTTCATTATTTACAATAGATTACAATATGTACCATGGCCTGTGCACTCTGGCCCTAGTCGGCTCAGGGAATGGATGAATGACTTCCACGATTTATCAGATACATGGCTGGCAACATCACTGTAAATATTACTTCCAGCAGAATCCATTATGTTACACTGAATGGGGCTGGTAATTATTCTCAGCTGCATGTCTGAATACTAGGAGGCGAAAGAAGTAAGAGTATCCCAGCTCATTAATCAATAGTGCAATGGAAAGAATGTCAAGCCTATATTTTCTTCCATGTAACTGTCGCTGGCTGCTTAATCCTCTCATTCATTTGTGTACATTGTATACATGCTGTTGCTGTTGGATTAGTCTGCAGCATTTGGCATGGTCTCCCATTCCATTCTAATGCACAGGCTTCACGAGGCTGGGCTTCATGGTAAGGCGCTACATTGGCTTAGAAACTTCCTTGCTAATCACACACAACAAGTCTGCTTGTATTCTTTCAAGTCACAACTGATGCAAAATAACAAGTGAGTGACCCAGGGTTCGTGTCTTAGCCTAACTCTCTTTAACATCTATGTAGCTCTGCTTGCCCAGATCGTGAGGGGTTGCGGTGTGGAGATTGTGTTGTATGCAGACGATACTCAACTCCTTATTTCCTTTGCTTTAGTGCTGGGGCGCCAACAAACATTGCTGCACCGGGCGGCACCAGTGCTAAACCTGGCCCTGGGTGTACCTGAGGCCCAGTGCATTCATGCAGCCACTTGACCATCACTCCTCATCAATCGTGGGCGCTACTGCTGTATAGTCTCTTTCCTGTGTCCACAGGGTGTATCTGGTCACAACGCTGCCTTATGGAAAGGCTCAAAGAAAAGACAGATTACATCTTCCGTCTGTGCGACATGAATTATCGATAAAGGGAATTCACAAAATCCTTACATTTTTTGATTTTAAATATCAGCCGTAGAGTTATTAAACAAAGTTAATAGCCACTCAGAGAAAATATATGAGAGCTGGAAGACTGCTTCCAGCTGAAATAAATGTAATCAATTCTGGAAGCTGATCTGCCTAGTTCAGAGGTAGAGCCCCCCCCTCGGAGCAAGGGGAAGAGCTCTCCTGTTTGTAAGCAAACATTAACCCTTCGATGTAGTGTCCACTGCAGCAATATCTGCTAATAATATACTGAAATTGTTTATTCAAAATTAGAAAAATATATATAAAACAAACCAGTGGCGGCTGGTGGATTTGAAAAGAGGTGAGTTACAGATTTAAGATTGAAGTGGTAACCCCTGACGAGCTCCCTCAAGCCATCCAATTAATTACCCAGTGACATGCTGCATTGCACTCATTTTGGGAGCTTAAAGGCTTTCAGCCCCTCCAGGGCTTGATATAAATCAACAACTGTGTGTGTTTAATTTGTTGCTAATTTTATTTTAATGTGAAGATTTGCACAGTGCAAAAAAGCACAGTGCCGCCATGGAGTTTTACATATTGACAAGAATAACTGTTAAAGGTTGACTGTGCAAACAGGAAATGAGAATAAGATTGCAGAAAACATATACAAGCAACTGCCAGTTTAACAAATTAACTATAGGTTTTCCTAAAAAAGAACAAGTATTAAGTTGTTTTTTTTAAAGTAGGTTTTCAAGTCGCCACATCTCCAAGGTGTATTTTTAACCCCATTTGCTGTCACTTACAATTAATATATTCACGCAAGAGGCTACATTAGCCATCTATACATTGGAAAGATTTCCACTCTAAAACTACTGAGTGGACTAAGCATTTGCCACCAATTAACTATATCAATAGTTCTTGTTTTCCCTTGCACGGGAAATTATTTCCAGTGCTCATCTCACAATGCACGCCCTGGTAGGAAGGCATGTGCCGGCTTCTGCTTGGGTCTGCGGCACCTTTCATCCTCCATACACGCCATCCACATCCGTTTAGAGTGCCTGCGCAGACCAAGATCCCACTTGCCACTTGCAAGGAGTGAAACAGGGGGAGGACCCTTTCAAAAGTTCTTTCCATGCTGTTGCCAAGCTTAGAACTGTCTTTTTGTCCATATATGAAAATATCAGATGAGCTTAGAAACAGGCTCATTTCAAAGTAGCGAGTGCTGCAAATAAGCATTGAAGGGACCCCTAAACTGGTGAGCACAGTACTAAGGTGGCCGATGACAGAAACAAATGTAGTCCTGTGGGGGTTGTTTTAGCCACTTGATATCTAATCTAAGATATGCAACTTTACCCAAACATGATGGAAATAAACACTGCATTCTAAAAGACTGACAGGGCGTACGACACAGTAACATTTCCCTTGGATGAGAAGTCCCTTGGCCTTGCCATCAGAATCACTGCCACCTCAATTGCAGTCTATGGACTAGTCAGAAGCTGCTGAACCAGGAGCCATGTTTAGGTCTCGCCTACCCAGCGCGCATGCGCTGCATAGGAGAGCCTTTAGCCGTCGCTCTTCACTTTTTCAAGCACTGCACTCGTGCTTGTGGTGGCATCCATCTTGCGGGAACGTGTAGCGGCGTGCTACAAGCACAAGTGCAGTGCTTGGATAAAGTAAAGCCTGCTCTCCCAAGCGCGTGGGCGCCTACTGCTGCAGCCAGCATTCTCTTTTTTAAAAACTTTCAGCGCGAAGCGCGCGCTTGTTTTTTTTTGCTTTCAGCGCTTTGCTCTACTATCAGAAGTAAGTCAATAATCGTAAGTAGGAGAGAATATACATTTGACCTGCAAGATAATGACTAATAAATGGTCATCCCTTCCAACAAGATGCTTGAGGTACCTCTCTCAAGTTAGCTCATTGCCTCCTTATTGGAACTGGTACTTTCTGATTGGCTGAGGTGGTACCCCAGCCAAGAAGAACCTACCACTCCTGTCAGGGTTAGGTGATTACACTCACTGTATACCCTATGCTCACCTTTGGGTAGCTTGGCACTGAGCAGTCAAACTAATCACAGAGGCAATGTGTCAAAGTATTAGCACAGCCCTCTCACACAATAAATACACTGAGCGTCACAAAAGAAAATCCTATTTTAACCCAGCACCATTATGCGGTATGATACGTTGTCAGAACTGGGCCCACCCTGGCAAATAACGCAAATAAAATTCACACGTTTCATGGGTGCACAATGCATTAAGGCAACAATCTCTGTACTTGGGTAAAGGTATGACATTGTTCAGCATTCTGTCCATCAATTGTTCTTTTTGCACCCCAGGTCACAACAATATCAGAAATGTCTACACACAGGAATTTATAACACTTTTCAGCGGCACTGTGGGCCAAGGCCGCACGGGTAAAACTAATGTCAAAACAGAGTATTCGTTAGGTAAAGAAACAAACCAGTAAACCTACATCGCTGTGCGGTGCAACTATTAGCAGGCTGTTCTCATGCTGCACACTCTCACACACTCACACAGCATCAGAATGCATTGCAAAGGAAATCGGCAAGGCCGTATGAAGCACACTAGCATACACAAGCACTAGGCACTGTAACACAGTGCAAATGATATTTAGAAGGTAAATTGATAATATGAATGTGGACCCCATGGCACAATTCCTCGCACACTTCTCAGCTACCCCCCTCTACTCTGTCCGCAGGTTAGAGTCAAACCCCCCCACTCCTTACCATACTGGTTTAAGGCCGGAGTCACACTTAGTCAGGTGCCCAGGGGAGAAGGTTGGCGTAAATATCAGGGTAACCAGGCTACAATAGACAATTAGGGGGTTGGCTATCACTTGGGAAGTTCACCCACTTTATGTGGAGCAGAAACTGGCTAGAGGCTGTCCCAGTTCATTCAAGAGGGCCCTCAATTCTCCTTCCGGATGCCAGCCCAGTTCTGCGAAGCACAAGGGTCATGCAGTCTCTTGACCCACTCCCGATCGCTCTCTGAAGTGCTCCTCAGCCCAATCACTTAGGGCCAGATGTAGGTAATTCATATTTACCGACTCTTAAATACCGAATTTTACCGATTCGGTATTTAAGAGTCGGTAAATATGAAGGGGGGAGATGTAGGTATTACAGAATCTGTAAATACCGAATCTTTAAGATTCGGTATTTACCGATTCTGTAAATACCGAATCGGTATTGCCCATTGATTCCTATGGGCCTTGAAGCCCATAGGAATCAATGGGCAATACCGATTCTGTAATTACAGAATCGGTAAATACCGATTTTAGCAAGGGTGCAGGGGGTGTCACTTTGACACCCTCTAGCACCCCAAAGACGGGCATGTTTGCCATGTGGCACACAGACATGCCCTGAGGGCATGTCTGTCTGTCACATGGCTAGGTGTGCATGCACACATGTGCATGCACACCTGGAATCGGTATTTTACCACCCAATTGGATTGGGTGGTAAAATACCGATTCTGTAAGGCCTTAGGGACTCTGAAGAGTCCCACCTACATCTGGAAGGTACCGAATCGGTAAAAATACCCATTCGGTATTTTACAGATTCTGTAAATTTACCGATTCGGTAAATTTACAGAATCTGTAAAATCTGGCCCCCTACATCTCAAGATGCCAAATACCGGTCGGAAACGGCCGAATTCGGCCGTTTCCTACCGGTATTTGCCACCTACATCGGGCCCTTACTCTTACCACCCAGGACCCATCTGGGCAATACCACCTGGCAACACAGAGTCATCAGGCTGGGTGAGGAGAGAGCAGTTGATTTACCACACTAAGGGCAAGAAGGAACACTCTGTGAACAGTGGGGTGCAGCTGTCCCCACACCCCACAGGAAGTCATACACAATGCCTGGTGCTCATTGATCCAAGTCGGACCAGACAATCTGTTCACAATAAACCACGATTTGGGTTCTCTGTACATCCCTGGAAATGAGGCACAATGTCTGGTGTGCTGTGATACGAGTCGCACCAGGCAATCTTGTCACAATGAACCAAAAGTTGGGGTGACTGTACCTCCCTGGAAATGAGGCACAACGTCTGGTGCGCCATGATCTGAGCGACACCAGACAATCCAGTCCAATTCAATCTATGGTCAGGCTTGCCGTACCTGCCTGGGAATGAGGCACAACATTTGGTGCACAAGGATATGAGTTGCCCCAGAGAATCCAGTTACCATCAACCCACAGTCAGATTTGCCGTACCTCACTGAAATGAGGCTCAACTTCAGGTGTGTCATGATACAAGTCGCATCAGATAATTCAGTCCCACACACAGTCACAAATTCAGTAGTACCACACAAGGTAGAATGAGGCACTATTGCGGATGCGCTCTCCCTCCGAGGGACGCAACCTGTGAATCGGACACCGCATGCAAGGAACATGCACTCTGCATGTCGCATGAGAAAGATGCAGTACGGACAACCTAACGGGCCATACTGAGTCCCACAACCATTGAATCCGCTCTCCACCAAGATGCTTGTGCATGCTGAGGTCCCACGATGCTGGGGCCATACTCCTTAGATGTGGGCATGGTTTTGGAGCTCTGCATAAGGCAATCCGATCTCCCCGCAAAATACTTAGCTCCACACTCACACTGCACTGCAGTCAGGATCCAGCAGATGAGGTAGGCGCTTGAGAGGGCACCGCTCTCCCAGTTAAACACCGACACGGTATAGGTCACTCACAGGAGGTCTTTGATGTCCCTGGGACCTCCACAAAGAACAGGGGCAAGCCAACAAACCCTCCTAGAGCACACTTCAGGGCACCACACAGTAAAAGGTAGTCAGCCCAGGCCAGCCAATATTCAGGCCTTCCAAAGGCAGTCTCCTCCTTATGCACAACAAATTCCTCTGGCAGTGTGCACCACACAGCTCAGGATTTCTGATTCCATGTCCCCACAAGCGTCTCTCTCCCCTGCTAAAGTATGGCACCAGTAGTTATACTGTAGTGTGCCTTTGAATTTGAGGGGGGTCAGAGGGTTCCCTTTTGAACAGATGTCTCCCATACGTTTCAGTCCTGTCTACCATGAGGTCTTGGAATTCAGATCTCAATCTTTACTGGGGCCAAGATCTGGCTTTCCAGAGGCCAGGGCCCCCATTAGGATGACGGGCGGACCTTGTCTGCCCGTCATCCTACCGGTGAATGGGACCACCCGCCATAAGGGCAGGGGTCCCGTTGTTCATATTAGGATGCGCCCGCCACAGTGGCGGGCACTTCCCACATTTTTAGCATTGCAGCAGGAGGTGCAGAAAGCACCACCCGCCGCAATGCTAAAAATGCACGTTGTGCATTTCAATGCACAACATGACAGGCACCGCAAGGTGCCTCATCTGGCGCAAGGGCAGTAGTGTGTGCTTGGCAGGGATCTGCCTTGCACGGTAATGCGCCCGGATTTCTCGGAGACTGCCTCACTTTTTAAACTGGAATTGACCCTGTTCGCATTTTAATATTGCGAGTGACACTCACCTTCCTGTACTATGCTCTCTGGCTCTCTGAGTGCGGGAGCAGTGTTTTCACCTCCCGACCAGCCTCCTCCACTTCAGGGCTGGCTGGGTCCGTCCGTGCGAGCGGACCCGCCATCTTGGGGGGAGAGTAGGTTGGCGCGCTAGCTCCCATTGACACCACAGGCGCAGGGCGCCATAAAGAACGTAATGCTGTGAGCGTGCCGATATTTGATCTGGCTCAAGGGCGGTAGTGTGTGCTTGGCAGGGATCTGCCTTGCACGGTCACACGCCCGAATTTCTTGGAGACTGCCTCACTTTTTAAACTGGTATTTACCCTGTTTGCATTTTAATACTACTCTTATGGGGCGGGTTAAGTCGGGCTCTAGTCTGGATCCGTGTCCACCTGAAGTGTTTAAATTAGCACTCCCTGGTATAGAGGAGGATGTGCTGAATCTCCTAAATCTATCACTACAGGTAGGACAAGTGCCCGCCTCCTTTAAGGAGGCTCGGCTTATCCCCTTGTTAAAGAAGGCGGGGGCGGACGTGAAATGTCTGAAAAATTTCAGACCAATTTCTCAGCTTCCGTTTTTTGCGAACGTTTTGGAGCAACATGTCCTCACTACTCTATCGGAACACCTGGAGTCCAATCAGTGGTTAGAACCAAATCAGGCAGGCTTTCGTGCGAATCACAGCACGGAGCTGGTTATGCTGTCGATCGTAGATGAGCTAAGGAACAGAGCAGACAAGAAAACTCCCAGAGCCCTAGTGCTGTTGGACCTCTCCGCGGCATTTGATACCGTTTGTCATGAACAACTATTGTCGCGGATGAGGGAGTCCGGCATTCAGGGCACAGCACTTGCCTGGTTCGCATCCTTTCTCGAAGGGAGGAAGCAGAGAGTGCAATTAGGTGACCTGCTTTCCACCGCAACATCGATCACCTGCGGAGTACCGCAAGGGTCTGCTCTGTCACCTCTCATGTTCAACATATATCTACAGCCCCTGATCCTGATGCTCAATCAACTGGACTGCCAGGTGTATAACTATGCGGATGACACCCAACTCATCATCCAATTGGATGATAGTCAGGATGCCCCTGCAAGATTACACAACATCTTGAGAAGCACAGCTAATTGGATGTCCGAGAACTCCCTAAAAATCAATCCGGATAAAACCGAGGTGTTGCCAATCACCATAGCTGGCAACCCATGGAGTGACCAATTTTGGCCCAGGGAGCTGGGTACTCCCCCGGAACCGGCGACAGTGGTCAAGAGCCTGGGCATCCGTGTGGACGGTAAACTGTCCATGGAAAAACAAGTTACAGCTGTGATAGGTACCTGCGTCGGCCTTCTCCGACAATTGAGGAAGGTTTCATCTGTGTTATCCTTCTCCTCCTTGAGGAGTGCGGTCTCCGCTATGATTTTAGCCAGGTTGGACTATGGCAACTCGTTGTACATAGGACTACCGCAAAGACTCTTAAAAAGAATGCAGATTGTTATGAACGATGCTGCGAGACTCATCTTCAAAAAACCA
This sequence comes from Lissotriton helveticus, assembly GCF_964261635.1. Classification (NCBI taxonomy): domain Eukaryota; kingdom Metazoa; phylum Chordata; class Amphibia; order Caudata; family Salamandridae; genus Lissotriton; species Lissotriton helveticus. Next base: position 850,878,231 of record NC_136068.1, read on the forward strand.
AGGCATATACACGCCTCCCCCCTTTTGCGTGAACTACATTGGCTGCCAGTCAAGCAGAGGCTAATGTTTAATGGGTTATGCATTGTTCATAAAGCTCTGTATGGAAGGGCACCCCACTATGTGAAGGCACGTTTGCTTCCTTATAGACAAGTTAGGGAGCTCAGATCTGCTGAAGCCTCCCTCCTTGTCCAGCCACGTTGTAGGTTGGTCACGGTGGGAGGTCGTGCTTTCTCACACACTCTACCAGCTCTGTGGAACAAATTGCCTTTGGACCTGCGGAGGACAATAAGTTGATGTCTTTTGGAAAGAAACTAAAAACGGTGCTGTTTCAGCAAGCATGGGGCTGTTCCTAAATGGTAAATCTGCTGCAGCCTCTGAATCGTCTTGTGGACCCTGTCAAAGCGCTTAGAGACCTCTGGGTTATAGTGCGCTATACAAATCAAATAAATAAATAAATAAAAATAAATAAATAATATTGCGAGTGACACTCACCTTCCTGTACTACGCTCTCTGGCTCTCTGAATGCGGGAGCAGTGTTTTCACCTCCCGACCAGCCTCCTCCACTTCAGGGCCGGCTAGGTCCGTCCGTGTGAGCGGACCCGCCATCTTGGGGGGAGAGTAGGTTGGCACACTAAATCCCATTGAGACCACAGGCGCAGGGCGCCATAAAAGATCGTGAAGCTGCGAGCGCGCAGCGGACGCACGCAGCGGGCGCGCCAACGGCATGCCCGTCTGCGCCCGTCCGTGCCAAGGAAGCGCCCAGCGCCCGCCGCGTTGGCCTGTTGGACTTCGAGAAAGTCCCCAGTCGGAATGTAAGCCTCTTTAACTGCATGCACGCTAGCGGTTTTCCCGCTGCGCGCTGCGATTTTAAAAAACCCGCGTTACATGACGAGCTCAGCTCATCATCCGCGTAGCGCAGGTTACGCTCATGACGAGCTGAGCTCGTCATGAGCGCCGAACGGGTTAATTATTTCAGAGAGGTACTTCTCTATTTAGGTGCGCTTCATGCCGACAAAGGGTCTTTTAGGCTCCTTGAATCAGCAGCCCCCCTTGGTGACTTCATAAACAACAGTGTACTAATGTGTGCACTCCTCAATGTGAGATCTCTGCCTAAACACAGTACAGAAATTCAGCTGTTGTTGCTCTCTCATGAGCTCGACTTGCTGTTTCTGACTGAAACTTGGACTAGCCCCTTCTGTGAGGTCGATCTTGGTTGGGCGTGCCCATCAGGCTGTAAAATCCACCACCAACCTTGACTCCGTGGGGGGGGAGTCGGAGTCCTCTTCAAAGATATCTGGAAGGTGGGGACCATTGATATGGATGTGGTTTCTGGAGTCGAGCTTTTAGGACTGACTATAAAAAACGACTCTGAGCTTATCTTCATTGGGATCATTTGTTATAGGTCCCCTGGGGCATTTAGCACACAGCAGCAGCAATCTATGCTGAATGTTCATACTGATATGGCAGCCACCCACCTCAGGTTGGTCACCTTGGGTGACTTTAATCTGTGGTTAAATGGTTCACTTGTCCCTGGGCTCTACAACCAGCTCAACTCCTGTGAAGGTCTGGGCCTCCGCCAGTTGGTTGCGAAGGCCACTCATAGGGCCGGACATATTCTTGACCTTATTTTCTCCACCCCCCACCTCCTGCATATCGGCAAAATTTTTCCAATGGACTGGACGGATCCCTCAATGATAAAAAAAAATCGCTGAATTACAGCTTCCTCAGAGTCTGGTCTCCCGCCCTCGGACTGAATATGCCAGCAGAGACTGGAGGGCCCTGACGCGCTTGAAGAGCGTGGGTCCTGTGTTTGAGGTCGAGGACTGTTTCTCTTCTGATCTGACAGTCACAGATAACTATGCCTTACTGTGCCATAATATTACATCTACATTGGACTCCTGTGCCCCACTGAAAACCCACAGGGCTAAGAGCAGAAACTCTGCCCCTTGGTTTAACACTGCATTGAGCAAGCTCAAACTTACATGCAAACAGGCAGAAAGGAGATGGAGGCGAGGTTATAAGGAGTCTGACAAGCAGTGTGCGACCAATTGGACTTTCTTTTGTATTCAAGCTCCCTTGAGCTGGTGGGGCTGATGAGCCCGGGTTACGCACCTGCGTGCCACGAGTGGTACCGGACCTGAGGATATATTTTTTGGCAGCCTACGCAGCACCCCTACATATATGCCTATTCCCTGCTGACGAGAGGTAACAACCTCAAAACACGTGTCCAGGGATGGCCAACGCGACAGTGATTTTTTGCTCAAGACCCTGGCAGAGGCACACCTGCTGATGCTTACTTCATGGACCACAATGCTATGGGGCAACACGCTGATAGGACAAGCAGTGTGCGACCAATTCGACTTCCTCTGGATCTTCCCTTGACCCAGTACCACATAAGATCTGGAAAGAGCACAATGAAGAGTTGTTCCCCACCTTACAGCTGATCGTGAACCAGTCACTTACCAGTGGGGTGGTTCCTCCTCAATGGAAGCAAGCTTTAATCTCCCCCCTGCTGAAGAAGCTCTCCCTTGATCCTGAATGCCCGGCTAAAATTGTAGAGAGGGCTGTTAGTATGACTCTCTCTTCCTATCTTGAACATCACAATCTGTTGGAAGAGGCTCAGTTTGGCTTTCGGCCAGCTCATGGGACCGAGACAGCTCTGTTGACCGTCATGGACGAGCTTCAGAGGCGGGCAGACAGGGGACAGGCAGCTGCATTGATTCTGCTTGACCTGTCTGCCGCCTTTGATACGGTCAACCATGGGATTTTGTTGAGAAGGCTGAGTGAGTGTGGGGTTAGAGGCTCCGCCTTGCGGTGTTCCGTTCCTTCCTTCAGGACAGACTTCAGGCGGTATCCCCCCCCTTTCAATCTGCCTTTTCCAAGGTGCTACATGGGGTGCCTCAGGGCTCAGCTATCAGCCCTATTCTTTTCAATGTGTACCTAAAACCTCTGATTGCTGTTATCAAGGCATATAATATCGATATCGTAAATTATGCAGACGATACTCAGTTGATCTTGTCATTTGAGGGAGAGGAGGCAACTACAGTGGAAGCTTTTCACAACTGTTTGCAGGACACGGCCCGCTGGCTGCAGGACAACTCGCTACAATTCAACGCAGGAAAGACTGAGGTGATCTGTGCGGCTAACAGGATTTCTCCTCGCCTTCCTAGCAACTTTTGTCCTTCATGTACTGTGTCCTCAATTCAGCCGTCTGCCAGGGTCCGCAACCTGGGCATTATATTTGAAGACAAGCTTACTCTGGAAAGTCAGGTTAAAAAGACCACTACTTCCTGCTTTGCGATCATCAGATCTCTCAGAAACAATTTCCCACTACTTCCCTCTCAGGTGCGTGCACAAGTGGCCAGATGCACAATTCTCAGTAGGCTCGACTACTGCAATGCTCTCCTACTGGACTCCCCTAATTTCCTGTTGGACAGACTGCAAAGAATACAGTTGACAGCGGCCAAACTAGTGTTAGGTTTACCTAGAAGCTCCTCGGCATCTGCAGCTTTAGCTGAACTTCATTGGCTCCCCTTGAGACAGAGGGATCATTTTAAGTCTCTCTGTCTTGTTTTTAAAGCCCTTCACGGGTTAGGATCTGTGCGTATGCGCAAAAAATGTAAATGGTACACTCCAACAAGAACACTGCGCTCCTCTTCGGCTAGACTGGTCATGGTTCCAAGGTTTCGGAAGGTCAGATCGGGGGGCAGATCATTTGGGGTGGCAGCTGCAAAATTGTGGAATAGTCTCCCTTTGGAAATCAGGCAACTTAGAGAGCTTCTGCCCTTCAGAAAAAGGGTAAAAACCTGGCTGTTTTCCCAGGATGTAGTAGCCTTTCCCGGTGTCTTGCACTCGCTCCCCCTTGAGTTATGTTTCCAGCGCCAGGTACCCCCCACGTGCACCCCCACCCCCCGGAGTCCCTGGGGGCCCGCAACGATGCCTTTCCGTGGCGGCAAGGCATTCTCAAATGCCTATCCTAATATGGCTGGCGGTGTCTAATAGACACCGCCACCATATAAACTCTTTTCCGCCCCGGCCGCAAGGCGACCGGGGGCGGAAAAGCAGCAGACGGTCTTTCCATCCACCGCGGTACCCCCCGCCATGCTAATATGGCGGGGGATCATTCAGGGTAGGATGGCGGACGGATCGCCCCCCCAGGCCGGCGGTGGCTACTGTTAGCTTGGCGGGGGTGATCCGCCCGCCATCCTAATGGGCCCCCAAGTGTCAAAACCTCTTTCTCTTATCTATCCACCCAGGTCCTCAAATGGCAGAGGTCTGTTGTTCCGGGTGCATGGCCAAGGTTTATGGCTGTCTCTGAGAAATGCACAGATGTGCTCTCCCAATCTCATGTGTGGACTGGAGACAAACTAAAAGGCACACAAAGGAGCTTAGTGCAGAGAAATGTCCACTTTCTAGAAATGTCATTTCTAAGCTATTAATGACAAATCCACCTTTAGCACAAGGGAGGATTTGCCATTGTGAATCCTATTATAGTAAACAACATGAGGCTGCTCCACTGTTAGCCACCACTGCAGGTTAAAGTAATCTCAGCCATTCCTCCATGTTAACCTATAGGGGTAGCAAACTCCATCGGTAGTGAAACACACATGGGGGTTCTTCACTACCTGGGCAAGGAACACACATTTGTACTTGCCATGATATTCACCTATCCCTTGCTCTACCCCCCGGGGTGCTCTTGTGTTAGCGAAAGGCACTCTTAGCATTGGCAAATGATTTAGAAAGGCCAACCTAAGCATAAGTTCTAATGCACACACACCAGCCTGCAGTGGAAGGCTTGAGCCATGTTTGAAAGGCTATTCTTGTGGTGGCACAATCAGTGCTGTGGCCTACTATTAGCCAGTGTAGTAATTGCCCTGGGCATGTGGTATACCTCTTTACAGGGTACTCAGCACCTAAACAAATCACTTCCTTGCATGTGTAGGAAGGGCACATTGCATTACAGTGAGGAAGTGCCCAGAGTCCTAAGGCCACGAAAACAGAATCAGCAAAAAACAAGAGATAAAATGAAAAATGTTTCAGAAACACTCCCTCTAGAGTATCAGGTCTAACACTCCTTCTGCTATTGTACTGGTCAACTGTCACAACCAACATAGATGCCTGCCTGTCTACGTTGCTTACAAAAACTGCAAGTCCAATCTGTAACAATTTGATAAATGTATCACAACACATAGCCAACAAGTAATTCGAATGTGTACCATACTATTACATTTCATTCACTGGTCATGATTTGAGAACTCATCTTCTTGATGTGCCTCCTAACTGCAACTATATATTGTAAGGAATTGGATCAATAGTTGGAGTGGATGATAGTCCACCAGAAGCAATTATGTCACTATCATTAATAGGTCCAGTAGAGGAGTCAGTTATTTAAACCTGACCTCAATCTCTTGTAGCTATGGCACAGAGCAGACAGGCTTAACTTAAAAAAACATGTAAAGAATTTAGAAATACAAAGGCAATTAAAAAGCCCACAACACACCAAAAATCCAAAAAGGGGAAATGGAGATATGGCTTTTTTAAAGTTATAAATAAAAAAAGGGCCAAAAAGTGTTAAGCGCCTGTTAAAAATGGGGTGTCTTGTTGTCAGAGTGTATGCCCTGCACAAGCAGGAACCACCACTCTTGTCAGGGTAAGCTGGATACACAGTAAACGATAACTGGTGCTCAACCTCTAGTAGCTTGGCACAGAGCAGCAGTCAGGTTGATCTAAAGAGGCAAAGAGTAAAATATTGGGGCAACAAACATGCACAGTAACACAATGAAAGCACCACAAACATTCTCCACGCAGGGTTAGAAAAGTAGATTTTTTTTTATAAGTAAAGCAAGACCAAAGCAACAAAATTCCAAAACATAGAACCGGAGTGATGAATTTTTAAAGAATAAACCAACAAGTAGTGCTTAAAAGCAAATAGCACTTGGGGTTACTTGAGGTTGAGCGGGACAAAGGTAAATACAAAGTTCAGGTTGACTACGATGGAGGGCAGGCCAGGTATAGGACTCACGCAGGTCCCGCTGAAAAAGTGCCTTGGATGGAGCACGCATTGACGTTGAAGACTCAATACATCGGTTCCGATCCATGCTGGCGACTAAGGCTTCATCAACGAACCCCTTTATGATGCAGGTCTGCATCGTCATCGAGCTGCACTGTCCGTTGCTGTCGAGCAACAGTCTGTTGAAGAAATGTCATCGATCAGCTCATTCTGATTGGCACAAAGTAGTCACTGCATCCATTTGATGGTTCTGTAAAGCTGGCTGTGCAGCTTGAAGGGGGCCAGATGTGGTCCCCATGTGTTTATCTAAGTCACCTTTCAAGACCCCAGGATTGGATTGGCACCAATTGGCAGGGCAGGACTCACTGATGGTAGAGTCCAGGTGCTATTGCAGGGTTGATGGAAGTCTTTAATGGCCCTGAGTTTTCAAAACAGGGGACAAGCCCTTGGAGTCATTCTTGGTTCAAGTGAGATCAATCCAGTCATTGTCCTCAGCAGGGCAGGGATTAGGAGGTAGTTGGGCAGCACGGCAAAGCAGAAAATAGTACTTCCAGAGTAGCAGTCAAGCAGAGTGGCAATCCTTGTAGCACAGTAGTCTTTACTCCTGGCAGAGTTCTTCACAGGTCCAGTAGTGTACTGTCTCTGTAGGGCCAGAGGCCTAGTCCTTATACCCCATTTTGCCTTTAAATTGGGGGTGACTTTAAAGCAGGCTCGTAAAGTGCACAGGTTACCCTTTATTCCCAACCTTGGCTCCAGACTATGAGTTAGGGGTAATCAGCCCTTTGTGTGGGAAGCAAAGTACTGCCTATTCAGATCACGTTCCAGCTCGCTCTTTCTGCCCAGGAAGAGCTATCAGAATGTAGATGAATGAAGATGAGTTCTCTGCCACACCCAACCTTCCTGTGTTTGTGGCTGTTTAGAGGGAATGCACAAAGTGTGGCTGCCACCCACCCCACACATCCCACACATGTGTTGGAGACAGGCTTCAAGGCACACAAAGCAGTAAGGGGAGAGAAAATGCCCACTTTCTAAGAGTGGCATTTCTAAAATAGTGATGTTAAATCCAGCTTTACCAATAAAGAGGATTTTTCCTTACCATTCCAAAGATATAAAACATGATGCAACTACTCCTTTCCGATCAGGAATTACAGCTTAAACGTATAGTAAGGAATTCCCAATGCTACCCTATGGGGGAGTAGGCCTCACAGTAGTTAAAACTAATTTGGGGGTTTGTCAGTACTAGGACATGCAAAATGAAAAGTACATGTCCTACCTTTCACTCACACAGCACTCTGCCATTAGGGCTACCTAGGGTCTACCTTAGGGGTGACTTATGTTTAATAAAAAGGAGCGTTTAAGGCGTGACAAGTGGTTTTAAATGGCAAGTTGAATTGGCAGTAAAATGGGCATACAGGCCTTGCAATGGCAGTCCTGCAACAGGTTGGAAAGGTCACTTGTGTGTTTGGTACAACCAGTATACTACTTTATAAGGGACTTACAAGTAAACTAAATATGTCAATTGGGTATACGCCAATGTTACCATGTTTAGGGGTGAAGCGCATGCTCAGAGTCCTAAGGCCAGCAAAAAGAAAGTAAAAAAGTATGGGTGACCCTTTAGAGAGGGCTATTTTTCAACAGCGACATATGTGGTCCTCTTCTTGCAGTTGACCAGGAGACTGACACAATATAAGGTGGACTGCAATGCAACACGGGTCAGACACAAAACCCAGGTTTGACCTCGTAAAAAAATTCTACCTTCTTTTACCTTCTGACATGGAAGTCAAAAATCCTCAGCATAGCAAGGTGCAGGATGTGGACGAGAAGGGCTCCACGAGGCCTGAAAGCCATTGAAAGAGGTCTTGATGAAGTCACTGACTTTTGGTAGGAAAGCACAGAGTGCCATAAATTCAAAATTCCTGCCCAGGAAGGTCCTTTCATAGGCTGTTACTTTTGGCACCTTCGCCCGGTGTAGATTTCTACGTTTGGACTTTTTGGGAGCTCAGATTCCTAGAGCAGGGCAAAGCTGGGAGCGGTAGCGGAACAGGGCACCATAGGTGATATGCGCTCTTTGCAACATCCCACTGAAATTAATTTGTCAGGAATATGCAGGCATACGAGCCTTCAATTTTCATATTCAGGCTCCAGAAACTCATAATAAAGACACAGGTAATACAATGTTATTTCCTCTATAGACATATATTTCACTACAGCTCCCATGGTCTATTTTAAACAGCTCAATCAGTCATGGGGTGGGGGTGACTATAAATATATTTATGTTTATTTATTTATTTATTTGTGCTTTTTTATATAGCCCGGACTTTACCCAAAGGTGTCAGAGCGCTTCACAATAGGAACAGTTATGATACATGAGGAGACAATTACAAGTGAGCAAATTACAAAAGCAAATGTTAAGTTACATGAGGCAAAAGTGACAATTGTGAGCAAACAAAATACATGAGGTAGCAAACGATGCAAAACAGGAGGAAAAAGTGACATGTGTGCAGGTTACAAGATAAAAAAAAGTACAATTAGAGGTATAAACTGCAATATATGGCAGTACTTGCACATAGACTGACATGCATAATTCCATTCACCTGTGAAGTCAGTTTTGTTCCTCCATTCACCTGTGAAGTCAGTTTTGTTCTGGAGTGGAGCTGAGTTAGTTAGAATTTATGGCTGCCGGTTTTAGCAGCATTTCAATGTTTTACACTAAAAGAAACTGTGGTTTTTGGTGGCTAGAGGAGGACTGTCATTGCTGTCAGTTCTCAAGTTTGCTGTTAAAGTACCAGGGGAGTATTTCTCTGGTTGTTCTTTGTTACACACCAGTTGGTGTGTTTTAATTTTCAGAAGCACAATGAGCACTTGATTTATTTGAATTCATTTCTTCTTTGTGGAAGTCTCATGACCTTTTGTACTCTATAAGCTTGTTGCTATGAAGAGCTGTTTAGCTGTAATTCTTATTCTGTTTGGCAAAGAGTGCTGGGCTTCTGACTTTATACTGATAAGTGACTATTTAATTTTTTACTTTAGGAATGTTTTGCTGCTAAATCACCGAGTGTTTTTTTTACTTCCTGCTTTTTCCTAAACTCCCAAAATACAAGACAGGTTCTTCTATTTTTGTAAGGGGAGTCTTTCCTGGGTGTCATTTAAACTTGGGAGATATATGAACAATTTGTGATTAACATTTTCTTTTTGTGAGTAACTATCATTTACCTAAAGGGTTTTTGCTTTTTGCTGATTTCTGTCCATTGGCTGCATACTTCCCATTACAGAAAAGAAAGGATTTTCTGAATCTAATGTTTGGTGACATTGTTTGATTCATTGATGAGAATATTCATCATTGACTAACATACTTGAGATTTACAGTGTGTGCATGATATGCATGGATTTCTATATAACACATAACCTGCCTTAAACTAGTACAACAAAGGTTTTGAATGAGGATTTTTTAATTTACTTGTGATTTGTTTGTATTGTAGCATTTTTGTGTATATCAAGGAAGGATATATGAGACTAAATGTGATGCATAAGGAAAGTTAATGGTTTCATAAGGCTGCACCACATAGCAAAATGATATATATAAAGTTATCTTCTAATAGCAGTAAGAGTGGAGACCTTAATCCGAACTTGACAGAATTTGCTGTTGTAGGAAAGCTCAGATAGGGAGCACCTGAATATTTGGACCAACAGCAAAGCACTTCCTTTAGATTGACTTTGCAGGTTTGCGCAGGTACTCCAGAGGTCTTTGGAGCCAAAATATTTTTAAGACCCATTATTTTCAGGCTGTTAGGAGGAGTACGCTTTGACACAGCCAAGGGTCCCAGGACCTCAGGAATAGCACGTGGGCGTCAAGACTTACTCCAGCAGAAGCCACCAGCAGGGTCCAGGGCATGTCCAGTTGGAACTGGTCAGCTGGGTTTTTCAGGAAAAAGGGCTTCGAGCAGCTTCTTGGGTACCTGTAGCTTAACAGGGTGTTAGACAACTGACCTCTGGTGTCCACTTTTTGGCTTGGGTACATGTGGAAGCAGATGTAGCCTTTCAGGTTTCCTCAAAAATTTCACAGAAGGTTCAGAACTTCTTCTGTCTTCAACACGTCCAGTAAAGTTCTGAAGAGGATACCCAGGGAATCCACATTCATGCATGGCGCTAGCTTTTGGGTGGGTGTGAGGGTGACTCCTGGTGCTTCCCTAAGCAATGGGGAAAAAATTCCCAACAGTAACCATACTCACATTTGTAGCAGTTCATGTGTTCCTTACTGCAAACAGTTCCCACAGTGTCTCTTCTCTACTTAAAACCAAGATGGCAGACCTTTCGTCCCTAGTGCAGCACTCTTGTGCTCACCCCGGGTGTAGCCAAGGAAATGAGCAACCCCTTCTCTGCGGTCACTCTAAACCAGTTCTGGGGACAGCTGCTTTTCCAACTAGGTGGACAAAGGGGGACCCTTTCCAGGTGTCAGGTAGCATTTGCCTGTGACAGGGTAGGGTAATGATGTTCCTGTACACAGTCCAGATGGTCATCTTGCCAGAGAAAAAAAGACACCTCCCCATACCCAAAGGCCTTTGTCTGAGCTCTAGGAGCAAGTTCACACCTTATCAAGGGAGCTATTCAGATCCTGGGTGACAGTTGTGGCTCATACAAAATTGGCCTCTAGAGGTTTTAGACAGGGAAAAGGTAACTTCAGAAAAATGCCCTTTCTAAAATATTATTTATTTATTTTATTGACTTGTAAAGCGCCTGAATCACCCCCAAAGGGGTATCTCCGCGCTACAAAAGTGCAACAGTCAGGGCATATTAGAAGCGAGTATTTTAGAAAAGCTCTGTTTTAAGAAGCTTTCTAAATAAAAAGTATTCTAGGCCTTTTCGGAGATGGATAGGAAGCTGATTCCAGTAATAGGGGGCTTGGTGGAAGAATGCTTTCCCACCCAAGCGAGATTTTTTAAAACGCAGAACAAGGAGCAAGGATTTTGCTCCTGAGCGAAGAGGTCTGAGTGGCTGGTATTGAATAAGTTTTCTGCTAGATAACCAGGACCTTTGCCGTTTAGTGCTTTGTACACAATGCAACATATCTTAAATCTAACCCGGTTGCGTATTGGAAGCCAGTGTAAACATTGTAATAGTGGGAGAGAGGCTGTTCTGGCAGGAGAGTTCGAGACAAGATGAGCCGTGGTTTTTTTGAACTACCTGAAGTCCTTTTAAAGAAGAATCACTAGCTGAAATCAAAATGGCATTACAGTAGTCCAGGCGGCTTATCACCAGTGCTGGGATGAGTGTTTTTCATATTGTCAGGGGGAGAAAGGGAAATACCATGCGTAGGAGGCTTAACATATGGAAGCATGAGCCCACGGTGGTTGTAACTTGCTCTTTCATTGTGAGTTTCTGGTCCAGATGTATGCCTAGGTTCTTGACCACAGCCTTTGGGACAAGGGTGGCGCCTAACTTGGGTGGCCACCACTCTGGAGACCAGAGCGGAGGGGCTTCTTATAACAGCATGATCTCAGTTTTCCCAGCATTTAGCTGTAGGAAGTTATTCCTCATCCATGTAGCGATAACAGTCATGCCTTCCGTGAAAGCGGTCTGAGTGTAGTAGGAGTTTTTATCAAATGACAGTAAAAGCGGAGTGTCATCAGCATATGATTACAAATTATGTTTGTAGGTGTTTCATAGCTAGAAACATAATTTTTTTAATACATTATATGAATGTTTCCCTATGGAACAGCTAACCCTGCCACAAGAAAAACTTCTTTTGAGGCATTTTCACTGTAGGGACATGTTTAACATTAAATGTTTACATGTTCTACTTTTAAATAACATGGATCCTGCCTTATAGGCTGTAAGGCCTACTTAGAAGTGACTCATTACTATTTAAAATGTAAGGTTAAGGCCAAAAAGAGTTATTTTGACAGGTAGAATTTGCAATTTTTAAAACCACCCAGACAGGCTGCAATGGTGGGCCTGCAGTCATGTTTGCACTGTCCAGTGGGAGCCACATTGATTGCTACAGTCCACCAGTGACATTTACCTTACAAGCCCTAAGTGCATGTTGTACCATATAATAGGGACTTGTAGGTAAGTACAATGTGTCAATTAAGTGTATAGCCAAATTCAACATGTTTTATGGGTCACAGCGCATGCACTGGGACCTGGTCAGGAGAGTTCCAGTGTGCAAAGTCAAATCAAATAACACCATCAGTCAAAAACAATGTGGTGATCATGCAAAAATAAAGATTTTTCTACATCAGTTCAAATCTTTTATTCGATTAACCATTATATTAATCATAAAAAGTACATCATATGTAAACATTTCATCATAAAATCACAGTTGTTATTAATACATTATTACGCTTAAAAAAGGTGAAAAAACTAAAATAAGGAAAATACACTTTTAGTCCATTTAGAAAGTTAGTACAGGTATTCATAAAATTCAGCTAGGGTTCGTTTCTAGAGCTTTACGAGTAGTTATACAAGATTTCAAAAACAGTGCTAGATTCTTTGCCACATATTGTGTATCAAGCTGCTGCAAAGCTAGAAACGCCGGGCGACAGGTCCTCAACCCCATTTGACGTAACAATGGTAAGACCCAACGCCTGCGTGCTACAGCATAATAGTGGCAAAACAGTGGTACATGCATGGTTGATTGAGGGGAGACTTTATCACATGGACATTTTTCCAATTCATGGGACCAGTTTAGCGTATTTGGAAAAGTAACCAATCGAAAAAACAGATTAAAACGCAACCTGGTTAATAGGTACTTTTCATGATTGGATATGTAATATGATAAATAGGGCTGTATGCCTGGGGACACTTGGACCATCAAAATATGAGCGTTGGATTGCTTCGATATTTCTCCAGACATACGGAGTTCCCTTAAATGATTAAGACAATGATGTTTCAGAGATTGTCTACTCATCTCATTGATTGTTGAGGGCTCAATGGCATACTGTATAAGGTCGAGATCTTTCAAGAAGTTGACCACGTACGCCAACCATGGGATGTTTTTCCAGGACGACATCTCGAGACATTCTGAAATCAGGGCACGTGTAAGGTGGCACTGAGGCTTTGTCCAGATACGGTGCCATAGGAGCAGTGGTTGACATTTGATGTAATCAGTTAGGTAGTCTATCCCAAGCTCTATGTGGCAACCGTAAGTGGGGGCACTCCGTGGGAGGGCCAGCAGGTATTTGACAAAGCCGTTTTTAATTTTTTTGTAATTCAGGGGTGTTTACATAGCCCCATACACCGGCTCCGTATGTGGCAATGCTCAGGCATTTAGCTTGATGAATTTTGAGCAATACAGGGGGAGTTGGTTTACCCATTTTTCTCGAAAATGAGACGAGGGCAGAAGTTGCTCGTTGGTAAAGCAATTTCCTCGTTACCGTCGCCCTTTTCCATGTTAACTGGTCGTCTATTAAGATGCCCAGGTAAGGGTATTCCCTAACGCGTTCCAGTTTTGATTGCTCAATGCAAAGATGTTTGGAGCTTTTTACTTTGGGCCCTGTTTGCATGACAAAGGTCTTGGTCTTATTCACCTTTAAGCCAAGCGAAAGCATGAAGTTACAGTATTTGTCCAGCTGCTTCTGAAGTTGTACTAAGGTCCGGGCAAAAATTACGGAATCGTCAGCGTAGAGAAGTGCTGGGATAGGGCGCTGATTGATGGTAGGTAAGTCCTGGCTCCCTTCTAGCATGGCTGCTTCCAGGCCATTGGTGTATAAATTGAATAGAAAGGGAGCCAGGACACAGCCCTGTCTTACTCCACGGTTTATTGGAAAAGAGGGTGTTAGCTCCCCACCCGTACCAAATCTTACGCAAGCCGAGGCGTCAGTATAAAGCTCGCGCAAGAACTTGATAAGGGGTGGATCAACGCCCAGCTCGTCCAGAATAGACCACAGCTTGGCGTGGATTACACAATCAAACGCCGCGCTGAGGTCGACGTAGACCATGAATAGATTGCCCCGTTTTGCCCCAACATACTTCCCTATTAAGAGTGTCAGGTTTAGGGCCTGTTCAACAGTACCCAGTCCCTCCCGGAATCCATACTGTAGGTCCGTGATGATGTTCTTTTCTGCCGCCCAATCCTGTAGTCGATCCAGAATTAGACGGCCCGCCACTTTACCCAGTGAATCCAGGAGGGAGATGGGCCTGTAGCAGGCGGGGTTATTTCTCTCACCTTTTTTGAAAATTGGGAGCAGTATGGAGGAGGACCAAGAGTCCAAAAGGCCGTTATTTAGTACTGCCGCCATTAGTTGGGTAATTATTGGAGACCATAAATCGATGTTTGATAGGAATATATCTAAAGGGGCACCGTCTGGACTAGGGGCCTTTCCAGTTTTTGAAGAGGATAGTGCGCTTATGACCTCTCCAAGAGTGAAGTGGAGGTCAATTGGATAGACCCCTTTTTTATGAGGTTCGCTCGCTGGAGTAGGATGCGCGGTGCTTGACGAGGGGGGGTCACTAAAGATTTTAGAAAAGTGTGTCACCCACTCGTCCGCAGACACAGCTACATCCAGATGTTGATGTGAGCTACCATCAAGTAGAAAGGGTGATTTTACTACTTGCCAGAATAGAGAGCTGTCCTTGGTATTACAGCTCTCATGTAATTGGGCCCATAGTTTATTTTTGTGGTCTCTTTTACAGCTTGTTTGGGCCTGCTTATATTCAGATCTTAATTTAGTTATTTTAGATTGGTCTCTAATTGGATTATGGAGCTCTTTCTTTAGGGCGTTTAAAGCTTTCCGGCATGCCGTATTAAACCAGCCTGGTTCCGTATGGCTGCCCGGTTTACAGGTTCGAAATAGAACCTTCTGAATGACTTTCAAGATTTCCCCGAAACTAGAAATAATTTGCTCTGAGGAGGATACCTCATCAAGACATGTATTTATCCATGGGAGTGCTTTAGAGATCACAGAGCTTGATGTTACTGCTGGATCTATCCTTGACCATTTCACGGAATAGCCGTTAGTTTTGTCCATGGACAATGACTTTTGGGTCAGTAGGCTATTCTTTGTTGGGTGGGGAACACTCATAGCTAGCCTTAGTACTAATGTGTTGGGGAAATGATCACCTGAAATTTCTGATCCTGTACTAAACTGGGAAAGTGTACCCTTTAAGGAATATGTACAAAGTATAAAATCTATGGTACTAAAACATCCCCTGCCGTGGAAAGTAGGATTAAATTCCACGGGAGGATCTACGAGTTCGTTGGCATAAGTCAATTCCAACGACATTAAACAATCATTAAAAGATTCACCTACAGGGGAATGAGTGAAGTGTGTCATAGGACAGTCGTTTTCATCTAGGAGGCCACAATCAGATTTCTTATAATGAGAGCACAACTGTACATTGAAATCCCCTCCCCAAATTACATTATACATAGCTAATGAGTGCTTAGCTCGTTGTTCGCCTAAAAAAAGTGAAATTGCGGACACAGTTTTGACACATTCTGCAGGAGATAAATTATTGTAAAAATTAACAAGACTATATGACATACCATTTTTAAAAGTAATCAAAAGAATTTGATAATTCGAGGTAGAACACTGAACAGAAATTTTCTTTACATCAAGCTTGTTTGATATATATACCACAAGACCCCCCTTAGGTCTGCCATGTATTGATGGGGTGGCCGGTGAGTGGAACGTTAGATAACCTTCTACGTGCAGTGGATCAACAGTCCATGTCTCTTGGAGGCACACAATCTGGTAGGAGTTAACATAAGCCAGCCAAGATGTCGATAATACTCTGGGTCGCAGACCAGCTACGTTCCAGAATAATATAGGCACTAGATAGGCTGACGATGTTCCTTTGGTAGAAGGAGGCCTTCCTTTTAGGGATGGTGTGTTTCGTAATGAGCTACGGTCGGTGTTAGGTGGAGAGAGCAGACTCTCTCGTTGTTTGTCAGGTGTAGTGGTGGAACAAGGCTGAGAACCAACGTGATGGAAAGTATGTATGTCCACTAAGTCTATTTGCATTTCCGAAATTGGTAAAGGCGTTGTTTCATTCGGCAAAGTTGAGAGTACGGGAGAACTTGATGGTATCGGGACTGGAGGCCCTGTGGGGGAGAAATTCCTATCATCCATGACATTAGCTATTGGTGGTCCGTCCACCATCTCCAAGCAGTCGAACCTGTTGTAAGTGGGAACACCCCTCCAGTCCAAAGAAGGCATGGCAGCTCTACCACCTTGCCCTTGCCAATTTATCCAATCCGGATTTTTGTTCCGGTTCCCGACCTGAGTCCAGTTCCACTCTGGGGCTGGTGGTAGGGACTGGGCAGGAGGGTAGAAGAAAGCTAATCTTTTCATACCAATTCCTTCGGTAGATGTTTGATCACCCCATGGACAGATATGTTCTACAGTTTGGGGGTCTTCAAAGTTTATTATAATGCAATCCCCTGGGATAGTTTTTTGCTCTTTCCCTACCCAGGGGACTCTACGGACTGAGACAACTCTGTTGTTAGCAAAAGGGGGAAGTGGGCGATTCATAGACAACCAATGGAGCACCTTATTTTTTAGGGACCATCCAGGTTCTTCAGAGTTGACATGCAACGCTGGAACCCCGGTCATTATAACTACAAACGGCGTTGCCTCTGGGGGGAGGTGAACAGAGCGTGCTGCGTTACGTCTTATATTTTAAGCCGCATTTTTGGAGGCTGGAGTTTTAGCTATAGGTCGTGTGGTTGGTAAACTAGTAGGTTTGCCTGTTTGGGCAGAAGGACCAGAGAGGGAAGGGATACCAGAATTTTTTGCAGCAGTATTGATTGTTGATTGCTGTGGTTTAGTATTAGTTATGGGGACAGGCTTTTGATGGACCACCGCTGTGGTGGTCACCACTTTGGGGGCTTGAGGGGTTTGTTGGGGAACTGTACCCCCGGGCTTTGTTGATTTTGGCTTATGTTGTTGGGCCACAGTACAAGAAGGCATAGGGATCGAGCTGTTCTTTGTTTTTAGTTCTGATGTTAGTATAACTAATAATTTCTCGATCTTTGATAACGCTGATTCGATGGGTTTAAGATGCAGTTTAATTAGGGCCTCTATAGGGGCTAAAGTATGTAAATCTTGTGGCGGGGAATCCCGCCCACTGCATATGTTACCAGTCGAAACAGGATTGAGAATGCCAGGTGGAGGGTTTATTATTTCTGGCGTTGTTAAGACATTTGGCTGTTGAGATAATTCTAGTTGGGATAAATGATGAACTAATGAGGGAGAGTCTTCATTGAATTGTGGCAGGAGAACCTGGTGTGAATCGGTAATATTTATGGAAAGGTTATTATTATCCTTTTGGTCTTTTCTCCTTTTTGGGATGGCACCTTCCCGCTGTCCCCTAGTGTTAGGAGATGGAGGGTTCTCCTCCGAGTTGGAAAAGAGAATCGGAGTTCTCTCAAGTGAACGGGAAGGTCGGGATGCAGAGGTGTGTGATATTTGTGTTGTGGAAAGGTCGGTAGATACCGATAAGTCCACTATCCCGGGAACCGTTTGGGTCTCGTGTTGGAAGTCTGAGGCTAGGATGCGTTGCGGTGTTACAGCAGATGCCAGTATGCCCAGTGAGGAGCGCCTGGCTGCAGCTAGGTCTTGTGAGACCCTCCTTTCCAACAGGAGCACACCCTGATTGATGGCATCATTTGCCTTGGCAATGAATTGGTCTATTGGACCTATAATCTGGGCGGCATGCGCAGCTTTGCTGTTTCTAGTTATTCTGGGAGACATAATTATCAGGAACTATATAAACAGTTACACTTCGAAGAGAGTCCAGAGTGAACAAAATGAGATGATATGTTTTGTTGGGGGCCCACAAAATATAATGTTAATAAGGTGGCCCAGTCCAGTCTTACCCGGTCTGGAACGGGCTAGAACGGGCCCGCCCTTGGCCCGGGCTTCGCCCGGCGTCCCGCGAGACGGGGGTGACGCGCTATTTCAGCGCCTCCTGGCGCGCAGATGACGCGTGCGCCGCTCGGGATGCTGGGGAGTGTGGTTTCTTTACCCCCCTCGTCCCACGCTCCACTCGGCCACCAGGACTCCGAGATGACAGGGGAGTCGGGCAGCGGGAGGCGGGAAGGCGCTCAACCGAGGGCAGAAAGTCTCCGGGAAGGCTGGCGGGCGTCAGGGCAAATTGCGGCAACAGCTTGGCAGTATCAGTGAGTGTTCCACCCCTCGACCGGGGTGACGCGCTATTTCAGCACCTCCTGGCGCGCAGATGACGCGTGCGCCGCTCGGGATGCTGGGGAGTGTGGTTTCTTTACCCCCCTCGTCCCACGCTCCACTCGGCCACCAGGACTCCGAGATGACAGGGGAGTCGGGCAGCGGGAGGCGGGAAGGCGCTCAACCGAGGGCAGAAAGTCTCCGGGAAGGCTGGCGGGCGTCAGGGCAAATTGCGGCAACAGCTTGGCAGTATCAGTGAGTGAGTTTTTCTACATATGTTTGCTCCTGTCAGCTCTAGCTTATATAACATTTAGAGATATAAAAAAAACACTTGCTGTGTGTAAGCTGCCCAAGAAATCTTGGGTGACTTTTAAGGGAACCTACTTGAGTGATGTGTGTCCTGCTGCTACTTAGAAATCCGATCACACTTTTCTTTCCCACTATTGTTAGCAATTGGTTGGGCACTTCTCAGGAGTGCATCAAGGAAGACCAGGACAAAGAGTAATGAAGATTACAAGTAAGTAACCGAGGCACTGATCTTTTAGTTTTTTACAGAAGGTTTGTTTTAAAATACAAAATACGGTGCTGAGTGGGTGCTATGCTATGTAGATTTTTATAGCTTACTAATCACGTATTAAGTGCCCAGGTGCTTCCTGGTGGGAAGTCAGGGGCTTGCCTGGAGTTAACCAAAGAGCCAGGTCTGCAGGTTCTTGTGGAATTCAAGAAGTGACATGTAGGACCTAAAGTGGTGGGAGAGGTTCCAACCGTCCGGTTCTTGAGTATGCACACGAGTGAGACCAGCTGAGCAGAGGCACCTGGCGTGTTGGTAGAAGTGGTTGCATGTGTTGAGATAAGCAGAGGCTATGTGGTGTAGAGCCATGTAGGTATGTGTGAGGAGTCTGAAGTGAGTGTGTTTGTGTATGGGGAGCTAGTGGAGTTTCTTGAATTGCAGACTGGCGTGTCGAGGTAGGTTCTGGATGAATCTTGCTGCAGATGTTCTGGATAGTTTGGAGTCTATTCAGGAGTTGTCTGTTGATTCCAGCATAGAGTGCATTGCCGTAGTCCAGTCTGCTTGTTATGAGGCTTGTGTGAATGTTCTCTTGGTGTTTTCGGGAAGATTTTTCACAGCATCTTCAGCAAGTGGAAGCAGGTAGAGGTAACTGGGTTGACTTTTGCGGTCATATCCAGTTTTTTGTCCAGGATGATTTCCTGTTGTCTGGCATGGAGGTTAGGGGTTGGAACAGGTCTTAGATCCACTAACAATCAGATGGAGTCCCGCCTGAGGGGGTTTGCTTCCAAAAATCAACACTTCAACTTTGTCTGTGTTTCGCTTGAGGCAGGTGGACCTCATCCACATTGCTACTGCGGTCATTCAGGTGTTGAAGTTGATCTTGGTCACAGGAATCTTATCTGAAAGAGAGAGTATGAGTTGGGTGTTGTTTGTGTAGGATAGGATGTTGATGTTGTGGCATCATCCAGTGCTGTCATGTAGTTGTTGAACAGGGTTGGGCTAAGAGATTGACTTTGGGGTACTCCACAGATGAGATTTCTGGCTTCTGATTTGTTGGGTGTCATGCTAACTTCCTGTGTTCTTCCTGTGAGGAAGGAGCACATCTAGTTGAGGGCGGGGACTTTAATAACTGACTCATGGAGCCTTTTGATCATGGTGGAGTGGGAGACTGTGTTGAAAGCAGCTGAAAAGTGAGTGCTGCCGTTTCTTCTTGGTCAAAGAGCATCCTGACGTCGTCTGTGGCAGCAATGAGTGCAGTTTCTATGCTGTTGCTTAGTTGGTAGCAAACATGGTGCCCACTTGGCAAAGCTTCACTGCCTCCCATGTTGTCAGTGCTTCTACAGTCCCGCTGAAGCAACAAGATTACCATCTGCCTGGCAGGTATCTTGAGGCATGGGGAGCATTCCTCTGTCTGCAAGTGAGAATCTATGGCTTTCATTGGTCTGGCATACTGGCCACTCCAAAGACCGCAGGCATGAATTTTCTTTTTAATAATTTATTGATTACATTGTTTCAATGGACTGCCTTGTTACCATTCGCTTCCATTTGATTGATATTAAAATTGTTAGACCTATGTATCTCTAATTTCCCGTTATGGATATGCTTCTAATTTTTCTGAAAGTTTGACAAAAAAAGTGTTCTTTTCTTACAACATTCAAATGGATATTATATCGCTACATCATTACTTCAACTGCATTGCTTGAGGTATTAATTGCACTCCACAAACAATACTTCCTTCATAATATGTCTTGACATAGACCTACCCTACCTAAATGTATTGTAGGGAGGGTTTGGCTATATGTTTTATTTTTATTATTGTGTCTCTTTTCACCATGTTTTGATACTCCAACTGAAGAAGTTACAAACCTTTTGACTTATGTGGCCCCCACTGAATCACCCTGGAAACAAGAGATCTCCTCTAAATCATAAATGGAAGCCTGGACCCCAGCCTAAGCAATTTCTGCGATTTGAATTGCAAAACAATGCCCAAAAATACAGGAGCAAGTATACATCAAAAAGATCCGTAATTAATGAAATACTGTATTTAATTTGCAAATAAATATGGAAAAATAGATGTTTCAATTTCAATAGGAAGGTTAAAACGTTTCTGAATTCAGCTTTTAATTCTAAAAGACAAATTGATATGCTAAATTCTAGCATACCACTTTGTCTTTTTGCTCTTATTGCATGCTCTCCTATTGCTGGTGCTTCCATTGAGGCAACAAATTGCATAATTGTGCTTGCTGTACTTGTGCTGCACCAACAAATCAAGGAAGGATACTGACTTCATTTTAGCTTAATTTAGCTTAATTTAGCATTACAGTTTGATTCTTTATTTATGTACACTTTACTAATCTGCTAATGACATCTAATTTTCTATACTGTCGCACCCCCTGGGTAGGCATCCTTGAAATGCTACACTCTACTTTGGCGTCTTCCAGTATCCCCGTCCAACAGCTTTCTTCTTCTCAAGACAGAAGCAAAGGAAACAATGTTTTGACTGAGGAACACTTTTTTCAATTGCAAAATGTTCATTTTTTGTGCACTTTTTGGCTTAAATTAACTATACTTTTTGCTATTATTTCACTTTTTATATTTAATTTCAAGCCAATGTGTTTAAATATTCGTACTTGTAAGAGATACCTGGGTTTTATCTTTTATGAGTTTCTTAGTTTTCACCCTAGTACAGTATTAGCTTTTGCATTACAGCCCATTCTTTACTAGACATTCGGTGGAGGATTTATAAGATAATCACAATACTTTACCTAGATCATCAACCTGGGGGTAGGTGGTAGGTAATTGGGGACTGGACTTAAGGGAGGATGGTGGCAGTAGGGATAAGTTGTTTAATATTGTTATGCATGTCTAATTAAAAATGTGTTTACAAAAAAAAAAGGAAGGGGGGAGCTCATATAGCTCATTTAAGCAATGGATGGTTATAGCCAATGTATTCTGAGAGTTCTGTGCTACTTCAGTGAACCAACGATACCTTTCTGCACAATGTAATAGGCTTTACTTCATGGTATATAAGTACCAGTTGAGCAAACCCTTTCCATCACATGCCTTCACCCATTGTAAAAGCCCTGCCATCCCTGACAACTCTTCTCATCTGGACCCAGTGACACGGAAAATCAGCATCTTCAGTTTCTCAACTTGTTTTGGGCAACCTCTCACCTAGCCTGGTAAAACAGTGCATCGAATCCTTGCACCTTGTGGCAACAGTAAACTAAGCTAAAATACTGAACAACTGTACCAAGATTTTACAGGCTGTATGTAATGTGTAGTGTGTGCCCTATAAACGTGTTGTTGGCTTTATACCAACATTCACCAGCACCACCAAATAAAAGGTAATAACCACTTACTCACTCTTTGCGTTGAAATGTCCCCTTCCTGCATGCCCTCTTGTCCACATCCCTTGCTGAGGATCCTCCACAGCCAGAGACAAATTAAGTCATAGTGTAAACCTTACAGTAAAACAATAATGTATGACTATATATTTGAAAGTATGAATTTAAAAAAACGATTGCCATAAAAAGTCTATTAGCTCAGAGTGTATCTCTTCAGAATGCCTTAAGCTAGCTAAAGGCTAAAGAAAAATAAAGTTAGACAACGGCCCTTTTTAGGACTTAGCCTTTTCTCAGTAATACAATATTTCTATCTTGTCACAGCTCTGCAGGTAATCATCAGATCACTGTAATACATGGTGACATACAATCCCTTGAGATTTCAACCTTCAACTCCAATTGCCAATTTTTATGCTAGCCACGGTCTAATAAATCCGCTGTATCTTTGCTTTATCGCGTGGCGCAGAGAAGAAATGTGATATTTTGTACACCTGATCTTACGGTTTTTAGAAAAAGTTGTATCACAATTTCAAAGAGCTAGGTAAAAAAAACTAACATTGCACTGAATCTGTCCAGTTCGATCTTCAAGTCAAGTCTGTTTTCACTATAATGTGAGACATTTAAACATAATATTATCCCTGTAGTATTGAACACTGAAAGTCATACAGTTTAGTTACTGGGTAAGTTGTCTGAGCTTCACACTAAACATGGTGTGCAATGTGGGATCAAAATGCGACCCATGAAGGTGTCATCTCTGCCAGACGTTAATATATCACTATGTAAAGGAGCTCCTGCTGAGAATCATTGTATGTACATTTCCAGGTATGGCAATCTTGCAAATGTGACCCACCCCTTCACAGTGGAGAACTAAACATGAGAGTGATTTAGCTTTACTGATTGGATTTTCTGTAACAACAATAGGAAAGGAATTTTCTGGAAAAGAAACTAGTTTATTGAATGCTCAATCTGTCAATGGTCATTGTGGGCATTGCCCATGGAGTGCAGCATCCCTGAAAAACTCCAGTCTCAGCCCATTGAATATCTTATTTATTTATTGCAGATGAAAAACAGTTTGTATACTATTTGATGGTCATACTGTTGTAACAACTATTATCTGCTAATTTTACTTTTCCATCAGCATCGCAATATCCCCACGCTCTCCTGTACCACCCTCTTTAGATACTTTATCATGAATGGATGGGAGAACTTCATGATCCCAATTCTGTCTGGTTGGATCTGTGCCCACATTGGCGATATTGACCTTTTCGACGTGCCGATCCTAACAGATAGTTTTTACATGATTACCATTAAATATAATTGG
The DNA here is from genome assembly GCF_964261635.1 of Lissotriton helveticus. Classification (NCBI taxonomy): domain Eukaryota; kingdom Metazoa; phylum Chordata; class Amphibia; order Caudata; family Salamandridae; genus Lissotriton; species Lissotriton helveticus. The sequence goes on from NC_136068.1 coordinate 850,901,542, forward strand.
TTGTTATTTTTTTCACTTATCTTGATATTGTCTTAATTGTTTTTTGTTTTCCATTATGGGTTACAAAAGGTTTTCAAGGTTACAGGCCATGGGGCATTTGCAAAGAGCTGTACTTTCTTTCCTTCTTAGTGTCTCCACAAGGTCACTCAAAGGGATTTGAAAACATGGGTTCTAGAACTGAATATTTTGGCAAGACACAATCCACCAAACTCCTTAAGGTGAACTCAACAACCACCATTCTTTGTCTGATGCAACTTAGTCAAGTAGATCACATGCATCCCTCGATATTCATCATCCTTTATTTACAGGGCAATAAAATGCATGTGAGTTTATTGGCATGACACATTGTTGGTGAAATAATTAAGTTACTGATATACAACCCTTTTGCTGCAACATATGCATGCAATGATTGCTGTATTGGTTTTCAACTGATGTATCCGCTACTGACAGTAGTGATTTGCCGAGATCATTGCACCTCCTTGGCTTCATCTTAGATCCTATGTCATATTAAATAAGGCCATATTGACTTGTTCACCTTTACTTTTGTGAATATAATCCCTGATTTTCTTCTAGAAGCTACCATCCATCCCCGACACCTCAGTCATTTAACCACATGATTTACCACTTGAACACTTCATGGAGGCATGTCCCCTTTTTCTTTCCATCTATGTTATTTCCCTCCATTTGGGTTTTTTCTTTTACATGATTTCACAAGACCGAGCTTCGCTCCTCACATTATCAAGAACAAATCATGCAAGACCTGATTACTGCATTCTACTTATAAAACAAGTTGTTCTACAAGAGAAGACCATTTTTCTGAAAATTCAGGAGACTACGAGTGCAGATGATTTCATACAACTTATTGCTAAGCAAGCATTTCACATTCTAAAATATCTTTGTCCTGCTAAAGCTCTGTCGATTTTTAAACTCACCACATATATTGCTTCTTGTGGAGAAGGTGGATGGATCCATCCTGCTGACCTGGGGCACAGGAGTGACCATGCAATTCCTTTTGCAGTCTGTATAAAAGTCATATTAAACCAACCTATTATTAAGTACCATAGCTGTCAACTGTCTCCATGTCATGTGAGTGATTTTCATCCAATCCTGATTTTTCTGGAATCAACGGATTCTGGAACTTATAGTTTCACTTTCCAGAATAAAGGACATGCCAGTTGGACTAGCTGACAGATAACAAAAAGACTAGAAGAAATGGATTCCATGTAAAAAGTATGTTTTCATTCAGAGGCACTTTTTAACTAAGCACTTTTCATTTTGTGACTCAAGCTGCCAAACCGCAGTTTTGGTGGGTATTGATTTTTCGCGATGTATTGCTAACTGTTTCATTTAAGACTTTTGGAAATTTGTTGCTAACACATCCATTCAGGCGACCATACCTATTATCCTAATGTATTCGCTTGTTAGTTGTTTTATCATATCCACTTTTGCAAACGATATAAACAAATGTTGGGACGGTTACCATACTAATCTTCATCAATAACTAGAAAGTGCACCTTAAAGTAACCCCATTACACACAAAAAACCGTCTGATATCTTAGCTATCATGCAAGTTGTGTTAACTCTTCAACTAATCGCTTAAAGGACCTACAGCAGCACTGGTCTAATTTGCATCAGAACATATTTTACACTGACAAAATTTCCCAAAACACAACTATTTTTAGTTAGGACCTAGAAATTGAACATGCAGATCAACAAACAATGTGTAGCATACTTTATCAATGCAGTTTATGAATTTAATTGATGTGTAACTAACCCACTAAAACTCTTTCAGAAGCATTTGATAACATAACTGGGTATGCGGTTTCATCCTGCACTTGTGCGCACTATCATTAGGTGCTCCTAGAGCAACCTGGACCATGTACCCGACTACAAAATAAAATCCACTCACTGCACCACGTGTACTAACATTCTGAGTGAGCATAAATGCCATAGAGAGTGCCGCAGCAAAACATGAAGCAGTGGTTGAAGCGCATTTCATAAAATAAGCATTGTTTGCCTTTGTAGCATAACCAAAGCCACCCGTAAACGAGGATGTAGTCTGTCAATGTAACCCCCCTGTAAGATGCTGGAATCCCTGGGGTGGCATTCATGATGGTGGAAGGTAGGAGTATCCCAGGGACCACCCATGACGTACCTAAAAGGCACCCTCATGGGCTCACTGTTGGCTACTATTAGGTTCGTACGATTAATGCATAGCCTGGAAGCCTCTTTCCTTGTTCACAAGAGTCTGTAATATAGCTGCATGTGCCCCATCAAAGATGTTGCCTCATTTTCAACATGCCATGGCTTCATGCATGTAATCGGCAGCTCAATGCTGTGGACTAAGAGCACATTACTCTCCAGGCAGTGCCTTGTATTAGTACCGCTGCAGCCAGGGGGGGCTGCTGCTGAACACTAACCAGCTGTGGGAGCTGTCCAGGTTAAGGGTTAGATGCATAATTCCAGCCCAAAATAGAGGGACCATTGAGGCCTTAGAAACAATTGTAGAGATTGATTGTGGTAAAGGGGAGCCACTGTAGCTCCTGAGGTCTGCCCATGGGGTTTGCAGAGTCGCTGCTAGGAGCTGTAGAGGGTTTGTGTTAGTGGACAACTACAAGGTACTGGTGACATGGGGCCTTTAATGACTTATAGCAGCTGTCCATGCCGGCGCTCCAGCTGGAGGCTGGATAAGGCATGGATGGAGGACAGCTGTTGGGAGCTGTGGAGGGCAAGTGGGTAACAGTCATCACCAGATTCGAGGCATCCTGGAGCACTTAAAGTTCATTAGAGAAGTAAGAATGTGGCTGTTTCCATTAAAAAGACTCTATTCCGTAGCCCTGAGATAGAACCAGAACCATTATCACTCCTTCAAGGACAATCTGCAGACTTCACATATGTAGCAGCCAGAACAGCAGACTCTCATGTTGGCAAACACCCAGACTGCTTACTATGTCCCGGTCGGTTATGAAGGATTGATATGAGTCTAGCTTGGCTATTATATAGTAATGTAAAATCATGCATAACCCTGCTGGCCAATATTAGTTCAAAAAGGCTTCATAATAATTTGCTTTTGCAGCTTGGCCTCTTACACCCACATAAAACAGAACCCTTATATGTCATGTCTACCATCCAGTAATGCGCAAGCCCACAGCAACAAACCACCCATCATCATTTGAACAGGCATAAAATAACTGAATAGTTATGCCACATACTGCCAGGGCCGGACTGGGAACCAAAATCGGCCAAAGTGCTCAGCCGCCCCCCCTCCCCGGGGGGTTGGGGGTGCCGCCGAGCTCTTTGCCAGGGCCGGTTTTCGGCCAAATTCGTAACAGGGACGATTTTGCAGCTATGCAAAAACGCCCCCCCCCCGTGCGGCGCACTGGGACATTGCCCGGTGCCCGCTTCGGCCAGTCTGGCCCTGCATACTGCTGCCCACCACAGGACTCTAATTTAGTCCACCACTGCGTGTCCCAACTAACTACTTGCTATGACGGTTTCTTGACATCTCACAGTGACATTCATCTAAGGGATGATCATCACAAAGTCCATCCCATCAGCTTTCTTGTTCATCTCTCCCTTAATCCAACCTATGCCTGTTCAATATCATAAACACAGGAAAAAATCTCAGGATGGACAACCCTGTGCATTGACCAGCTCAGTGGATTGTGATTATAAGAAGTGCAATAAAAGGACCTGGATAGCTGATTAAAGCTGCCAGTTTACCAAAAACCATTAACTATACGTCTGCCTCTTACACTTCAAACAGACTACTAAACTCTGTGCTCCATAACAAGAACTTAGAGGTGCGCAAGCCCACAAATTATTGAGGAGAGCCAAGCCAGAGCTGAGCCAAGGGTTGAGACTGGCTCTAAGAGCTCGTGCAAGAGTGGAGCCTTTAAATTATTTGCTATGTAATTCATGCAAAAAATAAAATTATGATAAAGTGAGAGTTTTAGAGCAAGCACTGAGAAACATCCTTCCCCACCCTGCTGACAATGCTATTAGTAAAATAAGAGGCAAGTCAATTATCATAGATATTCTAAATGTGGCCTAGATTCTTATCATAGAGGAGGCAACATTATAGGCAATTACATCAATCACTAAAGAGTTTTTTTTTACATCCAGTTCATCCTCAACTCAGGTATTTGAAGGTGATCTCATATATGATAATGAACAAAAAGAGGCTCAGTGAAAGAAAGCAGCCTAGGATCACACAGTTTGGTCAGGTATGGAAGGTGGGAATGATCCCAGATTTTCCAGTTTCACACTGTGCATTTCAGCAAGTAGATGGGAATCCCTTTCAGACATCAACGGTTAATGCTTTGTCCTAAATTGCTGAGATAAGATTAGAGCATTGGTGACAGATGGAATCCAGATTTTATTTTTTAAATTTTTTACGTAGCACAAACCTTGCTCAAGCACATAAGAGCACTTGACAACAAACTACGTTAGACCTTTTTTTGGGTAGAGGGAGATTTCCAGAGATTCACAGGGTGCTTAGCTGAGGCCGAAAACCCAAGCTGGCTCCCCATGTTGTATGGTAGGCAACTGTAGTCTATAGGCCACATTGCCTCCAATGAAAGCTCAGCTCGTGTTGGGCTCGAGGTTCCAAGAGAACCTCTGGATGAGCCAGAGTCAGGCTCACCCACCTATATGGTAACTGCATCTTGGTGGTATCCATTTGCAAACTTTATTCAACATCCAGTACAAGTTGAAGCCTTGTTGGGCATTTCTACTGAAACACCACCATGTGTTGGCGAATGCCTTTCCCCGTTAGAATAAACTTTGACACCGTTTTTTAATTGCTAGGCACATTATTGCTGAGATATCAAATATTACTACTGTCTCCGAATTTATGCAAATGATTCAGTAATGGCGTAATGACTGTTTTAAAGATCTCAATTTTGCACCGATTTATTAAGGTTTTTATTTGTTTAGTATGATGAAAAGCAGGAAGTAGTATGTGACAAATAAAAAAAAAATACATGGATTACATATAGTACTAAAAGCTGCATTTGCTAGTTTAGACGTAATATGTATTACGTTTTCTTAGAACGGTGTATCACATGCAATTCAGCTACATTGCGATGACCGTTCATCGGCTTCGGGATTGGGAGCAGCAGACAGTGTTCAAGCCGCGGCTGGTGAAACAAATAGGCAAAAAGTACCCTCTTCCCAAGTAATTGGCATTTAAAATTCAACAAACGATAAAATAGTTACATCGTGTAAGAGAAGGGCTTTGATGCTATTGAGACATTGTTGTGCTGAGTGAGGATACAACCAGAAATGGACAGGCAGAACAGTAGTAGTGCACCTTGCTAATGCCACGAATAAAATGATTGTAAATTATACTTAAAGCGCACTCAAAGCTATTCCACAAATACCACCTGAACTCTCTAAAGAAGTTAACTCATAATTTCTCTCCGAAACAGTACAGCAAACAAATACAGACGCAGAGTTTTTTTTTATTCCTAATAACAAATGGAATGATTTCGGACTATGTTCCACAACATATTTCACCACTTGCAGCTTCAGCGCACATCAAGGGAGCGTAGAGAAAACTTGGAAGCGCTCTTACCATCCCTCAAGTCAATGAGCCCGAGGTAGTGCAAAAGTTTCAGAGAGGAGCACACCACCACCACAATCCCTAAGGTCTGCAGCCCCTCCGACTCGCCGTCACTCCACATCCTCCGCGGCCCCTCGCAGACACCCGCCGGCGCTCTGAGGAAACAGCTGGCGCAGCGCTAGGGCGAGAAACCATCTGCCTGCCGCCGTCCTCCGCGCTGCTGCGCCCGCGCCCGGCTCATTTTCAGCGCGTGCCGCTCCAGTCTGTCCTCGCGCCGCTTTCTCCTCGCTGCTCACGGAGCCCCCCTGCGCGCCGCTTTCGCTCCGCGCCCTTTCTCCCACACGCTCACGTCCATGTCAGCTCTCATTCTCAATTCTTATCCTTGTCTGCGACTCCGCTCTCCTCAGGGCAGTTCCCAAGTGCCTCACCTTCCCCCCCTCCGCAAACAACTGTTCACACACTGCACCGTAGCGGCAACCGCGGGCTCCGAACCTCCCCACGTGGTTTCTTGCTTTCCTTCTCTCCAGGAGTGATTTCCTATGTTTAGTCATTTATTTTTCCAAGGCGAAAGCTTTCCCTGATTTCCAATTACCCTGCTCCAAAGATTCATGAGAGGGGAAACTCTCCCAAACTCCTTGCATTTTTTTTCCTTTTTTTCCAGCTGCCTTTGTGATTTGTAAACGGTGTCTTCCGCACTTTACTAATCGCCTTCTGCTGAAAGAAAACCACCCCAGGTAGTGGGGTGAAATGTATTGGTTGGTTTTTTTTGCCATATGCAGATGTGCACATTCTGAACCAGATGTTCTCAGATGCAAGTTGCCGCCTTCCACTAATAATACGCCTATCTAGATCGATGTATTTCTCTTTGAACAGGTGCAATGATTTTTGCACGGAGAACACTTCGGTGGAATGTACCTTTTTATACCCGAGTCTATGCAACAAAATAACAGATTAGCAAATGTCCCCCATTTCCAAGCCAGGACCTGCGAAACAGGCCACTAATAATGAAATGTATTTACATATTAGCGCTCCTTTAATCTTTTTATTAGTGTTGTTTGAAAACTCTTTTTCATAAAGCACTTTTGTTCCATGCAGTAGAAGCGTCATGAAGCCAAGACTTTTTGCCATGTTGCACTTTACAAGTACTACCTGTACTACATATATGTGCAAAATGTAAGGTTGTTATGACACACGCTGACAAAACAGACAAAGGATCAAGGCAGGTGGTACACCTTGGCTCTGTATTTATAACAAGAAATCCCAGTAGTTCTCTCAATTAGACTTTTTCATATTTATCTAGAAATAGGGCGCAGTGCGTGAGAATATGTAGGAAAGCAGTGTCATTCACATTTTTCTTCTACCCGCCACATCATGGGGAAGAGGGTCAGCCAGTGGCGTAGCAAGGCATGTCTGCCTGGGCTTCCTTCAGAACACGTGACCCCAATGTTTTTCCTTGGTTGCTGGGCTTTACGAAACTTGCCACTTTCTCACAAATACATCTTAGAAGTACATCTACCAAAACTATTAAAATAAATATTTGCCATGCTGCCCCAAACTATGTTCCTAATATTACTGCAGTCAATGCCTGTAATTGGCACACACTCACACTGTGTTACTCCATGACGCATTCACAATAACCCAAAGCTTTATCCTTGACAACAGGAATAAAATGTACACCAACTTTAGCGGTTTTTGGCCCTATATCGTAACCATAATGTACCATCAATTGAAGTTTTTTCAAGAAATATTATGAATTTTTCATACTGTAAATTTAGATTTTAGAGACAACAGGAATCTCCCTTTGAAAATTCTCATTGTTCAAGGCATAGCCCGCAGCTTTGCCTGTAGTACCCATCGGCTAAAGAGTGTGTCCATTCCCGATGGACACTGAATTCATGAAACAGCCTTCCGTCATGTTCTGTGCATAGAACCCAACCCATAGTTATTACAGATAGGTGTACATGGGCCTGGGCATGGTTGAAGGCCAAGCCGTGTCCTGAAAGGATAGTACAGACAGAGGTCTATGGCTGAATGCATCTGTGCAGGCTACAGGTTGTACCCAGCTGGTTCTTTAGTCATAAGTGCAGAGAACAAGCCATGATTCAAAGCCATATCTCGTGCTCAGTACCCACAAGGCATGGCCTTACCCCATATACTAGAGGTAATGTTGCTTTGCGTTTTCATTATTGTGAAAAACACGCTATGCCCAACCCTGGATTCATTTATTTTCTTTTGGATGGAGAACACTTGACTGCTCAAGGGAACACAACTTTTGTAACATGATAGAATTGTTCCGTCTTTAACACTGTATCAAGTCATGGGTGAACAATTCAAATTGGTGGAATACTGAAAGCTCTGCTTCCTGGGTTTCCTCTATCTTTTGCATGGGTTTCTGACTTTTAGACGATTCACGCAAATCACCAGCGCTGTATATTGAAATCCACGTAAAAAGATCTCCATGTGCACTCGCCATCCACACTTTGTATTGCAAGCGTTAATATGTAAAGCTAGCCTTTTGACATTGTCAATGATTGTTGTGTTATGGTTTTTACTTGGTAAAACTGCTGGACCCTCATCAATCTAAAAAAAAAAATCAATGGCTAGAAGCAAAAATATACTTTGATCTCAAAAAGAATACATTGCCATAGTAGTCCCTGGTACTAAAGGAATTATTTTGTGTGTGGATGTTCACCTGTGAAATGCCTTCACTCACAGTGAAGTTAGCCAATAGTAGAACAGGGCTGACTCCAGTGGCTTAGCCTGCCACTCTGCCGCCCATGGTGGTCCTTGCCCTTCATGCCTTGCGGGGGGAGGATTGGACTGGCACGATATTCCCGCTATTCCCGCCCTGTGGCAAATGCATGGAAGTGCGTGAGGTAACCCCCCCAAACGTGCCCCCCCCCCCCTTGCCACTGGTTGACCCTCTTCCCCATGATGTAGCTGGTAGAAGAAACATGTGAATGACATTGTAGCACACCAATAGATGGCGAGGCCTGACTGAAAGCGCTACAAAAAAATATATATTTTACATATCATTTTAGTAATATCAGGAGTTCGTGGCTATTGCCCACCCTAAAAATGAATAGGGCATCTGCCTATTGATTTTTCTTCAACTGACAAATAGAAAAAAGTCCTTACTTTAAAAACCCATTAGAAAGCTAGAAGTGTTGAGAGCTCTTTCCAGCCTAAAACATGTTCATGCCTAACATTTGTAGGAGTTACTTTACAAGCTTGTGAATAGCCACAGACTTCGGGCTATTTGATGTCAGAAGCATATTGCGTGGCTACCTTTACGAACCCTCTCCTAGCCTGCCCTTTTCACACCCATGGCCCTGAAATTACCACTAAGAGAAAATCTGTCATGCAATTCCCAGTGGTAACTAGAGTTTGTAGGCGGACAAATACTGATTTGTAGAAATCCCAACAGCATTTTGCACACTTGGTGATAATAAACTGAACAAAATGCGTTCTTAATCGGATCCAATGTGATTTATTTACGTCGTAGTGATAAAAATTAATATTTCAAACACCACTGTGCAGTTTGTTTCGAGTGCCTAAAGGCCCATTCCGACAGAAACGAACCGCTTGAAAAATTCCTTCGCATATCGCTCCACCTTCTCGAACAAAACTAGTCTGGCAAATCATTTTATCAGTTTTAAAATTTCATTTAAATTACATCAAAACACTAGTAGAAGCGAGAGAGAAACACTTTGAAGACTGGTACCGAATTGACATATTAATGTGCCTTTTCTGCCCCTGAAGGAAGCCTCTAATTGTAGAAATGCGTAATGATGAACGTGAGATGAAATAATGATGTGACAAAAAGCCACATAAGTCGCCGCCTCCCTTCCACCCAGCTCTTGGCTCACAGTGGCGGTTCCCTCCGCACACCACCCGGTCCAGTAATCTGTTTTAGAATGATTTAAAAGTACCTGGCTATTGATCAGTAAAATATTCACTTTGGTGAGCGGTCCATGTATATTGCGGTGGTTTTTGCAAGCGTCGTGTGGCGCCTGAGAATTCGCGAACCGATAAATAGATACACGACTTCCCTACTGTGGGGTGTCATGGGACCAAAAGCCAGCACTGTAGACGCTGCCATAGATGGGATGAAGCCAGTATGCGGGTGAAGTGTTGCTCTTTTCTACAAATTTACCTGTGGTGAAGAGTTTCTTTTCCCTAGAGACAAGATCCACAGAGCAGCTCGGTAAAGATAAAAGTATACATTAAGGTAGATGAAATGTGTTAACAGTTAACCCTTTCCAATAAATGTATTTCTTTTGCATTTGATTAGAGAGTTTATGAGTTTTCAAAATCAAATAAATACATTTAATTTCCTTAGAAAAAAGTCTGGCATTGCTGTGTGTGTATCCTTAGAGGATCCATTTGTAGATAAGTACTCTCATAGGTTATATTACCCTACCCTTCGAAACAATAAAGAAACAAGGAAGGCCACCAAAGAATTATGAACACTTTTCTGTTATGCTCAGTCTATTATTATCAATTATATTTCCAACAGAATCACTAAAATATATGTCTGAATTCTTAGGGCCGATTCACAAGTTAACGTACTTAAAACTAATATCTGCATCTGGAAGTCCAATTGTGGAATTACCGCTCCCAAATGGATGTGCTCAAAACATGCTAGGAAGGTGCAATTTGCCCTGTGATCACATCTATTCATATGTGTGTTTGTGGACTTCTCTTTGCAAGGAATATTAACAATCACAACCTCGCAATTTTATAGATATGACAAAAAGAGGGACCCCGTTTCCTATCTGAATATGTAAACGTACTGCTTTCAAGGGCAGCACTAAGTGTGTATGTGGGATGCAAAATTGGAGAGAACACCCCAAAAAATGGTAGGGAGAATTTTCCCTGTGTTAGAGCAAAAATAGACTTATATGCAAATGCGCTTTTGCTTTTACCGTTATGTATGTGTATAATTACACCATGTACATTTGCACAAGTGTAAATTCTGGCTTCTGTAGTAACCTTTAACTCACAAAGAATTCCACAACTACTCTTGGGAATTCATGACTGTTCCAAATTCCCTGAGATGCCAGCAGAATTTTTGATTCCAGTTGCTGGAATTGGCCCTTTCCGCAGGGTCATCCCTAAACCTTTTGCCTCCCATTTTTCTGACCCTGTTTTCATTGGCTATAGGATTCTGGGCACTTTACCAGTGCTGATCAATGCTAAAGTGCATCTGCTCTTGGTATAAATTATGACAATGATTGGTAACCCATGAATGGCATCTTTGATTTACTGGTAAGTCCCTAGTACAGTTCACCATGTGTACCCAGGGCCTGTAAATCAAATGCTACTTGTGGGCTTGCAGCACTGGTTGTGCCACCCACATGAGTAGCACTGTAAATGTATCTCAGACCTGCCACTGTAGTGTCTGTGTGCACAGTTGTAAACTGCCATGTTGCCCTGGCAAGTGCACCCACTTATCAGCCCAAATCTTCCCTTTCCTTACAAGTAAGGCAACCCTAAGGTAGGCCCAAGGTACACCTATGGTTTTTTTGGTCCAGAGGCTCCCTGATTAAAATACACAGAAGTGCTTCATAAAACTACTGTAATTCCACTTGAAGGAGCACAGAATACCTAAAACACAGAATAGCATATAATAATTGTGCAGATGTGCTGTCTCTATGGGCCCCAGCAGTTGTAGGGGATTTACACTATATGTTTTGGATGATTTGGATATGGTCCCATGTTTGTGTGCATTAAACAACTGATTCATATGTTGTACCCTGATGTATAATGTGCTCATACCTTAGATTGACAGAATAAGGATTACTCTTTTCAGGAGCTACATAATACATGCACAGTAATGTTGTTTTCATGTTTTTTTGTAACATGTGCAATTTACGGGGATTACCTCATTGCCGTAAATGTGGTATGACAAATGCCGGGTTGGCAAAGTGATTTCTGTGACTCATGATCTATGCATTATTAGGACAATTGACTGGTTAGCAAAGTGATGTATGATCTATATGACATCATGGCAAGTGCCTAGTGGCCCAATCACCTATGTAATTGTGGTCTAATGTGTTTTATGTATAATACAAAGGATATTTTTATATAATCTGGTGTGGAGTCTCTTTTTGCGGTATGCCTAGAGTGTCTCTGGTGTGTGTGTGTGTGTGTGTGTGTGTTGTGCTAATGCTTTACACTTTGCTTCTGGGATAAACCTGACTGCTCAGCCAAACTACCAAGGGTTGAGCAGGGGTTATCTTGGGTGTGTAACTCCCCTACCCTGACTAGAGTGGTGGGTTCTACCTCTCTTAGTGCATACCCTAGCCAACCAGAAACCCCATTTCTAAAACCAATGTAATCTGAACTATTCTCCACACTGCAATACTTACTCACTACTTTTTGTCTTTTTAATTTTTTTATTAGTAATCTTTTATTTGAATTCCTTCCTCACTACTTTTTGTCTTTTTTACCTTTTGGTATACCTGCGCACAAAAAACACAAAGTGAATAATTAGTATAGAAACAGAGATGCACTCCTTAGGCAGAAGGATCTGGATGCTTCACATGTCGCTGATTTATGTTCCTCTGCCCACTTCTGTAGGCTGGGCGGGTATTGTCTGTAATCTGTAGATGCTAGTTTTACCAACCGAAAGGAACTGGCTTCACAAGTGTATTCCCTAATGTGCCTTGCAATATTTAGCATTATCTATTGTTGTGTTTTAATTTTTTTTGTGTTGAGTTGTGCATGTTTTACAAGACCACACTGTTCAGTGGCACAATGAAATTTGAGTGCCCACCTGCAAGGTACATGGAGTTGCCCCTCTCCGGACTTCATCAGGAGCTTTCAGGTCAGGGTACTGTGTTGAGGGGGCCCCAGGGAGCTTGAGTGCCACGCTCACACTGCGGATGCTGAGGGGGCTTATGTTACACCACTGATACTGTCATTACACTGGGCAGGTAGTAAGTAGGCACCTCACACACAAATGTAAACAAGCTGGCAGCACTTAATTTACCAACATATTTTGCCAATATCTAGCAGCTTAGAGATTTCTCCAAAACTCATCTCCTGGCCAAAAGATCCCAAAACACTCTAGCTAGAAAGATGTTGAGTGCAGTATTTTGTAGTAACGTTCCCTACCTACAAATATATCAGACCTTCTCCCAGTGGCGGCTGCTTCCAATCCCACTTGGGTGGACAGCATGGATAAAATATATTAATTAAAAAAAACACACTTACCATTTTCAGCCGGCCGCCCGTTCCTCTGCTCCTTGCCTGCATCTCGCAGCTCCTCATCACTACAGTCTCCTGCAGCACAGGCTCCCAGATTTCCTACGAAATCCCAGCACTTCTATTATGCAACTGCTCCCAGCAGGAGAGAAGCACTGGGATTGGGCGAAGCAGGCCTGTTTAATGCTCCAGCAGGAATGGGGACCTGTGCCCCTAAGCAATGATGACATCTCACAGGAACAGCCTGGAGATATCAAAGTGCGCATGTTGGTGTGAGCAGCCGTGGACGGCTGGGCAAACCGATATGCGCACTTTCAGTGCCTAGGACCACTCCTCCCCCTGCTGCTGTAGCCGAGACATGGCCCCACCCACCCCAACACGCGGGCTCTAGGTGAAAAATAAAATGACAATAACATTTTTTATTGTCATTTTTTTTCCTGTCTGCGGCATTTCACCAGTGGGGTGACACTCCTCCGCCCCTGCGTTATCCTCTCCCAAGTAAATATTAAAGACTAAACTTAGTGCATATTTCTCGCTTTTAACTATAAATGATAAATCCTATCAGTCGATGAACAAACTGAGGTTCCAAACTCCTGGACGAATTTTCCGTTTCTAGGACTTCAAAAGAATGAAAGACATGCAGATTTTCCTTTGACATAGGGTCTGCCAGGTAACATCGACTTCCATAAAGATGAAAATGATTTGGTGGTAATCTGGATTCCATCCAGGGCCTTTGTAAGCAGCATGCAGTAAAGTAATGGGTCCCACATGCATGTCGTGGACAGCCGCGGCCGGTAGTGGGAGTACCGGCCGGGTGGTGACGTGGGGAGGGGGAGGGGCAGGTTGGCGGATAGTAATGTATGGATTACGGACTTTAAAAGGTAAGTAACCATAAAAATAAATAAAACTAATTTCGTTGCACACACTGCATCACCAAATGCGATGCACTGTGTGCAACAAAATTCGTTTTATTTATTTTTATGGTTACTTACCTTTTAAAGTCCGTAATCCATACATTACTACCCCCACCCTGCCACCCCCCAGCCGGTACTCCCACTACCGGCCGCGACTGGCCGTGGAACTTCTTCGATATTCAGATCCATGCACCCATGGCTGTCGGAGAGTCCCTTGTTTCATGTCAAGTTAACTGTATCGGACACATTGTGCTTTTCCATTATCCGCGTGGGGAGATACGGGTTGGGGAATAATCTGCTGGTATTTTTTGCTGATTTTCCCCAAATCTGCAGAGTTTAATGCAGCTACTTACTGCCTTCTCTTTGCAGGTGGTAAATATCTGAGGGGGTGCTGGTGGGAGTTAGGGAGTGTGGGATGGTGGCAGGGGGAACGTCTGATGGTGGGCAGGTTGTAAGCTCTCAGGCGGTACCTTTTTCTGCTCCCCCATGGTGCTTAAATCGCCACCTATTTCATATGTTATCTGAAAGAAATTCTGTATGTTTCGATACCTTCTTACAGAGTAACATTTTGTACAGATTTATCTCTCTTCATACAGTCCTCAAGTATCTAAAACACATCCCTTCTGATGAACTCTTGTCCATGCTTTGGTGCTGCTCTTCTTAGTATATTATGACATTGCAGTGCTGCTACCTACCCTATACGTGAGCTTTGTGTTAGAGAAGCTTACATTGCTAGTGACTGAACTTTACTGGATTTATTTGTGCGATGGAATCTTGTTCCTTTGATGCTCATGTTCTACAATATCCATGTGGTATGGTGCCCATATACCCAGATATGGCTTTGCTGTGCCTGATCTGTGTGTGCATGTCTGTTTGGGGAAAGTAGGCACTGATGGTGCTGTGCTAGATCTGTCTCTCTGTAAGGGAAGCATGCACTCTGTGTCTTTCTTCTTGCACCCCCTGCTCCCTGCTGCTAGAGCCAATTGTTTTGGTATTTGTATTGATAATTTTGTTTCCCAACACATATAACTCCTCATTCCATACAAAATTTGGAAAAAGAAGCCCCCAGTAAAGCTACAAATGTGTTAATGCTTCTATATACTCTAAAGTCACTTCAATTGCTTGTTGTAAAATGGGCCTTAATGGGCCAATTATTAAATGGACCAGAATAAAATCCAATTGTCAAGAGCAGCAACTCTGTCTTACTGCAGTTTAAAGTGGCCTGGCCTATTTATAAATGCCTACATTTGACTTGAAACTGTTGAATATTCAATAATATTTAGTACACGGAGTAGATATGTCATCAATTCAGTCACATCCAGCCAGTGTGATATCTATATACAGTTACAATTATCTCAAAGTATCTAGTGCTTGAAAAATACTTACTCTTGTATTGCATGTGAGGAAAGTCCACATCCATCCCAGCAATTATGCCATTCCTGCCATTGGTTTTTGTCCCATGGTGCACCTGCATTTTTTCTCTGTTTAGCAGTTTTTCAGGGCGCTAAAGCCCAGCCACCCCTCAAACCAAAGATCCGGGACTCCTCAGAGACAATCTTAAGTGTGTCTTAAGCTAGAGAGTGTAGTGGGTACGGTGGTCAGCAGAAGAATCCAGCAAATTACATTTTCTTTTTTAGTTTTTTTTACTCCAGTAGGGATGAACCCACAGAAGCAGGAACATCCAGGTCGGGACAGGAACTGCAGGATTCTGATCTATCTTGACAGTTCTAAGGGCGTCCTGATTAGTCCAAAGAATACAATTACCTCCGTACAAATACATTCTACATAATAATATCATGCTATTGATTCATTCAATATTCAATTACTTCAATACTAAATGAAGATTCTTCATTGGTCTTTCTTAACCAGCAGTAACCAACATAGTAGCCTCTTTGACCACTTTTGCACGGACATTAGATAATTACAGCATATTCATATTTTTGGGCTGTGAAGTTACACCCAGGGCAGCTGCCTGCTAGCCTTTCCATGTACATGAAGTCTAGGGTTTTGTCCAGATCGGGGCCAATGCACGTGTATTATATTTTGTGTGTTTGAGAGCATCAGTATAAGTTGTGTAGTGTAGGTATCAATGATCAGAATGTGTGCCCATGGTAAATGCTTCCCAAACACTGCTGGTACACCTCTTAATATGATTTGTCTAGTAGCAAAATACCTGCTAGTAATCAGCACCTATGAAGCTATATCTGTGCGCGTTCTTCAAATAGGACCTTCCTAGACTCATTTCTCAGGAGTTGAACTTTGCCCAAGGCTGACTGTGAGGGTAATGTGAACTTGGAGGATGCATCAAATATGATTGGCCAAGGATCTCACCACCTGCTTTAGCTTGTAAATATAACCATGTGTTACCCTACAACTTGATTAACATAGAGTGGACCTGTACATGCATTGGCTTGGCTATTTGGTGCTTCCAGAATATGGAACTTAGTGTTGCTTGTTCCCTCTTGCTTATAAAGAAACCTGGCTGTTCCTGATGAAGCTCTGATGGCATACTTACTGATGACAGTGGTTGTATGGAAGTCCTACCCATTACAATGTGTACCGAAATGTGGACACAGAACATCAAAGTCTTCTTTGTTTCTACTGTTTCTAGGGAGGGTATCTTTTGACACTGCTCTCTGAGAAGTGACTTACTACTAATAATTTTGCTGATCTTCATTGACTCTGCAATTGTGGTTGTCAGACTTAAAACTGTGATTATTTTGGGAAGAAGATTGTTATCCCTCTATTTTAAAATACATTGATATCAGTCAGCCAATGATTATGATTTTCCAGTCTTATCAAACTATACTATGTTTAGTTCTGTAGCTGCGTTGCTTTATTTTCTATTTTCTTTTTGAATCAGGTAATTACATGTTTGCACTGATATTCACCATCATCTAATGAACAGTTTCTGTCAAAGGCATACATGGCCCGGCAGGAGCCCTGTATGCTTTTTGTTTTTCTTCCATTTCTGTGGGCCAAACAGCTCTCTGAACCATCTAATAATTGAGATTATTGCAAAAGTAAAGACCCAGCAAGGAAGGGGTCGCCAATGAGTTAGGAGTCACTGACCCAGAGCATCTATGATGCCTATAGATTAGGAAATCCCCTTTTGGTTGAACCACAAACAAACCCTGGAACCAGAAGGTAGGCTTAATTTCCTAGAGTCAGTTAGCACATTTTTTGGCTTTAGAGATAATATCCCCTTCTTTTCCAGGATACCATTGGACCTGTTAATCATTTAACATTTTATTTGTGTGGCACAATAAAATGTTGAAATCAAAATATTTCAGTGGATGTAGATCACTACCGAGACTCCATCACTCTACAAACAATTCCTAATAATACAGACTTACACCTACCATCATCTCAACTACCTCTCATTATGATTGAAAAGACAATTACTTTGATCCCATTGCTTCTGCCTACCAGAACCCATTGCCTACCCTTGCAATGCCCTTCACCTAATCTTATTGACAATAGTGTATTTGTTAATGTTATCTATTAGTTATTTGCTGTAACTTAATTAATACATTTCAATTATTTTGTTTTATCATACAAGGCATAGTTGTTCTAGCCTTAAAATCAAAAAGATACTTTATCAAATTAATTACAAATATATTGCAGAAATTTACACGGAAGAATAAAATTAGAAGTAAGCTCTCAGGGCTCCCATCGTTTTTAAATTAAAATACAAGTGTTGTAGAAACATTATTTTAGACTATTATAAACCTTGTTTTCTTGCATGCATGGTATTGAAATGGATTGGTAAAATCGTTTTAATTTGACATTTACCATTAAATATTAACCTTTTAAATGTATAATTATAGTAACAATTTTGCTTAAACTAATATATTACTTGCTTTTAAATACCAGATCTCTCAGCTAAAGTGACGGTAAGCTAGGTAATGGCTGCCTAATAAATGTACAGGTTGAAGTAATGAGTTTTAAGTAATGCAGTTTGAGTTACATTCTCAATC
Organism: Lissotriton helveticus; assembly: GCF_964261635.1. NCBI lineage: Eukaryota > Metazoa > Chordata > Amphibia > Caudata > Salamandridae > Lissotriton > Lissotriton helveticus. The sequence goes on from NC_136068.1 coordinate 850,919,214, forward strand.
CAAGAATATAGAAAATCACTTTTTGTGTTATCATTGAAAGTCTTTTTGTAAAGCTATTTTGTCTTATACATTGAAATATTTATGTATTTACTGTGTTACATGTTGTCAAAGAGCACTACATCAAAAAAGCTTTCCTTTGCTTGAAAGTAATACTGGATATGAAAGCTTTAGTCTCATTAAGCTCATCCAGCAATATACCAATGAATATTCTAAAACTTAGCACTCCTTGACTGATCTAGGTGCAATCTTGAAATAGGGTTCTCACAGATTATTGCATTACTTTAGTCACATATTAATTAACGGACCTCCCACTACACAATAAACAATTGCATACAATCTGAAAGTTAGCCCGGTGGAAAAGGCAAAATAGAAAAACCTGTCATTTAATATCAGTCCAGCAGCCTACCCCAATGCCCCAAACTATAATTAGAGCTGGTCTTACCTGATGTTTCTTTAGAAGATTCTGCTATGCTATGACTGGCATTAATCTAGAAGAAGGCCCAATTATTATACAATGTGAGCATCATCAGTCTTTATTGTATCAGGTGACGAAGATCATCCTTTTACTGGAACAGTTTCTTCTTTTAGGTGAAGAATAAATGTATGTCATAAAAATGAATGTTTCTATGTCTTGCTGGTATTCATGTAGGAAACCTGTTGATTTCTACAAGTTCTCCCTTTAGGTTCGCCTAAGGAAGTAACATACTGCCATATTTTGACTTTGCTAAATAAGAGATTTCCATGCTTGTAACCTGCAGTGATGTTATAGAAGAAGGCCTCTGCGTTATTCAAAACAAAATGTTTACTACCTTCCCATGCCTCAATATTACAAACAAAAAAGTTGGGGCCTAACAACCAAAGATTCAATTAAGGGTTTTGCAAATGGTCCATGGTGGCCGCTTTCCACAAATATTTACAACCGAGCGTCATCACCACCAAGTCTTACATAAAAGACACCACAGATTTCCTGAACAAGTTGCCCACCATACAAGCAGAAGATAGTCAAGACTTGATCATGGCAACCATTGATGTTAAGGCGCTATACACGTCTATACCTCACAAACAAGGCCTGGAAGCAGTTGAAAAAGCACTATTATCCAGCGAATGCACACAAGACATGCAAGTATTCCTAATGGAATTATTGGAATTTACATTAATGCACATCTACTTTTCATACAATGACAGATGGTATTTACAGAAGAGCGGAACATCAATGGGCAACTGTGCGGCGCCAGCCTATGCCAACATCTATATGAGTGTATTTGAGTAAAATCACATCCTACAGAAGGGATCGTGGAAATCGAATATTCAACTGTATGTACGATTTATTGACAACATATTTGTAATCTGGAAGGGATCCAAAGAATCCTTACACAATCAAATAAACCAACTGAACGACGTCGACGAGAGAATACAATTCACGTGGGAGATACAGACAGATACCATCCATTTTTTGGATGTTGAAATCACAAAAAAAACGACAGGCTTCACCACTAACATCTTCAGAAAACCTACTGATAGGAATAACATCCTAAAATACGAGAGCTTTCATCCTCCGTCATTAAAAGAACATTTACCGTACTCCCAATTGTTAAGGGTGAAACGAGTGGTCTCGGATCCCAAAGAACAAAACACACAAATGAAAGTAATGTTATCCCATTTTAAACAAAGAGGATATCCTGAACAGACTCTACAACAAGCTAAACAGAGAGCACAGCTCAAGTCCAGAGAAGACCTTCTCAAAACACGAATACAAAAATCAGAACAACGCATCACATGCGTAAGTAAATTTTCGAATATGAGTGTCCATTTCAAAAAGATCATCAGAAAACATTGGGCTATATTACAAGCGGAACCGGATTTTCATTAATCATTCATCCACGAACCTTTATTCGCTCACACCAGAACAAGAAATATAGGAGAACTATTAAAGACATCCAAAGACTCACAGACAAGGAAAAGATTTTCAGGCACACCACCGTTTCATAACTGCAGCAACTGCAATAACATAATGAGGGGTCCAGTCATCACACACCCCACGAAAGGAAATAGCATAACACTCAAAGTTAACGCGACATGCAACACCACCAATATCATTTACATGTTGAAATGTCCGTGCGGCAAAGCCTATATACGTCAAACTGAAAGAAAACTCAAGATTCGACTTAACGAACACAAAAGCAACATCAGGACAAAGATGATAAAATCCACCATAGCAACTCATTTTGCAGAAGCTAACCATCAAATCAGCCAATTGAGAGCATGCATCATTGAAACAGTGGAAAAAAGAGAAGGCATGGACAATAAGAAAACTTTATTGAGAAGAGAAAACCACTGGATTTATTTCCTTAATACTATGAAACCCCTCGGGTTAAATGATAGAGTAGAATTTTTGTGTTATTTGTAAACAGCAAATATGTGATTTATAATGTCTGACCATATTGCACCAGATAGGCGTTTACACACACCCACCAGTCACAAGGCAACACTTTACTATATAGCTACATTGGCTTGCAACATAGGCGCACCTTATAGATACAGCCAGGAACTCGTATGTGAGTTCCTCGTAAGCAAATTAAGCATGTACCTCCACCCTACACCTTAATATCACTGAAGCATTATGCAGATTAGACTGTTCTTTTCGTTACCACAATATGAACACACCTGCTTTCACGGCACGAATACTTTACCGAACGGTGACCTATACTTGTCTAGTGATGCGTTTTTTCTTTCAATAAACCTTTATTAATCACTACAATCCGAACACATAGGGATCCCACCCCCTACATTAGCAACTGACGACGCTTTGAGTGTAGTGACGCCAGAAGACAGCGTGTAAGCCCAGCCGCGATAGAACAGAACACCCGCATCTAGCACCACGCCAGTACACGGTAAGGTTTTCCGAGCACTTACTTAGTGTTTGAAAGAAAACGCCATCAGCTTTAACTAGATTAATGGCTTTTACATACAAGATGCCACTAACAATATTCTGTAAGCCAGAGCAGTCGAGTCGAACATTAGTGTAGTACACAGGAGGAATCATGTAATTTGTTTATGTTGGTAAACACAAACGGGGCAGTGACCTTCATACGAACGCAATATTACCCTTAGCGTGAACACCACACTCTTATAACTAGGACAGAACAGCAAGGAGCAACACATTATCACACCATACACACAGATAGTGAAATGTATTGAAATTGTGAAAGTACATGCAGGAGGATTGAAAGAGACAGAGGGTAGGAAAATTCCGGATGTTTATTTGGCGTATTTGAATAAACGATGTCTTCTTTACCTATATTCCCTTGATGAAGGCACACTGAGTGCCAAAATGCATTGGGATCGGGAGTGATGAACTATATGAATGTAAAGAAAGATAGCCATACAAAAAGGAATATATGGCAATTGGCTATAAAAATAACCGATGTGAAATGAAACATGGACAATAAATAGCCATTTAATTGGGGAAAAAAGAGAAGTCATCTTTTCATTTGATTTCAAGGAAATTTTGCACAAATTGAGCTGGAGACACAGAAATCTTCACTAGTGCCCTGGGAGACAGCTCAAAATGTACTTTGAACTGCAACCTATCGCCATTTAGCATACACTCCATAGTGGGGAGTGATTCCCGGGCAGCACAGCACACCAATAAACATATCATTAAACTAACAAGGCAGTGCACGCCAAACACTTGCAGTTAATATTTGAATCCTACTCCACGACGCAGCACGCCAACATTCATCATGCAGTACGAAGAGATAACTCAACTCACGGAAAGCAGAGCGGAAACGTTCACATTCGCGAAAGAAGCCAGCACGAGGATATATTCTTTAATAGGAGATGAAACTACGGATTTCACTACCACCAAAACCAAAGAACAACACATTAAACAATTATTATACTACACAAGAAAGGAGATAAACCAACGCCTTCATGCATGTACCTTGCTCAGATACCATAAGGCACAGAATATTCCGAGGGGCCTTCGAATATCCCTGAAACCTTCCCTTTGCAAGAACTCGAAACAATTCACAGAAACATGGTATGCCATTTTAAATAAATGTAGCCTGGACCTAATCCTTTTAATAATAGAAGAATTGTCAAAAATACTGGAAGAACTCAGAGAGGATATAGACAAGACCAAACAGGAACTCAACAAGTTGATCACACCAGAAGAAATGACCACTATCCTTGAAGACATCAATAAACAATTATCCAAACACACACAGGAAGTTAACGACAGAAAGATACGTAAATATAGACGAGACACCATCGACTATAAACTTGAAGAGGTTTATACATGGGCAGACATGTATGCGAGAAAAAGACAAAGCAAAACGTACACTTCGCAAACAGATACATCGTCTACTGAGAGCGACACATCAGCCACCAGCAAACAACGATGAAGAAACGGACAACAAGGTCAAGAACAAACCAGCACGTCAAACAAGGGGCCTTTTTTAGAAAGAGGCCACGATGAAAGGGAAGACCCAGGAGGGGACAAGGCAAAAGAAAAAGACAAGGAACCACCCCAAACAAGAAACGTCACGGCCAAGAAAGACAAGACGAAGAAAAACTTGAACTAAAAAACACAGAAGATAACTTTAGTACTAAACATATCGAAGTGCCCACTAAATAAAACACAGATACAAACTTTGCAAAAAGGAACATCATATGTACCCACCGCGCATACAAACCATGTAGAACTGGAAATCAGCCTATTCAAACTGACCAGAAAAATAAGATTGAGACATTTTTTTGACAACATCATAACAGACACACGACAAAAGGAAGAAGATCAACTCAATGGATTAAGAACTACCAGTACCTATATGGCACCCTTAAGCCATAAGACCATAGACTTATTCGAGCAATTATGTAAAGAAGACCTTCAGAAATTGAATCCACACAAAAAAAATAAACACCTTAACATGACCAAGAAGGAATACGGAATATTAAAAAGTATCAGTAACAACGATCAAATAATATGTCAGAAGGCAGACAAAGGAGGAGCCCTCGTGATTTTAGACAAGACATACTATGATTCACAAGTAGAGAGTCATTTGGGAGATGAGAACACATATATGCTCTTGGATTCCAGTCCCATTGAAGAAATCAAAAACATTTTAGCTACCATCTTACAGAGAGCGTTCGCAAACAGGACTATACAAGGCAAAGCAAAACAGTACCTAAATCAAGAGAATCCCGCCAGCCCGAGCTTTTATATGGTACCAAACGTACATAAAAATTTACAGGAACCCCCATGTTGACCTATAGTGTCGACCAGAATAAGCTTTCATGAGCCAGTTGGGAAATTTCTGGACAAATATTTACAACCGAGCGTCATCACCATCAAGTCTTACATAAAAGACACCACAGATTTCCTGAACAAGTTGTCCACCATACAAGCAGAAGATAGTCAAGACCTGATCATGGCAACCATTGATGTTAAGGCGCTATACACGTCTATACCTCACAAACAAGGCCTGGAAGCAGTTGAAAAAGCACTATTATCCAGCGAATACACACAAGACATGCAAGTATTCCTAATGGAATTAATGGAATTTACATTAATGGACAGCTACTTTTCGTACAATGATAGATGGTATTTACAGAAGAGCGGAACATCAATGGGCAACTGTGCGGCGCCAGCCTATGCCAACATCTATAAGAGTATATTTGAGGAAAATCACATCCTACAGAAGGAATTGTGGAAATCGAATATTCAACTGTATGTACGATTTATTGACGACATATTTGTAATCTGGAAGGTATCCAAAGAATCCCTACACAATCAAATAAACCAACTGAACGACGTCGGCGAGAGAATACAATTCACGTGGGAGATACAGACAGATACCATCCATTTTTTGGATGTTGAAATCACAAAAAAACGACAGGCTTCACCACTAACATCTTCAGAAAACCTACTGATAGGAATAACATCCTAAGATACGAGATCTTTCATCCTCCGTCATTAAAAGAACATTTACCGTACTTCCAATTGTTAAGGGTGAAGCGAGTGGTCTCGGATCCCGAAGAACAAAACACACAAATGAAACTAATATTATCCCGTTTTAAACAAAGAGGATATCCTGAACAGACTCTACAACAAGCTAAACCGAGAGCACAGCTCAAGTCCAGAGAAGACCTTCTCCAAACATGAATACAAAAATCAGAACAACGCATCACATACGTAAGTAAATTTTCAAATGTGAGTGTCTATTTCAAAAAGATCATCAGAAAACATTGGGCTATATTACAAGCGGAACCGGATTTTCAGCAATCATTCATCCACAAACCTTTATTCGCTCACACCAGAACAAGAAATATAGGAGAACTATTAAAGACAACCAAAGACAAGGAAAAGATTTTCAGGCACACCACCGTTTCATAACTGCAGCAACTGCAATAACATAATGAGGGGTCCAGTCATCACACACCCCACGAAAGGAAATAGCATGACACTCAAAGTTAACGCGACATGCAACACCACCAATATCATTTACATGTTGAAATGTCCGTGCGGCAAAGCCTATATACGTCAAACTGAAAGAAAACTCAAGATTCGACTTAACGAACACAAAAGCAACATCAGGACAAAGATGATCAAATCCACCATAGCAACTCATTTTGCAGAAGATAACCATCAAATCAGCCAATTGAGAGCATGCATCATTGAAACAGTGGAAAAAAGAGAAGCCATGGACAATAAGAAAACTTTATTGAGAAGAGAAAACCACTGGATTTATTTCCTTAATACTATGAAACCCCTCGGGTTAAATGATAGAGTAGAATTTTTGTGTTATTTGTAAACAGCAAATATATGATTTATAATGTCTGACCATATTGCACCAGATAGGCGATTACACACACCCACCAGTCACAAGGCAAGACTTTACTATATAGCTACATTGACTTGCAACATCGGCGCACCTTATAGATACAGCCAGGAACTCATATGTGAGTTCCTCGTAAGCAAATTAAGCATTTACCTCCACCCTACACCTTAATATCACTGAAGCATTATGCAGATTAGACTGTTCTTTTCGTTACCACAATATGAACACACCTGCTTTCACGGCACAAATACTTTACTGAATGGTGACCTATACTTATCTAGTGATGCGTTTTTTCTTTAAATAAACCTTTATTAATCACTACAATCCGAACACATAGGGATCCCACCCCCTACATTAGCAACTGACGACGCTTTGAACGTAGTGACGCCGGAAGACAGCGCGTAAGCCCAGCCGCGATAGAACAGAACACCCGCGTCTAGCACCACGCCAGTACACGGTAAGGTTTTCGGAGCACTTACTTAGTGTTTGAAAGAAAACGCCATCAGCTTTAACTAGATTAACGGCTTTTACATACAAGACGCCACTAACAATATTCTGTGAGCCAGAGCAGTCGAGTCGAACATTAGTGTAGTACACAGGAGGAATAATGTAATTTTTTTATGTTGGTAAACACAAACGGGGCAGTGACCTTCATACGAACGCAATATTACCCATAGCGTGAACACCACACTCTTATAACTAGGACAGAACAGCAAGGAGCAACACATTATCACACCATACACACAGACAGTGAAATGTATTGAAGTTGTGAAAGTACACGCAGGAGGATTGAAAGAGACAGAGGGTAGGAAAATTCCGGATGTTTATTTGGCGTATTTGAATAAACGATGTTTTCTTTACAGATATTCCCTTGATGAAGGCACACTGAGTGCCGAAATGCATTGGGATCGGGATTGATGAACTATATGAATGTAAAGAAAGATACCCATACCAAAAGGAATATATGGCAATTGGCTATAAAAATAACCGATGTGAAATGAAACATGGACAATAAATAGCCATTTAATTGGGAAAAAAAAGAGAAGTCATCTTTCATTTGATTCCAAGGAAATTTTGCACAAATTGAGCTGGAGACACAGCAATCTTAACTAGTGCCCTGGGAGACAGCTCAAAATGTACTTTGAACTGCAACCCATCGCGCTTTCCACCTTTCTCACAAAAAAGTTCCTGGCCTCTACATGAACTTTAGTCTTTCTGAGATCATTTGAGCAGGGCATTTCAAGTGTCTAGTAACAAATGAGTCTTCTCTGGAAGATCAAAACATATGTTCTAACCTCTATACATTCGCCCAAGATCAGGCTCCTTGACATCCGAAAGGTGGCAATGCCATCCTCACCTGACAATAATCCATACATGGCCCAGTTGATCATTCTTCGATAGAAGTATGGCCACACAGCTTCACACCACAGCAAATTCATTGGCTGCCTCTCCCAGCCCATTTCAAATTCAGTCAGTCAGTCAAACAAGTCTGTATTCGGCCTAAGCCATAGAAACGAAGCAATAGATGTACAATAGGTTAACAAAAATAACATTTAAAATCCAATTTCAGTGTTAAACTCCACATTTGTGATACACTTCAAAATAATTTTCAGAAACAAATTGAAAGCTAGCCCTTCTTTGATATCACTAGGAACCAGGACCAATGTCATTTTAACAATAAAGGGAAAGCTAAAAAGATATCTATCAAATAAAAATCATCCGCCAAAGTATGTATTATTAGAGTTCATATCTTTTCCTAATGTGAAAGGCTAATTTGATAAAATTACATAACACATAACACATTTCTGGGGATACTTTAGAAATATTAATCCTTAGTTATAATATCTCAGGTTTGAATTACGCAAAATCGTGGCCAAGAAAGAACATCTCGGCCCTGAGTACAAAGTACAAAACAAAATAAAGTGACTAGTGCACCGCTTTGAGGTGTTATACATGGAAATCAATAAATCCTGCTTCCATGACCCTGACATAGGAAAGGCGAATTTAAAGCGCAGCGTGCGCAGTTTAAAAAGAGTTTGCCAGTAGCGATGTGTGGGGTTCATAATCCAACCTTAATAAGGGTTTATAAAAAGTGTTGTTGAAATTGGGGCATATTTGACAATAGTTTCTTTAGTCTGGGCCTTTTTCCAGACTAATACTCATACCGTATTCTAAGTAGCGTTCTTTAACGCATAGTTTATGTACTGGCACAATTGGTCGGGGATTTTCTTTTTTTTTTTGTCCTCCTTCTCCTCCCAACTAGCTCCATTTTACCCTAGAGATATCCACACACTGCCTCAGTATACTGGATATGTAGGCTCCTGGAGGTTATAACCCTCACCTACCAGTGTTATCGGATACTCACAAGGCTTAGATGGAACCCTATGGGAAGCCGCCATACCGGGTTTAGCCAACATAGTGGGATCAGGGCACCACCTGATTACTCCGGAAATATCTGCAGAGTAGCAGGGCAGGGTAATAATAGGACCGGGGGGAAAAAAACCTCCAGTATCTCCATGCTACCCCCACTGCAAGAGTTTCCAGAAGGCTCGCTTACTTTGATCGCCAGCTCTCAAAAGGTCCAGCCTGGAGACTTGTAGGACTGATGACTGCCAATCCACAAACGAGGGAGATAAAGGTTATTTCCATTTTTTACATATTTCTCTTCTTGCCAATAAAATTGCATTAAAGAGGAGCTGTTTAGCAGGACCAGTAACTCCCTCCATCAAGCCGAACATAACCAGCGATAGATTAATTATAATGGGGCAGTCCAACAATGTTGTTAATGATTTACTGATAGCGTCCCAGAAAGAAGACAAGGCTGGACAATCAAAAACATGTGAATGTCAGATAGCTATTGTCCCACACCTCGTACAAGATACGGGGGGCCCTTTGAGAATTTGAAAGCCTCTGGGGTGAATAATATGCCCTATGCAGGGTGAAGAGATGATTCATACAGAGCCATGCTGGTTTAACTACTTCCCAAAGTGTTTTACAGGAGTTTAGCCACATATGTCCATTATCCTGATCGGGGAGGGAACTATCCCAAAGCTGGTTAGCAAGTTGAAATTCACCCTCTACCTCTTCCAATATTGTATGGTACCAGAAAGAGACTTTTTTCTTTTCCGGGGCTTTGCTAACAAGCTGGAATTCAATGTGGTTAAACCCTCCAACTGGGTATTTACTCTGAGTGACTGTCTGTGACTGGGCCCAGCTAGCCATCTGTAGGTATTTAAACCTAGAGAGCCCAGGACCGACCGTCTCCCTGAGGGATTCCCATGAAATAAGGGTCCCTTCCACAAACAGATCACTCCAAACTTCCACCCCAGCTTCGCTCAGGGGTAAAACCAATCCATCTTAACCCCTTCCATGCTCATGACGAGCTGAGCTCGTCATGAGTTGCGCCGCTCGCATGCGCGGTAAATCGAAAAAAGCCGCACAGCGCAAAAATGACCGCAGCACGCATGCGGTTAAAGCCATCCCGGGCCTCCTGGTGTGGAGAACAGCCATAACAACGCGGGGATTACCCCGCACTGCCATTACAACGCGGGGATTACAACGAAAGCCGTTACAACGACTTTCGCTGGAGGGCGCTGTTGGATAGGGAATAGTTTAATTTTCTATCCAACACCTTCCCTACTGTCAACGTGGGCTGGAGTTGGAATAGAAAAATAAACTATTCCTCTATCCAGCACCATCCAGCGAAAGTTGTTGTAACGACTTTTGTTGTAATCCCTGCGTTGTAATGGCATGCGGGGTAAAAGCCAGCGTTGTATTGACATACAACCCCTGGTGTATCCCATAGGGGAGCCATACTTGAAAAGTATCCTAATGCTACAGTGCTTTTCAATTTAACCCAAGTTCTAGCTAGGCCCTGTAGAATCTTTAATTTAACTTTTTTGAAGAATTTAGAATCTCCAAACTTAAACAAGAAACCCTTGTGTGGTAACCTGGCCCCACTGAGCATGGCCCAGAACACACACCCCACCCCGACATTAGTAGGCATTTTCAATAGCATGCGAGAATGGGAAACCTGAAATACCCATGCATACAACTGAAGATCCGGAGCAGCTAGGCCTCCCTTCTCTCTTCGTTGCCTTAGTTTTTTCCAGGCGATCCTAGGCGTGTGGTGAACCCAAATAAATGAGGTAATATCGCTCTGTAGCTTAATTAGTGGAGCTGCCTCAAAGTGAAGAGGAATAGTATTAAAAAGAAATGTAATTCTAGACATGATTTACATTTTTACCAGGTTTACCTTACCCAGGATAGACAGGGGTAATAAGGACCAGGCACGCATAAGTTTCCTACATTCCATTGCTACAGCTGAGAGATTGATTTCAACTATTCTAGAGATATCTTGGAGGATATTGATTCCAAGATACCTCATTTTAGGGCTGAGCTGCAATCCTGCTGAAACTCCCCAATATTCCAAGCCATGATTTCTGTTTTGGAGGCATTGATCTCATACCAAGAGACCTCTCCAAAGTCCTGGGCCAATTTAACAACCAAGGGGAGGGCTGTATGCAAATCAGAGGAAAAAATCAAAATATCATCTGCATACAGGGCTACCTTCCTCTCACACTCTCCATACCTAAAGGGCTTGATGTTAAGATCATCTCGCAATAATTGAGCGAAAGGTTCAATGTATAAATTAAATAGGAGAGGGGAGAGTGGGCAGCCCTGATGAGTACCCCTCGTAATTTTCAACGGGTCTTATAGAGTTCCATTTACCCAGAGACAAGCAGAAGGATTTTGATATAGCAGCCCTATCGCTCGATGGAATTTTTCCCCGATATTAAACTTGCCCAAGACCTCCGACAGGTATATCCAATGAACCCTGTCGAAGGCCTTGGTAGCATCAAGAGTCAGAACGGCCAAAGGGAGTGATTCAGTAGATGCAATATCGATAATACTGATCAAATCATAGGTCAAGTCGTTTAGTTGTCGACCCTTGACAAAGCCTCTCGGATCCTGATGCAAAATATCACCTATCATCAGCCCCAATCTCTTGGCCATAACAGAAGAAAAAAGTTTATAGTCGGCATTGAGTATAGATATTGGTATATAGGACCCACAATTGGATGCAACCTTGCCAGGTTTAAGAAGCAAGGTTATAGATGCATTGTCCCATGAAACCGGGGGAGCTACCCCCTCCTGCAGTATCCGATTAAAAAGACAGGTGCTATTTCCTTAGCGAGGACCCTATAGATTTCTGATGGAAGACCATCGGGACCTGCCGCTTTCCCCTTTTTGCAGCTTACAATAGCCGCGTTAACCTCCTCCTACGTAATCACCCGATCAAGGTGGGCCCGCTGTTCTTCAGTTAGGGAAAGCAACAAGATCTTACTAAACCAGGTCTCTATACGGGAAGGGTCAATACGACTGTCTTCTTTATAAATCTCTTGAAAAAATGTCTGAAAGACCCTCTGGATATCTTTATCAGATGTAAATATTAAATTATCTTGTGTAATTGACCCAATATTATTTCTAGCCTGGTCAGTCTTCGCTGGACGGGGATTTTCATACAGTTCAAGTTAAACTACTTTTTAAAATGATTATTTTTTTCAAATAAGAGAGCCACAGAATTTGGTCTGCCCTATCAAGTGGCAGGCAGTCAGTAATGTATGTTCTAGTTTGGCCGGCCACTGGTGACCCCAAGGTGTGTTCTGCAGAGTTCCTCATGGCATAATAAAGTCGTGTTCCGATTCTGGACCAGAATCGGAACACGGCGACCCGGGAGGAGTTGATGCAGCATACACTTCACGTTTTACCAAACACGCTCCTACTTGGAGTTATCCGCTCCAGGCTGAATGCCGGTAACATGCCCCGGGCTTACAGTACAGAGAATACACTATTCAAGTGCGATCTCCACATAGAGTCGCGCTCATAGACCGTTTATCGACGGAGCTTCAACCCTTTGTGAATTTATATGCAGAACCCACCATCTTTCTCGTTAATCTTCAAAAGATATTCCTCGCTATTGGTCACGGGCCCCACCGGGGCGGAATTATCACTGGTGGAGCGACCTTTTTTTTCTCGTTTTTCTTACCGCAGCCCTGAGGAGTCACAAACACACTGTTCCAAATGCGACGAAACACGTGTCGGCTGGTTGTGGAACCATTAAAACTCTGAAACCACAGCGACAAGTACAAAGAAATTTGATTATTATTGTTGTGCTTGGCTTAATTCAATTGTGTGTTTATACAGAGACACGACTGCAAATGATATCGAGTGTGTGTGCATAAGGCATTTTTGTATATTGTACTTTCGTATGTCTGGTATTTCTGACATACTTTACAGTGGTTACAGGGTCTTTTCCACTCGCCACTTGCACCACAGCCAACTTAATAGCTCCAACACATACTGCGTACACTTGAGGCAGAGCGCCCAGTTCTTACACTCTGTGATAAAAACCCTTTTCTTTAGATAGTTAAATGCTATATCAATCACAACATTGTCGAATCCATAAAAGTACGAAAATAAACCAAGGCACACCATGAAATACATACACTGAAATCACTTGCCTTCTCTATGTTTGTAACACCGGTATTGTCAATTTAATGCTGCAAATTGAAACTCAAAAATATAACGAAAAATCAAGAACACTTCTACGAAGTCAAATCCACAAATTGGTGGAAACGCTCCACGGGAATGTATTCAAGGTAAAGCATACAAATTTACATTTCTGTGTCAACTCATTTTCATTCAGTATGTCAAAGCACCGTGTGATCAGACCTAGAGTTGAGACTGCACAGTGTCACTATGTTCTTGCTTAAATCCCCTGCTTTCCTGTTGTTAACCACATTCTGAATGTTGATACCTTATAAAATTTGGAAATGTAACATATTTATGAGACTACACATTGATCTGCTTGTGCATAATATTTCAGGAAGGCCCAGCTCTCCTCTGAGCCTGGTTCTATTCAGCCACAAATGATCTGAGCTGTGTGCAGTGTAATAAACAGAATATATAGATCAATGTGGAGCCTTGCCCTGGGAGAATCCTTGCAGCAGAGGGGATGCGCCGGATCTGCTTGGGGTTGTGCTGTGCAGCAGAGGTGATGCGTTGGTTCTGTGGGATCAACAGACAAGCTGGTAAAACACATTCAGGCCCACATCCAGTGGTCCAGGACTGGGGTGGCACCATTTGGCAGTGTCGAACTCACAGGTCCTGGTTACAGGAGACTACCCCTTGGAATCCCTCTGATGGTCCTGACTACAGGTTGCAAGTGCAGTCCTTCTCACCCAAGGCAGCAGGAGGCAGGTCAGCACAGAAGGCAGCAGTTCAGCAGAGTGGCAGTGATTTAAGCAGAGTGGCAGTCTATCTTCCTGGCAGAGTCTTCCACAGATCCAGAAGTGTACTGAGAGTAGGTGTCTGAGATCCAATATTTATACCTGGTGCCTCCTTAGACGTGAGAGAAGCTTCTAGAAGTTTCCATTTGTGGTGCACAGAATTCCTGCCTCCCTTGCCCTGGCTCCGGGCTAACTACAGGGGGCATGCAATCCTTTGTATGAAGGCAGGACACAGCCAATTCAGGTATAAGTGGGGCTGTGTCTAACTACACCCTCCCATACTGCCAGTGATGACCCATCTAGGCACACATAAGGTCTCTTGTGTGTTTGGATGTCTAGGAGAAATACATAAAGTCCAACTGCATCCAGTCATGTGACCCAGACCCAGACAACAGGCACTAAATGGCTAAGGCAAGAAAATGTCAACTTTCTAAAAGTGGCTTTTTCACAAATTGTAAAAAAAAATCCGACTTTTCCATAAAAGATGGTTTTTCATTACAATTCCAAAGATACCAAACATAAACTGTTTTCCTGCTACCATTTGGAATTTACAACATAATAAATGTAATTAGGTAACCCCAATGTTATCCTATTGGAGGAGTAGGCCATACAATAGTGAAAAATGAAGTTACAAGTTTTTCCACTACCAGGACGTAAAAGTAAATGTTTAACTTTCTGAATACAATGCACCCTGCCCTCTTGGCTATTCATATACATATGGTTTGGGCCTGTCAAAAGGTTTACTTTGCCAGGTCAAAATGGCATTTAATTTCCAGGCCCTGGGCACATGTAGTACCACTTTACTAGGGACTTATAAGTACATTTAATATGGCAGTTGGGTGTAAGCCAATTATACCATTTTAAGGAGCGAACACAAGTACTTTAGCACTGGTAAATTGTACAGAGTTCTAAAATTTTAAAACAATGGGTTCCGAAGCCAAGAGGGTGAAGACAAAACAGTTTGGTGATGACCCTGCAGATAGGGTCAAGTCCAACATTTAGCATAATACTCACATTTGTTAATGTGTTAGTTCAGTAACAGAGTTCTTTGTTTATATTAATTAAATTGTATTCCAGTTATATCAGGTTAGTATTAACACTTAGGTTGCATTAAGGTAAATTATGACATTGTATTTAAGTTATGTTACAATTACTTATTAAAAATGATTTATTTTCTAATTTATTTTATTTTTATTTATGATTCACATTAGGATTACGGAAAGATGACTATATAGAATTTGTTTTAGTTGGTTTTTCTGAATGGAATTTAATTTAGGCCTTGGGTTTGGTTAGAACTGAAGTTAGGTCCGGTTGAAAGTTTGCTTTTGACGTAGTCTAGTTCTTGGAGAAAATCCTTGGGTGTCAGAAAGTTGAGGTGCCAACTGGATCTGAAGACGAGCTCATGGACGTTGGATGACTGAATTGCAGGGTCTAGGTGGCAGCATCAGCATTGGCGGGATGTTTGAGGCTCTCAAGGTCGACGGAGGGAATATTCCCAGTGGGTGAAGTCCAAAGATCAGGCCCAGCAAGGTGTCATTGAAGGTGGGTGCTGCTTAGCATTGGTCCCGGTGAAGTCCTCTACATTTGGACTTAAATATTTTTGGAGACGTCAGGATCCTTTCAGTGGGGTAAACCAGCAAGTTGAGTCCGACCAGCAGTTTGATGTCGATGGCAGTCCGGTGGTAGCTTTTGAATCTTTTGGCAAAAAACCTTGAAGAGGTTTCTAAGTCCCAGCCTTTAGTGCTAGCCTGGAGGTGTAAACTCCAGCACTTATCTTAGTGCTCGCAGACCTAAGTGACACTGCTTGGAGGTCAGGACTCACGGGGAAGCCACCAGCAGTGTCCAGGACAAATCCAGTTGGAACTGGTCAGCTGGCTCTTCAGGAATGTCGGCTTCTTGCAGCTCTTGTGTCCCTGCAGCTTAACAGGAGGCTAACCAACTAGCTCTTGGAGTTCACTCTTCTGTCCTGGGTTCAAGTGGGAATAGGTCAGGCCCTTGGGGTTTCTCTCCCCAGGTTACAATAGGTGCAGTCCCTTTTCTGCAGTTCAAAGGGTTCAGCCTGTGCAGTCCTTCTTCTGTCTTCCTCTATTTTGAAGAAGGTATCCAGGAGTGCCACTTCTATGCCTGACACTAGATTGTGGGTAGGAGAAACTCCCTGTCCAATAGAAAAGGTTTTATGGGGCAACCTTATGCACTTTGACATAATCTCTTAGGTGTTTGGCTCTAAACAATCTCATAGTGCACTGCTTTTCCAAATTCCAACACAGCAGAATGTTTCTTACTCTAGTCAGAGCTCTCGGCACACTCTAGAGCTGTGGCTAGGGACCAGAGGAATTTTCCATGCAAACCTGGTGGGCAACATGTCCCCCCCCACTTGGGTTGGGGCGACTTTGGTTACTTATACAATGGTAGGGGCAGGGCTATGTGTGAGTTACATCTGCCTGTGACAGGGAATGCCTCTCTGAACTATGTGGAGCTGATGGGCACATCCCATAAGCCATCCTGTCTAGAACAGGTCTTACCCCCTCTTTCCCCAGCAAAATCCCTTTTGTTCCCTGTCTGGGAGCCATTGATATCTCCCAGCAGCCTGCCAGGTGATTAACTCTGAAAAGGCTACTAGAGGCTTCTGTCACGAAAATGGCAACATTCCACTAAGTGGTATTTAAAAAATAGTAATTTAAAATCCAACTTGACCATCAGATTAGATTTTTAATTCCTATTAATTTGAGTCCTTGCACCATGGTGCTAGCTAATCCTGAACTGAGTTTATACATTATATGGTACTATAGTGTATTCCAGTGATTTTCTATTGGAGAGCTAGCCTAGCTGCAGTGAAAAACAAGTTTGGACATTTTCCAGGACATGTAAAACTTAAGAACACATGTCCTACAGTTAAAATATGTGTCCTGCCCTATGGGCATTTAGGGCCTACCTTAGGGGTGACATAACTATTAAAAAGGAAGTCTTAGGCCTAATAAAAGAGTGATTTTAACAGGTTGAAATGGCAGTTTTAAAATTGCAATGTTAGGTTGCTCTGGCAGGCCTACGGTCATGTTTTACATGGTCGCTTTAGTGGTGGCACAATAAGTTTTGCAGTCCACTAGTGAAGTTTAACTTACAGACATTGGGCAGACCCCCCAGGATATAGCAGCATGGATAGGCAAATTTAGCGGCACAAAAATGAAAATTTAGCGGCACAAAAATGGAAATTTAGCGGCATTTAGCGGCATTTTATTTTGTGGTTTTTGCAACACCAAACACAGATATCTTACTGTTTGAGTTATTTGACAACATGGAGCTATGTACATTTTGTTTATTTACAATTCAGCCCATTTGTTTTAATTAAAAGGCATGTTAATCTTGGGCAAGTACGGTAAGTTCTTCCGAGCACTCCAAATCAAGACCAGTATTGTGCTGCTGGTTGTAGTGTACACAGAGCAGATACAGCACAGACAGCAGCAGTGCAAGCTTCCCTCACACACAGAGCAGATACAGCACAGACAGCAGCAGTGCAAGCTTCCCTCACACACAGAACAGATACAGCACAGACAGCAGCAGTGCAAGCTTCCCTCACACACAGAACAGATACAGCACAGACAGCAGCAGTGCAAGCTTCCCTCACACACAGAGCAGATACAGCACAGACAGCAGCAGTGCAAGCTTCCCTCACACACAGAGCAGATACAGCACAGACAGCAGCAGTGCAAGCTTCCCTCACACACAGAGCAGATACAGCACAGACAGCAGCAGTGCAAGCTTCCCTCACACACAGAGCAGATACAGCACAGACAGCAGCAGTGCAATATTCCCTCACACACAGAGCAGATACAGCACAGACAGCAGCAGTGCAAGCTTCCCTCACACACAGAGCAGATATAGCACAGACAGCATCAGTGCAAGCATCCCTTGCATAACCGGTACAGCACAGGCAGCAGCAGGGTGCGCGCGCACACACACACACACACTCCCCCACCCCAACACCATCCCCTGCATAGAGAACAGTTACAACAAATAATGGAATGACATACATCACATTTTGTGATCGGGCCATGATGGTGTTCTTCTGGCAGTGTGCACAGAAGAGCTCAGCCAATAAAGATAAACTTTAAAAAATCCGCAAACATTTTCCCAGGTGCATACAAAATTTCCCACACGTAAAATTAGAGAAATATTCTTGGTATCTTTCCTAGCATGGCAGGGATTGCAAATGCTCAGAGCTTTCCCTGGCAAGAAAATCCCTTTGCAACCCTGATACCCACTGTGACTCATAGCGCGGACTTTACCCGAAGGTGTCAGAGCGCTTCACAAAAGGAACATAAATGGAACACAAATTGTGAGCAACCAAAAATACATGAGGTAGTAAAGGTAATAATGACAATTGTGAGCAAACTGAATACATGAGGTAGTAAAAATGTTGAGCAACCAAAAACACATGAGGTAGTAAACTAAAAGGCAATAGTAACAATTGTGAGCACACAGAATACATGAGGTAGTGAGAATTGTGAGCAGCCAAAAATACATGAGGTAGTAAAAAGTGCACAGGAAGAAAAAAGTGACAAATGTGCAGTTACAAGAACACAGTATCATTTGAGGCGTAATACTGCAAAAGGTGCTAGGCACGCGAACAAGCGTTATGTAGGCAAAGTGGCACTTGAGCAAGTATCAAAGATAAAAACATGTGCGAGCGCTTGTGGCACTGTTAATCCCTGCGCCTCCCTGCACTGCCCCCCTCCCACCCGGCCAGCGCTCTCACAGAAACACGCAGCCCGGGGCCGGTCGGCCACATCTCCGCAGCCCGGGGCCGGTCGGCCACATCTCCGCTGCCCCCCTCCCACCAGGGCAGCGCTCTCCCCTATGTGTGCGGCGGGGCCCCACCAGCGGACTGACTGGACTTACCTGTCTTCTGTTTGCCGGCCGGCTTTCCTCCTGCTCCGAGCCCCGGTCCTGCTGAGAGTCTTCGTGTCGTCGCTGCAGCTTCGTGCTCTCTCCTCCCCCTCTTGGTGTGGTGCTGGTCTTCTCCCTTCGCCCGGCCGCCGTCTTCTCCTTCTCTCGCCGCAAATGACTCGCCGCAAATGACGGAAACGGGGGCGACGGGCGGAAACGGCAAATTTCGCGGGCTTTAGGGCAAATATCGCGGCATTTGCGGAGATCGCGCGATTTCGCGATTTTTTTGCAAATCGCGATAAGCTGGAGGGTCTGATTGGGTATGCAAGGCACCATATACAAAGGATAATAGATAAGTTAAAAAACAATTCACGAATTAGCCATTTGGGCATATGTTTTAAGGGACAGAGCACATGCACTGAACGGCACCACCCATTCGTTCAGGGACCATACACCAGCAATAAAATCCAGCAAAAAGTGAGAGCTAGGGTTGATCACACAAAAAGGGCATTTTCTTACAGTGGGAGATTGTATTTCATGGTAAAAGGTATAAAACCCACTATGTTCATCCTTCATAAAACCTTTCTATTTTCTTGAAGTGTTTTGGGCCAATGTGCTGGTGCCACATATCTTCAATAGATAGGGCTCACTATTCAACCATTAAAACTATTGAAGGCTTATGTTTGATTAATAGACTATGACTACACCACACATTTGGTAATTTAGCATTTATATATTGCCCTTTTGGACTGTTTCCCCCTCCTCACCCAAATAATTCTGGGTTTCATAATTTCAGCTGTATTAATGCAAATAAATAGAATTTTGACTGAAGCCTATACATCAAACAAATGTTGAGATAACTAGATGTGCTAAGCACAGTTTCCTCCTTTCAAGGAAAGTTAATTGTCTTCTCTTTAGAACCCAGTTCAACAAAACACATTTAACTTCCTCCAGGGACAAGGCCATCTTGGGGATTTTCAGTGCAATTAAGTGTGTTTGACTCTACGAGTAGGCTACTTCATACAAGCCCCATTGTATGCTCTGAAAAAAGTCTCTCTACTTCAGATGCAGCCCACAATCCTTCTGGCAATCCTTTATTTTCAACTGAAGGGAAAAATACTTGGGGCCTTATGAGGTTTTAACGTAGGGCAGTGCCACAGGCCTCCCTCCAGTGCTGCCCTACTGTAAAAGAAAAGGGTAGTAATGCACCGTATATAGGAGATTCAGCACATTCCTGTCCTTTTCACCTCCACCGGTGCACAATGGGCTGCCGCGCGCCAACGCAGGCACATTTGTAACATGGTGCAAGGGTGCCTGAGTTGAGGGGAGGATTTTTTTTGTGCAGGAAGGGAAACCTTCCTGCTCAAAAACAATCACAAGCAGCTTTTTCATTGTTCTATGTGTGCTGCAGAATGCTGCTGGGATGTTGCTGGGAACGTCCCCCACAACACCCATTGTAGGCCCCTTTAACACAGAAAACCGCGTTAAAGGGGACAATATTTACGAGGCAGCATTAAGCCAAAAAAAGTGGCTTAATGCTGCCTCGTAAATATGGAGCAGGCACCTGTATCACAGAACATCACAAAAAGTGATGTTCCGACTGCGCAACGGGCCGCATTAATAAGGCCCTTGATCTTTTTTGGAGAGTCCTTCCTAGGAATATTCCTGGAATGGTGCACATACGTTAGTGGCTGGCATGTATCTTTTCTTAAACTACTCTTGTGCCCGACATGGTTCTTTCAATTTAGAGATTTTCAAATCGGGCTCTGTGCGGTTTGGCTATGAAGAACATAATAATGGTAGGTCCCCATTTACAGATACATTTCTATATTTTGAGTTCATCTTGTCAGAAAGTGCTATTGTTTATTTGAATAAAGAGCTATAGAGTCCTTTTAACAGCAAAGAATATTCCTGTACAAACCATCTTGTCTCGAAGCCTCATTTGGATGCTTGAAAGATTTGGCACTATAAAGAATAGCATAGCATGGAGGATATCAAGAAAATTTCTCCTCAATAGTCCAATTGTGACACACTCTTCCTTGTTGTCATACCAGGCGTAGTATTATGGGGCAAGAAGTCAAAGATAAACTAAATTATTTACTAATATTCCTTTTAGTCAGGACCACATGCAGTTGAGGATATTTTAAGTTGCAACCGCGTTGCCAAATGTAAGATAGCTTAAGTCAATATTATTATTATCCTTCTTTCTCCTAGCGGATTTAGTAGTTTTTGTAATTTCAGTTCACTATTCTCAGTATTTGGTCTATGATCTTGTCACTGTACTTGTGATGTAGTTGGGGAACTAGATATTGATAGCCAACATCTAATTGTTGGTTGTGTCTAAATACCTATCGGCCTCAGAAGGTATTCAACACTGTCCAACATCTGAATCAGAAATATATTTAAGGGAAAGAAGACATCATCACTTGCTGCAAAAAAGTATTTTCTAAGTGGCCTAGATCTGCTCTGGTTGTATAGCAAGATGAGAATGTACAGTTGTCTACATAGTTATACCTATCACATTGAATAGACACTCCACCTCAAGAAATTGCTAAATGAGTGGTTTATTGTTCTTTCTCTCAAACACACACCCATACCTGGTCACATTAGGGCACACACACAAAGGCACATGCATCACATACATGCACAGTGCACCCCACACAGCCGCACACCTATGCAGGCACACCCCACATAAGCAAAGCGCCAGATAAACAAACTTATAGTATGAAAAACAGACTTCATCAAGTTAAACAGGTTACTAGTGTTTTGTCAACTTGGACAGAAATCCATTACCTCCATTTAAAATGCTGGAAACCTTTTGAAGCAGCTCTAGATTTAAGCAGTGGTGCTGGAACAATTTTCAAATCTGGGTGCAGCCATCACTGTTAAATCACAAAAGTCATAGGGATTGTGAAAAATCCAAGCATCACACAAAGATCAGGTGTAGCAAATGAGTCACACCCATTCAGGAGGCGAGTAGTAAGGGTGTGATGCGCAGCCGGTGGTGCATTTTGGAGCAAACAGTTGCAAATATCTTAATATTGGTATGGTAGTGGACTATCCTTTACAGGCAGCATATTTTCCATTGAAATAATATGTTAATTTTCACAGTAGTGTAATTTTACTGCTAAAACTATATACTGCACAAACAACAATGCATGAACATCTGGTTTCAGGAACTAATTACCATTTGCACAGCACTCAGTAGAGGACTCTTGATTTGTTTTTATTCAAAATATTTGCTTCACCACACTTCAGAAGTACAAAAAGCAGTGCTTCAGTTAGGCTTTCTTAACTGCTGGTACATGTTGAAATATTTGTTCAATACATTTACACGTATGTAAATGTTATTGTTTTAGAAGTAAAATAGCACCCTACATCCTTTCCTTTCACACTCCTTGTACTCCACATAATTATTTTCACGTTGCAGTCAGTAAATGAAACGTAAACGCAAATCTCCATGTTAAAAGTAGAAGCATCAATTTGTCAGAAGGCATAGCCTGACAATTGACCTCTGGCTTTGAGAGCACAGCAAATGCAGCAAGATAAAGACAAAATCTCAAGGCATTTTTATTGCTGATTCACCTTTCCAACTAAAGCATGGTTATTTCTGTGTGTGGCAACACCCCCTTAAGCCCCTACTTCAGCGCCTGTGTGGATTGAGGGCACCAACAGGGAGGGCATGCTACCTCTGGGGCAGGCTTTCTTAGATTGTTTTGCATCCTCCACTACTGGCTTCAGAAGAAATTTGAGGAAGGCTTTGTTCGCCATAAGTTTGGCAGGGTATGCTCAGACGTGAGTCCCTTGCTCACTTTGCCACTGAATTCAAGCAAGCCTGGCTGAGGATGCTGTAATGCCAGAAACCGGTCCTAGGAAGCTTGAGTCCGGTCCAGGGAAGGCATGTCTTGGCAGTTCGGGCTGGACTGTTCCCATGAGGCACAGAGTCAGACTGATTTGCATATGGCCATGTCTGAGCTGGGTGGCAGAATGGGCTAAAGAACGGTGATGGATCAAACCCAGGTCTGTTGACTGGGTGTGAGTGTTTGATTGGTTCAGATGCTCCGTCCATCACCACCCTCTTTTGTACCGCTATGAAAAATATTGCAGCAAGAGGTATTGTAGTGTAATATCAGAGTATTCCCACGGTGCGTTGTATACTAGCCGACTTGGAGGCCCTCCAACTTCATCAATTAGTACAGCATCCTACGCACACTGGTGGCCATACGCTAGATCCGTTCTTTACGAACTTGTCCAAGGCCACAGTTACAGCTGTTACTTCGCTCGGCTGGACGGATCATTCTTTGGTGGTCATTGAGGTCCTCGTGCCGGGAACTTCGTCACCTGCGTCGGCAAGGATGGTCTCTGCACGACATTGGAGTAAGTTGAGACTCGGGGACTTTCATAGAGTCCTCGCTGCAGTGCCGCTGGGACCGCTGGAGGATGCAGATGTTGGCTATGACCGATTCTGCTCGTGGGTTACCACGGCTCTGGACTCCCTGATTCCTATTTCTACTAGGAAAATTAGTTCGCGGGAGTCCAGCCCCTGGTACGATAGTGCACTACGTGCACTCAAGGGCAGTTGTAGGCGAGCAGAGAGGGAATGGCGGAAGGCATATGACAGTGGTAGGAAGATTATCTACCTTGCGGCCGTAAAAACTTACCATCGTGCTATATGTAAGGCCCGGGCAGCGTTTTACGCTGCGGAATTTGGCAACAGCCCTAATCCAGCTAAAACCATCTTTAAGGTGGTAAAAGACCTGGCTGTGAAGCGGGCCTCGGCAATTACTCCAAGTTCTACGGCACACTGCGAGGCTCTTGCCCTGTTCTTTCTGGAAAAGGTTCAGAACATCTACCTAACATTCCCTGAGGTCAGGCCATTGGTAGGTACCCCAGATTATATGGCTGGTGATTCCTTGCTGTCTGTGGTGCCTCCGTTAACAACAAAGGGCTTTGACACTCTGGCTCAGCGGGTGAAATCCGGGTCGCCCGCTGACCCGCTTAAGCCTGCCCTCTTCAGAGACCAGCTTTTTATGGGTCGTACCTTGATCCTTTCTCTGTTGAACATATCACTGGCCTCAGGCATGGTCCCTGCCAGCTGGAAGCGGGCTGTGGTTTCGCCCATTTTAAAGAAACCCTCTTTGGACCCGGAAAAGCCGGAAAGTTATCGGCCCATTTCCCTGCTCCCTTGGCCGACCAAAGTGTTGGAGGCCCATATGAATAAGACTCTTTCCGACCACCTCTCCCGTCTGAACATCTTAGATCCCACCCAGAACGGTTTCCGTGCTGGACATAGCACAGAGACCGCCCTTCTCACCATGGCTGAACATCTTCGCACAGTGATGGATGGAGGACAGATGGCGGCGCTGGTACTACTCGATCTGAGCGCCGCCTTTGATACTGTCTCCCATCCAATCCTGTTGCAGCGCCTGGTGGAGATAGGAGTGTGTGGGTCTGCCCTCCAGTGGTTTCGGTCTTTCCTCGAGGACCGTTTCTTCAGCGTTGCAGTGCCACCGTTCCAGTCCAAATTCCATCCACTGAAGCAGGGAGTGCCGCAGGGATCCTCGCTGAGCCCCACGTTGTTCAACCTTTACGTGAGACCGCTGGCTGAGGTTGTCAGGCAATGGGGTATGACCATGGTGTCATATGCCGATGACACTCAGCTAGCGGTTACGATCAGCGGGGATGTAGACCTGCATGCTCCCAAGTTTCAGAGTGGTCTTAGGGCGGTGGCAAGCTGGATGGAGACCAAATGCCTCCAGCTCAACGCGAAGAAAACTGAGGTTATGATCGTCGGCAGACGGGCGGACCTCTGGGGAGATAGGTGGTGGCCTCCGGAGCTTGGGCCGGCTCCCCTTCCGGTGACGGAACTAAAGAACCTGGGAGTGTGGATGGATCCCACTCTCAGTTTTGAGGGGCACACAAAGAAAACGGCGGCGTGCTGTTTTGGAATCCTCCGATCCTTGCGCCCAATTCTCAAGTTCTTTGATTCACGCACCCGACAGTTAGTTATACAGGCGACTGTTATATCACGCTTGGACTATGCCAGTTCGCTTCTGGCGGGTGCTAACCAGGCTGAACTTACCCGACTTCAGCGGGTGCAGAATGCCGCTGCAAGGGCTATCGTGGGTCTCCCCCGTTCCTGCCCTGTCTCTAGTACCTTGAAAGCTCTACACTGGCTGCCAGTTAGAGCCAGAATCCAATTTAAGGTACTCTGTTTAGCTTTTAAAATCTTAAAAGGTACGGCTCCTCAAACTCTACTGGACCTCCTGACCTGGTACGTCCCCACTCGGCACCTGAGATCTATGGGTCAAGCTTTCACCATTATCCCTAGATACAAGTTGTGCCGTGTTGGAGGCCGGTCTTTCCGGGTTAAAGCGGCCGAACTGTGGAATTCCTTTCTGGTGGGGATTCCGCTGTCGGAGGATCTTTTGTCCTTTCGTAGGGCGATTAAAACTTTCCTTTTTTAAATAAAAATCTGTTTGGATTGCTTTAGCTGTTGTGTTTCTGTGGTTGTTGCATGGTACCTTGCCGTGCGCCGGGACGCCCCTTAGCTGGGGCAGCTGTGCGCAGTACAAATCCACGTAACATAACATAACATATGTTTATCAGTACATAATCTCTTAAATCTCGTTATGAGAGGATATTTTATTCTGGTAAAGTTTGTCTGTGTTTTATGATATACTTTTCTCTGAAGTCGGATTTAATTTTAGCATTACTCTCCAATTAAACACGACCAAGATGGAAAATGTATGCAAACCTTCTCTCTGCAAGTTTACATTTTAACAAGGGATCTTATTCGCAATGTAACGTTTATCTTTTGCAATAAAATTCCCACCAAAGTAGCAATTTTCCTGCAAACATGGGGAAGGCCTAAAAACTATAATTTGTGAAGTTTCAAAGTTTCCAATACAAATGTGTAAAGGTTGCTCTGAAAAGACTTTGCTATTTAGCACATCCCTAATCTTCAACACATCACCAGTCATTCTGGTATCCTACTAGTATAGCATTTCGATTTCATTTTCATTATATAAGATGCAGGGGAACGTAGGCCTTGGTGCAGAAAGCTAGCAAACTATGACATAGTAAGCATTCTTCATCTCAAACTCAAAATATGCTAACCAACATATTTTGTCTGCAGAAAAAGTGAATAATGTCCATTGAGTATCTGTCAAGAGTGGCGGCAAAGGATTTCAGCTTGTAAGCTAAATTAAGATGAAAGTGCGGCGGTCTTTTTGAAAATGTTCTGCTTAGCATTAACTTTTAATCAATCTAAGGAAAGAGTTGATCACAAAATCTTTATCTAGTCATAAGCAATTTATCGACTCGAACAGTTCAGTGGGATACCATGTCTAAGCTAAATCAACTATATAGGAATACGTTGTTTCAACACAAGATGGATGTGTTATTGCAATCACCAAGTTTCCGTGATTTGATGTCACTAATAAAAGGCAGGCTGAGGAGTCATCAGATATGTCCATGTTTTAGCT
The DNA here is from genome assembly GCF_964261635.1 of Lissotriton helveticus. Lineage (NCBI taxonomy): Eukaryota > Metazoa > Chordata > Amphibia > Caudata > Salamandridae > Lissotriton > Lissotriton helveticus. The sequence continues at coordinate 850,945,719 of NC_136068.1, forward strand.
TGTCAGCTACAATTAACACGTGAAAGCAATTACAAATTACAAATTTGCTCTATCTTGATCAGAATGACATTTCATTTTGACATTAACAAAGCATAGTATTTTCGTCTACATACATTGCTTTACATATACCTGTTGAAATTAAAGAAAAGAATAAACGACTAATGTATACTCACAAAAAAACAGTGTGTTAACACTGTAGAAGAACTGTGGATTACTTATCTTACTCAGCAACATATTTTCTACCCAAAAGTACATTACATATTTCCCAGTCTAATTTAAGATGGCCTGCTAATATAGTCACTGGGAAGCAAGGTGATTTTTTCTCTCAAGATTAGTATCAGAGTTAGGGCTTTATTTAAATTGAAAATATCACACAAGGTAACAACACTAAATACATCAAGTCTTCTTAAGTGTAATTGTAAAAGTAAAAAAGACGATCGCAGAAAAAGATATCCATAAGAACTGTCCAAAAATATACAAGACATAACCCAAGAACATAATAAATGCAAATGATAAAACAAATGGTAACAAATGAAATACCACTGATAGACCACATATGTGGCTGAGTAGACTAAATTATGAGTGTCATTGCCTAGCTATTTTTACATTTTCACATACTGATACAAAAACGGATTTGAGTGCTAAAACTAAACATGGCTTTTTTTAATGAATTCTATGCATATTCAGCAGCTACTATTCAAACTAGTATTAATCAACAAATTAACAGTCTTGCATGGACATTATAAATAAGTGAAAATGTAAGTTAAAGCATACTATTTTAAATTAACAAAACCAATGAAACTCACCAGTTATAGTCATCCCAAGTACCTTTAACACATGCCAAGTACCCTTTATTTAAATATTTGTTGTCACTCCGTGGAATCAGTGGATCCACCGCGAGACTCCAGGGGGATGTGCTGAGGGCCACAGCGTTTCCACGGATCGTGATTAAAAAAAAAAATCTAGGACTAGGGAACTGAGTCCTAAGATTGATTTTCCTCAGGTTGTGGCCAGCCAATGGAATTCCGTGGTCAAGCTCGCAGGTCCTTGGATCTATAACAATCTATAACAATTAGTTCCTATGGAAAAATGCAAAGGGAAAATTCATTCTAAAAACCACCCCTTTTTCTCAGTGCCCCTGCTTTACAGATCAACCCAAAACATTCCAGGAAGGAGGTGAATACGTTTTGTAGGTGGGTACCGTCAGAATGTGGAGTTGGGCTGAACGAAGGTTCCGAGTGGGGGTATAGCGAGAGATTAGATTGTTGATGAATTTGGGGCTGTGTCCGTTAGACACTTTGGGGTTGAAACGTGTTGAGTGTGCTGCTCAATTAACTTTGGAAGCATTTATATGTGGGGAGTGCACGCCACTTTACTCCTGGACTCTGTTGATATATATTACGTACTGGCGGAAGGCAGTGGTTAGTTACAGTTAGGGCCTTCTTTCCATTCAAACCGCATTTTTTCTTTTGCCAATATCTTTCGTGCCATTTGACGAATCTTTGCAATATTTTCGGAACAAATGCCCTGCTCAAGTCAGCTCCTGTCTTAAAAGTTTTGGGGTGATTCGTGAAGTGGGGGCCAAGAAAATAAAGGGGGGGCCCAAATCCATGTTCTCCATGTTAATTTCCGTAGGAATCTTTGGTCGTGGCTACAGCCTGAACTGCTGAACGGAATTACACTAAATTTGGCGGTGAAGTAGCTCTTGGTCCAGAGGGAACTCTTTGCTTTGCATGGTGTAGATCCGCTCAGTAGCTCTTGAGAAATGAAAAAATGAAAAAATATTGATATCTGGTGACCGCGGTGGATCCGCAAAACCTCCAGAGTACGAGCTTGGTTCTGATTGGCTGCCAACACTTCAAACCAAGAAGTGTTGGCAGCCATCCTGTGACTCGGTTGAACCCAGTCATAAGAAAAAAACAATACAAATAAGAAAAGGGGGCAAGGTAGAAATACCCTGACCCCCTAGGCCAGCTCAGGGTGTCCCACAGAGACCCCAAGGCTAAAAAAAAGCATTTCTTTAAAACTTTCAGTGGGATTTGCGTAGGGTCCGCAATCCGGCAGAAAATTAAAGGAAAAACAAACCTGGGGCTCCCATGCTTAGTTTGTTTTAAACCCTCGGGTGGGCCAGGTCCCAAGGGCAACACATGTAGTGGGGCTGAGCCTTGCATTCATACAGTGTTAAGTTAGCATGAGCTTATTAGAAGTTTCAATGCCATTTTACCTTTTGCTTTCTTTTGCACACGGCACACACATTAGCTATTATTTAGAGTTAGGCTGAGTGTTTTGCTTCACATGAGAATAACTTGTTTTTCCACATTGCTAGACTTGCTTTGTAAGCTTAGTCTGAAAAGTGAGTGCAGAGGCCTTCAAGGTTATATCAACACAGTTGCTTTTGTTCGAACTGATCAGTGCACGTTCTAGACATAACATATATGCAGATGTGGACAGCTCAGATACTGGCTCCTTTAATCATACACTGTGTAGGCATGATTGAACACACTTGGAGAACATTCGTATGCTGAGAGCTTGTGCAGAACTCAATGTGATTCACTCCTGCTAATCTCTGTGGTATGGGGTCGCCTAAGCAAGCCTAAGAGACCTTCTTTAGTTATAAAATAACCTACTAGCAAGAGAGGGTAAAATATAGGTATATATTTAACCTGTTTCCATTTAGCATTATAACATGCTTTCTCCCTTTATATTTTATGGAATAGTAACTATGATGACAATCTTATTTCCTATCATATGTCTGCTCATATTAGCTAAGATGCTGCACCTGAGATCACGGCGTTAAAATAAACATTTTAAACTTGCTAGTGTCTCCCTTTACTCCCTGTTTTGGACTGGTATGGAAGTATAACGAAAGAGTGCTCATGTTTCTTACCTTACCTGAGTTATCCTCAGTCGCATGTTCTGGGTTGTCTAATCATTGGTGACTTTGCTATAGAACAAAGCGCTAATGAGACACTGATGCTAGTCTGGTAGGGGATGTTGGGTACTAAGGTGAGTTTTTGATACACCCTAATTCACTGAGGTCCTGGGTCTCTGTGAAAAGGGAGCAGGGTAGAAACACCCTGACCCCCTAGGCCAGCTTAGGGTGTCCCACAGGGACCCCAAGTCCAAAAAAAGCATTTCTTTAAAACTTTCAGTGGGATTTGCGTAGGGTCCGCAATCCAGCAGAAAATTAAAGGAAAAACAAACCTGGGGCTTCGTTTGTTTTAAACCCTCGGGTGGGCCAGGTCCCAAGGGCAACATATAATTATGTAGCAGGGGACCACCTTGCCGGGGCTTTGGTAATAGTGTGCTGGGACACGTGGCCCCCGCAGCCCCGGGCTTTTTCTTATGCATGGGGAGGTCTCCTGCCCCCTAGTGTTGCCCCGGTGACCGTCTCCTTCCTGGGGTATTAAATAATCTTGGGCGGGGGAGCCTCGCCAGCCCCCACACTGCCCCAGGGACCACCACCTCCCAGGGGCTACATGCTTTAAACTCAGGGGCCACAGTGAGATTGCTGAGAGGTGGTCTGAGGTCACACCCCTTTTTAAACCACTCTGCAAACACAACTCTTGGGGCACTGCTGGTAGGGTGATGAGGTTCCCCTGTGTGCTGACAACTTCAGGACTAAAGTGGACTTCATTGAGTGGTGTAAAACCAAGGCATGACCTCGGACCACCTCTCAGCAATGCCACTGTGTGGCCACTCACTGACTCATCCCCTCTAAACCTTGTTGCTGCTATCCACGGAGGACTGGGAGTCCTACAGGCTTTGCTGTTGTTGGGGATAAGGAAGGACGTTTGTAGCGCCGCACTCGCTCTCCCAGAGTGCTATTGCCAGCTGCATCACCGCTGCGGGACTGCGAGGCTTTGGAATCAGCTGTAGCCTCTTCCCGCAGCGGCCACGCCCCCCTGCCTGCCGAGCCGATAAATTTTCGCGGCACCCGCTTCGCGGGTGCCACTCACTGACTCATCTCCTCTAAACCTTGTTGCTACTATCCACGGAGGACTGGGAGTCCTACAGGCTTTGCTGTTGTTGGGGATAAGGAAGGACGTTTGTAGCGCCGCACTCGCTCTCCCAGAGTGCTATTGCCAGCTGCATCACCGCTGCGGGACTGCGAGGCTTTGGAATCAGCTGTAGCCTCTTCGCGCAGCGGTCACACCCCCTCATTTGCAGAGGGTTATATAAACAGTCAGTGCTTTCCGCGAAGCGGGACGCGAGCGGGACGACACCCGGACGAAGCCCGGACAAAGGGCGGACAGTCATAGACAGTCCGAGACAGGCTGTGACTGGACTGGGCACGTTATACTGTCCCTGCTGTATACGACTTAATTGGCTGCAGTAAGACTATTTGTTCTTGATTATTCTCTCATCTTTGATTCACTTGTATAGTAATTTTTGTTTTTTATATCGCCAAACGCTCTTACACGTGTAAACTCTAGCATTGCTAGTAAAACAACTGAGGATGCCAAAAAAGATTCCAGTTGCTGGGGGAAATGCTATGGATAATTACATGGTACATGTAGTATCTAAAATCAACAATGAAAGGAGACAATCATTAGGCTTAAGTCAATCCCCCAATCTTTCCCCCCTGAGCCCTCCACCAAATTCACCGTGGGTAGACATACCATCTCAGGACGTGGGAAATGAAATCCCAGATACAGAGATATATGATAGTGGGACACCTAACCAGAGTGCTCTCATAGAAATGGATCAAGACTTAGCCCAGGATAATGATACCGAATCCCAGATAGATGATACAGAACAAGATCTTCCTGTGCAGGAGGGTGCACAGGTGAACACTGCAGATGAAGACCCCCCTGCTCCTGTACCTGTTACACGGGCTTTTAGAAAGTGCAGAAAACCACAAATACATTGGGGTGGTTCACATTCTGGGAGGAAGAGGGCTGTGTCGCCACCGAAAATAAGGATAAAAACAGGGAGAAAGGTGATGAAGCTATGAAGCAAAATGTGGATGAAGAGCTTCTATCCAGGATAGCCGACATGATTGAATATAAATTTAAAGCACTCATTAAACCAGTAGTGGCTAAACTAGATAAGCTGTCTGCTGACGTAAAGAAACTAGGTACGGATCAGAAAAAGATAGCGGAAGAGGTGACAAATATATCAATTATAGTCACAAATCTAGCCGTTTCTACAAAAGAGCTGATCGCGATAGGAACGGAGGGAGGCACAAATAAAATACAGGCCAGACCCCAGAAACAGTGCCTAATCAATTAATGATAAGAGAGGATCAGCCCCCAAACCCTTCAGTATCGACCACATTAGGTACAGAAGAAGACACATTACAATTCATAGAAGATGCATCACCCTTAGTGCTGGTACTGGCAAATGTCCACCCATTAGCAACAGGTCAATTAGAATCCCCCACAGCACTGACAAGTAAGGCCCTGCATTGGTTGTCTGGTAATATGCAGTTGGCCCCTTGGGGGAAACAACAGCTAGCAGGAGATCTTAAATCAGCCAGAAGGGTACCTTGGATAGGACAAAATCCCCAAATATTTAAAGGTGACTGTATAGTTTTAAATTTTACAAACTCCGCTGTATTACCAAATATTCTATCAAACATTCTTCCTCCGCAGCGCAGGAGAGGTACCATCGTCCCACTCACTTTAGAATTTTTTGGTAAAAAACAGCGAAGTATGACATACCCCAAGCTGACCTATACCCACACTAGGTCGGTGTGGCCGGGAAAAACAAATGGCTGGGGCCATGGTGCCCAAACTGACAATTGGGGGTATAATTCAGACAGATGGGATTGTCCACAACAGATACACCAACAAGAACATCAATACCCTATCCATTTCAATAACCAGTTCAACATCCCTATTTCTAATAGGTTTGACGCCTTCTATGGTCAGGGAGGGCTGGATGGAGTGGAATGACTACTTGATACATCATTCACTCCTGCCCATAAAGATCGTACGCAACGAGATGCAGGAGTAGGAAAAGATGTCCAAGTACCTGTATTGCAAGGATTTAATGTCGAGATGATGGGTTCTTCGGCTCAGATAAAAGGACCAATAAGTTCATATAACGTAACAAATACTGCCTCTATCCTAGCTCCTACTATATATAACTCTGTAGAAGTACAAGTAGGCTGTAGTATAGGCCCAATGCCCCCTATCCCAGACGAACATGAAAATGTAGATATAATTCCAAGTTCACCACAAACATGTAATGAAAGTTTAATATCTTGGAACATAGCCGGGCTCTATGACAAATCCAGTGATAATGGTTGGTTGACTTTCGTTAAGGAACATGCGGTAATATGTCTCCAAGAAACATGGTTGGTGGATAAAAATTTATATATTGAGGGTTATCAACGTTTCTTTATCCCAGCAGTACCCTCAGCTAGTGGCAGAGCAAAAGGAGGGTTGGCAATTTATGTTAACTTGGCTCTTACATGTCTCAAAGTTGAACACTAATCTGGAAATAGAAATATCCAGGTTTTAGAGCTAAAGAGGGGTAAAACAAAGCTCATACTGATTAATTTCTATAACGCAGTGAATCAGGCCGGCGACTGTAATACACAGCCTTTATGTGAATTTCTAAGGGTAAATGTTGGATTTTTGCCTCGCCAAATAATAATTGCAGGTGATTTTAACACACATCCATGTGTGAACCCTGGCGAGACTACTGTTTGTCAACTGGGTTGTAACAGCCGGGAAGGTTTTCATTTTGACCATTCGCGGCGTGGAACAAAACTAAATGCGCTAATGAATGAAAATAACCTTATTACAGCAATGTCCACAGTATCGGATCGAACTCTCTTCCCCATTCCCACATTTAAAGGTCATGCAACAGGATCATATATAGACCATATTTTATTGTCTGCAGAACTTGTTAATGCTGTTCAGGACTACTGTATTCAAATGAGCATTTACAGCGACCATAACCCTATATGCATTAAATTGGGTGGGAAAATATTTGAAAAACGAAATCCACGTGTGGATCGTGGATCCACAAAATGTATAAACGGAAAGCGTCGCTTAAAATGGTCATTGGTGGATTGTGAAAACCTGTACACTTCTATTAATAATATATGTAGCCCTGAATTTTCAGTATGTATATCACCTGTATCAGCACCGCAACAAATTTTAGCATCTTTTAAGGAGGTTGCCATAAAAGTAGAATCACTGTTAACGGTGCCAGTCAAAGGGAAAGCAAATCCAAATAATATCCCAAAGTGGTTTGATAAAGATTGTTCCAAGGCTAGCCGTGAGCTCAAGAAAGCACTGAAAACAAAACCTAGAGATCCGGTGCTTATTAAGGATATGCGGTTTATGTACAAAAAGTCCCTCGCTAATCGTAAGAGAGTGGTAAAGAAAAGCGTTTGGGAGTCCTTGTTAGATCCTGAAACACTGAAAAACAGCTCGAAGTTTTGGGATATTATAAACAAACCTTTATTTGATCAACCTAGTAATTCCACTGTGGGTACTAATATCCCAGAGGAAGAATGGGTCAATCATTTTAGTTCTATTTTTAAAAATAATGAGTTGCAGGCAGAACACATTCCAGTTGATTCTAAAGAAAATTTGCTGCTCTTCACAATTAACGAGGTTGCAAAGGGAATTGAAGGGCTGTCAAACAACAAGGCCCCAGGACCGGATGGTCTTCCTCCAGATCTTTTCAAATCCCGTATAACACTCTGGGCACCAGTCCTCACAGCCGTACTTAATGCGGCTGTGACTTGCGGATGCCCAAAGTCATGGGAGGTATCTACCATCGTGCCCGTGTTAAAAAAAGGAGACCGTAATAGCCCCCTCTGCTATAGGCCAATATCGTTAATTAACTCTGTTGCCAAAGTAGTGGGGGGAGTAATCTTAAATAGACTGGTCACATGGTCAGATGAAAATAACAAAATATCCCCAATCCAATATGGATTTAGACCTGGTCATTCTACGATCACCCAATGCTTGAATTTATATTTAATCATAGGGAAGTATACCAAGGCCCGACAAGGAACAATTCACATGGCGTTCATGGATCTTTCTTCGGCTTTCGATTGTGTAAGCCGTGGAAAGCTATGGGACGCCATGGCGAAAATGGGTGTGGAGCGGAATTTGATTAACCTGTTAGAAGATATGCATTCCGATACGAAAGCAAATGTAAGGTACACACAAGACCTAAATGTGACAAAAGATTTTGGAGTGTACCGGGGAGTTCGTCAAGGATGCATTCTGGCCCCGTTCCTTTTTAACCTATATATAAATGAATTGGAGGAGCACCTTTTAAGTACAAACACAGACTATCCGTACATTGGCCGAAAGGGACTGCCGGTTCTGCTTTATGCGGATGACGCAGTCCTTTTATCTAGAACTGCCAATGGTCTTCAAACTTTACTAGACTCCTTCTTCACTTTCATGAAATCTAGAGACCTAAGCATAAACAACTCTAAATCCTTCGTAATGAAGGTGGGCCAGGGAAATAAAAAATGTTAAAGGAGTACCAATCCCTGTAACAAATACATTCTCCTACCTTGGAGTCCTGTTCGACCACCAACTGAACTGGGGACCCGTAATACAAAAAAAAAAGGGAGTGGTAATCAGGGAAAATGCGGCAATATTTGACTTCTCAAGAAAAATGGGAAATAGTCCAGTTGCTGCATTACTCCAACTTTACCAGGCCAAGAGTGTTACTACTGCATGTTATGGTAGTGAGATATGGGGATACGTCCCTCTGGGAGCTCTAGAGATAGTTGAAAACAACTTCTTAAAGCAGCTACTAAGAGTTCCCAGGGGAACGGCAAATTTTTCTGTACATGAGGAACTGGGTACTCCTTTTTTATGCGATAAAATGGCAGTAAATCCCTTAATATGTTGGTTAAATTGTTGGTTAAATGTTAACATACCACTTACTCAGCTCATACTGAGAGAAGCACTTACTTGGGAAAATAGGCTGAAGGTTCCCTGGATAAAGTATCTGAGTAATTGTTTTACTGATATAGGACGACCTGAACTTTTTTCAGCTCCTGAATCCATTACTAAACTAGATGTTATTTTGGTGAAAAAGGCTTTTATCTCTTCCAGAAACCTAGACAGGGAGACTGGTGAATTGAGGAAAGATAGTGTACGAAATCATGTATTAATAAAAACAACCCTGTTCATGGAACCGTACCTAACATGGCCAATGTCTAGTTATGACTTTTTATTGACAAGGTTCAGGTTGGATTTATTTCATTTACTTTTGGCTGTGCCCAAAGGTTCACACCGTGGACAAGTGTTGCCGGCTTGAGGCTGCGACGATAAGTCTCCGCAAGATCTGGCACATTTTTTATTTTTTTGTCCCTTTTACAATATACCGAGGAAGTTATACTTAAAACCTTGCTTAAAAAAAATTAACTTTTCTCAATTTATACCAGCACTTTATTATCTTCAGCTGTTAAGATGTGATTGTACCCTGTATGTATGTAGCTTTTTAAAACAGGCAATGAAATTTAGGAATAGTATGGAAGGATAATAGTATTGTTAATTGAAAAGACATATTTTAAGTTTTCTGAATATTCTTATTTATTAACTTGAATGTTTAATATGCCTGCAACTGTTGTGAGTACTTTTCTCTTGATAAGTCACTTTTTTAACTGTTTTTTAATGATAATATGAGTTAATATATGTATAATGTAAATTGCTTTTATGGTTGTCATCACAAACAACCGAATAAAGTTTTCTTGACTTGACTTGACACTGTGTGGGGCTTCCTGGAGGTACCTGGTGGGCTAGTTTGCCCCTAAGGACCCTCACCAGCAAAGGGAACTTCATCCCCCAATCCACAATGCGTGTTTGCAGGGTGGTGGAGAAAGGGGGTGTGGCCTTTGTTCACCTCTCAGTAATACCACTGTGTGGGGCTTACTGAAGGTAACAGGTAGGCTAGTTGGCCCCTAAGGACCCCCAGCAGAAAAGGGGACTTCAATCCTCATTTTAGAGTGTGCCAGGGAGCGTGTTTGCAGAGTGGTGGCCTGCTATGAGAATTTAGTAATCCTGCTGTATGGGACTTACTGGAGGAAATAGGAAGGTAGTTGGCTCCCAAGCGTGTCCTTGGAGGCAGACTACCCCTCCAGTTACCTACAGTAAGCTCCACACAGTGGGACTGCTAAGAGGTGTTCGGAGGCCATGCCCCCCTTTCTCCACCACTTTGCAATCACACCTCCTGGCACACTACTGGTTGAGGATTAAGTCCACTTTACTCCTGAGGGACTTTGGGGACGGCAAGCCCTCCTGGTACATCCTATAAGTCCTACGCAGCAGAACTCCTGAGTGCTGGTTGGAGGCCCAGCTTCCTTTCTCCACCACTCTGGAAACGTGACTACTAGTTAAAGAAGCATTTGCAATGCAATAGGTCTCACATTTGCAAGACGAAGAGCTATTGGAATTGTAAATGTAAATTTGTTTTACTAATGTTTTTTTGAGTGGAGTGGAGTGGATGTACGTTTTATGTAGTATGTTGTGCAGTGAAATTATGTGGATAGAAAGTATGTGCTATTTAGCGTATAGGAATTATGTGAAGTGGAATTATGTGTTGTGGAGTGGTAACCTCAGGTTTAGTCTTCCTCGTTACCATAGAAGCTAAACTATAAACTCAATGCGGCACAAAAAAAGAAGAAACCGCACAGGAGCACTTCTGGACCTAGTCAGAGGTATGAGCAGGGCCACTGGTATTATGCAACTGTTTGGCTGCACCAATTTTCGGATAATTAAACATTTTCCACATTTGCCACATAATCAATCATCTGCTGCATAATCTGCAGAGTTGACCAAAAAACATTGTTTTAAGCTCAAAGGGCTCAAACCTTACCAAAAATGCAGCGACAAGTGTTACAGCACGGTGGAAGGCCCTTTGCAAAGCTGGAATATTCACCTGTTACTTATTGCTAAATGTGGGTGTTACATTGGTACTAATGGTGTGAAAACCACTCTTGCTTCTGTCTTTTTTAAAAACTTTATTTAATGTTTTCAGGAAGAAAAAAGAGAAAGGAATAAAATAAAGTAGAGAACATTACAGCAGTATTTTGCAGTGTATTAAACAGTCACTTTTAGCGTTCACAATGATTAATATAGCACTTTCAAGCCAGAATAGGTGACATTTACGTTATATAGTCCACAACCCTCCTGTTCAATCTGATCAATCCACTATAAAGGCTGTAGCATCTCGTGGGAACCTGTAATACACTTAGTTTTCATAACATTTTACAACTCCAACATATTTTGTCGCCTTGCTTAATATGTTCCAGTTACCCCCACATTTGCATGCACCCTAATTCGGTCATCCAATGCCAACTTTATTGAACCAATACCTGTTCTGTCCTGCACTATTTATGTTGGATCCTCTGCAGCTTCCAAATGGTCCCCAAATATCTTTAGACTGACATTTAACAGGCACTAATGCATTATAGATCTCAGAGTGCGTTGAACAGTATGCCAGATCTGTGTGCCATTCAGAAAGTGTATGCAAAACGAACAATTGAAGGACAGAATGCAGAACAATGCCATATATTCACCCCAGTACAGAGATTTGGGCCTAAATCCATTGTTTATTTATTCACCATGCCAGTTTGGGCCATATGCAAATCAGTCGTGACCCTGCGCCCAATGGGAACAGTCCAGCCCGAACTGCCAGGCCAGGTCCTCTGTGGACTGGAAACAAGCATCCTAGGACCAGTTTTGGACTTTCAGCCCTCATCAGCCAGGATAGCTTGACTCCAGTTGCATGGAGAGCACGGGACCCACGTCTGAGCATACCCGTCCAACTCGGGATGACAAATGCAAAAAAACACAATTGATGGACAGAATGCAGAACAATGTCATACATTCACCCCAGTACAGATATCTGGGCCTAAATCCATCATTTGTTTGCTCACCATGCCATTCCAGTTTGGACCCAGGCATATGCAAATCAGTCTTGACCCTGCGCTCAATGGGAACAGTCCAGCCCAAACTGCCAGGCCAAGTCCTCTCTGGACTGGAAACAAGCATCCTAGGACCGGTTTTGGGCTTTCAGCCCTCATCAGACAGGATAGCTTGACTCCAGTGGCATGGAGAGCACAGGACCCACGTCTGAGCATACCCGTCCCACTCGGGGTGACACATGCAAAAAGAATAATTGATGGACAGAATGCAGAACAATGTCATACACTCACCCCAGTACAGAGATCTGGGCCCAAATCCATCGTTTATTTTGCTCACCATGCCATTCCAGTTTGGACCCAGCCATAGTGGACCCCGAAACCGGTCTTAGGATGCTTGTTTACGGTCTAGGGAGGACCTGGCTTGGCAGTTCGGGCTGGACTGTTCCCATGAGGCACAGGTTTAAACTGGGGTGGCATGGTGAGCAAAAGAATGATGGATTTAACCCAGATCTCTTGACTGGGGGTGAATGTTTTAATTTGTTCTGCATTCCGTCCATCTATTGTGTGCCTTTTGCATTCAGAAAGTTTAGGCAGGGAGCCACACATCCACCTCAATGCAATCCTACACTTAGCGGGCAGTAAGCCAATAGACGCCAGCCTGCACACTGCTTTTGGAATGTTTTTATCGAACACCAGAAAAGCAACTATTGGTGACTCTAGTATTACCAGATCCAAAATACCCTGCTCCAAAATGCACAGATACAAGGACACTTCCAGGCCAGGTGTACAAAATTGGAATTCATTACTGTGCCTCTCATGCATCTATCGTCCTCCGGCAGCCCGTATCTGTATAGTCACGCTAGAGTATAGTAAGTTCTACAAAGGTATTTGAAATGAATTAATCTATGCCTTCTGTTCTGCGAAATAGCTTTAATGTTACTAAAACAATGGGACCATTGCGCATCTGTAATTTCCATACCTAATTCTTCTTCCCAGTCTAACTGAAATTTTTACTTTGCTTGGGATCCCTGTCTCTTGAGGAGTGTATAGAGTATTGTAATGCTGTGTTGTGGAGAGTCCGATTGCAACAGATACTTCAGTGGTTTCATTTCCTGAAACTCGGGCATGTCAGGGCCTAGTGTTGCACGCAATGCTCATCGTACTCTGTAGTATTGATAAGTACCTAGCACAGTCAACCCCTGTGTATGAGAGGATGCCTATTCCCAACTCTTCGCTACTCCGTCCTAAATCAAATCTCCCATGTGTGTTATTTTTAGTTTGTGAAGAGTTTGTATTGCTGCACGATCCTTACAAAGTGGAAACGAATCGCACCAGACTATAGTTAGTTGGAAGAGTATACAGTGCTCAGTTGTTGCTTGACTGCTATTTTGGTTAGTTGAGACCCTTGACACCCAACCAAATCAATCATTCGGGGCTTATTCTGGGATTTGTCAGTCAATAATCTTGGTAGTGGGGTGGTTTTGTGTTCTATGTACAGGTGCAGCAGGTTCCGAGGACAATGTATCCACCCATATGCATGTAGTGTCTGTGCAGCTCTATAGTATCTCTCCATGTCTGGGGCATCCAGTCCTCCCTCCGAATATGGCCTGATTAGATTTTCCCACTTTGCTCTAGGTTGTTTTCCAGCCCAGGCAAGGTGTGTTAGTAGTTTGCGTAAGCTATGAAAAAAGGATTTAGGCAGACTAATGAGAATGTTTTGTAAAAGAAATAGAAAGCGAGGGAGCACTAACATTTTCATTAGTGCAACTTGGCCCACAAGGGACAGTGGGAGCTTAATCCATTATTCACTGCTCTGTGTCAATTTGTGTATCACACATCTATATTTTTCGGATAGAATGACTTCTGGCACTCTTGCTTCTTCCTCTGCCTTTTTGCCTCTTCCTGAACCTTTATTGTTTCTTTCTGCAACTCTCTTGACCCTTTCATCATTTCTGTTGCTTCTTTCTGCACCTCTGTTGCTTCTTTAGCACTTCTCTTGCCTCTTTCTGCACTTCTCTTGCCTGCTTCTGCACCTCTCTAGCCTCTATCTGCACCTCTGTTACCTCTTTCTGTACCTCACCTGCTTCTTTTTGCACCCCCTTGCCTCTTTCCACACCCCTCTTCCCTCATGTTGCACCTATCTGGCCTCTTTCTGCACCATCTCTAGCCTCTTTCTGCATTTCTGTTCCTTCTTTCTTCACTTCTCTTGCAGTTTTTGTACATTTCTGTTGCTTTTTTCTGCAGTTTGCTTGCCTCTTTCTGTACCTCTCTTCCTGCACCTCTTGTGCTTCTTTCTGTACCACTCTTGCCTCTTTCTGCAGTTCTTGCCTCTTTCTGCACCTCTGTTGCTTCTTTCTACACTTCTCTTGCCTCTTTCTGCACCTCTGTTAGTTCTTTCTGCACCCCTCCTGCCTCTTTCTGCACCTCGCTTGCTTTTTCTGCATCTCTCTTGCCTTTTTCTGCACCTCTTTTACCTTTTTCTGCACCAGGATTCCTTCTTTTTGCACTTCTCTTGCCTGTTTCTGCACCTCTCTTGGCTCCTTTTGCACTTCTCCTGCCTCTTTCTGCATTTCTGTATCTTCTTTCTACAGTCAGTTCTTTTGCCTCTTTCTACATTTCTGTTGCTTCTTTCTGCACCTCTCTTACTTCTTTGTACACCCCTCTTGCCTTTCTGCACTCCTCTTTCTGTACCTCTCTTGCCTCTGTATGTACTCCTGTACCCTCTTTGTGTACCTCTCTTGCCTGTTTCTGCACTTCTCTAGCCTCCTTCTGCATCTCTATTGCTTCCTTCTGCACTTCTTTTGCCTCTTTCTGCATTTCTGTTGCTTCCTTCTGCACTTCTATAGCCTCTTTCTATACCTCTATTGCTTCTTTCTATACTTCTCTTGCCTCTTTTTGCACCCTTATTCCCTCTTTCTGCCCCTCTGCTGCTTCTTTATGTTCCCCTTTTGTCTCTTTCTCCACCTCTGTGGTTCTTTCTGCACACCTCCTGTCTCTTTCTGCACCCCTCTTCTACATTTCTGTTGCTTCTTTCTGCACTTCTCTTGCCTGTTTCTGCACCTCCCTTGCCTCTTTCTGCACTTTTCTTGCCTCTTTCTGCAACTCTTTTGGTTCTTTCTACACTTCTCTTACTTCTTTCTGCAACCCTCTTGCTTCTTTCTGCACCCTTCTTCCCACTTTCTGCACCTCTCTTGCATCTGTCTTCAACCTGTTCCCTCTTTCTGCACTTCTCTTGCCTGTTTCTGCACCTCTCTTGCCTCTTTCTGAACCTGTCTTGCCTCTTTCTGTACTTTTCTGGCCTCTTTCTGCATTCTAGTTGCTTCTTTCCACACTTCTGTAGCCTCTTTCTGAATTGCTGTTGCTTCTTTCTGAACTTCTCTTGCCTCTTTCTGTACCCTCTTGCTTCTTTCTGCACTTCTCTTGCCTCGTTCTACATTTCAGTTGCTTCTTTCTGCACTTCTCTTGCCTCTTTCTGCACTTCTCTTGCCTCTTTCAGCACTTCTCTTGCCTCTTTCTACACATTTGTTACTCTTTCTGCACTTCCCTCACCTCTTTCTGTACTCAAATGGGAAGTGCAAGCTGTCAAGTTTAAAGGTCTGCGTGCTCTCGTGACTGAGGTATATGTCTACTTGTATATATATTTTCACATGTGTTATGCATCTGAAAATGGTTGCTTAAAAAGTGGGTAGCTTCTCCTATAGGTGGTCAAATCTTCTCACTTCTGCTCTCTCATTCACTTGCACGGGCAGACATTTCTTATGTATATACGTGTTGTAGAATCCCTCAAATATACTATTGAATACCCATGTACCCTATAGTTAGGAATTAACATTTAGATATTCACAGGAAAGAACACAGGTATGCTTGTATGAGTCACTATATGGGTGAGTGGATGTGTATGTAGACCTGTAAATCAGTGAGTGGGTATGTGAAAACTTGTATTGGTGTGTCTATGGTTTCGAGAATGGTAGTCTATTTTAGAGTAGGTGTATGAAAGGTTATATTAGGGTGTGAGGAGCTGCATCAGATATTAAGTGGATGATGTCATTTGAGGTGTCATCAGTGATGTCACTGACCATGTCATGAGTGATGGTATCAGCAGTGCATCGCAGGGGCGGGTGTTATAGTTAGCTTAGCTAACTATAATGGCTGAATTTCTCTGGTTTTATACGAGTGAAATGTTAGCCTAACTATAACGTCCCTGAAACCTGTGTTTTTTTCAGTGAATATATAAGGTTTTTAAAATGTTAATTCTGAACTATAACGTCTCTGAAACCTGTGTTTTTTTATATATATATATATATATGTATATATATATATTCGCTCGTACTCCAGTACACGAGAAAAGAAACCCACTGGTGCCGTGGCCTCATAAATCAGAAAGACGTTTATTTTCAACGGGTGCCCAACGCGTTTCGGAGTTGTGATCATGCCAGGGTTTTGGAAGGTAGGAATTGTATGGAGCCCGTGATCATGTCAGGGTTTTGGAAGGTAGGAATTGTATAGATTTGTAAACCACGTGGTATCCTTCCAACATCCATATATTGCTGAAGTGATAAAGCTTCCCAGTCCTTCGACTGCTCCTTCTTCATTGCTTTCGAAAGCAAATCCCAGAGTTTCCGTTTTTCGTCCGGCGCTTGATTCGAGGATTGTCCCATCAAGGAACTTGTCCCTGGAACCGCCGTTCTCACAAACAGCTTGTTTGCTGCCTCTCTCCGTTTGTTGCTCCTCTCCGTTGCCATGGTGACAAGGTGCTCCTTCCGGCTTGTAATAATCAGCCGTTCCGTCTGTTTTCTATGTCGGTAAAATCCCTACTAATGGGTTTTGCCAAACATCGTCTTCCCCCCTCTGTTGCTTAGTACGAGATGTCTAGACACTGCTGCTCGCCGTTAGCCCGCAAATCACTCGGTGAATCGAAAAGCCTTCCGGCTTCCCTCGGCTCACCTCCACAGATTCCGGCGTCTCCGGCAATCGCAGTCCTTCTTCGCCGCACCTTTCAGTACTGCTCCAGGGGGTGGGCTCGATTCCTTTTGTCAAAGTTCCAACATAATTTTCAGCATATCGAGCCTCAGCATGATGACGGGCAACACGGCAAGGATGCCACTCCTTCAATATTCGCTCGAACTCCAGTACACGAGAAAAGAAACTCACTGGTGCCGTGGCCTCTTAATTCAGAAAGATGTTTATTTTCAACGGGTGCCCAAAGCGTTTCGGAGTTGCTTCACTCCTTGATCACGGGTAACGTTTTACAAGTGGATTTACATTTTTAAAGGTACAGTGTTCGTGTTTCCCATAAACATAGAAAAAACATTTCAAAGGTTTGGTTTGACAGAATGTTCACTTTAGATTATCGTAAATTTTCAGAGATTCACATAAACATAATGGAAATGAAAACTGTTTGTACTTTGTATATACATTTGAGTACATCAGGGGATTGAGTTATAAATATATATATATATATTTCAACAATAAAGTGCTTCTTCTATTCTTACCTTGGGGTCACTGCTCGTTCTTTGAAGGAGGTGAAGGTCATAATTCAATGCGCTATGCCAGTGCGCATTTCAGCGTACCCCTGCCGTGCAAGTGGTACGAACATGCTGGTTGGTTCTGTGGAGCTTTTCTTTGTCTGATTGCGTTTGCAATCATGTTCGTAACCCACCCCGACGCTAGGAGCAGACTGCGGTAAGGAGGTGACTCTACCTCCTATTTGGGCAACCGGGACTCCTGTGCTGGCCCCCGTGAAATATTCCTGGCAGAAAGGTTGCGGCGGTAAAAAGGTGGATCTGAGGGGGCACTGGACTGTTGACGTGCCTTACCTCCCAGGGTGCTTCTACATCTGCGCCTGTCTTCTACACCTACTCTGGCAATGTTACCCCGTGGAGCACCTCCAATCACACAATGGACAACACTGAGGCATTGTGGGATATGCAGTCCTTGTATTCTGGACTACATAGGAGGGCCGGCAAACAACTGGGGGTGGAGCATGGTGGGCTCAACGGCCTTAGGGCAGGATCATCTACGTTGCAGCTGAGAAGCATTTTGAGGAGGGGCGCTGAGGAAGGCGGAAACGCCGAAATGCATTCGCCATGGACATTTCAACAATAAAGTGCTTCTTCTATTCTTACCTTGGGGTCACTGCTCGTTCTTTGAAGGAGGTGAAGGTCATATATATATATATATATATATATTTCAAAACGAAAAAACCTCCAATCCTGGGTTTAGTTACAAATGAGAGCACTCCAAGTCAGATAACGCGTAGGTTTTCACACATTTTATTCTCCGTGAAACCTCAGCAATTTCAATCCACAAACGCGTTTCGGCGTTCACCGCCTTCGTCAGTGTAGATTGACACTGTTTCCCAATTACATTTAAACTAGTGACCATTAATGATCATGGTCACGTGTTCCCACATTATCATCGACATAAACAAAGGTACATCAAGTAATTCATTCATTGCTTACACGCCGGCCATCTTAGCACGGTAAATAATTCATTATAATGCATTGAATCATAACTATCATACATGATTACTCTACAAAATCAAACTTTTTCGTGCATTCATAAGATGTAATCCGCACCACTGGTACCTATAGTATGATTTTCACACCCAACTCATGGTGAAAATCAAAAAATGTTCACAATTCAGTAAATCACCAAACAGTCAAAATCAAAGTTCAATGAGGTTTTGACAATCTAGCCCTAGATGGGCACAACGATATGTTCGTAATTGTAACACCAATGTGTTTCATGATCCTCACTTTTATACAATACTGAAAATAACATAACAGTTCATAATAACTACTACTGTTCAGGTGACTAACGTTTAGACATCTCTGTCTGTAAAAAGGGACTATGTACATCAGATTCCAGGATTCAGAAAGAGTTCCGGGACAGAGACGAGTACCTCAAATATGAGTCCACATCTCCTCTTCATTGTTCATCCCCCCCGGGGTCTTGGTTTGCAATTGGATAATAAATCTTGATTCTAATGTTCTTAATTTCTTTATCCAATTTCCTCCTCTTTCTGTTCTGACTAGCTGATCCAGAATAAAATACGTCAATAGATTACTATTGCTATCATGTACCTGCTCGAAATGACGAGCTACTGGGTAATTAGGATCCTTCGTGGTGATCGCCCTCATGTGTTCTAGGACCCTAAGTTTGGTAGCTTTTACTGTGCTTCCTATATACCTTTTCCCACAGGGACATGTTAAGCAATAGACAGTATAGTCAGAATTACAATTGACCAACTTGGTTATTCTGCCTTTCCTTTCCTTTCCTGGAATGTGATATTCTTTGACTTTTTGGGAGTTCTTACAGGCCTTGCACTTCATGCAAGGATAGAAGCCTGTTACCGTCATTCTTCTTTTTCTTTTCTTTTCATAGTGGCTATTTACAAGGTAATCTTTGAAAGAGTTCCCCTTTCTGTATGTGATTAAGGGATAATCAGATATTGATTTGCCGATCACAGAATCTGATTTCAGAATCTTCCAGTTCTTGCGCATTATGTTGAAGATTTCTGGAGATTTCTCTGAAAAATCGGTGATTAATCTGATTTTTGTGTCTGAGGGTCTGCGTTTTTCAATCAAAAGATCTTGTCTTTCGACTGAGGCACTCCTCATTTCTGCTTGACTTAAGATTCCTTTTCCATAGCCTCTCTGTAAAAATCTATGCTTAGACTGTTCCTTGGCCTTCTCAAACTCCTGTGTGGTGGAGCAGTTGCGCTTGATCCGCAAAAACTCTCCCAAGGGGATGTTATTCACGACACTGCGGGGATGGTAACTTCGTGAGTGCAATATTGTATTGCCCGCCGTAGGTTTTCTATAGGCAGCGGTCTGAATCCTATCATTTTCCACATAGACCCGAAGGTCCAGGTAGAATACCTCACTTCTGCTCATATTGCTCGTGAAGCTGAGATTCAAGTTATTTACATTTAGTTTTGCAATATATCTCTCAGCCTCCTTCTGTGTTCCCCGCCACACCAAAAACAAATCGTCGATGTAGCGGGTCCACAGAACAATATTGTCCATCCACCTCTCGTTGTCTTCCGCCCAGGCCACGTGCTTCTCCCACCAGCCCACGAATAAATTCGCGTAGCTGGGGGCGAAGCACGTGCCCATCGCGGTCCCCTGCAGTTGTAAGTACAGTTTTCCTGCAAATAAAAAGATGTTATTTCTCAAACAGAAGTCTGTGAATTCCAAGAGCATGGTATTATGGCTCCGGTACTTGATGGGTCTGAGTTCAAGGAAGCTTTTCATTGCCATAAGACCGTCCTCATGCTTGATGCATGTATACAAACTGGCAATGTCTAATGTGATCAAGATCATATCTTCTTCCCATTTTACATCCTGTATTATTCTCAAAAAGTCCTTCGTATCCTTAAGATACGAACTTAGGTCCTTCACGAATGGGGCAATGAAGCTATCGATATAGCTTGAGGTCTTCTCCAATAAACTGTCTTTGGCAGACACGATGGGTCTTCCCGGAGGCCATATTTTACTTTTGTGAACCTTTGGCAGGTGGTAGAATGTTGCCATTTGAGGAAAGTCACACTTGAGATTCTTCCAATCTCTGAAGTCAAGTATTCCCTTATTTTTCCATTTTTTAATTAGATCATGGAAGTGTTTGATACTTTCCATATATTTGACTCTCTTAATCTCCACATAGTGTTCTTTTTTGTTCAATTGGGACAAAGCTTCATCCTCATATTGGCTGCGTTTTAGGATAACAATATTCCCCCCTTTATCACTGGGTTTTATAATAATGTTCTCATCTTCCTTTAGATTTTGGATCACAGTCCATTCCTCTTTGCTCAGATTTTTCCTCTTATGGTTAAAGCTTCCCATTTGGAGATGTTTCAACTCTTCAATGACCATTTCCTGGAAAGTGTCTATTGCATCATGTGGTGTCCTTGGGTTCGTTTTGGACTTGATAGTCATATTGCTCTTACAACCTTGTTGGACAATCCCACATTCCTCCAGGGTTTGTGTGGGTGAAATATCCCAGTCTTGTGAGTGGCTGGTTCCAATCAACATTTGTGCCACCGCAATGGCCTGGAAGTCTTTGCCTGTTATTGCCACTAGGGGATCCGTCCCTTCAATATTAGTTCCATCATCTGCTTTCGGGTTCAAAGTGTGAATTTTCTGTAATTTCAATTTTCGAATGAATCTGAAAAGATCTATCCGTGTCTGGGTATAGTCAAATGCCGGAGTGGGGCAAAAGGATAAGCCAAGTTTTAATAATTCTTCTTCCTTTGGTGTTAACACCCTGTCTGATAGATTGATTATTGTGTTCTCTTTACAATCCATTATGTTGCTTTCCAGGTCTTTCCTCGAGCACTCCTTGTTACTACTGGAGTGGATCTGCCTTGGGCGCCCCCGCCTACCCCTCCTCGTTTTCCTTTTGGTGTTCTTGGCGGGTGTGTAGTTGCTGCGGGTCGCTGCCTTAGTCCTCGGATTACTTCGTACTCCTCGAAAAAAGGATCGTCTTCAGTGGCGTCAGTTCCTGCTATTAGATCATCATCGCCTCCTTCAGCCCCTCTGGCTTCTCCTGTGCTCCTCGCCCTGACCGACTCGTCCTCAGAGATTTCGGATTCCTCAGTACTGACAGGGGTAATGTTCCTTGATTTCGCCTGTTGAATTGTTCTTCTCGGTGCATCGTATTTCCGTGCGAATGTCAATATTCTTCCATTCGCATAATCCTTCTCATCACGAATAAACTTGGATTGTTTCCTCAATTTAATTGTGTTCTCATAATCAATCAATTTCTTTTTCATTTGCTCCCGTAACTCCTCGCATTTCTTAGTGTCTTTATCCTCGCTAATCTTAGCTTCTATTGCCTTGATTTCCTCTTGTAATTTAGTTCTGTCAATCCATGCATGCTTCACCAGCAACTTAAGCATCCCTTGCATGACATCATTCATAAATTCCGACCATTCTTTTAACAATTCCCTGTTGGGTTTCTCATATGACGGGACTAATAAAATTCTTAGTCCCCTAGGGACTCGCCCAACTTCGAGATATTTTTGTAAACTTGTGGCCTCCCACCACTTACGAATTTCTCGCTCGTAAGTTTTCTCTAGGGTGGCAAATAACTTTGTCAGCGTGTCGGGTGCAGTTGCTGTTTGCACTGGAGTGGCTTTTTTTCGTGCCCCGGTTTGGGGAATGAACAGAGAGTCAGCCGCCTGCTCTCTTTCACTGTCCGTGAACATTGCCTGATTGCTGGGTTCAATTTCACTGCGCGTGATTCCACCTATCGCTTTGGACTGTGCGTGGTCTGCCGGCACTTTCCGAAATTGCGCGTCTCGCACAATCCTCCGGCGGGGCCAGACGGTAATCAAATTTTATGGCACGCAGGTTCCACCATCCGCCGCTCCACACGACCACGGGTGCCTCTCTCGCACGGTGGATGCGTTCGTATTTCAAAACGAAAAAACCTCCAATCCTGGGTTTAGTTACAAATGAGAGCACTCCAAGTCAGATAAAAAAAAAAAAAATAAATAAATAAAAAAAAAAAAATATATATATATATATATATATATATATATATATAATTCTGGGCCTCGCAGTCCTGCTGTTTAGTAGCGATGTTCTGGAGGCTGATATTAGGGTCAAAATTACACTTAGTTGACGCAATCCGAGTCCCGTAGATTTTGTTACGTGCCCCAATTCTCTTTAATGTGTTCCAGGTGATTGATAACTTTGGATGCATTTTTTCATTCTGCCTTATCTGCCGTAACTAAGTGATGGAGAACTAGGTTCCATTTAGCAATGTGGAAATATATGGTCTGCATGTATATATGAATTTAACATTTAGCACGTTTTTAAACATGTTTTATTGATATTCAGTATTGGGTAGGCTGCATTATTTGGGGAGCTTTGGCACCATCTTTTTGACAATTACTTTATTTGAGACTACAATCTCAATACTCTCATCCTCCGGGCAGGGAACACACATTCATACATTTATGTATTGTATGTGATATTCCTATTTTTGGCAAAACAGGATGGCTGTGCATTTTGCTGTTATTTGTATGTATATACTTTCTGCACTAGACATTTTATTTTTATGCCATGATCAGTGTGTTTCTGCCAGTTAGGGTGTCACTCACAAAGTCTGCTTTCCATGTTTATTGAAGCCTATGTGAGGTGGGAGGGCTATATATAGTTGAAATTATATGGCGCCAAACAGATTGATAAAGCCTGCTGCGCAAGCGAAACGCGTCTCTCTTTCTTTGCAGGGGTCGTGGGAGACCTGAATTTAATAAACAAGCCTTATTCATTCCTACCTCGTGTACGTGACTCTTCCTTGTGGAGTTGGATGTACTTTTGTATATATATATATATATATATATATATATATATATATATATATATATATATATATATACACACACACACATATACATATAATATATTTATATATTTTTCAACTAATAAAGGGTGTGCTTCCTCCAGTTGATGCATCTTGTTTATGTTCTAAATCTTGTGACTGCAGAAGCACCACTTTTTATTACGAAATGGTGATAGTTAACTCAGTTTTTTTTTATTCTAGTGCTCACTTCATTAAGAGTGAATGAGCAGTGTATGGTGAATGTTCATTTTCTGGTTCACAGCGCATACCATAATGGGCACATTTGGTGAATGTTTTTGTAATCCTGTTTACAAAAACGGCTCTCATTAGAATTAGTGGAATCAAAAAGGGGAGAAAATGTCTACAATTATCATATTTGATGGTGTATTTTCAAAAAATCGGATATTTGTGCAGCCACTACATGTTACTCTCTTAGCACACAGGCTTAAAACCCCACCTTTGAGACTGTTATCTTAAGTACCTTGTCAGAAGTACCTTGATTTGAGCTGGCAAAAATAAGCATATGCATTAAGTATATCAAATTCCTGTATTTGTTTGAAAGGTATTGCAATTACTGCTTCCTCTTGGCAGTTTGATGTGCTCCAATAAATTATGAAACAGTGGATTCCTGATACTTAAAGAACTCAGCTGGTAGCCAGCAACGTAGTGTCATCAAATTGAAAAACACAGCGTGAGAAAGATTATCACTGTGAGGGAATTTATTCTGGCTGCCACACGTAGCAGCAGGTGTGTTTGGTCATGAATGTTATGTCAATTTACATAAAAACTCCATTAATGAGCTAAGAAAATCTGCAGAGCGTATGCAAACATTCTTATCAGCCTTCTTGATAAAAGTCTTATACCTG
Organism: Lissotriton helveticus; assembly: GCF_964261635.1. NCBI lineage: Eukaryota > Metazoa > Chordata > Amphibia > Caudata > Salamandridae > Lissotriton > Lissotriton helveticus. The sequence continues at coordinate 850,969,797 of NC_136068.1, forward strand.
CTCCTGATTACTTCTGCCGCTATGTTCCCCATCCTATGCAGAGTGTTTGTAGATGCATCCATCCATTCATTGTCTATACCATACATGAATGAATCTATGGAAACCAAGGCAGATGCACTCCGTGCTCAGGTTCAGGCTCTAGCAACCAAGAAAATTGTGGTGAGTGTTGATACATTCTTCAATTTTAATATTGTTATGTTACTTGAAGGCCTTGTGGCATAAAAGCTACTTTAAATTTCTCAATGTACATTTATAAATTGAGTCAAAAGATGAATGCTCATTTATCTGTAGGGATCAGCAGCAACTATTTCTTTCTTTCACGGGGACTGTCAATCAATAACCACATTATCTGCACAATGGATAACAGAAATGGTGTTTTATTTAATATCATGATGTAGTGGATGGTGTTGAGTACTACAAGAACAAGTCTGTGTTTGTGCGCCAAAGTTGTCAAGGGTGAAAGGTACTGCTGTGCATAGAGCATTACCTGTCATGCTTGAGCGGATCAAGGACTAAATTTATATCTGAGTCTAGGTCTCAACAGTATATTCACAAGTCCAATATGCTCAAAGCATGCATCCAAGGGACCCTTTGTCGTGGAGCCACAAATGGTGTATGCTTATCTTGTATCAAGAATGTAATGAATATTTAAATTGAGCTCATTTCCTATTAGCATTCTATGGGAAACATCCTGAACAATGTGGGCAGAGCAACACATGCCGTTCTAACGCCCAGGGCCCACTTTACCTGAGGAAACGCTTTTCTTTGTATCTGCCCAAGCGTTCCCTCAGATCTGCCACTCAATATCCGCTGATTGTTCCATGTTTTAAACGTACTTGTCTTGGTAGACACTCCATTGCCATGAAAGCAGCAGTAGCCTGGAATACCTTACCCCTGGCGCTTCGCGCTAATCAGAACCTTAATCTCCTCAAAAAAGCACTCAAGACCCATCTCTTTAAAATGACACTTTAAATTTCTCTCAGCTATCTGTAGTTTCTGCCTCTCCGCATCTTTCTTCGCGCCAGGATACTCCAGAGTAATTGAGCGCGCTACAAAACCACCCATAACATAACATAACATAACGCAAGTATAACAACGCTTGCCTTAATCACACATATGCATGGTTAAGGCAATGCGGGGTCTAGATGCTGAGATGGATGAGCCCATGTCCAGGAAGGATCAGGAGAGGACGCTGCGAGGTAAGTTGTGCTGGGGCGGGTTTTGGGGGTGGGGCTGGTTTTTAAGGGTTAGGGTAGTTTTTAGGGCTCAGGGTTAGGGCTGGGTCGAGGTTGCTTTTAGGGCTCATGGGGGCTTGGTGTCATTATTTTGGTTTGGGGGTCAGGGTAGTTTTTAGGATTCAGGGGGGTCAGAGAAGTTTTTAGGGCTTGGGTAGTCGGGGTAGTTATTAGGGCCAAGGGCATAGTGTGTGATCTTTACCACACACCCCTATTGCTGTAATGAAATTGCGCATTAAAGGCATGCGTGGTAAAGGAATGCATTGTTCAGATGCTTTCGTGGTTTAGGCACATGTGGTTTAGCCATGCATGCCTGTCATACAACTGTATTCTATGCTTCATATTATGAGACAAAGCCATGCCGAAGTTAGATACAAGAAAAACTGATCTTAATGCTCAGCTGAGTTTCTCCGACCTAGGTGTAGTTTTCTGTGTTATACTGCACCCGTTTTCTTTCTCATTTGAAAACCTTTGAGATTTTGAGGAGTTTGTGGGCACTGCAGAGTACACAAAAAGAAAAGAAGCTGCATAATGGTGAAAACCAATGCCAATTATGACAAAACACAAAATGTTAACATAATGATGATGTACTCTATAAGTTAAAAAAATATCTCTATAGATCAAAACTAAAAAACGTAATCTATCCATACATTGATCTAAATCCGAGATGATCAACACTGTGTTCATGTAAGCAGATTGTGCAATACTTGTATAGGTGTAACAAAAGCATGCCTATTAACATGTGTGTAATGAGGTAGCCAGCGCTGGTCTGTATCACGGAGTAGGACCATTTGGAGCTTCTCTTTATTGTGTCATAAAATGGTCATATTGCAGAGTGACTTAGAAAATTGCTCACCTAAATTTAGTTGTGAAATAAGATTAGCTATGTTTATAATTATGGTAGAGCTCCCCAGAGCATCCCAAATTTGCAGTTAGTGTATGGAACTGATGTCCATTTGTATACAAAGAGATGAAAAACATGTCCAGTTGCACATTTCCCCCGAACTTGGGACACTGGAGCAGGACGATAGGTCGCAGGAGCACGCTGATCGGAATTACCAGTCTTCTTCCCCTCCCTGCCAAGTGACCCATGAGGCTTTAACAGCAAGTAGCAAGTTAAAGCAAGTTAAAGCAGAGGGAATCCCCCTCTAACACGTACAGCACCTTAGCGAGTGCGACACTTTTTACCACACACCAAGTCACTTAATATAGTTTATTGTCACCCACACATACTCATTGGTCCTGAGGAAAGCCAGTTTTAACCAAAAGGCCTGGCTGAAACATGTAGACCACAAAGGACGTAGGAGCTCTTAATACACTCCACATCGTCCACAAGCCTTTTTATCTTGCTAACAGGGGCCCAGATATTAAAATTTACCTTTCACCCTTGGGAACTGGGACCACCTGTATAGCTTTTAACTTTTCACGTTCATACTCACCAATCACTGCACACTCAGTAAGCATACCAGCTCCTCAGTAATCTGGAGTCGCAGCACACCCGGGACACATTCGGTGTCACTGTGGTGGGCCCGATGATGAAGCATGACACCAACTAGGTTGGTGTGTGAGGGCTTCATGACCAAACCTAATGGTTTGCCCACAGATGTACCTCCTGAGTCTCACTAACACAACCTAGCTAGTCCTATATTGATATTCCTAGGATAGGAGAATTGCCATAAAGCTGTGATTTTCATTGATTTCCGATGTTAACCCTAGCAATTGTGTGTACATTCCCAAAATTCAGTAAATTTATGTAAATCATAAGAAGTCTATAACTTGCATATGCACTCATTTTTGGAAAACAGTCTCAAAGTTTATAGACAGTTTATAGACAGGTTTATGCACATGCACATTGTTGTTAGAGAGTCCCCGGGCTCCCTCCAGTGCAGCCCAGAGTTCACATAAAAGGATCGGTGTATGCCAATCATCCTGTATCCAAAGGCCTACTGCAACCTCAGTGATGGTAGTGGGGCACTTCTTCCAGTAACTGAAGCTTAGTAAACTCCCAACAATCAGTGTCCATGCTTAATACCACTAACTCCAGGATCGGTACCTCTACTTGAGGGCACCACTTTTGGCAATATAGGATCATGTCATTATTTCCAACTCTGATGTGTAATTATACAATTTCACTTCATGCCCAGTCTGTAGACCACCCACTAAAACACATCACGCGAAGGGCACACTCATTTAACAGCTAGCAATAAACTGCATTAAAAATATTAGGGTCTTTTGATGATGCACTGTTTGCTCTACAATGAATTGGACTACATTTCTCAATACCTATACGTATTAAGCAATAAACATACAGTTTTGGGATGTAAGACATTAGGAGTAACTACTCGACCATTCCTGCCAATGTCGGTTTATAGCCGAGTCATTAAACCATGGCTCAGATGTCACATATCTATTAAACACATAAATTCATAGACATCATTAGCTAAGTCTCTCTTACTCTGCAAACACTGTTCTGCTCAGAAAAGTTGGCAAAAGTGTGAATCTGCATACTATAAAATGGTAACATGTCAGATGAGATCCACACGGGCAGCATTGTGTTAGTATTACTGATTGCCTATGAACAAGCACAAAATATGCACTGAGGAAGTATAGCCTGAAACTATAGGGTTTCAGTAGAAGATCTGCACTGAAAAATCAATAACTCCATATACAACTCATCACTCAATTCTATATACAAATGTTGGAGAATGAAGATTTTGAAACATTTTAGTGCTCAGTTTATCTCCAATCCTATTGCAATGTACAGCTCACAAAACTAAAACTACCATATCACAAGCTATACACAAACCATAAAGACCCCCCTAATAGCGCACTGACTTTACCACACTGATCCCTCAGTAAGAAAGACATAACACACAGTTATATACATCCTTCTTATCAACAGAAAAATCCTGTGAACATTAACTGCACCTACAGTACCATTCTTAGCACAAATCGCCTAGAATTTGCGAGAAAGTCAAGAATGTCTACGTGCGGCACTGACTAATTTGATCCTACTGGTAATATGCAAGAACCAGAATCATACAGTGCATACATGGGATTCATGGTGAGAATCCTGGTGTATGCCTGCATGTGGGCAAAGTGCCAGTTTTTAGGTCGCGAGGAGAGTCTTGCATCAAGTGTGATGCAGTAGAGTGGTTTGAGACAGAGGGTATATGAAAGTGGATTGTTTACTTTTGGATTTCTTTTTATAGTAAGTGGCAGTGTTCTGGATGCCATAATTGTGCAGTGTGCCTATTGTATATTCTTCCTGTTCACTCTTGTTAACTCTTCTGAAGACCTTGAGTGTGCATGCTTGGGGAAGTAGTGCTCCCACATCAGCACTTATGTTACTGTTCGTGCTGTTTAGTATAAAGCTTGTGGCTTTATTTTTAAAGGTGGGCCTAATCCGATCTGGTTGAATTTATCATGAACCTACTGACCATCAGAATATCTCTCTTGATTTTTGCACACAAGTAACACTGCAGACTGCAAAAGCTCTTGCTCAAAATATCTAGATTAAGGACCTGATTACAGAGGATTGCACCACTGGCAGTGCGCTTTACCGTGACATGTTCATTTGACAAGATATTACACAGATGCTACTGCACCACTATTTACACCAGAACAAGCAGTGCAAAAACAACATTTTAACTACTTGCAAAAACAAAAAAAATATACATTTTGAAATCGGATTTAGCAAATGTGTTGCTGCCAGTAATCTGGAGATGTCAGCTCATTATTGCACCAGAAACATTCCGGAGTATGCCAAACTATTATAGTTATATATTTGAATTCTGCAGAAAATAACATGGCTATAAAATAAAGAATTGGGTCACACATTCGTGTTTCAGATAAAAAGACAATTTTTGCAAATTTTCTGATGACTAAGCACGCAGTAAATGGACCCAGCGAGACCACTAACGATAGCGTTATTATTGAGGGAAAAGTTAAAGATCGCAAAAAACAGTTCAACAAAATATGCAGAGCCACCAAATCTACTCACTTAAGTACCCTTCTGCAGCTCGAGGGAGCTTGTAAAACCATATCTCTAAAAACATGTAATATTTAATGATCCATCGAGGATGTGCAAGAGACCGCACACCCCTAACAGAGAAAAATATATAGGGCCAGATGTAGGTCGCCAATTACCAGTCGGTAATGGCCGAAAATCGGTAAATTCGGCCGTTACCGACCGGTATCCATGAAATGAGATGTAGGAGCCCCAAATTTACCGATTCGGAAAACACGAGTCGGTATAATTCCGACTCGGTAAATATGAGTCAGTATAATTACCGAGGCGGAAAATACCGAATCCATATCTACCGAATTCTTATTTTCCGAATCGGTAAATAAGAAACGGTAAAAAATGGCCATGGAGATGTAGGAAAGACCAAAAATACAGAATTTGCGGAAATTCGGTATTTATGAGTCGGTATTTACCATGGATTGAATGCAGGTGGTAACCAGGGGAGGTCCATAAAAGGAGTCCCAAAATGCATCTGTGGAACCATACTGGCGGCTTTCTACGTCATAGCAAGGCGGCAAAGACTACAGGCAGCAGAAGAGAGAGAATGGCAAAGGGAGGAACAACTGTACAGGCAGAGGATAACACTGTTCCAACTGACAGAGCCAGAAATACTCCAGAGGTACAGGCTACACCCCGACACCATCAAGGACTTGATCAGGGACCTACACCCACTCCTGGAGCACCCAACACCAAGGTCCCACGCCATCCCACCCCATGTCCAGGTGCTATGTAGCTTACACCTGCTGGCCTCTGGGAGCTACCAGAGTGTGATAGCTGCAGTGGGTGGTGTGTCCCAGGGCTGCCTGTCCCACTTCTTCAGGAGGTTTCTTGACGCCATGATGCAGAGGATGGAGCATTACATTTCATTCCCTGCTACACCAGCAGAACTAGCAAAAACCAAGACAGACTTTTATCACCTGGCACACTTCCCTCACGTCATAGGCTGCATCGATGGTACCCACGTACCACTCTGTCCACCTGCAGCCACAGAGCACATATACAGAAACCGCAAGTCAACGCACTCCATCAACGTACAGGTCATATGTAATGCAGGGAACCTCATCACAGACATAGTTGCGAAGTTCCCCGGAAGTACCCATGATTCTTACATATTCCAGAATAGTGGAATATACACACGCCTACTTGCCGGAGAATTTGGAAATGGATACCTGCTAGGTAAATCACATTGACACACCATGACACTCACAGCAGATCTACGTCTCATGTACATGCAATTAATGTCATTCTTTCGCCCCCTAGGCGACAGTGCATATGCCCTGCGGTCCTTTGTGCTCACCCCCTACCTCAACCCATCCACCAGGAGTGAAAGGCGATACAATGTGGCTCACAGATCGACACGAAACGTTGTGGAGCGGACATTTGGACTCCTTAAGAGCAGGTTTCGCTGCCTCCACAAGAGTGGAGGGGCACGGCAGTACACCCCAATCATCTGCTGTAAAATCATAGCGACCTGTGCAATGTTACATAATCTCGCTACAAAGGAAGGCACAGAGGTGGAGATCACACATCTTGAGGACATTGATGTCGACACAGAGGAGGCAGAGCCCCATGGTACAGTGGCAGCAGCAGCTACAGATGGGAGACTGAGACGGGAAGAGGTCACGCAGCTATATTTCTGAGTGAGTAATGAGACACAGGCAGGCTAAGTTATTGGTGTACGTAGTTTATTAATCACTACGCAACTGCATTGATAGCACACATTGGGCACACAATATCAAACAGTCCATGACTGTGTTGTCACGGTTAACACCACCGTGACCTCTTCCTCGGGTGGAGGGCAAAGTCAATGTTTGTGGCCACGGACCACAGGGCGGGACTGCTGTGGCTGTGTGTCAATGTTCTCGGTGTGGCCTGTGTCACTTCCCCGACGCCTGCCACTCCTACGTAAGTCTTGCGCCACTCCTGCTGGTGGACCCCTCACTTTCCAACACACAAGTGTCGCCTCCAGTGGCAGTCTGTTGAGCGAGCACGAGCTCCATTGCAGAGGTCATCCTGGCCATTCCTACAGATAAATTTGTGCAGCACTGCACAATGGCATCCTGCATTGCCACTGACCGTCTGCACAGCACGGTGGTAGCAGTAGCAAACCTGTTCAGGGCTTTTGTCTGCTGCCGCACGTCAACACGTGCCTTGCGTCTCTCCAAATGGTCCCTGTCCAACTTGTCACACAGGACAGTCATGCACTGTGTTATGTCAGAAATGCCAGACGCCATTGACTGCATGCTCTCTGATATTTCCCCTATGCCCTTGCCTACTGTATCGAGTTTTTTGTTTGTTGTGCGTGCCTGCCTCTGAACCCCCATCATCGCTTTTGCCTGCAGGCGCTGTACTTTGACCATGGTGGCCTCCAGTCCGCAGAAGACCCCCTGATCCTGACGCACATCTTCTGCCTCACGTGGCCTTCGCCCTCGGACACTGGCCCGCAAAACTCTGGGAGTGGCCAGCTGCTCGGTGTTGGCTGTTTCCTGTGTGTCACCCTCCACCTCCTCCTCCTCCTCAGATGTTTCCAGTATTCTGCGAAGGGTCACATCAAGGCGCCTTGCCCTTCCCAGCACTGGGGATGGTGTTGTGGGGGTGGGGGACTGTGCAGCCGCTATTGTCTCCTGACTCCCAAATAACAGAGGGGACTGTGGATGTGGTGCTGTTGGCTCCTCAGGTGACTGGGCTGCCTGCTCTTAGTCCTTCCCTCCGTGTGATGTGCTTGGTCCAGCTCCTTCCCTCCTCTTCTCTCTATCATCTGCTGTGCTGCGCATTGACTCTCCTGTGGACAGACATGGACATTGTGTCAGTGGAGTTGTTCACCTGTGTCTCATGATAAAACACACTACTATTGCACTTTTGCCTGTCTCTCAATTTACCTATGCTAGTTGTCTGTTGCTCCCCTTGCTGCAAGGCATGCTGACTGCTCAGAGGTATCTACCCATGACTACATTTCCCAGGATGCATTGCAGGACATTAGTACAACCTGTTCTGGAGTGTGATTTGGGCACACAGAGTGTTTGAGGGGAATAGGTAAATGGGTTAATGACAATGCACTTGCATCTTACCTTGTTTCTTTGCGCCTCTTGCTGAGCTGTCAGCGTCCCCGATGCCGTGGATGCATTCCTTCTCAAGGGTGGATGCCACCATCTCCTCGATGTCGCTGAGTTGTGGGGCTCTGTTTCTTCCTGCCCCTGTTAACGCACATTCCTTGCGGTGGGCAGCAAGTTTCTTCTTGGTGATAATGCGGATGTCATACCACCGTTTTTTAAGATCTTCAAGGTCACGGTGGGTGACACCAATGGCATTTACCTTGCCTTGTATTTCTATCCAGGTGCCGTGCTTGATGGATTCTGCTACAAGCAGTGATAGCTTGCCAAATATCTTGCTGTAATTTCTTGCCACCTCTGCTACAAGCACCTGCAGTTCTTCTTGGCTGAACTTCTGCTTCCTTTTGCGCTCTGCAGCATCCCTCTGTGCATCCTGACTCTCCATGGCGCTGTGTTGGTTAGCTCAGGGAAGCCTGCTCCACACTCTGTCCTCCTGCTCTCCTGACTGTTGGTTGCAGTCCCAGGTACTGGGGAGGGGTGCTTGAATCTGATTGGCTGATTCCCCAGTGCCTTTGGAATTGGGTGTGGTTGGTGTTCCTGATTGGTTCACAGGCTCACATGTTTGTCAGTTTCAAATTTCCGAATCGGAATTTACCGATTCGGTATTTACCGACTCGGTATATTCCGATTCGGTACTACCCATTCATTCCCATGGGCCATGGACCCGTTGGTATGTATGGGTTTTACCGAATCGGATTTTACCGAGTAGGTAAATACCGATTTCAGATACCGAGTGATTCCAATTCGGTAATTTTTACCGATTTTTTATCTACATCTCATTTTCCGATTCTGAAATACCGATTCGGTATGACTTGGTATTTTAGAATCGGTAAATTAGAATTACCTACATCTGGCCCATAGTATTTCCCATTATTTGAAGCGGAAAACAAGAAAAATATTACTATACCCTCAATACAGTCCACTAATCATCCACCAATACATCAAAAGAAGCTCATGTCTCACACCGCCTAAAGTGCTTCATACCAGTCTGGGAAGATATTCTAAAAAATTCAACCTTTATGAAAACACCTTTCAGTATTCTGAACATTTGTCCCATACCTAAAAACTCCAGTTAATTAGCCCTAGTACTTCAGGGACATACTCACCTCTCCCAGGCATTTTTGTCACTGACAACAGTCTCTTCCTCGACCACATACAATCTCCAGTTTCTGGTAACACTACTGAGGTAGTTATCTTGGCCCTGGCTCGGCGCCCCTGGAATATTCTCCCTGTTGTCATTAGGTGGGCGATAAATGTTCTTACTGAAGTCATTTCAACACAATCATCTTTCTTCCATAGTAAGATAGTGCACAAAGTCAATTATTTAGTTATGGATGGAAATGCACGAGTTCCTGCGTATTGGTCACTTCACATTCCGTTGGTTATCATTCCATGCCATTGTTTTTCAGCTCACCCCTGCCTTTACAGATGGGAATTAAGCATGTGCAGATCAGTTCCCTAAAGGATCAGCTTGAAAGCCAGGTCAATTCCCATCTGCACAGGAACACCAGTCTGCCAGACACGCTACTGTCTTATTGGGCCTTACGGGCGCAAATCTGTTTGAGTGACTATTCACATCAAACTTGGAACAGATGTTTTGCTTTAAAATTCCACTTGGAGGGTAAGTAATGGATTATATGAAGGAAGATAGGTATTTTCAAGAGTCACATTTTTTGAAGCACTGTACTTCAGAGATATAGCCTACCAAGTTCTGCAAAGCTATGCAGGGATGGCCGAATATTGTCGCCTAAAAGTTCTCTGACAAAAATGTTGCGCACTGAGTGTCGTCTTAAAAAAAATACTGCCTCATTGTAGTTATTAAATGCAAATCTAGAACCAGTGGACTAATACTTTTATAATGGATATTTGTGTCAATAATAATTTGTCTTTGATATTTTGACATGCAATCTTATTTTAAACACTCTTGAATTGGCATAAAGTGTTTTCTGCCTATGTTCGTGGTTGCCCTTTCCACAGCCTTTAATTGTCTTTTGATAATTTCCCCCTTGGATTTTTGTTGAATCTCTTGGCTTTTCTTACCTTCCTCTTGTAAGAGAGCTATAGCTTTCTGCGCTAAGAGCTACATTTGGCTTTGTGGTTTGAAAATGCCTGTCTCACAAGAAGCAGCTGCTATGCTCAATTCAAAATTAATACAGAAATGAAAAAGTGTTTCAAGGACTTAATGGATGGATGAACATAGCAAGTTCAGTTCAGTTATATCCGTCAATACATTATTTTTCAGGAGGAGGGGCGATGACTTTAGAAATATCTGAATTAAATATTCGTGTAGGGTGGTCCTCTCCATAAAAAACTATAATATGTGACAAGGAGGTCATGCAGAGTTGGTCAGCTGGACTATTTGTGGGACAGAAGGGAGATGCTCTTGAGGAGCTCAGATCTTTTAACAATGGAACCTAAAAAGAAAATGAAGGTACAAGAACATAGCGCAAGTAACTGCCTGGTACTAAGACTCGTTTATATTTCTCTATGTTCTTAGTGCCAATAAACACTTCTCTCTGATTCACGAACCCTGCCCTTTTGATATTAGCAAACAACCAAGCATTTTCCTTGTACATATTATGCATGAGGCATCTATTATTTCCAGCTGTTCCTGTAGTAATTGCAGCAGTGGCAGGAATGGGAGCAGAACCACAACAGTAAGAATAACATTAACAAGAATTATTGCTAATATGACCATCAATAACCAAACACTCATAGCATATCCACCGCTGACCGCATATTTATCTCAGCGCAACACACTACCTCAATTCAGCGGTGTCGGGTACTCATATTTCGTTCACAATAAAATGGAAGGAAAGGAGCTATGTGCCTCTAATTAACTTGATTTGTGAAGCACCCGAGATTCGCAAATCATGTGGCATTCAGGTTAGCCAGCAATATCTCTGTACTAGCGATATATAAAAGCAAAATGTCTTCCCAAAGATATCTATGGAGGATGCAATTAAAGAACATCCTTGCTAATGTGGACGAGCAGGAACTTCTTAATGACGCTGTCATCTGAAAGCTCGGCCCGCCTCAACAGCTTTATAGGCTCCCTGTGCAAAGCAGGGCACTGGGCCCTGGCTACTCAACCAAATGAAAGTGATCAATAAAATAAATAAACTTGTATTTATTGGGTTCTCCAACAAAATCAGTGTTTTGACATAAAGAAAAACATGCTGTACAGCAAAGACTAATCAATACAAACGTTTCAACAATATAACATGAGACTTTAACTTGAAAAACAAACATTTCAACATAAAATGGTACCTAGTAGGTAAATTACACTCACGCCAGCGCAGAGGAGCCGCCCCCTGGTTACATTCTGGTCTGTGCATACATTAGACAGTGGGGCCCCTATACTTGCGGGCCCACTGGGCTTCAGCCCAGCATGCCCGTGGGTTAAGACAGCACTGCTGAAAGTCCCTTACATTGAACTCTTTCTTGATCTTCTCCTGCCTCGTTGCTCGGGAGCAATGCCCACTGTTTTAGCATGCAAAAAAGAGGCGTTACCACAACTGGTTCATGCTATGTAAAACCGTCACAGAACATAACTCCGAAAAATACGTAACCCCTACCACTTTATGACAGAATTTGCTGATGCAAGATGAACATTTGAAGCTGAAATAACGTAACACCCAAGAGCCAACTAATACGAACACTGTAGGCACATGGCCCACAAAATATTTTCTTCACTTAATGCATGAAGATGTGTACTGCAACAACTGCCTCCTTCCTTATTTTGAAATGGGCAGGTGGAACGCGTCTGACTGCCCAGTAAACTGAGAATGGCCCCCCATTTACACAAGGGTATTATCAACAGCCTTTAAGAAGTTCCAACTCTCTATACCATGTCCTCTTGTGCAGACTGTAGAATACCATGGAAGGGTCTACATTTGCACTATGTGGGTTAATCTTTAATGTAGGTGAAGAGAATCCCATAGGTACCACTTTGAGAGTGGGGGTGGGGAGAATGCTCGTGCAGTAATACTTAGATTTCTCCTGAGACTGAAGGGTGGATACGTATATTGCCTGTTTCACCAGTAAGGAAAACTGTGTGTGGTACTGATTTATGAAGACATTTATCTAGCTATACCGCAGGTGTTACAACTGCTACTCCTAAATCATCCATCACCCGACCACCAACCAACCACCGTTTTAGAGAATGATTAGCTTGCATTGCAAATTGAACAACTGCCAATGACACACATAATAACCTAAAAATGGAGATCACAAATCTCTTGGAATCAAGCCAAAGGGAAAAAGTAGCACCATAAATAAAGATGTACCTTTCCTTCTTCCATTTGCACCTTCACAGAACGCTCCCACTGACCTTTGCCATGATATTGTTTTTTATATTTGACTACTGGCTGCCCATAGTAAATTCGCAAAACTTTAGATTTCCTCTCAGTGATAAATGCATTTTGATTGCATTGTTCTTCTTTCTCTGATTTCAGCTCCTAATTGATCGAACTGCGATTTTGAAGGCATCGTGATTAGATGTGTGATTACATTAACGTCTCTGTCTAATGCAATGAGCTGTTCAGCACTTAGTCTTTCTGGAAGTCTTCCTGTTTCTCACTGTCAGCCTTGCATAGCTAATGACCACAGGATTAATTTAAAACATTGTCCTTATCCAGGTGAATATGATCTACAAAGTTCTTGCAGCTTACAAAAATGATTGAAATTATTTCATATTAAACATTCGGTTTGAGACAAAACACTTACAATTGTAAAAATTGCTTAGATTTTCAGTTCCATAAATATTAAATATATCTTGTGGAAACACAAACAACATTTTCTATTTTTATTTACAGAGTTCCAAAATCAGAACATATTATATTTACAGTATTGTTCCTGATTCAGCGTACTACATACCTTGTTTGGAGTATAAACAACCCCACTATCAATTGGTTTGATCTCATTGTCTAAAGCACAGGGAGTTAAGGAGGGGATTATGACAACATATAGGATGGATGCAACAATAGAATTGCCAAAGATAGAATATATTTACAAAATCCAGAATATAGCTAACTAAAGACTACAAGTTGTTGTTTAAAAGGAGAAAGCATTATGCTGTGTTTTTGTGCCAGAAGATGAATGAGGTAATTGTGGATAAAGCCCAAAACGCTACTTTGGAGACTAGTAGGTGAAGACTTTACAATGCCATGAAACAATAGTTTCATGGCAAGTCACCCACAACTAGCAATGCCGTGATTGGCTGACCACAATCTGACTAGAGGTTGCCATTGTAAATATTGGGGAAAAGTCCCTGGTCTTAAAACGTATCGCAAAATGATTAAAACATGTCAGGGTAGAGGTATCCTGACCCCATGGGTGTTTTAGAAGAGTGTCAGAAGGATCTATGTTGGGTACGAAATTGAGTAATTTTCTTTTTTCTCCACTTCAGGAATCCGCTGTCCCTCTGAGAGGCTCAGCGCGGATCCCGTGTAAATCCACAATGAAGCTGCAAAGCTTGATGCAGTTTGAAGAAATAGAGCAACAACTTCAGGCCCACTTAGAAATTCACACAGATACTCTCACACCCATTTACAGACCCACACAAGTAGTCACACACCCACTCACAAATCTACACACGAATTCACACACCAACTCACAGAGCTATGCTGACACTTTTAGACCCACTCACAGGCCCACATAGGTATTCACCCATCCACTCACAGACCTATGCAGGCATTAACACACCCACACACAGACCCACTCCCATACCCTACCCACATAGGCACTCACAAGCCGACTCAGACCCTGCATAGGCACACTCACAGACCCACACAAACACTCACAGACCCACACAGACACTCACACATCCACTGAGACACTCACAGAGTCATTCACAAACCCACACAGACACACTCACACCCATTAACAGGCCCACACAGACCCACTCACTGACCCACAAAAACACTCACAGGTCTACACAGGCCCTCACACACCTAGTTACTGACCCACTCAGGCACTCATACATCCACTCACAGACCTACATTGGCAACCTCACACCTACTCACAGAAATACACAGGCATTGACACATCCTCTCACATAACCATGCAGGCAGTCACAGATCCACTCACATACCCACAATGGTACTCAGACACCCCCTCATAGACCCACACAGGCACTCACACACCTACTGACAGACCCACACATGCACTCTTACACCCACAAACTAACACACACTCTCATAGCCATTCACACACCCACTTATAGAGCCACTCATGCACAGGCCCTTATATGCACTCTCACACCCACTAACAGAACCACACGGGCACTCACAGACAGAGTTATGCAGGCACTAACATAGCCACTCAGAAATCCATGCTCACACACCCACACAGGTACTCACAGACCGACTGACAGACCTATGCAGGTACTCATACAGCCACGCTCAGACCCATACATCCACTTACACACCCACAGAGACACTCTCGCACCCACTCACACAGGCAGTCACATACCCACTCACAGATCCATGCAGCCACTCATAGACCCATTCACAGACCCACTCAGGCACCTACACATCTACTGACAGACACACACAGCCACTCATAGAACCACACAGGCACACTCACAGACAGACACTCACACACCCACTGAGACACTCCCAGAGCCACTCACAAACCCACACAGGCATACTCATACCCATTAATTGGCCCACACAGACCCACTCACCGACCCACAGAGACACTCCCAGAGCCACTCACAAACTCACACAGATATACTCCAACCATTAACAGGCCCACACAGACCCACTCACCCACTCACAGACCCACAAAACACTCACAGATCCAAACAAGCCCTCACACACCTAGTCACTGACCCACACATCCACTCACAGACCTACATAGTCAACAACACACCCACTCACAGACATACACAGGCATTGACACACCCACTCACATACCCATGTAGGCACTCACATATCCACTCACATACCGACATTGGCACTCACACACACACACACACACACTCACAGATCCACACAGGCCCTCACACACCTAGTCACTGACCCACTCAGGCACTCACACATCCACTCACAGATCTACATAGGCAACAACACACCCACTCACAGACATACACAGGCATTGACACACCCACTCACATACCCATGTAGGCACTCACAGATCCACTCACATACCGACATTGGCACTCACACACACACACACACACCCTTTTCATAACTCTGAAACACATTCACTTTCACACACACAACCACTTCCATTCTCTCAGTCATATACTCACAAACTTAAACACCCTTTTCATAACTCTAAAACACATTCAATTTCACACACGACCACTTACATTCTCTCAGTCATATACTCACACACTTGAACACCCTTTTCATACACTCTGAAACACATTCAATTTCACACACATGGCCACGTACATTCTCTCAGTCATATACTCACACACTTGAACAGCCTTTTCATACACTCTGAAACATAGTCAATTTCACACACATGACCACTTACAGTCTCTGATTCATATACTCACACACTTAAACACCCTTTTCATAACACTTAAACACATTCACTTTCACACACACAACCACTTACATTCTCAGTCATATATTCACACACTTGAACACCCTTTTCATAACTCTGAAACACATTCAATTTCACACACATGATCACTTACATTCACATTCACAGGTCCCCACAAGGCAAAATTTTCAAAAGTTGTAAAAATTGACACAGATGTTCCTAAAGTGATTTTATATAATTTAGAAGACATTACCTTGTGGGGACCTGGGTTCAGGTCCCCACAGTGCAATCAAGTCCCCACAGTGTGAATGTGTTATCACACCCAAGTCCCCACAAGGATAGTAACACAAACCCACACACACACACACACACACACACACACACACACACACACACACACACACACACACACACACACTCACAGACCCACACAGGCACGCACACACTAACAGTCCCATGCTGGCACTTTCACACCCAACCAGAGTCCCACACAGGCAACCACAGACCCATGATGCCACTCATGGACCCTCTCACAGATCCAAGAAGGCACTAACACACCTACTAACAGACTCACACAGGCACTCTTACACCCACATACTCACACACCCACATAGTCATTCACACACCCACTTACAGACCCATACAGCCACTCATGCACAGACCCATACATGCACTCCCTAACAGAACCACACAGGTACTCACAAACCCACTGACAGACCTATGCATGTACTCACACAGCCACTCATGGACCCATACATCCACTTATACACCAACAGAGACACTCTTATACCCACTCACAGACTCATACAGACAGTCACACTCCCACTCACAGATCCATGCAGTCACTCATAGACCCGTTCACAGACCCACTCAAGCACTCACACATCTACTGACAGACTCACACACCCACTCACAGAACCACACAGGCACTCCTATACCCACCTTCTCACTGACCCACAAACCCACTCATGGACCTGTGAAGGCAACCACAGACCCACACAACCACTCACACACTCACGTACAGACCCACAATGCACTCTTATACCCACTGGCAGAACCACACAGGCCCTCACAGACCTGCTGACAGATCCACACAGACACTCACAAACCTACTCAGAGATCCATACATACACTGGTAGACCTAGTCACGCATCCACACAGGTACTCACAGACCCACTCACTAGCCTATACAGTCACTCACACACCCACTATCAAAGGTTACAGGTTACAGTTAGGAAATACAATTTTAAAAAACTTTTGAAATTCACCAAAAAATCCAAAGGTTACAGGGACATCATTGTTAGGAAATAACATTGAAAGAAACATAAAATTCACTGAAAAAATGAAAGGTCACAGGGATTTTATAGTTAGGAAATAGAATTTAAAAACCTTGGAAATTCACAAAAAAACCAAAGGTTACAGGGACATTAGAGTTAGGTTCACATTTTACATGCACAGAACCATAGAGATTCAGCAGTTACATTTACCTGAGCTAATTACAATGTACACCCGTAATGCACTGCTTAAGACCTCACATATTACATCACTCATGACATGGTCAGCGACATCACTTATAACATCACCCAGCAATTGTGAGTGGTTTCTAAAAGTTTATGAGTGTTAAACATATAGAGGATGACTTCTGATCCGTATCCTTCAGGGGCATATTATGAATAGCCAGTGCTTTATGCCTCTTTTTGAAACTGTGCATGTCTACAGCACAAACCCTGAACTGAGAATTTCTTCACCAGAGTCTTCAAGTTAGTGCATGACCTGCAGACAGCACAGTTTGGAAACAAGGAGAGGCAACCAATGATCTCAGTTTTTGAACTGTGACTATCAGCAGTTCATTCACTAATTCAAAATTTCTGAGTTAAATGCATATGCCATGAACAGCGCAATGGCTTGATAAAGATTCCCAGAACCATGAGAGATGGCGGCTCACACTTTTGTAAGGCAGACCATTTTGTTATCATAATAGATTACCTTTAGTTTGCACATCAGCTGAGAGTGACTGCTTCAGTGTATGGATGACACATCAGGAGAGATGCATTTCACTGCTTCAGGCATTCACATTGGCAGTTTTTACTGCACAGAGAAAATTTGCTCACAATAATACTGACTATAAACAAGGGACCAGGACCCCGCTAAAGTGATGAGAAATCTAAGACCAGATGTAAGAAGAATTTTTAAGGTCTCAAATGGCCCGATTTTCAAAATAAGGCTGTTGTGACTGTAAAACATTTCTTTTATGTACAAACATCAAACTGCAATTTTACAGAATTGCAATTTGGGCTTGCGATTTGGTATTTAGACAGGATGTGTTTTGGGTGTCCCTTCCCAATACCGAATCGCAGTGGTATGTATTAATGCTTTGCAAATGAATTCAGATTTCAAAGCATTAATATTTTACCACCAATTAAAAATGAGTGGTAACCCATTCACAAATGGTAAGGGGTCTCCATGGGGCCCCTTCCCATTTGAGTATGTTAACATATTTTTAAGAGCAGGAAGTAGTCCCGTGGACCACTTCCTACTCTTGAAAAATTAAAGTAAAACATGTCTTTTTTTTTTTAAACGCATCCCGCTTTCCTTTAAGGAAAACAAGCTGCATTAAAAAAAAAATAATAATTGCTTTACTTAAAAGCAATCACAGAGATGATGGTCCGCTGACCCCACCAGGCCACCATCCCTGTGAGCACTATCATTCCTAAACGGTTGCAAGCTGCGATCTACCTCATCAATATTCATGAGGTAGGGCAATTTGCATACCACTAGAAATCTGTAATTTGAAAATAAAGGTTTCATACATTAGAAAAGTGATTCAAATAAATTTTCAATTTGGAAATTGATGTTCCCATTGTTAGCACATTTGGCTTTTAGTTCAGTAACGGGCCAACAGAAATACATTTGAACGGAAATCAAACGTTTATCACAATAACACATACTATTATGGAAAATAAGTTCTAAATGGTAATAGTTTCTAGAGTAACTTTTAAGCTTGTTATATTCTCAAACAAATACAAAGCACCTCCTCAATTACAATCAAAATCGCAAAATCACCTGGTTATTCAATAATGTATTTAAAAGCTCCCAAGAATATCAAAAACAAATCACATAAAGTTGTTGATGGTTTTTACTACATAAAGAGCTCTAGTTGACGCCTTGGAATCAATTGCCTTGATGACAACATTAAGTGATAAGCATGTGATCTGGACTGCCAGTACAGCACCATAGAATTTAATAAAGCCAACTGTTTCAATTTTTCAGTAAACTAATTGACAGTAGTTCCATTTTGCACATGGAATGCCTTCGAACAAGCCAGAACCCTTTGTCCAACACTGTTTTTGTACAACAGAATGAAAAGAAATTATTGATGAGCATCGGTATGTGCATTTCAAGGGATCGTGTATTTTCAAATAAGATTCACACTCGGTGTTCAACAAAGATTAAACGCATAGGTACAGGAGTGATGCCCTACAGACCCAATAAACAACAAAAATAGTCTTTGATAAATACGTGCCTAAGGACACCTTTTCCTTTCTGGCAGATGCAAGAGAGCATAACTTTTTTAAAGCTTTGTATGAGGAGGCAGACCTGAAGCATTCCGTTAGAAGTTTGAGGGCTTGGAGAAACTGGCAACAACTGGACAGTACTCAATTGCATCAACAAATCTCCTACAAAGACTTACAGAAATGAAAGTTACAAAAAAGGAAAAGTTTCAAACCTATCTAATCCAAGTTAGTACCAAGTTTAAATATGACAGCTAGTTAATGAAATGTTACTGATCTATGACTGTACCGGCATTTGATAGTCCGATGATTACATATGTATCATGGTCAATTGAGCACTTGAAGCTCTTCTTTAAGGCGCGTAGAGTGAAAATGTTATGAATATTGCACCAATAGGGTCTTTGCACAAGAGTGAATTGTATTTACACACATTCGATGTGTCTAAGTAAATACAAATTTATTGCTTCTCAAGGAATATGTTAATTATTAGATTTCAATACTTGTTCACCTTCTGAATGTCTTAATTCTTTGTTAAATGGGATTTACAAAGCCTTCCTCCCATGAAAGTCTTGAAATGTTTGTGAATATTATGATTAACTCCCCCATGTGGATTTTCACATTTTGGTTAGAGCTCAAGTGCCCATTTTATGTTGATTTGAGAAAAAAAGAAAACCACAATCCATTTGGTTTCAATGTTGTCAGGAAAAAAGTTTCACAGTTAATATTTTGAGAAAAAGATCTGTGTTTTGAGCCAAATAGCGGTCATGGGGAAATATTGCTTGCTTGCGTACAAAAATCATGCCGGGGAGTAGATAGAATAATAGTGTTGAATATTGTAAGTGATGGCACTAAATCTTAGTGGATATCTGCTAGAAGGATGTATAAAATGCCATTTTGAAGACAAAAAAGAATGCTTTAGCAAATAGATTACAACTGCATTTAACTAACTAAACAAAGGCATCCATTAAAAATCTTAATAGGAATAGCTAATTCCAAAGTCTCTGGTGTTCATTTCTGAATTCCCTGAAGACGGGTGTAATAATGTGCAGGGTTATTTTCAATAGAAAGTGTGCCAGATTAGGAGATCAATCATCAATTTTAAAAGAAGTCCAGAACCCAATGTGGATATTGTATCTTTTTATCCATGAGAAATAGCATCACTTGAAGGAGATTTCACTAACGGAAGCCAAACAATGTCTAAAGTCAGCTTTCACTACTGTAAAACCAATCTCACTCATTGGCTAACACCGGTTTACCTTGTTACATTTAGTAAATGCTAACTGTGAATTGGGAGCGGGTAGAGAGGTCATGTTTAGACTCAAATTAAATGTGTTGGATTTTAAGTCTTAATTCTGAAAATGCCACATTTTGAAAGTTTGCATGTTCTTGTCCAAACCATTTATGCCTTCTTCCAGTGTCCTGGGTCACATAACTGTGAAGGGCTCTGCGGTTGGGGTTTGTGTATTCCTTTCATCACAGATTGGAAGGTGGCGGTCTGAGGATATTTAAAGACCTGCAAAGGTTAGCTTCCTCACCTACAAATATACCATAATAAAGATACTCTGGGATCTAAAATATAATAAATAACTGTCAAAACAATGACCTCGCCACAAAGGGATATCCCTTTAAAAGGACAAATTCCCTCACCCACCATAGGTGGCATGCTTCCTCATTGGGATTCTCCTCATGCCATGATGCCTGTTCACAGCATGGGCTATGACCCGCTCTCTAAGATGGAGGAGCTCAAGGATGTTTTTTGGACAGGGGGGGGTATACTAAATACAATTGTGATGAGCTCAAGGTAATGAAGGTAACAGACAAAATGAAAAAGTGATGATAAAACTAGCTCTAAGGTATGTAATAACACTATTCGTGCGGGCCAGGATGAAAAACAGGGTACTCTTGGGAGAAACTTATACCTGCAGTTCGTGTCAAAATGTGGTCGACATGTTTCAGCCTAGTCACCCTTACACAGAGGTGTAAGGGCTTTCTTCAGGACCAACTTGTTAGTGCTGCTGCTAAATGTGCATGAATATCAAGACAATAGTGAAAAAAGGTATCAAATATAAGAAACCATCCAGTGATCCTGTAAGGTCGTCCAACATTGGTGGATTCATTGATGGTACCTAGAAAAATGCATACATGAAAAAAATAAATGGTTGGAAAAGCTGGGTCGAGCATTTAAACATCTGTGCTGGCTTCAACCTTTGAAGCTAAACAATCAAGGACTACTGATGGAACAATCTCACTGTGCTATGTCTAACTACTGTGTACATTATCATTAATCATTAATACATTAGATAAATGTAAAAAACAACAAAAGGTAAATCGTGGCACAATCATTTACAAAAAATGGGGCTTACTTGCTGCTGTTAGGGACATGCCTCACCTCACCCTGGCGTGTGGCTCAGGGGACTCACAGCCCTAAAAGTCATAAGACAGGATGCGTTGTGAAGAAATACATCACCTAATGGTCTTCTGGGAATTCCACACAGATAGGATGATAGACAAGGCAAAACAAAACAGACAGGTAAACCCAATCTATGCACAAAGACCAAAGGTTGGCCTAGTGTGCAAAAAGGGAGCCTTATTTGCCAAGAAAAGAAGAGAGACACATAAGGGAGCTAGGTCTCTCAATTCAAGAGAGCTAAGTAGGAGATATGTAAATTCAAACAGTCTGCTAACTTAGTGTGTGTTTATGGAGAGGCAGACACATATAATATATTCCAAGGGGTGCTTAGCTCTAAGGGGCCCAAAGACATTCAGTCATATCTCATACCAGATGAGCATATGTGTTATTAAGGAAGGGTAGCAACTTCCAACGTTATTGTAAAATTATCATAAAAATTATAGTAAGAAGTTTTTATAAAAATTCTCATGTACAAATGCAGGCTCCAGCATGGGATACCACCTCGGTCAGTAAATAAACTGGGGAGCATCTATTAAGAAAATAAACATCGCAAACCAGCCCGCCCAAGCCTATCAAAGATGGGACCCACAGTGAACAAGACAGAACGAGGGGAGTAACACCGAAGAGATGGTAGGCGGGAAAAATAGTACCTGATAGTAGGGAGTCCGACGCCCTTTGCACCATAGCGGAAAGGTGAAATGCCCCGTGATATAGGTGCCGTTTAAATACATGTCTGGCATTGCCTCAAGCCGAAACCAGTATATGGACAAGCAGTCAGTTTCAAAGTTGCCTTATCACGTCTTGTGACCCAATGCACTTGAATTTGTGGTCTTCAGTTCAATGTTGGTGTAGTTGTGTCAGTGTCGCCGTGTTAGAACTGGGGGTCTCTAGTTGGCAGAGGTAGGTACTACTGTCCAAATAGGGACCCTTGCTTCTAGTCAGGGTAAGGAGGAAACCCTCTGAGATAACCCCTGCTCACCCTCTAGGTAGCTTGGAACGAGCAGTCAAGGCTAATCAGAAGGCAATGTGTAAAGTATTTGTACCAACACTCACAGTAACACAGTGAAAACACCACAAACTGACTCCACAACAGTTTAGAAAAATAAAGGTATTTAATCTAAACTACACAAGACCAAAACGACAAAAATCCAACATACACAGTTCAAGAATATGGTTTCAAAAGAGTTCTTAAGGTTGCGATAAAATAATCCACAGATGCGTGAAAAGTTCACAGTTGCGTCACGTTTAGCACACAGTACCTTTAGTTGCGACAAAGTTCCAAAAGCAGAAGCTGGTGCGGTGGACAACAAGCGATGCGTTGCTCCTGAGACCTTGGGGAGGCGATGCGACAACCCCGCTGCAGCAGCGGGCGTGTTGCGATAAATCCGGTCTGCATGGGGAGGAAGGCCACTTGTATGGACTTCGATGCGTAGGTTCCGTAGGAAGTTTGTTCTCGCAAAGGTACGATGCGTCGATCTCGTAGGGGCTGCGACGATCTCCGGGGCGACGATGCGCGATCCAGCGGCGATCTCTCTCTCGCAGCTCCTCGAGGCGATGGCTCTGCGACGATGTTCAGCACAATGTGATGCGGTCCGCAAGCAAGCGGTGCGGCGATCTCACCCAGCGGCGACAGGCTCTGCAACGACACTCGCAGCGATATTAGTCTTCCCGCACCGGTCTGGTGCGTCCCGTAAACGAAGGATGCGACAGCTCTGGCAGCGGCAACAGGCGCTGCTACGATCTCGGCCTTCGTAGCGGCAGGAATTTCCTCGCACTGTCGGGGATGCGCTCCGCAGCGAGCGATGCCATAACTTTTCTGTAGCAAAGTCTTTAAAGCTTGTATTCCCGCTTCCCAACACAGGTACAACTTCCAGAGGCATCACACATGGGCCATGCACTGCAGGAAGGACAGAACTCTCTCCGTAGAGCTCAGGGGAAGCTGGGGTTGATGTCCCTTTGTTCCTGGGACTTCAAAAACAGGGAGCCAGCTCTTCTCAGGCCCTTGGAGATTCCTTCAAGCAAGGGGACACAGCACAAAGCAAAGTCCTTCCCCTCTCCTTGGCAGCAAAGCAACAGCAGGGCAATCCAGCAGAGCAACAGCTGGACAATCTTCCTTCTTCAGTTTCAGCTTTCTCCTTGGCAGAGGTTCCTTCTTGGTTCCAGGATGATCTAATTTTCTGTTGTCAGGGGTCCTGTACTTATACCCCTAAAAGTCTTTGTTCCCTTTGTGCAAGAGGGTTCTGAGCCCGGTCTGAACCAGTTCTGGGTGTTCCTTGAGCACTTTGTTTTCCTGGCTTCTCCTTTCCTTTCAGAGTGAGGGGCAGGGTTGTCAGCCACCCAGCAGGAGGTGGAGCCAGCATTGTGGAAGGCAGGCACAGCCCTGTTCAGGCCCAGGTGCTATCTCCTCCCACCACTCAAGTTGCAAATGCAGTCATTCAGCCTAGGGTTGACTCAGCCAGCCTTCTGGGGAATCCCCAGCTCCTGTCACTCTCAAACCAGACAGCCAATACAGAAACAGGCCAAGGCACACAGAAAGGTCAGACAAGAGAACAGCAACTTACTAAAAGTGCTATTCTCAAACTGTGGTAAATAAAATATTACCCTGGCAGAATTTCTAGGCATTAACAAAGTATCATGCATCAAATGAGAGACAGGATCCGTGGTGTCCAAGTTAAATGGGCTTTATTCCAATAACTCGAGTCAAAGGGAGAATCAGTTCCATCACCACAGAGGTTCAGGAAGGGTCTTCTAACATTTAATAACAATGAACAGAATATATACATTTTACTCCTTGTACATAGGGCGGAGCACTCCAGGCAGAGCAAGAAAGAAAGAGATAAGAGCATGTGGGCGTACATGAGGGTGTGTACTTCGATGAGTCATAGGTAGGTGATAGGTAGGTGTCATAGGTGGGTGGGTACTTAGAGGAGGAGTTTGCATGACCAGCTCGAACTTTGTCCTACTTGTGTGCAACATGAGCATGACGTGCAATTGACGTGTAACTGGGAGGAGAGCTGACTTTCAGTCTAGAAGAGAGATCTCTTGTGTCAGGGCGACCAGCACATCTAGTACTAACTGATATCTTGAGTCAGGGGATGTATTATCTGAAGCAAAGGTTGCTCGTCACTAAATGACAGAAAGGGCATATTTATTTGTTCGTTGCATGAGCTTTCTATGGATGCAAGCACTGTAATCCACTTAAACAGAGACAGAATGGCTGGGCCCTATCTATGCAGATGGGTTCTGTGTACCTTCTTCACCAGACTGAAATGTGATTCTGTAAAGCAAACAGATAACTGTTATTCATAATACTGTCTTGGCAGGCCTTACTGGGCTTCTTACGGCTTTCAGTGTGTCAGGAGTCATGAAAACATTAATTCAGGGACTGGTGGTTCAATCTGAACCACAAAAAGGGTTCAGTACGATATTTATTTAAAAGTGCACAATGTAAAACACATGGGCCTTATGCTACCTTAACGTTTGGGAGACTTTGATGACTGGCATTTCTAATGCAGGACATGATTGCAGGGGCCTAGTGATTCAGGCCACTACAAGGAAATATGCATGGATGACATGCACACACATGTAACATAGGGTATACGTAGGGGGCATCCTGGTCAGGCAAAATTTCATTTTCCTCATTCCCTCCTTGTCCCCTACTTAACCCTTTAGGATACATCTATATTCATGAGACCGTATAGTTGATCATACAGAATCATTTGTTCATCTTTAACTCTTTGTTTACGTGGATGGGGAACACAGGCAGTAGCACACAGGCCGCAAATGGCCGGGCCGCACTGCAAACAGAGACAGCAACCAAATATCATAAGTAGGACCATTCCTAGGAAGGACATAACTTTCCATCCCCATGCCGATATTACACCCCAGAACCAACTGGACCAAGTCCATGTGCCTGGATCTTGATGTATGGCATGAGCAATTTTGTGGAGCCTTGTTATTGCTTCGTACACAGATGGTGCATTATCTGGGATGAAAATGCAACAACTAGATCGGATGACTCTACAAGCTCCGCCCCTATCCGCCAAGATGACGTCTAGAACGAGGCGATTTTGTAAAACGACAAGTCTCATAGCAGATTGCCCCTGGGTTAAGTTCGCCAGGGCAGATGCAGTTATATTTACAGCTGTTTCCAGGGTACTTGTTAATTTGCGTATCAGCTTACTGTTTTGGACGGGACCTATGAAGAAAAAGAATCCTTTGTTGAAATCTGTATATTGCTCCCAAGCTGTTTCAGTCTGATCGATCCCTGCGGAATCTGTCTCTCTCTTTTGTCTAACATGTTCTAGTCGTGAATCTCTATGATAATTGGATGGGGCCAGAAAAACAGGTGGCAATAGGAATGCTATATAACAAGTCCCACCCCAGTCTAAGGGCAGATGTACATAGGCTGTCTGACCGCAAATGAAATAGGTATGGCGTGATGGTTTGAAAGAAGAAAGTCCTTTATCACTAAACTCTACTACAGTGTTACACTCGCTGTGTCCCATATGTACTGAGCCTTTCTTACTAACACATAGGTCACCTTTTGCTGGCAGGACTGATATAAATGGTGGACCTGTATTTTGCTTGGGCTGAACATTTAACATTATAAAATTAACAGATGCATTTCCCTGTTCGTACTCTTCATTCTCTAAATCGGTTCCCTTTCTTTGGGGGAATCCGCCTTTGTCTGGAAAGCATGCTTCATTCATTACTTCATTCAGGTTTCCATATATCCAGCCACCTGGATAAGCTATGTACCTTCTATCTATTGAGGTCATTAGAGCAAACCATGCTCCACATGAACCATTGTGTGAGAACGGTAAAGGATAGAATGGCAGAACTCCCTTCGTTTCTTGATAAGGAGGCATTTGGCCACATACCCAGCAATCAGTCGCATTGCTGGTCTGATGAGAATGGTGTAACATTCGAATAAATGTATTGTTATGTAGTGCAAGTCGATATGACAATTCATGAGGAGGCAGGTCACTGAATGTGTGCTCTGCGGTGCTGTTACTGGAAGAATGTATATGTGAGGAAATGGGAAAGAACCTTACTAGTAGCACACCTATGGACCCATAGGTGTATCTCCCATGGCACCAGTGTCTAATGCTGTGTCTACAGCTTTAAATTTTAAATCCAAATGGAAAAGCTCCAAACAAGGTTTTCTGCTGTTCAACACAAATTTATTTTTCAATCATATTCCAGTTTGTACATGTCGTTTAGCGACTTTCGAGTAGTTCCAATGCATTTCGGTGATTATTTCACCTTCTTCAGGGAACATCTACAAATAAACACAAATATATACAATGTAATCGCTAATGCATAACAATGTTACATTTCACATTCTCAATTACTCGTGTTAACCATGTTTGTACTGCCAGTATATTCCTTTAAATTCATATACATGACCTCAATGGGACTACTGTTTTGCTCGAAATCGAGTATAACTGCCGTTGGTATCAATAGAACTTTTTGTGCGCTCTACTCGCCCCGTTCGTTAATGTCTGAATTTTAAATTAGATGGTTCTCTAAGGGCGTGGGCCTTACATAAACTTCGCTAGCCGCTTACGCGTTAGCTTGTGGCTGCGTTCGATTGCTTACCCGTTACTCAAATGCCGGTTACTCTATGAAGGTTCCTCCCGCTTTACGCGTTCTCTCTGTAATGGAACTTCCAACTGCCGCCGTGCTCCTAGCGCATGCGCGGTGGCCTACTCTCTGGTTATTTTATAAACGTAGCCCGTTTTTTTGAAACGACAAAACTTTATCAATCTAAATCTAAGTCAAAACGCTGTACACGGCCATACCACACAGGGAAGGCTTGGAAGCCATAGAAAAAGCCTTGTTACTAAGTACTTATCCACAAGACCTACAAATTTTCTTGATGCAATTGATGGAATTTACCCTTATGAATAGCTATTTCACTTATGACAAAAAGTTCTATTGATACCAACGGCAGTTATACTCGATTTCGAGCAAAACAGTAGTCCCATTGAGGTCATGTATATGAATTTAAAGGAATATACTGGCAGTACAAACATGGTTAACACGAGTAATTGAGAATGTGAAATGTAACATTGTTATGCATTAGCGATTACATTGTATATATTTGTGTTTATTTGTAGATGTTCCCTGAAGAAGGTGAAATAATCACCGAAATGCATTGGAACTACTCGAAAGTCGCTAAACGACATGTACAAACTGGAATATGATTGAAAAATAAATTTGTGTTGAACAGCAGAAAATCTTGTTTGGAGCTTTTCCATTTGGATTTAAAATTTAAAGCTGTAGACACAGCATTAGACACTGGTGCCATGGGAGATACACCTATGGGTCCATAGGTGTGCTACTAGTAGGATTATACAGATACACTCCAGGAGGGGAGTGATTCCCGTGTTTGCACAGTAAAACATTCAGAGAACAAAAGGCGGTGCACAGCCCTTTTTTCAAAAGAAATGGGAAAGAAAACATGTAGCAATAAACTGATACCAATTATAACGATGCACAGAATAAAAAGAATGATCAAGGTAACAATACATCTACTGCGTAATATCTTGCAGTATTTTTCCTTCTTATCTCTCTTCTTGCTATTCTCGTATGTGATCTTATACATGTCAGAAATCAAGTCTAACCGATTCACCACCGGGTGGGCTTAAACAATTAAACTACGTCTGATTTACTAGATCGCAACTTAAACCTATACTCTTGCTGAGGGGTCTTTTCTAGCAAAGGTCAGTGTTCTTTATAAAAGTTCCAAACAGTCCAAAGTATCTTTTGTAGTGATGAAGGTGAGTTCGGCCTTTACGTCCTTCCACCAACTTCGGCGTCTTCCAACGTGGCTCAAGGGGACTTGAACGATCAAAATTCCGGATGCATACAAAATTCTCTGGGACAATGGCGTGTTCCTTGACATGGGTGTTGTCAGGGAAGGCAGCAGCAACCTGTGAACAACAAGAGAGTAGTGCAGAAATCAAGGAAGCCAGGTAATCTGTCAGCATGTTACTGTCAACATCAGGTATTTTCTTAGGCATAGGTGTACCCTACATATTTGGCGGTCTACCGAAAACTACTTCATAAGGAGATAGGCCTGTTCTGGAATGAGCTACCATACGCATGTAAAAGAGGGCAACCGGCAAGGCAACCATCCAATCCACGCCTTTTTCTGCACAGATCTCAGCAACTTTTGTCTTAATTGTCTGATTATGTCTTTCTACAAGGCCTGCTGCTTCTGGGTGTCGTACACAATGGAATTTCCAAGTATATCCTAACAGAAGAGACACTTGTTTCATTAATTCAGAAGAGAATGGCTGACTGTTATCTGAAAGATCACACGCGGTAATCCATACCTAGGGAAGTGCTCACGCACTAACTGTCTGGCTGTTGTCACAGCAGTATGATCTGGAACAGGATATGCTTCTGTCCATCTAGACAGTGCACACACAACTACTAAGACATATTTGTAACCTCTACATCTGTCCATTTGGATATAATCCGTCTGGAGAACTTCAAAAGGGTGGTCAGGAGGATGAAATCCGCCTTGTTCCACCGGAATGCCTTTACCTGGATTGAACTGGCAACAGATCATACATGTTCACAGATCATACATGTTCGCACTTTCTGTTTCGCTGCTGCACGTAGGTGCTTGTTAAACCAAATGTTCTGTAAACTGTCTAGCATTGCCTTCTTTCCTAAGTGTGCGGGGCTATGTGTTGTGTTTATGATTACTTGTACCATAGAATCTGAAAGAAACCATGTAGCTTTTCCCTTAGTCATCCAACCTTGGTTAGTCTGGACCCCTCCTTGTTCAGTCCAATTCTTTATCTCATCTGTTGTGGCATGTGTCTGTATGTCGAGTACATCTTGTGTGGGATCCCTGACTGTCATACATGTTGTCAGTAATGGTACCTCTGTCCTTGTCGTGTCTGTTGGTGTCTGTGCTGTCAGTTTAGCTGTTCGGTCTGCCAGGTCATTACCCTGGGAAATGATGTCTGTAACTTTGGTGTGAGCTTTGCACTTCAGGATAGAAATGGCTGTAGGTAAATGTATGGCTTCTAACAGGGCCTGAATAAGCTGGCCGTGCTGAATCTTGGTCCCATGGGAGGTCAAGAAACCTCTCTCTTGCCACAGGACCCCAAAATCATGAACTACGCCATAGGCATATTGTGAGTCTGTATAAATGTTTACTTTCAAGTGCTTAGCTCTTATGCAGGCTTGTGTCAGAGCGATGAGCTCTGCTGCTTGTGCTGACAGTGTGTCTATTTTTCCTTACAGGATTCAGAATGTTACAACGTCTGATCTCTATGTGTGGCTGAAATAATGTCAGTTCATAACCTGTCAGTCTCGCTACAGTCAAATGTAAAAATAAATAAAAATAAAAAAGCATAACATTTTTACTGTAACA
This sequence comes from Lissotriton helveticus, assembly GCF_964261635.1. Classification (NCBI taxonomy): domain Eukaryota; kingdom Metazoa; phylum Chordata; class Amphibia; order Caudata; family Salamandridae; genus Lissotriton; species Lissotriton helveticus. Next base: position 850,999,992 of record NC_136068.1, read on the forward strand.
TGGAGTCGCTAAAACTGGCGCTTGACATAATGCTCTTTTTAATTCCTCAAATGCCAAGGTGTGTTCTTGTGTCCTAGGGAGTACAGTCAGAGTGGCTGCCTCCTGTGTAGTTAACTGTATGAGTGGTTGGCTAGATACGCATACTGGGGAATCCATTGCCTACAGTAAGAAGTGAGGCCAATAAATGCACGAACTTCCTTTTGTGTCCTGGGCTGTGAAAGGTTAGTAATGAGCTGTATGGTTCTTGTGCTAGCTGTCTACCCTCCTTGGAAAGCAAGTGTCCTATTACACCACTTGCTTTTCACAGAACTGCAACTTGGAAGGGGACACCTTGTGCATCAGTGCTGTGTTGATAGGCATATAAATACTGTCTAGCTGTCTCTTTAATGCTTGACTGTAAATACTAGGGCTCACTGTCATCAATCTAGCAAAAATGAATTATATAAAAATAAATAAATAAATAAAAATGAATTTTCAATTAAAAAGCACAATTTTTATTTCCAAAAGCTCTGCAGTTTATAAAAATCCTACTCTAAATCTTGGGAACAGTATGACCATACTACCTACAATATGTTCTCTAGATGTATTTGAATAAAATCCAAATTATTCTTGTCATAGACAGAAGGCCTGGAGCCTCGCTACTCCACACTCCTTTGGGAAACAGCCCCTCCCTCTAGAAAGATGTTCGCGCTCGGAGTTTTGAATCAACTCCAAGCCGGGCTACACTGTGATCTAAAATTGAATGACTGCCAGATGCTTAACACATTGCAAGAGCAAAACCCCTGCCAATTATTCTGTTTACACTACCAAGGGAAAAACTATTCATTTGCAAGCGTGACTTTATCTGAAGTCAATGAAGCTTTTAGTGTTGACTGTAAGGAAGAACAATTTTTTTGTACACAAGTCAGAGGGGCGAGGGAGGTAACTTCGCTACGAACTCACTCCTTGCTCACCTGCCCCTCCCCTCAGAGCCAGGAGCTGGCTCAGTGTCAAACATAACAAATAGGAGACAAGCCTCTCACTCGTCTCTGCTTCTCTAAAATTGGGTCGCTGCCACGCTGAGCTCATTGAAAGAGCCAAACGTCTGCCAAGTTTCTAAAAGAGTGAGCTGCAAGCCTCCTCCCTCCACATTCGAAGGAAGCTAGTGTAAGTCGGAGCAGTAGCCCTCCCTTTACATAAACATTTCTCTGCGGCTCATCACGGAGGCTCTGAGAGCTGAGAACAGCTGCCAAGTTACTGAAGACAGAGCTCGGTCTCGTCCGCGGAAAAGAATTGGAGTATGGCCAATAACAACAAGACAGGCAAGGCAAGAGGGAAAAACCCTCCCTTTACATAAACATATACTGGAAGCCAGGACCTTCAAGGTCGAAAAACACATTCTCTGTAATTCAAAACATATCTGTACCCAGGCCAGGGAGCTAAACCAACATTCTCTAATTTCACTGAAGCCAATTTAATAAGGACATATTTTCTGTAACTAAGTGACATGCTAGTACTTTAAAATAATCCTGTACTGCTACTTAAAAGCTCCACTTTCTAATAAACACTTTTGTCTAACTAATTCAGCTAGAAGGCAAGACATTTGAAACATGGGCATTTGTTTAGCATGCAAATTAACACACAAATATGGGACAATGTGCTTCTGCACACAAGGCTATGCATTTTGCATTTGAGAAAAAGAAACGAATTATCATGGACTGTTGGGTTGGGACTGTTCTCTGCATACATCAATTGAAGCTTCTCCACTAAATGTTTATCTGAAACCATCTGTGTAAGCATTGCAGCCTAACTGACCTCTGAATCAGACATAATAAATCCTATTTTCAAAGGCTGGTGGACATAAATCAGGCAGCATGTTAAATGAACACTGCTTTCACCGTGCAAGATATTACCTTTCTATCAGCAGCCTGTCAAAGTACATAGGTGCATTAAGATGGTAATGTATTATAGCTATCAAAAAGGGCCACGTTCATTATTTTACAAATAGCCACTATTCCTAATTAAGTGTGCAAGCTCTTCTATTCTACCTATAAAAAGGGCCAGACATAATTTTTACAAACAAAAAAAACCCCCATGTTTTCTAATTGAGTCCATTAACCGTCACAACGCTATTCTAAAGGGCAGCTTGCATTGGGAAAAATATTCTGTAGAAACATTCCTATTTAAAAAAAACACACGGTTGCAGTACACTAATTAATAGCACATTCTCTAATGGGTCTATTCTATAATTTCTTCTCAACCGTGAAAAACATTAAAGCACTCTCCGTGTAAAAACCCTTATCTCAATAAGACTGGTTTATTTACAACTACCGACCTCTGAGTTAAACACAATAAAATCAAGTGTTCCAAGGCAAACCCTTTACAAATACACTTCTTTACTCTCCATGCAAGAGTTTACCATTCAATCTGCAAACTGACAAAGCACATAGGCAGACCCAGAATGAACAATCAAGGAAACCTTTATCTCAATTTCAGAAATACGCCCATTGGATAACATGGCAAATCGCACCTCCACACAAAACATGCTTTTTCCACCACTTCCACAGCTCAGATCCTTTTCAAATTTTGCATCACAGTAGTCCAAGCTATTCCCTAAATCCTCACCAAAAATCAACCAAATCCCTCCACTGGAACGGGTACGAATTCCGCTAAAAAACACGCCCCCCGCAAACACCAAAAAACGCCAAAATCCCTCAACACCTTGTTAAACAGCATGTTAAAACAAATACTGCCTACTCAGTACAAGATATTAACTCTTTGGCAGCTGAAGCACAATCTTTCCTCAATGACTGCAGTACATGGGAAAGTCATGAACTCATTTCTCCACGTTATCACATAACACGTACGCACATCTTCAAAACATTTTCTCCAAGTACTTGAAAGAGATCCAGCTCTCTCCTGACTAACGTAATGATAACAAGCTCTGCACAAAACATAACCACATGGCGCTATTCACAAGCCATATTTACAAGAAACTCAACATGTCACAAAAATGACACGCCATTCACAAGGCATATTTACAAGGCGCTATTTACAAGGAACTCCACAGTAAACTTATAGCTCCAACTCTAACTCTAGCTAGTTCTTCTGAGAGGACGTGATTCTTTTTCTTTGGCTTTTTCCTCTGCTAGTTTATTTCTCTCTACTTTGTTGAATTCTTTCTCTGATCTCCTGTGTCACTCTTTGCGCCATAACTCAATAGCGTCTTTCTGAGAGGGTCTTGACTTCTTTTATACATATCATGACCAGGTGTATCTCTTGGCGGGATGTTAACTGACTCTTCTAGTATACCTTTCCTGGTCCCTATCTGACGTAATGTTGAGAACAATACACAAAAAATAGACTGTAACAATCATTCACACTAAAACAACATAACATTGAAACACTAAAACAGATACCATTACAGAGAGTTAAACATGTACTTGAAAAACAGTGTTGTGCACTGGAATACAGTACAACCATACCGGTCTCAGAAAATGAGACACGTCTTTACCGGGCCCACGTTTAACCGTGGACCCGTCTTGACCGTTTCCACCTTTTACAGTGGACCCGTCTTGACCGTTCTCATTTAAAATGAGCCCGTCTTGAAACTTGATACATTCCCCATAGTGGTACTCACCGGGAAGCAGAACTTGAAACTTGAAGGCCTCGGAAACTTGACTTGACTACGCTTGCGCCTTGGAACAGGTGGACCTCTGGAGACCTCGGATCTTGCTCTCTCACGGGCTGGGCTCTGGTTGAGACGATCCGCGTTCCTCACCGCCTCGCATGGATGCCTGGTCGCAGTCCGTCCTCCTCCTGGGCCTGAGGGAGTAGCGGGAAATCCCGATGGCGTGCGCACTTTGAAGTCCGTCACGGCTGTAGAAGGGGGCAAAGACTAGACCCACAACTCCGGCGAGTGAGGAAAGGGATATGTCCCTATTCGGGCGCCAAATTATGTGGTAAATAAAATATTACCCTGGCAGAATTTCTAGGCATTAACAAAGTATCATGCATCAAATGAGAGACAGGATCCGTGGTGTCCAAGTTAAATGGGCTTTATTCCAATAACTCAAGTCAAAGGGAGAATCAGTTCCATCACCACAGAGGTTCAGGAAGGGTCTTCTAACATTTAATAACAATGAACAGAATATATACATTTTACTCCTTGTACATAGGGCGGAGCGCTCCAGGCAGAGCAAGAAAGAAAGAGATAAGAGCATGTGGGCGTACATGAGGGTGTGTACTTCGATGAGTCATAGGTAGGTGATAGGTAGGTGTCATAGGTGGGTGGGTACTTAGAGGAGGAGTTTGCATGACCAGCTCGAACTTTGTCCTACTTGTGTGCAACATGAGCATGACGTGCAATTGATGTTTAACTGGGAGGAGAGCTGACTTTCAGTCTAGAAGAGAGATCTCTTGTGTCAGGGCGACCAGCACATCTAGTACTAACTGATATCTTGAGTCAGGGGATGTATTATCTGAAGCAAAGGTTGCTCGTCACTAAATGACAGAAAGGGCATATTTATTCGTTCGTTGCATGAGCTTTCTATGGATGCAAGCACTGTAATCCACTTAAACAGAGACAGAATGGCTGGGCCCTATCTATGCAGATGGGTTCTGTGTACCTTCTTCACCAGACTGAAATGTGATTCTGTAAAGCAAACAGATAACTGTTATTCATAATACTGTCTTGGCAGGCCTTACTGGGCTTCTTGCGGCTTTCAGTGTGTCAGGAGTCATGAAAACATTAATTCAGGGACTGGTGGTTCAATCTGAACCACAAAAAGGGTTCAGTACGATATTTATTTAAAAGTGCACAATGTAAAACACATGGGCCTTATGCTACCTTAACGTTTGGGAGACTTTGATGACTGGCATTTCTAATGCAGGACATGATTGCAGGGGCCTAGTGATTCAGGCCACTACAAGGAAATATGCATGGATGACATGCACACACATGTAACATAGGGTATACGTAGGGGGCATCCTGGTCAGGCAAAATTTCATTTTCCTCAAAACACAGGAGTTAAAAAACACCTTTCCTAAAAGTCGTGTTATTAAATTCTGAGTTCAGGGATACCAGACCTTTATGTCCTATCTTGCTCCTATGGGAAGATATGCTGGTAGCCACTGTAGCCAGCATCCCCCATGATAGCCTTGCAGCAGTGAAAAACGAAAATGGCTGTAATTCACTACCAGAGCATGTCACCTGCACAAGTACATGCTCTACCTTTCACATACACTGCACCCTGCCCAAGGGGGTACCTTGGGCCTTCCATAGGGGTGACCAATGTGCACAGAAAGGGAAGGGTTAGGCCTGGTCAGTGGGGACACTGACCAGGAGGACATGGCAGTTTACAGACTGCACAGAGGCACAGCAGTGGCAGGCCTGAGACACCATTTTAGGGCTACTCATGTGGGTGGCGCAATCAGTGCTGCAGGCCCACTAGTAGCATTTGTTATCACCAGCCCTGGCACACCCAGTGCACTTTACTAGGGACTTCCTGGTGATACAAATATGCCAATCAGGTATATCCAATCATAATAACAATTTATACAGAGAGCATATGCACTGTAGCACTGATCAGCAGTGGTAAAGTGCGCAGAGTCCTATTGCCAACAGCCACAGGTCAGGAAAAATAAGGGAGGAAGAAGTAAAAAGTTTGGGGATAACCCTGCAAGAAGGGCCAGTTCCAACAGGCCGCATTGCACATGCAGTCACATGACCCAGTTGCTTAGGAAGTGTAGTCGCAAGAGAAATGTAGATACAATCAAGTGTGTTAAAAGGGTAGACTGCGCCCTAAATTGGAAAAAAGACAGTTTATTTTAAGGACACATTAATTGACATTGGGCCATGTGTAGTGTTCTCCCTGGCGCACCATAGTCCCGAAATATGTGGGCTCTCTCCTTCCCTTTTTCACCCTTAAGCCTCTTATATGTTAAAAAAAGTTTTGATTTGGCCTGTGTTGTTTGACATACATCAAGTTCCATCTGTTTTAGCGTTTTGCAATATCCACTATGACCACCGGAGGGCGTTTGTCACCACAGTTCTATCACATGTTTGTATACTTGAGAGCTCTTAGCTGAGCTAGGTTAGGGTGACCAGGATTTGTCCCGGATTTGTCAAGACGGTCTCCATTTTTCACCAGCTGTCCAGGCAGATTTTGAGAAATTTACCTCATGTCCCGGTTTTTGGAGAGGGTCGACTTAAAATGGGGGGAGGTGTTTTTTATGTTTTACAAAGCAGGGTTTAAAAATAGCATCTTATGTAGGTTCTTACTTCCTGTTTTTGTAATTCTCTGCTGAGGAGCTCTGTCATTTTGTGTGCTCGCTTGACGTAAAATTATAGTCCTTCTAATATTTTTGTGAAATGTCCCGTTTTTTTGCTTTGAAATTCTGGTCACCCTAAGCTAGGTACAATATTCCCCTTCCTTTAAATACAAAACACGTTCTACCCTTTTAATGCACTCAATTGTACCTACATTTCCCTTGGGAACTACAACTTTCAAGTGATTGGTTCACATGACTGCGTGTACGAAGCTGCTAAGCTGACACAACTACACCAACATTGAACTGAAGACCACAAATCCCAAGTGATTTGGGTCACGTGACTGTGACATGGCCACATCGAAACTGACTACCTGTCCACATACCGGTTCTGCCTTGAGTCAGTGCTGGACCGATATTTAAATGGCACCTACATCAAGGGGCATTTCCTCCTCCCACTGCAGTGCAAAGGGAGACGGACTCCCTTCTATCAGGCACTATTTACACAAATACTATTCCTTCGGTGTTACTCTCTCATTCTGTTTTGTTCACCGGGGGTCCCGTCTCTGATAGGTATGGGCAGGCTGGTTTGCAATGTTTATTTTCATAATAGGCACAACCCAGTTTATTTACTGACTGAGGTGGTATCCGATACTGGGACCTACATTTGTACATGAGAATTTTTATTAAAATGTCTGACTATAATTTTAATGATAATTTTACAATAAATTTGGGAGTTGCTCCCCTTGCTTAAATAGCACATACTGTCCATCTGGTATAAGATGAGAATATCTGCCTTGGGGTCCCTTTCAGCAAGGCACCACTGTGAATACATGATATGCGTCTGCCTCTCCATATATACACACTAAGTTAGCAGACTGTTTGAATTTACATTTCTCCAAAATTGCTCCCTTGGACTGAGAGGCCTAGCTCCCTGATGTTTTTCCTTTCTTTTCTTGGCAAACAAGGCTTCCTTTTTGCACACTAGGTCAACTTTTGATCATTGTGCGTAGATTGGGTTTAACTGTCTGTTTTGTTTTGCCTTGTCTATCATCCTACCTGTGTGGGATTCAAAGAAGACCATTATGTGCGGCATTTCTTCACAACATGTCCCTTCTTATGATTTTTAGGATAGTGACTCCCCTGTGCCACATGCTAGGGTGAGGTGAGGTATGCTCCCCGACATCAGGTAATCCTCTTGTTTGTACATTCTTGTGCCAGGATTGGCCTTCTGTTGTGTTTTATATTTCTTTATCTAATGTGTTAGTTAGTAATGAGAATGTACACAGCAGATAGACCTGGCACCATGAGATTCTTCCATCTTTTGTCCTTGATTGTTTAGCTTCACAGGTTGAAGCCAGCGCAACCTTCTAAATGCTTGACCCAGCTTTTTCAACTATTTTTTTTCTCATGTATGCATTTTTCTAGGTACCACCAGTGAATCTGCCAATCTAAGATGGCCTTACAAAATCACTGGAGGATTTTGCATATTTGATACCTTCTTCACTATTGTTTTGATATTCATACACATGGAGCAGCAGCACTAACAAGTTGATCCTGAAGAAAGCCACTACATTTCTATGTGAGGGTGACAAGGCTGAAACAAGTCGACTACATTTTGACACTAACTGCAGGCATATGTTTATCCCGCGAGTGCTCTGTTTTTAATCCTAGCCCAGGGATGGATAAATAAAGGGTTATTGCCCATACCTTGGAGCTAATTTTATCATCACTTTTTCATTTGCTCTGCTACCTTCACTACCTTGAGCTCATTAATGTGGTATTAAGTATACCGTTCATTACAAAAAACATCCTTGAGCTCCTCCCTCTCAGAAAGGGGGTTATAGCCCATGCCGTGACTAGGCATCTTGGTACAAGGAGCATCCCAATGACGAAGCATGCCACCTTTGGTAGGTGAGGGAATTTTACTTTTAAAACGATATCCCTTTGTTTTGACAATTGTTTATCATCTTTTAGATCCAAGGGTTTCTTGATTGTGGTATGTTTGTGTATTCCTGCCCGACAGTGACACAAAAGAGGCTTAGGTTTGGACAGGATGGGCCCCCCTGCCAGAAAGGTTGGGTGCAAAGCTGTGCTCTGCCCCATTTACACTTCAAAGGGCTTGTGCCCTCGCCATGCACTGCCATTTACCTCCCATATTACATTACTCATGACATGATTCATTACATCACTGCAGCATCTGAAATTAGATAATTGATTATAACACTGTGCATTGCTGGGGAGAGAGTTATAGTTACTTTAGGACATGAGTTATCGATACTTCAGATAAATATAACTGGTGAATTTCAGTGGTATTGTTCATTTAACATCTTCACCTAACTACAACGTCTCATTACCTTTGTTTTTTCCAGTGAGATATATATATATATACACACATACATATGTGTTAGTGTGTGCATGTAGAGAGAGGGAGGATATATATATGCAAATGGGCAGACTATAATATGTCATTTATTGCCATTATTGAGTGGGGGAGGGGCTACGACTCATAAAGGACAATGCCTCCAGTGGCTCCTGATTCCCATTCCCTTCCTCAACAATAGTTGTAAACAATATTTTACAACCCATGCATCTGCAAAAATGGTTTATGTCATGGAATATTTTCATGTGTATTTCTTTTAAGAAAAGATACTTCATTAAAACTGGGGTGGAAGGGCTTAAATTCTGGAGAAACCTAAATTTGCATTAAAGATGTCTTTGACTATTCTGAGAGTTATATTCAGCTGTAAGGTAATTGTAATATGTAATCTGTGAGGCAGTAAACCGTATTATTCAAACTACACTTTTGTCTAATTTGAAAATAAACTAGAATTTTACCTTTGCAATGTAGTAATACATGTGTGACTGTGTGTTTATTAGGACAGTTGCAATAAAGTACTTGTTTTGGGCCAAATTTATGTTTACTGGCATGGTATAAATACTCATATTACGTACCTGTAAGACCCACTGTTTAGTTATGGTAAGGTCAGAGTTTCCGTTAAAAAGGCTCTAATTCATTTTCTTAATACATTTGGAACCATTCATCAAACCTGGATGAAACTTTAAAAAAATAAGTTCACCCAATTTGTGTCTTTCGTGCAGGTGTGGCACCTCCGCTAGGGCTTTCTTGCAGTGAAAGAAAGGCAAATCATAAAATGGTAATAACTAAAGTTATTACCATTTTATGTTTCCTTTGCGCATTGTGGGGGCAGGTCCACTCTGCTCTTTGAGCAGGGCAGGAGTGGTTTGCCCACTCCTGAGTGCGCAAAGACTGTTTGGTCAGCCCTGTTGGGCCGCCAAAACCAATCATGTGTACTCTGCCCTTCTGCATAGCAGCCTACATGGAGAACGTGCCCACCCCATTAGCCCCTGACCTGGCTGCGTCCCGACCAATCACAACGCTGTCGGAGACAGGAGAGCAGGACCTGAGAAGATGCAGGACCCGGTGTAAAGGTAAGTTGAATAGTTTTTTTTTATTTCCCCACAATTTCCGCGACACCCCCTGTGATCACCCCACGACCCCTCACGCCCAGCCACCTACCCACAAGCAATGCCAGCCGCTACTGCTTTCATGATGCAACTAAATGAAGTGGAGGCCAAAACAAAAGTGGGGTCGCAAAAAGACATTTTCCACTCAACTCTGATAGGAATATTTGGTCTTAAATACTGAAACAAGCATTGGCAAAACCGACAGGTTTCGCCTATGTGAGGATCTATTGTCATTGGCAATTTCTTTTAGCCATGTTGTACAGCATGCCTGAAAATTAAAAAATAGAGTGCTATGAAGTGGTAAATGCTGACAGCATCATAGCTGCTTTTTTCGTTACGTTCGGCCAAATTGCACAGCAGCTGTGTGGTTGTACTACATGTGTATAAAACGTTGATGGTGCCAAAAGCCCTCGCATATGTGAGAGTTATGCAGTTTTGTTAATTATTTTTGTTGCCACTGGAGGGGCAAGCAAGGTAGACAGGGCCAGAGGTTTAAATGGCACACTGACAACAAATGTAGACCTGGATGCCAATTAGAGAGTCGTGCAGTGTACCCAAAGCTACAATGTTTTTTAAGTGATGCTCAAGCCTTATGAAACTGCAACAAATTGTGTGTAATATGTGAGCTTAGTTCATTTGTGTTTGATATGTATGTGATGTGTGTGCCTATGCCTTTTGCTTTTGATGTGTGTACTTTGTGACATTATCGCTTTATCATCAATGTGAGCTTTTGTGTGTGATATGCCAAGATGTCGTTATGTGATGTGTGTGTTATTTGATGTGTCATGCTAAGTATTTATGCTGTGCCATACTTTTCCATTGGATTTATTTTGTTGTGAGCAATTGTAAATAGCACAAACTCGACCCGAAGGTATTGGATCTCTTTATGTGAGCACCTATTTCATTACACAAGTGATGTGTGTGTAAGTCTAGTTTCATGTGCATGCATGTGCATAATAGCTTTGTGAAAAGAGGTATGTGTGTAGTTTGTGATTTGTGAAAACCTGTTCAGTATGCATATTCCTGATTACGTGTGTTTGACAGGCATGTATATCTGTTGGGAAATTATTAAGCTCTTTGTAGCTGTGTGATATCTGTGAGTGTGTGGTGTGTATACCATTGTGTGTGTAGTTCTTTCTGCTCATGAAGCAGATGGTGTTGGCAGATGTCGCTGCTCGGTTTATGACCCCTTCCAGCGCTTCCCGCTATCGTTTCTTGCATCTCACATATCGGTGCCACGCTGGTCTGAGCTGTATTCCCAGTGCTCGGTTTCCCTGTCACCCTCAGCAATAGCACCCCGGGAAATCATTAGGATGAGCAGAGTGGGGGTGGCATACTGTAAACAGATGCACTCTTATGTAGTGCAACAAAAAAAATAAACAATCTTCGGGAGACCAAGGGGATGTCTTTAAGGAAAAGAATAGCATGTTTTTCATCAACTTCTTTTATATTTTAGTGCATACATGCAGTCTTATGTAGTGCAACAAAAAAAAAATTAAACAACCTTCGGGAGACCTAGGGGTTGTCTTTAAGGAAAAGAATAGCATGTTTTTCATCAACTTCTTTTATATTTTAGTGCATACATGCAGTCTTATGTAGTGCAACAAAGGAAATAAACATGCTTCTGGAAACCCAGCGGTTTATTTTAAGGAAACACATAGCGTTTTTTTGGCCGACGTCTTTCATACATCATACACAGCTAGGGCGCTCGACTTTGGACCTGAGAAACTGGGTTCGAGTCTCAGTAATGACGCTAAAACATCCTGTGACTCTGGGAAAATCACTTAATCTCCCCGTGCCTAACAAAAATGAATGTGTGTCCTCATGTAACGTAACTGGTGCTATGTAAAGCGCTCTGATACCCGATTTGGGTCAAGTTTGCGCTATATAAAAAAGACTCTGCAACGTAAGAGGTTGCTGAGTTTCCTGGGAGCAGACTACACTTGCTTGATGACCCGCAGGGCTTCCCTCCCTCTTTGACCCATAGTAACTTTTGCCCAGTGTCGGAGGTCAGCTGAATGTGTCCTTGTATAAAGTAACTGGTGCTCATGTAAAGCACTCAAATACCTTTGGGTGGTGTTCATGCCATGAAAGAAATTGGGAAGAGCAGGGTGGGGGTGGGATCTGGGGAAGAGAAGATCGTTCCCCCTTTTCCTCCCTTCTTCTTCTTCCCTACCCACGCTCCCCCTCTCCTTGTACCCTGAGTTCATCACAAACCCCTTTCTTCTCTCTTCATCCTCCCATTCCTCCAATAAGGCTGCTCAACCCTTTATCCCCCATTAGTAATTCCCTCCTTTTCCCTCCTTCGGACCTAGCAGAACCATATCCTTTCTTCAACTACCTTCTAGCCCACTCTGCCTGGTGCCAATCCCCTTACATTCACCTCTCCTAGCTTACAGGACCTTTCCAGCCCTTTCTCCTCTGTACTCCCCAAACCTCCAGCCATTCTATGACTCCCCTCTTTCCCTTCCCCGCATTCCGCCCTCCCTCCTCATTCCTCACCTTTCGCTTCCTAAATATGATCTCAAATCTTCTTTGTTCAGCATCAACAAAGACAACTCTCTTTCCACCTCAGTTGCATCAGCAACCTCTCTTAACCACAATCTATCGCCACCTTTTACTCTTGCACCACAAACTCCCACCCAGACTCCCAACTCTCCGTGCTCTCCCTCGCCAACTGCACTCCCTCCTGTATCCAGCGAGCCACCTAACATTCCGTGCTCAGCCCTATTCCTTCTGGAAAATACATTAGGATTTCTCAACTCCTCTATTTCCCAGCCTGAAGCTACCATCTCACTCTTAGGCACTAAGATATCCACCTTTGCAAACAACTCAATTCCCTTGGCAAATACTCACATCCCCAAACTCCAGAGGAGTACACCTTGCTCCCGCTCCCCAAAAAAGCCAATCACAATCTGTCTTCTGCAGACATCGCTGACTTACTGGCTAGTTACAAGACCTCTAACACCACCCCCCTTCCAGTCTCCTCTCCAAGTAAGTATACTCTGTACACTATCCCGACCATGTCTTCTGTCAGAACTAATCATCAGCCTTATTCTACCCATAACCCTCTTACAAGAACATTATCCTTATCACCCCTAAAAGCCCAAACACCCCGTCACCAAAACAATCTCGTCAGAGTTACGCTGTATGCTCCATAACTGCAGATCTGCAATTAAACACAAACATAACATTTCTGACACCATCATTCTCCACAATATTGGCATTCTCTTCCTCACTGAGACCTGGTTCAATGATACCTCTCATACTATGTATGACCTTCTGTTACCCACCGACTATTCTATCTTTAGAAATGACAGAACAGACAAAGTTGGGGAAGGTGTTTCAATCATCTTCAGAAACTTCCTTCAACTTAAGACTTTTCCTAACAGCTCCTTCCATACATTTGAATGCCTGTCTTTGGAGCTTCAAGTGCAACACTGCTGACCCTTCAAATGCCATGCCATTTAGCACCCACCCGGTGACTGTTCTTCTTTTTTTGGGGAACTCACGGACTTCATCAGTGACCAATACTCTCAAAGTGACAGACAGATCTTCCTGGGAGACTTCAATCTTCACTGGGTCTCTTTGGAAGACTCTGCTGCCAATAGGCTTGCCACTTTTTTCTCAGCAAACGATTGTATCCAACTGCACTGAAAAAACACACTCTGAGGGCTCTATTCTGGACCTTGTTATATCTAAAGCAGACATGCTTAGTATTGCTATCTCTATTCATGTAGACTGGTCTGACCAATTCCTCATCCCATTCTCTCTTCACCTATCACACTCTATAACTCTTGTCCAACCTAAAAGGACTACTACCTGGTTCCGTAACACTAAAAACATTGACACTCTGTATGATTCTGCTATGCTATCTCTTCCAAGGCTAGACACTAACTTGGATGTCAAAGATCTTACCTTCCAGTGCCTCTCAGTCCTTGCATTCGAAATTGATAATATCGCTCAACTTCAAAGCAAAAGGAAAAGGCCTATTCCTTCAGCACCATGGTTCAATAAATCCCTTTATGAAGAAAGGAAGAACCTGAGAATCCTGGAGAAACAATGGAGACACTCTTCATCAACCACTAATCTTTTTATTTTACGTCCAGCAAGATCAAAATACCACAAACACATCTGCCTTGAAAAAGCATCACACTCAGCCCAAAAAAGTTTCCAAAAACTTTTTGACCTCATCAAAAATCCAAACTGCTGTCCCCCAACTGTCAAGCCTGACGATTCTCCAAAGAAAGCAGCAGAATTCTCTATATTCTCTGATGAAAAAGTGAAATCACTGGTGGATCAGGTCATTAATCCTACCCCCCCCAGAGGAGCGCAAATCCTTAGTCATTTGGCAGAACTTTGACGTCATCTCTGAAGATGCCCTCCTCAAATGCATCCTCGAAACAAAACCCTCTAACCATTCTTTTGACCCCCATCCCTAGTTTCATTGCCATTGATTTCTACACCCATACTCTTTCCTATTGTACCAGTCTGGTTAACCTCTTCCTCAGCCAAGGCTCCCTTCCTGTTGCCCTTAAAACAGGACAGGTTACCCCACTTCATAAAAAACCCTCCTCTGATGAGAACGACCTCAACAATTTCTACCCCATCACTAACCTCACTTTTCTTGCGAAAATCACAGAAAGATGTGTAGCGAAACAACTTTCCCTACATATTAAGAATAATAATCTTTTTGACAATTTCCAGTCTGGTTTCATTCAAAATTGCAGCACTCAAACAGGCCTGCTGCAAGTGATCGATGATGCGCTGCGCATACTCGATTCAGGGGAGTCTTGTCTTCTGATTCTTCTAGACCTGTCTGCAGTCTTTGACAATATTAATCATAACACTCCCCTTAACACTCTTCAACAGAGAATGGGTTCAGAAGGCACAGTGCTTAAATGGTTTGCCTCATTCCTCCCAGACAGATCCCAAATGATCAAGATAGCGAACAGTCTTTCATCTTCATTGGCGGTAGGTCAAGGCGTCCCTCAAGGTTCTATCCTTGCATCCACTTTGTTCAATCTCTATTTGGAACCATTGGGAAATCTCCTAAGTCAATCTGGGATTCTTTACCATCTCTATGTGGATGATACTCCAATCTACCTTAAGGTGTCTTCCGCACACAATATATCAATACTCAACTCTACTCTCAACTCCAACTCCATTCAAAACTGGATGTTATTTCATCAACTCATTTTGAATCCTTCAGAAACCGAATTCCTCCTCCTCTCTCCTCCCCCTGTTCAATCTTGGATGGATCAGCTGAATTTATTAAACAACAAACCTATTGTTGTCAACAGCGCAAAATCCCTTGGTGTCATAATTGAAAAAAGGCTCAATCTACTCTCCCACATCAATTCCATTGCAAAGAATGCACAATACCAACTGCGCCTTCTTTTGGGGATTCAATGTTTCTTTCCGGAGCAAAACCTACAAACCATGGTCCAATCTCTGGTTCTCTCTAGATTGGACTATTGCAATTCTCTTCTTGCTGGCTTCCCCAAATCCCACCTTTCCCCTCTTAAATCTGTTCTCCATTAGTGGCTCATTTTATATTTGGGGCCGAAAGAAGTGACTACATCACACTCATTTTGTCTTCTATTCGATGGCTCTCCATCGAGGCTAGATCAATCTACAAGAAGGCCTGTATCACCCACAAAGCCTTGCACACCTCCTCCCCTCAATACCTGGTGAATAAACTGAAAATCTCTGGAGCCTCTCCACTGTCTTGTAAAGCGGAAAAGTTACTGCTTGAGCCCCCCCACCTTCAAAAGGGAAATATTGATGGCTCAATCCTTCTCTGGCAATGTGGTGAGAATCTGGAACTCGCTTCCTCCACTACTCCGTATGACCACCTCTACTCGGACCTTCAAAATTGACTTCAAATCTCTTCTTTTCCAAAGACACTTCCAGAACTAATTCAACCCTTTTTATGTCCTGCATGGAAGTTCTTTCATTATTGTAAATTTTTAATCTATGTCTGTACAATCTTCACCCTATTGAGTTTTTTATGTGACTGCCATCTATTGTTTTATTTTACCTGTTCTTGTTTCGCATTTGTTTCTGTAACATGCACATATGTATTATTATCCTCATGTATTATTATCCTCATGTAACATACTTGGTTCTATTGTGAAGCGCTCTGAGTAAAGTCCGCACTATATGAAATTGCATTAAATAAATAAATATAAATCTGGAGGGAGGAGGGGATCTGTCTACTGTAACTGGATTTAGGCAGGGGCAAGCAGTCATGGGCGCGAGGTGGTGGCAGTGGGGAGATCGGCACCCAACAATAAAGGCAGGCTGGCACAGGGAGATTAAGTGATTTGCCTGTAATTTAAAGTTGACTTTACTGAAGATCCAATAAAATAAAAATAAAAAACAGTACCTCTGCAGGCGCGTGGGTAAGGAGGGCGACAACATACTGGGAGGAGAGACGACCTGCAAATGCATGAGTATAGAGTGCTGGCCGAAAATAGAAAAAAAGCTGCAGGGTGAAAAATCTTTGGAAGGTCACTGGCCAGCAGCCAGTGGTCAGTGACCGGAATCTGTACTCGGTCCAGGTTCCACACAACGGCATGGGCGGCAAATAGGAGCAGGAAGTGAAAGCAGACGATGTGCTTGCCAATCAGAAGCACGTAAACTAGATCGACATTGGAATAAACAAATGGTAAGTTCAGGTAAGCATCTAAACCCTTTTAAGATTTTCTTTCTGAATACAAAAGACTTCGCGAGCAAACGCTGTGAAGGGGAAACCTAAAAACAGCTCAACAGAATTACATCAACCTTGGCATGCAAGTAGAACTGCTTATACTTGATTTGGTTTAAATCATCTACTCAGTAGTTTCAGAAATTAGTGTTAAAACAAAGTTCCACTCTGAGCATTTTTAAAGATCGATCTACCATTAATCCTTGAGCCATCTGTAGATTCACAAATCCATGGAGGGCTTTCAAAATCCAATTACAAAAATAAAAGCACACCATTGATCTAAGGAGCTTTTTCTCACATCGTCCATTGTGGGCTTGTGAATCCAGCACTCTGATTGGTTGGCTCTCAGAGAGAGAAAAAAAGAACTCCAGTCGCTCATGGGCTTCGGTTGTGTGCAGTGGGGGTTGGCGGCTTTGATGTGTTGAGTGCAAGACCTGACAGAAGTCCTCAGCACCCAGCCAGAGGGTGTGCACTGCAGAAGTTAAGCATCCATGGTGGATGGGCACATGGCCTGTCCAAAAGGCAGGCACTGCAGCCAACCCTCCAATTGTGGTGTGGACGGTTGGGGGCAGAGCTTTACCGAAGGTCAGGTGTTGTGGTGAACTACTGCTAAACACACCCTCCAGCCATGTGCAGTAGTGGTTGGCTGCACAAACCAAGTTTTCCTAATACTCATGGCCGAAAGCTTGTGCTGCAGAGGTTAGCCTATATAGAACATTAGGTTCAGGGAAAGGGTGGATTGGATGAAAGTTATTGTTAGCTTTAATTAGAAGACATTAATGTAAATTTACTAAACCTCAGAAATTCACTGAAAAACACTGTTAAGGTTCAATAATGCTTACCAATCAAAACCTAAAAACCTTTGAAATTTGCAGTTACAGCTAGGTAAAACTAACTACTCCCCCTGCCATGCCTTGCTTATGACTTCATATATCACATAATTCATGACATGTTAAATAGCCATAGGACAGGCTCTGTGCCTAACCTCTGCTGCATATTCAAAGGCCTTGCAGAGCGGGCAGGGTATATAATTGCAAATAAATTGTATGTAGTACATCATAAAAGCCCATGTAAAAACTACACTTAAAGTCCCTAGTGCCTATACCTATAATTAACAACTTCTAAGAGCACAGCATCATTAACTAGCATATAAGTAAACCATTAAATAACACTATATTTATTGTTAACACATTAGTAATTTTAATGGCAATGTGATGCACACATCTCATCTAAAGGTCGTTAATACCATATATACTTGCTTCTGCCATATCTTGCAATATGTCATGAGCATGGCATTTCGTGTATGTGTTATGGTTTGCATGGCAGATGTTCTGGTTATGTGCTGTAAAGTTAAACATAACGGGTAAATTACAGTGTTTTAGGTTGTGTTCTGTAAAAAATTTTGTACTTTAACTGTGTTTTTTAAGAGTTTTTCATAGTTTTTGTTTTTAAAACAACTATATTTTATGGTGATTTAACAAATCCTACCATTACTCCAGTTCAACGGTAGTTTTTCAGTAATTATATGCATGTATTAGTGTGTATTTATACATATCACACAGTGTGCTGTACCCATAAAATCCCTTTAGAAAAAATGTAGGCTCGCAAATGCGAATCACTGCAGATGCCAAGATAATCAAATTAATGGACTAAATAACATATCCGTGTGTTAGAATACGGGCATTTCTAAATCAGCGAGGATTAAAATATGAATGGAGGAAACATTCTTGATATAAAGAAATAGCACACAGACAAATTGAAATGCTTTCTGCTGAGAAATTGATTAACTTGGTAGCACATCCCGGTGGAGCCGCTTTATTGCTGAGATTTAAATGAAAGTGAAGATATGGAATACTAATGCTTTCAGAAACCAAATCAAGCCTTCAAAACTCAGACTAAGGGAATGAGTTGCATTATGGATTTGACAACGAATTCATTTAAATCGGATTTGTCGATTTTTTAAGGTGACAAGTAATTGTGCTTGGGGTACAGAAGGACTCCTTATTCAACAAGCTCCTGACGATTTTGTATTTGGAGAGCATTCTCTGGCACACAGTGCTCATACATCTACATTCGTATCACAAAGCCGAGCGCAGACGAGGCGAAATACTTCACATTCTTTTTTTCCCCACTTTTTTTTTCACATTGGTCATGTGCTTCACAGTCAGTTTTATTTTCTATTTTAAATCTCTCCTCGGACCAGTGTCCAAGCACATGGGAGGAACTCGCTAGACATTTATTGGAGGGGAAAAATCTTCAACACAGGTGTGCGCGTCATTCTACAAGAATGACCTGGAGAGAGAGGTGGTGAAAATATTGCTTCGCGAGGTGATAAGTGATTGGAGATGATGGTAATATGTGAGTAGATGAGGGTGTGAGGGTAGGCTATTGACCATACGTCTAAAGAGTGAGGGATAGGAGTTGTCAGTGTGTGTGATGGCTTGTGAAGGGCTGCACTAAGATAAAATGGATTTGTGAATGAATGAATACGTTTATTTGCATAAGTTAACTAAAACCATTGCAATACACATTAAAAAGAAAAAACATTTTCTTGTAGAATAAAGAAGTTGTAAAATACGGTTCTTAAGTGTCAGCAATTGTCTCAGGTCTTATTTTCAAATTTGGGTTTGACCATAGCACTGTGGCCCCTCCCATAGGAGATTATCACCACCCAGAAAGTTCGGGGTTCCGGGGCTGCTTTTAATGCCTTGCCTCTCCTTTTTGAGATATTTCTTGTGTAAGGTGCTATTACATTACTAATTCGTGACCTGGTAAGCCAGATTTGTGTATGATCATGTACGACTTATGAGAGCCATCTGGGGACGCAGCCCCGTGGACTTGTAGTTTCGATTGTCCGATGTGTGAGGCACTGGTGTTTGGAGATTTCCTTTCTATGCCATGTGTGCGTGACTGTGGGCTTAAATGTCGGTAGGAACAATTATTCAGGAATCAATTTGATCCACTGAAGACACTTAGAGTAATGGAAAATATGGGTGGTGGTGTGGTGTGTAGGTTGGCCAAAATGATACATTTGTAGCCAAAAAGAAAAAGGGTAAATGTTGTATGGACAAGAACAGCAAAGTTTGCGTAGCTTGGTAGAATCTCTAAGAAAATAAAGCTCAGCTGATTGGACAATAGATGAAACGTTTATCGTGTTGTTGCTAAAATAGTGGGTTTTTGTTTAACCCGCTGCCATCAGCACATTTTTTAAGGCCTATCTGTTTTAATGAAGTCTTTGTACTGATAGTACTTCTCTGTTAGTTGCTTCTCTTTCATTAAACTCTACTGCTTCATCTATGATTACATGATGCCAATTGCTGAGAACAATCCAACCCATGCAACAATGTAGTGAACAAGCTGCATCTCCCACTGCCCTCCGTAACAATATCTGTACCGTTCATGGCCAGTCCCAGAACTGCTCTGGTAGTCCTCCATCTTTAGATGGGAACGTTTCAATAGTTCAAGCTTAGCTTCCTCTATCACTTCTTGAGAAAGACCATTTTGCTTAGTTAAAGGCCCCAGGACTGACTGGCTCAACTACCAAAAATACATTTTGCTGAACTATTTACAGGGAATTTGTGAAAGAGTTGGAGTTAAAGTAAGGAGATGGTAATTTAGATCTTAGATAATAATACATAATTTTTTTTAGATGACTACTTTCTTCGTTATATTCAGCTAATGGGTAATATAGCTATTTCAACTCCTTGTTTCTTCTCTTTGCCTGTTGCCTTGTACATGAACATCAGGTCATTCAGAATGCAGATGCAAGGCTTATTCTGGGCTTGTTTAAGAAAGCTCACATGTCTCCTCACTTGCCTCCCTGTTCTTACGTGTCTTATGTGGAAGGCCCTCTATATTGGACTTTCCAAAACACAAATCCATTTTAATTTGGGGACAGTTTTGATATTATGGGCCCATGAGAAATCCCAGGTCTACCATGGTGTACGGTTTCTTCATTCCACCCATCCGCAAAGTGTGTCTTGGGGCAACATGTCTTTACTGTTCTCACAACACGAGCCTGGGACAATTTTTCATGCTCCTTAGAGCAACTGAAATTGACCTGGCCTTCAGGGAAAAGATAACATGTTTATTTACACTCCTTAGTATGTTCAATGCTCGTCTTTTGGATTTAGGCTTGAATTGCACTCCATTGGTCACATGTGTTAGAGGGACTTCTAACCTGGCTTCAGTCTTTCATGGATGGGGGTTGCCTTTGCTATGCTGAAACCTTTATAGACAGCTTTTCAACCCATGTGATTTAACCAATCTGTTTCAGAATCAAGAGTTTACCTTTCACTATTGCTAATTTTAGTAGCTGGCTGTATATATGTTATTGCTAGGCTCCAGACTTCAAGTTATGTCACCACTGGTCAGAAGATGTGTGACGTCTTCTATTGTTATCTTGTGTCTAATTTATTTTCATTAAACTAGACACAAATTAAGCGAAGATATGTGGCAGCATATTTACGTGTTATATGTATTCCTTTACATCTTTCTAGTTGCCACTACATCAGTGCTCAGCCTTCATACCAACCTCCAACTATCCTGTTGTACATTTCCATCTATATTGCTTCCTCATATACTTTGGAGGCAATGGGGAGAGGAGGGGGTTATCTGCAGCTTTTCTCCCTTATGCTTTGATGGTAACTGTATTTCAGCATGAAATGTGCACTGACGTAATATGAAAGATTGATGCAGAAGTGACAGTTGTAAAACGATTTACCACAAAGTCAGAGAAATTACCTGCATTCTTAGTAGCTGCGATTTGCAACATTAAACTGTTTGATCGCTCTTCTATAAGGCTAAAGGATGCTGAGCTGAAAAGATTAGCAGGTACCATACCAGTATGCCGCCCGCCGCGGTCCCAGCCTTTGCCGCCCGCGGCGGCAGTAAGAGGGAGGTGCTGGCGATCGAATCCTGCGTTTGCGCCACCTCCAAAACTTGTGTTGTCCAGGGCGGACCACCCTCCTCCCCTCCCCTTGCTACGCCACTGCACTCATGCCAACCTCCTAAGAACGCACATCTATGACAAGAAAATGCTGTCTTTGCGGGGAGTCTTCATTAATTGACGTAGGGTTATGAATTAATATTATTGCTTGTAGTCGGATAAGGTTTCAATGCGTCCTCTGGCATCAGAGAGAGGGATAACAAGCATTTACAATGCAATGGTCTCGGCATTATTAAAGGTAGAGCTATTGGCATTGCTCATGACTTTTTTTTTTTAGTTTTTAAATCATAAAAAAATGGCAATGTCATTTATATTATTAAAGGTAGAGCTATTGGCATTGCTCATGACATTTTTTTTTGTTTTAAATCATAAATAAATGGCATTGTCATTTATAATGCCAATAGCTTAATCGCTCGCAAATGCGAGACCTATTGCATTTGCACCCACACACAGAGTAAGCAGTAGAGTGAGTAGTTGATAGTGAGTAGGAGAGAGTGATTAGTAAAGAGAGTATTAGAGAGCGAGTAGTAAAAAGTGAAAGAGTGAGTATTAAAGAGTGAAAGAGTGAGTAGTAAAGTATTGCCATTGCTCATGACATTATTTTTATTTATGTTTTTGTTTTTAAAACATAAATAAATGGCATTTCGCTAGAAAGTGGGACTTGCTCGACATGTGAGCTGTTTTTCTAGGGCAGTTGAACATTGTTTGATGCAGGTTAACATAGGAGAATCGTGTTTGAGAATTACAGTAGCAAGAAAATGAATTAGGGTTCCAGTGTTTAAAGAAGTCACAAAAGTGCACCTGCAGGCATATATCTTTGCATTGGAGCAAGTTCACAGCTGCAGGGAATTTACAACAATTTAGAGAACTGAGTCAAGAAACTAATCCTAGCAAACTTTCGTTGTATTCCTATTTTGCATGAGGACATCGGTATAGGCGTACAGCTGCTTATATAAAATCTGCTAAGCGTTCCCCTCAATCCCCCTCCCCCACCATGGAAAAACGTTGATACCTGCAGCCTTTGTCAGGAGTAATTTCCAACCTCCCTTCAGGGCACAAACAGACTGGAGAGAAAATGGTGAATACTATTGGACATGCTATTTTGTGGATGTGCACATACCCACGGGACGTTCCAACCCTGCTTCCAGCCCTTATATGTAAACTGTCTGAAAGGTGTCAAAATAACTGAATTGCTATCCATTCATAAAATGTACAAAAAAGTAACCTCACGCATAATCAGAAAGGCTATCGGGGCTCATAGATGATGACACTGCCATATGTCTCAACTACATATCAGTTATGTAGTTGAGACATGTGGAAGTCATAACATAAGGGATAAGTGGACTTTTTTTGTTTACAGAAAAGCAGATTCCTGAACATTCCGTCTCTTGCACAAGCAGGTATTTCATAAAACCCCACACCCCTGGTGTTATCTGTTCATGAGTAAAGCTACTCTGAGGACAACCACCTAGATGTCACACAATGGTTTCTGACGGCTGTTGAACGAGCTTTATCATTTGATGGTACTTCTGTGATTTGTATGATCTGAGCTTATAGTGGCTTGGTGATCGTTGTTTTTCTGAAACCAATCCAAGCCTGTTCCTCATTGGCATTTGTGGTTGGTTCTGGAGGCTTTGACTCCAGTTCTTTGTTTCAAAACGAAATAAGGCCATATCCTTCATAAGACTTTCGTGAGATTGAGGCCTGCTTATAGCAACTCTATGTAGACTTTTTGTTAATCCTTTTATTCAAGGTGTTGAGAAGTACCAGTTGAGTCAAATCAATGATCTGGTTGGGTTTGAGTATTTTGTTTGCACTGCAGCTATGTTAATCCGGAGCAGGTTTGACTGCTGGGTTGCATAAGATATAAACCTGTAAGTTAAGATCAATTATTCAGATTCGTCACCTTATGTTCATAATCTGGAAGGTCAGACACCTTTATAGTATTGGATTACTGGTAATCAGGTGCACCTTTTTGTTTTGGACATGAGTCGCTCATTCATCCAGAAATGTTTGTTTCTACGCACATAATGTTGGTTTCTGCTCTGATCCTTCATCTAAACCAAGGTAGATTTTGTACAGAATGTGCTTGCGTCTGAAAACAGAATTGTTGCTAGAAATTTGAACCCAGTCATACTGGCAAATAGTATTTGGCAACCAATGTCATTTGTGAAGCTTGTATTTTTGTTGGTTTTATGAATACATACAGATGGAAACCAATGTATTTCCTTCCATGCTAATTCAAATAAAATGCAGATATTGCGCCCAGCAAAAACCGTACGGACACAGCTACATTGTAACCTAGTTAGTAAATGGTGTGTAAAATATTAGTGGCTATTAAACTTATTTAATGGAAAAGAAAAATACTATCAAATATTAATTATTTATTGTAGGGTTTCAGAATGGTGGTTACGTGACCTGTGGTGGCAGGATTTAATTTCCATGTATCGTCATTCAATTGATCCACATTTATATCACTCCATTCTTTCCGGTATCCAATCCTGAATTTTAATGATCAATTGCTCATTTAGACTTGCCCACTTTTCTCTGCAAATACTGCCATTTAGAGTACTCGCATCCTCCAATGATAAATGTACGTAGTTTGAATGGGGTTCAACCACGTAGCGAAGATTTTCTTCTGTTTTTCAATGCATTTATTTTTTAATAGGTTTCCCTACAGCTCTGACCACTCTTTACATTCCATACTCTTTAGTGAATGTTCATACCTAAATAGGTTCTTAGATTTCAGTTCCACAGCTTAATGGACAAAAAACATTTGGCTGTGGGAAAAAGTGGGGTGTAGTTAGTTAGTATTTCGGTCGTTATCTAGAGGCAGTTATGTAGAATATAATGAGAATGAGAACAATACTTCATGGATTAACCAACTCCTCCCCTACTGCCCTGAAGAATGTTGGACAGGGTATGAGCCTGGCATTTCAGAAATGTTAAACATATTCCCACTGATAACCGCTCCTTGAGCAGAGCAGTGGAGATCGTATTCTAACTGCATTCTTAAAATGTAGAACACATATTCGGGAAATATTTGAAGCAGCTCTCACCCCCTGACCACTCTGAATTGACAAAGCAAAAAGTGGCATCGCTACATCAAACAACCCTGCTCATACCCAGCTAAAGGCAACACCACCGCAGTGGCTGAAGCATGAATTAAGACCATTGACTTCAGATTCTTGCTTCCCTTTCCTCCGGTGTAATTGTCTCCCGTTGGCACTGTATTGCTGCCCTGGCTTTATATGGAGACGGCCACTGCTTCTCCTTGAAACAAAACACGCACGTGTGTAGCATTACTGTTATTTCTTAAATGGAGGACTCACGAGGTACTCCTTAAAAGGGGCACAATTGCGTTAGTGGAAAAAAAATCACTTCAAGCACCGAAAAGGTTTTTTCATTGTGGACAATGCAAAGTACATTGTCTAGGGAAGGTTGAATGCGAACAGTACGTTGTGTAACATCTGGCCAAAAGCTAAAACATTTTAAATGACTAAGATTAAAGTTTTAGGAAAGATTGTATGTTTATATTTTGCTACCGTCGTCAAACTCCATTATTTCCCCCAATAAAAGAAAAGTGCCTCTTCCTACTGAAGGCCTATGAGGCGCGCCTCGTGATTTCCTTGTGGGCGCCATCTCAATCTGTGGGGAATTTTAGCTGATAGACGCCAGCTGGGAATGTCATGATGCGGGCGGAGCGGCCGGAGTTGTGCCAGTGGCATCTGGAGGAAGGGTGGTGGCTCGGGGATAAGAGGCCAGTGCTGGGGACGGTAGCTGCTCCATATAGCAAAATGAATTCAAATGAATTGGGCCACTCTTGGGTTCTGCTTGGTAAAGGAAAATGAATGTTATTGTAACGATTCCCTAACTGCGGTCTTAACTCCTATACAACTGAACTTATTTTTACTAGAATACTCCGCCGGCAGGTTTTATAATCAGATTTTTCAAATGGACGATAAAACGCTGGTACGAGTTATTGAAACAAAGTCCAGACATGTTAAACGTGGCCTTTAAATTCATGATCGTCTCGTTTACAAAAGGGTGGGAGAAATCGAAACGTAGAGATTTCTCCCCTGCTTTATTCTTCCAACCCTGTTACAAATGTATCTCAGTTATAGGCAGGGTTTTAAGTGGGACATAAAAACTGAGGGTAGGGGGGCGGGTCGTCTTCGCATAGTTCGCATATTCCTCGGGGCCAGCGCTGGAGGGGTGCAAAGCATCCGACCCGATCCCACCAGCACAGATCACTCACCCGCTGGCTCCACGGATGTTGCGGCAGCGTTGAGCCGGAGGTGCCATTGCAAAGCCTCATCTCGTCCGCCCGGCAGCAGAGCAACTTCTGCACCATTCGGGCAACAGCAAAAACAACCAAAAAAATGGCGGCCGAAAATGTTCCGATTTGGGGGCGTGTTTTGCTGTCCTGAGTGACGGACGACGTCCCTGTCTAAAGAACATCAAAACTTACGCCCCCAAATCCGAAAAAGACGGAGCCTATTCGGAGGGACGGCTCTCTCCTCCAATGGCTGGCCTCCGTTTAGGAAGCCAGCAAATGGAGGGAGAGCCAAAAAGAGGGAGGGATAAAGCAGCCCTCTTACTAACAATAAATCTCGGACTTCCGGTCTGCCATCGGCAGACCGGATATTACCTCGACCTAAAAACTGCCTAAAGGAGCCAGAAACCGTATTGAAAGCTTCTCTTAGATGATGATAGGTCTGTAACGGTGCATGGAATGGAAGCAACACATTTCAGAGATGAAGTTGGAAAAGGAATATGCTATATTGCCAGCTGTATTTTTGCAGGTGTTTGAAAAACGGAAACTCGTGTGTTCCTCTGTTCTTGGGATATGTAGAGAAACAAACTCTCATGGACTATGTGCACGTTTCCAGCAAGAGCCTTTGTACGCCAGGGTAAGCTGTGCAAACCTCAAACGAATCTGCACAGCTCCCTGTAGGCACCTCAAGACAGGTGCCAGGTGTTTTTTGTTGAGTGTAAGTGCCAGGCTTCCAGAACTACTTAAAGTGGAGCAATGGCATCTAAGAAGGTCACGGTCCTCAAATACCGAATATCGTTTGGTAATACGGTATTCTGACATGCTCACCATTATGAAGTGGGCAGGTAGTTATAACAACCTATTCATGCCTACATTGCCAACAGAATATTTTAAAGATCTATGAATTAGTTCAGCAATGGAGATTGTTAATGAGTATACAATGGCATAACCCAGGTCATTTATAAGGTAAACCTGCAAAGCTGTGAGCTAAATAATGCGGTTGCCAAATATTGAAGTTAAATATTATTGGAAGCTCAGTATCACACTCTTGTCTCTCTGGGTGCACAATTTGCAAGGCCATTTTCCCTTGATACGAAATTTCGTGTAACTTTGCTCGTTTTAAACTAAGTTCCCAAAGTATTTAACAACCACTGGAGAGAACAATCTTACATGTCACAAAGCAATAGCACTGAGAGGTGTATTCTTAGAAGCAATGCCAGAGCCCAATAAATCCGTCATTGTGCTACTGTCATTGCAGTTATAAAGGCGGTCTAATTGCATGCTGTGTGTGAAAGGAAAAGAGATGAGCGCTAAGACTGCATGTAAATGCCATCTCTCAGTTTCTTGTTGAGAATATCTGCGCACCAAACGAGGAAAAAAACAGTATCTGGGCCAAATATCCTCAGGTGTCTGTTCTCCTTGTCACCAACTGGGAAAAGGGATTTGACCTTCATCAGATCAGCAGACAGCAATGCAAATTATGAGCATGTAGACAAGGAATCCTATTATCATAGGAGGGGACCCTGAAGCAGTGAGGGTCCCCCAGCCAGGACCACACAACAAATTCAACCGGGACCATGATTTGGTTTCTTAGAATACATTTCAGAATGCACCTCTTACTGCAGCACATATATACACATATAGCACAATTGTTGTAATTTTCACATCAAAAACAATAATGTGGGGGGCGTGGCTTGAACGCCGCACAAGATGGCGGCTTAGCACCGGAGCTCCGCAAGTCGTTCACAGGAGCCGGCGAATTTCTCCGCACTCACCTGACCCTAGTGAGCGCTGAAGGTATATTTGGACGTCGGAACATGAACTGAGTCGGAAGCCCTGCATTGCTTTCCTCTACTCCGACGGAATGTGCTTCTATCGTAAGTGACGCGCTTCGCCTCCCGGCGGCCGCCATTTTCTTTCACTTGCCGCGCAACTCCTTCACCACAGAGCGCCGCTTCTCTACCTCAGCATGCGCAGTGCGGGCGCTATATACACCGGCCTCTTGCCTTAAAAGACCCCTTTTCTGCTTCAAGTCTCACAGTTTGTGGCTCCAACTATTGGTCCTTGGAGGGAATACTGTCAGTTTTACTCACCATACCTTATGGGTGTTTCCTCATGTCTGACGCTTCTCTCACCATCATTTGATGCCATGATACTCAGCATATGGCCTACTGAACATTTCCAGTGCTTTCAATATCTACATTAGGAATTATCTGACATGAGGTGATAATTTATTTCCACGCTATTCTTTTGGATATATCTGAGGAAAGTTTATCTGCTTTAATTGACTGCCATTTCACTGCATTACGTCATTCCTGCAGCAACTGTACGTTTTTTGGGGTTTTTTCACTATAAGGAACACCTTTTGCTTCCTATTTACAACATTTTTCTCAACCAAATTTTGGGGTGCCATTGTACTTCCTTCCCCTGCCTTTTATGGGGAAGCTCCGTACCCTCAAGCTCACAGCTTCAAAAACCAAACCCCTACTTTCCTCAGACTCTGACTCCACGACTCCTATTATGGATGATCCTGCTTCCCTCAAACCTAACGCTAACCACGGCGCAATTCCTAAGAATACTTCAACCAGTAAGCTTTTACAACCTGGTTCGACGAAACGTTTGAAAAATAACCCTCCATCTCCTGGCTCTTCATCACAACCTGCTGCAATGGATCTTATTCTAGAGGAACTTCGGGCACTCAAACCCTTCATGGCCGAAACCACTAAAACCTTACAATTTCTCCATGACAAGTGGTCTACGTTAGAATCAAGGGTTCTTTTGGTGGAACAATCTACAGAGACTCTTCATACCTCCTGTGCAAAAATCTCGCTCCTAGAAAGGGATATCTCTCTTCTGAAGCGACAGGCGGAAGAGTTGGAAAATCGCAACCGGAGAAACAACCTACGTCTTTATAATCTTCCGGAACTTACAGAGGGGTCCAATCCAACAGCTTTCTTTCAAACATTTCTACCAAAACTCTTGGACCTTCCTCCTTCCACCTCTCTAAATATCCAACGTGCGCACAGACTTGGGCCGAAAGTTTCCAGTAAACCTCGCGGAGTCATCATGCTGTTCCTTCAGTACACTGATCTCCTCCAAGTACTTTCGGCAGTAAAGACTAAAAAACAAGTTATGTGGGAGGGCCACAGGCTATACATCTCTCAGGATGTTGCTAAGGTCACAGCCGACCGTCGGAAGCAGTTCCTGGACTTGAGACCTCGTTTGAGAACTCTTGGCGCCAGATATGGTCTACTACATCCTTGCCTCTTCAAAGTGACCTACAAAGAAAGAACAACTACATTTGAAGATCCACTCGTCCTTGAAGAGTTCCTGCGTCGTCATGAAGCCGAAAGCATGGACACTGCAAGATCTGTCTAACCATTTTGTTCTGTTCTGTCTGTTTTTGCCATGTTTTCTCATTTGTCTGACTGTATGTTTCCCTAACATTTTTCTTTGTTTGTGGTTTCTGATCCCTGTATCTGATTGAATGCCCTACACCCATGTATATCTTTCCTCCTTTGTAGAATAGTCTCATGTTACTTTTTATTATCTCTACCATATGTATTATTAATGTACTTTTCTGCTTTTTTACCTTCTTACAGATCCTCTCCCCGTGTTTCTTCATCCCGGTGTATCCGTGCTTCCCTCCATTTCGTTCCTTCGCTGGTTCCTCAGGTGTTCGACGATGTGAGTCTCCGTTGTTGATGTCGTCCTCTTCTGGCGTCGTCATCCCTCAGTCCTTTTTGACCTCTTTCTATCTGATGTTATTGCTTTCTACATGCTTTCTTCTCTATTCTCTACTGTTCTCTTTCTCTATCCCTTTACTCAACTTTTTCTCTTCTGTTTCTTTACTGTACTTTCTTTATTTCTCATCTACTCTCTTTCTCTTACACCTCTTGTTTCTTACATTCTTACTACTGTTATCTTTCTTTTCCTATTCACTTTTCAATATATCTTTTTTCATACCATTCTACTGAAGTTACAAATTCCGAGTAGTTACTTGGAATGTTAAAGGGTTAAATAACCCCATTAAACGTCAACGTGTCCTAACCCACTTGACACGGCTCAAAGCTGATGTAGCTCTCCTCCAAGAATCCCACCTTTCAGACCAGGAGGCAAACAAACTTAAACGTTGCTGGGTGGGACATGTCTTTCATTCTCCTGCTTTGGGTAAGAAAAATGGCACTGTTATTTTATGTCATAAAAAGTTAAATGTTTCAGTTGTATCCCATGAAAACGATGACAATGGTCGTTGGGTTATTACTAACCTTCTTATAGACAAAATTCCTATTGTTATCTTCAATGTTTATGCTCCTACAGGTATTGATAAATTGTTTTGGCCTGCTATTTCTGACAAATTAGTTACATTAAATGAGAAATATGTTATTTTTGGTGGTGATTGTAATCAAGTTCTAGACCCCTTTCTTGACAGAAATTCCAAGGTTAAGTTTATTCCCTCTAAAATGCACTCCCAGTTTCTTGCCTCTATTCGGAATTCTGCTCTAGTGGACATATGGAGACTATGTAACCCTGACCTTAAAGAGTACACGTTCTATTCCCCCACCCATCACTCCCAATCCCGTATTGATTATCTTTTTCTCAGCAAACCCCTAGCACAATTAGCCACACATTCCGACATTGGTTCCATTTTAATTTCAGACCATGCTCCCGTTTTTGTTGATATTGACCTTATTCCTTTCTCTCCTCACTCAGGGCGATGGAGATTTAATAATTCTTTACTCCTAGACCCCATTTTCTCTACTAAATTTACAGCTTTTACCTCTGAATTCTTTACACTAAATCATCTCCCTGGGTCTTCCTTTGTTATGGTGTGGGATTCCTTCAAAGCAGCTGCTCGAGGTTTTATCATCGATTTTGTGTCTCAAAAGAAAAAACAATCAATAACCAAATCAACTCAACTTTTGGATAAAATAAAGAAACTTGAATACACTTATTATACCTCTTCCTCTGAATCCTCACTTCGCGAACTTATTTCAGCCAAAATTGAATTTAATAAATTTACCACTAATGCGGCATCAAACTCTCTCCTTAAATGTAATTCCCGTTATTACGGAGGTCAAAACAAAATGGGCAAACTACTAGCTAATTACCTTAAAATACGCAAAGAAAGAACAAAGATTGAATCTTTACAAGGTCCAGCCGGTGTTTCCTTCTTCAAAGATAAAGATATATTAGCCCAATTTGTCTCTTTCTATCAAACGCTATATACTCCCGAATCTGTCCCTGATCCTGATGATCTCCTTGCTTATTTTCGAGATATTCCTTCCCCGCACTCTTCACATGTTGATTTTCAAGCGCTAAATCTTGATATCTCCCTCTCCGAAATCTCTCATGCTGTCTCTATCCTACGTAAAGGTAAAGCCCCGGGACCAGACGGTTTCACCATTGAATTCTATACTCATTTTTCTTCCCTTCTCCTCCCTAAACTTTTCCTATTATTTCAGTCATTTGTTGATTCTGGCTCATCTCGGGGCACTTTCCAAGAAGCAATAATCTGTTTAATACCCAAACCAGACAAAGATCATACATTATGTAAAAATTATCGCCCTATCTCCCTGGTCAATACAGACTACAAAATTTTTGCCAAAATCATAGCTCTTAGACTAGATCCTCTATTACCAGACCTTATTGGTCCAGAACAATCTGGATTTGTTAAAGGTCGTTTGTCCACAGATAATTCTCGTGTTTTCTTCAACATTTTGAGTAAAGCTTCTTCTCTCACTTCCCCATTGGCCGCCATTTCTCTCGATGCCGAGAAGGCTTTTGATAGAATTGGTTGGGATTTTATGTTCCAAGCTCTTCGTTGGTTCGGTTTCCCACCTAAATTCATTTCCCTTATCTCTTTACTTTACTCTAGTCCCCATGCCTCCATTTTTGCTAACGGCATCACTTCTGATTACTTTCCCCTCCAGAGAGGAGTTCGTCAAGGATGCCCTCTATCTCCCCTATTGTTTATTCTAGCTTTAGAACCCTTTTTAACCAAAATTAGATGCGATGAGAATATTTCCGGTTTTCCATATGGTCCCCAACAGCAACAAGTTAAATTATCGGTATACGCTGACGACATTTTATTTTACTGCTCTGACCCTCAAACAACCCTTCCTTCCTTCCTAAACCAAGTCTCCACTTTCTCTACTGTATCTGGCTACCGACTTAACACGGACAAATGTGAAATACTTCCCCTGAATCCCTTATGTTTAAAACATCTATTTGACTCCTCTGGATTTTCCTGGCAACCCTCTAAGATTAAATACCTAGGTGTTTGGTTCGCCCCTCGTCTCTCTGACACCCTCAAATTTAATTTCGAGTCCCTTTCTACTAAGCTCACTTCTTCTATCAATCGTTGGAACCCTCTCTTTCTGTCCTGGTGGGGTCGCCTGGATTCCATAAAAATGATGTTAGCTCCTTTGGTCCTATACACTATATCTATGATTCCCATTCGCATCCCCACTCATCATTTCAAATCGATAGATTCTATCTTATTGAAGTTTTTATGGAAAGACAAAAAATCCAGAATAGCTCTATCTGCTTTAAAGAAAGACAAATCTCTGGGTGGAGTCAAATTTCCCAATTTTAAATCATATCATACTGCTTTCTCCCTAAAACAGGCCTTACGATGGCTTCTTTCAGATCTTCCGTATTATCCTCCACTTTGGTTGACACTAGAATCATCTTTCCTTCATCCTTATGACTTCAATGAAGTTCTTTCCTTCTCATCTGACGTCACCTCTCTTCGATCTCCCATCATCTCTCATACACGATCTCTTCTTCAACCGTATTTGCTTTCCACTTACCCTTCCGCATCTTCTACTTCTTCTCAACCTCTTTGGCATAATAAACTTCTTAAAATACGTAATCGTTCAATTTATTGGAAATCCTGGCATTCCCGAGGTTTAAAATGGGTTTCTCAAATCGTCTCTGATTCTTCCCCTCTCCCTTTCCACTTACTCCAAACCCAATTTTCGTTACCTTCCTCTTCTCGCAAACAATACCTTTCTCTTCTTCCATCCCTTACCCAGTATCTTTCCTCTCTCCCTGCCACCAACGCTATTCCTACGCTTCACCTATCCATCTCGAATGCTCTTGACCAATCCCCATCTGCATCTTTTCTTTATAAATCCCTTCAACAATCTGTTGACCGCACTAAATCCAAAGTTGAGTTGGCATGGGAAGATGATTTGTCTCAAACCTGGCCCACTATTCTTTG
Source organism: Lissotriton helveticus (assembly GCF_964261635.1). NCBI lineage: Eukaryota > Metazoa > Chordata > Amphibia > Caudata > Salamandridae > Lissotriton > Lissotriton helveticus. The sequence continues at coordinate 851,032,894 of NC_136068.1, forward strand.
GGACAAAATTTGGTCTAAAATTCAAAGTACTTCTAGAGCTGCCAATACAACCCAAACCTTATTTTTTCTCTATAATCGTACATTATACACTCCCGTAATGTTGTCATCTTTCTCCCCAGACACTTCTCCCACTTGTTGGTCCTGTCCCTGCCCTTTGGCAAATTTGAAACACATGCTCTTTGAGTGCCCTCCTATTCTCCATTTCTGGCATTTAGTTTGGTCTCAATTACAAAAACTTTTTAAGTTCACCTTCCCCTTTTCTGTCCTTCATGTTTTCCTAGGCTCTCTTTCCCCTGACCTTTCTGGACCCCGCCATAAATACAAACTACTTGACCTCCTGATAGCCATTGCTTTCCATCACATTACCTCTCATTGGAAACAAGCTAAGGATGTTTCTTTCTCGGCGTGGTGGAATGCAGTTTGTTTTAATCACCGCCTAGACACCAATTTTGTCTCCCCTATTTCCCTGGCAATTAAACGCGACCTTATATGGCTTCCCCTTACCGAATATTTATCTAGAATTGCTAGACCATCTCCTCTTTCATCTCCACATACTGTTAAAGTTCAAAAACCACCGTGAAATGTTTTTATCTTGCTATGTATAATTTTATTAATACATCCTAATTTCTTTTTCTTTTATGCCACTTCTATGATGTATGCTTCTCATGTTTTTTCCACCAGCTCTTAATATTTCTGCGATTTTCAACTCCATTGTTTATGTTTCACATTTTTTCTTTGATCAATATTATTCTGATGTAAGAGAGTTTTCTTGTTTTTATAACTTCTGATTGTTTCTTCATGCACTGTCTTTTCTTCTTTATGCCTTAATAAACTTCAAACTTAAAAAAAAAAAAACAATAATGTGTGTACATAACCTATTTACAGTGTAGTCTAGGTTTTCAACGCCTAAATCTGAATGGTCATTAAAGATGAAAACTAGACTCATGATTGACCTCTCAACAGGCCTTTCCCACACTGAATTCTCCAGCTCCGAAATTAAGGAAACTCTCAGCTGTCATACCAAAAAGCAAGGTCAGTTCTGACACATACCTAATAACCATGACACCTTCCTGTGACACGTACCTTGGCAACTGTGCATTGACTCAGGTTTCTAGCAGAAGCTTTTTCCACCCGTCTCCTGGGTGTTATGTAGTACCCGTCAAAGCGCTATAAACAGTTGTGAAAGTGAACCCCAAGCTCTCTGGCACCACTAGTAGGTCCACACTTGGGTAAAAACAACTCTTTTTTAATTACATTTGATGCAGGATGCCAACGTCTTCAAATATATCCATGTCAAACATGATGCTACCCTGCCAGAGACTGATCATTCGGCCTCATCGACATGAGGCTAGGAGTTGAGCTGCAAAAGAAATGAGCTGGTATATAAATAACGTTTTGCTTAGCTGGGATAATTAGACATCACCAGCAAAACTGCTCTGCCCTTAAGCAACCATGGGAGATGTACTTCAGACATCCTTTATTAAGAGTTTTAGAGCCACACGCATCAAGCAAAATACCGGTCACAAACGGGCCGATTCTTAGAAAAGGCCCCTTTGTAACCGGTATTTTGACATTTGGGATGCATTACCTCAAAAGCAATTTGCAAAATAGGTAATCACAAATTTTGCAATTACCTATTTTGCAAATGCATTAGGGGAATCACAAATTGCGATTCCCTAAATGCAATGTCTTATGCATTCGTAAATTGCGTTTTCGCAATTTGGAATCGCAAATTACCATCAACTTCAAGTAATTTGCAATTCCTTTGTAAAATGCAAAAGCATGCATTTTTGGGAATTGATAAATACCAACAGCAAAAATCGTAATCCCTGCAAAATGCTGCAGCAAGACTTCTACTGGGCATCCCCAGAGGACAGTCAACCTCGTCCGGCATTAACTCACTCCATTGGCTACCCCTTAAACAACGCATCGAATTCAAAACCTTAACTCTCGTGCACAAGGCAATCCATGGGGGCAGTGCCGTGGATCTTCAAAATCTTTTTTCGCCATATGTTCCAACCCGTGATCTCAGATCGGCTATTCTAGGCCTTATTAAAACCACAAAAATACGGCGGGCGAGATGGGGGAGGGGCAGAGCAATTATACGCAGCGCGGCGAAGCTCTGGAACAAACTGCCGCTCCCCTTGAAGCTTCAATGTAACCTTTAGCTTTTCAGGAGAAGTCTTAAAACATATTACCGAATCACAATTTGTGTTTAGCAATTCAGTATTTGGAAGGGACATGTTTAGGGCGTCCCTTCCAAATACAGAATTGCAATGGTATGTATGACTGTTTCACGACTAGATTGCATTTGCAAAACTTACCTTTTTTACCAACACCTCAAGGGTGGTGGTAACCATTCGCAAGTGGAAAAGGGTCCCCAAAGAACCCCTTCCTCTTAGTGAATATTCAAACAATTGTTTTTAAGAGCAGGCAGTGGGCGAAGAGACCACTGCCTACTCTTAAAAAAATAAACGTAAACGTTTTATTTTATTTTTTTAAACACATGCCATTTTCCTTTTGGGAAAACAGGTTGCATTAAAAAAATAGATTGCTTTATGAACAAGCATTTGCAATGCAATAAGTCTCACATTTACAAGACTTTGAGCTATGGCACTGTAAATGTCAATATCTTAAATTCTCGCAAATGCAAAAATCTTTTGAATTGCAAATATTGTTTGTTTCCAAGCTCCGCATGCCGTGCTTGCTCTTAATAGAGCCCTCGCGCCTTTCTTGGCCTTCATTAAGTGCAAGCATGGCATGGAGTGCTTGAAATCAACAAGCAACCCCAAAAAATAGGTGTCGCATTTGCGAGAGTTTGAGCTATGGTCATTTAAAATGCCAATAGCTCAAACTCTCCTAAATGTGAGACCTATGGAATTCCAAAGAAGTGGACGCCATTGTCCCGGCTGCTTGGAACGTGAAAGAGCACATGGCCTGCTGAATGTTGCTGCAAAGCACGTTGTGCCTGCAGTAAGACAAAACTAAATAAAGAAATAGTGCCAGTCCTTATAGGAGGTTACAATTGAAGACAAGGCAGTGCTAAGGAGGGACTATTACCAAATCAGAAGCCAGCATTTACAAAGGACAAAGACACAAGCCAATGCAAAATGTGGGTGGAGCTTCAAGTGCATACTCTAATACCGCATGCCTCACAAAGCAGAGCATGCGCTGTCCGGGCTCGACCTAAACAGCAGTCACAGACATGGTGGTCTGCTGACCCAAAAAAGCAACCATCTCTGTGATGGCTGCAATTCCTAATGGGTCGCAAACTGCGACCTACCTCAATAATATTCATGAGGTTGGTCTATTGGCAACCCTTTTAGGAATTGTTAAATGAAACCCAATGTGGTTCATACATTATGAATAGCAAACTCTTAATTTCGATTTAAATAAAATCACAATTAGGTATTCGCCATCCCTAAATTTTGTACACATGGCGCCTAAACTCTTTCAACAATCAATAGAAAACAAAACCTGCTTCTACAACTTGCGCTTACTGCCCCCGCATGTACAGGAGCACACTCTTTTTCAGTGTTGGAAGACCCACGCTCTGGCCAGTCAGCACCCCATCACATCACTTCGATTGATGATTTTTGCTCTACATATGGCCACTGCAGGACCAGACATTGGCTGACAATAGTCTGGCCACCAGGGCCCACTCCTACATTCAATGCCCCTCTTTATCGGGATTATTGTTTATAGCCGATTTCATGAAATGAAACTATATATACATATATCTATCGATACATAACTATATACATATATCTATCTATACATAGCTATATACATATATACACTTAATACTGCAAATCTTTCCATCTCTTATCACCTCTGCAAGTATTAGGTGATGAGATGAAAGGCTGAGTTGTTCAAAACAGACGACTGCAGCAGACACTTAGAACCATCTTGCCAGTTGTTAGTGGATTTGTTAAAATGTGTTTTCTGAGTCCGGGTCTGTGAATCCTTTATTCTCTGCACACATTTTGAGTTATATGCTTTAAACCAAAAAAGTATGATTATTTTTAAATTCTTAGTGATTACATTTTTAAATGGGGAATAATTGTGTATACTGCAACGTAATACTCTTTTAATACACTGGCACTTTTAAAATGTCAGCCAGAGCAATACGGAAGCATTCACTATAAGTTAATTGTTTTAGGTTTTCAGACAAAACAATTAAGAACCTTCATTAACAAAAAAAATCTATCCTGTTTTTGAAAAACAATTTCTGCAGGGAAAGGAGACATATTTTTCAGGTATGTGTATTAACTCAATAACTAATTATGATAGCAGCTGGTTTGGAGTTTGAGCTGAATCTTGGCCGGCACCATGCAGGGTTTCATCCTGCCTGCTTTTCATTCTTTTTGTGGACTTTGCAGGGTCAAAGGTAGACCCTTCACTCTGGACGGTGCGTAGGGACCGCTATCCCTACCTAAGCCCTTCTTGCACAGGCCTGACCTCTGAGCATATACGGGTTGAACTGGGGAAGAATAAAGGTGGCCTCCATTACTGAATTAAAAAGTTCTAGAAGAGGCCTGTGCACAAATCGGGTCAGTTTTGAACTTGTAAAGACGCGCTGTTTACGTATTTTGTAGGTTATGGACTGCATGGATTTGAGCTTGCTGCAAGCAAAGCTTATCTTAATATCGGGGAACTCAACAGTAAAAATCGGTCCAGCAGACCATTAAACAGACCCAAAAAATGACCCTGTACACTGATCTGCCCGTCCCAGCCCTACAAGCACTGAGTGTTTGCTCGCTAGGCCAGTTCGACCCTGGCACACACCCACACATTACATCTGGAACCTTTTCATAAACAGTTGCGCTGATCAGACAGCAATGCTTTATTTATGCGCATACCATCCGGAAAGTGGACTCAATTAGATATTTCTCAGAGCTAGTGCGTGATTTTAGGCAGCACAGTTCGGAAACAGAAAGAACTAAACTCTGCTCACAACCTCCGACCTTTGCCACCTGATAATCATGTTCTAATTCAGAGATATGACATGTCAAATAAGTAGTCTTTAGACAGTGCAAGCACATAAATTCACTCGGCTCTTCGCTGAACTAGTGCAACTGTTCATGACTGATTGTGGGAGGGATCCTTTTATTTATATATATTTTAAAAGTTGCACATGATTTTTCACAGTTTTGTTTGTTGGATATGTTTTACTGTCCGGCATGGTCAATTTACGGGATGTTGGCCCCATTGTTAAACTTTTCTTAAAATATTGGTAATACGATAAGGTCCATATTGATATTGCCAGCAGCTAGTTCAGCAAATTGTCAAACTCCTAAAGAATCCGAGGAGCAATCACTATAAAAGCTATTTCTGCCTGTGATTACCACAAATCTCTTTTGGCAGAAAAAGGCTGCTTAAGACATTTCCTGATATCAGCATTCAACATGAAGCATTACCCACACACCTCCAGTTAATTTCCTAAAATGTTTACAATGTTCCAGGAAGGAAAAAACTGCCAGTACCCCGATACTTAGATATATATATATATATATATACATGGCGGCATAAAAAATAAACACTTAAAATTGCACTAACTTCGTGGTCCGTGTGTGGTGAGAGTGAGCTGAGAAGCGTGCGTGCGGAGAAAGATATATAACTCACCAGGAAATTTTCTTTATTTAGCTGACGCTCAGCATGGTGGATCTAGTGGGCTTGATCACATGTATGTATGTATGTATATATATATGTATCTCGGCTTGCACGGCCGAGGAGAGAAGTCCATCGCTGGGTGGCGGGCCCGTTCTGGCCATCATTTGGAGCTGGAAAGTGTACGGGAGGAAGAGACTGTTTGGCGCCATACAGGATCGGCTCCTACAGCACAGTCGACCTCTGGAAAGGGGGGCTGGCACCGCACCTGAGCAGCGCACCAACCCACTGGGGTTTTATTGTGTTTAATATTTCGGGACATCAAAGTGCATCCACTTGGAAATACCGTGGTGGACTACAACTACCATGAGGCTGTGATGAGAGCCACGCCCACTCAGGCAGGTAGTTGGAACTTAAAAACGTGCACCAATAATGTGACTGTGTTTGCCCTGTTTTGCCACTGACGAAGGGATGTGGAATCCTGAAACGCGTTTGGCGCTCTGATTTACTGATGCCTGTAACTTGTGAGGCTGCCAGCTTGCAAGTGGTCGATAATAAATGTTACTGAAATCTTCCGGAGGCTTCTCTCGCTTTTGTGCTTCCTGTGTGTTGGATATATATATGTATATGTATATGTGTGTATATATATATATATATATATATATATATATATATATATATATATCAAAGCAATTTTTTCGGGAAGCGAAAGTTTGAAGAAGGCACTCACTCGTCATGGTTTAGGTGATAGGCGGTTTTATTAAACCAATTGTTGCCATGTGTGTGTGTGTCTTTCCAGAGGATTACCACGATGTTTTAAATAATCATTTAAACATTTCATTAAGAAATGTCAGACTTTTTCAGTGCTTAATTAGAGCAGGTGCTTTCAGGTGCTCAGCACCTGCACTTCTTTCACAGGGCCGGGGCTACAATTTCTGAAACTGCAGGTGGTGGTCTCAATAATAATTGTTCAATTCAAAATAATAAGAATAACATACATTGTATGGTGACTGTCTGGTAAATGTTCATAGGTAGGCTGGCATACGCCTGTCCAGGCAGGCATGATTGTGTACCACCAGGTTAGTGATGATGTCATCACACTGAACACAAATCCAAGAAGTCATTGACAAACTATGGCTTGCATTCTATTCCCCTAGTCTGCTGCACCCTGCCACTGCCTGAGCCTAAACCTCCCATTGAATAATTGTAGCTGGGGGCTGGCTCATGACGGAATTGAAGCAAAGAATCTGCAAGAGCGCATTTGGAACTTGGGAGTGAGGGCTCTTGAGGAAGAATAAATGAAAGTAAGTGTGGACTTTCAACTTGTTGCGTAGCCAGAGTAGCATATCCGGCAGCTCTGGATTGCTGCTATCCTCAATGTGCTCGATGCGGCTGTGGCCCAACACAACCTTTCTGCGCCATGGCGTCACCAGTTGAATCTGTGCGCTGCACCCCAGCATGGTAATTGCTGAGCGTGAGTGAGTCCAGTAGGCACCACAGCCATACTTACTGGCATTGGCAGCATTACTGCTGGGGACAATGCCTGTGCTGTAGCAGGCAGGATCACAGCAAGCTGAGCAGTGGATGCCGATGCCGTCGCCATCCCTGGACCTACTAATTACAGGCAGCACTAGACATGACCTGCTGTGCTCAAGCAGCCGCCTGTTCCGCAATAAGCCCAGTCATACCACACTGATTAATATATGCAAAAAAGCATTTTCAAGTGGTGTACATTTTGTTTTTGCACTCAGTGTAGGTAAGAAAATAAAGCACGTAATCTTCTGCTTCTTTAGAAATGACAACAGGAAAACGCAGAGTTCAAAATAGCAGGGACATGTACAGGCTGATGACAGGGTTCACAGGCAGCAACAGTGTTAGAGAAGAGAGAAAGCAAGAGTAAAGAGGAGAAGAAACAACAAGAGAGGAGAGCGATAAAACGGAGCAAAGTAGAAGAAAAGGAGGAGAGCAAATCAGATACAAAGAGAAAGCAGCCATGATGTGGAGAAGAGAGCATTAAGAAGAGAGAAGATAGAATGAAAGGATGAGGAGGATAGGACAAAGGAAAAAAAGCAGACATGATAAAATGGAGACACAGCTAATCACTGCTAGAGAGTTATAATAAAGAGCCAAGATCGAGGGGAGAGAGAGCAGAGCATGGATAAAAGTGAAGAGAAAAAAGGGCAGGGCTAAAATGAATAAAGGGCAAATCAGAAATACAGGGTGTGGCAAAGGTGATAGAAAACAATTAGAGACGTAAAAGTATAGACTCTCAGAGCAAAGACTTAGGGGACAGACAACAGATCAAGGCTAGATGATAGAAACTGAGGTAGTGAGAGAGTTGAAAGTGGGGCTCACCGGAGGAAGATGTGAGCGGTGGCCTTTTTGGCAAAATTTTCAGCACCTGCACTTTTGTTTTTTACAAATTAGCACTGCTACAGCCTAAGCTGAACTTTAGAAGCCGCCTGGCCTTTACAAAATATCAGAGCATCAACCCGACTAGTGCTACAGTGACCTGCTGTGACCAGCCATCGTCACATGACTCCTCACTGAGCAGGTAAGCAATGTGTGGCACTTGGCAAGGTTTCGCAGAATTAAAAATGTATTTATTCAGAACGCATCATGACTTTTACGTTTTGCACTTTTAAATAGGGAGGTCTTTGCCCGAGGGAATTGGAGCACATTAAAAGAGAGACAGACTTTATACATTATTTGTCAGCACAGAGAGATTCATTAATTTGTCCAGAATTTCAGAATATTCAGCCATGGCCAAGGTTCAAACATAGATTCGCAATCCCCAGGTCCACAGGTCTGGCCAGTAGGCCACAGGCTCCTCCTTTTGTAGCAACCATGCGCTGTGTGTTTCGACTCTTGTGCAAGCTCACATTTGCAGCATCTAGATTGGAGCAACGAAGTTGGGCTAAGTTCTGGGCCAGCAGTGATGAGAACCTATCTTAAGTGTCTGTGACACTTAACCTCAGCGCACTGTTGCTATTTGCGGTTGTCTATGATTCACACCGCTAAATTTGTTTACACATATAGTTCACAACTTATAGCTTTCAAATTGAAAAGTTTATCAAAAGATAATCAACAGAAAATCAATCATAACAATATACAAAATTCTTCTGATGCAGTATTTTACATTGAATACATGATTATACAGAAAAACAAAATCCAAAGTTCAATCCTTCAAAATCTTTTGCGTGGATGACTTTTCTTTAATGCCCAATGCATTTCAAGCTCTTGGAGCTCTTCCTCAGGGGCCTGTAAACTGAATTACAATTATCAATTACTCTACTGATATTATATGAACAGAACACCAAATAATCATTAGGTACAGGGTTTGTGAACAGCTAGTGACTTAAAAACATGAAAATGAAGTGGAAACCCAGATTGCCCACACCGCTGCAAATGTGCAGAAAACTAAAACCAAAAATGAAGGGGAAACTGACTCACTGGTATCGCAGTCACCAGAATCTTCAATCTAGATCATGAAACAAGCATAAGAATCAAATCGTTACTCCCTCGAAAATTCCATTAAAATCCTCTTCGTTCTTTAGGAGATCCCACTGTTTATTTATAGATGTTTTCAATTTCTGTGATGACGTGGAGAATTTTGATACAAACACATGCCTGTCCATAGTTTTTTTGGGTTTCTGACTTAATAGATTATCCCTGCTGTATGTCTCAATCCTACTTTTTGCTTTTGATAAGATTTCATCAGGGTAACCTCAGAAGGAGGAAGATTGATACAAGAGTAGAACATTCCGTTTCATGCACTGAGAGTTTATCGCAAGGTAAGGGACAGGAGAGTGAGCGTTTAGTCGATCTCAGGTATAATTCCATAGTCACAGATCGAGGGAGTAACGATTTGATTCTTATGCTTGTTTCATGATCTAGATTGAAGATTCTGGTGACTGCGATACCAGTGAGTCAGTTTCCCCTTCATTTTTGGTTTTAGTTTTCTGCACATTTGCAGCGGTGTGGGCAATCTGGGTTTCCACTTCATTTTCATGTTTTTAAGTCACTAGCTGTTCACAAACCCTGTACCTAATGATTGTTTGGTGTTCTGTTCATATAATATCAGTAGAGTAATTGATAATTGTAATTCAGTTTACAGGCCCCTGAGGAAGAGCTCCAAGAGCTTGAAATGCATTGGGCATTAAAGAAAAGTCATCCACGCAAAAGATTTTGAAGGATTGAACTTTGGATTTTGTTTTTCTGTATAATCATGTATTCAATGTAAAATACTGCATCAGAAGAATTTTGTATAATGTTATGATTGATTTTCTGTTGATTATCTTTTGATAAACTTTTCAATTTGAAAGCTATATTGTGAACTATATGTGTAAACAAATTTAGCGGTGTGAATCATAGACAACCGCAAATAGCAACAGTGCGCTGAGATTAAGTGTCACAGACACTTAAGATAGGTTCTTTAGTTCAGGCACGGTTAGGACAAACGTGCCACCTCGGCAGCACGCTTGGAGGAAAAGGAATAATTAAACCAAAAAGCAAGTTTCAACAGTTTTTTCGAAAATTTCGAGTGCTCCTCCCATCTTCCATTCACCAGCAGTGATGAGCTCACCTAAGGGAGGTGGAATCAGACTCCCCAAGTAAAGTAAGACCTTGCACACTAAAGTGAATAGCACTATGATTGAGCACTGAACTATGTCTGGCTTAGACACGACTGCTTCTAAAGCACTGTAGGTAGATTTTTAAAAGCGCCCTCTCAGATGTGCTTCATCTAGTGCTCAGAAAAATTAATGTGCCATGTGCGGTGTATGGAGCTTTTCTTTGGTTTCTGTGCCTTAGTAGTTTTTTGGGGTATGGAGAGGGGATACTGACAGATTGATGGTCGTTAGGGGTGTAACTGTCAATACATCACAGCAGGTTCAGTGGCACCTGGACCCGGGGTGAAGGGACAATTGATAGAGGCCCATTTTTCATATTTGCACTAGAGACCTTTGCAACATGTATTGCTATAGTGAGGTTGTCACTATAGAGTTGGCTGTCTTTATATATTTAAGCTGTATTTCACAAGGAAAAGAGGGCTCACTACAGTCTGTTTAACATCTCGCCTATTGTGTGCGTCTCATGAGAAGTATCTGTGTTGTGTTGGATGACATCTCCCTCTTTATAAGTTGTCTCCTCCAGATTTCATACAATATTCAATCCTCCATGCACTTGCCCTGAGCTTTCACCTGTATTCCAAAGATTTAGTTATTTAGTAAGAGTAATCTAAATACTTGCTGTTCACCTTGTTTACGTTCCATTTCAAGAAATGCTTTGCCATGTCTGGTTGATCAGTGGGCTAATATATCCACTCCAGGAATCTGTGTTTGATCTCAGGGTCATAAATTTAACTCTTGATGAGGTGACTCAGTCTTTCATGGTTCTGAGGTCAATAACATTAGTGCCATTGATTTGGATAACAACAATCTTAATTCTGTGTCAAGGCTCCCTCCGGTTAATATCTGCTTTACACATATACGGGGTGTGTTAAGAACACAGAAATATATTTTAATCTTTTGTATTTCAATTTCTTTGCAACACAACACTGACACCATCCCCACTGTCACTCCTTGACCCAGTGCCTTTCATACTCTTATCCATTCCCCTGACTCCCTTTCTTTCCTTCATCCCATCTTTTTCCTTTCCTATTTCTCTTTCGCAACACCGCCAGCCATACCTCGTTTCTTCTTTCCATTCTTACTTCCTTACATCTCCATTCATTCACCAATCTTCCTCCTTTGGTGCATTTCTTCCTTATTCCTTCATTCATTCCTTATTTTCTTTTTTCTGATCCCTTCCTTCATCCCTTCTTTAATTTCTTCCTTTCTTATCCTCAACCATTCCTTCTGTTTGTCTTCCTCTTTTCCTTTATTCTATTTTTCCATCACACATTGTCCACTTCCTTTCTCACTCTATCCCTTCATTTTTTCCTTTCACATTTTCTTATTTTCTCCTCCTTTCAACCATTACTTATTTCCTCACTCCAGTAACACCCTTCCTGTCTGCATTTGTTGCTGCCTTCTTTAATGTATTCCTTCCTTCACCCCTTCCTTTCTTTTAAACAGCACAGTAGAAGCACATGCTCTTTAGTTTGCAAAGCTGTCTCAAGTCCTCAAATGACCTTTCCTAAAGCTGCATTTTGAGATGTACACATATTCTCTAGATTGAGTTCACTTACAATCCCCTACTGGTACCCATCCCTGAACCGTACAACCCCTTACTCCCTTTAATTCCCTTATTTGAATGTAATTGATAAAAGACTTTCCACTTTGGTAAAGTCCTGCGAAACAGAAATGGTGTGTGTGGTGTTTATCACCATGGTAATGGCTGCATTGTAAATGTAATGTGTGGTACTGCCTCCCCCTTGTAAAGACTGTATACCTCCTGACACACACCTCTACAATAATCCTTTCATGCACATATTATAAGAGTAGCTTTGCATGGGAAAGGTCTGCAGAAAGCACTCAGAGGCTCATTATGACTCCCTTGTAAACTAGAATGTCCGCTTAATTCGCGTTGAACAGTTTCTCATAAAAACCTGTGCATCCAGTAATTTCAGCACACAAATTTCGCCAGGAAAAACATGTCAGACAGCGTGTGGATGGAGAAAATTGAAGAATAAATGTTGATGGTCAAAACCGATACCAGGAAGGATACCCAGCATCCGGCAAATGCTGCACCCCATGGTATCAGTAACTACTAGGTTCAGGATTTGCAACCTGATAACCTGAGTACCTGCAACGAGGGCCTTTGAATACACGTATTGTGTCACAAATCAAGGTTTGGAGAGGATTAGGAGTAAATCATACTTTGCACCCTTCACAAAGTGGGAGCGGTTGCCACTCTACTATCATTCTTGAGCACACTGATTATGGTCAATATACTCCAAAAATGCGTGCAACCACCTAGCTCCGGGGTGTTCATTAGTGGAATTGTTCAATGTACAGAGAATTAAGACAACCAGCTGGAATAAGAGGCTTTCCACCACAGACCACTGCGAGTGCAGACTACTGGAATGGACCTCAGAGGGTCTGTTGAAAGATATGGGAGAATGAATCCCAGTTCAAGTCTACAAGAATGCTGCAGGGATTGGCTTTGTTTGCTACTGATTGCTGAGAAAGGCCCAGCATACTAGGTCTTTGGGGATTTAGTGGGCAGGGTCGTGTATCTGGAATCTTTTCAACTTGCTGGTGAATAGGGCATACTGCGGAGATCTTTTTTGCACTGGTCAGTTGGCTTTTTGTAATCTCTTTTAAATATTCAAGTGTCGTTCCCAAAGAAGGGAAAGCCATCCCCGCGTTTCATTCCTTATATTTGAGGCCATTTTGGTGGGCTCCTGCAATGTTTACGTTTGTACATTGGTGCATTTTTTAAACCAATGAAACAGATTCAATTTATAAATAAGGTGGGCCCTTGGAAATAAAGTGATATACTTTAAAGGTGTACATTTATGTATATGTGTATGAGTCTGTGTTGGGTATTTAAATTCGTTTTTTAGATGTATTCTTGTTTTATTTGACTGATGCAAAGCTATTTCAATTGCATAACATCTTGCTCAGCGTTATGTGTTCCCTATTACCCAGGAGCAGCATAATTAAAAGATAATTAAATGTCAGCTCTCAAATGCCACTGAGTGGAGAGGCCGTTTAATTGAATTCTTTGCCTCATGTTCAGGGTGGAAGCTTTTACGAAATCAATCGCCGATGCTTCCACAAGCAAGAGAACGATTTAGTTTAATCATAAATAAACTTATAATTTTTTGAAATACGCCCAATAGGTGAACATCATGTTTATATTTAAAAGATTGGAGGACACACCACACCAATGGGAGACATGCGTGAGCCCGCTGAATAGTAGTGGCTTAGGGTTTGTGTGTAAATGAATTTTAACGCAACAATCAAATCAATTTTTGCCCCGCAGCTTTATGTAGCGCAAACTCGACCCTAAGGTATTGGAACGCTTTACACAGCATCTGTTACAATACACAAGGACACATTCATTTTTAGTAGGCACTGGGAGATTAAGGGACAGATGTATCAACATTGCATTTTGCGAGTCCATAATAGACAATTTTACCGATTCGCTATTATGGACTTGCAGAATGCAATGTATGTAGGTTTTCGCAAAATACATTGCGATTCCTACCCATTCCTTATTTGCTATTTGCAATTTGCGAGTCGCAAATAAGGAATGGCGCAATTTGCGAGTACCCAATAGGTACTCGCAAATTGCGCATGCAATTTCAAGGGTGCCAAATGGACACCCAGTTGCACTCCTGAAATATGCATGTGTGCATCTCTGGCACACATGCATGCTAAGGGCATGTATGTAGACCACATGGCACCTAGAAAAATGCAAAAAAGTGCATTTTTCTTTGAATTTGCATTATACCACCAACGTGAAGTTGGTGGTAATTTGCAATTCCTCAAAGCCAGGTTGCACATTTTTTTTTGCTTCCTACATTTCATTTAAAGAATTGCAAACTGCGATTCCTTAAATGCATTTTCAAAATAGGGAATCACAATTTTTGCGAACCCCTATTTTATGTATGCCTTTTGAGACAATACATCCCAAAAGGCTTTTTCACGTTTGCAAACGGGCTGAAAAACGCTTGATACATCTGGCCCTAAGTGATTTGCCCAGAATCAAAGGATGTTGAGCCAGTGCCCGGCGGCAGCTCTGGTCGTTACGCCACAATGGCACTACAAAACATGTGTAATAGTTCTTAGTTCCGAAACAGACACAAACTCTGTTGAGACAGCGTCAAAAATGACTTTGAAGCCGATGGATACATTGTGATTGTAGGGCAGAGCATTGCATCCACATTGTAACCATCAAACCTGTGCTCTGAGGGACTGTAACATGTTTCCATGTAAGCTAGTGAGGCATTTGTACCAAAGGTAAACAAGGGTCAATTAAACATATAGGGGAAGAAGGAACTTCGTAGCACATTCCTCAACTCCTCCACTCTCTTGGGGTGTCTCATTGCTTCTTTCTTACATTTGGCCCGTCTCATGCTGATTTGTAAGAATGTCCCATTTAACTGCTTCTTTGTGTCACTCTCCTGCCCACGCGCTCATATTCAAGTCTGCATTAATACCCATGGTATTTCTTTAAACATTTATAGAGCACATGGCTGCTCAACCTGGGCTTCTTAGCACCAACAGAACCAACAACTTGAGGTCAATGAATACGCTCATCAGAAATGCCAGGTCTTACGCAACTTTGTTAACAATGGTTTTATCCAAGATGTACACCCTACACGAGCCTCACTATATAACTGGCTTTACAAGGCTTGAAGGAGAAGTGTGAAGGATACTTAGGGCAACTGGAAGGAGTAGAGCACCCAATCAGGGGCGGCACCTTCTTTATGGTAGAGAAGCCTCGCCTGCTGCGAGCACAGCAGGCACACACAATATTAAAATGGCAATAAACACCGTTTAAATATGTGTTGCAGGCTTGCGCTGTGACAGCGCGAGGACAGAGGGTGGGCTGATTAGCGCAATTGCACTATTACTTCAGCCCCCTGACAGGGCGCCTGTCAGATTGGCCGGCTGCCAATAACCAGTCAATCTGACCTGCGCACTTCAGAGCCTGCAATCCCAGGGCCGAGAAACAGCAGAGGCATTGCAGCCGCCCGCCCCCGGCCTCCGAATGAGCGCGGGGTCAGCCTGCTCCAACCAATCCTGGAGTGATTGGCTGGTTTCAGGTTGTACAAGGAAGAAAGTTCTTCCCTTTCTGCCTGAGTCCATGCCGAGGACAGGAAAGAGAGATGACAACCGGACCCTCCAGCAAATGCAACATGTATATGGTGAGTTTTTTGGGCATCGCGCCACATTGTATTTAAATGTTGCCGGCCGCTACTGCACCCAAGATGTTGCCAATTTCAACACATCTTTAATTAGTGCAGTTCAAATACCTAAACAGACTATATGTTACACCACACAGATTGGATAGGATGTGGGGTGGATGGAGAAAGAACTACCCCAGATGTAGAAAACGTATAGGCACACTTATAGACATTATTTGGGAATGCCCGATTATAAAGACCTATTGATCCCAAATCCATGGGATACTAGGCAAATTGACCCTGAGACCTGTGGCTATGGACCATAAAAGGGAACCCCCTTCAATAGTGGAGTAGCTGAGGGACACACACCTATGTGCTCAAGCTGAAAATGCAATGTATGCAAGCAGGGGGTGTGTACATAAACACGTAAAAATATGGGGGCCCTGGTTGGACTATTCCAATGGATAGTGTGTCTAACTGAAGTGAACTGAGTTTAGGGGTGGTGGTGAAGGGTGGAATTCATAGGAGACACAAATCATCTGTATTTGAAATGTCAGATGGTGTACTCAGATGTCCATGTGCTTTAGTTTGCATTATTCAAGCATAATAATAATAATCAAAAATATTGGCAAATAAAGATTAGAGCTTGTCAGCAGTGATTAATGCCAAAGGTTCAGCCTAATTATTATTTGACCTGACAAACTCACTTTAAAGTCAGGTTCGGATCATCTGGTTCACTTTCCACATTATTAGATTTGGATTAGTGTAGTAGGCAATAGCCAGCCAATAGTGAAGTGATGAGGCATTCACCCTCATATGGTGGGCAGCAGATGAAATTAACAAATACAATTGGCTTTAGTTGACATTTCGTCATTGATCTCAGTTCAACTGCTTCCTACACAGAGGGAAAGCTATAGTGGAGCACTCAGGAAGCATAGGTGTTGATCCCATAAATGCACTGCTTTGACCTTTTACTATTCACCTTGAGGTCCTCCAGGACCTGGGGCTCCCCTCCATGTAGGTGGCCATGCATGTGTCGTCAAATGAATACTTAATAATTAGAACTAGTTACAGGTTTCCCTGGGGTGTATCTGGCAAATAGAAGAGACTTCTCTCTCACGTCATAATTCTACCATGTTGCCTTTCTACTGATAATGACTCTTTGTTATGAAAATTAAT
This sequence comes from Lissotriton helveticus, assembly GCF_964261635.1. Taxonomy (NCBI): domain Eukaryota; kingdom Metazoa; phylum Chordata; class Amphibia; order Caudata; family Salamandridae; genus Lissotriton; species Lissotriton helveticus. The sequence continues at coordinate 851,049,485 of NC_136068.1, forward strand.
TGCTTTTCCGGATGAGTAATCATATCATGGGAAAAGCAGTATGGAGATATTTAAAAGACTGCACCTGCGACACCCACAAATGCCCACAAATAAACTAAATATGGTTTAAGAATTTACACTTGGCCCATTCAAACATCATAATAAATACCTAGGAATCAAGCAGACAAGAAAACGTCCCTGCTCATTGTGTTGTAAATGATCCCTGCTAACTACTAAATGAATATTGGAGCCTGCTATTTTTTCCAGCGTGCATCTTTTTCTTCCAGGACTTGTTTCAAAAGTAGGTTCCCTAATCAGATGTATAGGATTATTTGGACGTTTTCCAGGATGAAATTGTTCTGCATCAGAGGAAGTTGCTTCACCAGTTCAAGAAATCCCAGTTAACTTGTGTACTACTTTGAGGACTCTGAAAACCATCAAGAGCTGTGGAGTGACCCGAGTAACTCATTTAAGAGGACCAACGTCTGAGGGACTAGTTAGTACTGACATGGGGTGGGTGATTCATTCCGCCGGAAGACTTGACGGAATTTGGCGATTCGGCATTGCTCTTGTATTACGGAGTTCTGGCTAAATTTCGTCAATCACCAGTGGCAGTATTTTTCCCCTGAGGCTCCAGAAATGTGAGCATGATTTGACATCCCCTAGAGCCATTATCTAATGCAGGTAGTCAGAGGGTTGCTTCTTGACTAGATTTGCTGCCACTTGAGTATATTTTCTTCTCGAACAGCACCAAAAATCAATTCAAATAGCTGCGTGCTCCTGCATGGTACCTTTTGCTCTACGTTTTTATCACTAAATACCTGTGCAACATACATACTTACATCCATTGGTGTCTTGCAGAATCTGCCAGTTTTAAGTAACTCTGAGGAACTCCACAGCATGAAACTCCAGGAGTTCGCCAAACCCCAGTACTGACTCAGTTCCCCCAAACTCCTTATAACTAGACTTTTCCTTGAAAAACATTTGTTGTAGTTTCAGTAGGAGAATCGCTCTACTTTACGAGTCCCCACAGTCCTGCTGAAGGAAGTAAATTCATCGTGAGGCTTAACTGCATTCTCTCGTTACACTCAGAATTTCATGTGCAGCAGGACGTGGTCTCTTATGCCGGCTATAAAGTTAATCCAACTTCATGAAGTGTTTTTTGGAAAACACATTAGTCCTGGTTGATCAGATTTATTTATTTCTTGCGCTAAAAATAAAGTGCAAAGTTGGAATTCTTGATCAGGTCCTGTCACCAACTTAAATCCCTTGTCATTCACAGGGTGATCATCCACTTGAAGTGCTGTGGTCAATGATGGACTTGCAAATGACAATTGGATATTTTGGTCTTTTTTTACATTTTCTATTGGCATACAAATCAACATTATTTTGCATCTGTTTTTAATCTGATATGTTTACTTTTACCTGACCTCCAAATCCCTATTCCAATTCATTCAATTTATATTTATTGTGTTCTTTAATTCTAAACTATGTTATTTTGCTATGGACAACAACTGATACATTTTCTCTGCAAATTGCCTTGTTTCTCCTGCCAAGTTACAACATCTGAGAAAGGGTTACTATCATGAGTTAAACATGTATTCCTATACACATTTTAATGTCCAAAATGTGTGGTAGCTCCGCCACAGGCCACAAAAAAAGACATTGCCCACCAGTTAAATCTGGTTTTAGACAAGGATGTTAGACGGTTGATAACATCATTGCATTAAAACGTCAGGCAAATAAAACCTTGCAAAGGATTGTCAATTTATATGTGTGCTATGTTGACAATTCGTCAGCATTCAACAAAGTAAATCGGAAAAAATAAGGGAAAATTGTCTAAATGTGGAATCAAACATACTGTTTTGTATTTTTAAATTTCTCTGCATGATGATACCTGGCTTCAATTTAAGTTGACAAAAAAATATCATCAGCAAAAATTCTATAAGTAGATTAATTAAAACGGTGCTGTAATTTTAGGGCAGTGTGTTTTTTATCCTTATATATAAATCCTCAACCTGGAAAACTACCAGTGGATTTGTAAGGGTTTTGTCCAAGTGGATTGTGGGAGCTGAAGTCCTCACATTTCAAGGACTATCTTGGAGTGAGTTTGAAACACTTTGGGACCCTTTGGGGTACTTCACGAAGAAGTTCCAGAAGTTTGGATAACTTTGGAGCAACTTTAGAGAAAAATTTCATAATGCGACTGACTCAACCTGGCTAGCCGAGCTGCCTTCCTTCAATCGCGAGTTGGCCTGCCGTCCAGGTTTGTCCCACCGTAGGTCCTACTTCCAGAGTTTGACCAGGAGTAGTCGAGGCCGGCGAACCCTCACCAAATCCGGCTTAGTGAATTGCATCCAGGGACCCCGTGAGGAAAACCTCCGTAAAAGTTTCTACGTCTGAACGAAGAAAAGGTGACCAGGAGCAACCGCGAAAGCCAAGCCGCCTGCCTTCAACTGCGTGTCGGCCTGGATTCTTGGTTCGTCCTGCAGGAACTCTCCCGAGGTTAAACTTCCATAAATTTGACCGGGAGCTCGTCACAAGGCAATTCGGCGAACCCTCACTGAATCCGGACTGGCTGAGAGCTTCGAGAGACGCCGGGAAGAAAAGTTCCAGAAAAGTGTATAAGTCAGAAGGTAAAAACTTTGACCGAGACCTAACGCAAGGACTAGCCACCCAGGGCTCCATCACAGTTGGCTTGAAACTTTGACTTTGACCCAGCCTATCACAACCAGATGTCCCAATAAGGTGTTATAGGTTTCTATGTGCCGGATAATGCTAAATCTTTGAAAATTCATATCTCGGATTCTCTACATTGGATATTTGTACTTATGGTGTAATTTTAAAGATACAAATATTTCATAGTTTTATAAATTGGTGTTGGACTTTTATTGTGCATTGTGTCTTAATAATTTACTGAACTGGTGTTTTTAAATGCTTTAAATACCTTTCTTTGAAGTTAAGGCTGCCTGTTCGCAGCCAAGCTACCAAGGGTTGGGCATAGGAATATTTTTCTAAGACCTATTCTGAGCCCTATACTGTGTTTGCCAGTTGCCTTATTGCCAGTGGCAGATATACATTTGCCCCAACTAACAAGCACTTTATCTGTTTGTGTCACAGTTTATTAGCCTTGAGAAAGAAATATTTAAAATTTGCGTTTGTTTGCATACATTTTAGATCTATCAAGAAGGCGATTTTTTTACACAAAAGACTGTAAATTCATTGGGAAACTGACTACATTTCTAGAACTTGCCTACCATTGCCTTAAGGAAATATATAAGAAATGTGGAATTTATTTACGTTTTTAATTAATTTTCATAAATAAAGATTTAGTCATTCACTAGTTAAATATCTGACATGGCTGACCTGCTCATCTCCGTCTGAGGATTCTCAGTTTCACCTGATATACACCCCCTCCTTTCTCACCTAGAGAGGGGTCTTAAGAAATGGGATCAATTTGTAGGCACCCACCACTTTTTTTCCTGTCTGGTATTGTTGGCTACAGATCTCTGTAAACTATGACACTGTCAAATAATGGCACAGCATGTATGCTTTTTCCCTAAAACAAACATAAATTGGTCTCACCAAATTATGTTATGTAACTCGCCAGTTTGGCTGGGGTAGATTTAGAAATTACACCAGTGGTATGGAAGTTAAATGTTTTATGTGGGCTGCAGCATGTATTTACATCAACCACATATATCATCGTGTGTGGCTCTGGAGAACACCATTGCACTGCGTGTACTGTATTGAAGGAAAAGTGCTTTGCTATGTAGGAAAACCTACTTTTATATATTACCTAAATCGCCTCTAGTTGCCCTTAGCAGGTCAAAGGGACATCATACCTACTAAGTTAAAGTATGCTTGTCAATATGTAGGTAAAGTCAATTTTCCTATGAGCGGGCCTAGTTCTGAATAAAAACTCAGTTTCTGTGCTTTGCTTTCCAAATAGGTTTGCAATGTATTTTCCACTAGTTATTACAAATATCACTAAGTCATGAAAGTAGATTTGTGATACCTTTAGAAGAAAAAGCAACTTTGTTCATGCTTCCTGGAGGCATACTGGTTTAGAACTAGTTTGGCCAGTAGCCTTCCCTATAGACTGGAATATACATCCCAGACTGGTGCTAGCAATAGCCTTTAGGCTTTTATCTGAGAGTAGGGAAACTGGAGTACGAAGTGAGCTAAAGAACAATGATGGATTCAACCCAGATCTGTGACTGGGGGTGGGGGTGAGTGTCTGAAAAGTTTCAGCGCTCCATCCATCGTCTCCTTGTGTTTACTGTCAAGAGTGCCTACTTAGCAGGGATTAGCATTCTGAGAGGGGGCGAAAACTGTTGGGAAACTAAAGTGCAGTTTTAATACAGGTTACTGTTGAAATGCGTATTCCAAATGGGTGGGGTCTCAGGATCCGAAACAGTTCATGTCCAAAGCCACGCTAGCCTTGTCTGCATTTCCAACAGGAGTGAAAATGAGTTCTATCCCTGCCAGAGGAGAGGAAAGATCTTCTCTCTTTGGCAGTTCCCAGAAAGAGGGATTAGGCACCTGGAGCGGGAGGAAGGCTATGGCACGTTCAGCAGAGAGACTCAGGGAAGGTTTGCAGTGCATTGAGAAAGTAAGTGTTTAAACATAGTGTTGTTAGAACTCCTGAGGCACAGCCGGGAGCACTCCGCATTTTATTGTCTAATTCATTTTTAAAAATTCTTTTGTGTGATACTGTGTTTACCTGTGGTTCCTGCTCTCCGCTCACTTTGAACCAAGGTCAGGGCTTCCCCGCGCAGCTGATTGAGCGCTGCTGCGGGTTTCTAAACTGCCGCCATTTCGCCAGCCAGGCGACGCCCACTGCTCTGGACACGCCCCCCGCCGACACTAGATAAAAGCGCTGACTGCGAGCGCGATTGGATAGTGTTGTTAGAACTCCTGAGGCACAGCCGGGAGCACTCCGCATTTTATTGTCTAATTCATTTTTAAAAATTCTTTTGTGTGATACTTTGTTTACCTGTGGTTCCTGCTCTCCGCTCACTTTGAACCAAGGTCAGGGCTTCCCCGCGCAGCTGATTGAGCGCTGCTGCGGGTTTCTAAACTGCCGCCATTTCGCCAGCCAGGCGACGCCCACTGCTCTGGACACGCCCCCGCCGACACTAGATAAAAGCGCTGACTGCGAGCGCGATTGGATAGTGTTGTTAGAACTCCTGAGGCACAGCCGGGAGCACTCCGCATTTTATTGTCTAAATCATTTTTAAAAATTCTTTTGTGTGATACTGTGTTTACCTGTGGTTCCTGCTCTCCGCTCACTTTGAACCAAGGTCAGGGCTTCCCCGCACAGCTGATTGAGCGCTGCTGCGGGTTTCTAAACTGCCGCCATTTCGCCAGCCAGGCGACGCCCACTGCTCTGGACACTCCCCCTCGCCTCCCCTATCTAATATGTGCAACCCCCGGCCGCACAGCGGACGAGCGCAGCGGGCGCGCCTAAGGCAAGCCCGTCTGCGCCCGTCCGTGCCTGGACCGGGCCCAGGGCCATCTCCCCTGCCAGTTTTTCTACTCCTACGCCAGCAACAATCCTTAAGTATGACTCCGACTATCTGCATTTGCTAAATACCACTTCTCATCAATGCCAGCGTCTCGATTTGGCTAAACAGCCATACTTTCTTCCCTATATTTGCCCTAGTTGCTCCTTTATCACTAATAATTACCGATGCTCACCAATAACTAACACAAATAAAAAGATCATACCGCCTAAACCATGTATAGCTGCACTATTAAATGTACGCTCCTTGCCCAAGCACAAATATGAGATCTCCAATTTCATTGAGGTTTACAATATCGATCTCCTCTTCATCACTGAAACATGGGGAGATCTCTCCTGTGGACCTGACTTTGTTGCGGCCACCCCCGAAGGATATTCAAATGTTAGACTGGACAGACCACCCCCAAAAAAAGGAGGCGGATTAGCCATTATATACCGTAGAAACCTAACGGTACGAACAGAAACCATTCCCACACCATGTTGTGAAGCTTTGTCTTTCACTATCTCTATTCCAAATGCTCCCCCTTTCAAAGGCATACTTATTTATCGCCCCCTGGACCTCGCAGTCCTTTTCTCGCTAACTTACCCATTTTTTTAGAACCATTGGCAGGTGAAAGCTACTACACCATTTTGGGTGATTTTAATTTCCACCTTGAGCTGCAGGATAACCCCGACACCACCGCCCTGTTATCTGAATTAGATGCAATAGGACTCCCACAACTAGTCACTGGTTCCACGCATTCTGCGGGCCATCTTTTGGATGGTCTCTTCTCCAGCGAGAAATCACTTGTGGTAAAGGACCTCCTTCCCCTCACCTGGACGGATCACTCTGCCATTCTTTTTTACTTTTTCCTACAACCTACTCCCCCCCTAGTTAATATTCCCCCTCCCACGAATCAATTTAGAGCATGGAAAAGCATCGACATCTCCGCTTCTCAGTCCTCGCTATTAACTTCCTTGTCACCCACTTTGACCGATCCTGAACTAGGTGCTAATAACTACACTAACTGGATACTAAACACTGTCAATCTGACTAAAGAAACAATCCACCAACAGGATTCTTAAATCCTCACCCTGGTTCAATGATACTCTTAGACAGGAAAAACAAAAGTGTAGGCGTCAGGAACGCAAATGGAGACGTGACTACGACCCAGATCAAAAATCCCTTTACAAAAACATGATATGCAATTACAAACAACTAATTATCATGGAGAAAAGTACATTTTATAGCAATCAAATTAATCTTGCACAAGACTCGACTAAACAACTTTTCCAGGTAGTGACGCGCCTCTCTGGACAAGCAGCTACCACCCCAATCACACACACCCAAGAGTTATGTAACTCCTTGGCAAATCATTTCCAAAAAAAAGTCACAGATATTTTTACCCAATTTAAAGCCCATGCTACCAGCATTGGACACCCACCCTTCATTCCCAATGCCCACACTCCACTGGCCCGGGCATGTTCTAGCCCCCTTCACTCAAGCCCCTCTGGCTCCTTCCAAGAATTCACCCAGATTTCTTCAGAACTGGTATCCCATCTCATATGTACCACGAACTCTGGATCTCTGGAAGACCCATGCCCCCCTTCTATTCTCAAACACTTTCCAGAAATTATAGGCCCAAAACTCACTGAAATTTTTAATGCCATGTTCTTGTCCACTACCTTCCCCTCCATCTGGAAGAAAGCCACCATCAAACCTCTCATCAAGAAAAGCTCACTAGATCCGTCGATAGTCGCCAATTATCGACCAATCGCCTGCCTCCCGCTCCCCGCCAAAATTGTGGAAAAAATCATGAAAACTCAAATCTCAGATTTTATAGACCAAAACAACTGTCTGGATGATACACAATTTGGCTTCCGGAAGGGACACGGGACGGAAACTGCGCTTATTAAAGCTACAGAGGAAATCAGGAAGACTCTCGATGATGGAGGATCAGCAGTGCTTATTTTACTGGACCTGTCTGCAGCCTTTGACACGGTCGATCACTCCATCTTGATCGACCGTGTCACAGCGGCAGGCATTACAGGGGCGGCGAAAGACCTCATCGCCTCATTTCTCGCTGATCGAGTACAGTCAGTTGCCTTCGGCAATTTTAACTCACCTCCTTTCACTCTCCCCTGCGGTGTTCCCCAGGGATCCTCGCTAAGTCCTACACTATTCAACATTTATGTGTCGGACTTGGCGAGGATCATAAAAATCCATCACCTGGCGGTAACATCCTACGCTGACGACACCCAGATTGTCTTAGCCATAAACAAAAATGGAGATGAAGTGGCCTCTAATTTTAATCTGGGAATGCTGGCAATACGTAATTGGATGTCCACAAATTGTTTGAAACTGAACTCCGATAAAACGGAGGTGATGTTGTTTGGTAACCTCTCCCCTGCTTGGTCCCCCACATGGTGGCCTGATGCCCTCGGACCACCCCCTCCCCCAGTAACCAAGGCAAGAAATCTTGGAGTTATACTGGATACTAAACTCACGTTAATGCAGTAGTATCCTCCTCATTCTACACCATGAGAATGATAAAAAAACTCCTACCCTATCTCCCCATGAATATGGCAAAAACTCTGATCAGCGCACTTGTCATGGCCCGCATAGACTACTGCAATGCCCTTCTAGTCAATGCTCAAGAAGGTGTTCTAAAAAAATTGCAACTGGTGCAGAATGCTGCGGCCAGATTGATCACAGCAAGCCCCAAGTATACCTCCATATCTGGCACAATTCGAAAGCTTCACTGGTTACCAGTAAAAAAGAGAACTAAATTTAAAGCTCTTTGCATTGCATATAAGGCAATTCACGCTCAAGGCCCAGAATTCCTGAAAGACTCACTTTGCCCTTATAAACCTGCTAGATCCCTTCGAGCTTCAACAGCTGGTCTCATACAGGTCCCCAGGACTAAGAAAGTCTCCTGGGGAGACAGATCCTTCATAGTGACCACCATCAAATTATGGAACAATCTTCCACATCATATTAAAACCTCTACTTCCCTTCTTTCTTTCCGCAGACAGATAAAGACCTGGCTGTTTAAGCAATAACTTCTCATGGACTAGTTCAATAAACACTTAGCGCCGAGACACCCTCGGGTATTTGAGCGCTTAATAAATTTCCCAAATAATAAATAATAAATAAATAATAAAAAGTTGTTGGGATTTCTGTGAATGTTGGCAAGAGTGGGTGTAGAAAATTCTCCAAACACTGACTTGTGTGAAGGATTAGACTGGCTCCTCATTCAGCTGCAGGGAAAACCAGTTCCATTACTAGAAGTGGAGAGGATAAATCATATCCACATGAAAATGGTTAGAAGGAGGGCAAGACACCAGAAGATGAAGGAAAGCTAGGACCACCTTGAATTAGTGACTCTGCACATGTATGCAGGAAAGGGAAAGAGGACATGATGAAAAAGTAAGGTGAAGTTTGTGTGAAGTTGAGAAGATTGAATAGAGGAAATGTTGACGCGAAATTCACCACCTTCTTAAAGCATTTTTAGATCTTGAAAAAAGATTCAAAAAGGAGGAAATTCCTTCCTATCTGCTGACGAAAAGTAAACTGAGGGACCACTGACTCATTTGGGTACCCAAGAAACTGCCCTCAAAGGGTCAAGTGCTTAGCTACCTGTTGCTGCTACAGGGACATGAACTGCAAAAGCGCTATCTGATCTGAAGTAAGCATGGGCGTAAAATCCGCTCCGCTCGCGGATTTTTCGGATTTTCGGCAAATCCGCAATCCGCGAACGCTCGCGAATTTGTCGAAAATCCGTGAATCCGCTCGCGGCGGATTTTTTGCTTGGTTGCGGCGCGCGGCGTGGTGCACGGCTTTCACTTTCCGTCATTTTAGCGTTTGCCGAGTTGTTTTTCTTTGCGAGTGACGCGCCATTTTAGATCTTGCTGCGTGTTCCCGCGGGAGTTTGTCGCCCGCGAATACGTACTCGCGGCTTGCCACCTTGCACAGCACACCTCGCGAGAGTTCGCAATTGCGAACACGTAGTTGCGGCGGAAAGGAACAATCTCGCACTTGCGAAATAGAGATTTTGCAATTTCGCACAAGAAAATCACCAGCAAACAGGATAAACCTTCAGAAAATTATGATTTTTATCAGAATCACTCCTCAGGTTGACATTTGCATGGCCTTTTTTTTTGCAAGGAGTCCATTTTGGGGGGGGGGGGAGGAAGGAAGTGCCCCACAGTCTCCAACTTCCTGTTCCTGTCCAGCAGGCTCCTCCCAGTGCTTTGTCCATCTCCTGGTCACTTTCATTTGGATCTGGAGCTGGAAGGATTACTTTTTGTGGGTGCTGCTGGATATTTGGATTTGAGGCCTTTTTGACTGTCTTTGGATCACTTTTGGATTAGAAATCAACTTTCACAAGTAAGTTTGTTTGGGGCATTACAGTTGCTGCAAGTACAATTTTGGAACTTTTTCAGAAAATTAAATAAATTATATTGTGGGTAGCCACAGTATCCAGTAGGACCAGGGTTGGTTATGGGTGCATGATACAACTGTTTTGTTGAATTTAAACACCATTGAGGCCATGGATGGGCTGGGATTGTGCAGATTTTATTGTTTTTTGTCGTTTTTTTGGGCCTGCTGGTGTGGCCCTTTGCCCAGGGGTGGTGAGTGTTGCATGGGCCTAGTCTTTCTGTGGGGTGTCTTCTTGAATTTAAACATAATTGAGGCCATGGATGGGCTGGGATTGTGCTTATTTTATTGTTTTTTGTCGTTTTTGGGGGGCTGCTGGTGTGGCCTTTTGCTTGCCCAGGGGTGGTGGTGGTGCATGGACTGTAGGTGCCTGTGGTGTTGTCTCACTCTCTTTGATGTAAACATCATGGATGGCATTGGATTGTGGTGATTTCTGGCTGTTTTTCTGTTTTTTGGGGGTGTACTGTTGATGTGGTCTGGCCATGTGGGTGGTGGTGGTGGCCATCTTGAGTGCTGGCTGGTACAGGCAACATGTGCTTGGGGTGTAAGGGGGCCATTTTGAGGAGAGGCAGTGTCTGAGGCCTGCACTTATTTTGCCTACTTTTCATCCCTTATGCCCAGGGGTAGTGAGTGTTGCATGGGCCTAGTGTTTCTGAGGGGTGTCTTCTTGAATTTAAACACCATTGAGGCCATGGATGGGCTGGGATTGTGCAGATTTTATTGTTTTTTGTCGTTTTTTTGGGCCTGCTGGTGTGGCCCTTTGCCCAGGGGTGGTGAGTGTTGCATGGGCCTAGTCTTTCTGTGGGGTGTCTTCTTGAATTTAAACACCATTGAGGCCATGGATGGGCTGGGATTGTGCAGATTTTATTGGTTTTTGTCGTTTTTTTGGGCCTGCTGGTGTGGCCCTTTGCCCAGGGGTGGTGAGTGTTGCATGGGCCTAGTCTTTCTGTGGGGTGTCTTCTTGAATTTAAACATAATTGAGGCCATGGATGGGCTGGGATTGTGCTTATTTTATTGTTTTTTGTCGTTTTTGGGGGGCTGCTGGTGTGGCCTTTTGCTTGCCCAGGGGTGGTGGTGGTGCATGGACTGAGTGTGCCTGTGGTGTTGTCTCACTCTCTTTGATGTAAACATCATGGATGGCATTGGATTGTGGTGATTTCTGGCTGTTTTTCTGTTTTTTGGGGGTGTACTGTTGATGTGGACTGGCCATGTGGGTGGTGGTGGTGGCCATCTTGAGTGCTGGCTGGTACAGGCAACATGTGCTTGGGGTGTAAGGGGGCCATTTTGAGGAGAGGCAGTGTCTGAGGCCTGCACTTATTTTGCCTACTTTTCATCCCTTATGCCCAGGGGTAGTGAGTGTTGCATGGGCCTAGTGTTTCTGAGGGGTGTCTTCTTGAATTTAAACACCATTGAGGCCATGGATGGACTGGGATTGTGCAGATTTTATTGTTTTTTGTCGTTTTTTTGGGCCTGCTGGTGTGGCCCTTTGCCCAGGGGTGGTGAGTGTTGCATGGGCCTAGTCTTTCTGTGGGGTGTCTTCTTGAATTTAAACACCATTGAGGCCATGGATGGGCTGGGATTGTGCAGATTTTATTGTTTTTTGTCGTTTTTTTGGGCCTGCTGGTGTGGCCCTTTGCCCAGGGGTGGTGAGTGTTGCATGGGCCTAGTCTTTCTGTGGGGTGTCTTCTTGAATTTAAACATAATTGAGGCCATGGATGGGCTGGGGTTGTGCTTATTTTATTTTTTTTTGTCGTTTTTGGGGGGCTGCTGGTGTGGCCTTTTGCTTGCCCAGGGGTGGTGGTGGTGCATGGACTGAGTGTGCCTGTGGTGTTGTCTCACTCTCTTTGATGTAAACATCATGGATGGCATTGGATTGTGGTGATTTCTGGCAGTTTTTCTGTTTTTTGGGGGTGTACTGTTGATGTGGACTGGCCATGTGGGTGGTGGTGGTGGCCATCTTGAGTGCTGGCTGGTACAGGCAACATGTGCTTGGGGTGTAAGGGGGCCATTTTGAGGAGAGGCAGTGTCTGAGGCCTGCACTTATTTTGCCTACTTTTCATCCCTTATGCCCAGGGGTAGTGAGTGTTGCATGGGCCTAGTGTTTCTGAGGGGTGTCTTCTTGAATTTAAACACCATTGAGGCCATGGATGGACTGGGATTGTGCAGATTTTATTGTTTTTTGTCGTTTTTTTGGGCCTGCTGGTGTGGCACTTTGCCCAGGGGTGGTGAGTGTTGCATGGGCCTAGTCTTTCTGTGGGGTGTCTTCTTGAATTTAAACACCATTGAGGCCATGGATGGGCTGGGATTGTGCAGATTTTATTGTTTTTTGTCGTTTTTTTGGGCCTGCTGGTGTGGCCCTTTGCCCAGGGGTGGTGAGTGTTGCATGGGCCTAGTCTTTCTGTGGGGTGTCTTCTTGAATTTAAACATAATTGAGGCCATGGATGGGCTGGGATTGTGCTTATTTTATTGTTTTTTGTCGTTTTTGGGGGGCTGCTGGTGTGGCCTTTTGCTTGCCCAGGGGTGGTGGTGGTGCATGGACTGAGTGTGCCTGTGGTGTTGTCTCACTCTCTTTGATGTAAACATCATGGATGGCATTGGATTGTGGTGATTTCTGGCAGTTTTTCTGTTTTTTGGGGGTGTACTGTTGATGTGGACTGGCCATGTGGGTGGTGGTGGTGGCCATCTTGAGTGCTGGCTGGTACAGGCAACATGTGCTTGGGGTGTAAGGGGGCCATTTTGAGGAGAGGCAGTGTCTGAGGCCTGCACTTATTTTGCCTACTTTTCATCCCTTATGCCCAGGGGTAGTGAGTGTTGCATACTTGCATGTCCCTAGTCTTTCTGTGGGGTGTCTTCAATGTAAACATCATGGATGGCATGGGATTGTGCTCATTTTTCTGTGTTTTGTCGATTTTTTGGGGTGTATAACTGAACTGATGTTCCTCTGTCTTCCATTGCTTTTAGGTGCACAAGAAGACTCAATAGAACCACCAGTGCCAGGAAGAAGTCCTGCAGCGGTGTGTGCAGCATAACGTCACGCGACGTCACGTCTGGACACAGAACCCTCTGCAACTCGTGCAACTGCTGCCTGCTGACCTGCTCTGAAGAAGATGGCCCCAAAAAAAGTAACCCGTAGCTCCTCTAGCAAGAAAGGTGCCAGTAAGGAGCAGAAGAAGCAAGTTACCAAGGACACTGGTGTGCCGCCCGCCCCTTTTTTTGTGAGTAAAAAAAAAAGTATGCCTGCAGCAGCTGCAGCGGGATCTGCTGGGGACCAAGCTGGCAGCAGCACCCCCGCTCCATTGGGCTCAGTGCCACCACCACCACCACGCCAACTTAAGTCCAAGCCCTTGAGTGCTGCAGAGGCAGCCAGTATACTTCTTCAATCACCATCGACCAGTGATGTTGGCTCATCGCAAGAAAGCAGCAGCAATGTCCCTCAATCAACACAGGTTGTTGTAGCTCATCTGACGAGTGTTGAACAACCACAGCGGCAACAACAATCACATGTGCAAGTACAAGCCCAAGTACATGTGGAAGGAGAGGCAGCGCAAGGAGATGCGCATGCAGAGGTGCATGGAGGGTCACAACAAGTGCCCACAATAGTTGTTCCTCCCGAAGTAGGGGCACATCAGGAAATCGACAATCAAGGCGAGGTATCATTTGAGGAAGCCACTCCTCCTGATGATCCTTCATTGTCTTCCACAACCCTAGCAAGGAAGAGATCAAGGGTGGTGTCTACATCCTCTTCAAGCACACCTCCTTCTGATGATACGGATCAAACTTGGGAACCAGCACCACAGCCGTCTGAGAGTGAGGCACACCATGATCCAACAAAGGTACTTAAGCGTAAAAGGAAGCTCGTCCAAAGTCTCAGACTTATGGAGTGTGATGAGGCTCAACAAGAAGTGGCGGATACTGCTGCTGATGAAGACTCTGCCAACGACGACCCAGTCATCATAAAGGTCACTGCAGCCCCAGCGGGCATGCAGCAAACAGACATTTTGACCCTAGCCCGAAGAGCTGCTGCGCGTGATGATGATGATGATGATGTTGTCGATGAGGAGGCAGTGGAAACACCACAATCATTGGAGTTAAGTAGTACACCAACTCGTCCCGCTTCCATATTTCTTTCTGGCAAGAAGAGACCTGCGTCAACCTCGACCTTAATTAGTGGCGGTGAAAGTGGAAAACGTACAAAAGTTGGCCAATCCAGATCCTCCACTTCATCTGGCATTAGCTTCATGACCACCACCACCACCAGTATCGCCGCCTCCTCCAGGTCCCACAGACACTTCAAGTCCCCAGTTTGGGACTTCTTTACTGTTTGTCCCAAAAATCCAAGGTTTGCCATTTGTACCCTTTGTAAGCTTGCAGTTAGTCGTGGTAAGCCAGGTAGCAACTATGGTACCGGCGGCCAGAGTGGTCATCTTGACAGAAAGCACGCTGTCCAATGGTTTGCGCACCTAGCTGCGATCAAGAAAGGCCAAAATCAAGGAAACGTTGATGTTTCATCTGATGTTGACGAGCAGGAAGAAGACGTGTCAAACACTTCCCTTACACCCAGTACCCCTCTCAGCAGCACACCCAATGTGAGGCACACTAAGAGTGTTGGAGCGAGTGAGACACCAACGCACAAAAGTTCACCAGCGAGCAAAATTGGGTCAACGAAGTCATTATCAGCCCGTAAATGCTTGGTCCAGGGCAACATTAGAACAATGCTTACTTCAGAGGTGCCATATGAACGCAACCACCCACTGACGCGTCTGTATAACACTAAGCTGGCTAAAATGCTAGCTGTGGACCTTCTACCTTTTTCTTTTGTAGAAGCGGTAGGTTTTCTTGAATTAGTTGCAACGCTCTGCCCTAAATGGAAGGTTCCGAGCCGGTTCTATTTTGCCAGAGTTGCGGTTCCAGCACTACATGAAGATGTGCTGCAGGCGATTGGGGCAGCTTTGCAGAAGAGTGCTGTTCACACAATACATCTGACAACAGACATGTGGACCAGTGGCCCAGGCGATGATTACATGTGCATCACTGCACACTGGGTCTCTTTTTCAGGTGTTATAGCAAAGCTAAACGCAGGTGTTGACCCGGACCAAGTTTTCAAAGCTGCTCGGAAACATGCAACACTAGCCATGTTTGCCTTGGAGAAAAGTCACACAGCAGAAAACCTTTTGGAAGAGTTTGACAAAAAGGTGTTGTCAATGCTATCCCCCCTAAAACGCAAGATTGATTATGTTTCCACGGATAATGGCGCCAATGTAGTTAAGGCCATGTTACAGGGTCACCATGTTAGAGTGCCGTGTTTGGCGCACTGTATCAACCTGGTAGTTCAAAAATTCTTGAGTGATAAAGAGAGTCCAGCGTTCGAGGTAATGGCCACCTGCCGCAAAATGTGCAACCATTTCAGCCATTCTTTTAAGGCCCGGAAGCATCTGCGGAGACTGCTACTTCAACGTGGAATGCCAGTGAAAGCACTCATCCAGGAGGTGGCAACACGTTGGAACTCAACCTTCTACATGCTTGAGCGTCTGCATGAGCAGTATACGGTACTCGATCACTATTTCTTGACAGAGGCTACATCTCAGAAGGAGGACCTGCGGATGAGTAAGGCGCAATGGGCCATAGTTAAAAGCCTGACAGACATGCTTCGTCCTTTTGAGTTCTTCACGCGTGCAGTCAGCCAGGAGGACTGTAATTTGGGAAAAGCTATCCCATTGTTGTGCATACTGGAGCACCAACTGATGGCGGTTTCTTCTGAGTTTGAAAAAGATGAAAAAAAAAAAAACCATTTCATTTTGTCTGAGAAATTATTACATCGCCTACGTGGTGATGAACGTCTTAAAAACATCAACTCAGATCAGCATTACATTTGTGCTACTATTCTGGATCCACGCTACAAAAAGGCGCTGGCAGACAACGCATTCTTTCCTTTCGCTGATGCAGATGTTCAAAAGTACAAACATTGGTTAGCCTGGTCAGCCAAGAGGTTTGAAAAAGAACGGCAGGTTATTGAAGGAGAAGCCAGTACATCAGCATCAGCATCAGCAGGCCATCCGCAGTCACAAGAATCCACTTCTGCACCTGTGGCTGGGGCACAAGTGACCTCTCAGCCGTTAAAGACACCGGCAACTGGATCATCTGCACCACACACAATGACAACACTAACAGTGGCTGGGGAGGAGGATTGGCTAAGTTTGATGGGGTATGGTTCTCGAAAAAATGTCACAGGCACAGCAAAAAGTAAGCAAAGTGGAGGAACAGTTGATGACCTTGAGTCGATGGTGCAGGACTATCTGAATGACTCAACAGTGGTCTTTCTTAATGAGGAGCCATTGCAGTATTGGCATGGCAAAAAACAATTGTGGCCACAGCTCTACAACCTGGCTATAAACTATTTGTCTTGCCCACTCGCAAGTGTGTCTTCTGTACGTGTTTTCAGTGCTGCTGGTGGCATTGTAACTGCCAAACGGAGCCGCCTATCGCCCAAAAATGTGGAGCGGCTGACAATGATCAAGATGAATCAGCACCTCATACCACCAGATTACAAAGTGCGAGAAAGCACGCCACATGAAGACGATGAGGACAGCAACGTAGATGAGGGGATTTTTTCTCTGTTCGGTGCCACTGACCTCATCCAGCCTGAATTCGCAGAGTATGATGACGAAATCTTGTTCTTATTCCCTGACACCGAGCCCTGAAAATGAGACAATCAATCAAGAACTTTCTTTTTCGTCCTTATTCACTTTTATTCCTGTGTGCTTTGTGTCTCTCTTTCTTTGTTTTGCACAGTTAATTTAATTCAAACTTTAATCACCTAATCCCAAAAACAAGACCATCATCAGAACTGTCTTCACTTGTTTGCTTATTGATTTGAAGGTGCCGCAGTCTACATTCCTCAGGTTCACAAGTTCTGAAGAACATGCTCCTCTATCCTCCTCCTCCAGACTGCGATTTCCCTCCAAGCAGAGTGCTGGATTACGCACAATGAAGAAAGACTCAGCACTTGTGGGGGTGTTGTACTTCTTTGCGGGTGAGTTGACGGTTTTGGGCCCATTGCTGTGAAGCTCTAATAATGGACAAAAGTGTTTTGGACCAAATATGAGGTGGAAATTTCTTGCCGTTTTTGCTGACTTGCTTGCCTTTGAGGTGCTCTTTGGCGGGGTTCCGGGGGTTTGTGTGTAATTTTTGGTGTCTGTCGAAGCACTGCTGCGACAGTCTAATCTTGATTGCATTTGCTTTTCAGGAAATCCGTGGTGGAAAACAGGAGTTATGATGATTGATGATGATGACCTAGCTGAACAGCGCGGCATTTGGAACGAAGGCCGAGAGATATTGTAAGTATGAGATTTAGCTTTTTCGCTGTTTGGGGGTGTTGTCGGGTGTTTTTTTGCGGGTGGGTTGGCGCCGGCGGGTCTTGCCTGGGCCATTCCTGGGAAGGTCTAATACCGGATACAAGTGTTTTGGACAAAATCCATAAGGAACAGCCTTTTTTTTGCCATTTCTTCAGACATCTTGCTCAATGTAGCGTTTTGGGGGGCTTCCTGCTGTTCGTGGGTGGGTTGCGGCCGGGGTCTCTGTCGAAGCACTGCTGCAACAGTCTAATCTTGATTGCATTTGCTTTTCAGGAAATCCGTGGTGGAAAACAGGAGTTATGATGATTGATGATGACCTAGCTGCACAGCGCGTTACTTTGGACCGAAGGCCGAGAGACATTGTAAGTATGAGATTTAGCTTTTTCGCTGTTTGGTGGTGTTGTGTCGCGTGTTTTTTTGCGGGTGGGTTGGCGGGTCTTGCCTGGGGCATTCCTGGGAAGGTCTAATACCGGATACAAGTGTTTTGGACAAAATCCATAAGGAACAGCCTTTTTTTTGCCATTTCTTCAGACATCTTGCTCAATGTAGCGTTTTGGGGGGCTTCCTGCTGTTCGTGGGTGGGTTGCGGCCGGGGTCTCTGTCGAAGCACTGCCGCGACAGTCTAATCTTGATTGCATTTGCTTTTCAGGAAATCCGTGGTGGAAAACAGGAGTTATGATGATTGATGATGACCTAGCTGCACAGCGCGTTACTTTGGACCGAAGGCCGAGAGACATTGTAAGTATGAGATTTAGCTTTTTCGCTGTTTGGTGGTGTTGTGTCGCGTGTTTTTTTGCGGGTGGGTTGGCGGGTCTTGCCTGGGGCATTCCTGGGAAGGTCTAATACCGGCTAGAAGTTTGTTGGACAAAATCCATAAGGAAACACCAGTTTTTGCACTTTTTGTAAGTTAGGGTTCGTTAGGGTTAGCCCTAGCAGCAGGATTGCATGTGTTTAGGGGGGTTCTATTGCAACGCGGTTCTGTTGTTGTAGAGCACTGTTGGAGCGATGCTGGCTATGGATACTTTTGCTTGCAGGCAAGTGGTTTGAATACAATCCACGGTCTGTATTTGGGTCTACTGTTACTTTCAAAGTACGTTTTGTAACCATTTTTCTGCTAGGCATCGTTTTTGGAGATATGATTGGGTTCTTCTACATTTTTGCGACTGGCTTTAGTAAGGGTCTTGGTGGGAGCATTGCTGGGAAGGTCAAATTTTGTTCTAAAACACAGTAGTACACCCACCTTGAGGGGAAAGATCCGCTATAATATTTTGGCCATACTTATTGATCCTTAAAAAGGTGACTCAGACAGAGCACGCAATTTCAAAAATATTGTACTGTCTATTAGGGAAATCAAAGTGTCACTTTTTGAACCACACAGCGTACATACCTTTTATTTATTTATCAGTGGTATTGTAATAGCACTTCCTGTTTTCCGTTCAATAATTACAGGCCGGGTTTCAGTCAACATCCGCCAGGCAGGCAGTGGACAGGGTGTCTCTTCTGTCAGTGGTCACCACCACATTGATGGACGAAGCGTCAGCTGGAATGGAGGAGTGCCGCCAATAAGAGGAATTGTTTGCTGCATGCAACTTACTTACCAATTTCAACAGGACAACTCCAACAACATACGCAATACAGATACAGTATCCATTGTTGTCTTTTATTCTATGAGTGTGACTGCATGTGCTTACCTTTACTTTGTAACCAAAGATTGTCTGTAAACTCTGTATCTTCAATTATTGTTTGTCCATGCTCTGCTTTTTTTTTCTTCTCTCAACAAAACCTACCCAAAAAGAAACCCCCATTCCCATCCATTTTACAAACCCTAACCCTCTTCCCCCGGGCTGTGTTGTTTTGCTTGATGTCTGACTAAAATGACATCAATAATTCCACACACTTGCTGGGGAGGATAAGGTGATAGCAGCAACAGGCTGGTGAAGGAATACGAGGATATCTTCTAGACTTACTCAGCTTCAGTACTATATCTTCTAGTAGTAGTAGCCAATGTCAAATAAATTCAACGCAAGTACTAGTTATACTTGCAATACTTTACCATTTGTTAGGCTACATTATGGCACTGTTCTAGTGTACTGTCACCTGCTATTTTCTCGATCGTACCGTAACCGTTGTAATGCTACAGTAAGGAGTACAAACAAGGTTTCGTTTTCTTTTTTTCCATAGGCATGCAACTGCCACTGTGTCACACCACTAGTAACACCGCAATGAGGAAATGTCACCCGCCCAGGAATGACAACGTTAATCCCCATTTCACCTGGAGCCAGCCCTGGGCCTAGCCCTAATTTCTAACACAAATTACAGGTAAGATAAGCGTTTGGTGGGAGGTAGTATAATGGAGTATTATTTCGGAGTAGACAAGAGATTGACGGTTGTACTACTAAAGTCCTACGACTGTTCAGGAAAACAAAGTTACTGTTACACCCCCGCCCCCCACCCACCAGACTGAAAAGCAGTAAAAAACAGGTATGGTCAGATAAAGTAGTTGAAAAATATATTTATTTATCCCTAACAAAATAATCTCCCTCACCCACCCTAACCCCAACGATTGTCTCTGAAACGTCCCAAAACGATCCCAACTCCCAAATCCCACCCCCCAAAAGTCTATAAAAAAAGGGCAAGGGACACTCCACTACTGGAGGGTGCTGGTGCTGGTGCATGATGCGGCATGGGCATCATACTCCTTGCGGAGGGTGGCAAGCTCGGAGCGGAGGCCCTTAACCAAGGTCTTATACCTCAGGACCTCCTGCTCCAGGTTGGACATGCGGACTCCTAGGCGGCGTTGGCGTTCCTTGCAGCTCCTGTGGGGGGCAGCTGGTATTTCGGGTGCTTGGCGGTGGCGGTCGGCTTTCTTAGCCCGGCTCGGTCCCGCTGGTTTAGTCACGGAGGAGGATGCAGTGGTCACAGTCGAAGATGTTGCCCCGCTCGACTGCGTGTCCTCCTCCTCCTCCAGGGCCACCAGCCGCCGATACTCGGCGACTGTGGCCTCCAGCCTCCGTTGCCGGGCCAATCTAGCCTGCTCCCTCCTTGTTGTTGATTTGGAAGGAGCAACTATATGAAGAAAGAAAGACATAGTCTGTAACCAATGCTCCTTATTAATAACACAAAGTGATTGAGCCGAAAGTTGGGTCACAGAGTACAAGTAGCAAATTGAAAGCACAGTACATAACTATTGAGGACAGTATCTATGTAACCTCCCACTTCTGCATCCTTGCTCTAACAGTAGTGGTAGTTTAATGAACTAATTCTACGACCACTATGGACTTCCATTACAGTCGACTATGACAGTACACCAGTCTTATTCTTCTTCTTCTCTCTTGTTTAGGGAAATGGGTACGTTATCTTATGCAAGCCGGCAGAATGACATGGACACAGCACAGTGAAGTTGCACCCGAGAAAAAAAGTTGCACACCATGATGATGGAGACAGACTTGCGTTACTGTACCGGTCCAGTACATGCAGGTGGTGAAGCTATTACTTTTCTATTACGGGTGGCACTGAGAATACTCTGTTACAAGGGCTACTGCTTAATTAATTTACCTTTCACCCTACAGTGCAAATGAGTACTAGAAAAGGAAACTGAAGAAGCTAACTAATTTGATTATCTATCACTTCACATGGGACGTATTTAATGACAGATGAGATGACTTTAGGTGCTTTGCTTAATATTGAGTGAACACAGTGATACACCCACACATGAATGACGTACTACAAGTAAACTAAAGTTATTAAGAGAGGTACGGAGTGTCCACCGTAATAACCAGATATATGCTGTGAATGCAAACGCAATACAAAGTACTGCTACTATTCATGGTAGTATTGGACACATTTACAATTTCTTTTCCTTGCCTTCCCTGCACTGGGACGGACGTGCGGGTGCGGTGGTACATGCTCTTCAAGGTAACACTTACTTCACCTGGCGACCATCTACTCTCTCTAGATACACATTTGCTATGTAAGAGTCAGAGAATACCATGCTCCAGGCATCCATTCATTCAAAGTATACGCACACATACAGTTTCTGTTTCACCCACCCAGGCTGCTGTCCTTCCACCCATCCTTGCTTCATCATTGACCCAGCCATGCACCATACCATATTCTTTCCTTCCCAGCCACCTCTGGGTCCAAGCAAACACATATCGTTCTTCTTTGCCAGCCATCATACAAGTTCGCGTCCCACTTACTTACACCCTTCTTTCGCTTTTCGTTCATCCCATCCATCACGTTCGTCTAAGAACTTATTGGGATTCTTCTCACCAAAAACTTCACAGCTAAGTCGAAGTACATTTCGAGGAGGCTACTACCTGGTTGATTTGTAATTGTAATACACCCGTGCAGAAAGCACACTATGCAGTCTTCAATCTCAATAAGTAAGGAATATATAGCTTACCTGTTTCCGCCACCACCGTTTGATCCCCCACAGGAACGGCCACCAGCTCTTCTAACGCCGCATCCTCCCCAGAGGCCTCCGAGTCCAAGTCCAACACAGCCACCTCCGCGCTGGCCCCGTCACCAGATGTTACACCTACAAAGTACATTTAAGAAAGTTAGAATACACCACTCACTACTATATAATATTTGGTCTAGGAGAAATGTTAAAAAAAACAGAATACAATGTAATAATTTGTGACTGTCTACTCCATAGTAAAAATGTCCCATTTTCCAGGGAAGGCTGTTGTCTTGCTGCACTTTTATGCACAACTGATGAATGCTTGCTTTTGATTTTTAACACGCACCACTTTTTCTCCTAACAGACAGAAGCTTGACTCCTGAGTCCTAAGAACACGACCAGGATCAAGTTCAAAGTAGGTGAGAGTTCGGCTCGACCACAAGAAATGTGTCCAATTAATCGTCAGCACTAACCACTTTTCCGTTTACAGTTAAATAGTTTTATGACAAAGTAGATTTTAATAAATGTGTTTACTTTTAATAAAGCTTTTACACTTAAATAGACTCTGTGGTTTTTGTTCCTCTAGACTAGAGTGGATGAGCTAAAGGTTTTGGAATTTTTGCAAGCATGAGTGCCTCTGACACTTCTTGACTGTGCTGTGACTCCGTACTACTCTCTTGTCCTGCGTACGATAATCTAGAGATCATTGGGGATCTATAATCGGTGACTTCGGGAGCTGAATGACTCTGCCACACTATCTAGTCAGTAAGGAGACAGTGCATAGAGGTATTGCTGAATATAATGGGAGTCCAATGGAATTGCCAAATGTCCAATCTTAGTTAGCTACACAGACAGACTAATAAGAATAGTCTAGTAATACCACAGGGAGTCATATTCGAGGCAGGATAAGAATTTATATCCAGTCTACAAGAAGATCAAAGACGATTTAGAAAAAATCGAATGAGGAACGCTAGGAAAAAATAGGTACTGTTTAGTAAAATGTAAACTTACTGGGGCCAGCAAAGGAGCCCTCGCCTGCCCGATCCTGGCCTGCATCCTCAGCACCCTCCTCCTGTGTCCTCTTGCCCTTGGGGGGAGCTGATGTACAACATGAAAGAAAGAAAAACCATAAAACATGGATGAGATTTTTCAACCAAATCAAACATTTCAAAAGAACAATAACAACATATTTTGGAAAAATAGCAAATAGATAGACAACTATTCCACGGGATCTATCTCATGTGGTATACTACGTTATTCGTATTGCCTGATTTGCGGAACGTTGACTTAGAAAGTTCCTATGTAACTCAATAAACAGACTACTAAAGAGGTTTGCCTAGGCCTGGCACTGCAGGCAGTAGTGCGCAACACGTGACAGACAAAGTCCATCCTGCTTGCAGATCAGTGAATACTCAAACTATCAATCCACCCGCCACCACCGCCACTATTTCTTCTGATAGCCATGTGACTGTCTAAAGGAAGGACACTGGACTTCAGTCTGTTGGGGCTGATTTATAAGTCCCTTGCGGAAGTTGCGGCTGATTTTCCTCCATTGTTGCGTGCCTTTTCTGACGCAGCGGCAGAACAAAAGACTCGCCATGGTGTTGGTGCGGCGTATATATTAAAAAAAAACCCACATATGGGCATATGGGCGATGCATCACGTTGTAAAGCCCTGCGCCATCAGGGGGCGTTCCGGCGCAAGGGAGGGCGTACCTGCGCAGGAACGAATCCTAAAAGTGGCTGAGGGAAATCTACAAGATGTCAATCAGTCATTTTTAGGACAATGATGCATGACTCAAACCCTGCGCGCTTGAAGCCGACGTACGGCTTGATGCAGCATTGGGGAGATAGGGTACCCCAGAGCATTGCTGGAGCTGCGCCATCGTTGGCACGCAACTCCAGCAATGCGCTGCCTTTACGGCACAGATGCGTAAGGCTTCTGTGACGTTTTGGGCCAATGGGTGGTGGTGGCATGGCACACAATTACTGCCGCATCCCTGCTACTTTGCAGGGATGCGCCGGTAATTGAAAATATGACCCTTACTGTCTAGCATTACGCAGTTCTTTTCTTTACAGTACACTGATACATAATTTCTCAGGCCAATGAAATGCTTCTGAACACAACATACAAAACAAAGAAGCATAGTAGCAAGCAAGGCTACTGAGAAGGAGAGCAGTGCACCTGAAAATGAAATGCATAGAAGATTTTGAAATATAATTTACCTCAATGTAATCGGCAGCATTATTGCTCTTGGTAAAGAACAAAGATTTGCAAATAACAGAGCAGGATAAAACAGAGTAGTAAATGTACTACTACTACTACTCACCAAGCCCGGGGACCTCTACGCCGAGCGCGTCCAGCAAGTCCCGCTCCATGACATCGGTCCAGCGGTGGGTGGCCTGGTTATATGTGCGCCGGACCCCAGAGATCTTGTACATGGCCCGGCACACCTTCTCCCACCGCTGGCGGCGCTCCCGGATGCCATAGCCGGTCGCGATCTTGCCGCCTCCCAGGATCGTCTTGGGGAGGCGGCGCTGGACATGGAAGATCAGTGCCGCCACTTCCTCCGCGCTGAAGATCTCCCTCGGGACCACTTGCTCCCCCCTTAAACGCCCGCACGGGAGCCGGGCACGGGGTGCGGGACCCTTCCCCTCCTCAGGGTGCTTCCCGGCTCCCTTTACCATGGTCTGGGCAGAAATAAACTTAAATGATAAAGAAGAAATAGAATAGTGAAGAAGAAAAGAAAAGAGTTTAAAAAAGTAGTTTAAAAGTAAATAAAAGCTGCAGAAAACACAAAAATATAGAGCTAGAAAAATAGAGGGTTAGATAATAAGTAAAATTAGATCAAAAAAACTTCAAACAAGCAAAGGATGGCAGAGATTGAGAGAGGATACAGAAAGCATGCCCAGAACCATAGCAATGAATGAGAAACAAGATGGCCGCGCCCGTTCACGACCGCGTGGGTAAGTTCGCGCGAGATTTTCCTTGCGAGTACGCGCGAAATTGTACTCGCGAGCAGCACACTTTGCGAGATTACACATAGCGGGCGGAAACGGAATTACGTCACGCCAACAAGATGGCCGCGCCCGTGTACGACCGATAGGGTAACTTGGCAAACGAATAGCTAGAAGCGCCTCGCGAACACGCGCAAGATCACGCGAACATACACGTCGCAACAAAAACAATTTTGTATTCGCACGTATTCGCGGCTTCCGAAATCGATCTCGCACGGATTCGCGCCCCAAATAACGCGCGAAATTGCAAAAAAAACGATTTTAGCTAAAATGAAAGCAATGAGCAGGTGCAAAAGTTCAAACTTAACATTAGTAACATTCAAGGTAGTGCTTCCTGATGGGCCCCTCCAGAGTTTGCAACAATTCTATGACCCTGCTATGACCCAAACAGCAGGCTCATAGAATAGCACCATAAAGGTCCTGTAAAAAAAAAATTTCACTGCAACAAAAAGCAAATTACAGATAAGGAAGGAAGCAGGTGCCAGCCAGACTGGAACTTTCAAAATTACTGACACATTAATGAAACACAAATTAATTGATGGCAGTTGAAGAAGGGCAGGTGTGCTAGCTTTTTTCAACCACCATAATCTACAGTAATAAATAAACCTAATAGGTGCCTGTGAGGATGTACTAGAGGGTGGCATGGGTGTCCCAGAGGGTGGCAGTGGTGAAACAGAGGGTGCTGTGAACCTGTGATGATAAACCAGACGTAGAAACAACATAGTCGCGGCCGTTGCAAGCCGAAAAGTAAGTTCGCAATTGCGAACTTGTCCCAAAATCGGCGCGAACACGCGCCAACACAAAAAACGGAAAAATCCGCAAATCCGCTAGAGTTCGCGGATCTTCGCGGATTGCGAATTCGTAAATACGCAAGTTCGCGGATTGCCAATCCGCAAAATCCGCCCATGCTTAATCTGAAGATGGCCCGGCTGAACACTGGAATATGGACCCTGAAAGAGCCCTAAACTAAAGAGATTCTAGGAGCCATAACACGAACAGTTGCAGTGACTGCAGAGCAGAGCATCTTTTTTTTTAATTTGCAGTATCTAAAGCTCATACATATAACCCCATAATGCAGAGCGAGCGTCTTGCTCGCACACAACTCTGTCAACTTCACGTTAACGTTGGAGCAGGTGGGACTAAATATAGCGCTTCTGCCCGCAGCATACTGCCGCTTATTCCTAGATTGCAGCAAGTTGGAGAGAGACTCTGTTAGCATTTCGGCTGGTGCAAGGGTGTTCTTGCACCGATAACCTTTTGTTCTGCACAGTTCTGACTCGAACTGAGGTTGTGAAGGTTGGGGTTAACAATGTGACGCCTCTCGTAAGATTGCATGTGCTTTCCCCTCCATTCAGAACCTGATGACAATTTAAGGACATATGCTGTGTAGGAGAATCTACACATCAGTTGTAAAATGTTCAGCTTGAATTTTGTATGTTCGCTGATTGAAGGTGGGACATAAACTCTGTGTGCAGTAACAGAGTATCTTTGGTGTTTACGATATATGTGATACTTTGTCTGTTATCGACATTGCAATCCGCACGCTATGATGGAAAATAGCGCTGTTGTCAATTGGAAGGAAAATGACATAGCAGGCAGCACATGGTACCGCTGGTCACCACCACTTGAACTTCGCTAGATAGTTCCGACATAGACCAGCACTAGCTGCTGCTTGCTAGGTGCAGAATGTAGAAGGGCGCCCTCACGTGGTCTGTGGCGCAAGCAGTAAACGCGTTAGGCTGTTAATGGAAAGGTTGGTGGTTCGGGTCCACCCTGTTACGCTTTTCCTAACCTCCTCCTCTGACCTGCGAGGACCCAGCGGTTGTAGTTCCCCCTGCCGACCCTGAGTCGTGCACTTCCTATCCGTACTAAATGAATAGTTTAACGTAAAGGGCTCAAAGGATGGTTGCAAGAAGTGGCATTAAAAGCCCAGCCGGTCATTTATAAAATTTATTTCACGGAAAATGGCTCAGTGGGACAGTTTAATTGTTGCTACCCACGAGATGAGTTGACCCACCAGGTGTGGTCTAACACGTCCCGCTAACCTCAATAGTTGCAACACTGGGGTGCGCAGCCAACATACATCAAGCGTGTAGAGGCACCCCTACAAAAAAAAAAAAAAAAACGACCAAACTCCCCTCAGAGCCACAGACCGAAAGGGAAAGACCATGTCACAGTGTCAAGCACTCACTGTAACAACACGAGACATAGGTACGCGCCGAACCCAGCACGACCCAAACAGCACAGTGCCAGCTCTCCTCACAAACACAAAGCACCTGTTCAGAAGCCTACCACGTGGGCGTTGGCAAGGAGGGCGGGGAAAAGAACCATATAAAATATATATATAAGTATGGTGTTCGGGGCCCTGGGCATACGTGCTAATAAAATACAGTCACACAGAGACACAGACACCTGGGGTATGATGCCTACTGGCTACAAGCAAGTGCAATTGGGCCACATTTTTGGAAGCCGGTGTTGGATGGGTGTGGGGTGCAAGTGGGCGCCAGCGACTCTATCAAAGGGGGTTGGCAACGCCATGTCACCTATGAAGGTTTTAACGCTGTCACCACGAGCCTCAATTTGGAATGCATGCATTAAATTCAAGTTCAGTAGTGTGCATTGAAGCGTGGGCGTCGGCTCGACACGCCCGTTGTGCAGTGTGAACGATAAATAACTCGGTGTTGTTTTTCAGGTCGCGCACGGGAACACGTCGCAAAGACTGGTAGCCGCATACGATTAACAAGTACATCAGCCGGTAATACATGGGCGCGATTCAGATAGTTGGTGTGAGTAAAGGGAGCATGCACTGGTCGATACCGGTCACCGACACGCCCGTTGTGCAGTGTGAACGATAAGTAACTCGGTGTTGTTTTTCAGGTCGCGCCCGGGAACACGTCGCAAGGACTGGTAGCTGCATACGATTAACAAGTACATCAGCAGGTAATACATGGGCGCGATTCAGATAGTTTGGTGTGAGTAAAGGGAGCATGCACTGGTCAATACCGGTCACCCGGTTGCCAGCAGACTCAACAAGGAGTGTGGCTGCCCCACGTGTTGTATTGGCAGTTGACTGAGCAAGGAGTGGCACAACCTCACGAATTTTTTCCACCCGTAGGAACCTGAAAGGGCAGAAGCCATCGTGATGAGCACCCGCGGCGCCGCATTACCGCAAGAGGGGCTGTGGGCGGAATTACTGGCAGTTGCACAGGCCAAAGGGCCCGCATGGGCTCAGGGTTTCATCGAAGCACGTAGGTTAGAGGAGGCTGGCCGACCCAGCGCCCTCGAGGATGAGGCAGGCCCCTCAGGAGAAGGGACGCGAAGGTCCACTAGGAAGCGAAAGCACACACGCAAGGAATTCCCGGCCGAGCCAGCACGAAAAGGTCGCCAGTCGACGTCACTTCCCCCCGCAGCAAGGCCAGTGGATTTACCTGTGGCACCTGCACCTGTCGTGGTGCATGAGTCGGCGGCAGGACTAACAAACTTGGCCCAAATGGGTAAGACAATGGACGAAATGAAGAGAGAAGTGGAGAAGTGTGGCTCAGGGGTTAGAGGCAGCAGACCCGGAAGCTGAGATCGGTCCTGGACCAGGCTTCAATTCCCCGCCTCGGCGGGGTCTTGGGCTAAAAATTCCACAGACTCGATAATTCTCGCCCCGGTGCCTCCTCGACTCACGGGTTCACACTCTGCGACTCTGGGCAATAGCTTGCTTAATCTCCACAACGGCCCCTCGTGGCGGGATGCCTGACTTTCACCTTGTGGATACCCTGCTATCTCACAGGGGAATACCAGGAAGGGTTCCCTAAGCAAGCGCCGGGAAACCCACTGCGGGTAGCTGTGCGCTATATAAGCTCAACTACATGATGGGTT
This sequence comes from Lissotriton helveticus, assembly GCF_964261635.1. NCBI lineage: Eukaryota > Metazoa > Chordata > Amphibia > Caudata > Salamandridae > Lissotriton > Lissotriton helveticus. Next base: position 851,078,052 of record NC_136068.1, read on the forward strand.
TAATGGCACTGTTCCAAAAACGTTTAGATGAGGTGGCGGCGGCACAGAAAGGAATGCCCCCCCCTCGTGCCGACAACTTCCGAGCCAGTGATGCAAGTATGGGCTCAACAGGGAACTACTGGGGGTCACATTGTTCGGTAACAGCAGTATCCGGCCCTCAGGTTACCGCAGTTGCGGTGCCACTACCAGCTGTACCGCTTAGTACCCCCGCCACCCCTCAGGTGTCCGCGGTTGCGATGCCACCACCAGCTGCGCCGCTTGTCATCACCCCTCAGGTGTCTGCAGCTGTGGTGCCACCGCCAGCTGCGCCGCTTGTTGCCACCACCCAGGTTTCCGCAGTCGCGGTGCTGCCACCAGCAGGGCTGAGTGTTACTCCTGCTACCCTCCAGAATGCTGGCAAGGTGTCAGCGCCTGCCTCGGGAAGTGCGGTGGTGGGTTCAGTAAATATTGCAATAAGCAGTCTGGCAGAACTAACACGACCTGGACTGGGGGGAAGTGCCCCGGCGCAAGTTGAGGCGGTACAACCGGCCATCGTGGGCCCGCACAAGCCAAGCACGACACACGCAACGCTGTCAGCAGGTCGGTGCTCCCTTGCCCGGCAAGTACCTCAGGCAGCCAAAGAAGGGATATGGAGGAGGGAGTATATTGACATTCTGACTCTGTTGATGCATGACAACGCAGGCGCAGACACTAGGAAGATGGGGAAGAAAGAGGATGAGAAAAAAGTTAGGTACCAGAGATGGCCCGAGAAGACAATAGAAAATTGGACTGAGGCATTTAACATTCTAGCAGCAGTAATAGTGCAGAAGGACCCGGCTCAGAGTGAGGCATTGATGGAATACGCCAACACCATCCAGCAAGGTGCGAGGGAGTCCGGGGGGATGGGTTGGTTCTGGTACGATCAAGAATTTAGGAAGACCATGGCTAGCTGCCCTGAAGTGGGGTGGGAGCATAAGGATATCCAGCTCTGGATAAAACACATGTGCAGGACAGGCAATAATCAGAGAGACACACAGTACAAGGCACAAGGGGACTTGGACACTAAGAGGTGGGAACAGTTCCCGAGGCGTTCCTTCCAGCAACCCTTTTGGGGGGGTCGGGGGAGGGGCCTTGGATCCGGACCTAGACGTTTCAACTCAGGGACCTGTAGACTGTTCAATGGCGGAACTTGCACCTGGGGTAGAGCTTGTAAGTTTGCCCATAATTGTAGCAAATGCGGTGCCCAGCACGCAGCAATCACTTGTACCAGCGGTCAGAACCACTCCCCATCCACAGCACAAGGAACTGACGGAGCACACCAGTAGGGCATTGGGAAGCAAATGCCCCTCCCACAGAAGCAAGGGCCCCTCTCCCATAGTCTTGCAACATTTGTTACCCTTACTTCGATTGTACCCGTTAGCGAAAGAACGAACACTACTGGCGCATGGTTTTGTGGATGGCTTTGGGATACCTTACAAAGGCCCCCTAGGTTCCAGGGACGCTTTGAACCTCAAATCGGCTAGGGACCTACCACAGGTTGTTGGGAATAAGATCAAGAAGGAAGTTGACCTGGGGAGGGTGGCAGGCCCATTCCCTTCCCCCCCTGGAAATTTTTTTAGTTACACCACTAGGAGTTGTGCCCAAAAAGCAGCCTGGGGCATACCGTCTGATTCACCACCTATCTTACCCTGAGGGCAACTCGGTCAACCATTGGCTCGAGGAAGGGGCGTGTTCGGTGTCCTATTGCTCACTGGACATGGCCATAGACATGATTAGGAGAACAGGTAAGGGGGCATGGCTGGCCAAAGCTGACATTGAATCAGCATTTCGCCTCCTGCCTGTACATCCCGACAGTCAACACTTGTTAGGTTTCAAATGGGAGGGCGCATTCTTTTTTGATCGATGCATGTCCATGGGTTGCGCAGTTTCATGTGCCTATTTCGAAGCATTCAGTTCCTTCCTCCAGTGGGCCCTCACTAGCAAGCATGGCATTTTCCAAGTCACACACTACCTGGACGACTTCCTTTTCTTTGGCAGGGAGGGTTCCCAAGAGTGCACAGACGGCTTGCGAGCATTTGAAGAGCTGGCGAATCATTTGGGTGTCCCCCAGGCCCCGGGAAAAACTGAGGGGCCTTCTCAAATACTCACTTTCCTGGGCATAGAACTGGATACCATTAAAGGGGAATCTAGGCTACCAGCTGACAAGGTTAGCGACCTGAGGCAGGACATCAGGTCACTGGTTAACAGGAGCAATGCAACACTTGAGGTGGTTCAGAGTCTTCTGGGCAAATTGAACTTTGCAGCACGAGTTATACCAGCAGGCAAGGTGTTCTCTCGCAGGCTAGAAAAGGCGACGGCTAACATTAGAAAGAAACATCACCTGGTGCGCCTGGGTCCTGGGTTGAAAGCAGACCTTCAGATCTGGGATGAATTTTTGAGGAACTTTAATGGCACCGTGATATGGAGGGCACCTTCGGAAAGCAGCCAGGAACTTCACCTGTTTTCAGATGCGTCTGGTAGAGAAGGTTTCGGGGTGATCTTTGGTGAGGAATGGTGCGCCATGCGGTGGCCAAACGTTTGGCGCAAGAAAGGGGTGACCGCAAACGTAACAGTGTTGGAGCTATTCCCCATAGTGGTTGCACTACATTTATGGTCTGAGGGACTGGGCAACAGGAAAGTGGTCTTTTGGTCGGATAACATGGCCGTGGTCCAGGCCATCAATGGATTGTCAGCCAACTGCCCAATGGTCCTGAGCCTACTCAGGGAATTAGTCAGGGCAGGTTTACGGGGTAACATCGAGTTTAGGGCAAGGCATATCGAAGGGGTGAGGAATGTGGCGGCTGACGCTCTCTCTCGCTTTCAGTGGCTCCGATTTCGAGAGGCATGGCCGCAGGCAAGGGAGGCGATGACACCATTCCCGGCAACACTCTGGCGACTCCTTCAGTGGGGGAGCGGTTGAAGAAGATGGGACAGCGGTCTTTGGCGCAGGCTACCCGGAGAAGATACGCGGCCCAGCTGACCACTTTCCGGGCAGTAACACTGTCCCTGGGAGCATCTGCGGCAAGTCCGGTAGAACAGGTCGAGACTTTTGTGGTATGGGTGAAGGAGAATGGCAAGGCACATTCCTGGGTGTGCGGCCACCTGGCAGCGCTCAAACACGAGACCAAGCTTAGCGGGGCCGAAGATCCCACGAGTTCATTCAGGATTAGAGCAGCGTTGAAGGGGTGGGCCCGTGAAGAAGTTAGGTCACCCGACAAGAGGGTGGGGATAGAATTTCCCGCATTGCAGCGGATAATGGACATTTTGCCGTCAGTGACCAATTCAGCGTTTGAAGCTTAGCTTTTTTCAACAGCTTTCTGCCTAGCGTTTTTTGGCGCCTTTAGAGCTAGCGAGTTAGTGGCCAAATCAAAGTCAGACAGATCTGGGAGAGCTCTCGGCATGATGGATGTTTGTGCCAGGGACTCCCTGGTACTTTGGGTGCGGAAATCCAAGACGGACCAGGCAGGAAAAGGGGTGTCAATAACATTACAGGCTATGGAGGACCACAGATACTGCCCTGTGGCCTCGGTTAGGGAATACTTGAGGATCAGACCACTGCTGGGAGGCAATTTCCTAATCCATGCTGATGGCACACCCCTCACTAAATTCCAGCTGGAGCGCGTAATGGGTGCAGCCTTAGCCAAGACTGGTCTGTCAGGGACAGGCCAAAAATTCTCTAGCCATTCATTCAGGATTGGGGCAGCGACAGCCGCATTCAGGGCCGGGTTAGGCGAGGAAGGAGTTAAGAAGCTAGGGAGGTGGTCGTCTTCTTGTTACCAGCGATACATCCGCCCTTAAATACTGCTGGCGCTATGATTTGCGAATTGATTTGTAAATATGTGACATATGTGCCATGCACCACGTCTCCGAAGTGGAGCTTGCAGCGCCTAGTATAAGGTCGGTGTCGCATCATGTATTTCGAGTGGAGTTTGCTGTGCTCATGTAGATATTATGTCGCATCACGTCTTTCGAGTGGAGTTTGCAGTGTTCACCAATAAACAAAGTGTTAATGTGACAGTGTTTGGAATTTCCCTTCTTTTGTGGCGTCACCTTTGTCTTTTTCTTTGCAGATGACTGTTGCGTGTGGGTGATGGGCCATTCTTACGTTCCCAGGTTGGAACAATGGGCGACATCCAAGAGATGGAATCTGACTTTCGCAAAAACACAGATCCAGTGGTTGGGTTTTCCAGGAATGAAATGGGGACACCTGAAGTACAAACTTGAACAATGCCTGGCAGTACGGGGCGGTCCTCCCAATATTCTCATTATCCATTTAGGAGGGAACGACCTGGTCACGGTGGGGAGGAGGGCCCTGGTTCAGGCGATGCAGAAGGATGTGGCAGCAATAACTAACAGGCTAGGAGCCACTGAGCTAATTTGTTCAGAAATTGTCCCTCGCAAAGTGTGGAGGGGCGCTCGATCACTGGGTGCAATCGAACAGTCCCGCAGGAGGGTCAACAGGTCCATGCAGAAGTTCATGGGAAAGAGGGGCCTGGGGTTCATCAGACATGCACTCATACAGGAAGGGACTGAAGGGTACTACGAGAGCGATGGGGTACACTTGTCTGGGTTGGGTATGGATGTCTTCCTCCTAGATATACAGGAGGCTCTGGCAGCGGCAGGTTGTAAGTAGCATGTTGGGTGGGGGGGGGCTCTGTCATCGACGGGGTCCTCCTCCAGAGCTGTGGCGGAGTACAGGGCGATCTGGAAGCAGACGGTCAGTAAGGGTACCTCTGCGGCAGAAGGGTACAGTAAGGGTACCTCTGCCTGGCACAGTAAGGGTGCCTGAGCCAAGGACCTGGAGCCGATGGAGGTTCCGGGAAACCGCGACGGCGCCCCGTTAGTCCTTCGGGCGGTCGGGGGGCCGGAACCGACCGGGGGTGTGCCCCACCGCTCCGCCCTGACAGGGGGGGTGGGAGTATCACAAAAGGATAATAAAGGCACCGTCAGAGCATTGTCTCGCCGTGCAAGATGGCTCCTTAGGCATGCGGGTCAGCGAGGGGCTGCCTGCTTTGGATCGCCCGTAAGATGACCCACCAAAACATCATACCTGTCTTGTATGAAATAAACCTGCAACAGTTCTTTCCCACAGATATGTCTCCTGAGTTTCTTTGGGAAGTGTAAGTGTGTAAGTGTCAAGCGGACGAGCACATGGCGGTGTGGGCACTATGCCGCTGACCGCGCGACCCGCAGGGGAAGCATGGGCGGGGCAGCGCCTTAGTCCCACACGTCTGGCGAGAGGAGCTTCCTGTTTGCGCCCCTCCCTGTGCCCACCTCCTTATTCAAGCCAATGGGGAGGGCTCACCTGGGAAGAGGGGTGCCCCGCTGGTATTTAGCGTGGCAGCGCCATTGCTCGGCCTCTTTTTCCGGCGGGAAATCTCCCTCGGCTCTGCGCTGTTCCCACACTGATCCCTGACCCAGCAGCAGAGCGGCGGTGCTAAAAGTTGAATTTTATAATGGTCTTGTTTTGTGTTGCAGGCGGAGTCACAGGGCGATCTGGAAGCAGACGGTCAGTAAGGGTACCTCTGCGGCAGAAGGGTACAGTAAGGGTACCTCTGCCTGGCACAGTAAGGGTGCCTGAGCCAAGGACCTGGAGCCGATGGAGGTTCCGGGAAACCGCGACGGCGCCCCGTTAGTCCTTCGGGCGGTTGGGGGGCCTGAACCGACCGGGGGTGTGCCCCACCGCTCCGCCGTGACAGGGGGGGCGGGAGTATCACAAAAGGATAATAAAGGCACCGTCAGAGCATCGTCTCGCCGTGGAAGATGGCTCCTTAGGCATGCGGGTCAGCGAGGGGCTGCCTGCTTTGGATCGCCCGTAAGATGACCCACCATAACGTCATACCTGTCTTGTATGAAATAAACCTGCAACAGTTCTTTCCCACTGATATGTCTCCTGAGTTTCTTTGGGAAGTGTAAGTGTGTAAGTGTCAAGCGGACGAGCACATGGCGGTGTGGGCACTATGTGTGCAGTAACAGAGTATCTTTGGTGTTTACGATATATGTGATACTTTGTCTGTTATCGACATTGCAATCCGCACGCTATGATGGAAAATAGCGCTGTTGTCAATTGGAAGGAAAATGACATAGCAGGCAGCACACAATGGTGGAAAATAAGCGCTGCTGCCATTTGGAAGTGTATTGACATTGCACTCAGTCGGCTATGGTGGAGGATAGCGCTGCTAACATTTGTGAAGTGAAACAACTTTGCATTTACATGCGCTATAAATGCTGCTGTCAGATGGAGTGAAATGGAGTGTAATCTCATTGTACCTTTATTTGTCACTTTAACAGAGGTTCTTCAAACAGTCCTTGGTTATTGCTCTTCTCTTCAATGGTGGGTTTAGTGTATGATCACAGAATAGAAGTCTCCTGTGTAGAGATACTGTTTATTGTGTATGAAAGGAGGGAAGAATAACACGCTCTGACATATTGCAATATTGCAGAAAATCATCTTTAGGAGATTACTGGGACAGGAAAATACTTTTATATACACCCTACTCATAACCAAATTCAGAGCTTTTACTTTGCTTGTAAAGTGCTTAATTATGATGTTTTGAGTAGATGTGATGAGGCAAGCAGCAGGAATGCTAATGTAGTATTTCCCTTGCTTGATCATCTGAATACGCTGCGCTTTTATTGCATTCAGAATAGAAGCTGTCGAGAGGTGGTCGTTATTGAGCACCAAACTGATCCTGAAGAATTTGTCTGGCTGATACTAGCTTGTGCTGTCTGCAGTTCATGCTCATGTATACATTAGTTACATTCAGAGTTATATGTTTGCACTTCAGACAAGCAAACACAAAATTCGTGCTTAGGTCTGCACTGATCCAGCACCACTGTTCAGGATATGGTCTCAAGTGCCTAGAAGTCTGTCTTGAGGACAAGAGGCTAGAGGAGAGACAAGTAGGCACTTTTTAACAAAAACTTTGTTGGAATTAGTCATTGTTTTATTCTTTCAGGGACTGGGACATTGGATTTAGTCATTGTTTTTTTCTTTCAGGGATTGGGACAAGAGGCTGAGGTGTCCCTAGAAAGGAAACTCCCTCAGTGGACAAGATATTCTGGGCTGCCCTCTCCAAGGACCTTTGCTGCAAAGTAAATGACTTCAGTATGACCTAATGAAGAAGGGGAGCAGGATCATGGAGCTAGCTTCGGCCTTGCCCCAGTGGAGGATTAAGAATACAAACAATCAAGGATATCAAAAGGTAAAGCTAGAGAGGAGATTCTACTCTAGGGGCAAAGTGATGTCAGTAGATGGACAATCCAGCCCTGCCCTGCACAGAGATTTTGCACAAAAACTGAAGACTTCTGTGAAAACCTGATGATAATGCACATGTCTTTAAGGGACCACTAGCTGTTTCTGCATCCTACCTTACCACGCTGGACGACTTGAAGAACCAGAAAGACTTTGATTCCCATGGTAAAACGTTTGACTGGGCTAACTCACTTAGACTATTCTCCTTGCAAACAACAGGAAATCGTGCCTATATCTGGATCAATCCCAGACTGTGAAGTAGAGTGGTGCTTCATATTGTCTTAGAGCTTTTTGCCTTAACCACTTGGATGCTAAGGCATGTTCATGGGGTCTATGTAATTTCCATTGAAACCAATGGAAACTCCATGACGAGCTGGGCTCGTCATGAGCGTCGAAGGGGTTAAACTCTCAAAATATCATAAATTAGGTTTGATCGTTTTGTGTCTTTTTGCCCATTGTTTTTCTCTGGGTAACGTCTCTGGGGAACTGCTGCTGCATGTTCCATTGCTATCAGGTGATGAGCAGAGTTTCTCTTAGAATTGTACTGTGGTTAATCAGCATAGGTATTTTACATTGGTAGGGGTGGCAACCACCAAATTAATAATCTACTTTCTGACCAGCCGGTGTACCACAACTACCACACACAGCATACCAAGGCTTCCACCAGACAGTTCCATACAACAACTCGATTGAAACATTGGAATGATTAAATTGGTTCTGGCGAGTAGTCAGTGACTAGAAAGTCTGACTTAAAAAAAATCATCTTCAGTATGTGGCAAAGCCTTTTGGAAAGCGACTCATATTTAGCTACTAAAATCCTCATACTCTGCACTTCCTAGGACCCACAATCATGGATATCAAGTCTATGTTCACTCTGTGCCCAAAGGTCAAACTACTGATCAAAAAGGATACTCTAAAAGAAGAGTTTTCCTTAAGCCAGTTACAGATGTCATCCGATTCTATGTACTGATTATGGCTACCGGACTCAGCAGTATGAAGACACCGGGCAGAGATGTTCCCATGGTGATCCATCCTACCGCAGTCATTGGCAAACTGTGCTGTTTAGGGAAAGTATGCATTAAAGGCAAATACAGTCACTTTTTCCTTAAAAATGAGCTATGATAACTTTGACTGACAAATTAGGAACTTACCTCTTTTCACCCTGTAGGCAGAACAAATTAATAGAGTCCAGGAACTGTAAATACACACCAGGAGCCACGGTACAGATAGGGAGCACTGTGCCATTCCGTGTCACTGCACATCGTTAACTGGGTGCACCAAAAGCAAGTGTCTGCGACCCCTTCTATAATGCCAAAGTGCCCCAGAGGTGCAAATAACAGGTGCACATTTCCACTGCATCTGCTTTCTGTAATACTTCCCCTAATTTGTGCTTGAGATCTATTACATCCTTACAGACATGTTTGTTTTAGTTTGCGACCTCCCACGTCTTCACCACAAATTTTGTTTCATTCTAAGGCTTCTAGGGTTTCCACAAATAATCAGGGTGTCGTGTGAGATCACCCTTCTGTGTCTCTCATGGCACACACGCACATGTAAATATTGTGGTTTTGCATTATTTTGTTCTCATTTCATTGTATTGTTTCCAGGCCTGAAGAGTCACAGGCATTGACCTGGTGACAAAACACGTGTCGGCTGGCGTTGTTTTCCTTCTAAATAATATCATCTACATGAACAAATTACATTGAACTACCGGTGTCGACTTTCTTATAAACAACTTTGCTCTATCTAAACTGTTTTATCTATACGTGTGCACAGTATCTATTGTATGTTTTGCAGTGTTAAGGGCTTTTTGCCTTTAACTCACACAAGGGTTCAGGGTCTTCCCCTGCACTGGTAGCACCGTAAACAAGTTTGTTTCAACCAACCACCACATCATTTCCAATTACCTGCTTGAGGGCCACTGTCCTGCTTCCCCTCAAACCCTTCACAGAGCCTACATTTGACCCTTGCAGGGCAGGCTGCCACTGCAGAAACTTACTCCAGTAAAATATTGCCCTGATATGTATAGGGATAAAGTTGCTTCGGAATTATTCGAAAACTTAGAAAAAGGAACCCCAACAGCAGGTCCATCAACAAGTGAAAACCACCTACGTAGAGAAACTCTCAAAGAGAAAAGTATCAAATTGGAAAGGCTTAAAAAGACTGAGAATGCCAGATGGTGGGATAGTGCCACCCTCAAACAGTATCTCAGGTTGAACAGAGTCCCAAGGGGACTGTGCTCCCAGATTTTTCCTACATTCGATGACCTTGATGACGATCTGTTAGGCAAATGGGAAGAGGCACTAACAATTAACTCAAACACACTCTTCCACATCCTTATTGAGAACGCTGAACGAAAGGTAATTAAATTACAAACAGACATTGCACAATTAGACTCAGAAATAAGGGATCTGGATCTCAAGGAGGCTACAGAGAAAAACTATACTATTCTGAACGAGGTACTGAGCAGACACCAGAACGAGATTAAAGATAGGAAGAGCAGATAATTAAAAAGAGACGAGGCTGATTACAAAGAAGGGTGCATGTTCACATTCGCGAGGAAATACGACCAACTAGTCCACACCACAAAACAGAGTGACAAAACAGAAAGAGTAGACACATCCTCCATTTCCTCCAGCTCATCGTCCCTCAACACATTCCCTAGTGATAGTGAATCTGAACCCCAGAGAGTTACAATCACCTCTAATTTTTTACGCGGGGTCCAAACCATCAGACGCGAGAACAGAACACAGCGGAGACAGAGTACACTAGAAAGAAAACCCACAGAGGGAAAAGATCTGGGAAAGGACGAGTACAGGAAAAAGTTAAGATCGGGGAACACGGGGAAATAAACAACCACCAAGAAGAGGTACAGGTAGTCAACCTCTCATCTAAACCACTAACTGAAGACATGGTCTCCTTACTTAGCAGTGGTCTCAATTTTAACCCACACGAAAGAGGTGACCTCTGCAAAACCAAAATTGACCTTTTCAAATATATCAGAGGCTTGAAACTTAGGAAACACTTTGCCAATATCCCCAGAGACAACACGCCCATTAGAGATACCAACAATCCATCCCTCCTGACTGTACAGACTATTGGAGAGATCAAGGATACCCACCTACTCATGAATCTTAGTGACATGGATGATCAGCTTTACATGGCCGAACAGCTTCTACACGAACTCAACATTGAGGGTGACACCACGGTGGCAAGTAATCTCAAATGTAAATCAAAATGGACTCCCACATTACCAGGTGGAAATCCAGTTGACACCTTTTACAAGTTGGTCCTGGAAGACATTGACAAACATGAAATTACACTCAACAAACACAAACACAGGGGCAGGGATAATCTTACCAGGAACTAACGCATAGCCCTTCAAACTCTTTCCTCTGATCATAACATTATAGTAAGAGAGGCTGACAAAGGCGGAAACATCATCCTTATGGACAGAATGGACTACCACAATGAGATTTTGTCTCAACTCAATGATCCCACATGCTACATACACATTGGGAACAACCCTACAAACACTCTGACATGTCTGATCAATAACCACCTTAAAGATTGGCATACTGCAGGGCTATTAAATGACGAGGAGGTTCTTTATATGAGAGTTGACAGACAGACCTCACCATGGCTATACACACTCCCTAAAATCCACAAACCATCCACCTTCTCACCTGTAGACCCACTGTGTCGGGTATAGGTGGACCCACAGAGAGACTGGCTGAAGATGTTTACATTTTCCTAAACCCTATGGTCAAAAAACTTCCATCGTTCCTCCAAGATATGAAGCACATTCTTGGTTTCCTCAATGACATTCAATGGCTACCAGGCATAATGATGGCAACTCTTGAAGTGGTGTCCCTGTACACTTCTATCAAACCTGACACAGGCCTAGAGGACGTGACTAAATATCTGGACATGAGACATGCCACTTTATGGCAACACACGAACATGTTAATATCCATGATGGACATCATACTTCAAAGTAACTACTTCATGTATGACAAAAAATAGTACAAGCAAACAAAAGGAGTGGCTATGGGCTCAAGTTTCTAGCCTTCTTTTGCTAACCTCAATATGGGCTCATTAGAGGCAACCTGGATCTTGGGCAAACAAGGAGCACACTGGATAGACTCCATCATTTACTGGGGTCGCTATATAGACGACTATCTACTCCTCTGGGCCGGTACACAGGCAGAGCTAGAGAAATTCTGTAATCACCTTAACACCAACGATATAGACATGAAGTTCACATGCAACCACAGCACACCACAGGTCACTTTCTTAGATCTAGAACTATATGTCAAAGACAATTCTCTTCAAAGCAGATTGTACCGTAAAGAGACAGCCTGCAATGCAATTCTCCGAGCGGACAGCTCTCCACCGGCTCACCAGATTGAAGCCATCCCATATGGTGAACTAGTTAGAGCACGTAGAAACTGTAGCGATGAAACTGAATTTCTCAACTGCATGTCTGATATGAAAGACAGATTCCACAAACGCGGCTATAATTCCAGAACTATTAACAAAGCTGCCAACAGAATTAGAAAAGTAAATCGAGACAGCACCCTGCGACCCAAAACCCGAACAGAACCTTGCATTGTGCAAACAAGACTAATAATTGATTACAATGACCTTAGCGTAGTAATCAGAAAGAGCATCAACAGACATTGGAACATCTTACTAGCTGATAAAGCACTCAGTGTAAACATCACCCCTAGACCTCTTATCACATACAGACGTGGAAGAACTCTACATACCAGATTAAGTCCTACTGTGCCACACTCAACAAAAACTACCTCCTGGCTCACACCACACACCAAGGGGTTTCACAAATGTGGATGCTGTGGTGTTTGTAAATGGGCACGGAACAGTGTCAAGAGCTTTACAAGATACCACTAACGCAACTATGAAATCAATGTAAACATTAATTGCAACACTAAATTTGTAGTGTATGTCCTTGAATGCACCTGCCAGATCCAGTATGCTGGCAGTACCATCAGGACCCTCAAGGACCGCATCAGCGAACACGCAAGGGCCATGCACCAACAAGACTCCTGCTATCCAATGGCTCTACATGTGGCTACATGCCCCTCGCAAGGTACCCACAAAAGGTTTTCCTTTTTTGGAATTGACATTGCCCAACCAAATGTTTGGGGGGATAACCGTGAGCTCAGACTTAGACGTCTCGAGGCGACCTGGATCATGCGCCTACACACTGTGAGATATGGCCAGAACACTGACAATGAACTACAATACTTCCTGGGCACCTGAGTCCTTGGCAGTTTCCTCATGCATAATACCACGCCTCAACATACCACTGTGTATCATTATGAATAATTAACATCATGAGAGTCACTCACTAACATGCCACCAGATCCATAATACTTCAGCATCTAGTATCAGCCTTCCAAGTGAGCTATGTTGACTTATTGTAAGTCCTCTTTTTGCAATGTCACTTGTTGTCTCTAATTTTGATTTAATCATTTGATGTTGAGTTTTCAATATTTTACATGCATATGTTTCTTATTCCCAAAAATAGGTGTTTTGATAATGAATTATATTCTGTTTCTGATCAGTGCACTCACAATGGTATAAATAATATGTCGCATAGGAGCATTCTCATACAATGTACAACATGATCCTGTGTCTTTTGTTTTTTTATCGTAGCCTGTGTGATATCCCCCAGTGGCGGTTCCTCGCCGTTTTCATTCAGGCACCCTTCCCCATTTCTTCACCTTAGCGTTTATCCTGTTTTTACTCACTTCCTGTACACACCGAGAACATTTTAGTTACCGCTCCAGTGTCACGGTCACGCCCTACTCCGGCGTTTTCACGTATTTTACTCACTTTCTGTATACACCGTGAAACTTTGATTACCATTCCAGCCTTTTTAATCACGCCCCCTTTTAAATCTGACATCCACTCTCCGAAGCGAGATGAGCACTGACAGGATTCGGCAACTCGAGGTAACTTTCTTCCCTCCACTGGTACTATTGCAGGCCCCAGACTGTGGCATTCCACAAGCGCTGACCCTCACACTCATTCTCTTACAGGTCCCATACGTACACGGACGCACCCGCTCGTGTTTTTCATTCTCATCATCCTGCCCTTCCCGCGGCATCCCTTGAACCCGTACACGGGGTCGGAATTATCACAGGTACAACGGTGAGTTCCGGATACCATTAGCTCAGCAACCTTGCTTTTTAACTTTCGCCCATTCTCTATCTACGTGTATTACTTTTTCACTCATGACGGTTCTCCGTCCCTTATCTCTCCGTTTTTGAGATTAAACGCACTACGCCATTGCAGGTAATACATCTCCACGATTACGTCTCCACTCTCTTCACTTTTCTGTGCATGACTTCAATCACCGTTTTTCCGCTTCGCCCCTTTCTTTTTGTCTCATGTTTACTTAATTGGCGCCGACTGGAAACAATACAATGAAGTCAAAAGCTTTTACTTGGCAAAGTGAACGGTGATTCAAAGAGAATCAAAACTGTGCACCTGATTGTTTCAGGTTTCTGGCACTAATGTGATCATCCAGAAACCTGAGAATGGGCCGTGCACTCAGCATGCAGGAGTCCGTAATTATTCCTCACCCCCAATGTCTCTATATAGTCCAATAGAATGTCCATCTTATTTCATTTTGGGCTTTTCTGGTGGCTTTAAATCGATTCTAGGAATTGTGGTGGTCTTATGATCTTTCACAGCATATTTCTTTAGTGGTTTCACTTCTATTTGGGTTCCTATCTTATTCTGTCCAGACCATGTCCTGGGATCCAGAAGAAACAATGAAGCTGCAATGTTTTTGTGAACCATTGCTCTGTGAATGCTATTCCTTTAAAGTGTCCTATTCTGAAAAATGACCATGAACTCAGTCTGACAAAGGGGGTTGTATTTACTGTGGATCTGCATTTAGCTCTTCTTTTTCCATACATTAGATGTTCATTTAATATTTCGAAGAAGTGTACGGTGTATATTTCCATTAATTCTGAAATTGAAAGAGGAAAGTAAATGGCCACCGAACTTTCTGTCCAACTTAATGGAGCAGGAATACACAGGGCTTGATTAAGAATGTAGATATCCACGATCTCAATTTGGAATTCATTCAGAAAATAGTAACTGAGTAAGGCAGAGAGGCACTTGGGCTCCTTCACAGGAGCAGGACCTCTGTATACATTTGATTATGTTCCAATAGTAAAATAGTGTGTGGGTACCAAAGAAATGCCCTTTGGCTCTCTACAAAAGCTTCTTTGTTAAATGAGTGCACTCAGGGCTTGTTTGAGGTCATCCTACTTTCTAATAAACCCCCAGAGTTTTTTTTTACTTGACTGTACCTTATTTGTGACACCAGCTGAGGCTTTAACGATATGGTTTTGCCAAATGCTCGTGTTTTTCAATGAAAAGAGCAGTCGTACAATGGAATAGCAAGCACAAAGTTTACCAGAACAGCATCTACCTAGCTTCACTGTGCCACTAAAAGTATGATAAGTTAAATGAAGAGTTCCCTTGCAGTTAATCAAGTATATCTGGGCTGTTTTACAAGCAGCTCACATTTACCCTTGAGTTTTCTGGACATGCTAGCCAACTTTTACCATAATGAAAACCTGCAAATAGGTATTTTTAAAGGCAACAGCAACTAACTGTGGCATTTTCTGCAGCACACCCACTTCAGTTAATACGACCTTTAGTTGTTCTAATTCCAGTTTAAAAAGAAATTAAATATGCTAAAGTTAGGTGAAGTTAAACATTGTCAAGCTCTAAAAGTAGGGAGATTTACAACAGTCAGTGGCACGATCGAAGCTAATCTCTTTCTAATTCAGCTCTACTAGAATAGTAAACAACTGCAACTGGAGGTTTCCTCATTACTCTCAGGTTTCTCAACAAAGAAAATAGAAAGAGGCCCTTGACATAACGCTGTTTCCAATAGAGCTCTCATTAGCTGCACTAGTTTGGCAGGGAATGCCACCCTACGATAACCCCTGTGAGCTTCCGTTAATCTCGCTCTATAGGGAAGGGGGAAAGTTAAGATCATTTTAAGTAAGTTCGTTAAGGCTTGAATAATGTTTTATGATGCCTATGGACTCCCACAAGCCCTCTTGTTGGTCGAAGAGTTGGCTTCTTGTTGTGCTTGCCTATGTTTTATATGAGTGTGTGCTACTTCATGACTAGTAATATTTATTCCCAAAAAAGCATCCTTAGCATCAATTAAATCTTCTGATGTCTCACAAGTTACCTTGCTGTCAGTACCCAGGTTCCATTAATCCCTTCGGACCAGTACTTGGTAGATGCAGTGCCCAGTCTTCCAAGTCAAGACGGAAAGAAGATGTTGGGTGAGGAACCCAAGTGGTCTCCTGCCAAGACCAGTGGACAAGTTAATTAAACCCAGGACAATTAACTTTAGGAGATGTGCAAATATGTTGGCACATGTACAGACATTGTGCAATGCTTTCATTTGACACCACCCTCCAGTAAACTAATACGTCTTAACATGCAAAGAAATTATGATGTGCAACACAAGCAAGTGACAAAACACACTGTGCTGAAGACAGCATGACATTTTCAGATACCATGTGCACCAATTTGCTGTAAGAATCTTGGAACTCAAAAAAGAAACTAAAAAGGACGGTAACCACCACATCTGTCAAAAGTCCACCAATCCTGCTTTGCCTTCAAGTAGCATCTATCCTTGGTCAGAGTTTGTAATTTACCATCATAAATCTTCACAGTGAGCACTTACTATTTAGATTTAACATCATACTCACTATTTACTCACTGCAACCCAGTCACTCCGATGAGAGCTTTTCTGCAGAGTGGCATTTAGAAAATAACTAATTGATGCACAAAAATGTAACAAATGTATAGAAAAAGAGCTCACCTCGAATATTCCTTCCCTCTGATATGGTGCGCTCACATTCTGCTCCTCCTTCAACTGATTTTCTCAAGTAACTAAAGATTTTTCTTGAATCAAAGGCTGCTTCATGACTGTCCTGGTGAATTGATCCCAGATTGTGTGGGTACTGCTTCAGATATAACACACATTCTCATCCCACCTTAGTTAATTTAGTCTCATGATTAGTTTAAGAAATGAAACTAAGTTGTTCAAAATGCCACTCTTCCTCCTACACACGGACCAGGTTCATGTGCACCCGTAATCTCCCTTAACTTTAACCTGACTACAAAGACACCTTTGACAATTGTAGATGCCCCAAGGGTGCCATAACAACTGCTTAGTATGGGTCCTTCTTCCCTAAGCCTATATCATTTTTAAGAGTCTGGTTTAGAGGTGAAGGACTTAACGTCTGTCACCTACCTTTACTCTGCTCACCAAATTTAGAATTCATCTCTGGTCTTGCGGTGAACTCAATGTGTTTGTATGAACTGATGTCATAACAGTTCATACAAAGTTAATTCGAAGGTTTGGTGTGCGCTAGTCATTGGTGATAGACTCTTACAGTAAAACTTTAAAAGCTTTAACTTTCCAAAAACAGACTCCCAATATGGGAGTTTGATTTTGGAAAAGTAAAAATTAATGGCCCCAACACCAACCAACTTGCACCATGATATAAGTACCATTTTTAGGTTTTGCCTGCACAGTACTTGTGAAATATTTTTCTATTTAATATAAATCTTAAAAGGAGCTTACTTTCCCCCTTCCTTTTCATTTATTTGTGTGCTCACTGTTTACTTTTTGTCAGTTTCTATTGGTTGCAGCATACCATGTCCTGCTGTTCTCCGTGTCTTCTTCCTATTAGTGTCCCGAGGTCGAAGTACTCCTTTCCATCCACTTGAACTTTTTCTGGTATTTTAATTACAACCGAGCATGCCACTTTTTTTTACCTACTTCTTGGTGACTGTGCTGCTTACAGAATTTAAATATAACATTTCTTTGGTTCGAGTTCTTTGCATATTTTTATATTTGTAGGCACAGGAAGATAAAGCGATTTGCTTACAGGATGTTGAGCGAATGCCAAGACTTGAACCTCTTTCCCCAGCTCTAAAGTTGGCAGCTCGGACCACAATGCCACATCTTCTCCTCTCTTTCTGAGCCTTGCTCTCTTGAGCTGACTGAATGGAGGGAACTTTAAGAAAATCAAGCAGAGGCATAGCAAGAATGTTATATGTCCTAAATACACTGCATTCAACTGCATCGTAGGATGCCCTTTCATTTCATTGGATTTGCAAATTACCAAACAATTTGCAAAACAAGTAAATATTATTTTATTTTTAATTATAGCATAAGGCATTTATCATATCTATCCCCAAGACAAGACTTCTACAATGGCTAAAGATGGCAACTTTTAGAACTTGAAAACAACTTGGAGTTTTGGCGTCATGTGATTTTGGGAAAAAGAGTTTACAGCTTTGTCCCCTTTCTAAATGCACTTTGTGCAGGCAGCGTCCATCAGCAAGGGCTTTTTCTTCTTGCTTCTCCTGTCGTCTTTGCTGCCTCTTGTTGGCACCTGTACTCCTCTCTCCCTGACCCCTCCATGGCCTCTACTCCCCCTCCTTCCAAGACAGAACTCAAACCTTTTGGCAGGTTTGTTTTCAGCAGTGGCAGAATCTTCCTGTGAGTGCCAAGGAAGGCTGCTTTTACACATGTAGTATGCAGCTTTACGTATTTTGTTTAATTTCTATTGTATTGACAGTTTCTGTGTAGCACCAGTCTAATGCCTCAGTGTGCTCAGGGAACTGCCATTAGCATTTTGAGATGTAAATCACCAAACACACAGCTATTAACATGTAGTACTGTAAATGGGTTCCCTGTAGGGTTGTCTGGTGATACCCTTGCAAAGTTTGAAATATGCTGCATGCACTAGGAGAATTTACAAAATATTAGGATCGATTTCTGTCGGATAAAAAAGGGATGTTTTTAATTAAATTTGCATGTGATGTAATAGCAGAGAAGCCTGACACCATTCTTGAGTGGTTGACAAAGAGCATGGAAGAGATGGTGCACCGACTCATTTGAAAAACACAGCCTCCGTTCCCCCTCCTTTCGGCAGGATCTTGCTGGGAGTGCCAGGGAAGGTTGCTTAAAACCTTTATTATGCAACGCTCCTTCGAAAAAATCACACCTCTTTCATGGTGTTTACCTAGTCCACCTGAGCTGTTACACAGTGCTAAAAACCAAGAGATACTGGTGTAAAACTCCGCAAATAGCCTGTCGTTGTTTAAAAAACACAATTTACAGCCTGCATCAGGTAGTTTCCTTTCACCACATTTTCTGTGGTTTGTAATGTGAGGAAGGGGTAATTGTTATGCATATATAATAGGTTAAATTCTCAAGCTGGCAGTTTAGTAAAATGTACTTTGCACTTTACATGGGCACCAGTTACATTACACATTAATTTTTTGCAGTCGCAGGGAGATGAAATGATTTTTCCAGAATCACAGGATGTTGAGCTAACGCTGAGACTTGAACTGCGTTTCCTAGGTCCAAAGTCGGCAGCTCTGACTGCTACAGCACATCATCTTCTCATCTCTTTATTGTGTTTTCTTGGACAAAGCCAAGAGAGCTGAATTCCCTCCAGAAGTTCACCTAGCTTCTTCAATTGTGTTGCTTGCTTGCATTTCCTTACAAGAATGCCTTAAGATTGAATCTGCAGGCCGTTGCTCTCCTCCCCGTATCTTGCAGCCTCCTCCTGGGTCACACTTCATTGCTTTCGCCCTCATTTTATTTATTCCTGTTTCCACAGGGACAACCCCCATCTTTTTGACATCATTCACTCCCATCCAATAAACTAATCTCTGGGTCTTTTACATAGTTTCCCTTTACAGTACAGGGATGAACATTAAGTCCTGTGTGCAGAGGCACAATTCAACATTTATCGCTGCTAGATGTCTTTCCAGTCAGAGCAAGGTGCAGCCAGCAACATGTGGTGCAGACTCACCTAATCCTTGTTCCCAGCCTCATCTGCATTCACACTGTACTTATTGGGTGCATTTTTCCCCTTTGTTCTACCCCCCATTTACCCAATCTCCCAGCTTTATAATCCCACTAGCGCAATATATTGCCTTTCTCGATTTACAAGTCATAACACTTTAACAGAGTTTCAGTAACTTGTATTGCACAACTACTCACCAAGCTACAACTTACAACAACAAAAAGCTTATTATTAATCACATTGGTGAAACCTATTACAATTTCCAATGCTTGTTTAATGTTTACTGTCCTGCCCCAGCAGGATATTTGTAACAGTGATTCACAATACATAAAAAAAGCTATCTAACTGCTCACTCCAAAGAGGGAGGGCAGTCAGATGACAACTTTCAGCCCGTACTTTCTGAGGCAATGAGGAATAAATGCACGCTGATTGAGTAAATTTACTTTGTCAGCAGACACCTGGATGTCCGCCCCAACTCAAAATTGGGTGGATAGACTGTGAGGTTGATGGACATGTCCATGTACTCTGCTCATCAAAATTTAAATTGGGTTCTTAGTCTATTTTACATTGATTGCACCCATTTGGCCATTAAATCTTTTGTTTTTTAAATTTACCATTTTGTTTTTTACTATTTTTACGGCTGTCTTTCGTTTTGGTCTTATGTTCTCCCTCTCTTTGATCTGTTGCAGTGTGGTTGCTATTCTTATATCTCTCTGTAATTCTTGTGGAGGTCAGTCATTCAGTTTGGTGAAAGAGAGCAAAGGGAAATATTATCATAGACTCTTTCGAAACTGAGAGATGGCTAGATCCAGGTTATTGTGCAGGTTCCATTGATAACCGTGTGTAAAGACCCAGGTTCAGATCAGCCTGTTCAGTTGGTTGTTTTTTAACAGGGTGATCCACTTTTCAAACATGGGGAACTGAAGATCAGTTCACTTTGGTCCCTTATTGGTCATGAGAATTTCAGCTTGAATACAATGATATGCCTAGGGCTAGTCCCATAGGGCAATACTATTTATTTGGTAAGCTCCAGTGTCCATTGAATAGAGCAAATGTTTCTTTTTTAACAAGATTTTTACATTCAAAAAGTTAATCTCTTGAGGTAATTTGTTTTAGAATTGAGGGAAAATGTGCATTTTCCCATCAAATGTTGCAACTCTGCAGATTAAATGGACAGTTTTTGTGGCTAGAACACCAGCATTTATATTCTGTTTATACGTACATTTACCTGATGGAATGGATCGATTATATGAAAATGCAGAGGAAGCAGAGAATTATGGTGATAGACTAGCTGTCTTCAAAATATATTACTATGTATGAAAGCAGCTCTAAAGCCATATGAAATTTTGAAACGGCACAAAGTAAGTTTTCTACTAGCAGCTATAGCAAAGAGGATCAACGACATACTGCTTCCTTTAACGATGAATTAAATTATCATGTGTTGGATGTGTTTAAATATAGGAATATGCTCTCGTTTAAAGTGTACAAATTGTTCCAGGTCGCACGGAATAATAAGAGAAAGTATAATGCTGTTTTGTGATCTATTCACATCATTAATGGAAGCATATTCATTGGAATTCGATTTCATGCAGAGAGCCCATTCTCCCTGGTGCAATTGACCCAAATACCGATCTGTGCATCAATAGAACACCTTATTGGAGGGATGGTAAGGCATGTGGGCGGAATGACAATAGAATCATTTATTTATGCAGATGACTGGAAGTGGCTCAACAGACACAGAGAAGCGGTTCAAAAGTGCCTTTTCTTTAAACAGTTGCCAAGCTATGCAACACAGTGCAAAGTAAAGCATAACAAAACATATAAAACATTTCTGAGGCTCTCAGATAGTATTAAACAGAAGAATTATCTCTTAAATGCAACACTGCGCTATTTATAATGGTCAGGGTGCAAGAGGCAAACAATAGTTCTTGTATCAAAGCTTTTTTACCTGGACTACATTTCTGACTTTTAGGGAAATTCTCAACAAACTCATAGTCCAATTTTTTAAGGGGGTAGTGGTGACTTATTTGTGTAAGTTCAGAACTAAATTGTAGCCATGTTTGGAGTAAGTAAACTTACACACAAAAGAACCTCAAAACGGAAAAAGAAACGGAGAAAAATTAGTTCCACCAGAAGACTTCCTAGAAAATGACACCATTCACATTTCCTGGAGTACTTGCTTAAAAGAGCATCAGTTCCACCAACTCGAAAAGTCTGCAAACAGAAATGTAAGCCAAAAGTACACCAACAATTAACCGTTTGTATCTGTTCGGGCATGACTAAAACCAATAAAATACACATATGAGAGAACTATATAGATACCAAGCTATATATTCAAATAACAGAAAAAGTGAAATCAATGTCTAAGTCATTGATCAATGAATTCTGTCTTTCCCTACCACTGCGTGATGGTCTATAGTCTTTGGATATGAAGTATGAGGCATGCTGATTTTATCAACCTCATCTTTTTTGTCAAAAGCGGGGTAATAATTACACACATGCTTCTACATCTGGTAGAAATGGAACACAGTTTCTTATATTACAGTATCATGTTTACAGCACAATATATGTGACATCGCTCACCTTTTGAGAGGTTCTGGCTCCCAAAATGAGGATTCCGAATCTAAGCAGAACTTAGAACCTTTCTAAATGACTACGGTGCGTCTCCCTCAAGGTATGCCTCTGGACACCAACAGAAAGGCCTGCAGAAAATAGACTAGTGATAGGGTCTCCAAACTATAAACTAAGACCTGAATTGCATGATTTCCATTACCCCCCTTCAGAATGAGTCTATTCCATGGAGCAAGCCACTCTTGTGTGTCACAAAAATAGGCCAGGTTTGGGCCACTGAAACACACCATCGCCAGCCTACAATAGAGACGCACCATCCTTCCTCATTTTCATAACTCTACTTGTAAAACCTGCCCAAAAGCAAATATCTGAACACATTAGACTGATACTAGATGATTTCTCCTATCCAGCCCCAGAGTCTCTCAACAATAAAATACACCTCCTATGTTTTGGATGGTGTAGTCAGGTAAATATACTCAACGAATATGATGCAAACTGCACTGAAATAGAAATTGACATCTTGGAGACCTTGCTAGTTGAAAGACAACTATAATATAAAAAAATAGCATCAAAATAGAAAAGATAAGTTTTTAAAAAGTAAACCATTCATTGCAGATGAAACGTATATTGAAATGTAATATTTATTTTAGATATCAAGCCACATGGATAACTGTATTTCCAAACTACTGTGCACATGAACCTTTTATTTGAACCCATGACATTTACAGTGTTCTAAAACCTGCATGTGTTATGTATGAACTTTATGAAATAACGATAAATAAAAGAGAAATCAATAGGTCTCGTGTTGGCCACCAGCCATTTGGATTTTTCTTGCTTAGTTCTGTCATGGTTTTTGCAAAACTTTATTTTTGGGGAGGCCGCCGGACCTCATCAAGCGAACAAATGACTGACTAAATCCCCAAATATTTTTTAGTTGCAAAAATCACCCCATTACCTCTTTTTGGAGGACTCAGTTCAGGTCGCCCGCTGTTACTCCCGCTTAAAGACTTGGTCCTCACCTCACACTTCATTTTCACGAATAATTATGGAAGATTACTTAAAACAAGATCACAAGCCTCTATCCCATGGCTAGTTTATGTTAATAAGATTATCTATGACTTCGGCTTGTCAAAACTTTTTTATGTCCCAAGGTAAATAACTAGCAGTTCAAAAAACAGGTGAAATCCGTCTTTTTTCACTACTTAAATCAAGTTACTCTCGCTAAATGCCAAGCCATGACCAAAGCTTCTCGGTACTTAGATATAAAGCCAGTAGAAGAAATGGAACCATTTCTTATATTGGTTTCCAGTTCTAAACATCGATTTTACTTGATGCGTTTTAGATTAAGCAATTTGCACTTTCTGGTACCCAACCCAAAGCAGGGCTCTTGGTTTCACTCTGTACCACCTTGCCCTTGTCATAGCACTTCTAAACAAACATTGCTGCATTTTGCTTTTTTGTGTGGTTTTTACACTGGTCCGAGATCTCAATTCTTACACCCTCTCTTGCGTGCCTTTGGCTCTAAATCAATTAATATAAGTCTGTACCCTTTCCAACTCATAGATTCATAGTTTTGCTGCACGGCTGTCATATAATGAATTTGCCAAGCCCTTTTCATTAGAAGATCTGTGAATTGTAGTAACTCTTGAGAAACTATGAAATTTTATTTAAAAATCAGTCTAGAGTCTATTTGTATGAATTGCCCATTGATTAAAGTTTTTCTTTTTTTAACTTGTTTGAATTAGATTAGCGCAACAGGGACTGTGATAATATGGCTGCATTATTGTATCCTGAAAGTCACTTACAACTGTATTTTATTCTGTGCTTTTACATTCTTATATAGGTAAGTTTTCAACAATGTTTTATCGCTACGTTTCTTTTTATGGCTTGCTGCGCAATAAAAGCATTTTGATCGACTGACTTTCTTAAAAAAAAAGTCACCTTTTCCCTTGTTTTCACGTCGTACCTTCGACAACGTTTATGATTTACTTTTTCTCTATGGATAAGTGGTGGTGGTCACAAGAGAGGAGGTAAAGCATTATTCAATTCTGTATGTGCAATTGCTTCATCGACAAAAGTAGAGCTGGGATCTGCTCCTGACAGACATGGCAAGAATCTAAACTGACACCAATCAGATCCTCGGGCAGGTCATTCAGAAACAAGGGAAGAGGCCAGGCGTTTACTAAATCCATTCTGTTTCCCGCCTTGTCCATTCACAGTGTGGTACTGGAGAGGACTATAGAGGAGATGTAGAAATGGAAAAAAAGGCTTTGTCTTTTGATTGACTGCTTTTTTAAACCAGGAGGTGGAATTTAGCAGCAAAACAAATTGGTGATCACTGATTAAGTTACAATGCATGGCACGTGGATATCTGTACATCTGTTTAGCTATTGCATTAATACACTTCCTAAAATCTTCTAGTCAGAGGAGAGCAAAGACAGTTTTTCCATTTACTTTATTTGCCAAGGTTTTCTGAAAGCTGTACAATTCAAGCTAAACCTGACATCTGACTTTGTATTCAATTAATTTAACATTTTCCTACTTAGCCACATACATATGCATCTTTTCTTTGCTTTGAAAAATTAGTCGTTCGCGATGGCTTTCAAGGATTAAGGTTTTAGTTAGAATTTCTGCCTATCCTTGGAGTCCAAAATAAGCAGAGTAACAGAATAAAAAGCGAAAATCCATTAACTCATCGTCCCTCCCTCGCTTCCCTTCCTTACAAAATTGGAGGCATCCCTGCCTCACCAGACACCCGTACCCACGTGATTTGTCACGTGGGGACTATATTTAGCCCCCAGCCCCCTCATACCTCCTGTTCTTTTTTGTCTCACCATTGTGAGACGCTCGTCCCACGCGCTGGCCGTTCTGCGGAGCTGCGGTCTTTTCTTCGAGGTTGGAGGGCTTCTCCCTCACTTGCTGTTGCCTGCTGGGTCTGGCGACGCCGGCCTGGTGTGCGCGAGCCTTCCCCACCGCATTTCTGGAGTTGCGGTGCACTTCTCGGCGGCTGGGCGGTCGGGTTCTGGGTGACGGAGTCACCGGCCCTGAGTGGCTGGGGCTGTAGTTCCGGTTCGGGGGACCGGAATGTGAGACGGCGGCTGGCGGATGTGCTGTGGCTTTTTGGCTGGCTGTTTCCGATGCTCCTTTACGGTAGGGGCCTCGTTTGAGGTCGATTTTTATGCGATTTTCTGTTTTTGTGATTGGATTTCTGTTTTTACAGGCTTCTTCATTGGTTGCCTCGTGGATTTTTGTTTCTATTGGTTGTCTCCCGGCTGGGGCTGTGCTACACGTTATTTAAGTGCTGACCTCGGCTGTTCTACCCTGTCAGTTGCACTATGGCTAAGCGGACTTCTAAGCGCTTGAGAGTTTTATCTTCCTCTGATGATGATGATGGTGAGGTGCCTGTCCCGGCTCGTCGGACCAGGTCCCAGGGTCCGGTGGATTCTTCTGCCCTCCTGTCTGCTTCTGAGGTGCAGTCCATGATTGAGGCTGCTGTGTCTCGTGCCCTGGAGGCAAGGGGTGCTACGACAAGGCACAGGTCTTCTCGTGCTGTGGGGGGTCCGTGGGACTCTCCCTCTGAGGACTCCTCTTCTTCTTCGGACTCTGCCATACCTTCTACGTCTTCAGGGAAGTTTGTGCTTAGGGAAGAGGTGCCTGCTATTCTCCAACACATCAGGGAGAACTTGGGATTTTCTCCTTTTGCTGCTCCCGTGGGGTCTGAGGTCATTTTTCCCCAATATGTTAAGCCACCTGCGCTCGCTATGCCCTTTCATGGCCGCATCAAAGACTTGATTTCGGGGAATGGCGGGACCTTGAGCGGGCCTCTGTTCCTCGCTTTTTGCAGAAGCTTTATTCTCTGAAGGACGGGGAGGTCTCTCTTCCTCCCTCTGTGAAGGTGGATGCCATGTTGGCCACTCTTATTGGTCGCACCTCTCTCAATCCTGAAGACTGTTCACCCTCGGATGCTACTGATAAGAAGGTGGATGGTGCGCTGAAGAAGGCCTTTTCCGCTGGGAATTTGTCTTTGCGTGCTGGCGTCTACTCGGCGTATGCGGCACAGTCCTTGGTGTCTGACTTTGGCAAACTGGCCACGGCTGTTCAGGAGGAGACGGACTGCTCTGGCTTGCTTGTTCACATGGAGCAACAGGCTAAGCTCTTGGCTGACGTCTCTTCGGATGTGTTTCGGTCTGCGGCCATGGCCTCTGGCTCCTTGGTTTTGGCTCGTCGGAACTTGTGGATGCGTGACTGGAAGGCTGATTCTTCAGAGAAGTCCTCGCTCCTTAAGATCCCCTTTGATGGCAAGATGCTCTTTGGTGACCAGCTGGATAGTATGATCACTAAGGCCTTCAAGGACCGTAAACATGCTCTGCCTTACAAGGGCAAGGCATCTGCCTCTGGTTCTCGCCGTTTTTGGAATCCGGCTCCTTCCTCCTCTGCGTCCTTTCAGTCTTCCCGCCAGTCCTCCAAGAACTTTTCTGCTCGTCAGCGCCGCTTCAGGCCCGGGAAATCTTCGGCCTTGCCTGGTCCCAAGCTTCCGGCGGATACCTTCAAGAGGAAGTCCTGACGTCGACTGTGTTTTGGCCGCCAGTCCTGTGGGCGGAAGGCTGATGTCTTTCCTGGACGCTTGGCGGCTGGATGTGAGGGATCTCTGGGCATTGACTATTATCAGGAGAGGCTATCTTATAGACTTTGTCACCGTTCCACCCGGCTGGGGCACCATCCTTACTCCTATCCCCAAGTCTCCGACTAAGAGGGAGGCTCTGCTGGGGGGGGTTCGGGATCTTCTGTCAAAGAAGGCGATCGTTCCGGTCCCACTGACACAGCGAGGTCTGGGATGTTATTCCATTTTGTTTCTGGTCCAGAAGGTGTCAGGGGGATTCCGGCCAGTTCTGGACCTGAAGAGGGTGAATGGTTGGGTTCGGACCGTCCACTTCAAAATGGTGACTTTGCAGTCCATCATCCCGTTGGTGGGGGTCCGGGACTTCATGACGTCTATCGATTTGCAGGACGCTTACCTTCACGTTCCTGTGGCTCGGACTCATCAGCAGTTTCTTCGTTTTGCGATTGGCAGCTTCCACTTCCAGTTTGCGGTTTTGCCATTCGGGCTGAAGTCCGCCCCTCGGGTCTTCACCAAGCTCTTGGACCCTTTGGTGGCCCTGGTCCACTGTCGGGGGATATTTCTACATCCCTATCTAGACGACTGGTTGGTTCATGCTCCCTCTTTCCAGTTGACTCTCGATCACACAGACATGGTGCTGGCCGTTTTGAGGGAACACGGCTTTCTTGTCAATCTGGGCAAGCCGTTCCTTGTTCCTTCCCAGGATCGTCTCTTCATTGGGGCCAGGTTTCGGACTGACTTGGGGGTCGTCACTCTGCCCGAGGCTCGGGTGACCAAGATTCAAGCTCACATCCTATCTCTTCTGTCCGGTCCGGTGCAGGTGGCAGCACGTTGGCTACAGGTCCAGGGGGATATGGCGGCCACAGTTTTTCTGGTTCCTTGGGCCAGATTCCATTTGCACACTCTGATGGCTCATGTTCTGGAGGATTGGTCTCCCCATTGCCTTCCCCTCTCTTCTCCAATCCCGGTTTCCCCTCAGATCAGGTCGTCTCTGGGTTGGTGGCTGATTCAAGGTCATTTGCTGAAGGGTGTCTCTCTCTCTCTTCCGGCTCCGGTTGTGGTGACCACCGATGCCAGCCTCTCGGGATGGGGGGCGTGGCTGGGGGTTCATCAGTCCAGGGGCTTCTGGTCTCCCGCTCAGAGCGGGATGTCGTCGAACTGGAGGGAGTTGGAGGCGGTCCGTTTGGCTCTGTTGGCCTTCTCCCGGTTTCTGCGGGGTTCCGTGGTCCTGATCAGGACAGACAACATCACTGCAATGGCTTACGTCAACAGGCAGGGGGGGACGAGGTCCTCTTCTCTAGCCCTGGTAGCGAGGCGGTTGTTTGTTTGGGCGGAATCTCATCTGTTGGCACTCTCGGTGATCCATATTCAGGGGGTGTCCAATTCCCGGGCGGATGCCCTCAGCAGGGCCATTCCGTCTTCTGTGGATTTCTGCCTTCATCGGGAGTTGTTTGTGGCTCTGACGATGTGTTGGGGTGTTCCGGTGGTGGACCTCTTTGCGGATGTGGGAAATGCCTTGGTGTCCCGGTTTGTCTCCCGCTGTCGGGAGGGATCAGCCTGGGCGGTGGATGCTCTCTCCTGCCCTTGGCCCCGCGGGCTTCTGTATGCGTTTCCTCCTTTTCCCCTTCTTCTCCGCTTCCTTCTCCGGGTCCGGTCCTCAGGGGCTTCTGTGATTCTGGTGGCTCCGACGTGGCCTTGTGCCTCCTGGTTTCCTCTCCTGGTGGAGATGAGGTCGGAGGTGGAGTGGTTGCTGCCTCTGTCCCCTCCCCCTTTGGTCTTCCCGGCGTTGCAACGGGATGTTCTGGGCCGGATGCGCTTGGCGGCTTGGAGGTTGAACGCTTAGGTCTTCTGCGTCAAGAGGTTCCGGCTGGTTTGACCTCTACTCTGCAGGCGGCTAGGCGCGCTTCGACCAACAAGTCTTATTTGCGTCACTGGCGTTCTTTCAGTCGATGGTGTCTTGTCCGGTGTTTGGACCCTTCTACCTCTTCTTTGTTTGAGGTGATGCTGTTTCTTCAGGAGGGTGCTGCCTTGGGCTTGAAGGTGTCTTCCCTTCGTTTGCAATGGGCGGCGATTAAGGCGTTTCGGAGCTCTTGGGGCAATCTCTCTGATTCTGAGGGATTGGTCAGTCGCCTTTTTAAGGGTTTGTGTAATGTTCTTCCTGCCCCTCGAAGGCATTTTCCGACCTGGGATCTGTCTCTGGTCTTGGACGCCTTGATGTCTTCTCCCTTTGAGCCTTTGCTTTCGGTGGATCTGCGCCTCTTGTCCTTCAAGACCTTCTTTCTGGTGGCCATTTCCTCTGCTCGCCGCCTGGGTGAACTGGGTGCTCTTTCTTCCAAGCACCCTTTTTGTCAGATTTTTGATGACAGAATCGTGTTGCGGCCGATTCTTTCCTTTCGTCCTAAAGTAGATTCTCAGTTCCACAGGGATCAGGAGTTGGTTCTTCCTTCCTTTTTTGATTCTCCGTCTTCGGAGTCTGAGGTCCGGCTTCACTCTTTGGATGTTAGGAGGGCTCTCCTGGTCTATTTGGAGCGCATCGCTCCTTTTCGTCTCTCGGATTCCCTTTTTGTTAATTTTGGTCCTGTGAATCGGGGTTTGCGTCCTTCTACTCCTTCCTTGAGTCGTTGGGTTTGTTTGCTGATTTCTTTGGCTTACAAAGAGGGGGGTCACCTTTCTCCTTTGGGGGTTCAAGGTTGTTCCACTCGCTCCATGGCTGCTTCCTGTGCGGAGGTCCAAGGGGCTTCCATTTCGGAGATCTGCCGGGCTGCCACCTGGGCTTCCCCGCTGACATTTGCCTCTCATTACAGGATTGGACAGGAGGTTGACTGTGCTGATGTCTTTGGACACAGGGTTCTTTCCACTATGGTTCCTGAATAGTGGTTTTTCCCTGGTCTTCTGTGTTTTTTAATAAACCTGTTTTTTGCATACCTTCTTTGGTTGTCCTTTTCGGCTTTGTACATCTCAATTTTGTAAGGAAGGGAAGCGAGGGAGGGACGATGAGGTAATGCTTCAATTACTTACCGGTAATTGCATTACTCTGAGTCCTACTCCCTCGCTTCCCTTACTTACATCCGTCCCTCCCTCCCTGATGGTCCAGGCCAACCTTTTGGTATGGTTTCGATCTATGTGGTATTACAGGAGGTATGAGGGGGCTGGGGGCTATATATAGTCCCCACGTGACAAATCACGTGGGTACGGGTGTCTGGTGAGGCAGGGATGCCTCCAATTTTGTAAGTAAGGGAAGCGAGGGAGTAGGACTCAGAGTAATGCAATTACCGGTAAGTAATTGAAGCATTTCTGTAAATTACTTTGATTTACATTAATTTGCTTCCTTTCCCGACAACTTATTTTCAATTAAATTATCATCATTAGTTAAAAACTTCCTAACCCAGGTTGCACATTTTGGAGTCCTTGGTCAAAAAGAATCAACTCTCACCTTGCTGTGCTGCAGAGAACGATGGCACATGAATTCCTCAGAGTCACAGCAGGAGCACATAAGGATTTTGAAGATGATTACACATACACGGCTAGGTCAATTCACAAAGGTGTGTATTTAGGCTAAAATGCTCGCTAACCAAAAAGTTACCCAAATGGACATGCACAGTTTACACTTATTTCACATTAATGCACATCACTTTCCTTTACATGCTTGACGTATGGATATTGAAGTGCATGCAAATACAGGTGTAGAAATCATGTACCATGGGGGCTTGATTATGCTAAGTTATGCGTAGATTTTAAATATCTGTTTTTACTGTAATGGATCTATAAAAATGAATATTCCATACATAAATAACACCACACTCTGGCACTACAGTCAATATTGCTTATACATTCCATGATAAGCATGGCGAGTGCAAGAGTACACATCTGAGAAGGCCTCTCTGTGGTGGGGAAACTAATATGCATTACGTATTCCATGTCTTTCTTCTCACATTTCTCAGTTTTTAGGTGCTAGGGAGATATGGGCACATTGTACATATGTATAATAGGCACAGACCAAAGTTTGAGGAATCAAGTAAAGTGAACACATGCCAGCAATATTATTATTTTACTGGCTCAACTTACTATGCTTCGGGAAAAACTTTCAGAGACAGCATATACGTGCCTATGAGTCCTTGGGCTGCCTCACTCGGGGATATTCCAGGTATAATTAGAGATTTTAGGGCCCTTTAAAATCTTGGTACTACTTTACTACACTTCAGTAACCTTTCAAAGTTACATCGTAAATGTCAATTTTAAGCACAACCACCTGTTTCTTTTAGCTGGCACTAAGTAGGGCTACCAGTATGTGGAAGCTCTCATCCTTTACTTTTAGTGCAATTGTAATGGGTGTGGCTCACACTGAAAAGAAATCCCTACCACCCGAAGCCTTCACTTGTTTCTTCTAGAAGGAGACTATCCCCAGCAGAAAATTAAAGCTACCGCCACTAATCTTATTTTTTTTAGCAGCCAATTAATATAAGGGCTTTAGTCTTAAAAGTGGTATATGTACTTGCACGTGGGGGTCTCACGCAGGCTTCATTGGTCTAATGCAAGACATACATAAAAATAAATCAAAGGGGAACCGAATGTTAAATTACATTTGGACCCAGATGGTTGATTGCCCATGCTTTAGTTATTGTGCAGCATATGAGAAGTTATGTTTTCTTTTCACCAAAGTGAGACACACCTGAATGAAAATCCGATTTTCATAACTTCTCCCTTTATTTGATGTAGATTGACCTAGATTGCGGTAATTTGGTTTTTTACCTCTGGGCAATAAGGTCTGATAAATTACCTCTCACCATATGTGCTCTACCCAAAAAACAACAAAACCATGAGACTGATTGGCAAACATCAATAGGCATGATTGGCATTAGGGAAGCCTAAGGCAAAAATGGCACACAATTCCACAAGAATAATAGAATTCTGTTGATGTTGGCCTATTTTGCCGGGTCATCCCCAAGCTGTTAGCCTTTTAGCCTGTTTCTGAATCCGTTTTTGTTGGCTTTAGGAACCCTGCAGACTTTATCACTGCTAACCAGTGCTAAAGTGATTGTGCTCTCTCCTTTAAACATGGTGAAATTAGCTTACATCCATGTGGCACCTATAATTTGAAAATAAATCCCTTGTAAATTGCTACTACATGTGCCCATGGCCTGTAATTTAAATGCTTCCAGTGGGCCTGCGGCACACATTGTGCCACCCACATAAGTAGCCTATTTAAACATGCCTCGGGCCTGCCATTGCAGCCTGTATGCAGTTTTAAACTGCCATTTCGACCTATAAAAATAACCCTTTTACCAGAATGAAATCTTGATTTAAATGCATAGAAAATACATAGAAGTTATCCCTAGGGTATGTCTTAAACAGTCCAGGGTGCAGTTTATTTACACATATGGACATGTACTTTCAAGTGTCCTGGTAGTGAAAAGCTCTTATATTAGTTTTTGACTACTGCATTACCTACTTCTCACCTAGGATAACATTAAGTTACCGTGTTACTGTGTTAACTCAAGAATGTTGAGTTTGGTGTCTACAGAATAGTAATTTAAAGCCAACTTTAATGTTAAAGTCATATATTAAGTCACATCTTTGAAACTGCCACTTTTATAAAGTTTACATTTTCTTGTCCTACCCATTTGGTGACTGTAGCGGGTATCCTGGTTCAAATGACTAGGTGCAGCTGGTGTTTTGCTCCCAGACAGTGAGACAAAGGGGAAATAGGTGTCAGCAGGTTTGTCAATATCTGACTTGATGAGGGGGAGGAGTTGTCACCAACATACGTGCACATCGCAAAGGCTCTGCCTGAACATGCTCACAAAAGTTTTGACACTAGCTTTTTGTGACTCCAGAAAAGCTGGGGCAGGACAGGGAGGCAGGAAATCCCATGCACCTCTCGGGTGGAAACCACCAGAACCTTCTCCTACTTGAAAGTAGGCACCAGCTATAATAATGGCGTCTCATACCCAACCCTTCAGTACACCTCTTGACCTGTTGAAGACTCAGAAGAACCGTTTTGCCTCTTTGCACAAAGGACTGCTACTCTGTTGCTCTGCTGCCTGAATGCTGCCTGAATTAAGGGACTGGACCAAAATATTGAACCAAGGACCACCAGAGGCCCTCCAAGGTCTAGTTGGCTGGCCTCTTGATCAGAATCTCAGGGAACACTCCAACACCTTAAACCCAGCACCTGGACTCTGCCTGCTGTGAGTATTGCCCCCAAGGGGTGCCACCCCAGTCCAGGATCCATGAAAGTGCTCTGCCAGCCCAGCTGTAGTCCTGTGGTCATAACCAATGGAGTGCAATGCATCTCTTCACAACTCTGCTTTGGAACCACCACAGTGTGACACATCCCAGATGCTGAACCTCACATCTCAGCCTACTTGGATCTGCTACTGCATGACGTGTTTTCGAGGCAAGATTTCAAATCACAAGCCCCTTATTAGCGACATCCTTGTCGACAATGACAGACTCCCCATCACAGTCTCATAGCTCTTTGGAGCCACCCCTGTGCAATGCATCCTCAATGCATTGCAACCAATTTAAGTTACTTCGGTCAACGGGCCTAACTGGGTTCCTGTGAAGGCCCATTGTCCCATTACGGTTGGCCTGAACTTGTGCCTTTATCCTGGTCTTGAACTACAAGATAAGCAAAGTTGGCGCTTTGTGCTCCTAGGCACCATTTTTACTTTAAAAATTTTAAATTGTATATCTCCAGTTTTGCCGATTGAAATGTTGTTGTTGTTTTGGTCTCAAAGAATGTAATCTTACTCTACTTTTCAAAATTGGTGACACATTTTTCTTGTCTTGTGTTTTCATTTTATTTAAGTGCTGCATAATTATTTTACACATTGCCTATAAGTTAAGCCTGCCTGCATTGTGAAAAGCTAATAGAGGGTAAAGCACAGGTTAAATATTGGGTTTGCTTGTATTTCCCCCTGACAGAGATTTTGGTTGCTACTTGAGTAGGGCTTCAGGTAATACCCAATACATGATGCAGGATGTTCTTAAGCCAGAACATTTAGAGTTTTTAACATTGCAAAAGATCTGACAAGCAGCCTTATGACAAAGCTGCAATGAAAATATAGCCAAGCAAACAGATGAAACCTATGCAGGTGTACATCTAACTATAAATATGTCAGTGGTAAAGTATTCCTTGAAGGCTACAAGTTCCAGTTGTATAATAGTCAGACGTTAACCAAGAAACTATGGTAACGTAAAGATTTCAGTATTAACAGAGACACAACAGTGGTGTTGCTACATAGGACTATGTCTGCTTTACATTGACAGAAGTTGTAGTTGTGTATAAAACTCAATATCTTGGACTATAAAAAATAGAAATGTTATTCTTGTGACAGCTTATGAATCAGTGAAAATCGAATTGTGTGGTGAATGTCTTGCAGTAAAAGAGCCACAAAATAGTTTCTAGAAGTGTTGGTACATTCTATCTTTCCAGCACTAAAATTCAGACCAGTTTGCCTAGGTAGGACACTTCTGCATTGACTTGTAATTAGATTTTGTTACAAACCAATGTACCAGCTGAAGGTGGGAAGGGCTTGTGCACTTATTGTTCCATGAGGAGACAAATGGGCCTTTAAGTTTATAGCCCCTGATGATTGCACACACCAACAAGACAAGGACATTTAATTAAATATAATTAAAGAAGCAGACACTGACAGGAATGTGGCGAAGAGAAGGCAACTGTCCCGTGTAAAGGAGGGTGTTGGTGGTAATGACCATGTTTTACATTCAGTTTCCCAGAGTTTTTTTTGTCTCCACTGCCCTTTTTTGCTGAGCCCGTTTTTGTTGGCATTAGGACTCCATGTACTCTACTCCTTCTAAAAGTGGTAATGTGCTTGTGCTCTCCATTTTCATAAAACATGATTAAACTGGCATACTCATAATTGGCACAAATAATTTACTTCCAAGTCCGTAGTTTATGGTATTGAATACTACTAGTGTGACTGCAGCACTTTTTGTGCCACCCACTAAAGTGCCATGTAAAAAAAATCTCAGCCTTGCACTTCAGACTGTAGTGCAGTTTTAAACTGCCATTTTAACCTTCCAAAATAAACCTCTTGCCAAGTCTAAGTCTTACTTTTAGAGTGCTTCTAAGTTACTCCGAAGGTAGGTCCTAAATACTATTAGGGCAGGGTGAATGGTATTTAAAAAGTAGGAAATATATATTTAGTATTTTATATGTCCTGGCAGTGAAAATTCCCCAAAGTTATTTTTCACTGTGGCAAGGCAGGCCTGCCATAAACTATTGCGAGTTTACCTTATTAGATTTAAAAGACCTAAATTCAATTTATGAACAGCTAGAAAAATATTTCTTCCACCCTTTTTAATTGAAATGTAATGTCCTCTTTAATGGTGAATCTGGATTTTAATTTACTATTTTTGAAATGGCACCTTTAGAAAGTTGGCATTTTCATGCCTAAGCAACACATGCCTTTCTGCCAATGTCCAGGGTCTCCTGGCTATTGATGGCACCCCCACTGGGAAATATGAATTGGAACCAGACAGTGGACATTGTACCTTGGTGTAGAGAGGAGTGGGTCTTCCTGACACGATGCATAAAGAGGAGCTGTGCCTCCCCCGCTTGCACTTCGAATTAGTGGCATTGGGGGTTGTAACCAACCGCTCCCCACTTCAGAAGAAACCTACCCTGTCATTGGCATGCACCTCACACTGCCTGCTTTGTTTCACTAACTAGGCTGGAGCTAAACCAAGGGAAAGGGGAGAACTGATCAGAACAAGTTTAGGGTTAGATAAAGGGAGGTCTCCATCCATAGACTGGCACTGGGAATAAAAGTGATATCACAAGAAACTGAGATCAGAACCCTCCTGGACCTGAGAAGATTCAGAAGGAGGGCTGCCTTGCTGTCTGAAGAAGGATGATTGGACCTGCTTGCCTTGACCCGAGAAGTGACTCCAAGGGTCCGAGCCAGTCCTCATGTTTCACCTACAGGGGAACAGCAAGCTTTCAGAGGCCTTTCTTGCTTTCCAGCTGACCAGACCCAACTGGACCTTACTTAGTCCGATCAGCTGGCCTCTATTGGCATGAGTCCTGACCCTCCCCCCCATCCAAAATGCTGTCCGCAAGGTCCTGGACCATTGGCTGGAACCAGAGTGTACTTCTTCATGCTTAACTGAAGACTCCACAGGATCTGATATAGAGCATAGCAGAGCACCAGAAATCCATGCATCTCTTTGCTGAAGGCTTCATCATATCCAGCCAGAGTGACGCAGAGCCATGCAGCTGCCAACTGAAATACTCTCCAGATCCAATCTGGAGGAACGCGGAATGACTCACAGCCCCGCAGAATCCTGCGGTACAGTCTTGCATCAAAGTCAGAAGGTAACACTTCTTGTGGGCCAATTCTGGCCCTGTATCTGCCCACACTCCATCATCCTCAACGTGAACTTGTGAGTTTGCCCTGGGTCAGCATGAGCAGATATTCACTTGTGGCAAAGTTTTGACTGCAACCATTAAATGTCATAATTCTGGCTTTACTCATAGGATTTTTGTTGCTTTGGAAACACTTTATTTACTTAAAATGTATCCTTTATTTTTTTTATCAGTTTTACGATTTGTGTTGTGGTTTCACTTAATTACTGTTTGAGTACTGCATAAATAATTTACAAATTGCCTTTAAGTTATGCCTGACAGCTTGCGTACCATACTAACAGAGGTTCAACCACAGATTTATTTAGTACATTTTGTGGTTCACCCTGACAAAGATTGTGATTATTATTTGGGAAGTAGGTTCTCACCCACTTCAACCAATAATCCAATTCCTTACAGTGGGCCAAAGCAATGTCTGGTAAGAAATGGCAAATGAAGGCAATAAGAGGCATATTATGGGGTGGGGCTAGAGAGACTGACAGATACATTTGTTCGAGCCTCCCTTCTGTCACTTTTGAAAAAACAAAAATCGTGTTGCCGGGGATACCAGAAAGCTCCTTCACGCTGGAAAACTGGAAGAGAATACGGACAGCATTCTTTTGTCCCCTGGGGAACAATAGAAACAAACCTTCTTCTCCTTTGATCTCCTGAGATGAAGGCCAGCCTCAGTGTCAGGGATGCTCACCTTCTACTAACAGAGGCAGAAGCAGGTTTAAGGACTGAACTAGGAGTGCTATGCACTAACTTTAAGGGCTAGGAAGGAGGGGGAAGGTCACAGGAACAGATTTTAGTGTGCAGCCTAGGAGAAAGCCAATAGGCCATGCATGAACTGGATGTCCTGCGGTCCTGAATTGGTTGAGCTACCTTCTTCCACCTCTACTAAAATCCTATGTCAGCTAGCTCAAATGGAGTTCCTGGAAGCTGGAGAGACTTAGAGAACTCTTGCTTAGTTATTAAAATCACACCATTTACTTCCCACAATGTCTTTTGAAGCATGGACACTTGCTGCAAGTGAGGACAGCGTTTTCTGAAAATGCAACCGTTTTAAGAACATACTTTGGGTAAGGGCTGAAAACGAATGCACTGCGGTTCTTTTGTAAATGACACTTCACCGATGTACTGAAATAGAAACTGTATTAAGTTCAACGAAACGCTGACATCAATTTTATGAGTATCAATATTCCTTTATCTCGATATTAGCTTTGTTTCATTTGTGTCCAATTGTAATCAATTAAATATATTGAACACATTTTTTTGCAATTTTATTATATATACAAAGAGGGTTCCTCACAGAAACTTGCTTTTACTATAGAGGCACTCTAATGTTTAACTTTGTGAGTGCTGGGACGTTGGCCATATTAAGACTGAACACTTTCTTCCTGAAGTGATCATTGCGTTCCCTTAATAACCACAAGTATATGTGACCTGCTTGAGACATTTGCCATCCTGTGGCCTGAAAATGATGAGAGAAATGAGTGCTCACTCCCTCCTAAAATCCATGCCTGCAATTCTGTGAATTGTGGTAGCTGTCTGTACCCAGCTCCTGCTCTTGTGGCTGTAATGCCGCCCTTGTAATGGGAGCGGGGTTGTAGCACATTTAAGACTATGGTTGCGGGAAAAAAGTAAGGAAACAGTAGTCTCGGACACATTATTGCAGGTGGTATGCACCATTTTGCCTCCCTCAGCTGAATCACCATTGGACAGCCCCCCTGCTGGCCATCTGTGCCTGATAGATGAATGATGGTTGATGTTTTCCACAGCTTCACGATCAGAGGACTGACAGTGCGTTGTACTGAGCTTGGGAGCCACAGCCGCCCCAATCTCCTGCAGTACCTTCAGGGAGTCATGGACGTGTAAAGCACCGGTTTGACAGCAGGCTTACTGTGAGGAGGCTTTTTGTCTGTCTGCTCTAAACTGAAAGAAGCCTGAATGGCTGAGCGTTTCATGTATGATCACAACAGTGACAAAGCATTTCATTGCCAACAGTGTCAAAACAAACCATATCCTAGGAGTACCGATTCAACGTCACCCAGCGCCTCATTTGGAATACTTTCATGGGCAATTGTTTAAATTCAACGTGGGTTCCATTTTTATTTTATTTGAGTATGTCCTTATGAAATTGAGAATAGCGACTTTTTTTTTACTTAAACTAAAAGAAATAGGTCTGAGAGGTTCACCTGCACAACTTTTAGGATTTTCCGTGGATTATGGAATCTTAATGTAAATTAAATTACATTTTTAAATTAACATGGTAACGTACTAAACTAATGATTGTCCAAGCAAAACAGAGACTTCCGAGCCCTCCCCGTGTTGGAATACCTAAAGCAAAAATAAATGTATTACTTTTGTACTTTAGAGTGTTCTACTTTATAATTAAAGTGATTCAATAGTGTTTCACATTTATACAATTAAAACAACTCCTCCAAAATCTATAGTGCTCGGTATTCTTGACTCGATTGTTTGGCAGATCTAAGAATCAAGTTAAAGTGGTTGTACTAAGAATAGGACGCCTTCATCGGTGGAATTGCTCCTGCTATAAAGTAATTAAAACACTCAGCGCAAAAAGCAAGATGAAAACAGACTGGGAGATGGGCAAAGAGAATCCAAGAGGGAGAAGTTCGGGTGAGGGATAAAGAGAGAGTTGGAAGTTGGTGTGATAAGTGTGCGCGAGACAGTTCTGTCAGGAAAAACACTAATGAACGCAAACTATTCTTCTGGCACGTCAATGAATTTAACCCCTCCCGTGCTCGTGACGGAACCGCTCCATCACGAGCCTCGGGTGGGCTGTGCTGGTGACGGAGCGGTTCCGTCACGGCCCGCTCGGGGCGCCTGCGCGTCGCTGATTACGCGCCTGCGCGGCGCGTTCTATTGAGCGGGCGGGGCCGTGACGGAACCACTCCATCACAAGCACAGCCCACCCGAGGCTCGTGATGGAGCGGTTCCGTCAGGAGCATGTGAGCGCCGCGCGCCCCCCACCCCTCCCCCCTGCAAAATTGCCGCCGCAGCGAAGGGGTTAAAGTGCATGTTTACATCTGTGTGTCTGTCTATCTATCTATCTATCTATCTATCTATCTATCTATCTATCTATCTATCTATCTATCTATCCATCTATCTATCTATCTATCTATCTATCTATCTATCTATTTGTACTACAGCAAACAAAAACAAAAAACTAATGCAAACATTTAAAAATAAACAAAATACAGCAACAAGGCACATATCGCCATATCTGGACATGTGACTCTGAAATGATGCAGAGTTCACCACAAGGTATTCTGTTCAGCGTGCCATATTCTGGACTGGTCTTCCCACATGCGTCCTTATGCTCTTTGCAGCCATTCCTTCCTTTCGATTTATTTATATCTTCAACAACTACCTTAACAGGAGAATCTCATAATTGTGTTGTCCCGAAAGAACTGGACATTTTCTGTAGCACCTAAAAGCTGCTGTGGATGTTGTCACCCTAGGTGAGGAGTAATGTGCGCTAATCCCACTCTGGCGAACAAGAGCGGTCTTCTGAGGGCATCTCAGCTAGTAGGACGGTTCATGTTTTTTCATTTTGACTGTGGCTGCAAGAAAAGGGGCAAGCTGAGGTACAAAGGACCATGTTTTCTAATGAAGTGAAACCCTGGTTCATGTAGGCAATCTCAGAGGTCACTGAATGTTCTTCAGCCATTATTACTGTTGATCTTGTCTACTCTGATGGTTTAACTCTCTGTGATCCTGTACCTTCCTTTCTCGTTCTCGATCATTACACCATCGTGACACAGATAAATAGATGTCAAATAAAATATATATCAATTGATGAAGCTGAATTGTGGTCATTTTATCCCAAAACTGCAATAGCCACGGTCTGTCTGTTACAGTGATGCCACGGAATGCTCTCGTAAATAGAGATTTCCTCCTATCTGTCCACTCTATTTTGTACTTGTCACTGTCATACTTTACACCGTGGTCTCCTTTGGCTGGGGGCTTAGAGACGCCAGAAATTATCTGCACAAGCGATCAAACCACAATCCCTCTCCTGTTTTTAAAGGAAACTGATTCGTGAATGCTCAGATGACATACTAACATGCTACAACTACAAAAACAGAAAATATGTCATGCTGCTTGCAGCATACACACTGCATCATCTCAAGCAAAGCTTGTGAATCAGTGCTAACATTTCTAGTCGTAGTAGACATCCCATGTCTGTCCTTTTCTTCAGGTGGTGCACGAGGAGGGTTTAAGGGCCTTCCTGACTGAGATGAGGGTTTGGAGTGATAGGCTATGGAGGGGCAGGCTGTTAAAGAGTTTCTGAGTGTACACTACAAATTATGCACCTCACATTACTGTATGCTTAAATGTGCGGGCACAGAGTTGGAAATGGTTAGTGGGAAGCAGTTATTGCTCTGGAAATAAACCTTTTTGTGATGTTGGTCCTGGAGTGTAAGGTGTGCTGCCTTTCAAATGAAGCAGAGTGCTTTGAATGGGTTGTATGACAGAGGCATGACTGGATAAATCACGCATGCTTCTACCATGCAGCCTTAACCACAAATGTGTCTTAACCACTCATTCCTTTACCATGCATGCCTTTACCACACTAATTTCGTGGTAAAGAAATGAATGGTAAAGAGGTATGCATGGCTAAAGTCACGACCCCCCATGCCCTAAGCTACAACCTCTCCGACCAGGGCCGGACTGGCTACCGGGCGTCTTGGAATGCTGCTGAGCTGGGGGCTGATTTCATTGATGGGGACCTGCTTGTGCTAAACGAAATTCGTTTTGCTTTAATTATTTCGAAGCACACGCAGGTCTCCATGAACGAAATCAGCCCCCACCACAGTGAAAGCAGCCCCCCAGCTCAGCAGCATTCCAAACTGCCCGGTAGTCAGTCCAGCCCCACCTCCGACCCACCTCCGCGCCCTGAGGTTCAAATACCCCGACCCCCTCCCAACCCCAATGCTGTCCCTAACCCGTAAACACTACCTCTACCCCCTCCCACCCCCTTTCGCAGTCCCTACAACTACCCCTACCCCTTCCACTACTGTAACGCCTCAAACCCAAACCCTTTTTGGAAAAAGTATCCCAACCCATTGCCCTGAAAACTAGCCCTGACCCCCAACCCTGAAAACTACCTCCGACTCCCCTCCAGCCCAGAAAACTAACCCTGACACCCCAGCCAGAAAACTAACCCTGACCCCCCCGCCCAGAAAACTTAACCAACCCCCAACCCAGAAAACTACCCTTGAGACCCCAGCCCTGTAAACTAGCCCCAAACTCCCCAGCCCAGAACACTACCCCCCAGCCCAGAAAACTACCCCCAGCCCAGAAACCTAACCCCAACACCCCAGCTCAGAAAACTACCCGACCCTCTATGCAGCCCAGAAAACTACCTCGACCTCACCCAACCCAGAAAACTACCTCCAACCCCTCCAGCCCAGAAAGCTAACACCGACCCCCCAACCCAGAAAACTAACACCGACCCCCCCAGCCCAGAAAACTACCCCCACCCAGCCCAGAAAACTACCCCCACCCAGCCCAGAAAACTACCCCTGACCCCGCAGCCCAGAAAACTACCCCTGACCCCGCAGCCCAGAAAACTACCCCGTCCCCCCAGCCCAGAAAGCTAACACCGACCCCCCAACCCAGAAAACTAACACCGACCCCCCCAGCCCAGAAAACTACCCCCACCCAGCCCAGAAAACTACCCCCACCCAGCCCAGAAAACTACCCCTACCCAGCCCAGAAAACTACCCCTGACCCCGCAGCCCAGAAAACTACCCCGTCCCCCCAGCCCAGAAACTACAGCCCAGCCCCACTAACATCACCGCAGATCTCTTCCTGGCGAGGTCTTCCTGCTTCTGTCCCCAGCAGTCAGCAGCTAGACCATACATATGCCTGGTTAAGGCACGCATGGTTTAGCTTTCGTAGTTTGAACATGCGTGGTTACGACTACGGTGTTCCGACTGTTTCCCCTTTGAATGGTATGATAGATCTAACAGGGAGCCAGAACAGCCCTTGTAAACCAGAGCCCTTTTATTTTATTTTCAATAAATCAAACATCAGCAATGGGTCCATTGTTTTGTCTTTCTACAGTCTACCTGCAGCTGTCTAGCTTTTTAGAATCCAGATTAATGTATTTTATGGGCACAGAATTTTACGTTTATTTAATTTAATTTCCCCAGAACTGGAAGAAAAGCCCGTGGTCTCCAAGTAATGTTATAATGGAAGGTGTGTATATTTTGAACAGGGTCTGGGAGGGTAGGTCCTTGGGAGAATCCACCAGCGAAGTAATGGATTCAGAAAAGAATGGGTCAAAATTTGCAACTTGCTCTTAGTCGCTCTGGAATTACCTGAAGCATTTGAGTTATGGTCTTGAGAAGTCAGCAATAAACTGCAGATGTCTGCTCGGCCTGCAGGATATAAAGGCATCAAAGGTGACAAGTTGAGAAGATTCTTAGAGTACAAACCTACGTAGGAGACAAGATTTTTGCTAACTTTAGCGAGGTTGGCCTCAAACCACATAGCAAACAAATCCGGGATTTCAGAAGTACAGCAAGATAGGATTTCTGCTCCTTGCAATGGAACAGGAGTTTCCAAGCTTGATGAAGTTTAGGAATTTATTTTGGAGAGGTATGAAAACAGCCTATTGAACTGATAGGGCCACAGTTCCCATTAAGCGTAAGTTGTTCATAATGGTCACTGATATGGCATTTTTGGCTTACAGTAATTGAGATACATTGTGTATGGTACTTGAAGGCCTATGGAAATTAAAAACGAGTTTCCTTTGGTTGAGAGGAGTTAAGCTGAAACTGATCTGGTGTGTTGATTGTGGGATTAGAGGACTGAGGGAAACTGCCTAGTTATGTGGGAATGTCTTGCTTGGCTTTCTGGATATATATCTTTCATAAAATTACTCTTTGGGTGGAAAAATGACATTTTATGTTAGGCTAGCTTTCAGGGGTATAGAATAGTTCTCTGGCCTTGTCTAAGCCACCGTGAACTTTGGTCAGATGTATGTATGTTTTGCAGAACATATAACTTTCATACAGGATGCCATGGTATGTTTCTCATTAGCGCAGTTGATGACAACATTGGATTTGGGTCAGGCTTAGTCTCTTGTCACTGGCATAACTGTTTGTGTTTGGCAAAGTCAGAGTCAAATCAGTTGAATGGAACACCGAATATTTGTTGGGGCAATAGTTAAGGTAATCTACATTTACTGCTGCCTTGCTGGGCATTTTAGCAGGTTATGGAGGAGGCAACGTGGTAGCAGTGGATGGAAGGTTCAATGGATACTTTTCTTTCATAATAACCTTGAATCTCCTGGGAAAGGTTTGGTCGGGATCTGGACTGGATTGTATTATGTTTTGTCCCTTGTTTTGCAATGTTACTAATATAGAAGATGAGGGGCGGGCCCATCTACATTATGTAAACAGAATTCGGCACATTGCCTGATGCATCTCGTCTCCGCCATGAGAGAGAAGCACATTTCACACTCACAGGTTGTGCTTTAGCAGGATCAACTGTAAAATACCAACTGTATGCGTTGGATATGCAGACTTTGGTGGTACAATAGAGGTATGTTTATGACTGACCTAGAGTTAGATGTTAAAATTAGGCCCTACCTTCGAGAAATGGGGCCCGCGATTCTGATGCCAAGATCTATGTATCATAAACACCTGGGTACAAAGTCTGGGGGAAAAATGCCAGAGTATGACAGGAGGGAAAAAAACGAAATAACATTTCATTCTACTGTGCAGAAAGAATTCAACTATGATCACCCAAATTCCAGGCCTAGAACCGCACCTGTAATCATAAACTCTGAATTTTCCATAATAATGTAATGGCTACTGCCACCCTACAAGCTCCTTGTAGTAAAATCAAACACAGGACTTAATTATGAGTGCTCCAGGACTGGGGGATGCTTAAAACAGAAAATAAATACAGATAATTTACAGACCCTGAGTTTGCGCACCCCATTACATCAGATTGTCCCATATTCCGACCGTTTCTGCATGTTCGCATACTTGCAGATGTTTTCTGGCAAAATATGTACGTGGGATAACTGCACAGGTGTAGGTATTTGTTCAATCTGGAGATTATCGTAGTCCGGGGCGCATCTCTCGCTAGGAGTAGCTATCGAATTATGATTTGTAAAATGCATGATTAAGTGCAGTAACTCTAGAAATCTGTCACTAACATACTGTTTTATGCACAGGTTTAGGTAAATAGACTGACAGACATTTGTGAATAGATCAGTCCTCTAAAACTTGGATGATAACAAACCTTGCTATAACAAAATATCCTCTATTTGAAACATATTATATCACGTATTACTTTAGAATATGTAGAAAAAAATCTTTATTTCGGTTGTAAGACCATAAAAGACAACATTTCATGTCAACAATTATAAAAAAAGGTTTTAGCAAAAATAAGTACAAGAATAAAATACATTAATAAAGGAAGAAGATCTTTGGCAATTTGTCAATGACCACAGATACAAAACATACATTTCATTAAAATTTAAAAAATTGCAGATGTGCCCACCACATTGCAGCAAAAAATCGTGAGGTAGCAAATACTATATGCATTCTGGTGTCATATTTTAAAAGCCTATACACATCTATGCAATGAATAGCACCAAGATTTCTACATAATTGCTGTAATTC
This sequence comes from Lissotriton helveticus, assembly GCF_964261635.1. NCBI lineage: Eukaryota > Metazoa > Chordata > Amphibia > Caudata > Salamandridae > Lissotriton > Lissotriton helveticus. The sequence continues at coordinate 851,122,462 of NC_136068.1, forward strand.
TCTTCTTCTGATCTTAGAGTAACCTTGGCAAACTAAAAAAAACGTCCAGTTCTGTTTCCTCAGCTAGTCCACAGGCGGGGCAGGCCATGGGAACATTCTTAGACCATTTATTAACAAATGAATGCAGGGGGAGACAACCATGACGAAACTGCAAGTAGAGTTTCCTGGCAATGGTTGGACGTATAAAGTCCAAGCACAGCTCTAGTTGGTAAATGGCTTTTATATCCAGGAACTGGTGAGTCACAGAGCCAATATGGGGTCTTCTAAGATGTTATCAAGTTTCGCCTTCCAGTACATGGTAGATAAATATGTTCACGTGACCCTGGTTTGGGCAATTAGAGGACTCGCCTATAGCTCGGGACAGCCTATCTCATTTAAGCTTTTCATAATATGCAGAAGCCAAGGATGCTTCCCTGCCCCAGGTAGGTGGAGTACTTCTTGCAATTCGGCTCTGTACTCCGCCAGCTCGTTTGTTGCCCACAAACATCGCCAATAAAGTAGTGGACGCCTTGCAATTTCTTATGCGATAGGTCTTATCCCCAGATCCATAAACAAGGGCAACAGAGGGGAGGTTCGTGGAAGCCCTATCAATTGCCTCAAAAAAATATTTTCGGTATGTGTAATTGGCCCAAGGTTCAAGTGCTCCCATAGTTCAGCCCCGTAGAGAGCTGAGCTTCTGGCCTGCGTCTTATAAATCTCTATAGAGAGGGGGTTTGCGGGGGTTTGTGGAAGGACTTTCTACAATGTTTAGCCAAACCCCCAGCTGTCTGTATTAGTTTCAAATTAGATCTGGCCACTTGGAGTTTCCATGTCATATTTTCATTTAGGTTAAGACCTAGGTAAACAAATTCTGATACCCTTTCCAATGGTACACCATTCATGCAGAGATTGGAGCGGACATTCCTACTGGGGTTAAAAACCATACATTTTGTTTTTTGCATATTGATTTCTAAACCCCTACCCCTACAAAATTCACAAAAGGCATCCAGGATTTTTTGCAAGCCCATGGGGGATTTTGAGATGAGCAAGGTGTTGTCTGCAAACATCATTGCTGGTATACTCTTGTTTGCTAGCTTAGAGGCATCTGTGTTCTGACATTTATTTGTAACATCCACTAAGCCATTAATGAAGATGCAAAACAGTATGGGGGCTAACACGCATCCTTGCCTCACTCCCCTATTAACCGGAATGCGATTGGAGTGTTCCCCGTTCTTACCAAATCTAATTTGGACAAGGTGCCACTGTGTAATTTCCTAAATAGAAGTACGAGATAAGACGTGAGTCCAAATTCCTTGAGCACCTTCCATAATGCCTCTCTGGGAACCAAGTCGAAGGCGCTTTTAAGGTCAACGAAGGCCAGATAGAGACTGCCGCCCCCCATCGTTACTGTCTTTCAAAAGAGGAGCTGCAGCCTGAAAATCTGGTCTAACATTGACATTTTGGCCCTGAACCCCGCCTGTAGCGGGGAGAGGATGTTATTGTCCTCCATCCATAATTGTAGGCTGTTAGACCTGACATCATTGGTGTGAGTCTCCCTTCCATTTTTGACGGATTGCCTCCTCTGTTTTGATATGTTTTTGCTGGATTTATGCTTTGAGCACTGTGCCACTGCTAATCTATGCCACAGTGCAAGTGCTCCCTATGTTAAATTGATGTACTGATTGGTTATTCCACAATTGGGTTATTTGATTTACTGTCAGCCCCTAGTACAGTGCACCATGTGTGCCCAGGGCTTGTAGATCAAATGCTGCTGGTGGGCTTGCAGCACTGGTTGTGCCACCCACAGAAGCAGCCTGTAAAGTGTGTCTCAGGCCTGCCAGTGCAAGGCCTGTGTGCAGTCTAGCACTGCCATGTCGACTTGGCCAAGTGCACCCACTTGCTAGTCCATAAACCTTCCCTTTGCTCCATATTAGACACCCCTATGGTAGGCCCAAGGTCAGGGTGCCTTGTAAGTATAAGGTAGGACATGCTCTGATGTGTGTAGCATGTTCTAATAGTGAATTAAAGCCATTTTCGTTTTTCACTATTGAAGGCTACCTGTTCTTATAGGCCAGAAGGACAGTGAAGATTATTACATTCTTATAAACCTAACTGACTCAGGGAACATGGTAGAAATTCAAATTTAGTATGCCTGAACTCAGAATAATAAAATACATCTTTTAGTAAAGTTTATTTTAATATTCTGTGTTTGCAAATACCACTTTTAGAAAGTAGGTATTTGCTTGCCTAACCATTTGAGCCTGCCTCTGTTGAGTTGTGTATACCTTGTCTGGGTCTGTGTGTGACAGGGCTGGGGAAATTCCAGGAGACAGTCTGGGACAGCCCAGTGGTGAATAGGGGAATTTACATCCAGATGGGAGGGGGAGTGTGCACCTGAGACCTGAATAGGGCTGGGCCTTCCCTCTACAATGCTGGCTCCACCCCCTGTGGCTTGTCTGATGTTTTTGCCCTGCACAGTGAAAGGAGAAGAGGAATCCTGTCAACAGAGTGCTCCAGAGCTGTATCTTCCCTCCCCTGTGCTGGCTCCACCTCCTGTGGGGGGCTGATGTCTCTGCCCTGCACAGTGAAAGGAAGAGGAGAGTCATGTCAACGAAGTGCTCAGGAACTGGTTTGAACTAGGCAGAGGCATCTCTGCCTTCAGAGAACAAAGGATTTTGGGGTATAAATATTGGGACCCAGTCCCACAGACTTTAGATCACTTCTGGAAGAAGAAACCTTTCTGCCAAGGAGAAGAACCAAGGAAGCTGCAGGAGTTTTGACTGCCCCTCTGCCAGTGTGCTGTTTGCTCGGTTGGCCTGCAGTGGTTGCTTTATTGCCAAGGGAAAGGAGAAGGAACGTTGTAAGGACTTTCATCTATAGAATATTCGCCAAGGGCTTGAACTGGGCTTGCCTCCTGCTGAAGTCTCAGGGCCAAAAGACTTCACCCTCAGCTCCCTCCTGAATTTCCTTGCTGGGAATTCTGACTCCAGTCACTTGCGTGCCGCTGGGAGCTGGAAGTGCGACGCATCGAGAGAAGCGTGTCGCCGCCGCAACTGAAATCGTCACAACTCTGGAGAAGCGAGCCTTCGTCACATCTCCCTGGAAGCGTGTGTTCATCGAAGCTGCCTGCTGTTGCATCACCGGAGAAGCGTGACGCCATCGAGAGAGTCACCATCGCATCACCGGAAAAGCGCGTCACAGGGCCTGTCTCTGCTTTAAAGCACAGAGTCTCCGAAAGGCTGCCAGGGCGTCATCGCATCGCCGCATCAAGGGCGTCATCTTCTCGCATTGCAACTGGATCATCGAATCATCATCGCATCACATCAAGGCTCCATCTTGCGCTCCGCAACAGGCCGAGAATCTACGCATCACCTCCGCACCGGTAAGACTCACGACGAGTCCCCTACTCTGCGCAAGCATTGAGGAAGGACGCAACCGTTCCCCCGGGTCACGGAACCGACACATCTCCTCTTCTGCGAGTCCTTTTGTTTACTTTGCGTTACGCATCTAGGTACTTCATTGAGAACTTTGTTGCATCTACCATCAACTTGAACAAAGAGACTTTATTCATCTTTTAAGTAATCTTAAGTGTAGTATTGTGGATTTTTGTCATTTGTGGTCTTGTGTATAAGTCTATATAAAGAATACTTATTTTTATAAAACCTGTGTTGTGTCCATCTGTAGTGTTATCACTGTATTACTGTGTATATTCACAAATGCTTAACACACTGCCTCTGAGATAAGCCTGTCTGCTCGTGTCAAGCTACCAAGGGGGTCAGCAGGTGTTACCTGACCTGACAGTTTTCACGGAGGCTTTTTACAGAGAGCACAGAAGTGCAGCGGCGTTTCTTGCACCAATCCCGCCCACACCTCGCCGCACCCGCTCCGCGGGTGCCGCATCGTCTTGTGGGTTCCAGGGCTGCATCCGCAACGGAGTGACAAGCAAGGCGGCACCGGGTGAGAGGCACCAGCGGGGCTGCGAGCGTGCGGGCACTCCAACATCCAGGAGTCCCTGCGAGACCGACATCCAGCTTCCGGTCCGCTCTCCCTGCTGGCCCGCCCCCCGCCCAACGGAGGATTTTTAAAAGCGCTCTTCCCCTTTCATTTGTGGGTTACCTGACCTGACAGTTTTCACGGAGGCTTTTTACAGAGAGCACAGAAGTGCAGCGGCGTTTCTTGCACCAATCCCGCCCACACCTCGCCGCACCCGCTCCGCGGGTGCCGCATCGTCATGTGGGTTCCAGGGCTGCATCCGCAACGGAGTGACAAGCAAGGCGGCACCGGGTGAGAGGCACCAGCGGGGCTGCGAGCGTGCGGGGACTCCAACATCCAGGAGTCCCTGCGAGACCGACATCCAGCTCCCGGTCCGCTCTCCCTGCTGGCCCGCCCCCCGCCCAACGGAGGATTTTTAAAAGCGCTCTTCCCCTTTCATTTGTGGGTTACCTGACCTGACAGTTTTCACGGAGGCTTTTTACAGAGAGCACAGAAGTGCAGCGGCGTTTCTTGCACCAATCCCGCCCACACCTCGCCGCACCCGCTCCGCGGGTGCCGCATCGTCTTGTGGGTTCCAGGGCTGCATCCGCAACGGAGTGACAAGCAAGGCGGCACCGGGTGAGAGGCACCAGCGGGGCTGCGAGCGTGCGGGGACTCCAACATCCAGGAGTCCCTGCGAGACCGACATCCAGCTTCCGGTCCGCTCTCCCTGCTGGCCCGCCCCCGCCCATCACGCCCCCTATTTCTTAGCTCTGGATTCCCGCAGCGCGGGACGCAGCTCGGGGCGAAGACCGGGCAAAGAGCGGGCCGTTTGAGGCCGTTAGAGGCTGGGAGAGACTGGACTGGGCCACTCTCTTTGGCTCTAACCTTCGGTTCATTTGATTAGCCAATATGTCATCCCGTGAGTACAAAGAGAGGGCAGCAAAGTCCAGACTGAAAAATGGTACCCTAGATGATTTTATCACCAGGACCCACACAGCCATTGACACAGAGATTGCCAAAATGCAGCACCGAGTCTCTATTGAACTAGATGCCGCAAGGAGACTGTCACAGGAGCTAGTAGCGGCTAAAAAATCTTCATTAGGGCCTATAGCCTTCGCTAAAACTCCTGATCGTTTAATTGGCCCACCTCTCATCTTGATTGAAACCAAGGCAGAAATTCACCAGCCATCAGTACCCACTACATCCATATCAAAGGGGGGCTCACCATTAGTATCCTCTAATTCCCTAACATCTTCTATGGTCGGGATAGACGGGGAAGAGAAGGAGGGTGAGGGCGGTCCCCCAGAAATGGCGCTAAGATCCAAACCCATAGGACTGGGTGAGGGAAATTCTTGTATTAAACAACGAGGGCCACAAAACAAAAGGAAGCGTATCTACTTGACAGCATACGCAAGGAAAAAGGCTAAGATTGCGAAGGCACAGTTACCTACCAAGGCACTATTTCCGCTACCCAACACTCACCCCCAATGAGCAACACGCAGCCATCTGATCTAACACCAGAAATTGATACAGATTTGCTGGTGGTAACTCATGAAAATAAAAGTCTCGTAATAGAGAATGAAACCAATGGGGTGCCATTCTGCGTCATAAAAGGGAAAGACGTAGATTTCCTGACTGTGGTATGGGAAACACTTAAAAAGCTCCTAAATCCCCTCGAAGAGAGACTTTCACAGATAGGATCCCAGCTCTTGGACATGGAAAAAAGTATTTCGAACTTAGATAAAAAACCAACCCATAGTCAAGATAAGGACCTTATGGCCAGCCTTGAGAAGCTGATAAAAAGCCTGCTGAATCCCTTGATGGAAAAAACCCAAATCGTTAATCTAAAATTAGATCAACTAGAGTTTTTAACATCTAAAAACACTGCTTTACTGGAGAGTCTTGTAGGGAATAGCAAACAACCCGTTGCTACTGGGGGTAATAATACTAGTAATACTAGTCTAGCTAAAAAGGGTGCTACGAATAACCAGACACAAGCACAGCAACCTAAAATTGCAGTGTCTGCAGACCCTAACGGTATTATCCCTTGTACAGCACCAGCTACCTTGTCCAAAACTAAGCTGGTGACTACTGCAGGATATAAGCTAAACAACTCTATGGTGGTGGCTACACCATTAAACACAGCTGCCCCAATCCTGCCAAATACTGAAGGGAAAGAAACTCCAGCTAGTAAACCCCTAGTTCCTAGCAAAACACCCCTACATGGTAAACAGATCTATGTAAACATACCCCCTGAGGCTGCCCCGTTTATGGCAATTTTGACAGGTGTTCCATTAATTGCAGAGAACAAATATGAGAAAATGGAGGACCTTTTAAATAAAACAACATTTTGGCTAAATAATAACAGGCCCCTATCTGAAGACACTGCTACAAAAATCCTAAGTGTGCGGAGGGTTCCCTGGGTTGGGCCAAGCAAAAAAGATCTGGAGGGAGATTGCATCCTGATTAACTTTAGAGACATCTGGGTTAAGGATATTATCTGCAGTAAAGCGAGGTTTGTTAGGATGGGGGATATCCAGTGTGTGGGTCTGGAATATTTTTATCCCAACCTTTATCATACGGCCCCAACCCCCAACCGCCGCGGCTATAGAACAAATGGTAAAAATCACGTGGGTTGGGCACATAATTTGAACATGAATCAAGGCCCCCAAAACTATTATGCCCCCTGGCATGAGACAAATGGCCCCTTTATGGGACCACCAAGTATGGTCCCTTTTACACAAGTCCCGTTTAACCCACGAAGACCAAGGTTCCAGGGCGTAGAATACCCAGGATGGATCTCAAATAATAATAATATCCCATTGATGAATCGCTTTGACCCATTAATGGGTATGGACGGGGTAGACTGACCACCAACTGGGTTTGAGGGCAATGCGCCTACCGTCCTAGTTTTGGGAAAGAGGGAAAACTTAGGGATATCTCGCAATGATGACTCAGTGTTGGTGAATGTTGATTGCGATACTGTGAGTATTGGCCCCCCATCTTTAGAGAATGTTGTTACTTTTGGGGGAAATATCCCTTTGGGTTGTGAGAAACGCACATTATTACCTGAACAAGACCCCTCAAGTACAAGAGATGCTTTGGGAAGCAACTATGGGATACAGGGGTCGTCTTTAATATCCTTAATATCATGGAACATTGCCGGACTAACAGCCAGATTGGAAGACGAGGCATGGCTGGACTTTGTGGGAGCCCAGGGAATCCTGTGTTTACAGTAGACTTGGACTAGGACTACCTGTGACATTGAGGGTTTTCAATCATTTACTGACTTGGCTGTTCCATCAACATCTGGGAGGGCAAAGGGTGGTATAACGACAGCGTTGTCTATAAAACTACAGAAGTTGAAAACCTCGAAACTGGTGGACACAAACTGGTACCAACTGCTGTTATTAGAACACCTTTTCCCAGAACCTGTGTTGTTAATCAACTGGTATTATAACATCTTTAATGGTCATGATATATCGATAATTCAAAGTTTGGAGGACGCAGTGGGTAAAGCACGCAGCAGACACCCTTTATCGTCTGTCATTTGGGTAGGCGATTTTAACTGCACGTTGTGCAGTTTTGGAGGCTCGAACGTGTGTGGTCTGGAGGACTCAAACGCTCAGCCCTTGACCCACTTTAAACACACACCCCAGGGGGATGCTCTGAACAATATTATTATCATGAATGACTTGTGTGTGGTAGATGCTGTGTCTGCCCCCGATACACCGCACATACCAACTTTTCAGGGTACAAGGTGGGAGATGAGCACAATTGATTTTGTCCTGGTATCCAGCAGCTTCTTCAAATATGTTGATAAGTTGGAGGTGGTGGCCAATCCCGCAAGTGACCATAACCCCCTAATGTTGTCATTGTGCGTGCCAGCACAAGAATCACCAAAGATCTGGGAACAGTCAATTAAGTACAGTAAGAATCAGGGCGTTACCATGAAATGGGGGAAGGTCAACGCGATAAAATTGGAGGAAGATATTGTTGTTAATTGTAAAATGGAAATAGAATCATGTTTAGTCTCAGTATCTGACCCCCATGAGGTTATTGAGAGCTTTGAGAAATTGTGTGGTTATGCAGCAAAGCACCTTAGGAAACCTAAGGGGAAAGGTGGTCACAAGTCCTTTAGATGGTTTGATTCCGTGTGTTCTGTCACACACCGATCGCTAAAACTAGCTCTGTGTCAAAAACCAAGAAACAAAGAGCTTGTAAGAACTAGCAGAAAGGCCTATAGGGAGGCTATTGCAAAAAGAAAGCGGGACCTAAAAAACATTGCCTGGGAAGATCTTGAAAAGGCTGCAGAACTAAAAGATAGTAGACTCTTTTGGAGGTTCTAAATCGCCCCCTTTTTAAGAGCGACAATAAAGAATCTATAGTTATGCAGGTCACCGCTGAACAATGGGTTCAACACTTTACTAAGATTTTTAATCCCAATTCTATTTCAATAATGGCAAGTACGGAAAGGACAGGGGAATTGGTGGCACCTCCCTCGGCTTTGACCCTCAGCTCTTCACTTACACTGATAGAGATTGAGAAAGCCTTAGGGAAGGGATTATCACTAAAAGCCCCAGGCCCAGATGCTGTCCCCTTGGACCTTTTTAAATCTAATGTTAGTTTGTGGGCACCCATACTACTGAATGTCTTTAGGGCTGTTGTGGTCGGGCACATCCCTGGTACATGGGAGGAGGCAATCGTAGTGCCGATTTTTAAGAAGGGTGATAGGGGCGACCCACGTTGCTATCGCCCGATTTCCTTAATAGATGCTTCATGCAAAATCCTGGGTAGGGTAAACCTAGCGAGATTAGAAAGTTGGGCAGATTCTACAGGACTTATAGTTGACTCCCAATACGGTTTTAGGCGTGGAAAGGGGACAAGCGAGCAGTGTCTCAACCTGGCACTAATTCTAGGCAAGTACACGAAGGCTAAAAAGTCCTCAATACATCTTGCCTTCATGGACTTGACAAGTGCATTCGACACTGTTTGTAGACACAAGTTGTGGCGGATGATGGATGACATGGGCTTTGAGGAACCTTTGGTCACATTGCTTCGTAGGTTACATGCAGTAACAACTGTATCAGTTAGATTTGGCTCTGGAGGTGAAATGACAAAACCAATTCCTTCTACTGAGGGTGTGCGTCAAGGATGCATTTTGGCGCCTTTTCTTTTTCTGGTTTATACAAATGGGCTAGAAAAGTATCTACTAAACCAGGGTTGTGATTTTCCAAAAATTAAAGGCAAAAGTATTCCCATGCTTTCTTATGCAGACGATACTGTCCTAATGACATTAACTGGAAATAGCATGCAAGTATGTCTAGATGCCTTCAATACTTTCATGCTTGACCTTGATTTAAAAGTGAACTTTGATAAATCCTTTGTAATGTCTTGTGGCCCTAAAGGGTCAAACATTAGGAAGTTTGAGGTAAATAATCGCATAATTGGAAAAGTGGAAAATGTTAATTACCTTGGTAACTTGTTTAATAGCAAATTAAGCTGGACGCCAGTCATGAAGGTTCGAGCCCAGAGCACGACACGGGCTATAGAGGGCATCTTCCGTTTCTGTAGCAAATTGGGGCAAAAACATGTTACGCACCTCAAAACCCTCTATACATCAAAATGTATATCGGTGGCCACCTATGGGGCAGGGGTGTGGGGGACTGAAACACCATCTGTGATACAGGTGGTGGAAAATAATTTTATAAAAAGGGTTTTATCAGTTCCCAAAGGCTGCTCAAACATCTTCTGCCACAAGGAAATTGGAATGGTCAGTGTTTCGGATACAATTTGTTTGTCCCCTTTATTGTTATGGGGCAAAGTATGGCAATCTGAAGACTTGCAACTTACTAAAGACATTATTACTGATTGCATGGCTTTAGAAAATTCAAAACAGATCCCCTGGTTGTCCTATGTTTGTAACATGTTAAACAAAATTGGATTGGGTCCCTATTATGACAATCCTGAAAAAATAGAGGGAAACCATAAGGTGGACATAAAGGCAATGTATTGGAAATCATTGAATCCACCATCCTCGGTCAATGTTAATGTTTATGCTCGTAAGCTCCAACCTCAGCTTTACCTAACATTTACCCTTAATGTGCAATGGCGATTCCTACTAACAAGGTATAGACTGGACATTTTGCATTTTTTGCTTGCCTTCCCGAAACAAGGAGGTTGGTGTGAGAGGCTGCCCCCTTGTCCATGTAATAATAGGGATAGCCAAAGCACTTTACATCTGGTCCTTTTTTGCTCCTTATATCAAGAGCCAAGACTTCGGTTTATTAAACCAATCTTGAAGGGGAGGCAACCTTGCACCTATAAGGAAGGGTATGATTATCTGTCAGCATTATCCTCTGTAGAAATTTGCTGTGCCATGTTACATTTTATCAGAGTTTCGCTAAAGATCAGGAAGGCCTATGGTTAGCATCACATTGTATAGGATATCCTCTGGTGAAAATCATGTATTATATATTTTTATAAACAGTCATTATTATGTCTTTTTAAATTTCGGAAAAATGTGTATTTAAACAAAACTTTTCTTTGTTATGAGGTATGAAATATTGTATGTTCAGTACTTTTATGATCCATTTTATGAATCGAATAAAGTTTTGAATACGAGTGTAATCCCCTTATCCTGACTTAGAAGGGTCCCTATTTGGACAAAGGTGAATACCATTGCCAACTAGAGATCCCCAGATCTAACATAGGCGATCCAAAATGATCCTAGCAAACACCTTCTGAGAGACGTCGATCAAGCTGATCGGTCAGTAGTTGGTTGGGAGAAGAGGCAAACCCTTTTTGAATATTCGTATCACCTCTGCACCCAGCCTGGGGGATCCATCCCTTCCAGAATGGCATTAAAAACTACCCATAAATAAGGGCCCAAGATCTTAGGTTCCGCATGATACAAGTCGCCAGGAACTTTATCAAGGCCAGCTGCTTCCCCTGGGACTATTCTATCGAAGGAGTTATAAACTTCCTTCAAGGTGATCTTTGTGCTATCTAAGTCTGTTTCTGGGAGGACTATAATTTACTGCCCTTGACCAATGCATTCATCTGGACTTTGTGCATATAAAAGTTTGTAATGGGCTTCCCACTTTTCGGCCGCTATATTAGGTTAAACATCACCCTGTCTTCTTGCAGTCCCTGTGCTCACTATATTCCAGAAAGATTTTGAGTCTTTGTTTTTCAGAGCCTGTTGGAGATTTGCCCACTGTTCTTCTCCCCACAAGATTTTAGCAGCATGAGTGGTATTTTTATAGGCAAGCCTTGCCATTTTTATGGTGGAACTGCACTTTGATATTTATGACCTCTATCAAGGCACTTTTCATTTTCCTGCAATTGGAATCGAACCGGGATTGCCGTAGTTTGTGGGCACCAGTCCTACAACATTCCTTCCAAAAGACATCTTTCAGTCTCAGGAAAGCTTGGCGATTGATTTCAGCAACCTTACTCACATGGGGTACTAAGATATCATAGTGCACGTATTCTGACATAGCCTCAAGGTCTGGAATAAACTCCCTGAATAGTGTTGCCATTTTTTCCTGGGAATTCTCTAACCTTGATCATTTCACTCTCTTCCAATTGTTACTGAGGAGAAGCTGATCATCTTGGCCGGTATGATCCGAGCTGTGTTTGGCCCCGGGGAAGATTGCAAGATTTACCATCAGCGCATTATGGTCACTGTCCTCACGTGGTATTACACTAAAATCAGAGGCTAACGACCATACTCTAGTCTCCAGAAGTACGTAGTCGAGGATTGAGGAGTGGGCCAGCCTATTGTAGGTAAAACTAGCTGGGGAATCTAAGGTAAACCGCCCATTGCATGCTCTCAGTGAATATCTGAGAGTTAGCGCTTTAATTTGAAGAGCTAAGGGGGACCATGCTCTGATCCGAGGGATGTTGGGCTCGGAATAGCCCATATCTCATCCTCTTCTGTGCTGTCCAGATCCTCAGATTCCAGTAGGGGCTCAAACTGACAGTTCAGATCGCCTCACAGAATTATCGCGGCATCCACGGGGTATCCGAGAAGAGATCTTCTAGGTGTGCTAGTGCAGGGCACTCCTTACCCGTTTTAACAGGCCTAGAATAAATGTTAATTAAAAATAATTTAAGATTGTTAGAAAAGGATAGTAGAAGGGAGAGAATGTTTGGACTATGTGAGTCCACTTGCCTAACATCGCAACTCAGATGGCATCCCACCTAAGTGCTGAGTCCACCTGAAGGCCTGCCACTAGTTCCAGCAATGGCAGGGATATTGAATGATACAAAGCCTCTACGAACAGGGTGGTCTGTAGTCCATGTTTCCTGAAATAAGCATATGTCACAAGAATCTACAAAGACGCCCCATTCTGGACAATGTAGTTTGTTTTTAATCCCAGCCATATTCCAGGAGAGTAACTTAATTCTATGGCGAGAGGTCTGGTTGTCAACTGAGGCCTTCATAATTAGCTCCCTCGTGGGTGGGACCACAGGATTATTTGCAGAATTTTGATTTGGAAAAGGACCAGCCGGCACTACAGTTACCACTCAATTTTCTGTCTGCTCAAGGGTTGATGGAAACTTACACGGTCCCCTTGCACTATCAATGACAATCTTCGATTTTCCCGCTGCCCTCACTGTGTTGACTTCGGTCGTTACTTGCTCAGTGTTGCTACATGGGGGCCCTGGGATCGAGAGTCAATCCACCTCCTCCAAACTCTCGAATCTGTTAAAGAGGGGTAAGTTGAATGCTTGTAGCCGTTGCAAACCTACCACCTGGCCCCTCCCAGATCGATGAGAAGGCTGTACCCTAGTGCCATAACGTGACCCGACCCCTGTACCACAAGCAAAACCATGGTTGTAAAAATAAGTGAGGGGAAGAAGTCTGACGGTAGAACCCCCATTGCTCAGGTATAAAACTTGTTGTACCAAATGGGGATTCCTAAAATTGGCAACTACACAATCCCCGCTAATGTCCTTAGCCCGATTACCAATCCACTTCACCCTTCGAGTCATCAAAATGTCAATTGCGTTGGCATAGGGAAACTGATATTGTCTGGCAAGTAAATGGGGGCATTTGTTTTTAAGTTCCAAGTGAGTTTCAATTTTATCTTCACCCAAAGAAGGCACACCAGCAAGGACTAGTACATATGGTACACTAGCAGGAGGCAGATTAATAAGAGGGAGGTCTTGGCGTCGATGACCATGAGGTGTGGGGGCTACTCCCGGAACTGTGGCAATCTCCTTTCGACAAACAAGACCGCCTGCTTTTGCCTCAGTAGTACAGGCTATTACATTGCTAAAACTTGCTGGCCCCTTGACTACAGTGTGGGCTGTAGAACCTTCCCCTCTGCTTTTCTCAGCAGATGTATTTCCCAGACTAGTGCACAAAGTTGGAGCCTAATTTCTCCCATGTATGTTGGCTGGGAGTGGAGGATTTGGATGAGCCGAGTCTGTGCAAGTGCAGGTCTTAGACATCAACATGCAATTCGCATACCTGGACACGTTTGGCCATTACAGCCACAGAAGGGACCGGCATTATTCTTTTGAAATCTGGGGCAGAATACATAGTTTGCACCAGTGCCATTTTGCACCAGCGTTTCTTACTTACATTGTTTGGAGTGTTGGTAGTGAACTGGTATTAGCAATCTGAAACTTCACGGGCAAAAATGCCATTTGCACAGCTACGGAGGCATTGGTGTTTGTGCAGAATTGCACACACGCGATTGTTTTTTTGTGAAAAACTGGACAAATGACATCACAATTTAGGTAATCTATATCATTTATGTTCAGCCCAGCCGCCTCTGCTTTATTTCACCCCAAATTCAGAGTGATAGGCGTTTGATATTTCCAAAATGTTGTCCCTGGGTTGTTTTCAGGATGTTGCATTTTTCCTTAATACAATGCAAGAGTTAATGCTTCAGATAGATTGTATTAATGTGCGCAATACTCTGAGTCTTACAGATGAATAATGGGTGCACCGATGAGGCGTCAGCAGAGGCGATCTCGCAGTTTGTGCCATCTGTGCATCTTGGAGAGGCTTGGAGGGTGATACATTGCAGCTGCCACTGAAATCAGCATTGGAAATTAGATCAAGGGAGACCTTGACCAATTCGTCTATGAATTGTTACTGTCACTTCCTCATTTATTAATCTTCCCATTCCTTTTACATTTTAAGAGCATATTTCCATATTGTAAATGAAAAGCAACAATCATTGTTCACAAACATTTGTAATCTCTGTCAGATGACTATCGCTGCGAAATGACTTCTGGGTATAAGCCATATATAGGAAATTCCCCATTTCTGCATTGCCACCCCAGATTACTTTCCTTTTACTGGATACTATTTTTGATGGTTTTAGAACTCTGAGTACTTTACCCCTGCTTGCCACAAGTACAGCCCCTGTGCTCCCCCATTAAACTTAGGTCCATTGGCTGATTCCTGATTGGCACCTTTAACTTGCCTGCAAGAACCCAGTATCTGGTGTAGAAAGTGCAACCAGGGCCTGGAAGTTAAATACCACTTGTGAACTGCAGCGCCTATTGTGCTTTCCAGTACAGTGTCAGTGCAAAAAGGGATTCAGGCCTACCCAATGCATCCTGATTGCTACATTATAAAACCTGCAAAGCAACCTGTCAAGGTAAGGAACTTCCGTGTAAGTATTAGTAAGTCACCCCTGAGTAGGCGTTTGAGCCCACTAGGCAGGGTGCATGGAATTTAATAGTGGGATAGGTAGAAAATAAATATTAACATGCTGCTACAATAATGAGGCCCAAAATGCTATATTCACTGTGGCAGCCAGCCTAGTTGTTGGGAGTTGAGTGCAGATTGAAATAATAATACTGCTAACACAGGAAAGGGACACGCTAGAAAAATAATTAAAACCGTATTTTTAATAGTTATTAAAACCCAACACCCATGTATCTTTCCTGCAGTAAAAAAAAAAAGAAAATATTTAACAATTCAACCAATGAGGTTGTTATTTTTTTAACCCTTTTATTTTTTATTAACTGAAGCACACCTGCATTGACCCATTGACGGAAATAGGATCCGCGGTTATCTATGGAGGAGTAACGTAGAACTGTTCTTGAATCTGATGCAGTCAATGCTTGCGCCTAGAAAGTCGATTGATCTTCGAGGTTTAGGCACAGTGCATTGCCATGTTCTCAGGTGAGATACCTTTCTGCGGCAGAAACAAGCGAAGCTCAAAATAAAATATATATTTTAAAAAGTCATGCAACATTGAACACATTGGTTCGGGAAGACGCCAGGCTTGAAGCCCTGTTTTTGATTGAAAATTCATAATTTCTTGTGCAGGCCGGAGGTTTGCTTGGAGCTCGTGGCCTTGCTGAGTATGATCACCATGTACTGAAATACATTTCGTTTTTTTGTTTTGAGAATAAATCAAACGGCAAGTGGTTGATGAACAGAGGAGATATTTTGGTTTTGATAATCACATAAAAGTACGATCACTGTGAAGAAAGTTGAGCAATGAATTAGTGCAGCCAAAGTGGCTTGAAGTTGATTAAAAAACAGAACAATACTTCTTGTTAAGCCTGGGCAGTCTGACATTCACATCACTACATCATATACAACTGATGACCTTAAGGACAATTATTCCACCATTCAATCACTAGTAGGAGATAAAATACATGGTAATCTGAATCTCACACCCATTTGTACCTGGAAATCTGATTTCACAAAACTTTTCCATATGTGTGGTATTATTCCAGGATGTCATAATATTATGTGCATGTAAAGCAACTTAAGAACTGGCGACTGGGCATCACAGGAAGAAATAGGCCTGAAAGGCTTGGAAAACCTACATACTCGGAATTTGTTGGTAGTCTCTCCTCTGCAACTCCTTCCTACTATGGAAATGAGCATGAACGTTTGCTGGAGCTAGTATTGAATTATTTTACAGCGTGAATTGAGAAAGATAAGAGCCTAAACATTTCCACGGTAAAAACTTTCTCAGAGGAAACCAAAAACAAAAGAAAATGAGCCATTGAGAAGCAATACCACTTCAGCAGGCATAATTGTGGAAAACGTACAATCACACATTTTCAGACATGCCATGGGAGGGGTTCATAAATGCTTTCATGGTGCACAGCTGGAAGCCTTCAGCTCGTGTTAGTCTTGCATGAGTAGCTCTAGAAAAGTTTTGTGAGTTACTATAATTTGGATATAATTTTGCAGGCATAGATTTAGATATTTTTCAAGAATCGCCTCCTAGTATTTTTGACTGCATTAAAGACCCAAAACGGAAAACTTTTAATAATTAATAAAGGAATGTTATGAATAATTTGGTGGCTTCCTAGTCAGCATAACAAATAAAGTTTGAAATAAAAACTAAAGCACACCTACCGTATTGGATGTTAACATTATCTAAGAAGCAGGCAGATAATCACCACACAAAATAAAAACACAAATGCGCTTAAAATGGGAATTGTACGTAACCTACTAGCCCTCAACATTACCCAAAATGTTTTTCATTTTTAAATTTACTAATAATGAGCTACATCACTCATGGTGCCACCCACTAAAGTAGCACCGTAAAACGTGTCTCTAGGCATGCCAAGTCATCCTGGGTAAGCAATTATAAACTGCTATTTCAACCTAGCAAAATAAACATACTACCCGGCATAAGCCTTCCTTTTTACTACTCATAAGTCACCCCAAAGGTAGGCCCTACATGCTCATAGGACAGGGTGCATTAGATTAAAATGTGGGGCATGTATGTTTAATGTTTTACATACCCTTGCAGTGAAAAAACTCCAAGTTAATTTTTCAGTAAGGTAAGGCCAGCTCTTTCCTAAGAAAACAGTGGGTTACCCTATAACATCTTAAAATGCCTAACTTCAGTTTTGGAGTATCTAGAAAAATAGTCCAGGGACTCATTTTAATACTAATTTAAAATCCAACGTAATATTCAAGTTGGATATTAAATTACTATTTTGCCTAAGGCAAAATGATCCTTTCTCCCAGTGTCACCTAACTATCTGTAGTGAGACATGACTTGCTCCCAGACAGTGGACAGAGGGAGTGGGTGAGGAGAGGTGCTTTTCTTCCTTGAGCAGGATGGCCTATGGGCTGTGCCAAGCCCCTTTCTGAGCGTCAAACGGTACCTAACCTGTCACTGGCAGATGCAACGCACACCTAGGCCTGCTGTCCTTCTGTCTCAGAAGTATGCTGTATCACTGTAGTCAGATGACACTGTACAATGGATTAGAGGCCCCTTTCCGCTTCGGCAGAAAAAAAAACGTTCTTAAAGTGTAACTTTCAAAATAGTGATATAAAATCTGAATTGACCATTAAGGTATTAAAATGAATTTTAAATTCTTATTAAAATGAGCGTTTAAACCCTTTTTCTATTTACTCTCAAATTGAAGTCAGGCAGGCCTAGAGAGAGATATGTTTTACTGTGCTATTTAGTGAGTCCAGCAGCCCAGTACATTTAAGTTACAGGCTCTAAGTATATGTAGAATCATGAACTTGTGACTTATATGTAAAATAAATGTGCCAACTTATTTTACCAGTTTTAACAGGCAGAACACAATGACTTTACACTGGGTTTGCAGGGTTAAAGCGCACAAAGTCCTACGGTCAACAAATATGGGTTCAGCACAGTAAGGCAATACATCTAGGGGAATACCATGCAAAAGATGGTCCTTGCCAACCCACAGTATGACAACTAGGCCACTGCAAGGGTTAATGGGGCTCTTCTACCAACTGATGCATGAATATTTCCTGAGTGGCTTCCCAACTGATCTATTTAGGAACCTGCACCCTTTTTTTTCTTTCTTTCTCTTTTTTGTATGGATTCCTGGGTCCCACGCAGGGCATCTACAGCTTGGTTTTTCAGGGGGAGCGGCAGGGAGGACCCCAGAGCCCCGCTGCCCATGTTGCACCTCTATGTAGCACTCCAAAGCTGACACATCTTCCTCCTCAATAAGTGTCCAGTAGAGGTGGTAGTGTGTTGATAGTCATGCCCTCCCCCCAACATGCATGTTAGACCTGTCAGCCCTAGGGTTGTCTTCCCCCCAAACTTTTTGCCTTTTTTGCTGATCTAGTTTTTGCCAGCCGCAGGACTCATACAAAAGGAACAATTGATGGACAGAATTCTGAAGAATGCAAACATTCACCCATAGTCGCAAAGATTTGAATTTAATTCATCGTTCTTTTGCTCACCACCCCACCCCAGTTTGGACCCAGCTATATGTAAATCAGTTTTGACCCTGCTCCTCATGGGAACAGTCCAGCTTGGCTGATGAGGGGTGATGCCCCGAATCCGGTCACAGACTGCTTGTTTCTAGTCCAGGGAGGACGAGGACTAGGCCTGGCAGTTCGGGGTGGACTTTTCCCTTTTACTTTCTGCTTTGTGTCTTAAATCTTTAAGAATCTATATCTTCATGTCCTTTTATTGGATGTTTGCTATTCTTGTGTCTTTTTTGTAATTACATTTTACTCTTTCTATATTGAAGTGAGATTTTGATGGTGTCTTGTCTTTGACTTTTCAACTGTTTTCATACTTCTAAATGCCTTACACATTTTTCTAAGTTTAGCGTGTCTGCTACGTGATACAGCTATCAGGGATTGACCTCAGGTTAGTGATTTCATTACTTGCAGTGGACTACCATCCACCCCAAATGATAATAATCTTTCTCAGACTCACATACTACAGTGTTATCAGATAAAACATTAGCAGAGAAACTGCTCTCGCTTCCACAAGTAGTTTTTATATGCTTACAAATGTATCGTGAGTGAATGATTGCTTTAACGAAGAGTTACACATCCTTTGTTTTAAAGCACACATTTCAAGCCAATGAATTGGAATCTCTTCCTGATTTTAAATTAAGAGTAAAATTCCATGCAATGTACTATTAAAGTAGAAAATTTAAAATAATGAAACTGATTACCTGATAACATTTATCATGCAATCGTTATTAAGACACAATCTTTTCAGGACATCAAACTGTTGTAGTCATGAGGATTCTAAGAAACTTCTTTCACTGATGGCTTTCCTTAATTCCTTGCTCTTCTATGCCTGACTAGAGAGTTCATAACTCTCTCACATACTTAATGCATTTACCAGAATTTTAAAAAGACTTCTCTTCTCAGTCAAATGTCGTCAGATTTTACTTGATCCATTGCTGTGACAAATTAGGTTGCTGGTTAGTGAGGTGAAACCCTACCCAACTAACAGCCATAATCCTGCAATCCATGTTGGGGGGAACCACAAAGTCACTAAATAAACCAGTGCTTAACCCTCTGGTAGTTTGGTACAAACACAGTCTGGTTTAACTGGTAAAGTATTAATGTAGCACACAAACAGCAATAAAGTAAAAATACAACAGAGAAAAAATCTCACACCAATTTAGAAAAAAAGAGTACATTTTAATACAGTACTTGACACCAAACGTGAAAGGTTCAATCAGTAAACCAGAGTCATTAATTTTGAATGTTTAAAGTGGAAAATACACCTAAAAGATCAAAGTGCAAACCATTGACATTTAAGACCAGGGCAGAGTCAAAGGTTATGGCCGACTGCGATATAGCACGGGGGTGGTTTACTCTCGGCCTCCCCTTATCTTTGGACTTGGAAGACATTTTCAAACAAAATGTCTGAGAAGGCAAAGTTCAGTGGGGTAAGGCAGCTGGCGGTGTCCAAGTAGGAGGTGTCATTGTCGGACAGCAGCCAGATGAGTTGCAGTGAAGTTTCCTATGTTCGGACTTGGGGGTCCATTAGGATGACGGGCGGACAGAGTCCGCCCGTCATCCTTCTGGTGCTTGGGACCACTCGCCATAAGAGCGGGGGTCCCGTCCTACAGATTAGGATGGGCCCGCCACAGTGGCGGGCGCTTCCCGCATTTTTAGCATTGCGGCACCGCCCGCCGTAATGCTAAAAATGCACGTTGTGCATTTCAATGCACAACATGACAGGCACCGCGAGGTGCCTGTCATGTTGTGCATTGAAATGCAGGGGGGTACCATAGGTACCCCCATGTGCACCCCCACCGCCCGGAGTCCATGGGGGCCCGCAACGGGCCCCCGCAGGGGGATTCCGCATGCCTTTCCGTGGCAGCATTGACGCCACGGAAAGGCATTGAAAAATGCCCATCATAATATGGCTGGTGGTGTCTGATAGACACCGCCACCATATTATTCCTTTTCCGCCCCGGCCGCAAGGTGACCGGGGCGGAAAAGCGGCGGACGGTCTTTCTGTCCGCCGAGGTCCCCCCTGCCATACTAATATGGCGGGGGGAAAACAAGTGTGGATGTCGGGCGGATTGCACCCGCCAGGCTGGCGGTGGCTACCGCCAGCCTGGTGGGGGCAATCTGCCCAACATCATAATGGGCCCCTTAGTCTCTGTTTTTGGAAGTCAAACAGTTACAGAGGGACAAAGCTGCAGGTGGTAGCAGAGGAGGTGTCCCTGTAGCCATATATCCCTTCTGCGAGGAGCCACTGAACAGGATTTGTTGCTGCAGAGAAGGCTAGAGCAGGAGGTGCTGGAAAGTCTGTCTCACTGGATATGCACCTTGTGTGGATTGGTAAGCAGGTAGGACCCACTTTTCCCGGTTCCCAGAGCGCTTTTTAAACAAAAATTGTTGAAGTTCCAAGTTTAGGATTTTGGGCTATCTGCTCTCCTTCAGCACCATTTCCAAGGGTCCAGGACTGGAGGGTCACGTGTTAGAGGGTCAGGACTTACATCAGGCCTAGCCCAGGTGTGGGTACAAGATGCTTAGAGCCTTTTTTTTTCTGAGAGTCTGATCAGGAGCCAGCCAACTAGCATTTGGGGTCCCTCTGGCAGTCCTGTGTTCACATATCATTAGTATGTAGGGACTGAGTCACCATACAACATCAGTACCTGTGGGCCCAAATCCTGACTCGCTCATAGTGTCTTACTTGTCCTGCTAACGTTCCCAGAGCAACAGGTAAGTTGGCACCCCAGAACACAACACTCAGGGAGAATATGACACTTTACAACGCACACGTTACAACATGTGTCATTACAACAAATTTTTTACATCGCAAAATCCATTACAATGCATGTCATTATTATGCTTAAACCATTACAACGCAATTACTATTCTAACTCCGCTGGGGTGTTACTTTGGGGAATGCGTTGTAATGGATTATGCGATGTAAAACCATACGATGTAATACCATGCGTTGTAATGAATTTTGCATTGTAAAACATTTGTTGTAATGACATGCGCTGTAAAAGATGTTTCCCCCTCAGGGAACCATGGTAACAAATCATCACCGTTTTTACTCCCACTCATGCATGTCCACAATAAATAGAAAAGCGACAAAAGTAAAGTTTTCAATATTTATTGAAACTATAGTGCTCTATCATTAATCAACTTTGCTGCAATTAGAACACTTATACAACTGAAAAGTGTAATTTGCAGTAGTAATAAACTGTCTACAATTAAAAGCCCTATCATGGCCAATAATATATCGCCTAAACCTAGTCACACTACATGAGCACAATGATATATCAGTGATCTCTGTGATTAGTACTGGGCCCCATACACGGCATCTGCTGTTCACTCGTCTGCATCTACGATTGCACAGAAATGGCACGCTCGTCCCGGGACCTTTGCTCTGCTAGAAATAGTACTCTCTATTTACAAAATAGCAAGTCTCGACTTATATGATAAGAAACGCCATGCTAGAAAACAGAAGCTGGGTCTCTCTAGTATGTCTATGTGTTAGAATGTGTTAGTAACCAGCCACAGAGAAAAACAAGGCATTATGTTGTTTGACCTTATACTAAAGGTTCGGACTGAATCCCAGCAGAAGAGCTGAATAACAAAACATGTGCAGCCTATTTCTAAAATGATAGTGTGGCTCGGAACTAAACATGTTTCTTCGCAACATGTGCAAAGCAAATGCTGCCTACAACCTAAATAGGCTAACCTAGGGGGGAACCACAGTGAGCCCCACAGAGAACTCACAACAAGGGCACAGAGCAGGCTTCAGACCGCAGAACAGTCCTTCTTGGTGCAGCAATGCAATGCTCTTAAGTACAATAAAGGCCTCAGCACAGGTAGTCCTCTGAGAGTCCCTCCACAAGTCCAGAAGTGAATTTCAGAACAGTGGGCCTGAGGGTTCTACTTTTATTCCTGGTACCCCCTTTGAAGTGGGAGAAACTTCTAGGGGCTTTTCACAGTGTGACTGGAATGTCCTGCCTCCCTGTCCTGGTCTGCAAGCACTATAGGGCGGTGTGAGTGTGAAGTTATTTGTGTGAGAGCAGGGTGCAGTCCTTTGAAGTGCAAGTGGGGTTGTGCACAACTCTGCATCCCATCCTGCCTGAAAAGGCCCATCCAGGGACAGGTAGTCCCTCTATTGTGGTGGCAGTCTGGGAGGAATATACAAAGGTCAACTGCCAACTACACCCAGCCATGCGACCCAGGAACAGGCTTCAGACAAATGGTTAGGACAAGAAAATGCAAACTTTCAGAAAGTGGTATTTTCAGAATTTACTTAAAATCTGACTTTACCATTTAAGAGTATTTTAAATTATAATTCCACTGATACCAAACATGACTTTCCTACCCGCTCCCAATCAAAGGTTACCCCTTATTAAATGTGATAAGGGAACCCAATATCATGCTGTGGAAAAGGTGGGCCTCACAGAAGTGAAAAATGATTTTTTTAGTTTTACATGATCAGGACATGTAACATTTAAAACTACATGTCCAGCATTTAATTACAATGCACTTTTCCCTCTAGGATGTCTAGTACCTACTTTAGGGGTGCTTTATGTGTAATAAAAATTGCGTTATTTTGGCAAGTTAAATTGGCAGTTTAAAACAGGCCTCAATGGGAGGCCTGGAACATGTTTTAAGGGCTACCTAAGTGGGTGGCACAAAAATTGTTCCAGGCCAACTAAAAGCATTTAATTTACCAGCTCTGGGTATATGGTATACCACTTTACTAAGTACTTGCATTAAATATGCCAGGCAGGTGTGTGCCACGTTTACCATTTGTTAGCACAAGCACGTTAGCACTGGTTAGAAGTGGTAAACTGCACAAAGTCCTAAGACCAAAAAAACTAAGTCAGAAAAATATGAGGTGTGAAGGCACAAAGTTGGTGGGAAGACCACCTTAAACATGTCTAACAGCTGCTATACGGATTTATACCTTGGTGAATGATATGCCACATCAGGTGTGCATTCATCATATAATGATTCAAAGAGAGCCCGAAACAAAGTATTTTCTTTGTAAACAACTGGACTGCCTTCGCAACAACATCACAAATTCCACTGCCAAAGGTCACTAGCATGCAACTGTTAACCTACGTAAAGTGTGGTCAAACAACTGTGGCCTCCTTGCAGATTTTACATTGGAGGGGTTACGGAGTTGATTGGACTTCACCAGCCTTGCAACCCGAAGGTTTTCCTGCGAGCTGTCAGCATCCATCCAAAATCCAAAAATGCTGAAAGATGCTCCTAAAATAGTGGCCAAGGCTGCTGGACAACGGAATGCCAGTTTTCTTGTGGGCTGTTACACAAATATTACATTCCAGCATAGAGGGTGGGGTAGTTTATTTGATACCACTTCTGAAGCTGTTAACCTTACAATCAGGATATTTCAAACTCCTGTTCACTCTTTGCACTGTTAAACAGCCACTCCTAATGATTGACACTTCAGAGTAGATTCTATGTTTGAGAGGTCATAAGCAAAAACACACCCTCAATGTACCAATCACAACACAAACACTGGAAAGGCTTGCAAGTTCGGAAGACATTGAATATATTTTGCATAAAGCTTGAATTAAATGAAACTTTGCAAAATGAGTAGTCCTGTGGGCCTACTATGCAGTTAATGTCATACCTAATTGTTTCGTCCTCTTTAACCCACACATGTACTTGTTTTCATTCTTTGAGGTTTGTCAGCAACCAAAATGATTCAAGTGGTTTCCATTAAGATATTGCCCAGGAGGTACATGTGTATGCTTAGCTGTTTTAGGATGCTAAAGCCCAAATGAAAGTTATGAGCATCTGAATGGAACAATGCCTCTAGCAGACATCTGTCCGCCATGCTGGTGGCATGAGTCTGCTTGGCATTCAGAGGGAACACTGGAACTTTCCTCCGCAGACCAAGAATATGGTCATTACCAAGGAGAAATCAGAACAAATAGTTGGACCACCTAACAGTTTTTAATTGTGAACAGACCGATAAATCCACTTAGTGCCATCTGTCGAGAATATTCATCACTGCTATGCACTAGCCATTTTCTTACTTTGAGTACTGATGGAGCCAACATCCATTCATTCCAGGTTTATTCTGTTATGAAATTAATTCTAAACCTTTTATGCCATTTCGTTCCCAATGTATTAGTGAGAAGTCTCAGATACTGACAATGTGGTACCTGATATTTGAGCAGAGTTCTTGATATTCATACAAACTTCAGTATGTGCATTTTCACTTCAGTGCATTAATCACTCACATTGAAATTAAAATTATTTTTTAAGAAAGAAGCTGTTGCTTACAGTGGTAAACTGAAAGGTAGCATCCATTCTTCCATGTACAACTTATTTTTATCAGAATGTATAAATAATTCAGACAAAGGTATCCCTTCAATTTTGGAAGTTTTGCTGAAATGACAACCCTTGTTTTCATTGTTTTTTGAGGGTTTAAAAAGAGTGATAAGTTCACTATTAAGACAAAGGTGCAATGTATATATATATATATATATATATGTATATATATATATATATTTTTTTTTTCTGTTTACCAATTGATTAGTGGCTCCGGACCGCCTCGGAGTGCAGACGGAAGGGAAGGGCTGCTGCCAGGAGCAGCTCGAGATTCTACGAGGAGCCGGGATCACTGCACTCCGTCTCACAGCCTGCCCGACATCTGCATGAGGGGCTTAAAAGTAAAGAGGGACCCGAGGAGGCCAACAGGCATCAATTCAAATTCAGGGCCATCCATCTAAGTCAGTCACACCTTTGCCCTGGTTAGTATATGCCCATTCGGGCCGGACACTCCTTTGCCTCCCCAAGCACTACCTATCCCGACTGGTGAACTCTGGGAACTGTGGTCTGCAATGTAAACTACAGAGGGCGTGCAATTCAAAGACCATGGAGTGGAGTGTATTTAACCAATGAGAGCGAGGCAGGAGAGCGAGGCAGGAAACCTAAAGGTGCGGGTGGAACTGTTCAGTGATTACTGAGGCATCTGGTGAAGGTAAGGAAGTGCCGAAATGCGTTATGCCTGATATCCACAATAAAGGCTTTCAAAGGATTCCCTCGAGTGGCCTCTAACTTCTCTACAAATTGAGGGGTCTGTGTGTGGATCTTTTACACGCCTGCCAGCAGCGGGTTGAAGAGACCCCGTTCTCTTAAGTGGCCGGAGTATTGCTGGTTTAGCTGCTACTTTTTTGTGTTTACCACGTGATTGGTAGCTCCGGCCCGCCTCGGAGTGCAGACGGAAGGGAATGGCTGCTGCCAGGAGCAGCTTGGGTTTCTACAGGAGCCGGGGATCACTGTACTCCGTCTCACAGCCTGCCCGACATCTGCATGAGGGGCTTGAACGTAAAGAGGGACCCAAAGAGGCCAACGCACATCAATTCAAATTCAGGGCCATCCATCTAAGTCATTCACACCTTTGCCCTGGTTAGTATATGCCCATTCGAGCCGGACACTCCTTTGCCTCCTTCAAGCACTACCTATCCCGACTGGTGAACTCTGGGAATTGTGGTCTGAATTGTAAATTACAGAGGGCATGCAAACCGAAGACCATGGGGTGGAGTGTATTTAACCAATGAGAGCGAGGCAGGAAAGCTAAAGGTGCGGGTGGAAATGTGCCGTGATTACTGAGGCATCCGATGAAGGCAAGGAAGGGCCGAAATGCGTTATGCCTGATATCCACAATAATGGCTTTCAAAGGATTCCCTCAAGTGGCCTCTCACTTCTCTACAAATGGAGGGGTCTGTGTGTGGAGATATATATATATATATATATATATATATATATATACACACACACACACACACCTAATATGTGGCACTTTTCAGGTATGCCTCCATGTTGTAAAGGGAAACAACACTTCTCTTCAATGGATCACTTGATAACAGACAGAAATAGAACATAGGATAGAAAGAGAAAAAGGGAGCCACTGCCCTGACAGCTAATTGAGGTGGGAGGTACAAGAGGTTGGAAAATGGCACAGCTTTTTGCAGCTATTGTGGTAGCACCCAACTCTAAATAAGGGAATTACTATGCACAGCAGACAAGTAGGTTTATAAATGATACCAGATACTTGCTTCTAGTCTCATCACACAATAGAAATAGATTTTCATTTTGAGGGCAAGCTTTTAAAAACACTGTAAATTTGTTGAAAAGAACTGGCAAATGTATGCAATAATCAATGAAAAGGGTAGTAGAGATAATCAATTCACATCAATAATCATACTTCTGGTACCATAGTCTGGCTTCCGCAAAGCTAATGTAATCAGACCAAAACTCTTTCCCTGGACAACTTCGACCAGGAAATGTTCACAAATCCAGTTATGTGTGTGAAATACTACAATTAAATGAATAGTATAATTGATACTTTGGAACAAATATCCACAAAGGCAGATCAATCCGCGAAATACATCCCGAGGTATGGTAGGAAGGTTGGACCATAAGGTTTCACCTCTGTGAAAGAGGTCCTCTAAACTAAACAGAGAGGTACACTGCCTTTTTGAGCCAAAACTTTGGATGTGATCAGTGATACGGAGCTGCTGCAGATGGTCCAACTTCAGTTTTGAAAAGGTGGGCACCTGAACACAATAAACACAAACCAAACAGCACCACTAATACAACTTTTACCTTATGCCCAAGCATTGAATGTTCACTTAGGAACCGTAATTAAATGCGCAGCCACTCGAAGTCATCATCTAACTTTCAAATGCATTGTTAAATTTATATTAATTTCAGAGCACTAACAAGTCAATAAAGTTTTGCCAATGCTTTGTGCATTGGCATCTGCCTGCAAATGCATCCATCATGATGCATGTGAATGCATGTGGAGACATGACCAGCAACTGTGGAACAGTTTTCTAGACCCAGAAGTTTCAAGCTGGCTGTGACGCATCAGACCCAGTCAGAATCCACCGTCCTAGATAGAATGAGTATGATACACTCGTCCGATAACCTGTGCTCACCCTTGGGTAGCTTGGCACTGAGAAGTCAAGCTTATCCTCAGGGCTCAAGTGTAAAGAACTGCCACAACACCACCCTCGCTACACACTGCATTCGCCACAAAAAGACTCCAAACCATACGTATAAAACATTGGTCTTTTTATTACACACATTGAAATCAAAACAAGATACACATTGTATGTTATGTTATGCGATTTATAGAGTGCATGGCTGTCCCAGCAAAGGGACGTCCCATCTATATATACACTTTACAGTTTTATGCAATTGTCAAACCTTCCCATTAGCAGCAGAATAGCATGAACATACATGCCCTAATCAGAGGTATTCATCCAGCACAACAATCCCCAATATCACATGCCCCCAACAGTTGCAATGGTCAAGCAATCACAGGTCTTTGACCACGCCTCATGACTCAGCCCTTCAGTCACTCAACTACACCAGTCAATGGGGTGCTATAATCCGCTTACCTGTGTGGAATGGGTGCATCTATCATCAGCGGCAACCCGGCTTGATGCGCTTAGTAGTTGCGGCTGTCCCACTAAGATAAGCAGCAAGGTAAGCGGATTCCATCCCCCGGGTTAGCTTTACCTTGCTGCTATGTTTCACAATTAGCTTAAAGGACTGATAGACATTATACAATGTCTCATTCATGTTTTTTTCAGAGACCTGCTGCAATTCTGTGGAGGATTGGGCTCTCTTCAACTTACCAATGCGCTATGTTTCATGATTAACTTGAAGGACCGATAGACATTATGCCATGTCTCATTTATGGATTTTTAAGAGACCCGCCATTATTCTTTGGTGGAATGGGCTCTTTTTAGATCACCAATGCCCTGATGAAAGATGCAGCCGTCCCACTAAGGTAAGCAGATTATGCACCCCTTTTTTAGACCCTTATGGGCACATGCATCAAAGGAAATTGCATTCGCAAATGGTGCGAATCGCAAATGCAATTTCCATTTTTGGGATGCATTAACATTTTTATAATTTTCGCAATTTAAAAAATCGCAAAATTGCGATTTCTTAAATTGCAATTGCATTTAAGTTATCTCAAATTGAGATTCCTTAAATGCAATGCATCAAACTTTTAAAATTGCGAATTCGAATTTCGTAATTTGCGAAAACTTTGAAAAATGCACTAAAGTGCATTTTTCAAAGTTCCATTTTACACACACACATGCCCTTGGGGCATGTGAGTGTGCAAAATGTACTTCTAAGCAGATTTCAGGGGTGCAACAGGGTGTCCTTTGGACACGCCTACACCCTTGAAATTGCATTCTTAATTTGCGAATTTCTAATGATGAATTGCAAATTAAGAATGTCTTTGTATAATTTCTCTTTTGGATTAAGTAGCAATGTACCCTGTGTGGTTTTACTAAGTACTGAACCCCATAATGAATCATTTTGTTTACACTACTTCAGGTTAGTAGATGCTTCATGCAGCGGAGAGAGAGTTTTGATTGAGAGACTGTTTCTAACTATGGTAATTTACTGTTTTGTTGTAAAGGATTTTTCCATTTCATTTTGGTGCCCTTTCCTTTTTAGTTTGTGTTTGTTCTGATGCAGCCTCACATACTAAGTTTTAAAGTCAATCTTATACAACAGTTGGGTCGAAATGTCGACATTACTTTCTGGCCTGGATTAATATCTAAATTCTTTTGGTTGGTGTGTTTAGATGTCTTAACCACTAAACCAGTTATGGACTCAAATCTAATATAATAAGCTGTTTTCAAGCAGGACTATTTACATTGGCTTTTTTGAACAACTTGACCCATTGTTCCATTTTTTTTTAAGTATGTTCTTTTTTCTCTATATCATTTTGAGAGCACTTCTATGAACACTTCTCTATGCACCAAACGCAATACATTTCTTAATGCATATGCTAAGTATTTAACTTTAAAAAAAATATAAATTGAATGTATTTTTTGAAAAAATCCAAGTGTGTTCTTTTCTTCTCTCTGTCACAAGGATCAAGTTTGTTGATCATTGATATGTGATCAATAACGTATGTTTGGCCATTAGGACCACATTGTTGGATGTATCATATGATACTCAGGTTCTGTGGTTTACCTCAGGTTAACCCATTAGTTTGTAATGGCAATTTGGAGCAGAGGCATCAAGCATTTAAGAAATCGCAACATTTGCGAATCGCAAAAAAATGGCATTTGCGATCGCAAATTACAGTGTAGCAATGCATCACCATTATTTTTGCAAAAAACTGTATTTTTTTGAAAAATTAAAGAATAGCAAAATTATTCTGAGAAAACATTTGCGAATCTTTATTTGTGACTCTCAAATAGAGATTTGCAAATAAAGAATCGCAAATGAAATGCATAAAAAATCGCAAATAGCAATTTCCTTGGTAATCGCAAAATAAGAAGGAACACAACCAGGTGGTAATCATGAGTGCAAATTTCACACAGCTGCAAATCAACTGAAACTGATTTAAACACACACACAATGAGCTACCAGAAGTCATAATGGCAGGGCTGTACCTGATGGCGAGGAGGATGAGGCTGGAGGCTGCAGGCTGTGCGACAGAGACGGAGGCGAATCAATGAGCGCATCTTCAGAGTCCGCATAACTTTGCTAGGACAGCATGAGGACGAGATATACGATAAGTATAGGCTGAATGCAGCAATGATCCATGATCTCATCAATGAATTGGACAGTATCCTGCAACGACAGACTCGTAGGACCAATGCCATCCCAACGCATGTACAGGTTTTATGTTGCCTACATCTACTGGCGTCAGGCAGTTTTCAGGGTGTAATCGCAGTAGCAGGAGGTGTGTCGCAAAGCGCAATGTCAAGAATATTTAAAGCATTCCTTGATGCCATGATGGTCCAGATAGGCTCACATATCAATTTCCCTACCACAGCCCATGACATTGCCAAGACTAAGTTGGAGTTTTACCAGATTGCAGGCTTCCCACAAGTTTTGGGTTGTATTGATTGCACCCATGTGGCAATATGTCCCCCTGCAGCTCAGGAATATTTGTATAGGAATAGGAAATTTTATCATTCCCTCAATATTCAGGTTGTGTGTAATGCCAAAAACATCATAACGGACATTGTGGCGCAATTTCCCGGCAGTGCACATGATTCATATATATTCAGACAAAGTGGCATTCACACCCGTCTTCCAAGGGGAGAATTTGGAGAGGGACATCTGCTAGGTAAATATGTGCAATAGATTAAGACATTCATTGTACGTATGTCAATATCAAACAACCACTGACACCCTTTGCTTCCTCACATGTAGGTGACAGTTCATACGCCTTGCGGAATTACCTCATGACACCTTACCTCAATCCTACAACTGCCGCCCAACAGAGGTACAATGCAGCACATATATCAACCAGGAACATCATAGAGTGCACATTTGGGCTGCTGAAGAGCCGATTCAGACGCCTTCATAAGACCGGTGGAGCACTGAAATACAACCCTGAACAATGCTGCAAGATAGTGGCAGCATGTGCCATGCTGCACAACATTGCGACAAAGGGAGGTATGGAAATGGAGCTGTCTGACAGCGACTCGGAGGCTGGGAACCAGCAAGTGCAACACCACCGTGCCCTACAAGGATCAGGCGCTGCAGAAGGGCGCAGGAGAAGATTAGAGATCGTACAAAATTACTTCTAAGGTGAGTAATGATGACACAAAAACAGTATTTTGCAAGAAAAGTAAGCTTTATGTAAGGAAATAATGACCAGGGTGTTCAAGCACACTTTCAATGTGACTAGTGGCACAAGAGTCTTGGTAATAAACATGTATAAATGAAAAGGAACGAATACCTGAAAGCCAGTGATAAGGTCACATTGTAACAATGGTTACGTCACCATCTTAGAAATTCATTGTACATGGGAGCCTAGCGCTTTCTCCCACGAACACCCAGACGCCTGTCAGTGGCAGCATCTTCATGCCTCATGTTGGGAGTGGAAGTGGCAACTGGCATTATTGTACTGCCCATGCTTGAGGCACAATCACTACTCTCTTCCTGCGCAGACATGTTGCCTGCACTAGTGGATGCATTCATCATCTCAACAGCATTGGTCACCTGGTCTAGTGCTTTGACTACATCTCCGCTCCAATGACACATTTGGGTTTGCATGGTCACGGACCTATTTGCCAGCAGTGCAGTTGTAGTGGCTAGTCTATTGTTTGATTTCACATACAGTTTGAGGTGCTGCATCAGTTGCCGATTCTGTCTATTTTGAGATGCATGTCCCTCCTGCATGACGCTGGTCAGTTCCTGCACACTACTTGACAGTACTGCTATGTTGTCTGCCATCTTTGCAATTTCCATCTTCACTAATCGTGAGTTATTGCTCTGCAGGCGATGTGTACGAAGCATCTGTCCCTCCAGGCCACCCCAGACCTCATTTGTCTGCTCTGCCTGCTTTGTTCTGCGTGCTCTACATCTATTCCGTCGCACTCTGAGATTGCCTCTGCGGATCTGTGTTGGTGGAGTTGTGATGGTAGTACTTTGGCGAAGGCTGCCCTCAGGTGTTGCATTGGGCTCATCATCTGACGCCATGGGAACCAGTTTTGGGACAGGTGCCCTACGGGAATTTGGTAGATGTGACTGTTTAGTTGGCAGAGCTGGTGTGTCCTTGTGTTCAGATTTGCTGGAGTGCTGCATTTCCTTGATCTCACTATCCCCAGCCTCAACACGTTCTGCATCTGTGAGGTTAAACAGTGCAAAACAGCATTAATTCATGCTTGTGAGGTCATGTCACAGTTGATAATTATTAAATTTGTCACTAATTTGAACATCTGCTACACTATTTGTATTCGTTTTTTTGCATATGTGTGTGTGTTTGTCATTGTAACTGCTTGCCCTGCCTACATCTCCCATAATGCACTTCCTTTTTGATAACAAATGTAGTAAATGCTTTACAGTGTGCACTTATGCTGTGCTGAGCTCAAGTTGTGACTTAAGTAATTGGGACAATGGCAACATGCATTCCTCTTACCTCCAGATGTGTGTGCAGTTCCTGAGGTGTCCAGCTGCGTCACACCAACAACAGCTTCAGGCTGGAAGGTGGATTCCACCAAGTCCACCAGGGGAGTGTTTCCAGTGTCTGTTGGTGTTCCCCCTCCTGTTTTATTGCCTCCTTCAGCCGGTCTGCAATGCGCACCTTAGCCCGACTGCGCAGATCGTACCATCGCTTTTTTAGCTCTTCATTGGTGCGGTGTGTCACCCCAATTGCATTTACTCTGTTCTGGATCCGGATCCATATTTTCCGTTTCTCCTGCTCTGGTACTTTCAATGAAGCTTTGCCAAACAGCTTATCATGGCTGTGGACTACTCCCTTAATGAGTGTTTCAATTTCTTTCTCTGAAAATGTTAATTTTCTTTTCCTGCCTGTTTGGCTGTCCTCTGCTGTTTGTGCAGCTTCCATTTATTTTCCGGTGGTTGCCAGGTGTTTGCAATCTCTCTCTCTCACTCCTGTTCTGCTCCCAGAGCCAGCTCCCTCCTCTCCCTGAGCCTCTGCACTGAAAATGAGGCTTGGAGTGCTCACTTCCTGGTCCAGATGTCATCAAGATGCATCAATGTGCGACTCCGGAAGTTGCGGTTTCGCTAATTGCAAAATCGCTAATTGCTAAATCGGAAAAGCCAGAAATCGCAAATATTTCTGCGGATTTTAGCGATTCTTTATTTTTTCGCTATTTTTATGATGCATCGCGTTTTGCGATTCCTTAAAAAGCGCAAATAAGGAATCGCAAATTCATAGAATGATGCATGTGGCTGTTAATGATTTATGTCTGTGTTTTGAATTTTAATACATTTGAATGTTATTGTTAAGTTTGTTGATAAGACACGTCAAACAGTAAGAGTCTGGCTTATAATGTAGAATTTATTAACAAATTGATATATGGACACACCAGCTTGTGTTTTCTGGGGACATCAACACCTAGCATTGACCTCACACTCAATGATAAAATCAGTAAATTGGAAAGACTGGAGAAAAAACGTAGTGCGCAAAAGACTGCATGGAAGCGTATTGATGAAATACCTGCAGGCAAATATCATCCCAGTTCAAGTGAGGAACGAACTGGCTATCTTGATTGATAACCCCAAGTTAAAGGAACACTTGAGTTTTGTGACCAATAACTGTTCCTGGCAACGGATGCTTCTGGGGGTGGAAACAGCCCTTGAGGAGGTCCAAAAGTTATTGAAAGAAATAGCTGACCTCAAGAAAGAAATCATAGGCGACAAGGCCCTTGTGAATGCTAAAGATGCACTGGAACATCTTGAAAAGACAATCAAGGATTTCAATATAATTACACAGGCCAACAAGTTGGACACACTAGCTAGGGATCTCAAGTATTACAACAACAAGGTGACTTATCCATATTTACAAGAGGATTACTACAAATAAGACACCAAGGGTAGGTGCTCTAGTAGAGGAAGATGTGGCTATAGGAGGTACAGTACCTTTTCGAACTCCTAGGTGGCCAGTGGATCTGACAGTAAAATAGAGAGACCTAGCACTAGCACTGGAATATACAACTAAAATTACAGATATCTGGAACAACAGCAGGGTCCTCTTTTAAGGGGCGACCAATGGACCAATCACAGAAGGAGGAGCCCACCTTGGAACAAAGGATGAGTGAGAGGACCCAATTAGGGGAGTGGCAGAAATAGGGACAGGAAGCAGGTCCGCTTTCCACTGGAAACACATAGGGAAATCCAGACACAACAACTGTACTACAGGTGGTAGACTTGCCTCACCCTGATTGTAGACACACGAATCCCACATTTAATCTCTCAGGCTACACCCTCACACGAAATGGAGAGAATATATAGTGTAAATGCATTTTTTTTGTACCAACGGCTTTACACAATGCATTTAACTTGAAAATGGAACTACATCAATTCTTCCTCAAGGGGCATCATAGACACTATTTTATTACAGTACCCGCCAGACCCCCATTTTCAAGCACAGGATTGAGGCCATCATCTAATGTTACACCTCCATCTCACCTCATTTCCCATAAAGTTCTGGCCTTTGAGCAAGTGGAACTGAGGTACGAAATGAAAAGGTTATGTCAAATACAATATCCCTAAAATGGAACGTGAAGCTACAGAATCACTTAATAACAATAAGGAAAGAGTTATCAAATCAGCCGATAAAGGCAGAGCAATAGTGGTGCAGAGCACCACTGATTACAAAACAGAGTTTTTTTCACAATTGGAAGTGGAGACCAACTACAAAAAACTCAATAGCAAACCCACAAAAGAAATCTCAGGTCTTATCAAGAGAGTAAACAATCAGGGCCTAGAAAATAGCTTCCTCGCCGAGTTAGAACATGATTTCCTTAACAAAAGACAACCCAGTGGCGTCACTAGGGTTGGTGTCACCTGGTGCTGGTAACTCATGGTGTCACCCCCTCAGGACTTACCGCATGGACCTCCTCCGCTCAGAGTCCGCCAAGAAGGTAGGCCGACACAGTCATGCGTCAGATCTTCCAAATACACAGTGCTGCCTTGGGCCCACCATCTTTTTTTCATTCTATATCTGATTTATCTGAGGGGATTCCCTAAGCAGAAGAAACCCTGGAGCACATATGATAATAGATTAGATACAAAGCTAGGTGCTGCTCCCGACATAGATGCTTCATATAGCGATAGCGAACACCAGGCAGCTCTGAAAATAAATCGCTCCTTGATACGTCTTTAAAGATTCCTTCCTTTTTTAGGTCTCGCAACTGGCGACGCAGCGCGAAGTGCTGTCGTCAGCGAGACCTATAGTCGTCGACTATGCTTTCACGGGCTTGCAAGGGAGACAGGAGATGGGCACGCGCAGGCTAAAGGCCGTATCGGATCGTGAACCCGCGCCTTCACCACGTACAGTTAAGCGCTGTGCCCATCTCCTGTCTCCCTTGCAAGCCTCTGCAGTTACTTTTGCTTTCCCTCCCCTCTCCGCAATCCGCTCCACAGCCGGTCAACGCGCACCGAAGTCGATTTCCCTCGCACCACCAGCAGCTGGTTATGCAGACTCGGCTTGGGCAGTAAACTAACAGCTTTGTTCATCAGCGGGAGGTACACGGCCTCTAGTGTGCACTATGCGAGGTCAGTGCGGAGAGCACACGGTGAGGAAGCACTGCTACATACACCCCGCTTCAACAACGGTCATTATCCCGCGCATACCCTTCCCTCTCCGTGCCAGTCTGATCCGCAAGGCTCCCGTCAACTACTGCGGTCAGACGATGCTTCTCTCTCCGTGATGTGTACTCGCGCAGCAAACCCCAGGGAACTTTAAACCCCGTGAGATCTGGGCGGACAGATGGGAGGAGCCTGGCTCAACAGCAGTCCTGAACAAGTCCCGCCCCATGTTTCCTCTTGTAACGTATCATTTGCTTTTGTAATGTGTTCACTTGTATTTTTTCCTCATGTATCATCTCTACTGTTCCTCTTGTAAAGCGCTCTGACACCTTCGGGTAAAGTCTGTGCGATATAAAAACGCATAAAATAAATTAAAAAACATAAAACCGTCCCCTTGGGTATTGAACATGCTAAGTCCATTGTGGCAACAGGCTGGCAGTGGGAGTGGTGGGGGAGGTGAGCGAGGCGCACAGTGGATAGCTCATCACTTTATTAGGTAGCCCTGCCTCCGGACCAGCCCGTCCAGCACCTCTCGCCGGATCCCAGAGCGTAGGCGGCCCCAACACAGGTCAGCTCCTGTCCCCGGTGGGGCGTCAATCTCTGCTGTGCCTCTCCAAGGGCAGGCGGTGCGCTCTCGAGGGCACCCCTGCAACTCTGAGTCCCTGCCCTCAGCCATGGGCCGCACCCTGCAATCATGAGCAAACCACAGGAGAGTACACAGCCCTCGTCAGCAGACATTAGAGAACCCAGCCCTGCCAGCTCCCGTGCCCGGACATTCCACAGCAGAGGACACAGCCTTGCTAAATCCTGTGCCCGCTGTTCAAACAGACCACAGCAGAGGACCCAGCTCCTGTGCCCGCTGCCCGAACAGACCACAGCAGTGGGCCCAGCCCAGCCCTGCCTGCTCCTGTTCGCGCTGCCTCTCTTGTTTACGTACTTGCGAACATGCTGCGTGGGTGTGATAGCACCAACAGTTATGCAGCCATTTCGAAATTTAACTCATGTTTTTCTGAGTGTGTGTTTCTGTGTAGTGCTTGTTGTTTATCTTGTTTTCGCCTCTCGCTCTCAAGACTTGTCGCACATAAGTTATTTGGTGCGAGGGTCGACCCTGCACTTCTACCGGAGCAGAGATGTGGTGACAGCCCGTGCAGGACTGGAGGTGAGCCGGCTGGGAGTGCCTGCCCTGCATGCTGCTCCCGCTCTGCCGGGAGATCAGGGCTCTGGACTGTGTTGTGTTCTGCTGTGCTATGTTAGGTTGTGTGTGTTTCTTCTTTGGAATTCTACGGCTTGTAGTCCTAGTGTTATACTCGGCTAAGTAAGACAACAAGTCCCAGAATTCTACGTAAAAACCAGGACTGGCCTAACTAGTCAGATGCGTGCTCGGGAAACTTGGCAGCTGTGTGCAGTAGTGATTGCCTGTTGTGCTATATGCTGTGCCATACTATTGTATGTCTTTGTTATGTTAAGCTGTGCTATGGTAGAGTATTGTCTGCTATTCTGTGCTATGTTAGTATATGTCATGTTATGCCGCAGTGTGCATTGTTATTGTATGTAATGTGGGCTGTGTTTATGCAGCGATGTATTATCCAATGGTATGTCAATGCATGTTGTGCTATGGTATGTTATGCCAAACTTTATTGTACTGTCATATAGCCTGTAACGCCTTGTCATGCTATAGTATGTTATGTTCTATACGCCATGCTATGCCGTGCTGTGTTCAGGATCCTACGGGACTTTTTAAGATGTGCTGTTTCAGGTGAGTGGAAATGAAAACGTTAAATGCATGATGAAAAGAACCATCATTTCTGGTGAAACAGAACCGGTACATCCGGGCTCACTCTCGGTGTCTTGTTCATATTTCGCTTGGTTGAATTTTAAACACTGCAGGAACTGCAAGAACCCACTTGTTTTCGCCCCTCTTCTGACCCTTGCTCCTTCTAGCTTCCGACCAGCTATCTCGACACTCAAAGCCTCTAGTCTAATCCCTTCCGTTTACCCCTCACCCCGACCCCCTACCTCAACGCTCTGACGCCTATCTGCACCCCCCACACACACACTTCCAATATCTGCTCTTCTGCCTGTTTACTCTGTATCACTCCCACATTGGCGCTTTCTCCAACCTGTCACCACATTCTCACTCTGAACTTTGTCCAATGTCAAATAAATAAGAAGTCGTTTCCCCACGAATTTTAAAAAGTACGAGGCTGTGAAATTAAATCTTTGTCTTTCAGAGACAGGAACCCCGAGTGGGTTTTTCTTGTTCGTGCCTCTATCCACCTCAAATTACTACTGATCATTACACCCGGTCCCGTAACCAGATTGGTGTCACCCCATGATGGGGTGACACCCGTTGCGGTCCGCACCCCCCGCACACCCCTAGTGACGCCATTGCAGGATACCCTCTATCTATACCTTTCCTAAGATCCACAAGAATATAGCGAAACCACAAGGGAGACTGATTATCTCCGGGTCTGGATCTATACTGGAACCCCTTTGTAAATATATATCTATATTTCTCAAACCTAGTGTAGAAACCACTGCAGCCTATCTAAAGGATATGGTGGCAACCATTAAATTGGTACACAATCTTGCATTTAATTCTGCAGAACAGCTCTCAGTGACTATGGACATCACATCACTCTATACAAATATACCCCAGAGATTGGCTTTGGATGTAATAAGAGAAGTTCTACACAAAAGACCCCAACCAGTACCGGTTCCGACTGAATTCATACTAGACTTGCTAACAATTTCAATGACTAAAATCGTTTTCTCTTTTTCAGGGTGACTATTACCTCCAATCTAAAGGGGTGGCCATGGGGGCAGGGGATGCCCCAGATTGAGCTATCCTATATATGGATCATTATGAACGGAATCACATTTTCAGTGATAGCAACCAATATATCAACAGCATCGGGTTATGGAGACGCTACATCAACAATTTGGTCAGGTAGTGAACATGACCTACACAACTTCCTTGATTGGCTCAATGAGAGATCATGTGACATCCAATTTTATCTTGAATGTAACAAACGGGCCTTTAATTTTGTTAATATTACCTTTAAGGAAGAAGATGGTCATCTACACACTACACTATATAGAAAGGGCAGTAAGAGAAATAGTCTGATGAAGTCATCATTTGGCTATCGGAGAGGAGATAGCCCAGGGGGCTACTAAGAAAAGCAACCACAGTAAATTTCTTAATGTATAAATTTAGTATTGAACTTTTAAAAAAATATAAATTGAATTTATTTTTTGAAAAAATCCAAGTGTTTTCTTTTCTTCTCTCTCTCACAAGGATCAAGTTGGTTGATCATTATTACGTGAATCAACTATTGTATGTTTGCCCATTACGACCACATTGTTGTATGTATTGTACTATAACCATGTCCTGTGGCTTATCTCAGGTTACCCCATTAGATTGCAATGGCAAAGCCCTAATGCTAGAACATAGATAAGCATAAAAATGGGAAGCAGAAAATCAGAAAGTCAAGAGAAAGGACCACAGAAAGAGTCATTTCCAACAGGGACTGATGCTTAGGCATCAGTATTGATGAATGCAAACATGGCATGATGCATATGTTTTGATATGTCAAGATGCACCAGCAGGTATTTTATTATTTCTTATTTACTGTTCGAATAGGGTGGATTCTCACTTTAAAGCTATAAAATAAAAGTAGAAAAAAGGGAAAAAGGTGCACCTCTATAAAAAAATGAAACCAGGCAACCAAGCAACATTCTGTAGATGCTGGGTGCTATTAAAAATCAATTAAAATAAAGGAACAACAACATTGATGCTAGTAGTTCTCTCTAGTAAGCAGTAGAAAGATACAACTCATCCATTTATAGCACTATAAGACTGAAATGCTCCTCAGTGCAACAAGAACAAGATGGAAAGATATTGTATCAAGGACAGATATGTGTGAAAGACAACAAAGCCATTCAATCATGAGCAAAAGGGTGACCCAAAGCCCACTATTTATTTGCTATGTATTGGAAACATCACATCTGCCAAAAGAAAGTTAAACTGTAGATAAAACCTAAATGTTGGGGAGAAGGAGGAATATGAGATGTAAAAGGAGAGAGGGAAACAAAATGATATCAGAAGACGAAGAAAGACATAGAGAAGGTGAGGGAATTAGGTAAATGTGTACCAACGGGATAGTGAACAATTTCGAGGTGTGCATAGTTCACTAGGCTGAGAGGGACATCCTAATAAATTTGAATCATTAAAAAAATAGATATGACAATATTATCTTTAGAAAGGCTTCCCAAAAGGGTATACAAGAATTCTGGCATTTGTCCATCACACAAGGGGACCTACATCAAATGGATTTACGTTACATCGCCCAAGGTGCAGAAAGACAAAAAACCTCTTGAATGCTCTGTGCTACCTCCAAAATCTATTTATTTATTTATTTTTGAGTTTTATAGAGCACAAACTTGACATGTTAGGGTATCATAGCGCTTTACAGGAATTGGCAGCAGTATGCAAAGACTTGGAGGGGGCATGGGAACAAAGGAAAAAAGGGACCAAAAAACAGTTACATTTACAATTCACAGGGAAACAAGGGTTCAAAGACAATGGTGGGAAGCCCAGAGGTGCCGGGAGGATAGCGCCTGTGCACTCCCGGGATGTATAGCAAGAAGATGTGGCAAGATCTCATCTCTGGGTGAAATCACAGGCAGAGTTTAGGCGAGGAATTTGCCCTTTAGGAAGGTTTTGGCATCTTTTCTGAAGCGAGCCAGCGACGGGATTCTTCTAATGGCGGGTGGGAGTGAGTTCCTTCTTCTTGCTGCAGCTCCAGAGAAGGCCCGGTTGTAAGTTTTCTTTTCCCTAAAACATGCAGGTTTGAGCAGGAGGTCTCTGGAGGACCGTGAGTTTCTGGTCCCACGGGATAGCACGAGTTTCGGGGTAAGGTATGCAGGGGATAATGCCTTGCGCCTGATACATGCCATTTTGAGTTTGATCTGGCCTGTAGAGGTAGCCAGTTCAGC
Source organism: Lissotriton helveticus (assembly GCF_964261635.1). NCBI lineage: Eukaryota > Metazoa > Chordata > Amphibia > Caudata > Salamandridae > Lissotriton > Lissotriton helveticus. The sequence goes on from NC_136068.1 coordinate 851,162,684, forward strand.
GCTTTCAAATGTGATGAGATATGGTCGAACTTCCTTGAGCCTGTTAGAAGCCTGGTGGCCGTGTTAAGGCAGGCTTTTAAAGGGGCCAGCGAGATCTTGGGTAAACCCGACAGGGTAGAGCAGCGATATTCCAGTCTTGAGATGACTAATGCCTGGACAGCCATGTTTAGGCCGGGAGTGTTGGGGAAGGGTTTTAGTTTCCTTAGATAGCTCAGGTGAAATCTGGCTGATTTAGCCATCGAGTTGAAGTGGTCCCGCATTTTCAAGTTGCCGTCCAGGGTTATTCCGAGGGATTTGGTCAAGTGCACAATGGTTGGAGGGCAGTTTAATGCTGTGATGGCCTTGATCCATATCTGAAGCTCAGGTTTGGTTTTGGGAGGGGATATTAGAAGAAATTTTGGCTTCTTTGTGTTGAGTTTGAGTTGGTTGGATGAAAGCCATTGGACAGTTTCAAGGCTTTGTTCATGGAGAGAATCTCCTCGATAGAGGAGAACTTTATGTAAATCTGGGTGTCGTCAGCGTACATGTGGTGCAAAATATTTGCGGTGTGTAGTACTTCGGCAAGTGGTTCTAGGTAAAGGTTAAAGAGGGTGGGGGACAGGGTTGAACCTTGGGGGAACTCCAACTGTGACCGGGGAAGGGGCAGACAAATTGCTGTTAATCAGGAATCTCTGAGATCGGTTGTGGAAGAAGGACCTAAACCATTCCAGGACAGAGCCACCCATTCCCATCCTGTTTTTGAGGCGTTCGAGAAGTTTCTCATGGCTGACCATGTTGAAGGCCGAGGACAGATCTAGGAGGATTAGGAGACAGGTTTTGTCTTGGTCCAGGGCTTGGAGGGCATCATTCACAATGTGGAGAATGGTGGTTTCTGTGCTGTGCCTAGACCTGAAACTGGATTGGAAGTTATCTAGTAGGTGGGAATTGGTGATGTGTTGGCTCAACTGCTGTTGCATACACTTCTCCAGAACTTTAGCTAAGAGTGGGATGTTAGAGATAGGTCTAAAGTTGTCAGGGGAGGCAGGATCCAGCGACGTTTCTTTTAGGATGGGAAGGACTTGGCCGGCTTTCAGCGAATCAGGTATGGATCCCTGGAGAAGGGAGGCATTTATTATTGCAGTCTAGCTAGGAATGATAGACAGGGCAGCGGCAGCTACGCAATTAGCGGGGAGTGGGTCATTGAAGTGATTGTTCGGGTTTAAGGTGGAAAGGATTTCTGAGACGGTGCATTTGTCATAGCTTTTGAAGTTGGTCCAGTGTGCTTGGATCTTGGGAGAAGCCTGTGGAGGTGGCGCAGAGGATCGGGAGGCAGTTCCGGAAGTGGTTGAGAGTAAATGGCGGATCTAAGTTTGTTTCCTACGGCTGTGATTTTGTCAGAGAAAAAGGAGGAGAACTCCTCAGAGGATATTAGTGACTTGGGGGTTTCTTTAGCTGTTTTGGCCAGTTTGTTTGATTGGAGTTTTACCAGTTCAAATAGCTTGCGAGGTCTGTTCTTGAGGTTCCCCAGTTCAGATCTGAAGAATTCTTTTTTTGAATTGAGGATGTTTCTGTTGTAGGTATTTTGGGCCTGGCGGAGAAGTTTTAGATGTGCGGCAGAGGGGTGCTGTCTCTAGATTCTTTCTGACTGCCAAAGGGGTCTCCTCTCGCTCTTAAGGAACTTGTTGAACCAGGGGTTTCTGTCTTTGATTTGGATTCTTTTTCATTTTAGCGAAGCGAGGTCTCAAGAATGTTAGTTATAGTTACTGAGTAATGATCATTAAGGTCACAGACCGATGTGATGTGAGGGGGGGGGGGGCAGGTCAGACTTGCCTCGAGCTGCCAGTTCACTGGGATCCAAGTTCTTGGTATCTCTAAACCAGCATTTGGGAATCACCTGTTGCGGTGCTCTAGTCATCCGAGCGTCGGGTAGTAGGAAGATGTTAGCATGGTGATCGGACCAGTCATAGGGGTTTACGGCGATAAGTTTGACTGTTGGTTCCTTAGCGATGATCCAGTCTAAGGTGGCGCCTTTCGAGTGTGGGGGGAGTGAGCAGACTTGGGTTAGGGCCTGTGCGGCTAGGAAATCTTTGATAGTATTGACATATGGATCCTTGGCATCGTTTCAGTGCAGGTTGAAATCACCAAGGAAAATGTCTTTGGAATTGGCGGAGACTTTGGCTGTGATGAGTTCCATTAGGTGGTCTGTAAAGGCGTCATTAGTGCCTGGGGGGTGGTAAAAGATGTGCAGATTGCACAGTTGAGTGGAGTTGTTGCATATAGAGAGTGCTAGGTACTCACAGCAATCTGTGGAATCTGCCAGGAGTTCTGTGACACAGAGGCAAGAGTGATAAATGCAGGCAATGCCTCCTCCTTTTTTGCTGAATTGCCTATCCAGTCTTGCAATTTTGTAATTGGGAGAGACTAGGAGGTCCAGGCATGGCGATAAGGATTCGTTGAGCCACGATTCGGTCAGGATTGCTAAGTCCAGGTTTTGGATCAGTATGAGATCTGCGATATTGGCGACATGTTCAACTGCAGAGCGGCAGTCAATTAGGAGGCCAGACAAAGGGGTGTCGAGGAGAGCGACGTGCGATAGGCTTGACAGGAGTACAGGCGCAAGGTTGCTATCAATCACACTTCTGTTGCGGCTGGTAGCTGATCTGTTGGAGTTGATTGGGACCGTGCATATGGCATGTTCAACCACCACGACTGGTGGACTAGGGGCTGCTGGGGCCGGGTTATAGGAGAGAATGTCCTCATCAGTAAGGTCTGGCAGACTCGGGGTGGCAAGAGTGGAGTTGTAGGATAGGAGAAGGGCTAGAGTATCCTCCTTGGAGAGGTGGCATGGTTGCTTGCGAGGACGAAGGTGTCTTAAAGATAGCGCTAGAAGGTGAGTAGCGGGCTCTGTGGTAGGGAGGGAGGTGGGGTCCCACGTGGGCTTGAGCTTAGAGAAGGCGAGTTCAGTGAGGTGAAGGAGGTTAATTAAATACAGAATGGAGTTAGGAATGCTCTGCATTAATTTGGCTGCTCTGAGGTGCAGGGTTTTGATATCCAAATAGGTGGGGGCGCTTAAAGGCCGGGGAGAAGCGGTTTGGTAGCGGTTCTGTTGACATGCATTGGGGGCAGGGTAGAAGGGCTGGGTCGTCTTGTGTCGTAGGCCAATGGTGGAGTTTCAGTCTCAGTGTCGGGGTGAGGAGCTAGCGGGATGGAGGCCAATAGGCTGGGGACGAGTCTGTTGCTAAGCACCGGACGAATAATGTTGTGGGCCAAAGGAAGAGACTCGGACTCCAAGTCGGAGCGAGGAGCTAGAGGATCAAGGGTCTGGGAGCAATATTGTTGGTCGGCCTAGGTAGACTTGTGTCATAGGCCAAAGGAAGAGTTTCAGACTCAAAGCCAGAGGGAGGGGCAGACGGGGGGTAGACTAAAGTTCTGGGAGCGGCTCTAGTTGTGACCCCAGGTGGGGTGATAAAAGGGTTAGGTTGCCGTAGGTCAGAGGGTGTGTATCAGACTCAATGTCAGAGGGAGGAGCTGGCGGGGAGGAGAGCGAGGGTCTGGGAACAGTACTAGTTATGAGCCCAGGTGGGGCTGTAAAAAGGTTAGGTTGAGCTGAGTTGTCGTAGGCCAAAGGATGAGTTTCAGACTCTGAGACCGAAGAAGGAGCTGGCAGGAAGGAGACTAAGGATCTCTCTGGAGAAGCTCCTCATTTCTATGACACACAATTGCAAACCCTCCCAGTGGAAATACTCATCTAATGCATACTTATGTTAATTCTGTAACAAAAAAAAACGCATTTGATACATTGTCATTTTCGCAACGCACGAAAAGCTTTTTGTCTCCTTGATGTACTGCCACTGGAAAGTGTACCATTTCAAGAACTCGTTTTTCATACGGGATAGAAAAACACATAAAAACAACATTAAATCACGTTAAACACTTTCTACAATCATTAGCAATCCATCCACCTTTCACTGCTGCGCCTTCATACATCCATTTACTGGTTATAGGGCAGACATATGCACCGCTGGCTTATATTGGACACAAGGAAAGTGCTTTGTGTTTTGAAAGGTAAACCTTGGTAATATTACTACATTTTATAAACACCTTTTAGGTCTGGCATTAGCTAACGCCCTTTCGACATTGAGTTATATATCATTCTAACTTATAGTGGCTTTGAACCAGCCTTTTTCAGCAATTAATCTGTTGCTGTGTCATACATATTTTTCTTCCAACATTGTTTTGCCAGGCGGCTTTTCGTTTTGCGGCTTTTAAAACAACTGATTTTAATAGTCATTTTTAGTAGCTAGGTGTCTTGTTTTTATTTGTGGTTAGATCTTGTGGATAAGCAGTCTCTTGGTTCTGGGTTATTTAAATGTACCTTACATGGTGGAGGAGCAAGTGTGTTGTCCGGATACCTTGGCAGCATACCGGTCGAAATCTTGGAGGAGACTAGTTCCTCCCCCTTGCTGCGGTCGTCTTCCGCTGAAAACTGAAATAAAATGAAGGAATGAGGCGCTGAAAATATGCCATAAGCAACCTCACACAGCTTGGAGAAACTTACTTGCTGAGAGGTTTGGTAATAGTCATTCTTCTGCTAAAGAACTCTTAGGCATTTTTAAAGAGTTCACTTATCCAGGAGCCCGAGGATCCCCTGTTCTAACCTCAATTGAGCTTTCGGAGGCCCAGGCACTGCTTTTCACATAAATATCATGAACATGTATTAGAACTTTGATAGTCAACCGTGTCTCCCAAGCCAACCTTTCACTTATGATGCTCCATACATTCCATCATCTGGAGGATTAAGGTGGTTCATAGAAATAAAACAGCAGGGGTAACAAGCCTCATACCTACCATTCATCCAAGTTCTCCAGACAATCCTTGCCCGGCTCATGTGCTTTTTACAGCCCTCCTCTGTGTTTGCATGTCTTGATGGTTTGCTGGAATATTTCATTAAACATGGCTAAGGGACCCTGAGACCTAGAATCAGGCCAAGTGTTGTCTACTTAAGAAACTCGCTGCAGATTTCTGTGACCTTACTAACTACCACCCTATTTCCTTTCTGCCTTACCTGGCCAAAGTATTCGAGTAAATTGTTAACAAACAATTGTCTCAAAATTGGGAGGACAGCAATACTCTTTAATTTCCCTGAATCAGAATTTAGGGAAAGGGTGGCGACAATCCTGGTCACTGTCTCAGCAGTGGCGGCTCCTTTATAGGGGCGTTTGGGTGTCGCCACCCTGCTTTCTCGCCGTGCAAGAAGGCAGAAACAAATGGTAGTTATTACCGTAATAACTACCATTTGTTTCTGCCTTCTCGCACGGCGAGAAAGCAGAAGTTCCTGGTTGGGGGTGGGCGGTCCTGCTCGAGGGCAGGGGGGAGTGGGGCCGCCCAAACAGTCAGTATTAACAACAGTGGGCATGCCACTCCCCCTGCCCTCGAGCAACACCGCCCACTCTCCCTGTTCTCTCTGTATGCTGCAGCATACAGAGAGAAAAGGACCCGGGTGGGCAGCAGCCTGACCAATCAAAAACGCTGTGGTGGAGGGGAGGGAGGATGTTTGCAGCCTTCCTGATGACGAGCTCAGCCCAGAGGAATTCAAACGCAGCGACGGCGGGAGTCTCCGGGACTTCACTAAAAGCGGGCGGTAAGTTTTACTTTTTAATTTTATTTTTTCCTTAAACCCCTCCCTCTCCCCCTCCCCTTCCCATCCCCTCCGCGGCGTGACTACCCCATTTTCACCCCCCACCCGCCCGTTATGCCGTCCGCGACTGCGCATCATAAAAAAGGATGTGGAATTTCTGTTCTAGGTTTGCTTGTCTGTCAAAAGACTCTTCTTGCGCATTAGGCCAATTGCCACAGCTTTGTACTGATTACAGAGAGTCAGTCAGGAGTGATAGGCCCAGGGCCAGCAAGGCGTGTAGGAACAGCTGGATGGCAGTGTTCCTGCTGAACGGTCCTGCTGCATGAACCCAGCCTACCCTCAGATCACAGGCAGTGTCAGCACTGCAGCGGGCACGCCGCACACGAGGAGGAAGTGAGGTGGGGGAGTCAGAGAGGGGGTTTGTTTATGACCTCGTAACCTTTCACTCTAGGATGTCCAGGCATGGCCTAAGGGCAGAGGCAATCTGGGACAGAATGTTCCAGGCAGGCCACCGTCATGCTAATATTATGTGTTTAAACTATGTCTGGCCTGCTGTGTTTTTTACTTTACAATCCTTAACATGTTTATTGCGGAGCACATGTGGGTCAGGCAATCCGTGCCATTAACCAGGCCAATCAGTGGTCCTTATATAGCAACACAATACCACCCATGGCTAGAAAAGAAATGGAAAGAATGTCTAGAAACCACTCTAAAGTATCTGATACACTCAAGGTTAAGCCAGCCTAAAATATACCATGAGCTGGCATGTCACTAACTGAGTTTCTGCTGCCTCACTTCAGTTATGTGCGTTGGGGGTTGAGTAGAACAATGCACGTGACTCTCACTCTCTAGTTGCATTTTTCACTGTCATATATCACGATATGTTAACAATGCTTTTAAATGCCCTGAGCCCAGTGTTTATGGCCTGACACGTGTCTAGTGGTTTGGGTAAAGCACCCTTTTCAGCTCCTCCCAAATGCACAAAAAATATTCAAGGACTTTGTCAGGGAATGAACTTTGTGTCCCGTCTGCCAAATCACAATAACTTGCATTTCCTCTGTAGAGTTCATTGTATATTGATAAAGAAATCTCAAGGTTTGTTATGAAGTTCTGTGGTTAAATTGAATAGGTAACTACCTATGTATAACACACTTTAATTATTACTTTATTAACTTTCTTGTTTTCTCAAATAAGCTTACAAATGCACAATTTGCCCAATATTTTTTCAACATTTTCTCGGGGGGAGAACCCCTCTTATGACAGTCAGGCTGCTGTGCACTCACCCCAAACTTTTACGCCTCACTACTTTAAAATGTCACCAGCCGCCACTGTGTCTCAGAGAGGTTCAGAACTATTATAGATAAGAGCCAAGCAGTTGCCCTCAACCTGTTAGAACTGTCTTTGGCCTTTGCCACAACCTCGCTTGTAGTCCTGCTGAAAAAACCATGAAATCAGCATCCATTCTTTGGCCCTTTTCATGGTCACAAATTATATGGCTCAAAGAACATATTATGCTTATTTTTTCCTCTCAATTCCAAAGCTGCCCCAAAAACCTGAAGGGTACCGTTTTGAAATACTGTTCCAGGTTGATGATACTCAGCTTATCATATCCATTGCAGACCATCAGCAAGTTACTAGACAACGTTTCTGTGACTGCATGCACTCAGTGGCCCACTGGATGCACCAGAACTGTCTCCCAATAAACAGTGGAAAAACGAAAATAGTAATTTTTGGCTGGGCCAATGAGACATAGTCAGCAGATTGGTGGCCTCGAAACTCAAACCCTCTCCTAAAAAGTACCCAAGAATTTGGGCATTTGGATTGATAACACGTTCAACGTGAGAAATTATATAGATGTGGTTTGTGAGTCCTAGGCTTCTGTTATATTTGTGAACATTTCCAACATTTCCCATATTTTTTCAAAATTCCAGGGAGTGGCCATGGGAAAATATGACGGCTGTAGATTTCCAGGAGTATGCCTTTGACTCCATCGTTTTCAGACGGGTATGCCACTATTCTGAAAGACTACACATGGTGGAAATATGCATTTCTGCATTTATTTTCTTTTTGTCCACAGGAAAAGAGTTTTCTTATGGAGAACTCCTTCTTCTAATGCCCTGTGAATTTTGAGGTGCTGGCTTCACATTCCTATCATGAACACAGTTATACAACCCTTTTTGGGGGCAAGCTCACAATTGTTTCCAGAATTTAAATGACTATGCAACATGTTTGTGAATATCCACAACCCTAACATTTTAGGCAGTTACATAGATTCTGCATGTCATCTTATCTCTTTGTTCCGCTTGCTTTAACCGTACGATACAGGAACTCTCCCATACTGGCAGGTTTCTCGACAGCAAAAGTGCACTTTACTGTCTAAAGATTCCACTTTTCCTGATTCTATGGATCAGGATGTGTCACTTAAATCATAAACTCAGAAGGGTTTGTGGCTCCAGATGAGATATTTGATTTGATAAGTCTAATGTTTTTCTAGTTTCTTCAGAAACAGCTACTATCCAGGTATACTGGGTAGATTACTGAGTAAAATATAAATACTTAATTCCGAGCTGTTCGGATTATTGTGCTTTGCTAACGATTGGCTATTTTTTAACATTATGTTATGCACACTAGAGTTAACATGCAAGGTAGAGAGAAGTGAAAAGAAATTTTCTACTAACACTGGTGAGGTTATGGTCTCTTTGTGGGATTCCCACATGCTCAACCTAACGCTAAGCATCTCATCAGCTCACAAAGAAGCAGCAGGTCTCACCCCAAGTGAAATACCGCTCAGAAGGGGAACTTTGATCAGAAACTAGATAATCTGAGCTGTAGCTATATGAGGTAGTTGTAGCCGCATGCAGGTTATTGAGCTCAAATATGAAAGAATGCCTAATATTTCCATTGCTTTACATTGATATGGATAGAGGAAAACAATAAACTGTTGCCGTGTTTCAGAATTCCCAGATTAAACAGTCGAGTTGCTTGCAGAGACAGTGGCTTTAGGCATCTATGGATTCCCTTCCAATTTCCTTCATTGTGTTTCTAGCCAGTGCATAAGCATACAGAGTGAGGGAGAAACTGCTGGCCTAGGGATTCTATGGATTCACTTCTGATCTTGTCACACCACAGAGATGCTAGAGGGATCTGAGAAGAACCATGTGCATATGCTTGGAATAGCTGCAGGCACACTGTCCGACCAAGGATCCGTCTGGGGTCTGACATGCTCATTCAATGAAATGCTCCTCAGGCCCATCAGGTTTAATTCCATCCTTAGTGAATGTATTACTGAAGAGGTAGCTATAATACATGCTTTGTGGAAAACAAGTTTTGAGGACTCTCAGAAAAAAAAATTAAAATCAGTTCTCCTAGAATGTTTATACTTGATTCTTTATTGCTCTTTCACTAATTCATTAATTTATGATCTAGTAATACAATATGGACTTCCATTTAGTTCAGTGATGTAAGTACACACTAGTTTATTGGCAAAAAGAGAAAGGAAAGCCAAGACATGACAAAACATTAAGCATCTGTTTCTTTAGGGTATGAACTATCTACTAACATGAAGTACAAAAAGGGCAATAATATAAAACAAAAATATTACAACCATAAACACATAATGATTAAAACTCTATTACCCTTTCCATTTCTAGATCGGGCAATTAAAATAGCTCACTGTGAGTGTACATATATTACCTGTTGGCGGTCGCCAGTAGGTAGTTACAGTTAGATTTAGTTGCAGTTACAGTTAGGACCAGATTTTTATCAAAAAGCTGATTTTGATTTGCCAATACCTTTGGTGTTGTTTGACGAATCTTCGCAAAAGTTTCAAAACTAATTTCTTGTTCTTTACATCTCCTGTCTTAAAATTTTGGGGTGATTCGTCAAGCGGGGGCTGAGAAAAAGGGCGGTCCCAAAATGCTTTTTCTCCATGTTAATTTCCATAGGAAATTTTAGACACAGCCACAGCTTGAACTGCTGAACAGAATTACACCAAATTTGGCAAAAAGGTAGCTCTTGGTCCAGAAAATACTATTTTTGTTAAATGGTGTAAATCCATAAAAATTTCGCAGATATACAGCTGTGACCGCGGTGAATATGTGAAAACTCTCAATCTCGTGTCTGAGATCTGATTGGCTGCCAACAATTCAAACGAGGAAGTGCTGGCAGCCATCTTGTGACTTGGTAGAACCGAGTCACAAGAAAAAGATTTTAAAAAAAGAAAAGGGGCAAGGTAGAAACACCCTGACCACCTAGGCATATTCAGGGGGTCAGGGCCAAATAAAGCATTTTTGAAAACATTTTCAGCTGTATTTGCGGTAGAGCAGCGAATCCGGCTGAAATTTGTTTTTAAAATGGAACGTGGACTCCCGTGCTTCGTTTACTTTAGACCCCCGTGTGGGCCAGGTCCTGGAGGCAATACAAAATAAAAATGCAGGAGCCCGCGCTGGCCCCCACAGCCCCTGGGACTGCCACGTCCTCAGGGCTATTTTCAATTGTAATTCGCGGGGGGCTCCAGCCCCCCCAAGCAGTCCCGGGACCACCACTTCACCAGGGCTAATAATGTGTATTACAAGGGAGCCATGTGGCCCCCCGCAGCCCCAGGGACCGCAACCTCCTGGGGCTATATTCAAATAAGATGTGGGGGGGGGTGGCTTTGGCCTCCCCACACAGCCCCTTGGACCACTACCTCCCCTGGGCTATTTTCAATGGGGGGGGCAGCGTGGTCCCCGGCTGGAGCCGTAAATGGCCCTAGGGACCTGTACCCCCCATAGCCGGCTCCAACAATGTTCCGGGGTACCTCCCCTGGGAAAATGCAGTTTGCTATGGGATCATGCCATTCTATACCAAACAACTGTGCTCTGCTTTGAACAAGCGAGTGCATTTTGCTCTCGCTTGTACAAAGCGGAGCACACTTTGCTTTTTACACCCAGGGAGCTGCATTTTAAGACAAACACATCCATTGGTTTATATAGATTTATATAGACTAAACTTGCTTAACCTTTTAAAAGTTATATTTTTTCTTGAGTATGTTGGATTTTTGTAGTTTTGGTCTTGTTTTATTCAGATAAATATTGGCTATTTTTCTAAACTAGTGTGGACTCATTTTGTAGAGTTTCACTGTGCTACTGTGTGTGTGTGTGTGTGTATATACAATTATTTCCTTTGAGATAAGCCTCACTGCTCCTGCCAAGTTCCCAAGGGTTATCGTAGTTTAGTGGCTCTCTTACCCTAACTAGAGTGAGGGTCTCTTCTTGGACAAGTTGCAAACCACTGCCAACTAGAGACCCCGTTTCTAACACTCATGTTAGGAACTTTACCAAAATAAACGGTTTAATGCAATGAATCCGTTCTTTTTCTGTGTTCAAAGATTTTATTGTTATTTAAGAGAGATAACAAATTGATAATATAATGTAATTCGACATAGCATTAGATAATAATAACAAAGAGATTACAGATTAAAAACAGATTACATAGCGGCAATTAGTGAGCTGGGATAGAAAAAGTAATATCTCTTTAAAATGAAGAAAATCCACAATACAAAGAGAGATGACAAAAGTGATATGTTATAATATAGAACAGATAGTATCATAAAACCCAGGTATACGGGGTAAGTAGAAGTACCATCATAAAAACATATGAAATTCATACATCAGTCGAATTGCTGGTAACAGAGCAGGGAATGAAAGAGTAGAAAACAGAAAGAAAAAAGAAAAGACGGAGAAAGTAAATGGGAGAAAAAGGGACAAGAAAGAAAGACAAATGGAAAGAAAGAGGTGGGAACATCTGCTTCAAATGTAAAAATAAGCTAAGGAGTAGAGCCAAAAGGATATTGAGTTATTAATCCCCGAGAAGACAAATTTATATAAGTATCCAGTGCCACTGAACGCCATACCTTACTAGAAATCGTTGGGGGATAATGTTTGCAATGAATCCGTTCTAAAGCCTCTCCAGATTATTCCACATGACAACAAAAACCGTACAAAACATAACCCTGGTCAGCAGGAATTCCAATCGCACATTCCAAACCATTCCCCTTTCAGGGGAACCTGACAGGTCCTCCCACCTCGCAAGAAACTGAACTGAGAGGCGAAAACCTGGAAGTACTGAGTGCGCCCATTATAATACCAGGATGTTATTATCATAATTACAAATCCATAGTTTATCTAAAATGTCAGCAGACTCTGCATTAAATCACTGCACTACGTTTGCTCAGTGTCGTGCTCAATGAATACAAAACAGCCTGCAACCCGGGTACGCATTTGAAGGCCATTTGGTAGGAGACATTAGCAATGGATCCGCTGTCCAAGGTTCTGCAATACATGCATTTTAGAAATGAACCGCTGCGTGCTTCGAGAGGTGGACCAGCCTATTAGAGTGCGAATAGATGCGATCGGAGGCGAATTGTCTTAGTTTGCTCTCTTGACAATAAAACGCCGGATACATGTTGGGCCTCCTTTTGACTACATGTTGAGTTATTTATGTTCTGGATTTGCAAAACTTTTCCAGAAATAGCACTGTTTTTTGCTGTTTTGCACACCACATTACTTTATGGGGTTTTAAGGGTTCTCAAACGTTTTAGGACTTAGGCCTTGTTTGAGATTGGAATACACATCAGGGTGTTGGTGCAAACTACAGGCGGCTCTCACACAACAGCACTAACAACATGTGCTGAAAGGCTTCTGCGTACTTCATCAGTGCTCCCGCAAACAGAAGGGCTTCGGCTCACTCGGGCAGCTCTGAAAACAAAGCAGCATCACCAGCTCATTCATGGTCTTTTGACCCACTGCCTACAGGGTGGCATGGAGCTGGAAGCGGAACCCCCAAACTCTCAGAAAATTCCTTCGCCCATATGAAGGGCATCCTGCTTGCCATAAATGTAAGGCTTTCGGCAAAACCCTCATATACAGCACGCAATACACCAAACTGTCTTTGGGAACTTGATAACTGCTGTTAATTAACACTAGAGGTAGCAAAACATTGAGCAAAAAGCTGCAGAATTTCACAGGTATCTCTTGCAGGTCACAAGGCCATTAAACCGCTTTCTTTTTTATGCAAGCTGTCTCATGTATGGATCTCTTGTCGACCATGGTGATGACGTAGTTAAAAATAATGACAGACTCCAAATGTACTAACTCAATTGCATCCAAAAGGGGGATTACAATTTGGAAGTGAACCGCGTTTGTCTGGTTCCGCTGTTTGCGACAGGTAGAACATCTTGGAAGCCAATATCACACATACACACATTAGAATGGGAACCCATGCATTACTGGCACATTGTTCCCACATTCCGAAACGTCCAACGTGTAATCGAGCTCCTATTGCGCAACCTCCTATTTGTGTGCCCCGTGCACTTGCAAACCTGCAAGTGCCCTATTATATGCACCAGATTTTCCAAGCTTATCACATTTTTAAAAAGAAGAAAAAGGATTCATTGGTTTATTTTTGGAACATAATTCTCCTGAGTCTAATGTGTGTAATCTTCCGCCTTTTTTTCTCTCACTTTATTTGCTTTTTAATGCTCAATTCCAAAGAAACACAGGCCACAATTATATATATTGAATTAATGCCGTATAGCCATGACTGGCTTAAAGAAGAAAAGGTCCTAATGCTATTTCAGGAGTGATTATGACTTGATTTACCTACAACGGGTCACACCTTCGTCTTAAAACATTTAACATCAAAGCATATAAAGGATAAGCTGGTAATTTGACTAATCTTCTTACATTACATCTAAACCTTTGATCACAGTTGTAGGAAGAAACTCAGAGAAAAACTAGGACAAAAGTAAACCCCATTCACCAAATATCTGTATTCAAGCTCCTTTATAGACTTGCCAACTTGCAAGCTCCACAGTGTGCCACACAATATCGGCTCCCTTCACGCTGTCATGTGGTGAGGACTCAATATCACATGTTGGAAGTGAAAATGAGCTGGAATCCACCACTGCAATGAGTGGATTTACATATTGCTTTTTAAGGCTTTGAAAAGTCAATGTCTACTAAGGGGTGTGAAAATACCCTAGGCTATCGTCATTTTTTGGTTGGGTGAGGGGCAAAGGAGTCTTAGGTACTTTTGGGCATGAGGCCTGTCCCCTCCAAGATCTCACCCGCTCGTCACATGCTGAATAATTTTTTTAGTTGTCAGGTTTGCCTTTATGTAGTTAGCAGTAGTGCTCTAGTCTGCTCCTTACTAAATATAGCAATACAAATATGCCTGACATTCTTAATGCCACTTCTGCTTATGTCCCCTGATGGCTAAGAAAAGGTACGTAGGGATTCCAGTGTAGGCCAATGACTCGGAATCAGTCTTATCCCACACTGCTATTGCCATTCAGAAGTTTCTAAATTTGAAAGTCAGCTAAACAACTTAGAGGTATTGTGTAAAGTATTTATGCAGCACACAAACAATAATAAAGTGAAAACAGAGCACACAAAAATTACAAACCAATACAAACAAAATAGAGTAGTGTTTAAGAAATAAAATGGTACCAGAATGACAAAAATCCAATAAAAATAACTGGAGATATTCAAGTCAAAAGTATCATGCAAAAGCAGCACCTAAAAGAACAAAGCACTACTCGCGGTCATCGGGTTGCTCTAGACCTTGGGAAAGTCACAAGTTAATTGCAATAGAGTGCAGGTCAGACACGGGGACCAGGTTAGACCCTTTCAAAATCAAGCATGAAAAGTTACGTTTGTGGCCACGAGGAGGAGGCTAAGTATCGCAGGGAGACGTCGCTGCAGCATGAAGAGTTGGTCGGGCATCACAGACGGTAAGTGCTGTAGCTTCATGTTGGTTGTCGTTGCAGGCTGACATTGCTGTATAGCAAAGTGCAGGTTCCACATTGCTGATCGCTGTGGACTGTCATTGACGTGAAGAGCAGGTTTTACCAGAGCTTCACATTTGCTGTCTTCATAGGCAGCAGAGTTTCACCATAAATAGGTTAATTTGTGGATTGCAAAAGACCCAACCATCAGGATTTTCACCTTTATTTTACAGGAGGAGTATGATCTGACGCCAGCCAAGTATCCAGGACATCTCTTGGGGATCAGGAACTCATTACAACAGAGGCCAGCAAGGCTCAGGCACGTCCAGTTGGAGATCCAGGAAGGTCCAGTTGCAGCAGCCTGCTGGGTAGTTGCAGACAGGCCGCTGACTCTTGTCATGTCCCTGTAGTTCACACATGAGGTAAACTAACTGACCCTTGAAGTCACTCTAGTTAGCCTAGAATGAAGGCAAGCAGGACAGTGCTACTTCTGTAACTTCCACAGGTCCAGTTGTGTTCTGACGAGTGACTCTGGAGGTCCAGCATTTGTTCCTGGTGCCAGCTTTGTGTGGCTCGACTCCCTGTCCTACCCTCACATCTGGTTCTTGAAAGTTCTTCCCCTTCCTTATTAAGGGTCAAAATTCTCTGGATATGATAAAAGGCAAGGCTGGCATTATGTCACATACCTTTGTGTGCAGGAGGCAAAGCCATTTGATGTTTAAGTGCCTGGATGACCCATCCTGTCCACACCTCCGCCACCTTTTTGTCGCTGTCTGGAAGGAATACACAAAATCCAACAGCAGAGCCATCTTAAATTGGAAAGCATGACAAGATGCTAGATTCTTATCAGGGGACATTTTGCATCTTTTTATGTGAACATAATAGAAATTGGGAAAGGGAATATTCAAACATGGGGAGTCCATAAAAGGCACCAAGCAGAGCATGTCAGATGAAGTTGAATAAAATAAGTAGATGACGGTGACCATGGTCCCTCTCCCATCATTGTTGTATCTGGCAGAAGAACCACCTTCTCTGAGATCAAAGCATGATTGAGCCGCCTAATCATGAAATGTTGACCCACCTAAGACAGGTACTAGAAGTGACCTATCAAGACCTGCACCCTGATACACTGATTTGCACATTTGTTTTTCTATGCTCTAGATAAGACGGCCGAACATTTCAACAGACAATATGAGAAAATGAACATATTTTACTTAGGTTTAAAAAAAATATATATTCACAGCTTTGCTTTTATCGTTTTTGCCCTGATGGTTCTCACCCTCTTTTGGAATTATATTACTCCATACAGTTTCTTTTTTAATGCCATCATTATTTTAACATACTTTAGAATAAGTTTAAATTAAATGAATGATAAAAAGTAGATATTGAACTGAACTACATCCTTTGAGGAGACAAAAAGTATTTGTGTGAGTTGGAAAATGCAATTTGAGACTTATTTAATGCCCAATAAATACCGTTTCCAATAGTGACAACCAACTGTCAAGAACTGGATTCTTTGAAGGTCTGAAAGGTCTCCTTCTAGAGTGCAGAGGGAAAGGAGGAGTCCTCCCTCTCGATACGCTGACATAGTACACTTAATATAAATGAGAAAAGTATCAACTGTCGCCTTAAGAGTGTCCCATTTTAGAGGAAAATTCTATAAAGTGACAGAAAAATCTTGGTAGTTGTTGATGGAAGATGAATATTTAATACAGTGTTGAAAAACAAGGAACCAACAAGGGTTAAGAGAGAGCCCAGTATAGATTTTCTAGTGCAAGAAATTCAGGCCAGAAATGGTAGCAAGTGGAGATGAATGTGATGAAAAATAAGGGAACAAATGTGTTGCAATGCATCAGATTATTAACAGTACTTCCTTATTTATAGTCTAAAGAGGAAACAATAAAACAGAAAATAGAATAGCTTCATCTCACGTTTGGGACTTTAAGCAACAATCAATGGAAAATCCATTATCTTTGGAAGGGTTATATGGCTAATAATCGCGGCGATTTAGGCTGCCATATTGGGTGGGGGTAATCAGGTGTTGCTGAGATTAATATCGAGTTGAAAAGGCAGCAGGTACGCTTCATGTGCAGTTGTAGATCTTAACAAGTAAACACGGGGGAATACGAAAGCGTTACGCGTATGTTAGCAGCGTTAGAATTTGATGAACTGTTCGACATGTAAAATAATATAAAAAATACGTGTATTGCTTGGGATAATTGAGCTTTTAAAAACATAAACGGAATCAGTTCAACTAAAATGGAAGGAGTAAAATGCTTGGCTTAAGCAAACGTTTAATTGAGTTTTTTAAGATGCCACTATTGCAACAGCAATGAAGTGTTTGAAGCTTTTGGTTCGCGAGGGTTGAACAACATTTTAGATTTGAATTAGCTTGATAATTAATGTAAAAAGTTTTGATAAAAATGATGTTACCTGCACTTATTGATAAGTAATATCCGTGTACATCAGACTTAAAGCATTGTTTTATATTATTGTTTTTTTAGACTCCCCTGACGAAGGGCTATTAAATGCCCGAAATGCATTGGGTTTTGGAATAAATATCTGCTGCTCTGAACCGCCTGTTGTACTGGAGTCGTATTTGCGTAGAAGAGGCCTGGATGGGCGCACGCTTATGCTAGAAACTCTTCAGTTACAAACTGTTGAAATGTGGACAATTCAAAGGAGATGCGATAAAAATTACTTGTGATGATAAAGATTGAAAAAATGTTTAATTGGACTAACGAAAGATGGTGAAGTTATAATCTATAAATAAGCTGTGCAGCTAGGGAGTGGAGGGTTAACCATACCCTCCCCACATGTCTGCTGATTTTGGGGCGCCATCTTTGTTGTGGGCCTAGTGCTTCCCTAGCAGGACTTCCGCGTTTGGAGGAGTCTTCATAAGCCTGAATTCTCTTCGCTGGCAGGTAGACTTTTCCACCGCAGCGCGCACGCTCGCATACTTTGCTTACTAAGCTTTTTAATACTGTATTCTTTTATACGATCGCGCTGCTGTTTTAGCATACAGGCGCTTGCTTTTTACTTTAGTTTACTTGGGGGTGATAATTAGTTCCAGCTCCTACCTCGCACTATAATTGTTGGTCACCCCGCATTTGGCGGGATTTAGGGCGATTTAGGTCCCGATACTCACCGCGTCGCGGCAATTTAGGCCGCCATATTGGGTGGGGGTAATCAGGTGTTGCCGATTTTGGGGCGCCATCTTTGTTGTGGGCCTAGTGGTTCCCTCGCAGGACTCCCATGTTTACGGCCTTTTAGATGACCAGTACTCAAGCGCGCAGTGCCAGCACGCAGCGGAAGCGTGCCGGAGGTGCGCCAGAGGTAAGCCCGTTCGCGCTGGGCGCCGCAAATGCTGCCTCTTCGGCTTTTACCCACCTAGCATACTCTAGAGATGAGCTCATACATTTGAACTCACGCTCCAATACGAGTTGTCGGACATACACCACCGCTAGTCATTTGCAGATGCTGTCCTGTGGCTTGCTTAATGTTAGATCTCTCAGCAAGCATTATGTGGAAATTGCACTCCTCATTGAGTCTTATGAGTTAGATGTGCTTTTCCTGACAGAGACTTGGACTAAAGCTGATAGCGTGGTGGAACTGGGCTTAGCCTGTCCCCCGGGCTACAAAATCAGGCACAATCCTCGTGTAGGGAATAGAGGAGGCGGTATAGGTTTTATTTTCAGGGAAGAACTGGACCTTTCTCAGTTGGAGATTAAGGAAGTCCCAGGTTGTGAACTAATGGGCTTTTCCTTAAAAGGACAGGGAGGTGTCCTGCTTTCTGAGTTGCTGTGTTACAGAACCCCGGCCAATGTTTTGTCAGCCATACCTGAGTTGGTAGATCTCATCTACGACCTATCTAATACCCACCCCAGGTTTATGGTTCTGGGAGACTTCAACTTATGGCCGAACGGGCCTGCTGATTCAGCTTACAAAGATCTGGTCCAGGCCTGCTGCAATATCCATCGGCAGCAGTTGGTGCCCTCCCAGACTCATATAAAGGGCCATGTCTTAGACCTGATTTTTGCGGATGTTAGTCAGGCTGTGATCCGGGACATCATTCCTCAATGCTGGACGGATCACGCTCTCGTTCATTTCTCACTCTTTCTCCCTGCTGACTCCTTGATGAGTGACAGCACAGGAGCTACGTCCAAACTTAGTAGGCAATGGTCCAGGCTCTTGAAACACTCAAGCCTGCCAACTCTGCTTTCAGAGGGATTTACCCTAGGAGGAAGCGCCGAGGAGAGCTATGAGATCCTTAGTCGGAAAATCACAGACTCCTTGGATCAAATGGCCCCTTTGCGGAAATCTAGGGATAGGTCCAAACTTGCCATGCCTTGGTATTCAAAAGATCTTCTCCAGCTGAAACTCCAGTGTAGGCGGGCGGAACGAGTTTGGAGAAAACAATATCTTGAGTCGGACAAAGCCCTCTTTAAACAGACCCTGCTGGACTATAAAGCACAGATTAAGGGTGCCAAAGCCAAGTTTCTTGAGGAGACGCTGCTGCAAGCAGTGAATAAATTGCAGACCCTGTTTAAAATCATCAAGGATCTCTATCGTCCTGCTTGTGCTACCAATGACATCCCGGCCTCTCAATCTTTATGCGACTACCTGGCAAGGGCCTTCGAGGATAAGATTGCCACTATTCTGAGCACTCTTGGTGTTCCGGCCACCCCCTGCCCCCAGCGCTTGCCTGATCCAGCACTTGTATCCACCTCTGAGACTTTTGGGGAAGTCGGAAGGCAGGTACGGCTGGATAGTTTTCCCCTCCCTTCCTTTGATGTTTTTTGCTCTTTGGCTAACGGTGTGTTGTCAGGCTGTCCCCTGGACCCGCTACCTCATACATTTTGGAAAACGTTTCAAGAGGAGCTTTTTCCCCCTCTTCATGCTATCTGTTGCCAGTCCCTCAGCACCGCCAGAGTCCCTGAATGCTGGAAACTGGCCGTGGTCTCTCCTCTTTTGAAGAAGGCAACGCTGGATCCCACCTGTCGGCGAACTATAGGCCTATCTCGTTGCATCCTTTTCCTATTAAGATCTTGGAGAAACTGGTCACCAAACATCTGTCCAGCTTCATGGAGACTAATATCTGCCTGGATGTGGCTCAGTTTGGCTTTAGGCCGGCTCACGGTACTGAGTCCGCACTGGTGGTCGTTCTGGACGACCTACGTTCGCGAGTCGACTCTGGTCGGGCAGCCTTCTTAGTGCTGCTCGATATGTCGGCCGCGTTCGACACGGTCAGTCACGCTATTCTGGTCAGCAGACTGGAGGAAATAGGGGTGGTCGGCCTGGCTCGGGACTGGTTGGTCTCCTATCTTGGTGATAGACACCAGGTGGTAGCCTTGCCGCCCTACAGATCTGACAACAAGAAAGTAGGGCAGGGTGTACCCCAAGGGTCGGCTATCAGTCCTATTTTATTTAATCTGTATCTCCATCCTCTGGTCAGGCTGATAAAGTCTTTTGGTATTGCGGTTATCAACTACGCTGATGACACGCAGCTTATCTTCTCTTTTGAGGGTAGCAATGCTGTGTCTCAGGAGACTTTCCACTGCTGCATAATGGCTACTGCGGAATGGCTGCGTCAAAACTCTCTGCAATTCAACAGCTCAAAAACGGAGGTATTGTATTGTTCCATGGATAGCACCCCATGGCCCTTGCCGACGGACTTTTGGCCTATTTCCTCTCAGGATACTGTCATGGCAGCAGATTCTGTTCGGAATTTGGGTGTTATGTTCTGATCTAACTTACAGCTGGATGCGTTTGTGAATAAAACAGTGGGTACTTGTATGATGCTGCTACGCACGCTACGCAGGATCCTTCCCATGCTTCCGGCCCATGCCCGACCAGAGGTAGTGCGTAGCATCATCTTAAGCATTGATTGATTACTGCAACGCACTACTTCTGGGGGCGCCCGACACCCTGATTGGTAAGTTGCAGCGAATACAGAACATGGCTGCCAAGATGTCTCACTCTCGATTGTGATCTGATTCCTCTTCTTTGGCGCTTATGGACCTTCACTGGTTGCCAATCCGCCAGCGCATTTATTTTAAAGCATCATGCTTAGTTTTTAGGGCCCTTCATGGTCAGGCACCGTCTCCTCTGCAGGAGTTGTTTTCTTGGTACACGCCAGCCAGACCTCTGTGGTCTTTGTAGGCATGCCTGGTGGTAGTCCCCAAGATTTTGAGGATTCGGATGGGCGGACGCTCCTTCGGATTCGCTGCAGCCAAACTGTGGCATTCTTTACCTCTGTCCCTCAGAAGTGCTGGGGAATTTTCCTCTTTTAAAAAAGGATTGAAAACTCATCTTTTTCCTAGGATAATGTAAACATTGTGGCAGTGTAACATCGCGTATGGTCCTAAAGAGTCAAGCGCCAGAATACCCTTTGGGTGACAGTTTAGCGCTATACAAATACGCGATACATACATACATACATACATACATACATGGCTATCATTGCCTACATCTTCAGAGACATGGTGTCTTTCAAGTATGAGAAGAACCCCACCATTGTTTGACATGCTTCTTCCCCTGTGAGCTTCATAAGACTGAAGTTCCATTTCAGTTGTGGAAAACCCCTCCAAGAGACTGCACCAACACAGACACAGTCTTAGAAGCAAATGAGGGACACCTTCCTGTGTGCTGGAAACAGGGACCAAAGTGATACAAAAGAGGATGATGGACAGAGCGTTTGAGCAAATTAAAACACTCACCCCCAGTCAACTGACCAGGGTTTAATCCATCACCATTCTTTAGCTCACTCCGCCACCCCAGTACAGATATGGCCATATGCAAATCAGTCTGACCCTGTGCCTCATGGGAACAGTCCAGCCCGAACTGCCAAGCCATGTCTTCCCTGGACCGGAAACAAGCATTCTAAGTTTGGAATACAGTTTTAGCTTCTTCGTTGGTGCCTTTCCACAACATAAAAATGTCATCTATGTATCGCTGATACATTATTATGTGTTGTTTCCATTTTAGATTTGAAAAAATATGTTCAAGCTTTTCCATCACAAGATTAGCGTACGAGGGCGCCATACAGTTGCCCATGGACGTGCTGCTGAGTTGGAGGAACCATTCCTCCTTCCATTTGAAATAGCTCTGATAGAGCGAAAAATGCACTAGTTCCATAATAAACATTTGCATTGGTCTGTCTAACTCTGAATTAAGAAGGGTGTTATCATCAAGACAGAAAATGGTTTAGAAACAGATATATTCCGCAAGAAAACGGAGAGCAACAACATACTACACTATTTCAGCTATCTCTTAAAACACATCTGCCGACATCCCAAATGCTAAGAATACGACGAATTGTATCCAATGAAGCCAAGGCAAACCAAAGGATAAATGAGATGGCGCAGAGATTCAAAGATAGAGGGTACCCTCCGACCACCATAACTAAAGCAATAAACAAATGCCAATCAATCACTCGAATAAAGGCCCTGAATGCCACTGAGAAACAAATAAATACCAGAATGGTAGTTGTATCGAAATTTTCCACAGCGAGTACCACCTTCAAGAAAATAATTTTTAAACATTGGCAAATGTTAATAATGGAGCCAGATTTTAATAACATATTTTCTCAACTTCCTTTGTTTGCGTATACAAGATATCGCAACCTAGGTGAAATCCTTAAACAGAAGGATTTACACAAGCTAACATACAATGAGACCAACCCCTGTTTGAATTGTCAAAACTGCAACAACATGATTCGCGGAACTACAATCTACCATCCGATGAAAAGTCATCCAATCAAACAACGAGTAACTGCAACATGTGACACTACCAATGTCATCTACATGTTAAAATGCCCGTGTGGCAAGGTTTATGTAGGGAAAACGGAAAGGAAGTCACGGCTGAGAATTAATTAACATAAATCAAACATCAGAACAAAAAATAGCAAATCTACGATCACTACACACTTCACAGAACAGAAGCACAATATATCGCAATTGAGGTTTCTGATCCTGGAGACAGTGGAGAAGAAAGAAGGTCGAGATAATAATAACTACCTTCTTTGAAGAGAAAACTTTTGGATATACAAACTACAATGTTAGAGACCTCAGCGTCTCAATGAATGCATTGAATATGCCTGTTATCTGTGAATAACGGGCTTAGTTTGCTCGAAATGATCTGTAATAGATGCAAATAACATGCAGATTTATTGTAAGGACATGTCGTCTTAGAATATTAGAATAATAGAATGAATGTTAACTGTGATATTCCGTGAATTTAATAATGCAAACGCATATAATGTCACTAAAATGGTTCAGTTTTATGTTTAGAATTTGAGTTTGGATCAGTATTTTCACGCTTTAGTATAACATACACTATGCATTGACATATTCGGGACAAACACAACATGTCGCCGGCGATGTTTTTGACATAAGTCAGTTTTTTAGTTTCAGTCTTATCCCCCAGTACACGCCGATGTGCAGAGACTGAGCACATTTCAGCTATAGTCCCTTGTTTAGCTTCAGCCCTCGGGAAAACCATTTAACTGCGCAAGCGCGATACGTTTCACAACAGACCAGCGGGAACCCGGAAGAGCGTTCTTGAAATTTGGATATTAACGGAACATTTCATGAGGCGTTGTTAAAAGTAAGTTCATAACCGCAATGAAGCGCTTTGGAAATCGGCGCGAGCATGAGCCCCTGTTCGGTATAATAATGACTTAACAGGCATTCAGAAACGCTTTGGCGTATACGGGTAGAATCAGCATTAAGGGAACGGTCGGCAGTTGCAGGACACAATATTTAAACAGATATTGGAGCCTGTGCATAAAACGCTATAACAACCATACATCGTGCAAATTCAGTGACTGCAGAACAAATAAAACCTTTTTTAACGTATATTTTTCACACAGTGTAAAGGTGCGTCATCGCATCGAGTACATCACACGTAAGTAACATTTGACGTATAACATTGCACAGTAATACACACAACCAGCATGATTGCATTGGGATATCACAAATTTCATGATGAAATGCACAAGATTAATATGCATGACACCGAAGTTGATATTGAAAAGCATGATACAAAAGTCTAAATGTATGAAATGCACATAGTATTAAGTCTTAGTAACATTATGCATCTTTGGTTATTTTGTATTATAGATATTACTCCCTGATGAAGAGCAACTTAGCTCGAAGTGCATTGGAGTACATCTGAGATATGAAATGTTAAGAAGAATTAACATATGATATGTTGAATTAAATAAAAAACAAGAAATGAAAGTAATTGAATAAACAAAATTGATGAAACAATAGTTGAAAAATTGGACTTTAATTATTCAAAATTTGGTTCGGATCAACAAGGAGTGCCCCAAAGAGGGATGTAACCAAGGTAGTTAGAAGCACTCATAGATATGTAATTCCTTGACGGTACAAATTGAACGGAAACGTCACCCCGGGGAGCAACCTATAAACCAAAAGATGTAGAACACGCTGAAAGAATTATTGAAAAAACCAGTGGCTGTGTGCAGGCAATCTACCATATCATACTGCTTCGTCTGCCCACAGCAAGCGGCACGCCATGTCATCTTATGATGAAATCACAAAAACTACTGATCAAAAGGCGGAAACATATGCTTATACAGATGATGCAGCAACTAGGATTTATGCATTAATACAGGAAGATACATCACAGGCATCTACGAACAAATCTAAAGAGCAAAATATTAAACAATTAATATATCTGTCTAAAAGAGATATAAATCAACGCCTACACGCGAGCACTTTAATTAAATATCATCGGGCCCAGAGGATACCCCGTGGATTATGTATCACACTAAAAACTTCACTATGTAAAAATGCAAAGAGATTCCAAGATCGTTGGTACGCAATTCTCAATAAATGCTCGTTAGACCTCATTTTATTAATAGTGAGAGAACTGTCCAATGTTCTGGAAGAATTATCGAAAGAAATTGTGGAGGTCACAAATGAACTAACGAACATGATGTCAGCGGAGGACTGGTCCAAAACATTGGAAGACATAAACACCCAAATGTCCAAACACTCTCAGGAAATTAACGAACGCAAGATACGTAGATGCAAAAGAGACACCCTAGATTACAAACTAGGGGAAGTCTATACGTGGGCAGAGGTATACACCCAGAGACGTAGAAATTGCCCTTACACCCAGAACAGGGCCACGTCATCATCAGGAAGTGAGAGTGCAGAATGTCTTCAACGCAAAACCACACAGGAGAGAAGAACTGGACCTGGTAACACAGAACCACAAGTGAGTGAAGTCACACAACAACAAAGTACATCAGGGCTATCTTTTTTAGAAAGAGGCCGAGGAGAAATAGAAGACCCAGGACGGGAAAAGGAAAAAGAAAAGGATCACCCGAGCACCAGGAGTAAGTACCACACAACCGAAATGGGACAAGAAGACGGTACAGAAAGAAACTTAGTTATCAATATATCGGATTATGTGCTGACACTACAAGAATCAAAAATATTGTAAAAGGGCACATCCTTTGTCCCATCAACAGATGGAAATCCATTGGAACTTGACATAAGTTTATTTAAGCTAATGCGAAAACTCAGACTCAGGAATTCCTTTGAAAATATTGTACAACCATCCACCTCAACTGAACAACATGATGAATTGCAAGGCTTGAGAATCCAGAGTACTTACATGGCCCAAACGAGCCATAAAACGTTAGACCTACATGAAAATCTGGTCAAACAAGAGTTAACTTCTATTAAGTTCAAAAAGAATACACACAAAAATATCACACAGAAGGAGTGGAGTATTTTGAAAAAATTGGCAAACAATCCAAATATAGTGTTTCAAAAAGCTGACAATGGTGGGGCACTTGTAATCCTCAATAAAGCCCATTATGAAACAAAAGTAAGGGAATATTCCATGGATAACAACATGTACATGAAATTGATGAACAATCCCACAAAAGAATTTTCAACAACACTGAGAATGATTGTGGATAAAGCACATGAAATGGGAACAATAAAAGAAAATATATTTTTGACTGATACAGAATCCGAGGAGTCCTGTACTTTATATGGTACCTAAAATACATAAGAGCATTACAGACCTTCCCTTTAGACCCATATTCTCAACATGTGGGAGTATCCATGAACGAACAGGTAAATTTATAGGTAAATATTTGCAACCTAGTGTAAAGAAAATGACATCATACACAAAAGACACAACTGATTTCTTATTGAAGCTTCAGGCAATAAATTGGGAAACGAATGAAAACATCATACTATATACAGCAGACGTAAAGTCTCTATATACCTCGATTCCCCACAGCATGGGACTTGAAGCAGTGGAACACACCCTTCTTAATTCAGCGTTAGACAGACCAATGCAAATGTTTATTATGGAACTAGTGCATTTTTCGCTCTATCAGGGCTATTTCAAATGGAAGGAGGAATGGTTCCTCCATCTCAGCGGCATGTCCATGGGCAACTGTATGGCGCCCTCGTACGCTAATCTTGTGATGGAAAAGTTCAAAGAAGAACATATTTTTTCAAATCCAGTATTGAAACAACACATAATATTGTATCAGCGATACATAGATGAAATTTTTATGATGTGGAATGGCACCAACGAAGAAGCTAAAACTGTAATCCAAACCTGGAATACATTTAACGAGCATCTTCAATTTACAAGTGAAACATTGGAGACACATATAATTTTCTTGGACGTCCTTATCATCAAGACAGAAAATGGTTTAGAAACAGATATATTCCGCAAGAAAATGGATAGAAACAACATACTACACTATTTCAGCCATCATCCGCTATCTCTTAAAACACATCTAGCCGACATCCCAAATGCTAAGAATACGACGAATTATATCCAATGAAGCCAAGGCAAACCAAAGGATAAATGAGATGGCGCAGAGATTCAAAGATAGAGGGTACCCTCCGACCACGATAACTAAAGCAATAAACAAATGCCAATCAATCACTCGAATAAAGGCCCTGAATGCCACTGAGAAACAAATAAATACCAGAATGGTAGTGGTATCCAAATTTTCAACAGCAAGTACCACCTTCAAGAAAATAATTATTAAACATTGGCAAATGTTAATAATGGAGCCAGATTTTAATAACATATTTTCTCAACTTCCTTTGTTTGCGTATACAAGATATTGCAACCTAGGTGAAATCCTTAAGCAGAAGGATTTACACAAGCCAACATACAATGGGAACAACCCCTGTTTGAATTGTCAAAACTGCAACATCATCATTTGCGGAACTACAATCTACCATTTGATGAAAGGTCATCCAATCAAACTACGAGTAACTGCAACATGTGACACTACCAATGTCATCTAAATGTTAAAATGCCCGTGTGGCGAGGTTTATGTAGGGAAAATGGAAAGGAAGTTACGGCTGAGAATTAATGAACATAAATTAAATATCAGAACAAAAAAATAGCAAATCTACAATCGCTGCACACTTCACAGAACAGAAGCACAATATATCGCAATTGAGGTTTCTGGTCCTGGAGACAGTGGAGGAGAAAGAAGGTCGAGATAATAATAACCACCTTCTTTGAAGAGAAAACTTTTGGATATACAAACTGCAATCTTGAAGACCTCAGGGTCTCAATGAACGCATTGAATATGCCTGTTATCTGTGAATAATGGGCTTAGTTTGCTCGAAATGAAATGTAATAGATGCAAATAACATGCAGATTTATTGTAAGGACATGTCGTCTTAGAATATTAGAATATTAGATTGAATGTTAACTGTGATATTCTGTGAAGTTTATATTGCAAACGCATATAATGTCACTAAAACTGTTCGGTTTTATGTTTAGAATTTGAGTTTAGTTCACTATTTTCACACTTTAGTATAACATACACTATGCATTGACATATTCAGGGCAAACACAACATGTCGCCCGTGATGTTTTTTACATAAGTCAGTTTTTTAGTTTCAGTCTTATCCCCCAATACAAGCCGATGTGCAGAGACCGAGCACATTTCAGCAATAGTCCCTCGTTTAGCTTCAGCCCTCGGGGAAACCATTTAACTGCCAAGCGCGATAAGATTCACAACAGACCAGCGGCAACCCGGAAGAGCGTTCTTGAAATTTGGATATTAACGGAACATTTCATGAGGCGTCGTTAAAAGTAAGTTCATAACCGACAATGAAGCGCTTTGGAAATCGGTGCGAGCATGAGCCCCTGTTCGTTATAATAATGACTTAACTGGCATTCAGAAACGCTTTGGCGTATACAGGTAGAATCGGCATTAAGGGAACGGTCGGCAGTTGCAGGACACAATGTTTAAACAGATATTGGAGCATGTGCATAAAACGCTATAACAACCATACATCGTGCAAATTCAGCAACCGCAGAACAAATAAACCCTTTTTTAACCTATTATATTTTTCACGCAGTGTAAAGGTGCGACATCGCATCGAGTACATCACACGTAAGTAACATTTGACGTATAACATTGCACAGTAATACACACAACCAGCATGATTGCGTTGGGATATCACAAATATCCTGATGAAAAGCACAAGATTAATATGCATGACACCGAAGTTGATAATAAAAAGCATGATACAAAAGTCTAAATGTATGAAATGCACATAGTATTAAGTCTTAGTAACATTATGCATCATTGGTTGTTTTGTATTATAGATATTACTCCCTGATGAAGAGCAACTTAGCTCGAAATGCATTGGAGTACATCTGAGATATGAAATGTTAAGAAGAATTAACATATGATATGTTGAATTAAACGCAAAAACAAGAAAGGAAAGTAATTGAATAAACAAAATTGACGAAACAATAGTTGAAAAATTGGACTTTTATTATTCAAAATCAGGTTCGGATCAACAAGGAGTGCCCCAAAGAGGGATGCAACCAAGGTAGTTAGAAGCACTCATAGATATGTACCTCCCACACTGACACATCACAAAGGCTCTGCCTGAGAACTCTCACAAAGGGTTTGACACTGGTCTCTTCTGATTCCAAACAGGCTGGGGCCTAGGCAAGAAGACAGGAAATTCAAGACACCTCTGGGGTAGAAGCTTCCAGAACCATCTCCTACTTCAAAGTGGGCACCAGGTATAAATATTGGACCCTTAGACTCAGAAGGCTAACTGATGCATTGCTTCATTGCAAGGACTGCCACTCTGCTGCCTTCTTGCCTGAGTGAGAAGGACTGGACATGCATATTGAACCCTGGACCACTAGAGTGACTCCAAGGGCTAGTTGGTTGGCCTCCAAATCAGAGCCTCGGGGACCGAACAGGTTCCAACAACCTTGGACCCAGCAACTGAACTCTGCCACCTGTGAGTCCTGCCCTCACAAGTGGTGCTAACCAAGTCCTGGATCCTTGGATGTGGCCTGAAGGTTCTCTGCCATCCCATCCTTGGTCCCAGCAGAACAGACACAATGCCTTGCAAAACTTTGCATCGGAACCACTCTGTGACATTTCCCTGATGCAGGACTTTCTTTTTCAGCCACGCAGCCAGAACTGCCGGTGTGCGACACATCCTCAACGTAGGTGTATGCATTGCAAGCCCCTCGTAAATGGCAAATTCTATGATTCAGGACTCCGCATTGCAGGCCGCTTAACTTTTTTGGAACCAGCAGATGCACGACGCATATTCAATGCAGGACTTCGTATCACAAGCCACTCATCAATGACATCCCTGACAATGATGCAGGATCTCGCATCATAGCCTTGCAGCTTACCGTAATCGCCACTGTGTGATGCATCTCTACCCCAGGACCTCGTGACACATCCTCGGTGTGGTACCACACAATGCTCTTCAACCTGGACTTAAGGTACTCTGTTCAGTGAACTAACTCAGTTCCTGTAGCTACCCTTGCTCCATCACGTTCAGCCTCAACTTTTGACTTTGCCCCGTTCTAGAACGAAGAGATATCAATAGTTGGAGCTTTGTGCTTTTTGGCTCTGTCCCCAGTTAATTGTTTAAAATTACATATTTTCGGTTGTGCTGATTGAATTTTTGTTGTTTTGGTCTTAAATTATTTATTACATTTTATTATATTTTCCTAAATTAGTGTGAATTTATTTTTTGATTTATTTCACTTTATTACTGTATGAAGTGCTGCATAAATACTTACCTCCAAGTTAAGCCTAACTACTTTTCTGCAAAGCTACCAGAGCCTTAAGCACAGGTTAATTTGTGGCATGCTTGTGACTTCACCTGGACAAGAATTGTGGTTTCTGCTTGAGTAGGGTTTCACGCCCCTCAACCAGTAGTCCAATTTCTGGCAACCATCATATATCATCAGTCCATGCCAACCTACAGTTCCTAAAATATTGCTGTCCTCCTTCCTAATGCCTGATAGAGAAGGAGATTGCCTGTGCATTTGTGAAACAGAAGTGAATGTGGGTCTGGCAACTCTGGCTACCTGCAGGTAATGATGCAATATTTGGCTGGGTTAGCTTTCAATTTTTATTTTCAGTACTAAAAGGGTGAAACTGAGACCCACAATTTCAAGAGAAAATAACTGTCAAAGATCAAGAAATAATTTAACAACCATTTTATCAAATCATACATGCATTAACATTTAAAACTTTCTATCTTTACATGGGCAGTCTAAACTGGCAGTTTCAATGTGCCACCTTATTTAATTGAAACCTATGTTATTTTCATTTTAGCTAACTGCAATACTTCATTTTCTGTTGAGCAAGGGCTGTGCTTTCATGTTGTGGAATTTAAGGCAGTTTGCACATACAACATGTTCAAAGTTACCATCTTTAGCATGGTATTCCCCAGATGATTGCCTTCTTTTGTTGAACTCATTTTAGCTGGCAATAGAACATTGCAGACTTTACTCCAGCTTACTATTGCTAACGAACTTGCACTCTCCTCTCTAAAATTGACATGTCCCTAATTGGCACATTTTCTTTAACTTGTAAGTCCCTACTATACGCTGTAACATGTACCCAGGGTCTGTGAATTAACTGCTACTAGTGTGTTGTAGCTCTTCTTGTGCCACCCACTAAAGTGGCAATGCAAAATATTTCCATACCTGCCATTGCAGTCTAGGTAGCCAGTTTTAAACTGACATTTCAATGTGGAAACCCTTTTGCCATGTCAAACCTTGCATTTTAACACATATAAGTCAGCCCTAAGGTAGGCACCAAAAAGCCCATAGGGCAGGGTGCCTGGTATATAAGAAGTAGGACATGTATATCTAATGTTTTATAGGGCTTGGTGGGGGAAAAGTAGTTTTTCACTGTGGAAAAGGCTGGCTCTTCGATGAGAAAATACTGGTTTGTATTGTAACAACTTATAGTGCTTAAATTTCATTTGGGAGCAGATTGGAAAATGATTCAAGGACTCACTGCAATATCACTGTAAAATCCAACTTACTGTTCAAGTCTTTATTACTATTTTAGAAATGACACTTTTGGAAAGTTGTTTTCCTGCCTAACTCCAAAAGGGTTTCCTCCCAGTGTCCAGCTGTCACCCGATCCTGGCAGCTCCCCTGTGGTAAGATGTGTATTTCTCCCAGACAATAGAAAAAAGGTGTGGCTCTGGGATGGTGTTTTCTTGCTTGAGCAGGATGGCCTATTGGATGTGCAAAGTAGGTTCAAAGGATATCCACCTCATCATTGACAGATGAAGCTCACACATAGGGCTGCCTCTCCTTTGTCTCTCTAGTTAAGCTGGCACCAAAGGCAGTTATGAGAGGAGGAATTGGCCAGGGTTATCTGGTATCTATTGCGGTGGGCCTTAAACGTCTTACTATGACTTGGTCCAGTACAACCAGATAACTGGAGCTGCATTGTGCTTTTTAGGGCCATTTTTAATTCAAACTTAAAAAATTCATATCTCTGGTTCACATATTGGATTTTTGTCATTTTTGTGTCGTTTTATTAAAATCCACGAAATTTTTCTAAATTGGTGTGTTTTCACTTTATTAATGTTTGAGTGCTGCATAAATACTTTAGACATTGCCTCTAAGTTAAGCCTGAATGCTGCAGGCCAAGGTACCACAGGGTTATTTAGTGACTTTAATGGTTCACTATTACAAGAATTTTTATTATTATTTGAGGTGGGCTCTCACTCACCTAAACTAATACGCCAATATCTTACACAACATAACTAACTTCTACTGTCACATGTATTCTTGAGCACATCACCTTATTTACCACGTGGTATGATTACACCCATTGCTATTAAATAAGGTCTGTGCCATGTTTATTTTCCAGAAGAACATTAAAAACAAACATTATTTTAAGAGCATTATTCAATTATTCATTATTTTATAGAATTCTATACATAGGTATACAATTTACCCGTGATCCTGGTGACTGCTATACTCTGCAAAATACTAATCACTCCAGAGGCAACTTCCAGTAGAGCTGTGTAACTGGACCAGCCACTTTAAATAGAAGATTTCTTGAAGAATTTAGCCCTTAAATATAATAATTAAAACTACTGTATATGCCTATTGTGAAAACCATCAATTGACATAGCTATCACTGTAGTAGCAGTATCTTTTTCACTTGTTCAATCATTAGTTGCCAATAAATATCACTCTTTTCTTTCCTTGTTAAAGCTGGTTTGGCCGGAGCGGTTAGGTTTTTATGACAGAATTGCTTATAGAATTCTACAGTAAAGCCTTAAAAACCCACAAAGTCCCATTAGGTTTTATCTTTCTTTGCTTTATGATTTCTAGTGTTCAAGATGTAATAGTCTTCATTTATTTAGGAAACTTGACTTGTCATTAGTAAGCTCATTTTAAGTGGTCCTTTGTGGTAATTATGAAATCCTTGATTTTTCTCCCTTCTGATAGTCACAGTATTTACATTTTTACCAAACAGTAATGGACCAATTTGATTGCTTTTTAAAAAGTTCAAAATGTATTTATTATATGTTTTCCTGCTATGATTTGAGAAGATTTGTAAGTTTTTGAAGATTAGCCAAGGTGCACAAGAGTCGCCATATAAATCTACATATGTTATAGATTTTAATCAGGGCACATGGAACCCTACAAGACGCCGTGCATGCCGAGGTTTCAGGAGCCGCTACCCTATCACAGGTGTGGTTCTCCGCGATTTTTGCTTTATATTCGGGTCATTACTGGACCAGTGGTGGGCGGATGACACGATCGATTACGGTACCCTGAAGGTCCTCAACGTGGGAGCATTCATATATGCGTCACTGGACTTATATTTGAACCACCTTGGAGACGTTATGACCCTGTTAAACTCAATGATAACCGTACCTTGGGGCTGTAATTAGGACACCTTTTCAATTTACCCCCTACTGACCACCTGGTCTGAATCCCCTTACAGCTTTTGGACCTGGACTGTATTATATGAATAAGAACCACTCAAGACGACGCCTAGTGAGGCCCACTTTATTTAAATATTAAGCTTTTGGGCCAGAACTGTATTATATGAATAAGAACCACTCAAGACGACGCCTAGTGAGGCCCACTTCATGCAAATATTAAGCCCTGACGAAGTTCCCAAAAGGCAAAAAGAGGAACGAAACGCGTTGGCTGTGCCTATGCTTCACGAATATTTTTTTGAATAAAGAAGAATTCACTAAAAAAAATACTACTGCTACTGACTTTATTCGAGTGCACCTTCCATTTTGTTTTTGTATTCCTACAATATTAGTGACCCACATTTAAATTAGAACATATAACTTTTATTTTGTTTTGCTCCACTGGATAGTATTTTCCTCAAAATACCTTTCCAAACATACCCTGTAAAATATCATATGAATATGTATGAATATTTTTGACAACCAATTTGTAATATTACCTTTTTTGGCAGTAAATTTAATTGTATAAATCAAGGGTGAAAATCATATTGAAAGTTGGTTAAAATGCACAAATGTACCTTTTATTTTGGTGTTCACCACTATTCTAATGGCTTCCAATCTACCTCTCTTTTGTTAAAGCTTAGTTCCCATATTAGGCTCACATTTAGTCCGCAGATGTAAGGGTTAAACAAAGTCATTTAATCCTGAGGAATTTGGAATCCAAAATTGAAGATGTCCAGTAATTTGCCACCACCAAAAACCCTGGAATAATATTAATTGCAGAATATATTATCCTCCATCTGTAAGGTAACAAGTTTGCCAAACAGTTATTTTTCTCACAAAATGCCTAATTTGTATACATAAAACAACACGATCTTCTTGTACAATAAATTCTGATAGTTAAAATATCTTATCTTTCTCAATGCCATAAGGGCCCGCAAAATTATTTCGGTAGGTTTTGATACTTTCTTAAGGATATGTATCTTGTCTTCCTTTACTTGAATTATAGAAAATATAACTTACAATTGTTTCATTTAATGTCATTTTTAATGCCTCACAGACAGTTTTTGATGGGGAAAACTGGGCTTTTCCTTAAATAAATAATAGAAGGGGATTCAAACATCAGAACCTATTCAACCATTCTTCACCCTTAACAAATTACAAAGCTATGGCTGCATGGTCCAACAGAGCATAGGGCCCGATGGATCAAAGGGTTTTATCCATTCTGTGTCTATGGGAAAATGTGTTCATACATATGACCCTTAGTCATTTTCCTCTCTTGACAATATGTAGTAGCCCTTCTTTAAAATGTAGGTAATATTTCCAAGTGTAAGCTTTATGAACCCTTCAATTGAAATATTAATATATTAAAACTTTTCTAGAGAAAAAGCAGTT
Source organism: Lissotriton helveticus (assembly GCF_964261635.1). NCBI lineage: Eukaryota > Metazoa > Chordata > Amphibia > Caudata > Salamandridae > Lissotriton > Lissotriton helveticus. The sequence goes on from NC_136068.1 coordinate 851,196,732, forward strand.
CTTCATACATTATTCTACTGGCATTTCTTAATTAAGTGAAGCAAATCCTTTTTATAATTAATACATTGTAGTCTCAAACAATGTATTGTTACATTCCTATATTTTGCTCTATAATAATATCAAAGGCACATATTTTATTAAATGTAATTTGTATTTAATACTACGGAAGCTTTTTAAAGAACACAAAGCTTGCATACCCCAATGAATAACAACTCAGATTTATTTTTGTGACACAGCCACTTGATATTTCCAAAATACATTTTTACTAAGTTTGTAGGAACATTGCAATCCAAAAAAATAATGTATGTCATGTAAAGAAATACTATATCAATACATTTATATATAATGCACATGTTTGAAATATGGTGAAAAGGCAATTTCATATTGAGTAATATCAATCAAATGTACAAAATGGGCAGAAATTTGTTCAAACACCTATAGTGGTTCGTAGAGATTATATACCAATTAGCAGCATACCATTTTCAGAACTACATTTTCAGTTGAGTATTTAGAGATTGCAACCCTTTCTTTATCATATATTACATTCTTGTTCATCTTCCTTTCCCCCGTCATCACCTGTTGACTGAGCCTCAAATGACAAAATATCACATCTCCCAGGTGCAGATCCCTCCAAGATGGCCTACTTTATGTTCTTGACCACTGATATAAGGAGGAAGTACACACCCACACTTCCAGTTTTTTATCTTCTGTCTGAGAGTTTCCCCAAAAATCAGGTAAGTGCTTGTTGAAGTAGTACTATTTTACTGAAAGTACTGCTATAGCAGACTATGTTAATGTAAACTCTTTTGAGGTCTTGTAATAGCACACCCAAAGCATTAGGGTTAAGATCCTGCCTTAGATTTTAGTTTGGAAGCCCTACTGCAGAGGGTTGGCAGACTGAGTAACTATTGCCGTTTTCCACACACATAGATTTCTTACTACTTAGCTGGATGTGGCGGGGGTGCTTAGCATGGCAGTATACCAGGAGCCCCTGCTTTAGCAGGGTCAGCCGGCCAGTGCAGTCCTGTCGGAGCTGCAGAATGCTGGTGGTTTGTAGTCTTAGAGTGGGCAGACACTATATTCTCCAAATTATAGTTGCTCGGAGAGAGGAAATGTGAGTGTGCTTGCATCATTCCCGTCTCCTAGTAAGTATAAGAAGAGAGAAGTGTGTCTCCCTTCAGTGTTTTGACTGCAGTGTCAACAGCAATGGAGTCAGGTACAGCAAAGAAAATAATTAAGAATCTGGAGGAGGATTCAAGTGATCTTCAAGAGATTCTCCTAATGACAGCCATTCAGACGATGATTCAACTGGCAGTGGAGGCAGTCGGTAAAGAGAGGTAAAAGTCCTCTTTTCCGTAGAAACTTTGAAGAATAAGGAGGAGGTGAGATGCAGACTGGTCAAAGGCCCTTAGTTAAAGAATGATTTGCAGCATGTTAGGCAAAGATGGCTTTTCCTAAATCTACACAGATGGAGGACAATGATGATTTTTTTGTCATTACTAGAAGAAAGAGCCAGAAAATCTTCCTCTACACTCGTCAATCAGGAGAGTTTTAGAGTTGGAATAGAAATAATTTGACAAGTCTTCTTTTCTTAGATTTAAGGGTAGTAGGTACCTGATTCAGAACTTTGGGGACTAATTTCGATGATGATGAAGGTACATTCGCTTATGGCGGGTCTTGCCTCCCAAAATATCATTATATCAGAGGAAGTCAGTCCATCTGATTTGGTGGATGAAAAAGAGTTGACACAGAAGTGAAGTGTACCAATGTGGCTGCCAACTTCTCCATCAGGACTGCGGCATACTCCTGATATACTATTAAGTCTAAGACCAGTGAGCAGAGTTAACTGTAATGTTGGCTGTTATAGAACAACAGGTGCTATTATTGTCGGAGATTTCATATGACACCTTCAATTCAGTAGCATCCATGGCAGAGTCAGCTATTGCTGTGAGGCATCAGTAATGGCTATGACATTAGAAGGCGGATGCTTCACAAAAAGTCCTATGGATGAGGATTCCTTCTCCAGTTCCAAGCTGTTTGGTTCTCATCTTAAAGAGATAGTAAAAAGATCTGTTTAAGACAGAACATTTCTGTTTTTAACTATGCCTCCCAGAGGTAGGTTTTTGGTTCAAAATGAGCATATGGTCCATGTTCTCAGGGAAAGTCCAATATGCCCTTTTGAGGGAGAGGACATGTCTGGGGAGTCCATACTTTAGAAAAGTCCTCAGCCCAGCTTTCAGGAACATCAGCCCAGACACAACAGAAATCCTTACTATTAAGCAAGGAGTTTTTCCAGTAAAAGGTATGATGTCATTCTTTCTGGAGGCCTGGAAATTGTGGAAAACAGTATTCAAATAAAATTTGAGTCTCTACCTCCAGAGAATTTTGTGTGCCACCTTGCTTCCTGCAAATCTACGAAATCAGCAAGCTTTAAAAGATGGACTCAAAAGTTGTTGGACAAGAGAGTGATTGTGCCACTGCCAGCTCGTCAGAAATGGAAAGGAGTCTACTCAAGTCTTTTCCTTGTATAGAAAGCATCAGGGAAATATAGGCCTGTCACGGATCTGGAAATGGTGAAGTGGTACATTCCCCATACCAAATCCAGGATGACAACACTACAAGAGATTCTTCAGTTCATCATGGAGGGAGATTTTCTAGCAACACTGGATCTAGATAGATATTTGCAAACATCCATGCAACTTGTGGTAGGTACCACTTGGTGTCTGCCACAAGGTGCATGGATGTTTTGGGGGTCACTACAGGCCTCTTAGCGGAGGCCATGGAGGGCCTGCTAGGGGCACCCAAAGTCCATCTCCTTCTGCCGGTCGGACTGCTATAGAAAGGAAGACCGAAAGGAATATTGTAGTCCTTACGGCAGTGCCTGAGAAGGCTCTGCCCTTATTGTAGGGATTACAGACCGACTGCTGGGCCAATGGGCTCCTTAAATTCATCAGAACAGCAGTAGTCGATCTCGCTGCATGCTACTTCCAGCTGCCACATCATAATGCGGCGGTTGGAACGCAGGGGCAGATGTTGCGATCGGACCGACATAGTAATCAGCCCCAATGTCTTTCAGGTGGCTGTCTGATCTCCTTTATGCTTTTCCCCATTCAAATCATTCCCAAGGTGCTGCAAAAAATCAGGGAGGACAAGACTTAGGTGGTGTTGATGATTCAGGGATGGGACAAACGTCCCTGGTATTCCATTGTGTTGAGGTAGGCCCACATTAGTCAATTCCATGGAATTTGTAACCATCTGGAAGTCTTCCACTTCTGTTGGCCGTGCTAATGCACCTTCATGTTCAGGCATGGTTCTTGAAAGGATGAACCTGTTGGAGAAGGACTGTTTTTCAGATGTGGCTGATATGATTCAGCATTCCAGATGTTTATCTACCCTGAAGGTGTACTCTTGTCTTTTCATAAGTGGTGTTTAGTGAAAGGTAGCGAGTCTATATTGGTGAATCCAATAAGGGTTCTAGATTTCCTTTGAGAAGTTTTTTTTTATGTCTTGCTGTACCCACATTGAAGGCTCAATGGGCAGTGGTTATGGCTGGTAGAAGCCCTTATTTGGAGGAAGTGGAGTGTTTGGCAGGCAGGCTGTTGGGATCTTTTTCCTTGGAAAGACCTGGGGCCTTATTTATGAAGGCCTTGCACCGCCGGTACATCACTTTTTCCCATTTTAAAAGTGACGCACCGGCGGCGCAAGGCCTTCATAAATACGGCCCCTTGAGTCCAATGTTTAGCTCCTTCCTGGGATTTACCTTTGGTTTTGCCGGCTTTTCAACACTCCCCCATTCAAACCTTACGGAACTGCACATCTAAAGTTTCTGACCTTTAAGGTCATTTTGTTTGGTAGCTGTTTCATCGGTTACAAGAGTGAGAGAACTGAGTTCATTATTGAAATATGAACCTTTTCTGATGACTTTTTGGATCGATTGGTTTTCAGGTTGGGACCGAAATTTGTACCTAAAATTCCTTCGGAGTTTCATTCCATCTGAGATGCAGATTTTTTAATATGAACCTTTTCTGATGACTTTTTGGATCGATTGGTTTTCAGGTTGGGACCGAAATTTGTACCTAAAATTCCTTCGGAGTTTCATTCCATCTGAGATGCAGATTTGCCTTTTTTGTCCCCAAACCTCTCCTTTGGAGAGGAGCCTTTGTTACACCTTTTGGATGTGAAAAGTGCTATCATTGTTGGGCGAAAACAGAGTGGTGAAGGGAGGTGGATAACCTTTTTGTGAATTTCAGTTCAGTCAGTAGTGTCCAAAAGGCTTTTACAGCTATTTTAAGTAGGTGGCTTAAGCATGCAATTGTTTTTAGCATATGATACTCAAGAGAGAGAGAGTTGATCTCTAATGTGCAAGGTAGATCAAAACGAGGTGTGTCTGATTTAGGGGCATGCTTTAAGGGGTGTCGGTTGAAGACATTTGTAATACGGCTACTTTGGCATCTCTGCACATTTTGATGAACCATTAATGTCTCCAGTTGGGAGGTATGTCATTTTCTGATGTTGCTTTCTCATTGCTGAATGCAGCGGCAGATGTTAATATGTGAATTTAACATAATATATAAGAAATGTCACAATTGTATTTATTGTCATTAAAGTAGTGTATTGTTTGGCAATCTTGTCTTGAGCACTTCTTGCCTATGCAGTCATTGAAGCCAATCTCTGCTTTGGTGTCAGCTCACTAGTAATGACTGGGGCTAGAAGGAAATGCTCTGGTTACTTTCTGGCAATCTTCATTATTCTGAGTCCAAGTCTTCCTTGTCACAGTCAGGGTTCCCATCCCCCATCCAAGGGAATGTTGGCTTTAGGTTGGAGCTTGGAATTACAGGAAGTGGTGGGTGTCTACTTCTTCCTTATATCGGCAGCTAGGGACAGGAAGTAAGCCATCTTGGAGGGATGAGAAACTAAGAGCTGTGATGTTTTGTCTTTGGAGGTTCAATCTCACTAGTAATGACTGGGGTGAGGAAGACTTGGACTCGAAGTAATGAAGATTATCGGTAAGTAACAGGGCTTTACTTTTTATATAGTGTATAACCACAAAAATGATGAGATATCCACAAATAGATGGGAATACAAGATCAACATTTATATCTCATTTTATATACAAATTTTGTTTGTTACACAATATGTACATGGCACAATAACCAATCGACATGAACTTCCCTTTACCCAATCTCTGAGCATCTTCATATGCCATCAATATGGCATGGTCTTTAGTTACTACTTCACCAACCTCCCCTCAAACAGATCTAACTGTTTTGGTGCTTCCTGACCAGATGTGTGATAGAGGCATGATTGGATAAACCATACGTGCCTCTACCACACAGTTTAAACCACAAATGCATCTTAATCACGCATTTCTTTACCACGTAATTTCATGGTAAAGGCAAGAATGGTAAAGGGGTATGAATGGCTAACGTTGTGACCCCCTCACCTGCCCTAAGCTATAAACTGCCCCCACCCTGTTTCCCGCCCTGAGGTAAAAATAAACTGACCCCCTCCCATCCCCCATGCTGTCCCTAACACTTAAACACTACCTCTATGTCCTCCCACCCCCTTGCGCTGTTCCTAATACCCTAAGCTCTAATTTAAAAAACTACCCAATCCTCCTGAGCCCTAAAAACTACTCCAACCTTCCCCAACCCTGAAAACGACCCGACTCCAAGGCCTGAAAACGACCCGACCTCCCCAGCCCTGAAAACTACCCGACCTCCCCAGCCCTGAAAACTACCTTTGACCACTCAAGCCCCGAAAACTACCTCTGACCCCTGAAAACTAATGCAGCCCAGAAAACTGCCCCCAAACCCCAGCCATAAAAACTAGCCCGAACCCCCACAGACAAGAAATCAAACCAAGGCCCCCAGCCCAGCAAACTACCCCTGACCCCCCGTCCAGAAAAATACTCCTGACCCCCTACCCAGCCCAAAAAAGATGCCCCGAACCCCCAGTCCGGAAAACTATCCCCAACTTCCCCAGCCCATAAAACTACTCCATCCCCCTACCCAGCCCAGAAAACTAGCCCAACACCCCCAGCACAGAAAACTAAACCGACCCCCAGCCCAAAAAACTAACCCTGATACCCTTCACAGAAAACTACCTCTTACCCACCCCCTAACCCACAAAACTACTCCCGACCCTCCAGCCCAGAAAACTACATGTACCTCACCGCGGCTCTCTTCCTGAAAAGGTCTTCCTGCTCCCGTCCCCAGCAGCTAAACCGCTCACTGCCTTCAACATGCATATGCATGGTTAAGGCAATCTTGGTTTCGCTTGTGTGGTCGGAACACTTGTAGGTAAGACCACGGTGTTCCGACTGTTCCCCTTCCTGACCTACCTCCTCTACCCCCATTGCCCAGGTGAAACTCCATTTGCACTGAGCCAGCTTAAATATATGATCCATTGTACTCCAATATTCCACTACTTCTGCATCATGTTTCTGCTACTGTGTCCTCACTATCCCTTCTCCTTCCGTCATATTTTGCCCTGTTTGAAGTCCCACTGCCTCCTAGCTTCTACCATGGTCATGAATCACCTCACATGACCTTCTTCTGTCCACGACTTTTACTGCTCAGCTTCTTTTACAGGCACTCTACTACTTGTTGCACTGTGCTGAAGATACGCCTTATTTTCAGCCAGTAACTAGCTAATATCCTGATTTAAGCTGTCCCTTGGTTTTAAGTTTTAAAAATATGGGGCAGATGTACTAACAGGCATTTAGGAAATATTGGGAGCCAACTGCACATCAAATTAGTGTGACCTGTGTGTCATTTTACAATGCAACCTATTTGCTAATAGCTTGCCTCACAAAATGTCCAGCCACAAGGATTAGCAGGACGACCTGTCTAATGAATATTAAATAGGCAGGTCACTATATGCAGCCCCTTCTACAACTGGTATGAACACAAGAATGGTGGCAGACCACCATCCGGCATTCACAATCCCAAATGGTAAAAAAAAATGTAGACAGACAACGTTACTTGAAGGAACAGGTACTGCTTTAAAACATGTTTCCAGTTTGGCTAGATATGAGGGGAAGTTGGCAATGGTTTCCTAGTAAACTGCCTACTTGCCCAAAGGACACCACACACTACTGCACAAACCACTGGTACATTATTTTGCAAATTGTGGAAAGGAGATGTCCCCTCCTAATTGTGATTTGGAATGAGTTGCAAAACCCCTTTTCCTGATTTGGAAAAGGCTTTTCTAAATCATAAGAAGGGTTTAGTATATTGTAAAAAGCCATTTTGCAGACTCAAATGGTATGATTTTACTAATCGCAAGATTTCCAACCACAAAACGGGTTCATATGTCAGGCACACAATTTCTTACCTAATCAAATTACATCAGGTAAAATTCCATTTATTTGTTAACTAAATCATGATATGTATGTTTTAGATGTTTAGCAACTATGATTAGATATGTATTTAATTAGATCATATAATAACATATTTGCACACACTGCATACTGTGCAGTAAAACACTTGGTAATAGTTTCAATATTTAAAGTGAGCCAAGGTCTGGTCAGCGGAGCGGAGGTTTCTTTTGGGGGTGTAGAAGGAGATTCTTTCATTGAGGTAATGGGGTCCAATGTTGTGGAGGGCTTATAGGTGTGTGTGAGCAGCTTGAAGGTCACTCTCTTTTCGACGGGGAGCAAGTGGAGTGCTCGTATATTGTAGGTAATGTGGTCTTGTCGTGGGATGTGGAGGATGAGTCTGGCTGCGGCGTTCTGGACAGTCTGAAGTTTGTGGAGTAGAGATTTGTTGATTCGGGCATAGAGGGCGTTCCCGTAGTCCAGGCTGCTGGTGATGAGTGCATAGGTGACGGTCTTCCTTGATTTAGGGGTGGTTTCATTTGAAGGTCTTGCTGAGTATGCAGAGGGTGTTGAAGCATATGGAAGCTGCAGCGTTGGCCTATGGGTCTGCCACATGAAACATCTTTATCCACTTTAAATCTACCTAAGAAGGAGATTGGCCATGTTATCCACCCTGCTCGGTCAGTCGCACTGTGTGTGACATCAAAGAATAGTAGCAGAAGTAACCAGGGCTGACCCACCAAAGGGTGTGACTGCAAGAACTAGAGTGAAAATGTGTTGGGAGCATGATCAACCAAAGAGCTGAGGAGAAGAGAGTATTAACCCTGGGCGAAGCACTACGCTACGCTCGCGGAGTTTGCGAAATTTTCGCAACTTCGCACTACGCGAGCGGCACGTAGCACAGTGTGAACATGCGTAGTGCAGCGTAGCGTAGTGCAGGGGTCATTTTTTGCTTGTTCGCGGTCCTGAACGTCATGTTCGCGACCGCGAGCAAGCAAAATGACATCCCAGCGAGATTCTCAACGCAAGGAGGTTAGATTTCTCATTGTGAGTGGTTGCGCATGCTCGCGACCGCTCTCAATGAGAAACTACCTGTTCGCGTTGAGAAAGCTGCCGCTCGAGTAATAATCTACTCGAGCAGCAGAAAACTACAGCTCGCACTGTGCAAGATGCCGTTTTCAATGCTTGCACAGTGCCGGATGCTTGTCCGCACTGTGCAATCATTGAAAACGCATCTTGCACAGTGCGAACATGCTACTACGCAGCTCGCGTAGTGCTACGTGAAGTTCGCGTAGTGCGAAGTGCACTTCGCGTAGCTTCGCATAGTGCTACTTCGCGAACTACGCCCACCCTTAGAGAGTATGCATCCAGAGCAGAAAAAATTAAAATCATCACATTCATTGGGTGTGTGTGAGACATTGTGTCCTTCCCAAATAAACAGTGTTGATTCCTGAAAGCTACTCCTAGTGTCAAGGACTGCCAAATATGTATGCTGGTCTCCATCATAAGAGTATTATCTCTGACGCAATTGTGCCCATTCATGGTATAATTCTGCCATAGCCATAATATGTTCGTCCTTGACTACTTTGGGCATACAAGTCTAGTAATTACATACTTGCTGCCATCACTGACAGATTAAGAGCATGACTGGCCTGCTTTTAGCCATTCCTGACAGAGTGGCAACCGCTTCTCCCATAACAATGGCCATAACTGATGTATGTTGGGCATCCAGCTGTGGCACAGTGGTAGCCCAGGTTTAATGGTTGGCTTTATTGGCATAACAGGGGCATTCTTAGTGTTATGTTGAGGAAACATGGCCTCTGATTCCAATACCAGGGTATTTGAAGCATAATTTGTCCATGAGAGGCATTTTTACATGGCGGTACTCAATGAAAACAAAACGTTGATGTTTAGGGACTGTGTATTTTCTAACAATGAAACTGATTTGATTTTTAAAGGAAAAAATTATGCTTTTTCAGAAAATGTTTTTCTTCTGGAAAATTGAGTTTGATTGCTCAAAGTGGAAAGGGATTTCGATAGAAAAATATATGTATTTTCAAAAACTAATATGCTAATGACGACAAAATATTGCAGTTCTAAAACACATTTAAAGTTGTTTGCTGAGTGATAATTCAATTTGAGTTGGGGAGACTTACTGCTGTGGTAATACCCTTTGTGGCACACAGCATGTGATGATTTTAATTGTACTTGATTACAAGCATTTAATATTGATAAACGGTTTTCTAGCATTCTGCTGATAACTTCACCTGGAATTTGTGGGTGGTTACTACTGATAATTGTGCTTAGGGTGGTCATAGTGTAATGTTAATACATATCATCAGCATTTGACAGTGATAAAATATGCTTGTAGCTCAGCAGGACTTTCCTTGAGCAGAATTAGCTCTCACTACAGAAAAGGTTGGAGACCCCTGTTCTAAACTCTACCTATCTATTAACCCTTAAACCTCCTCACTACCCCTAAACTCCAACCATCCCTCAAACCTAAGCCTTTCTATGCATATACCCCACCTATCTCAGATCCCTTAAACAGTAGCACCACCCCTAAACTCAGCTCATCTCTGAACCCTAAAGAAAATAAACTCTCCACCCCTAAAACACTCATTCATGACCCCTAAAGTCCCTCACCACCACTAAACTCCCCCATCTCTGAATCCTAAAAACCCTTTCTACATATCAACTCCATCTATCCCTGAAACCGTAAAACCGCGTACCACCCTAAACTCCACTTAATCCTGAACACTAAAAACCCTTCACTACCCTAAAACTCTACCCATCACTGAACCTCAAAAACATTCATCAGCCCTAAACTCCACCCATCTGTAAAACCTAAAACACCTCAACATCCTTAAATGCCACCCACTTTTGAACCGTAAAAACCCTCACCACCCCTATACCCCATTCATCCATGAACCCCAAAAACCCTCACCATCCTAAATTCCAGCCATGCCAGATCCCTAAAAAACGTCACCAATCCCTGAACCCTAATAAACCCTCATCACTCAAAAGACCACCCTTCCCTGAACATAAAAACCCTCACTATCCTTAATCTTCACTCAAGTGTGTAACTTTGGATGTTTCCTTAAAATTATCTTTCCTTTAAAATGTTTCCTTTCATTTTTGATTTGTGTTTGTATTTCTTCAAAATTGTTTTTCCTTAAATTGGTTACCATGATTTGGTTTCTTCCACACTTTAATAACATTAATGTTATGCGCGTGCCCATGAAAGTTCATGCTCAGGCATCTGGATAAATAAACCAAGTAATCACAGCTGTAGGGATGGGAAGCACTTTTTTTACGTAAGCACACAACATCTTCCCAATCAAAATATATAGTTCTGGCTCCAAACATGTGGGCAGAGCCAATGTCTCTCTCTAATGATGCTCAAATAATTGTCTGGCAGCAGCTGCACTGCTAAACCAGACCATAAAAAAGAAGGTTTGGGCTTGACAAAAGGGTTTAATGCCAGGTCGAAACGGCAGTTTAAAACTGCACACTCAGGCTGAAGCGGCAGTCCTGGAGACAGGCTTCATAGTTCTACTCTGGTGTGTGGCACAATGAGTGCTTCACCCCACTCGTAGCATTTAATTTACAGGCCCTGTGGTACAAGTGAAACCATACAATCGGTACTTAAAAGTACATTAAATGCGCCAATTAGGAGTATTCCAATTCTAGCAAGTTTAGAAAAGAGAGTGCAAGTACTTTACCAGAGTTTGGCAGGAGTAAAGTGCACAGAGTCTTATGGCCAGGAAAAACGGGGTCAGAAAAGAAGACCTACATCTGGGGGAATACCAACCAAGAGGGTAATTTACAGTGCTCAAGTCCAGAAGGGCAAGTGCTACACTCATCCAAGATTATTCTTATGTCATCAGCCGTGGCAAGACGAGCTGGTTTGGTTCCATGAAGGGGACAGAAACCAGCTTAAGTGCTGTCTAACAAACTATTTCCTTCAATAAACAGGGAGAGTAGTATATTGATTTCCTTTTCAATAATCTTTGTAGGCGAAGAAATCAAAGATTCAGACTGAAAATTATTTAGAACCTGAAGGTTAGCAGAAATAATTGTTTTAACTGAGGTATTACAAAAGCTTCTTACATAAATCAGGGATGCGGCCTGCACCAGAGAGCACTTACAGAAAGACTGGAGAATTGTCACAATTGTACAAATGGCTTTAATGACGACAGTCTTGTAAACCTCCTAAAATGGCATCTTGGGGTATGCACCTAAATCATGTGAAGTTGAAGGAATATTACTGCAGTTTAGCTTCTTGACTGTGTACTCATACTTGAGGCATAGTGAAGGGTGTTAATGGGCCACTGATATTTTTGAAGCACAATATTTAAAAATTGATAATCTGATACCATGCAATGCATGCAGCTGCTGGGTGATTACCAGCCCCATTTCGGAAATGTACAGCAGGGCAGGACTGGGAACCTGAAGCTACTCTGGCAATTCTGTCGGACAGCCCCTGTAAGGGGGGGGGGCGTGCAAGTGTGAAGCACTGCTGCTTTTGCTACTGGAGGCTGATATTGCAGCACCACTTGAAAACCTCCCCACCCTTCCAGCCTCCTGGGGAAACACCTGACTCCCACTACGGCCAGTCCAGCCCTGATGTACAACTTCCCCCTGCATTCTCACTTTTATCCTTTACCAACTAGACTGCCCACAAAACCTCAGCAAAGGCCAGTTGCCCATATGCTCCCCACCTCCTTAGACCTGATGCCCACACCGTCCTGTGGGTAGCCACTCGCTCCCTGAATTTAGTCTGCTCACCTCTCTAGATTCTTTTTCTCTACCTACTTCTTTGTCAATGCTATTCCTTGTGCATTGGTGTGTGCTGATAACAGGATGTGTAAAAGAGCATGACAATGTGTGGAAGAGATAGAGTGTGTAACATTCAGTGTGTGAGACCATGAGAGTGAGAAAGCACTCCACATGTCTGGCCCTCTACTTAACCTCACAGTGATTACTTCTCGTAATTCTTTTGGGAACTCTCTACTTCCACCCCCACTGTTGTACCTCTCTGGGACTCTCATTAGGACTTTTTTTCTTACACTCTACTGCTGCATCTTCATGATGCCACTGGTTTCTATGCTATGCAGATTTCTAAAGCACATAGCTACCCGTAGGCTTTCCGGCGCTGGCTAAAACATAGCGTTACTTCGGGACAAGTGGAGTAAACAGGGGGTCCATTAATGTTGATATAGCCATGCTTTTACGCTTTTTGGGTCTCACGCCTAGCGATGCACTGCGCAGCGAGAGTCCTTTTGTCCGGGGTTTTGAAATGGACCCTGGAATTGTACATGCTCGCGCGTGTGTTTTTTGTCTGGTCTTCTGCTATTGGGATTTCAGTGCATGTATTTTTTAAACAGACAACGCCATAGGCCAAAGGCAGGCGCATTGCTCCGCCCATGGCCTATTGGTGTCTGTTGCGCGCACCAAAGCCCATGTGGTTTCAATTATCGTGCCCAGACATGGGCACAATAATTGAAAACATATGGCTCGCTGTAGCGCGCACCACTCGCAGGTGTTTTTTAAAAAACATTTTTCTGCCTTGCTTTCTCCCGTACAATGCACCCTTTCCTCCCTGTCTCATGTGCACCTCCCCCTCCCCCGTACACTGCCCCCTTCCTCGCGTGTACGGGGGAGGGGGTTAAAAGGAAAACTCCACAGAGCGGTGAGTTTATTTTACATGTAATGTCGCCGACAACGACACCTGGTTTCACACTGCCCCAGACTTCACGCACTGCCCCTCTCACAATGCTGGAACGCAGACCCATCCCAGAAAGAATTAAAAAACGAAACAAGCGAGAGCAGGGAGCCCAGAAGATTGCATCTGTTCCTCATGGTCATGACCCTCAGCCCCGGGCTGCTGTATCATCCAGTCGGGAAGCCGTACCCCCAAACCATCCAAATATCACGCGCGAGCCTCGGAGCGAAGTGCCGGCGTCCACCGCAGAAGCAAGCAACTAGTGGCGGCCGCGCTCTGAGGCACTTCATATCAACCAGGCCCACGGGCTATGAAAAGGGAGAATTGTTTGGAGTCAGGGATGCTTTCTTCCCAGCCTTCCTACCACGCGCGCAGCCTGTTTTACAAAGCCGAGAGTCCCAGGGCTTGGGAAGCGCCTTTCCTTCCCACCCAAGCGCTTACCACCACAGCGCCGGCTGTCACCCTTTCCTCCCTGCCTAGTGTGCACTGCCTCCTCCCCCATACACTGCCCCCCTCCCTTGTGTGCACTGCACACTTTCATCCCTGCCGTGTGTGCACTGCACCCTTTCCCTCCCTCCCTCGTGTGCACTGCACTCTACTTTTTCTCCCTCCCGTGCACTGCACCCTTGCCTCCCAGACCATCATTTGATTCATTTTTACAGAACATGCCACGCGCCTTGATTTTATGCACATCATGCTTGAATTTTAAAATTGTGGCAGCGTCTTTGTTTTCTTGTGCGGGGCTCGCCAAAAACAACTTTTCCAAAACTGTTTTGTTAATTTTTACCAGGGTGCCATGCAGCGCTTTCACTTCAATAATACCACCTACGTGCCTTGCTTTTTTGTTCTATAACGTGAAGCCAACACTCCCGCTTATTACTGGAATCTCAAGCACCCACCTCCTCTACTGCAAGTATACTTCAATCTAATTAAAAACATTTTTTACTATTTTTAACGTGTTCATAAGCCTGTATCGCTCTTGTGTCACAGTGTTTAGTTTTAGTCTTAATAAGTGCTTATCCTTCGTAGAGCTGTTTTAAGATATTTGCTCTTTCATGTTACCCAAGTTTCAGAGTTGCCACCTTGCTCCCTCTTATGCAGTCTTTCTGCAGCTCTGCCCCTTGTTCATTTATGTTAACACCCATTTTAGGTTGCTGCTCCTTGCTTCGTCGTGCTACATATGCTGTCATCAGGTTTTTTTTGTTTACAAACTCGCGAGTAAAACAAAGATTGTCATTTACAACGCCAATATCTTTAACTTGCACAAATGCGAGACCTATTGCATTGCAAATGCTTCTTCTATAGTGTGATCGGTTGTTAAGACATCTTAATTCTATGTGCAGTGTGCTCCAAAGTTTGGGAATGAGATATAAAAAGGACCTACCGCTCCATCCCTCACCTCACACTTTCCTGTCTCACTGATATGCCCCAGTGTATGGGTCACTTACTCCCCTCAGTACCACTTCTATTACTATCTGCACTCCTATGAATCTCTGTACCAGGTCACCTTCTGCCTGACACGATCTTGATTCACATCTCCATATTATTTTCCTTTCCATCTTTATACTCTACTATCCCACCTCGAACTGAATCTCCTTGGCCCCCTCAACCTGACACTGTCTCCTGAACTGATGTCACTCTCTCCCCTGCTTTGGGAGTGAACTTTTAACCCAAAGTCAGCAAACTATTGCTCTGGCAGTGCTTAATTTGACCCGGTGAGAGACAACGGCACTCATTTTTGGGGACCAGCACTTATTTTTTCTCACCTCACATTTCCCGAGAGCACGAGATGAAAGACACCCGAAGGGAAAGGAGGAGGAAGAAGAAAACGGTGGGGAAAAACCTCTCAAAAGGAGAAAGATGGCACCTGCACGAGTGAGATGGTAGTGGTTTAAAGAGACAGGAGGTGGGCTCAAGGAATGCTGCCTTATTATTTGGCGAGCTGACATTTAATTGCAGCCGCGCAGGTTCCGCCCAGAGTTTTGGGCACCAGCACTCATTCTTTTACAAATTAAGCCACCTGTTCTGGTATTGAAACCTGTGACTTCCATGTCACAGGCAGAGTTCTACAGTAGATGCATTAAAACCTATGCTTCTTTTTGGGGGATCTGACCTGCGGAGTGCACCTACAAAGCACTACTCTTCACCAAAACATTATTCAGAGATTAGGTGCATGCGGACCAAATCTCTACATATGTTTTTTTATGACTGAACAGCGGTTGGTCCCACTTTCAGTTCCTGCACCACTATCCTTGGCATCGTTCCTAAAACCTCTGTAAATATGGCGAGTGGAGAATTCATAATGAAACCAGTAACCCTCTCGAACCTCAGCTGCATAGCCACAACAAACATCACGTTCTCAGAGTGCTCAACCGATTTTCACTATAGTTCTCTGACACATACCGAAAAACCACATCAACAACACTCACCAACAAAAAGACTAATTCCTTTAACCAACTAACAAAAAATTCTCAGCAGGTGTGTTATCCGATTTCGTAGCTTTACAAAACAACTCAGCATTCGATCTGTGTAAAGGCACGAAAGTATTAAAGAAAAATGCCCGCTGGTTTGAGCCCGTCTTCTCTTGCCACTTTATCTTTCCCTTCTGCTGTGAAGGCTCATGGTGTGGCTTTGTTTGTGTGCTTTTTAGTCTTTCTAAACTGCACGAGAAAGAAGCGTGGAGCAAGAAAATCTTTCAAATGTGCTGGCATAGGGAAACGGGTCTCTGTTTGCAATGAAGGGCTCGCAGTACAAATTCAGTGGTGCATTTTAGAAGTAAACCAAATTTAGCATATATATAAAAAGAAAACCATGTTCGTTTTAGCCTTGAAACATGCATGGTTCACGCTTTCCAAGAAAGTCATTTTAATTTCCATTTGCAAGTGCAACTTAATAAAGTAAAGAGCGTGTTTTGATGTATAAAAAAATTCTATTAACGTAATCGATAACATTGTGTTGTTCGTTTTAAACATAAAGCTTTCATTTACAGTTGATTAAAAACGAAGAATTTATCTACAAAAATCAACGCCAATACAACCACCTTCCGCAACTGGTATCACTTGACTGAGCTCCTGGCGCCAGCTTATATACCTTCTTCCCGCGAGGGTGGAAGGTACCAAGTGGGACCAGAGGGGCGTGTGAATTTATTTAATTTGATTTTGTTCACAGTAAAATGCAAATACATATATTTTGTTATATCGCCGTGTATGTATTATTTTATGCTATTATTTAGGCAGTTATAGATTACGGAACGCTTCTAAAAAATGGAAAGGTCTTTGAATTTTGTTAAGCAACCCGAGTGGGGGCGGAGGGAGCAGGAGGTATAAATTCAGTGTGATTGTGTCAGTTGGAGCGAGTAGTCGTATTGTTTAATGTTTTCTGGAGTTGAGTGTCGTGTGGGAACTAGATGTCTTTCTTTCGTTCCCTTCGCGTCACTATTTAAGTTTTAGCTGTGGATCTGCGGACCTTCCCCCTGACTGTAATGTAACCGGTTGTGCAATTTCCTCAATAAAGGTTTTCAAAACCCCCCCCCCCAAAAAAAAAAAAGTTATATCCAAAGACTGTTATTAAACAAATAAGTTGAAACCTTTGTACACTCAATATGTTTTGTTTTAAAACACATAACCCTGCGAGGTGATTTTCTAATTTTGTTAGCGGTTTGAATTTTTTTTTATTGTAAGATTAAATCTTTTTTATTTATTTATATATTTACTTTTCTTAAAGTGTTGATGTTCGAGACTGGATTAGATATTATGTTTTGGTTCTACAGAACTAAATTACTCATTATTTGTCTGTGGCAAGAGTGCCATGTTAGACAAAGCAAGCTAAGAAAACCGAGCCTTATCCGCGCCTCAGATAGAAAAATTCAGCTATAATCCAAGTTCAGAGTCCCTTGGGCCTCAAAATTCTAGAAATGTTGCCCATTCGGTACTATTGATAGCCACACCCCTGATTTTTTTGTGTCTTGTATAATGAAGGAACATTTTTTTTTTCTATGCAGTGCACACTAATATGAATGAGCAGAGCTGCATCTACTTTTTATGTGGGGCACAAGAATAACTTCTGTTCTTAACACAATGAACACTTAGAATATTCTCCTATTTTTAATAAATGGACTTTTTCGAACAGCCTGTTTCTAAGCTTGCGTCATCCACTATATCACACCAAGAGCTCGTCCTGGAGTTATCTATATGTATGTATGTACACACAGACAAGGAGCGAGAGATATGTGTTACATGTTATCATTTCATTTTATTTATTTTTCTTATTTTCCAGAATTCTTGATGCTTTTACTAGAATTGCAGCTCGTTCTTTGTGGTATTTTAGTTACATTAACCAGAGTTGGGGTTATTACCTTAATATGAATGTTCTTACACTGCTGTCTTGTCCCTGCCAAAGGACTTATTTTTGTCTTCGTTTTAAAGAAAACTAGTATTGATCCAGAGCTGGATTTGCCAGCTAACTTTATGCTATACATGAAGAGCAGCATGTGAACAGAAAATGATCAAAATGGCAATTTACCTGATGTTTAGTGTCGTCGGTTTCTCATCTTTATGAGAAATGGCTGTTGCAGACAAGCTATGAATCCAAAGCAACTAGAAGTCTTGTTTTGACTTCCACATCAAACAACCAATATGGTTTCTGGGCAAAAGACTAAACATTTTTTTCACTATACAATTAAAATTGCGGAGTGCAATGTTTCAATATCTATTTATGTATGTGTAAAAACAGAAGTCAATTGCGAAAGTCTTAATTTATTATCTGCCATGTCACTCCCATCCAGAATGAACTGCAGTGCCACTGAAAGCCCCACATTGTAAAGACTTTCGACCTCATTTAGAGTTTGGTGAATGGGATACTCTGTCACAAAAATGACGAAGACCCCATCTGCTGTATTACAAGTAAATTATGTCCTATGGCACTGTTAAGGTGGAGAACAGGATATCCATCATGGTTTTGACAGAGTATCCCTTTCTCCAACCTCTAAATCAGGTTATATATATCATCTACAATGCAATGATGCCATCAACCTCATATCTCAGAAGGGCAGTGCAGAGCAAAATGCCATGACATTTGCAGGCCAGAAATCAAGATTTGCAAAAAGGAAAATACCATGGGAATCACCTTCTCTGGCCATGCACCAGATCAGATTTGTTAGTTTTCAGAAGTGAGCTAAAACTCCTCTCCTACAGGGGCACCTCAGTCACCACTGATCAGGAATCTCCCAGGTTCTGCTATTCCATTGCATGAACTGGAAAGATAGCTCCATCTTTTAAACTTGTACACTATTCCATGGCATTTACTCTGCTCAGCTGCTTCCAAACTATATTTGACTTAAACAAGTAAATGCAACTCTATGAGAAATTGGGTTGTTGCCTGAGTGGGGTGCTAACTTGACTCAAGCAACAGCCATAATCCCTTTCAGAGTGAACCACAAAAGTCACTAAATGAACCTATGCTTAACCCTGTGGGAGCTTGGCACAAAAGCAGCCCAGCATAGCCTAATTTAGAGGCAATGTGTAAAGTATTTATGCAGCACTTAAAACAGTAATAGAGTGAAAACACAACCCAAGAAAAATCCCACTATAATTTAGAAAGATGGAGTTCATTTTTATAAATAAAATGACCCCAGATCTGAATAATAACCATACTTAGAATGTGTGGATTTAAGTTCCATCAATGTCTGTGAGCTGTGGTCCCTTTAAAAGAGTCAAGATTTGTTTACCCTTAAGTGTTGAGTGACTACTTGTTTCATTAATGTGATATGTGTTATTTTAACGTAACAGATCATGCTGCAGTCAGTCCAGGAATGCAGTGCTGTTGTGTTATGTTTCAAAATTCCTCCCCAATTGAGAAAAATAAAACAACAAAAATCCAGTCAGAACTAGAGTTATGAATTTCTAGAATTTAAAGTGGCACCAAAAGAAATCAAAGTGCCAACCACAAACATCTTGTTGCACCATGTCTGTGTCAAAGTTGAAAAATGTGGCTGACCGTGAGTTGGCTACAGAGAACCCCCAGGATATTGTGCCTTGGATTATAAAATTTAGCGACATGAATATGGGAATTGTTGGGCATTTTTGTGGCACTTTATGTAGCAATCAATTGAACACCAAATGCAAAGGTCTTATTTTTATGAGGTATGTTATAAGATGAAAGTTTACACCAAAGCACTACGTTGAGTATTTATGCTGCAAGATGTATCTACTGTATGCATCATGTAGTATTTATGTTCACATTACTTTCAGCCTGAGCCCTGTGACATCTTTACCTAAAGAGTTGTGTACATGCTTTTGGAGTATACAATTGTAATTCTTGCCAATGGGAAGGCCTATGTAGATTTTGTGTATTTACAATTTAGACCATTTGTTTTGGGTCAAGGGCTGCATAAATTGCATAAGCCTGTTAATTAATAATGCCCACGGAACCTGTATGCTTTTCTCCGTAGGTTTTAATCTTGGCCAAGTATGTGAAATTATTCTGAGAAGTCCAAATCTAGCCCAATATCGTGTTGCTGATTTATCATGCAAAAACAATGCCCGGACGGATTGTTATGAGAGGGACCGTCGTCTGGCTGACAAAATAATTTTGTAAATTATATTGCTCCTTTAAGCCTCTGCAGAACTGGTCACACAGTCCTTATAGACAGCTGCAAGCTGTGAAAGGACAGGAATGCAGTGAGCCATCCCACCGCAAAAGAGGTCAGTGTTGATCAGCCCTGAAACTGATACATGTACTGCTTCTGGGCCTACATGTACAAAGTAGAGGCAAAGCTCCTGATCCAGGAGTTCGCTCAAACCAGGGATGGCTGAATAAGCACCCCTCCTTGGGTTGGATGCAGGGTCGTGCAGGATTTAAAAGGGGCATTTGTATCAAGAATCTAGTGCCTGGTTGGTCCTCCACCATGTACTTTCCCACCTTTTTCCCAGGAATCTTCAAATGCTTCATTAAGCTTGACTTTCATCATCTCCCCCATTCTTCCTTTTCTTTTTTATGTGCCAGAGTTAATTTAGCCACTGCAGTGGTCTCTAGAAATGGTTGCAGTGACTCCAGAATGAGGACTGAATTGTTTGTGAGGTTCATGTGGAGGTCATCTAAATAATCATACACCTTCATTATCACAGGTGTCTGACTCTGGAATAAGTCCTTCAGATTTAAAATGTTTTGGCATTTTTTTCTGCCACAATATCCAATTGAACTTTAATATAGTTATTTGGTCATTGTTGCAGATTTTCAAGGGAATCTGGGGGAGAATTGCTGAGTTGCATCTCAGACTAAACAAACAGAGCATATGCATCAAAGTGCTTGCAGTGGTATTGGACAGCAGAAAACGAAGAATTCCAGAAGGTACTGCAAGTGTCAGGTGCCATCTGTGGTTACATCCCATGGTTCTCAGCAAGGTGTTGCTTGTAACCACTTTTTGCTACTGTCTATGTAAAAGATTCACTAGAAGGACAGAAGAAAGCATTTATCTCCACAAAAGGCTTCCTAAATGACTCTCCAACAAGGTTCATGATGTGTGATAAGCAGGGGATATATATGGAGTTTGTATAAAGATTTCTTAACGCAGAGTTGTATGCCTTGAGCATGTAGGCTGCATTGTCTGTTTTAAAGGAAATAATGTTCTGAAAGGCTATATTGTACTCTGTGAGCATCCTCACTCCTGCTTGCGCGGCAGTCCCATGGCTGCAGTGGGAGAGGAACATTGTGTCAGCTAGGTGGGTGTGGATTTGACAGCCACTCTGTGAAGAGACCACCACAAATAAAACATTCAAGACACATCAGCCTTTGACATTGGGTGTTTCATCAAATTTAACACTGATCTACTGATCTAGCAGTTGTTCTTTCAGTTTGTTCTTGGGTCCTACATATCTCGCTGGGAGATAAAGTTCTTGAAGCTGATGACTTCCAGGTATTGCTCCAATACTCCGTACTCACTTGTGGAGAAACTTGCGCAGGACGGGCAAGTCAGTTTTGCTCAGCGTAATATTCAGCACTGTGCAGATATTGACCCACTCACTTATTTTCTGGTTTGAGGCACTGGCAGCTGTACTCTTTGTGAAAAGTAACTTCACAGTCATCTAACGGGTATATTCTGGTGAAGAGTGAGGGTCTGGCACACCTGCACAGTGCTTTGGGACTGCACATGCATATCTACTGTGTGCTTCCAGATTTGGTCCACCACCACATTGCACGCACAGCAAAACAGCACTCCACCATCAGCATCACATCACATCACTGTACTCTCTGTCCTAATCTGCTGCAGTTATCTGGATAGGTGGATGGGCTTGGTGCTTCAGCCTTCACAGTCTGCATAAACGTCTCCATCCTGCTTTTGGTAGGGTGGCTTGTAGCTTGAAATCCAAAAGATCTTTAGGGGTTGTGGCGCAGCCACGTAATCCACCTGCAAATATATTAGGTGCTATTTAATGCTTTTCAAAGGGAAAAAAGACAACACAATTGTTGAATGGAAAGGTAAGAAAATGTAGTGATGCAGTGATTAAAAAATGCACTAAACTCTGAAGCAAATCAAGGTAAAAAAATAAAAAGGTCTAGGTGCGGGTGTAAGATGGTTGTGGCATTACTGTCCTTGAGGCTCTGACCAGGAGGCCATGTAGCTCTTGGAGTCACTCTTGTCATCCTGAGTTCAAGCAATCAGTGGAACAGGGCTCAAGCCAAGCAGCAGGGAAGGCCTCCGAGGGTTCAAGGCCGACAGCAAAGCAGTCCTTCCAGGTTCAGTGAAGCAGTCTTGTGGCGTACAAAGCAGCAGGCAGTCCTCTGAAGAGTGAGTCTGATGGTCCGACTTTTATACCTGGTGCCTTCTTTGAAGTAGAAGTTTCTAGAGAATTCCTTTTGAACTGCTTGATGTTTCCTGTCTCCCCTGCCTAGCTCCAAGCTGGCTGCATGAACAATGCCGTGGAGACAAGTCCTTTGTGAGAAGGTAAGCACAGCATGACCAGTTGCAAGTGGGGCTGTGCCCAGCTCTGGTCCCCCATCCTGCCAGTGATGGCCCATCCATGCACACCTAACCCCTCTATTGTCTGAGATGAATAAACAAAGTCCAACAGCCAACTACTCCCAACCAAGTGACCCAGAAACAGGCTGCAGGCACCAAATAGTTAAAGCACATAAATGGCAACTTTCCCAAAAAGTGACATTTTCAAAATTGTAACTTAAAATCTTACTTCGCCATTTAAGAAGGTTTTAAATTACAATTTCCCAGACACCAAATATGAAATGTTTTTCTGTTCCTGTTTGAAATGGCCCTTTCTAGGGTGCTTTCCCCTGACTTTTTGCTTTAGTCTCTCCTGGTTTTCTGCTACTCTGTGGGCTAAATTTAGGACTTTGAGAGCTTTTGACACTGCCATTCAGGGCTAACTCGCTATGCTTCTATATACATACTGGTGATTAGTGTCTACATGATTGGCTGGTTTGAGTTAACTGTAAGTCCCTTTTCTAGGATTAAGACATATACCAAGGACATGTAACTCAAATGTTTCTCTGTGAGCCTGCAGCACTGGTTGTGCCACCCATAGAGGTAGCTCTTGAAACGTGCCACAGATTTACCTTGACGCAACCTGTGTGAGCAAATCACTGTTACTTGGTTTGGCATGTGAAAAGCTACTTGCCATGGTTCTGCATGTTTCGTTCTATATCCAAGTACTTCCTGGGGACAGGGTGCGGTGTTGGAAAGAGGTAGAGCATTTGCATGTGGGCACTAAATGTACAGGTAGTGAATGCCAACAGATGTTGTGTTCATTATTGTAGGGCCTGCTTCTTGCATCGCATTGAATTGACATGAGGGATCTGTGGAAAGGCTATTGAGCTGTATTTCCAACGTGCAGAAGAGTGGCAGTATAGTGTTTTGATATCGATAAGTTAGTCATGACGAATCATCTCTGGTGGTGTGATTGGATTCAACATTATTACATTGGAAATACCACTTTGGAAAAGTGGGCATTTCTGTGCTTGTGGCTCTGTGTGCCTTTCTCCAATCCACAGCTGGGTGCTGGTTGCTGGGGGGCAGCTATATCTGTGCTTTCCTGATAACACAGCCATAAACTAGGGGCTCAAGGAAAACTACAGACCTGACTCTGAGGTGCCTTCCTGGGATGAAAAAGAGGCGGGGGGGAATGGGCACCTGTCTGCATTCCAAGGGGCAGGGTATTGGCCCCACTAAAGATATTGATTAAGCCTCCTGGGGCAGGATGACAGACAGGAAACATTTAGAGAGGGACAGTGCATTTCAAAGGTAGCCTTTTAAGCTCCTGTCATCTTTAAAGGCCCTTGTGAGTATAACTACTGGGGCTCTGCCCTTTGGAGTTAGATACGCTTTGGGGATTGGAATCATACTAAACTGATTAGACGCTGGGACATCAACAAGATGAACTATTGGGACAGGAGGGACTGCATCTGGATTTTCTGCAGACTTGTGGTAGCCTGGGGCTTGTGTTGCTCTAGGAAGGGGACTATCACTTGGTGAATTTTCCCTGGATGTTGCTGGCCTGTAGCTAATTACCACCTCTCATGGCCCAGGTCTCTAAGCACTCTTCAATGGCTGGTTGGCTAGCTTCCTGTCAACGAGATCCCAGGGACAGAAAGGATCTCCCCATTTACACGAGAATGTTAGGACCGCACAGAGTGCAATGGAAATGGTTAGAAGTAATCGTCAGTTGGGACAAGAACTGTCCTGAAGTTTGCAGTAATCCCACTTTGCCGCGGAGTGTGCTCATAACGATTAGCGGCCCACCTGGGGTGCTGTACCGTGAGGAGTGCAGGGAAAGTTTGCTGAGTTACAGGGACCCAAGCTTAAAACCGAAAACCTATGCTAGCTCGGAATCCGCAGCATGTGGGGTTGTCCAAGGGGTGTTGGGGGAAGTTTGCTGAGTCCACAGGACCTGAACTTGCAGCCTGGGCTGCCCCGACCTCCAGATCAGGAATACGGCAGTGCCAGACATAGTGGCCTGTGTTGTCTGGCTCCCTCTCCCCGGACCCATTCAATAAGGTACGCCGTTGTTGAGTATATAGTGACTGGACTCGCAGGGTCTTGTTGCGTCTTGTGTGCACCCAAGGTTTGCTGCCTAGAGCAACTGCGGCTCACACTCTGCCAGAGGGGGATCTATTCTCCAAATTGGAGGCGTGCCAGCTTCCGGTGTCAGTCTTTTGCCTACAGGGGAGGAGGAGAAGATGATGGTGATCCCACATTCGTGAAGGTTCTGATTGGTGCCTGAGGACCTAATCTGGATGGGCGAGAACATGTAACTGTTTCCTTCCACTTTAGATGGTCCTGACTCCTGACAATCTAACAACGTGTTGCCGTTGGATACAACATGTATCGTTGGCTAGTGTAGTTTGAGTGGCTGGATTATGAGGTGTAGTCAAAACCTGTGATATCTTGACCACTGCAATGGCACAGGGTATGCAATATTGGGAATGTCCTGTTTTATGCTGATGTGTTAGTGGGAAATTGGAATATCTCTGAGCAGCCTGTATATATGTTTATGTTTATGTTTATGTATTTATTTTTGTATAGCGCATAAGTCACCATTCGGTCTCAGAGCTCTTGCTGAATCTAAAAGTTGGAGAGACGGGGGGCAGTGGACAGATTAAAATAGCCAGGTTTTTAGATTCTTACGGAAAGTTTTGTGGCTAGGGTCAGTTCTAATGGATAATGGTAAGGCTGTTGCTGTTGCTGGGATTGCTTGGATCATGTACACCCTGGGGGAAGTACGCACATGGGTGTATGTTGCTTAAGATACTGATTGGATAACGGGGTAGGTGAAAACCTATGACTAGTACAGATATGTTCATGGCATTCTGCTGCGAATTGAAGAGTTTGACAATTGCATGTGACTGTAAAGTATATATCCAATGTATATGTCGTCTTGATTTCAATGTGTGTGTAATACAAAGACCAGTGTTTTATACATACAGTGTGGGGTCTTGGAGAGTACACAGTGTGTTGTGAGGTTGGGGTAGTGAAAATACTTTACACTTTGACCCTGAGGATAAGCTCTGTACCAAGCTATTCAAGGTTGAGCACAGGTTATCATATTTGTCCCATTTAGGACGGTGGGTTTTGCATGGCTTCGATGCGTCCCAGCCAGAAACCGCTGGGTCTAACAGTTCTCAATCAAAGTTAGCACTTATTGAATGCAATAAGGTAACCCAATGTTATCCTGAAGGAGAGGTAGGCCTCACAGTAGCGAAAAACAAATTTAGGAGTTTTTCAGTACCAGGACATGTACAACATAAAAGTACATGTCCAACCTTTTAATTATAATGCACCCTGTCCTATGGGTTTCCTATGGCCTACCTTAGGGGTGCCATATATGAAAAAAAGAGATGTTGGCTTAGCAATGGGGTTATTTTGACACGTAATATTGCCATATTAAAACTGCATTCTGGCTGCAATGGCAGACCTAGGACCTGTTGCAAGGGACTACATAAATGGGTGGCACAATATGTGCTGTAGGCCCACTAGTAGCATTTAATTAATGGCCCGGGGTATATAGTATACCACTTTCTAAGGGAAATATAAGTAAATTGAATATGTTAATCAGATGTAAGCCATTTTTTCAATGTTTGAGGGAGTGAATACAAGCACTTTAGCATTGGTTAGCTATGTTAAAGTGCATGGAGTCCTTAGGCCAACAAAAACGAATTCAGCAGAGATCGGAGGGGTGGAGGCATAAAATGTGGGAGTGACCATACAGAGAGGGCCAAGTCACCAACCTCAATTCAGAAATAATTTCCTCCAACATCTTGTGTTGTCCTACAACCACCAGTTGCCAAGATGAAACTGTATCAGAAGATGTTCTTCACATTGTTCAGCATGCTCCTTGGCCAACCACTTAGTTTGTCCTCCATCCAATTACCCACTGTACCAAGCACCTACCCACATAGTAATGGGTAATGATTTAATTGCCTTTGAAATAAGTGAAGGTTATTTCCAGTGTGACTGTTCTGCAAGGTAGAACCTACTGCGGCCCCATCATACACAGTTATGGTACCACTTAACCAAATGAGCAGGTACCAGTTCAAAGGTTTCTGTCTTAAGTGAGCTTGGGTAAATCCTCATTTGCTTTAAAGGTTTTGCTCCTTGATTACTTTGAAATGACGAGAAACAGTCAGGACATTTCATGATAAGATCTTAAATTGACAAGGAGTTTGACATTCATGGACTGCATTAACCATAAAGCAATAGGAGAACGAATTGATGCACCGTCACTTTTGCTCAGCTTCATGAAAGACATAAACTTATAAAATATTATGCGCTGGATAGTCTAAATTAGGTCACACCTGTGCTTGTATTGCACAATCGCATAAAGTACAAAAAACACACACACACATTGGTCTATGTCAACCTTCACAAATCAGGTGGAAGCATGTAACAGCTATTTGAACAGAATCCAGCCTCAACCATCGCATTTCAATCCAGCTTAAAAACGGAATATGCAGAGTGGAGAAAGGGTGTATATGTTTTATTCTGAGCCAAGTATGTGTCTATATCTATAATCTCGCAGAAATCCCTTTTGTTCCATGACGATAAACGGATGCAAACAAAAAGTTAGAACAGAGACATTAAATGAAAAATCTCTCATAAATCACTATGCTTTTTGGCGACCCAGATATTGCACAAAAAATAACGTGGCGGACAGGACCTTAGCTCTGAATCTGAACTGTGTCCCAGTAGGTTTACCTGTTATCCCAGCGTTGGGTTTTGTATAATGGGATCTGTAATTGACAAGAGTTTGCTTAGGAGCGGCCACAGGATTAGTGTTTGAAAAGAGCTGCAGACTTAAAATACTCTGACCTAGATTGAAGACATGGAGAGCGATTTTCTAATCTTCCCCTTTGTGAATATGCAAATTAGGATGGAGGAATGCAACATATCTCTTTTTGACAATGTCACCTCCTTTATGGTTTAATAGTATCTCAAGAGAAAAGCAGTGGCTGCCTGAGTGCTGCTCAGAAGACATGATTTGGCATGTTAACCCAGTTTATTCTTCCTTTTGATTTTTTTGACATAGAACTTGTTTAACTCTTTGAGGGTCCCATTGAGTGTAGGGTAAATAGTGTATCTTCTTGATGGCATAATTTGATTTTATTGGTGGGTTTGCACTTTACTAGCAATCTTTGATCAGAAGGAATTGCCTGGCTTCATTATAGTTATATGTTTTACTTGGCGCCGTCATGCGTTGCTATTTGCATTTAATGTATACAACACATTGTGGCCATATTTTAAAATCAGGTGGGCCTGGTTGTATGAATGGTAAACGCATCCTATTTTGGGAATTTTGTTATATATGAGAAGCACAAAGAATGTCTTTGCCATTGAGTCCCTTCCATACATATGATACTGTAATGATCTAGCCTTTGTAATAAGTAATGAATGTACTAGCAGAGAATATCTTTCTTTACTAAAATGTAATTCACAAATAGTTGTACTGCTTAGTGAATTAATACATTTGCTGTGCCCTAAGTCACATTAAAATAATATGCAAGATAACTCATCCAAAGATTACCCTAATCCTGGATTCACAATCATGCATTCACAATCATGCAACCCGTTCCTGGTTTATAGACCATTGCCTGATGCCATCAAGGCATATATGGACAATTCAAAGAGTTTCCAATCTCTTGGTAATCACTTTTTGGAAGTCTGTCTGTTGGACCTGTCCCTTTTTGCCCAGTCACCACAGATTTGTGCCTTACTTTGCTTTACTTTGCTGAACCCGTTGTGTTGCCTTTTAGGACTCTCCACATTACTCCTGTTATCCAGTGGTAAAGTGGTTGCACTCTCCCTTGAAAACATTGTAAAATTGGTATACACCTGATTGGCCTATTTAATTCACAGATAAGTCCTTAGTATGTGGTACTATATGTACCCAGGGCCTGTAATTTAAATCTTACCAGTGGGCTGCAGCACTCATTGTGCAACCCACTAAAATAGCCCTGTAAAACATGTCAGGTTTGCCACTGCAGCCTGCAGGAAAGTATCAAACTGTCATTTCTACGTGACAAAATACAACTTTTGCCAGGCTTAAACCTTTCTTTATCATACTTCTAAGTCACCTCTAAGTAGGCCCTAAAGGTATGGCAAAGTGCCTAGCATTTAAAAAGTGGGACATATTTACTTAAGCTTTACGTGTCTTGGCAGGGAAAAACTCCTAACATTTGTCACTGTTGTAAAAAACTATCTCTCTCCAAGACTAACACTGGGTTACAGAGACCTAATATGAAGAAAATGTATTGCAGCTAAAACAGGGGAGTGATGATGAAACATCTGGGGGAATCCCACGACAGGGATGTCGGGTCTAACAATAGTGGACACGCAGGTGCAAAATCATAGAAGTGTTGCCATATGAAAGGTGGGTGTAGGTTTTTTGTGAAGGGTACATGAGGGTATGACATTTGGTATATGATGGTGGATTGTGGCCATATGGTGAGGGATGTAGACATTTGCTGAAGGGTGTGTAGGTGTAAGATAGTCAATGTGACCCAAGATATGGATTATACTGCGCTTTACATATACACATAACCTAACATGTGACGCTGTATGATGGTAGCATGAAGGTGGCTGTGAGGCGACGGTGGCTGTGAGGCCCTGGTGGCTGTGAGGCCTTGGTGGCTGAGAGGCTCCCGGTGGCTGTGAGGCTTCCGGTGGCTGTGAGGCCCCCGGCACTGGGTTTACTGAAGTAGATCTTTGATTGTTTTACCATTAGGTGTTGCTAGATACAAAATTCACTTATGTCATGCTTTGTGACACCTGATGGT
This sequence comes from Lissotriton helveticus, assembly GCF_964261635.1. Classification (NCBI taxonomy): domain Eukaryota; kingdom Metazoa; phylum Chordata; class Amphibia; order Caudata; family Salamandridae; genus Lissotriton; species Lissotriton helveticus. The sequence goes on from NC_136068.1 coordinate 851,225,561, forward strand.
ACATTTCAGTTTTGGCATATGCCAGTTTGACTGGCTTCAGCAGCTAATGTGTTCAAGAAGATTATGTCTTGACTGTTTATGGGCATGGACAACATTGTGTTTCAGGACGACATTTCGATACATGTTATTACACAAGAAACACTTAATAAAGCTGTGGTGAATGTACTTTCACTATTACAGACTTTGTGGTGTCACACTTAGAGAGGATAAATGCATTCTTTGTGTGAATAAGATTGATTATCTGGGGCATATGTTGTCGGGTCAAGGTGTCAAACCTAAACCCAGTATTGTTGATGGGATTGTGAAAGCACCTCACCCCACAGACAAGAGCGACAAAACTGCTGAAATTTAATTTCACAGTTTTTCACATTGCAAGAGGAAAGAACATTAGAGCAGACTTTATGTCAAGAATGCTATTTCTGAACAGGTGGTGAGGAAATGGTACAAGATGAAGTTGAACAAAGTATTATCGCTACTGTGGAAGATGGTATTATATGTCAGGATTTGAATGGATGGCATAAGGCCCTCAAAGGTGATAATGTTTTGAGTCAGGTCATGAAAATGCTGACTACATTAGCCAAAAGAAAAGTCTTTGGATTGCTCAGTTGCTGTCCTTTTGCAAAGTAGCAGAAGAGATATCTATTAAGAGTGATTTATTAATGAGATGAGGCAGATTGATTTCTCCAGGTTGTTTCAACTGAAGAATATTTGAATCTGTCCATTCTGTTAATTTGGGAGTAACTGTTATCAAACACAGGGTAAGGCATGATTATTGGTGTGCTGGTCTGTATATGGCAGCTGAGATGGCTGTGAAAGAATGTGTGCAGTGCTGTTACAGTGATAAACACTTGGTTACTTCAATGCCCCCCCCATTTCAGTCAAATGTCTGGGTAAAGTGTGGCAAAGAGTTGCTGTGGATTTTTGGGGTCTGTTTCATGTTTTGCCCAACAACATGAAATATTTTATTGTGTTGGTGGATCATCTTTCCAGGTGGGTCTGTGCCAAATACTAAAACGGGGATTTGTGTTTTTTTCAGGAAATATTTAACAAGGAAGGGGTATCAAGTAAATTGCTTATTAACAACTGTGTTCCATTAACATCTTCCAGCAAGTCAGAGTTTTTGAACAGATTACGTTTAACACATTTACGCACACATTTATATCATCCCAAGCCAATGGTAAAGTTGAGAGGTTCAATCTGGTACTGGTGGAGTGCATACAGAGTGCAATCAAATCTAGAGTTAACTATGAAACTGCTTTCAGGGAACTATGAAGGGCACACTGCATTCAGTGACAGGGGTGGTAGCACTTGAACTTAGGAGAGGGAGAAAAGTTACTTCATCGTTGAGTGCCTTCTTGCAAGTCGAAGCATTAGATCAGAAATGTGATGTGGAAATGCATGCAAAGAAGGCCAAGAATGCTAGTGATAATCAGAGTTTGGCAAGGCGCGGGAAAGAAATTAAATTAAGAGGCAACAGACAGAAGCAAATTTCACATTGGGGATTTGGTTTCATCAAGGATCTCAGTTTATTACAAAAAGGAGCTTCAAAATTCAGAGCTGCTATTTGTTTAATTGAAGTTAAAGGTCAGTCATTGCAAATGTCTAATGGTCAATGGTGGAATATGTCTTGTTTTGCAAAAACATGTGAGATAGATTTGTCCAATGAAAATGTATTAAATAATATTCAAAAGCTGTCGAAAATGGGGGATGTTGGCAGGGTAGATGTATTAAAGGGTCAGGATATGATCTGACGTAGAAGCAATAGAAACAGAAATTTCTTCTAAGTTTAAAGATTATATGTTTGTCTATTCCTTAATGGGATCAAATAGTATTTCTTTGTTGTATGTAGAATTTATTGTTTTTGTATTGTGATTATTATTTGTAGTTATGCACATTTTTTGCTTTTTGTTATTATGGGGAGGGGGGATATGTGGTGTCCTAGGGTTTGTGTTATAGTGATGTAGTAGTACTAGTAGACGTCCATTGGTTGTCTGTGTTCTCTAATGAATATATTCTGTGTAGCCTTGAATATGAGGGCAAGTTGGTGTTTTACTCTGGTCCCTTATACATGTATGCTGAGCAGCTGTGGATAACAATACACTTAAGAAGATATCCACTGTGTCTGAACATTCCGACTTCACATCTCCCCAACCGGTCTTCTTGCCAGGAGAAGAAAATTCCTCCCCATACCGAGACTAGGTCCCTCTACTGAGAGCAGTCATCATGCCTCATTGAGATCAAAGCAATTGATTGTCAGCTTTGGAAGAGCTAATGTAATATATCATCCAAAAGCTGGAGACAAGGAAAAGGTAACTTCCTAAAAGTTACTTTTCCTAAATATGTATTAAAAGTCCAACTTCACCTTTGAATTGTAATATTAATAAATATTAAAAAGAATGGCTAACTTATTTTTCTAGCAGGCCCCAACCCTAGATACAGGATGGAAATATTAATCTGTACTTTAGTTTTGTCATAGGATATCTAGGGCCTTCCCAGATAAAATAACTTGGTTTTTTTCACTGCAAAGACATGGTAAAATTACATTTCTATGTATGCCACTCTTAAGTACAATGCATCCTGCCTCATGGACTACAAGGCCTACTAGGGTTTTTTTAATTAATATTTAAAGGGGTGTTTTTTTCCTGTCAAATACAATTATTTTGACAGGTCTGGCTGCAGGTTTAAGCTGCAGAAGTCAGGCTGCCCTGGTAAGCCTTGAGTCATATTGTTCTTGTCTATTGGATAGCACAATAAGTGCTGCAGCCCACAGGTGACATTTTAACCTTCCCATGCATGCCATTGGTGTATTTTCCACACCATATACTATGGACTTATAGGAGAGCTAAGTATCCCACTCTGGGATTTGCCAATTTCTACATGCTTTAGGGGTCAGGGCACATACACCAGCCTTGAACAGCAGTGCCCCAGTGTTCAGAGTCTAAACATCCAGCAATGTGGGTGACAACTCCAGAAGGAGTAATGTAGTTATGTGCCAGTCTTGACTACAGAGGTGTGACTGCGACTCTGGAACATATATATTTATCCCACAAAACAATTATAATGAGTGATATTCACTAATCATATTAATATACTCAACTTTCATTGTTTATTACACAGTATTGCAGATGACATTGTTGTGGTGTAAAACATCATAAATGACATCACTTATGTGGCTGTCAATAACAAAGGTCATAATATAGGGGGATAGTATGGAGTAACAGACACTCTTGTAATACAGTACTTTTTTAAAACCTTTTCTATGGCATGACACACAGAAACTTCTGATTTCAATTTTGTAAGACAGGCTAGCATCGGGTGAACAGACAGCATGTAACCCTTGACCATACATTCACCAAAAGAGAGCAAAATATTGATCAACACAATCTTCTGATGGTTTTCAGCAGCCCTGTTAGCAATGACACATTGTAACAATTTAATGGGCTTTTCTTTTAACAAAATAGTCAAATATGTGTATTGTTGGTTCTTTATTCTTGTTATAGTTTAAAAACACTAAAGACATAAGATAACAAAAGCTGACACTTCTTTTCTTAAGTCACATTGCATAGTATGCAAAGTTTGCATTCTTGGCATGCATCTCCTCTTGTTAGCCATAGAAAGGTAGTGCATGACAATACTGTTTCTCTTTTGCAGCATGCAGGGGTGGCTTCTCTTCAGGGGCTCCAGGGGCTATCCTTGCCACCTGTGAGCTACCACATAATTCACCGAGCCCCTACCCTGCTTGTTATCATTTAATTGAGCAGTGTTCATGCAAATACAACTTTTATGTTTACATGAACTCTGCAGTGCAATGGTCAGCCCTCGCTGCCTCTCCTTCAAGCTCCTGTTGACAGAAGTAGAAGGAAGCTGAGCAGACAAAGCAGCTATAATAACACAACACCGTAGATGGATGTCTGGTTTGCGCATGTGATGGCTGTAGCAATAGCAGGATCCCCAAACACAGGAATAATCCTTTGTATTCATCAGGCATGCTCTGCATGCCTCAGGCAGCACAGTAAAACTGTTAAAGTTGGGCTGTCTGGACACACATCAGGGCATCCTTGAGGCCAATGAGGAGCCACACAGAGCAGCAGGAGCAGAATCCCCAGCACTGTCCCATTTTCTGATATGGCTGTGGTTCCAGTCAAATCAGGAAGCTGGGTGAGAGATTGAGATGGTCCAGATGCTCCAGTCTTCATTTTTGACACAATATTCCCACCAGCAAAATTGCCAGTACTTCAGTCACCTATCCACCTCCTTTGTGGGCACTGTAAGGGTAACAATTTCACTGCACCATCACAAGGTCATCAAATAGAAAGGAAAAGCCCCTAAACAAACCCTTCGTTTAGGGAATAGAGAGTGCTCAGCCAAAAAAAAGTGCAAAATTACCTGACGCCCTGTAAATTTTTGAGTCTATGCGTCCCTGCAATATTGAAATAAACTACCTCAATTTACATTTGATGTATGGCCGATGGGATTTAGTAATGATTATTTGGAGTATCCTGCATCCTGTGGCCAGTCCCTATTCCCCCAGTGCTCACGTCTCAGGTCTTCTGCTGGGGAACAGTCGGAACAACGCAGTCTAAACCACGAGTGTTCTGACTCCGCAAGCTAAACCATGCTTGCCTTAACCACGCATATGCATGTTTAAGGCAATGTGCGGTCCAGCTGCTGGCTGCATTGGATGGAAGCAGGAAGTCCTTGCAGCAAGATATCTGTGGTGAGGTAAGTGGGGCTGAGCTGTAGTTCTGAGGGGTCGTGTAGTTTTGTGGGCTGGTGGGGTGGGGCAGTTTTGTGGGCTGGGGGAGTTGGGGTAGTTTTGTGGGCTGGAGGAGTTGGGGTAGTTTTGTTAACTGGGCGGTGAGTAGGGGTAATCTTGTGGGCCTGGGGTAGGTCGGGTGTTTTGTGGGCTTGGAGTGGTTTGAGGTTGTTTTGTGGGGTGGGGTGGGTCGGGGTAGTTTTGTGGGCTGGGTCAGGGTCGTTTTGTGGGCTGGGGGTGGGTCAGGGTAGTTTTGTTGGCTCGGGGTGGGTCGTGGTAGTTTTGTTGGCTGGGAGGTGGGTTGGGGTAGTTTTGTTGGCTGGGAGGTGGGTCGAGGTAGTTTTGTTGGCTGGGGTGGGGTAGGTTTGTGGGTCGGGGGGGAGTCGGGATAGTTTTCTCAGCTTGGTTTAGGGGTAGTTTTTCGGGCTGGGGGGGTTTGCTGCTAGTTTATAGGGCTGGTGGGGTTTGCTGCTAGTTTATAGGGCTGGGGGGGTGGTGGTAGTTTTCAGGGCCCGGCGGCCAGGGGTAGTTTTCAGGACTGTTCGGTCAGGGGTAGTTTTCAGGACTGTTAGGTCAGGGGTAGTTTCCAGGGCTGGGAGGTCGGGGGTAGTTTCCAGGGCTGGGAGGTCAAGGGTAGTTTTCAGGACTGGGAGGTCAGGGGTAGTTCTTTGGGCTGGGGGAGGGTTGGGTTCGTTTTTTTCAATTATGGGTTAGGGTATAGGCCTCCGGGCAGGGGGGTGGGGGGGAATGGGCAATCTGGTTCGTTTTTAGGGCTTATGGGAGGGTGAACGCAGTGCATGCGCTTCTCTGCTTTGGCGAGACTCTATTGTTGTTGCTTTCGTTCGCGAAGGGAGACAAACCATGTGCGTACCCGAACAGGCGATGTGCACGTGCATGGCTTCTCCCACCGCGCGCTTGATTTATTACTGCTTGTCCGCTCGCTCCCTCTCTGCCTGCTCGCGGTTGCTTTAACTTTTGTTGGCGGCTCGTTTAGAAAAGCTTGTTGTGACGAAGACGAGGAGTGTAGGAAAGCACGAGCTCTGTGGCTGTGGACTCGGCAGGAAGCTGCTCCTCGTCATGTCTTGGCCCCCGAATGAGTGCACTTGTAACCTGATTTACCTTTTGAAACAAAACTCTGTCTCCGTGACGGCACTTGCCTTCAGTCTGCTAAGTTTGTTCAAGGAATGTGAAGCACCTGCAGCCGTCACAGCATGTCAATTACTGTGTAAAAGTTGTTGCGATCACGGACTACAAATAAAGAACAAGGGTCAGTCTCTGTTATTTTGCCTTTAATTAGACTGTGCTGTGCGGCGGGCTAAAGACTCTTATTAATGACCGAAAAACCGTGCATCACTGTTTTTCCTATCTTGGAGCCTTTAACCGCTTCCTTCGCCTCAGTTCTTTCCATTGCCACCTGTGCACAGCTGAAGTCCAGGTGGGGGGGGGCACTTACTCACACCCTCCACTTGCTATGGGGGAAACTCTGCCACTTTCCCAGATAGGGGTGGGTGGTTGTGCTCGCCACCGGTCATCCTTTCCGCACAGCTGGCTTGACATCTCGGTGCTCAGGTAGGAGCTGCACTTGTGCCCTCAGGCTGCTGACCTGCATCCGTCACGGCCACGTGCCCCTGTTCTGTGACAGTTTCGTACATAGTGGTACAATTACCTCATTCTGCTCTGTGTATGAGTGTTCATCTAGTAAACTAGGGGCAGGGACACTGCAGTACTACGGGTATTTTCATGGTTGTCATTCTGCTAGCTGAGGAATGAGTGCTCGCCCCACCCTTGGTTTTCATGTAACCTGCAGCTTGCGCTGCTGTGTGGCCCACTTTCTAAGTGGTCGTGTGCTGGGATAACTCCGTGGTCAGCTGGCAGACTCGCACGAGGGCAGTTGGATGGATAAACCAGCGTGGTTATTTTGGAGCGGTTACTGGTTGACTCCTTTAAACGGGGTGGTTTGGCCGGGTGAGTGGAAGCAGTGTTTGTGTTGCTCGTTGCAGCGCTGTTTGTGCGGGACCCGGTAGGAGGAGCCCGTGATGGAACTCTATTGCGCCTGCCTCTGAGGAGCTGTGAGGCCGCTCATTGCTGAGCTCCAGAGCCGGCAGCGCGCGCTGCGCACCAGGCACTGGGGGCGCAGCTGTGGGCTCAGTCCTCCAGCTGAGCCTCTCTGCCCCTGTCCGTAGGTGAGGCTCATCGTGCTGGGAACGGCCCTGCTCGGATACTACTGAGCAGTGCTTTAAATGGGCCGGCACTCACCGGTACTGAGTACTGGCACTTTTTCCTTTTCACCCCTTGAGTACCGGCACTTTTCCTAAAAGGGAAGAGAGTACCGGTACTCATGGAACCTGACTTCTACAAAGGCAGCGCTCATTTCATCCCTCAACCTTTAACGAGCACTGCAGGGAATTAATCAGGGGAGCACTTGTCACCCAGCGTGAGCTGCTTTGGAATTCATCAGGGCGGGTGTGTGTCTGCAAAGTGGTTATCTTTTCCATTGATCTTTCACGGGGCTGACAGGGGGGTACAATTAAATGGGTGGCGGTGGACCTCACTGTTCTGGATAGAATCGTGGACAGGACAGAACAAAAGAGCGTTGGCTAATGCTTTCACTATTGCCACACATCTGAATTGCCTACCACGCATGTGAATTGCCTACTTGCCTGCTGCTACTTTCTTTGTTTTTCTGTTGTTGAAAATGTTAGTTATCACTGACCAGCAGTGTCTATTTAAAAAAGTGGGTTTATGCTCCAAAGGACCCACATGTTAAAGCACCGCACACCGAGTTCACTACCTGGTGTGCTCACGTTAAAAGAGGTAACTGTCGCTTTCTATGTGGACAAACAAAGTGACGCTCTTCACAACCTCATGAATGGAGTGGGTGGGGTGAGAGCACTGATGGAAGAGCAGCATAGAAGAGTCTTAAATAGGCATTCATCTCGAGTTTGTTTTCCACAGCAGCCATTTCAAGAAGCAGGCAGATTTTAAAGATTCCCGAATATGTTGCATAATTTTTCCCGTGTTGTCCTTGCAATGATAAAGTAAAAAAATGAAATTCATTCTGTTGTCCTGAGGGGTGGTTACTAAATGGAGACAGTTGAACTCATAGTCGATATAGTGTGGGTTTAAAGCATAATTGAGGGGTGCAGAATGAAAGCTATTTGGAGCACTGTGTTCACGTGGGCATGTTTTCTGCAGAGTGCGTCCTTTCAACAAACTATTTGACTCGAGGAGATAGCTTAGGAAGGGTACATACATGGCTCTTCTGCGCGTCAATATAAAGCCAAACCCTTAAATGCTTGAACAATTCCCCCTCTTTTATCTGTCCCTCACAAAGGTCCTGTCCTGCGTACAGTGACATTCCCCTAAAAAAAGTGTGTATTTCTTTTTTGAAGGTAAAATGTGAAAGACGATGCCACAGACAGACCCAATATTCACTTTAATCGTATCATCAAAAAGAACTTGTTTTAGTTGCCCCGTGGTTTTGTAATTTGGTCCTCGATTGCAGCAGTAATGCCAGCAGCTTGGCCCCTATGGCAATGTCTAGGACATTTTAAAAGTCCAGAGTCACGTCGCAGTGCAGCCAGTCTGTTGGCTTCATTTGACCAGTGGCCCTTGATCAGCAATTTCTAATGGCACAGCTACTGCTTCTCCCCTCTCATCACAAGCACAGTGTGAAAATAACGCGGTGCCCAAGCCTCACTTTTAAGGACGTTGTGGTTCACAAGCCTTAATTCATCCCTTTTGCTCATCCCAAGCCTCCTCCTACTGCTATGACCTCCCAAAAAAAAAGTCTACATCCTTCCCTCTTCTATCCCTCCACTATTCTTTTCGATCCAAGTAATAGACTAACATGTCCAGTCATATTTCACTAAACAATCTATTATAGGTTCCAGAGTAGCGTGCTACTCGCCAAGAAAGTGCTTCAATACCCCATTAGGGGTAACAAGCACGATATAAATACAAACTTTTTTCCCTAGTCTATCCCTCCGCTATCCTTCTCAATCCAAATAACTGACTAACATATATCTACCACTCAAATTATTTTCATATTTCAATATACTAATTTAACACTAATCCTTTATGGGTTACGGAGTAGGGTGCTACTCACTGAAAAAGTGATTTGACGCCTCATCAGGGATAGTATGCGCTACATAAATGCAATTACAATACAATACAATACTTGCATGTGTAAATAAAAAGGATCTTGTTACCAAACTCGCTGATCCCTATTTTATCGACCATGTCAGTCCGGTGAAAAATTTGAAATGCTCTTTAAACAGGGATGTTTGCAGCCAGTGTTAAACTACCTGTACCTACATGCCACATGGATGTACATGGCTGCATTTTTATCAGAAGCCGGTAAATGTGTTGCATGGCCAGGTATGTGCGTGTTCTGCACACTCATTGGTTGCAATTTATTGCACACTGTAATCAAATGCCAAAATCAGGAAAACATAAATTTTTGTACAAGTTACGTGGTACAAGCACAGAAAACATATTTAATTTGTAATACGCCCCATCTCGTCATTGGCCATGTTTTGATTCAGAAAGACCATCTTGCCATTTATCATGTGATTTGAAAGCCTGTTCTTTTCTTTTTAATATGTATTTCATCCACAAATGCAAGAATGCATTTGGCATTTAGTATAGTAAGTATATGAGGCATATAATATCAATTATTAGCTGAATTAACACACCTGGGATCATGGTGTGTATTTTTATTACAAACAGTGCAGCCAGATCAGTCCAGTAGATACTTCATTCTTTCTGATATCCTGTATGTAGCATGCTTACTCCTTCCACCACTCCTTTTCAATCACATAAAATGGAATGTTGAAAGGGTGAGCCACCAGCAGCAATAAAGCTAATGTCTGTCTGCGTGTCAGCATTTCTCATCCAGTAGCAAGGGGAGAGAGAGAGAATATGCTGCTCACTAAAGTTATACACAGTATGTCTTTTCGAAAGCAACTCTGGTTTCCAGGTTTGAAAGAAACACCCACTAGTAGCGAGAATGAAAATAGTTCCAGGTTAATTCCAAGCTTTTTGCAGGTGCTTATTCACTATTCGTGAGAACCAGAAAGCTAAGGCATCATAAGTAACAATATAGTGGATAACTCTGGAGGTTAATGCACTTGCTAGAAAGATCTGTGTACATTCTAACCAAGGGTTTAACTTACCATAAAAGTGCATGGAGGATCAATGTGTCTGCTGGAAAGCACAGCATGCAACATGTAAGTCACAGATTCGTTTTTTTATGTAGACAGCTTAGTTGATTACTGTTTTTGTTCCATAGAGCCTTGTGTTACCTGCAGGTCAAATGTAGCTCAGTGAGTTATGACCCTGCAGCAAGGCCCTGCCTGCAAACAAGAAGGCATATATTTAAAACCTTGCTGTTTTTCCTCAATCTTTTCTTATTTTAAGAATGCTAAAAAAGGCTACTATGGGTAGTAATAAACACTTATTTGTAAGTGCCATATATATAGTTATTAGTGAGATAACTAATGGACAGATATATCCGATATTCTAACAATGCATGCAGATTTTGTGCATACAATCATGGCAAAGTCAAAAAGCTAACCCCGCCCCTTGATCCACCTTGGCCCCTCTCAGAACTCCGCCCACTGCGCCTTTTGGTGAGTACCTGCACTTATTTTTTTCCATTTAAAGCACTGCTACTGAGCCGAGATGCAGCAAGGTCTCGCCTGAGCTGTGAGTGCTGCTGAGAGAGCGCAAACTGACTTAAATGTATGAGTACATCACACTTACCTGTAGTAAGCACAAATCATGAGGAGAAATGCCATGAGTGCTAATAGTATCTGCAATTATATTCTGAATGTATAGCTAATGTAGAGATTTAAGTAGAAGTGGAACTAATACAGAAATGTGTGACATTATATGATTTTAGTAGATGTGATTATTTTTGAATCCATGTCGTGTAGCTGTTAAAACATAAGATGGTATGCGGTTAAACGCAGAATGTGGTAGGCCTCAGGGCCAGAGCTGGAGGGAAAGGGAAGGTGGTTCTTTTCACGACACAGATTGTATTAATGTTTTGGTCATTGCATTAAATAGGCCGTGATTTATAGAGATGTTTATTAAATAATAGAATAAGAGTATTAACATGCTTTAATTAAATGAAGAAGTTGAATGCTATAATCCTGATGAAAAATATTGTAGGCCTGAAATGTTTTAACGTTGATTTATACGTACATGTCTGGGCTGAGAAATGTTGCAAGCTTTTTCTTTTTAGAAGTCTATGAGAGTTGGGTTCTTGGCTACAGATATCTGTCTGCAAAGGAAGAGGGGGGATCCAATTATAAATGAATGAATAGAGGTCTGTTCAGTAGACGGCCTAGACATGGAGGAGGGTTCCGGAATGTTTGAGGGGTATCAGCGGGCCGGAGAAGAGTCTGAGAAGCAAGGTCAACTCTAACGTATGAGGCCCAATACAAAGCATCATGGAAAAAGCCAGAAGCTACACCACGTGAGAGGCGTCTCGCAAGGGGCGTCTCAAATGTTGTTGACTGTTTTGTATTAGGGACAGCACCCCTGGGTGGAGTTAGAGCAGATACCTGAGGACCCTTTAGAGAGCGGATGGGTAGGCAGAGAGGGGTCATGACTGGAGAACTATAGGTTTTCACCAAGAGACTTAGAGTGAGTGACTTCCCTTGGGGGTCATTCACTGCTGACACCTTTGTTAGGTTGGGGATTTGGTTAAGTAGGGATACCATCTAGAGCAGGGTAGGGACAGCCTAACCTTTGCGTTTTCCTCCAACCTAAATGAAGGAGAGATATGCGTCAATGCTGATAGCTTTATTATTCTTAGAACTTGTGTTAGTGATTTCTGTTGCTCGTCTGAGGGCTTTTCGAGAGCACATGTATGTAATTGGACCTGTGTATCTCGTGAATCTCATTCTGAGATGTCTGTATTTGCAGCTTATCATATCTTTACAATAAACTTTTGAAAGCTAGAAGTTGTTTGTGATCTTTGGGAGCAGAGTCCTTTATTGGGTGAACTAGCTTGGAAATAGGTGCACTTTCTTTCCTCACAGACAGGCAACAAAGGTTCAGTCGACCAGATCGAGGTTTGGATCAATAGATATAAGGTATCGATCAAAATCTCGCCCTTTCAGTTGGTAGCAGAGGATGGTTGCCTTCTTGAGGACGGTGACCTAGGCCAGGTTAGCTTACCCCAAGGCCCCTAGAGATCGATGATCGGAAGAACAGCCCGCTGAAGAAGATCCGGATGACGTGAGACAGAAAAAGCAGCAGTATCGGTCGAGAGTGAGTATAAAGGGTTATGCGTGTTAGATTGCGGTGTTTTGTATTGTATCTATGTTGTAATGTCTGGCGGAGTTGAATGCCTGTAGAGTGACTGTGGAACAGGTTGTGAGCGCGCGCAACCGGTGGAAATCTTAAGTTCAAGGAGAGCTTAAGTGGTTCGGGTGTATCGGACACCCAGAGTAATTGTCAACTAGTGTGAAGGGGGTCATGAGGTACCATTGATCACCCGAGAGACCGAGATAGGGGGAACGTAAGAGTGAGTGCGTGAGTAACGGACGCTGGTCGGAAGTTACTGTGTGTGTAAGCAACCTATCAGAGAGACGATAGACATTTCGTCAGTTGTGTTGACAATTACAGATAGACTGTGGACGTACAGTCGAGAGAAGTGACCGCTTGGTCGGAAGTAGTCATTTTTCGGTGTATGAATGGGACGCATGCATAACCGGGAGACGAGTTGAGAAAGGAGGGGTGCTGCTGCAAAGCGGAGAAAAGTGACGTCAGAAAGTGTCGCGCAGTGATTGGCCGACCGGAGAAAGACCGCGCTGCGATAGGCCAAGCTAGCAAAGCCGCGACAGGATTGGTGGATTGTCATCAGGAAGTAAACAGAGTAGCGAGGCTGGATATTGTGCGCATAATTATGAAGTGTTTTAAATGGCTGAAAGCGGTGTTTAAAAGAGAGAAGCGGGGATCGTATGAAGGGGAAGAAGCCCCGCCGGAGGGTACGCCAGCTCGTTATATGGCAGTGAATGTTGGGCTGCATACGATCCTTTGGATATCAGAGTGGAGTAAGATTACTGAAGGAAATGAGGAACTGACCTTCCCGAAGTACGGGACGTTCAGATTAGAGGTGTTACATCGATTAAAATCAGTCATGACCTCAACGAGACCCTTGCCTAGACCGACCCAGTTTGAAGCTCTTGAAGCATGGATTAGGGCAGCGCATGAGAAGAATATGAACAGACGACAGGAAAGGGTGAAACGATCGGTAAGGGCAGTGCAGGATGCCAGGTGGGATGCGGATGCTAAAAGATGGAGAGTGCATAACCTGGAAATAAATAAACTGTACCCAGTGTTAGAGGTGCCCGTAAATAAAAGCCCCATAGAAGAAGATGATGAGAGCGAAACAGAGGACAGCCTGATAAACAGATTATTGACAGACAGGCCACCCCCGTATAATAGAGCAGGGGGAGAGGTCGAGAATAGTGAAGGAGATAAGGGGGGCAATGCAGGAGAGCATAGACCGCTTCCCAGTTCAGAGTGGGATCCTGAGCCAAAGAAAGAGCTGTCCCAGCCTAGTCAGGTGCAACAGGTAGTCGGGAGGTTTGTGGTACAAAGAGCGCCGGAAACGGAAAGTGCCACATCCTACCCATTACCAGATGCACTACAGGTACCTGTTACCATAGGTCCTATAATATCGATATATGACCAAGAGAGAGCAAGAGGGGAAGAACGGGTACGGAAGGACAGAGAAAGAGCAGAGAAGGCAAGGAGGAACGATACGATCAATTCCCCAAGTCAGATGCCGATACCCAGAGAGTGGAGCACCCCGATGCACACAGCAGGGGACCCAGGAGGAGATCCTGGGGGCCCTAGATGGCCAATGGATCTGAGGGGATCTGGACGAAAATCCTTTCAAGAGCTAAATGAGTACATGAAGCAGTGGGATGAGGCAGTGAAGGCTCAAAAGAGCATCAATGCTGCGGAAGCTGAAAGGGAAAGTCAGGACAGCCGAGCTCGGACTCACTGCGGGGCTGGGGAGAGCAGCCCGGAGTGGGACTGTAGAGGGAGTAGGGGAGTCACCCATTGGGCCCGGAGAGGAGATGGAACAGACCTGGAAAACAGGGGCCCCGGGAGTGAAGGGGTGGCGCGCCCAATACTCAGTGAAGGGGAAAGGAGAGCGCAAGAGTACAGGAACAGCTTTAAGTGTCCACACTGTGTGCCCGGCACCAGAGAACTGAATGGGAGTTGTGAGAGGTCGCACCATAGTCCCTGTGATGACGGAAATGAGCGCAGCCCAGGGAATATGGGGACCCAGGAAGGATCGTATCGGATACTAAGCGATACTAGGCAAAGGGAGAGTAGCGACCAGAGGGAAAATAACAGAGAGGTGTGCGGTGAGAGGAGAGAAGAAGAAGAGAGTGGGCAGGGCAAGAGTAGGGGTAACAGGCCCGTGCTCCATCACCTTCCAAGATCGGATGGCCGAGCATGGGACCTGGAGAGATGGGAGCAAGGGAGACCACCCATTAACTCTCCCGAGCCCAAACGTAGAGCTCGAAGTTGGGATGGTAGGGAGACCAGTGAGCCCCCTTCAAAAGACATGTTGCGAGCTGAGATAAAAGCCAAGAGACTTGATGTCACCAGTTTAAGGTCAGACCTGGATGACATGGTAGATGGTACCCTGCCTTTGGAAAGAATGGAAATGTATGAACAGGATGAAATACTGTATATGGCAAAGGACATTACTCGAAAAGCGAGAGCAGTCCATGAGAAGTTAGTCGAACTAGCAGGCAAATATATGGTGGACTTGTCAAGAACCAAAGCATTACAGGGTAACCACAGGCTACATTATACAGATCGAGACCTAGATGAGAGGAGAACGATTGGGTTGAAAACGCACATAAGGGAACTGATTGCTGGAATAAGGACATGGAGGGCACTAGATAAGTGGGAAGAGAGGTGGTCCAAGAAAGGGACCGGCAGGAGAAGCATGATTGGTATGACACCAGGACAGCAGGGAATAGAAGCTTACCCTTTGCGTGAAGTTGCAAATGGGAACTATGTACATGTCCCTTGGAGTAGGGGAGATTTAGCTGCTTTTACCACCTCTTTCCCCAAATTACGTGAGAACCCAGTGGAGTGGTACAAGCAAGTGGAGAGATTTGTAAAAATCTCAAAGGTCCTTTGGATAGATCTGAACACGCTGTTTGACATTGTAGTACCAGGAGATCTGTGGACAGCATGCAAGGTTAGCGCTGAGTGGCCCATAACGGAGCCAGAGAGAGATGCTAAGACTAATGGGCCGTCCGAGATTGTGATGGCAAAATTCGAGAGAGTGATGACTTGGCTGAAAGAGAAAGTGCCAATGCAAGACATAGATTGGGTCAGAATAGACCGAACAAGACAGGAACCCAAAGAGACAGTTCACGAATATTACGAGAGATTGCTGAAGGCGTTTAAACAGTATAGCGGTTTAGATGTAATGGATCCAAAAGACATAGGGCAATTTGTGTCCAAGTTCGTCCTGGGACTGAGACCGGATATTAGTTTAATGATTCAGCAACACTCGATTTGTTGGCAAACTAAACCTCTAGATGAAATACTGAGATATGCCAGGTACTGCTGTGATGAGATAGATTCCAAGGCTAAGAAACTGAAGGAAAAGTTGATGGTGGTACAGATGCAGGCAGCAGGGAAAGGGGGACAACAGCAGCAGCAGCAAGGAACAGGTACAGGAGGAAAGAAGCAGTACAGTCAGAACAAGGGCAATGAGGAGAGTTCCACCTTTAGACCCAGAATAGATATAGCTGCCTTGAAGAAAACGACTAGCTGCCACCAGTGTAACGAGGTGGGGCATTGGAAACGCGAGTGCCCCTATAATGTGGAGATAGGAGAGCAAGAGGAAGAGGAGGAAGAGGTCCAAAGCGCACCTACAAGAGGGGTAACGCCATACCAAGGAAAGGTGCTCAAAGGGGGGGGGGCTCCTCCCCGAGCCCAGTTCCCACAACCTCCTCGAGTAGGGAGTATGGGTAAGACCTATAGACAAATGCCCCTGTTTGTGGAAGGGGAAGAGTGCTATTATGTGGACCCATTAACCGGACAGAGAGTGGAAAGAGAAGACTGCACCCTCGGGGCAGCCTTGGAGGTGGACCAAAGGGGACCCTATGTTGAAGCAGAAGTAGCAGGGTGCCCTACGACATTTCTGGTGGACACAGGAGCCACTAGATCCACGATCAGGTCAGCTGCAGTTCCAGACCTGCCCATGTCTGGAGAGACCATACAGGTGGTAGGGGTCGCAAACAGGAGAATAACCAGCCAATTGACAGAACCGGTACAGGTGAAAATAGGGAAGTACAGCGATGAGCACCAGTTTGTGGTTTGCGATTCAAGTCCTGTGTGTCTGCTAGGAAGAGACCTGTTGTGTAAATTGAATTGTACTATATACTGTACACCTCAGGGAGTGGAGGTATTGACCAATGATGATGACGCAGACTTTAAAGTTGCAAACTCAAGAATATGCGTGGAGCTGTACCCTACTTTAACAGTAGATGAGCTCCCCTGGGACTTGAGAGAGACAGTGGCACCAGAAGTATGGGATTTCACTGGGGAAGAGATTGGATTGGTCAAGGGGGTGGACCCAGTGAAAATTGTAGTGAAACCGCATGCTGAGTTCCCAAGAACACCCCAATATAAATTGACTCCAGAAACGATTGCAGGCATAAAACCCGTGATCGAGTCCATGATTAAACAGGGAATACTGAAAGAAATCGTGGGTAGTCCATGCAACTCCCCGATTATGGGTCTGCAGAAACCAAATGGGAAATTTCGGATAGTACAGGACCTTCGAAAGATTAATAACATAGTCGTTTCGTGTTGTCCAGTGGTACCGAATCCATCAGTGATACTGTTTCAGATTCCATTCCAAGCTGAGTGGTTCACTGTGATCGATCTTTGCCAGGCTTTCTTTTCGATCCCTCTGGACGAAGAAAGCCATTTTCTTTTCGCATTTAAGCTGGAAAATCGCGTCCTAACATGGTGTCGTATCCCTCAGGGGTATACAGAGAGCCCATCGATCTTTAACCAGCTTTTGAAGAAAAATCTTGAAAGTCTAGTGCTGCCCCAGAAGTCAGTTCTGGTCCAGTACATAGACGACCTCCTTGTGGCGTCAGAAACAGAAGAAGCTTGCAGGGAAGACTCCATTGCTTTGTTAAATCACCTAGCTGCCAATGGGCACAAGGTATCCCCGGGAAAGTTGCAGTACTGCCTGACAGAAGTGCAGTACTTGGGACACAGAATAGAGAAAGGCAAACGAAAGGTGTCACCAGACAGGATAGAGGCGATCATGAAAATGAATGCGCCTAAGACACAGAGAGAGGTCAGGATGTTCCTAGGGATGGTGGGTTATTGCCGACAGTGGATCGTGAACTTTTCACTGAAAGCAAAGCCCTTGCAAAAACTGACGCACAAAGAGGTGAGTGATCCGGTACCATGGGACAAAGACTGTTTGATGGCGTTCTTACAGCTGCGAGAGGACCTGTGTCGTGCTCCGGCATTGGGAATGCCTGATTACAATAAACAATTTTTTCTTTACTGTTGTGAGAGAGAAGGTTGCGCGTTGTCTGTGTTAGTCCAAATCCATGGGAATGCCCGTAGACCAGTTGCTTATTTCTCGGCTACTTTAGACCCAGTAGCCGCAGCGTTGCCCGGATGTCTCAAATCCGTTGCTGCAACGGGTGTCAGCATTGAGAGATGTGAAAATATCGTCATGGGGCACCCGTTGGAGGTGTGCGTGCCCCATTCTGTTGAACTGTTGATGACCAGGACCAAAACACAGCATCTGACCAACAGCAGGCTCACGCGCTATGAGCAAGTTATTCTTGCTGCAGAGAATGTGACCCTCAAGAGATGCTCTGTTTTGAACCCTGCTACCTTGATGCCACTTCCAAATGATATTGAGGATGATGATGAATATACAGACCATGACTGTCTCGATGTGACTGAACTATGCACCAAACCCAGACCCGACATCGTAGATGAGCCACTGACTGACCCAGATGAAATTTTCTTTGTCGATGGCTCATGTGTAAGAGACGAAGTTGGGCAGTTGAGAGCAGCTTATGCTGTTTGTACAATTACTGGAGTTGTGGAAGCTGGGTGCCTGGAAGGAGTACACTCCGCTCAGGTAGCCGAGATTATTGCCCTGACACGTGCTTGCTTAGCAAGCAATCAAATTCGAGTCACCATATACACCGACAGCCAATACGGGTTTGGGGTAGTTCATGATTACGGGCAGTTATGGTCTCAAAGAGGCTTCATGACCTCTTCAGGCTCTCCCATTCGCAATGGAGAGTTTGTGCGCCTGTTGTTAGAGGCATTACAATGCCCAGCAAGTATCGCAGTTGTAAAATGCACCGCACATACCAGAAATGAGGACTTTGTTTCGAAAGGCAATAGATATGCTGATGAAGTTGCGCGGTATTGCGCGGAACAAGGTTACTCTTTCACAGAGGTGGAAGTGGGTGGAATAAATGTAAGAACTGAATTAGCCATGATACTGGAAACTGTTGATACTTGGGATGAACTGTCAACCATGCAAGAAAATGCTCCTGATTCTGAAAAAGAAACATGGGAAAAGGCAGGATGTGTAATGGGTGAGACCCATTTTTGGGTCTCAGCAGACGGCAGAGCAGTGTTGCCCAATGAGATGGTGAGTCCAATGGCTAGACTCATACATGGTCCCGTACACTTAGGGAGAGATGCTATGCTGAGAGTGTTTAGACAAACTTGGTACAATCCTAAGTTTAGAATAGCAGCAGAAGCAGTGTGCCAGCGTTGTGTGACCTGCCAGCAGCTGAACGTAGGGAAAAGAACACCAGTTGCACTGAGTCACATAGGAAGGTCTGGAGGTCCATTCAATCGAATGCAGATAGATTTCATTGAAATGCCAAGGTGCAACCGCCTCCGCTATGTCCTGGTGATTGTTTGTGTGTTCTCCAGATGGGTTGAGGCATACCCTACACGTAGGTGCGACACCCTCACAGTGGCTAAGTTACTGCTCAGGGAACTCATTCCTCGCTTCGGGGTGCCGGCCTTTTTGGAATCAGATAGGGGAACACATTTTAACAGCGAGCTTGTGAAGATGGTTTGTGTAGCGCTAAATATTGACCAGAAGTTGCATTGCAGTTACCGACCAGAAGCCTCAGGAATTGTGGAGCAGATCAATGGCACTATCAAGGCCAGAATAGCAAAAGTTTGTTCCTCAACGACCCTGAGTTGGCCTGATGCCCTGCCATTGGTTCTCATGAGCCTTCGTAGTACCCCAGACAGAAGGACAGGGTTATCACCACATGAGGTGTTAATGGGGAGAGCAATGAGGCTGCCATCTATCCCAGCTACTGCACTGTTAAATATCACAGATGATATGATCCTGGACTATTGTAAGGGGCTGTCTGACGCCATGCGTTCTGTGTCCCTTCAGGTGCAGGCTGCCGAGGTTCCAGCGTGCCAGGGCCCGTGCCATGACCTGTACCCTGGGGACTGGGTCCTGGTGAAAAAACATGTGAGAAGAAGCTGCTTGGATATTCGTTGGCGTGGGCCCTTCCAGGTCATCCTGATCACGAACACAGCTGTGAAGGTGGGAGGCCTGCCCAATTGGATCCACGCGTCACATACGCGAAGGGTTCCAGCACCTCTGGAAGAAACAGCTCCTCTCTCGGATAGACGTCCAGCAGAGGACCGAGAAGCCATAGAGGGGGCTAGCCAAGCTGTAGAGGTGCCAGCGGAAGCAGGGAACGAGTCTGACCAAGCTGAGGACGGTCAGTACAACAGCGAAACAGAAGACGCTACAGAAGGAGAAAGTAGCTGGGAGCACGAGTCAGACCCTGACAGGTCTGAGAGAGAGCGAGAACAGACCAGAAGGAGAAGGAGTAGAAGGGCACGTGGAGAAGCTAATTGGCCGCAAAGAAGGAGCTCTAGCCTGAGGTCAACTCCAGAGTTAACCCTTCCTCCGATATCAGAAGACTCAGACCCAGAAGAAGGTGCTCAGGGCGCTGAAGCACCGGACCGAAGAAGGTCAAGAAGAGTGCGTGTGCCTAACAGAAGATACTCCACACCTGAGTGGACATATCTGGCGACAGATGTCTGTGAAACCGGAGACAGGGAGGATCCGAGCGGTGGTGGTGTCCAGTTCTGAGCCCATTATCACCGTGGAAATACGACTGTTGGTACCCGGTGTCGAACAAGAAGGGTCACTAACATTCATGCTCCCCAGACCTCCCCGCCTCAGCAAGTTAAAACACATGTTCCTTACAGAATTGCAATTCCCCGACTTTGGTACAACGATAACAGCACATGAAGAGCACAATCTTCGTTTGGAAATATTGAACTATGCTATTGAAGCTGCAACCACAAACCTGATAGTAGACTGTTAAAGGACTTTGTAAATAGAGCAAGCAGAAAAAGAAGATTACCTAGCGCCCAGGAAGCAGAGAATTATAGGGAACTTCCCTTGAGTTGATGGAGAAGGGCTAGGGTTGTCTTTATTGAACTGTTAAAGAACTTTTGCGAAGAAGGTTGTCAGCCTCCAGTTGTGTGGATTCGAAAGACAAAAGGATTAAAAAGAGACTGTAAAGGAACGAGAGGAAAAGAACTTTTTGCTAAAGATAAGAGAGAGCCATATTGTCTGACGAAATGGAGGCCGGCACCCCGAACCGCAGAGCTAAATGTATAATAGGTACACTAATAGTAGGAGTGATAATATTAATAGCTTTAGTGGTAACAATTTCTTATGTAAAGGGACATGAGGAGGAGGTAAAGGTAACTGATGTGAAATCTGTAGAAACGCTTACACCTACTGTTGCTGGTGAGAAAAGGGAAAACACTCAAGAGAAAGCGTTATTAGCTGCAGAAGCCCGCAGATTACACGTAGATGAGTCCCAAGGAGACTTTAGGTCAAATGCTTATGCTAAACTCTTATATGAATACGTGGATGCCATGGAGGTTAAGGATTGCTACGTCTGCATGCAGTTGCCGGCGTCTGTAGATGAGGGAATTCGATATCATCACCTCCCGCTGACATATGGCATTACATGTAGCTTATTGCTTAGTATATTTTATGAGAGAGATAGTTTTGAATACTATTTCTCCAATTATGATTCAGTGTTGCCAGAAGTCCCAAATTATAAGCAGATGAACAAATGGGACTACTGGAAGAGTGAAGACAGATTGGCCAAGTTCTTCATTCCTTGGATTACCTTAGATACTTCACATGCCCGTAGAAATAACCTGACATGCAAGGTGTCAGAAGTCGAGAAGAAGTTCATAGGGCAGGTGGATGATCGTTATAGGAGACAAAAGATTTTGAAAAAATCAGGACAATGGAAAATAGATTGGACCGAGGAAGAGAAGGCACACAAGAGAAAGGGTAGTAGTGGTCCAATAGCTTTAGATAAGACGCAGAGAGGAAAGCTATGTCTTCACCGAGCCAAAACGTATTATGAAAATGTATACGTGGGTGAAGTTGACTGTGAACATGCTTTCAATTTAGAGTACTATACTAAGGATTTCCTGAAGGGAATGCAAGTGATTCCAAATGTGTATTTTGTATGTGGAAGAAATGCTTACGTGAGACTACCTGATAACTGGTATGGATCATGTTACCTAGCAATTGTCTTCCCCAAAATATATCATGCACAAGACTTAGTGATCATTGAGGGCAAGACATCTTCGAGGGGAAGGAGAGATGTAGGGGATGCAGAAATGGTTGGAGATGTCTTTGGAGCTATGTTCCCTCTTTTGGGAGTAATCCTTAATGATGTTAAAATTAGACGACTGGCAACAGTTGTCGACAGGTTGTCTGCCAGCACTGCTCAGTCCTTAATGCTGGTAGAAGGAGAGATGCAATCGATAAGGGCTATGGTTCTTCAAAACCGTCTTGCATTAGATGTCCTACTAGCAAAAGAGGGCGGAGTCTGTAAGGCTTTGAAGGTCCAGGAATGCTGCACTTATATTCCAGACAATTCGAAGCCCCTTGAGAAAGTTATTAAGAACATAACTAATATTCACAAGGAGATCGAAGACTTGAGTAGAGAAAATGTTTGGGAAAAGGTGGGCCACGGAATGAGTACAGTTGGAGGGTGGTTTTCCACCTTAGGCAAAAGCTTTGTTTGGTATATCCTAAAGCCTATCATCATAATATTGATCTGTGGGATTATATTGTGGGGATTGGTGAGGGTATTCAAATGGTACAGAGCAAGAAGGTCAGAAAGGGCCCAAAGAGAACAGCTGCAGAGATTGGCTGCCATACAAGATAATCAGTACAGGAGTCTGAGGGCTCTGGAAGCGCAGAGAATGCCAGCAATAACTGCAGTCTAAATGTTAGTGATGACCCCGAGAGGTCATCAAAGGGGGGAACTGAGAGAGCGCAAACTGACTTAAATGTATGAGTACATCACACTTACCTGTAGTAAGCACAAATCATGAGGAGAAATGCCATGAGTGCTAATAGTATCTGCAATTATATTCTGAATGTATAGCTAATGTAGAGATTTAAGTAGAAGTGGAACTAATACAGAAATGTGTGACATTATATGATTTTAGTAGATGTGATTATTTTTGAATCCATGTCGTGTAGCTGTTAAAACATAAGATGGTATGCGGTTAAACGCAGAATGTGGTAGGCCTCAGGGCCAGAGCTGGAGGGAAAGGGAAGGTGGTTCTTTTCACGACACAGATTGTATTAATGTTTTGGTCATTGCATTAAATAGGCCGTGATTTATAGAGATGTTTATTAAATAATAGAATAAGAGTATTAACATGCTTTAATTAAATGAAGAAGTTGAATGCTATAATCCTGATGAAAAATATTGTAGGCCTGAAATGTTTTAACGTTGATTTATACGTACATGTCTGGGCTGAGAAATGTTGCAAGCTTTTTCTTTTTAGAAGTCTATGAGAGTTGGGTTCTTGGCTACAGATATCTGTCTGCAAAGGAAGAGGGGGGATCCAATTATAAATGAATGAATAGAGGTCTGTTCAGTAGACGGCCTAGACATGGAGGAGGGTTCCGGAATGTTTGAGGGGTATCAGCGGGCCGGAGAAGAGTCTGAGAAGCAAGGTCAACTCTAACGTATGAGGCCCAATACAAAGCATCATGGAAAAAGCCAGAAGCTACACCACGTGAGAGGCGTCTCGCAAGGGGCGTCTCAAATGTTGTTGACTGTTTTGTATTAGGGACAGCACCCCTGGGTGGAGTTAGAGCAGATACCTGAGGACCCTTTAGAGAGCGGATGGGTAGGCAGAGAGGGGTCATGACTGGAGAACTATAGGTTTTCACCAAGAGACTTAGAGTGAGTGACTTCCCTTGGGGGTCATTCACTGCTGACACCTTTGTTAGGTTGGGGATTTGGTTAAGTAGGGATACCATCTAGAGCAGGGTAGGGACAGCCTAACCTTTGCGTTTTCCTCCAACCTAAATGAAGGAGAGATATGCGTCAATGCTGATAGCTTTATTATTCTTAGAACTTGTGTTAGTGATTTCTGTTGCTCGTCTGAGGGCTTTTCGAGAGCACATGTATGTAATTGGACCTGTGTATCTCGTGAATCTCATTCTGAGATGTCTGTATTTGCAGCTTATCATATCTTTACAATAAACTTTTGAAAGCTAGAAGTTGTTTGTGATCTTTGGGAGCAGAGTCCTTTATTGGGTGAACTAGCTTGGAAATAGGTGCACTTTCTTTCCTCACAGACAGGCAACAAAGGTTCAGTCGACCAGATCGAGGTTTGGATCAATAGATATAAGGTATCGATCAAAATCTCGCCCTTTCACTGCTCACAGGCCACCTGGCAGCGCCAAAAGCAAGGACTTGCCCGTCCCGCAGATCATCGAGCCAGGAGGCTGCTGTCAGGCCAGCTCCGAGGTTAGCGCTCTCTTGTGGATGCAGGGCTCGGTACCCGCTCAGGTGGCGTTATCTCTTGAAACTCCAGGGCATCTCTCTCTCGGAGAGGTCCACTCTTTAATGGGTCATTTTATGGTTATTTTGCTATTAGGTACATTAGACGTGGAAGTCTGGGGGCGTGGGTTCACATTGTCCGAGCCTCAACGGCCCTACAGCGCTTTCCCCATAACAAACTACCTTTCGGCTCTAGAAGCGATGATAATTTCTTGGCAGGCAGACGGCCCAGATGGGATCCGTCAGCTTTTAAGAGTTGTTTAGGGTTAAGGAGCAGGATGTGACTGGAATATAAGGGAACTGCCAATCCATCTAAGGCGGTCGTGAAGCACATGGCTTTCTCAGTGCAGTAGGTATGCGCCCC
The DNA here is from genome assembly GCF_964261635.1 of Lissotriton helveticus. NCBI lineage: Eukaryota > Metazoa > Chordata > Amphibia > Caudata > Salamandridae > Lissotriton > Lissotriton helveticus. The sequence goes on from NC_136068.1 coordinate 851,249,631, forward strand.
CGCCACCCCACACACACACTACTTGTGACAAACACCAGAGTTTATTACTTAGACCTTTCCTTAAGGGAAAGTTTGCACTCCCAACCCCAAGTCCTGGAAATGCAGTGTAGTTCTCCCTTCTCCAGGCTCAGAAATCTAACCAGGCGTCAGCACACATTCTCCAAGACACCCTAGAAAGAAGGCTAAAAGAGTGAGTACACACTCCTCGCAGCCAAGTATGGGAAGGATCATATTAAACACTCAACATAAAAGTCACGTGCATAACTTCTTTGCCAGCTCGGCCTTAATGTACTTTTGTTTTTCACAAATTAGGATACAAAGTGATGAGCACCCTATTTTTTATTTTATTTGTACGTCATTTGCAAATGGAATGCATCTAAGTTTCAAACAATTTGAATTGTTTTATTGTGAATTAAGACAATATTTTATATGCTACCAGTTCATTAACCACAACATCGCAGATGAGGCTTCTCTAACGTAGAAATTAAAAACAAGGCCTGTCACTCGTCGCTAAAGACATTCTCAAAGAGAGCTATATAATCACCCTTCACGCATGCCGAATAATTGTTTAACCATGAAGCAAGTGTTTGTATTTATATCTATATAGCATAAAACCACATTGCAACCAAATTTTTTACTAAGATTTGATAGTGTTGTATTGCATGTACATCAGATCATATGATGTTAACTGATCAGAACAATCTAAAACAAGCATTTGCAATGCAATAGGTCTCGCATTTTAGAAACTTTGACCTATTGGTCTTGTAAATGAAAATGCCTTTTATTATTGCAGGTTTTTTAAACACATACATAAAAGGCATTGTCATTTACAATGCCAATAGCTCAAAATCTTGCAAATGCGAGACCTATTGCATTGCAAAAGCTTGTTAGGGCTGGATCAGGTTAAGGGACTGGGTGTTAGGCCTCAGGCCAGGGAATGGTCTGTCATGGTAGTTTTTAGGGTATGGGGGGTCGGGTAGTTTTTAAAATAGGGGTTTGCCTAATAGCAGTGGAAGGGGTTGGGGTAGTTGTAGGGACAGCGCAATGGGGTGGGTGGGGTTGAGGTAGTGTTAAAGGGTTAGGGACAGCGTGGAGGGTTGGAAGGGGGTAGAAGTATTTGGATCACAGGGCGGGGAGGGGGTAGGGCTGTATTGGTAGCTTCAGGTGGGTGGGGTCGGGACCTTAGCCATGCATACCCATTTACCATTCCTGCCTTTATTATGTGGTAAAGGCATGTGTGGTAAAGGAATGTGTGGTTAAGACACATTTGTGGTTTAGGCTGCATGGTAGAGGCATGGTAGAGGCATGCGTGGTTTATCCAGTCGTTTCTCTATCATACAACTGTCTTCTGCCATGTGTACAAGTCAGGTCTTGGATTTATTTTCCACTTGTGCCCAGTCTCCCTGGCATTAGTGTTCATATTGTACAGAGGTGTTAACAACGTTTTTTCTTTGTAATCTCCTGATTTCTGCTGATCTACACTGTTATAATATGTTGCTATATTTCTTGCTTGAATCCATTGGACTGATGCAAATCTGTTGTAAATACGAAGCACTTTGATACAACATTTAAATATTTATATTTTTATGTTGAGGGCACAATTTATTCTCATGTGACTTTTCCCACTACCTCTCTGAGGATCGTTGTATGCTGCCTTAACACCCTGAAACCGCATTGCAGCATTATTCCTTTGACGCCTGATCAGTAAATATTTTGGTGTCCAAACCTTCTTTTCCTTATGTGGAGCTGTCCACGAAAACTGTTTTTCACCCTCCGGACAGGATCTGTCGTTATGTAAGTGCCCCACATTTTCTTTGGGGATCATGGATATTTTACAGTGATGACCAGCAATTTAGATCATGGAAATGGCAGATGAAAAATCCCCCCCTTTGACTAATTAGATCGAATGTTTTTTAAATGTTTAGCCCTCTGAGCTCAGATATCAATTTCCAAGTAATTGTAACTTAATAATCCACATGTGCAGCGCATTAAGCCTTCAAAACCCCCTCAACACCTCTTAAAATTCACGATTCTCGGTTTTATGAGTCCAGGTACTTCTTAACCCCTTCGCTGGGGGGGTAATTCCCCCGCTGTGCTGGGGGGGAGTGGGGCGCGCACAGCGCCCGCATGCTCATGACGAGCTCAGCTCGTCATGAGGCACGGTGCTCCTGTGCTCATAACGAGCTGAGCTCGTCACTGGTGCACCGGCTCCCGTGGAACGCTCAGCACAGCAGGGGAATTCTCCCCGCACCTACTTGCAATGGTAATCGTTACTGTTATGCCACGTCTGATAACCTGTTCACAGGTGTGGTCATCTGGATGAAATTTGAAATGAAGAACCTAAGCTGAATGCATGAACGATCTTCCAATTTTTGTGTTGTAGATTTGCCCCTTATGAACACAGGGTAATGGCCTCTAGAATTCCCTGTGTTTACTACTCCTGCTTGCAGTAGCTGCAGAGCATGGAATGTAGTCAAATCAGTGACCCAAGAAGGACTAACATTGCAAGAACTTGCCATGTGCTGAATAATGCTGTCCATAGATCCTTCAATGCATGGTCTGTACCAATACATGCTGGGTTGACCATGCGCTGCAGTCACTGTGTGAGCTTAGAATGAGTATGATGCCTTTAATTACTAACGCTATTAAAATGTACTCGACAGTTTTAATCAGATTTCTCATCATGAAAGGTAGTTCAAAAATGAACATTTTAATCGCAATTTCAGGCCCATTGTACCCTTGAATGTTGCAGAGGGCAGCAACAGAATCCAGTATCTTGGCTACAGCTAGCAGTAGGTGAAATTTCGATAGATACTTGTCAGCATTGTGTGTTATGCTTGTTACATTAAATTCTAGCTATCGGGGCATTGCACCACGTCACATAAATGAGATGTTTAGGTAATTATCCTATATTGGGAGCACAGGAAGAACGTGAACGAACAGCATGCAAGTGGCTGTTCGGGTTCTGCAATTTTGCACTGCTGTCGGCAGGAAATGCTTCTTTCCAACCAAAATCTATGTGAGCAAAAAGCTTGAACAGCGTTATGTGTACATTTTTAAGCACTTTGCATGATTTCTGCAAAGGAAATATCATGAAACCGAACCTTCTAATTGTGTGAGTTTTTCCTTCTTCATACTTGCGGCAGACAACCAAATATTACACCACAAGATTTAATTTACTGTTTTTCAATTTTCACCTGTGTGGCAAAGTATCCTTGCATGCCAAGTGAATCAAACCAAGCATTTGAAAGTACTTAGGAAGGCCTCATTTATATCCTCTGAACGATGTTTACTTGAACAGGTATAGAGGATCACTGACAGGATATCGGAAACAAAAATATCAAGTGGCCAGAAGATTGTGGCAAAAATATCGAGGACCAAAATATCGAGAATGTAAGTGTTAATAGGTAAGTATAGATTTACTATTTTTAACTCCACATATACGTCTAAGATAAATATACCGTCAAGGTGCGTATCCGTGTGTATATATGTATGTGCGTGTGTGTGTATATATATATATATATATATGTATATATATATATATATATATTAGGCATAAAAAACGTCTCAGCAGTCACGCAGAAAATGACGTGACGAACCCAGGAATAGGTGCTGGTTATTTTATTTTGCTCTCCACCACACCACCATTACGCGTTTCGGCCGACCACGGCCTTGATCACATGACGATAATATATATATATATATCACTAGCAACAAATCCTCCAAACACCTGCTCCTGGTGAAATGAAGAAGGCGGACCACAAGGAACACGGCAGAAAGGTATTTATTTACTCCCCCGCTCTGCTGCTGACGCGTTTCGAGCACAGCCGTGCTCTTGCTCACACAAAGTTTCTGGCAGCATTGTGTAACTTTTAAATCTACTCAGACTGCCCGCCCATAGTGCACATAATCACGTGATACACTCAAGCATAAACATAGAAAACATACTTGTGAAATACGCCTCTTGTTGAAACAGTGCATCGAATCTTTCCATTTAAAGATTACTTAATAATCATACATGAATGTATAGATGTAACCATGAACTCTCCTACTCGGCTTAAATGCCTAGGTGTAACCACACCCCGCCAATAGTTCTAGTGCAACATTCTGCAATAAATAAATAAATACAAAACATCAATATCCAGAATATATTTTATCACAAAGTTCCTGCATTCGAAGGCGCACTCCAGAGCAGTAATTAAAGGCAACCGGCATTTCATTTTCCTTTATTTCATTAGTGAAGCCCAACGCGTTTCAAAGACTTCTCTTCTTGTTCACGGGCAAAAACGTCTGTGGTAGCTTAATCATTGAAGAGCACTCCCCTTTTAATGCACATGATGTCACCGCCCTCAGGTGGGGCTTTTCATTGTTATTCACTGATGTGCTGCATGCTGGAGTGTGTAGTACATAGTGCCTTCTTTTCCAAGTGGGTTTTAAGCTGCTTCAGATTCTTTATAGTTTACATTCTTTCCATTTTCTTCTCGGCCCACAGTGGGCTTCAGGAAAATAACATCCAGTTCATTAACAAGCCAAACTGCTCTCCCGTGCACAGACTGCGAATAGTTCTGTGTCTGTGTGGCCTCTTGACTCACGAGTAGTGCTGTCTCCATGACTGGAATCGCTGTTAATTATTTTTTATCACAAATTTCCTGCATTCGAAGGCGCACACCAGAGCAGTAATTGAAGGCAAACGGCATTTTATTTTCCTTTATTTCATTAGTGTGGCCCAACGCGTTTCGAAGACTTCTCTTCTTGTTCACAGGCAAAAACATCTGTGGTAGCTTAATCATTGAAGAGCACTCCCCTTTTAATGCACATGATGTCACCGCCCTCAGGTGGGGCTTTTCATTGTTATTCACTGATGTGCTGCATGCTGGGGTGTGTAGTATATAGTGCCTCCTTTTCCAACGTGGGTTTTAAGCAATTTTATATATATATTGCAACTACCTATAGAAACTTCCCTTCACAATATTTTTATCCTTCGTATTCTTGACACAATATTTTGTCCCACAATATTTCTGTTTCTGATTATCTGTCTAACCGTGATATAGAGAAATGCAAAACCTTAAATTAACTACATACTGTAAATTGAACACTTTTGACCTTGAACCCAACCGAACGATAATTTCACAATAAATATCACCAGGGTTATCATCATAAACCTTGTATTCTCTTTACGGCATGAGTGCCACATGGAAGTGTGTTCACACAAGCTAACCCTTGCTAAGAAGAATTGCAAGATCTTGGAGGAGATCATATGACCCCCAGGTCAAAGCACTATATAGAGCAGCCATTAAATCCTATCATAAGCTGGTGAGCAAAACCAGAGCAGCTCATTACTCCAGCCTGATTAGTACAAGCACCAACCGCAGCAAAACTATTTTCTCTCTACTGATAGATTTGATTTCCTCTCCAGTGGAATCGGACAATATTATTTTCTCTAACAAACACTGTGAGAAGCTGGCAACCTTCTTCTTGAAGAAGGTTGAAGATATCTACCAAAAGTTTGATCATGGTATATCCTCCAGTGCTTGCGGGAAGAATGCATATATTGGCTCTGAGACTGTCCTCCTTGCATCTCTTCCTTCTAGCCCCCTGAAGGAAGTAGAGAGATTAGTGGCCAAAATTAAATCTGGATCTCCAGACGATCATCTCAAACCAGATGCTTTCAGGAAAATTCAACAGGGTCTTCTACCTGAGTGTCTGGAGTTACTTAATTTATCCCTCTCCACAGTGGTGGTGCCTAAGACATGGAAGCATGCAAAAGTGGTTCCTCTACTCAAGAAACCAACACTTGTCACTTCTAAATCAGAGAACTAGCGCCCAATTTCATTGCTTCCTTTCCTCTCTAAAATTTTGGAACCACATGTGAACTCTATACTAACACAGTTTCTAGAATCTAATCATATACTTGAGAGTTCACAGAACGGGTTCCGACCATGATACAGCACCAGGTCAGCTTTATTTGCTGTGGTAGAACAACTCAAATCCGCGCTTGATGCCGGCAGCACATCAGCGCTGGTGCTGCTGGATATAAGCACGGCATTTGATACAGTGTCACATGAAATCCTGTTCCTCCATTTGGAGGAGATCGGAATTGGGAATAAAGCTCTAGCGTGGTTCTCCTCCTTCCTGGTCGACAGGACCTTTCAAGTAACCTCTCCCCCCTTCTCTTCCTATGTCCACTCCCTCCGTTGCGGGGTTCCCCGGGGCTCTGCATTGAGCCCTACCCTCTTCAATATATATATGAGCTCTTTGGCACGGATGGCCAAAGCACAAGAAATCTCCCTGGTGTCATACGCCGACGACACCCAACTGGTGATTGCCCTGTCCAATGACCGCAAGCAAGATAAAATATATTTTAAAGAAAACATCTCTTCAATCGCAGAATGGATGACAGCTAACTTTCTGCAATTGAACTCTACCAAGTCGGAGATTCTCCTGGTTGGCAAAGAGTCTCATCTTTGGACGAATAAATGGAGGCCCCGGGCACTTGGTTCTTCCCCTGATCCCAAACCTGTGGTGAAAAATGTGGGCTTCATAATTGAATAAAAACCTTAACTTTGAAACACATGCCAAATCAGTGGCTGGGATGTGGTTTAGACTACAGTGCGGCCTCCGACCGATTTTGGGCCTCTTCGATGCCCAAACACGCCAACTGATCATTCAAACTTCTATCATGGCTTGTCCCGACTACTGCAGTGTGCTTCTTCTAGGTTCTAATAAATCTGTGCTTAATAGATTGAAGCGGGTCCGGAATGCAGCATCATGTGCTATCTTTGGCCTTCCTAAATTCAGTCCTGCTTCTAATCTTCTCGACCGCCTGCACTGGCTGCCCCTTGAACAGCGTGTTTGCTTCAAGATGCTCTGCATCACGCATAAGATACTGACAGAAAGCGCTCCAGACATCCTAGATGATCTTTGCACCCTGTACACCCCTCCGCGTGCACGACGCTCGGTGAACCAGTGTCTTGCATGTATCCCTCACATACGCAGAGTTAGATCTGGCGGCCGCTCCTTTAGACGCCTGGCCCCCACTCTCTGGAATTCTCTCCCCCTACACATTCACAGCAACCCTGACCATCAGGCTTTCAGACGTCTTGTGAAGACCTGGCTCTTTTCCCAGGTAAAACTCCCTTTGTTTTATCCCTTGCTCTTTTCCAAGGTATAATTCCCTTTGTCTTGTCCCCTGCTTAGTCTTGCTTCAGCGCTGGGACGCCTCTTTGCCGAGGCAGCCATGCGCTTTATAAGTATTTTAATCTTATCTAATCTATGACCATTTTGCATGCACAAGATGTGTTCAAAATCCTAGCACTGTGCCTGGAACATGTACTTTTTTGGGGGTGGGGGGGGCAGGGAGTCAAATTTCAACACCACTTGGATGTGACGTTTGTTCCCAGGAGTGGGATGGGCTTACACTGCCACCACTTACCCCTCATTTATTTTCTGCTCAGAGATGTGCTTGTATGCTGTGTAAGTACTGTGGTGAGAAAATAGATTTTGGTCTTGTCCTGTGAACTGTATCAGTGACCAGTGTGCCTCCTCTTTGCTATTCCCTGCATGCATTGAGCAAATGTCATGCTCATCATTCATGCCATAGGCTCTGCAAGGCCTGCATAAGGTTATGCCCTTGGCACACTGGGCACTTACCAAGCAGTTACTTTTGCCAGGTGTGAATAGTGCCTGCAGTTAGCTGCACTCAAGCCCTTCTATTTGTGTACTCTGTATATCACATGTTCTCTGGAGTTCTCTGTACTGTCATGCATGCTATATCAACAAGGCGTGGCCATAGCCCATGGTTCTGAGTGCCTTTTCCAGCACTTGCAGAACAAGTCATGGCACTCTCCCGATGCACGATTCAAAGGGCAAGGCTTAGAACCATGCCCTCCAGGAACAGATGCAAGGTACGACCTTTGGTTCGCCTCTGTGCGCACTGCCAAAGCCTGCACTCTCACAATTTCCATCCTTGTCCTGCCGTCACTGAAATTAGGGCATGTCTTTTGGTCCACATCCAATTTATACGCTTTTTGGTCACCAACAGTATGGATCCCCCAAAAGTTTTTATTTTCTGTAAGGGGCATTGTCAACCATTCTTGGTCCTCCCAGGAAGGATTTTTTTGCCTCTGCGCACGTTTCCAGAAAGGTTTATTTTAAAGGGTCTGAAGGCTTTGTCAATATTCTGGAACTAAAAAATCCCTCTAGAGCAAAACTATTTCCCTCCACATGCTCAATCACATACTTAACTATATTACATTGTTAGTCTGTGAACCAGTCCATGGACCCAACGCCCAATCAATGTATATAATATTATTATTTTACATGGTGGGGTACAAAATCATGATTATTTCCATAAAATTCTGCAGAATGTTCTTGCTGGTATCTCCCGTGAGAATTCATGCAACATGGTGGTAGGAAACTGGTTATGTTCAAGAAGAACAATTCTCTTGGTCAATATTTTAGTGTTGCTGCAGGGCATTTCCTTCTCAACAACTTTGCCACAACTGAAAATCGAGTAAAATGGGGCATCTGTAAAATCTCATTGAATGCATCTAGATTTACAAAAAATTTCGGACACATAATAAAAAATAAGTATTGACAAAAAACGAATTTTGTTTCCAAGTTAGTGAATCTTTCAGTGCAAATTTGGTGTTATTCCGTTCAGCAGTTTTCATGGTATCCTTATTAAAATCCCTTGGGAAATTCAGACGCAAAAGTTCAGACCTCCCATTAAAACTTTCCTTCTTTGACCAGTTAATGCTTACCTCTCTAAGATCAGATGTACGGACATGTATACATTTGAATAGGGCTTGTAGATTCGCCCATAGGACAAAATATTCGAAGTGATTTATAGACTGTGTCTCACAAGGACCAACAGCTTGTACAGCACTACAGACTCGACATAGCTTCCTGTATGAATACATATTATTTTTCTCTTTGGCCTTACTCTTTGCCCAAAGCACTACTTATGCCTATTTATGTGAGCACTTATGTTCAAACCTGGGTGTGCTGCACACCTACCTAGGACTGGCCCAGCTAGACAGAAAAATTAATGAGCAAGAAATGAGTGTATACATACATTCATGACAACTGCAAAGACAGAATTCAGTTCTTTCAGTCCTTGAGTTGAGTTTTGTTTGTTATTTATTCTTCCTTTTTTATTATTGTATGGCTCTGGAACAAAATATAAAAAAACTAAAATATGAAACTATAGCTCTCACCAATGTGTTGCTTCTGAAGTCATGCAACATCATAGATTACATAGTCATTTATACCACTGTAGTTTTATTTAGGGCATACTGTATATATATATATATCTCATTGCAAAGTAATACTGTACAAAAACGTGACCCTAGTCACTTGAAAAACAAATCAAAAAAATTGCCCATCACCAATTACGATGCAATAGATCTTTTCAATGAAGCAGTTCTAGAGGATCTAGATAAAATAGCTTCTGGAACAAAAAACAAAATAAACAACAAAAGATCAAACATAACGAAAAGAGAATGGCAAGCTATCAGATCATTGAAAGAGGACACTACAATCGAAATCAAACCTTCTGATAAAGGAGGTAACATCGTGATATTTGATCGGGAGCATTATCTAACAGAAGCCCACAGACAGTTAAAAGATAAAGAATGTTATACTCCTATACAAAGAACAGAGTACAACAAAAGCATTTTAACTTTTCACAGCATGTTAGAAAACTGGCAAAAGGAGGGAATGCTATCAATGGACGAATACCTCTTTTTAAAATGTGAAGCGCCAATACTACCAACGTTTTACCACCTACCAAAGGTGCACAAACATGCAAAACGACCTCCAGGGCGCCCAATAGTGTCCTCCATAGGAAGCCTTCTCGAAAATACTTCCAGATTTGTGGACTCTTATCTGTCCCCATTTGTAAGGAGCCTTCCATCTTATTTGAAAGACACTCAAGACTTTTTAAATATCATGGACAATGTTACTTGGGATTCTGGAATGTTGTTAATCACATTAGACGTGGTGAATCTATACACCTGTATCAACCACGAACAAGGATTATGTGCTGTGAAATGGTTTTTAGACACTAAACCTGAACATTTCAGTACCCATAACACAATGATTTTGTCCATGATCAGATTTTGTTTGTATAACAACATCTTTTTATTTGATGGGACCCTATACAACCAGAGAAGAGGTACTTCAATGGGCTCGTGCTTCTCCCCCAGCTATGCGAATTTATTCGTAGGATGGTGGGAGAAGCACGAGGCTTGGAGTGACTCCAATCGGCAATGGACCGATAAAATACTTATGTGGACGAGGTACATTGACGACCTCTTCATAATTTGGCAGGGTGATCGTCAATCAGCAGAAGAGTACATTACCAAACTCAATGTTAATACGCTCAATCTAAAGTTTACCAGCACTATCAGTACTAACTGCATTAACTATCTAGACCTTTAAGTATTTGTGCACAATAACATCTTGCATACCCGGCTGTATAGAAAACCTACCGCGGGTAATGCGGTCTTGCATGCTAAATCCTACCATCCAAAAAGTCTTATAAAAAATGTACCGTATGGCGAATTTTTACGCCTTAAGAGAAATTGCTCTCTCAATCAAGACTATATGCATGCTGCTACTGAAGCCAAAAATAGATTTGAATGTAGAGGATACTGATAGAGCGCGCGAGGCCACCCGACCAATAGTTTTCGCCGTTTCCGGCTTCAGGGCCCATATACTTTTCAAATCACCATATACATCGATCAGGTGACTTCACGAGCTCTACCAATTTGGTGTGTGTGTGTTCCCTGCTACCAATTCTCAGTGCACCCGACTTACCATCCACCGATGCAGGTGCCTAATGACCACAATGAATCAGGGAGCTAGCTGTAAAGGAAAGGCAGCAAAATACAAACCCAACCAATAACATTCAAAATACTGTGTAAATGACCACGGACAACTGGAAGTTTTTTAAATGTTTATCTAAAGTTCAATATTTTCTTGCATGAGATACAGTAAAATAAGGCAATCAATAACCAAGAAAATGTAAATCACATATGCATAAAGAAATAATGGCAGAGTAATCATCAAAGTACTAATAAAATGTAACGAGAAAAGATACTTATGCAAGTCAGTATTATCTAAAACAGTGATAGACTAAGTGTGTGTGATTATAGAAGAACTTATAATGAATAACACGCTTCACTTAAGGTGAAAGGGCCTTTGAACAACCTAGGCAACGAAGTTCTAGACCATATCAGGAAATGACACACTGCTATGCAAAATATAATTTCTAACAAATGAGAAGACATAGAAATAACTTTGCAAAATTTTAAATGACTTTCAATAGTTGCGGAAAGGCATGGAAAATATCACATTTGCAATGTTGAACTTTATTGAAGCAAAAGTTAGAAATTCAGAAGGTGCAAGAATTTCAAGAGATTTCGGAGCAGTATTTACCTAGAAAGGTGTGGAAACCAAACCCTGGCCACGGGTCAGTTAAAGTCAGGAAACCCTCAAGGAAGGATACCCCTCAAAGGACAGCAGGTGCAGAATGGACACCCCGGACAGGACAGGATACCCTCGGAATAAGAGTCAGGACAGGACCTCAGGACAGGACAGCAAACCCTCAGGACAGGACCCTCTTCAGGACAGGACCGGAACCCACAGTTAGGAAGCAACGCCTGCGCTCCACCCGCTCTGCAGATATCGATCAAGACCCCGATTGGGTCAGCGAACTCCCAGCTAAGTGCCTTGCCAGCACTTTAAGGTTCAGTAAAACCTTAGTCTATGGTCAAATTCGGACAGAGTGCTCCGCAGCTCTCTGTATTTTCAGTCACCTATTGAGTGCGTTGGGTCAGTGACAGGTCAGCTAAACCAGACAAGTCGGACGGTTCACTAGGTGAACCCAGGGTAGATATACAGTTTTGGGACAGTGTACCACCCCCCAATGTTGCAAAGTGTCAGAATCCCTCAATTTCGATTGGTCCTAAGGTAGGATTTGGGTAACACACCAATCACAATATGCGATTTGAAGCCTTCATTTACATATTTTGGGACCGCCTAGCATGTTTGGGTTCCCATGAGCTAACAGTAGCACATCTATACAATGTAACATATAAGAAGCCACATTCGCTGTTCTCGCAGGGCAGAGGTGACTTTCTCAGGAGCATCTCGCCCATCACTGCCAGCTGGCTATGTTCCATCAGCCAAGGTCCCTCGTGCTGCCGAATGTCGCACAGGCGCAGAAGGGACCTCCAATATGGCTCTCCTCTCACTCAGACCCCCATTGCCCGCGGTACATGAAAAGTAAGCGAAAACAAATTAATACATAATAATGTCATTATGAAAACACATCGCAGGGTTTGTACTTTTAACTCATCATCAAGAAATAAACTTATGCAATTTAAATGTTAGCTACATTTAGACGAAATACAAGAGCAGTGGCACGAGCAGTACCACATGATAAGCACAGCTATGAATTACGCATGCGCATAACTTTCCCTCCACTTCTGCAGACGCGTCAGGACACGTGAGTGTGGCTGACGCATGCGCAGTAACTAAAATACAAGCGGCGGCCATTTTTTAGAGGACATGGATTAATTTCATTAGAAATACACATAGGCAAGCGTCTCAAACTTTACTCAAACTTAATATAAACGTTAGTAAAACATACACGGGTTACCTTATTACACATAAATGAGGTTCTTGATTTCGGCAAGCCGCAAAATATGCGAAGCTTTGCTTCATCAATCCCCTCTTTGATGATATCTACTATCATCACAAATTATAATGGAACCAGATGCCAACTTTCTTTCACACTTTATAAAGTTCTATTTCTTCCAGCAACCGTTCTAGCTTTTCTCTTTCAGTTTTAGCAGGGTGAGAAGTCTTCACCTTTTTGTATATCTGATCATTCACTTCCTCTAATTCAATCTCATCCACACTTCGTTTCACCCCTCTTGCATTAACCTCGTGCTTTCTGGTGCGCTTGCGGTATTTACAGCATAAGAAAATGGAAAGTATAATAAGACCTATAATACCAATAGGCATCAGAATTTTGAATAATAAGCTTTTACCTATGCCAGCAAGCCAATGACCTACATTTGAGAGACCATCTACCAGTCTCTTCCAGGCACTATCAACCTCGAGTGGTTTGAGTTCCTTTGCCAAATTAGTAATGTTTCGCACATATCTTTTGATCTGTACACTTTTGTCCGGAATATAAGTGCAACAATGTTGCGCCTTCAACATCCGGCAGACTCCGCCCTCTTTCGCTAATAAGGTGTCAAGAGCAAGTCGATTTTGTAAAACCATTGATCTGATCGCAACCATTTCAGTATTGACCAGCAGGAATCCATGAGCTGTTTCAGTAGACAGCACATCTACTATAGTAGACAATTTGCAAATTCTGTGAGTGTTCAGAACCACTCCCACTCCAGGTATCAGTGCACTGAAAATACTACCCATAATTTCACCTATACTTTCTCTTTTACTACGCACTAAGCCATTAGTATCTTCATTGCTTCCAGCTTTCCCATTCACATGGTATATTTTCGGGAAGACAATGCCAAAGTAGCAGCTTCCATACCAGTGATCCGGCAATTTGAAATAAGCCTTGTCCCCACAAATATAATAAATTCCAGGAAACACAGGCTCTGACCCATTTTTGAAACCCCAACCTCCAATTACCTTGTAATTATGTTCGCATTCACTGGAACCAATGAAAACATTATTATAATAGCTAGTCTTCTCGCGGTGAAGACATAGCTTGCCTTTCTTTTCAAAATCCAGCAACAGAGCAGGACCCGCTCCACCAGATGAGGTGCCTTCCATGTTTTCTGCCCATTTTGGCTTTTTCTGACTTTCGTCATTAGCCTTCTTCTGAATTTTAATTCTCCTTTTCTCTGCCATGTTCAGGAACATCTTTTCCTGCTCACGCAAAGAACAAGTCAAGTTATCTCTGTGTGCGTCTGCTATGTCAATGTTCCCTATAGTCAGAAAGTAGTCTCCCATATATCTTATGGTGTCAGTTTTGGTATGTACAGGATTCAAGTTCCCACGTATAGGTAGTTCAGAAAAGATCACGTCATTGTTAGAGTAATAATACTGTAACGGTCCCCTTTTGTAAAATAAACTAGCTAAAATGCTACAGGAAATTCCATATGTTAATGGCAGATGATGGTATGTCACGCCTTCAGCCACCGAAGTAGGTAGCTTCATGCAGACATAGCAATCCTCAATTTCCATAGTCTCTACATAGTGTATTAACAAGTTTGCGAAAACATTTAAATGTGTCCTGTTCTTCATGCCATGATAATGTAGTCCTTTCTCATCTGATGCTTCTAAGTCTCGTTTAGTTTGTCTCAATGCTCTCTCATGTCTTTCTACACTCTGTGTTGTCAGCTCCTCACTGTCAGTATTTACAACTTCAGTAGGGACAATGTTAGTATCTTTACTTACAGCAAAGGGAATGAAAATTGTTAATCCTATCCAGATAACTATCAGTACTACTATACTACATATACACACCTTGCAACACGTCTTAAAACGGCTGCAACTAGGTCTACCATTCACTGTTGAATCAGACATTTTAGCTCAGAAGGAGTCTCTTGAACCCCTCTTTGTTGCTTTACACAATTAGCTTACTTTGTGCAAATTCACGGTGGCTCGTCTTCCTCTTCAGCTGAGTACTCTGGGACAGGTTCTCCGTCACTCACGTCAGTTATATCAAGATCTTCAAGCTCCTCCAAAACCAGTGTCCATTCAGGAGACTTGTACTTTTTGTTTTGTCTTTTTATTCGCTCACTCCTTCTTTTGGAAGAGTCTTCTTCCTGCTCTGCTATTCGAGCACTTCTCCTTGCTTCTGCACGTTTTTCTTCCACTGTCTTTATTCTTAGTCTTAGTCTTTTTACAAACCTAGGCTCAAGGTTGTTTCTTTTCTTTATTCTCTTAGTTGGTACTTGGACTTCACTTTCTTTTCTTCTTCTCTTGTTCTCTTTATCTTGTGGTAATTCTTCTCCACTTTCTTCTCCTACTTCCCTTATCTGACTAGTTCCAGGGCTAGCATCAAATTCTTCTGCCTGGTTGCTAATCTGGCCTTGTTCAGGAATATTTTGTTTTTGGCTTTCAATTGTCTCTGTTTCTGTTTCTGTTTCCTGAACCCGTTTTTCTAACTCTATCTGATCCTGTTCAAGCACTTCGATCTCTTGATTTTCTTCTGCTCGAACTATTACTCTATGTCTCGTCTGTCCCTTATCCACATCAGGAGTTAATGGAGGAGTATCGAACACTTGCTCTGTATCCGGCACTTGTTCAATATCAGGTATTTGTTCAGTCTCAGGTACCTGTTCAGTATCGGGTACTTGTTCAGTCTTATTCACTGGATCTGTATCAATCACGTGCTCTGTCCCTGTCTGACCTTCTCCTTCCTCAGTTTTGATTTGGATCTCAAGTGGCTGAGGTTCTTCGCCTGTGCCTTGCTTTTCCTGACTAGTCCACTCTCTACCTTCACTAAGTCGTTCTCTTGTTCTGATAGGATCTTCGGTCAGATCAATCATCGGTATCCATTCTTCTGGCCATATGCTTGGCAGCTCGTCTTCAGCTACTCCTGGCTCAGTTTCCTGGACTTCTTCAGCAGGCTGGTTTCTTGGCAGTTCGCAGTCAACTACTCCTGGGCCAACGTCTGCTGTTCCTGCAACCTGACTGGTGCTGGGCTGCTCGTTGTCAGTTGCTACTGGTCTGGCTTCTTCAGGGTCCTCTGCTGGTTGCCCTGGTTCTTCAAATCCTTTGTCTGGCAATACCTTCTGGGTGTGTCCGGCGTGGATCCACTGGGGAACACCTGCGACTTTCACTGCAGTGGTTGTCACCAGGATTACTTGGCGCTTCTTTCCCCACCTGGGTGCCAGACAGCTTGATCGAGTGTGCTTCTTTATTTTGACCCAGTCTCCTGGAACCAAGTTGTGGAGAGGAGTCGTTGGATTAAGGATGCCGTCGTCTCCAATCTGGCGAGAGATAGAACGCACTTGGTCACCCAATCTTCTGCAGTATTCAAGCACCAAATCATCAGTAATACTCAACAGTTTGCTTCCTGGCACCCATGCTTGTCTCATCACTCTTCCCATAATGATTTCATGGGGACTTAGGCCTGTCTTGCGGTCTGGAACACTTCTTAGTCCCATCAGGACCAGGGGCAGGGCCTTCACCCAGTTCATGCCAGTAGCATCTGTCAGCTTTGCTAGTCTGTTTTTGATAGTTCCATTTACTTGTTCCACTATTCCAGAAGCCTCTGGATGGTATGCACAATGAAGTTTCTGCCTTATCCCAAAGGCCTTACACAGTTCAGCCATTATTTCATTGTGGACATGTCCACCTTGGTCTGATTCAATAATGTATGGTATTCCGAACCTAGGTATCAGCTCTTTTAGTAAACACTTTGCTACTGTCAGTGCGTCACTCTTGGGAGTAGGGTAAGCTTCTACCCATTTTGAAAATACACAAACAATGACAAGGACATATCGTTTCCCTTCACAACGGGGCATGGTGATGAAATCAACCTGTATTTTTATAAAGGGGCCCCCTGACCTCCCAATCTTGCTCAGTTCAACCATGGTCCTCTTGCCTGGGTTCATCTGTTGACATGACAGGCACCTCTGGCAGAGGGACTCTGCTACCTTCCTGAATTTCTTGCTGTACCAAGTCTGTTGAAATACCAGAATCATGGCATCCCTACCAATGTGTGATCCTTCATGTATTAATCTTGCCATTGTGCCAAGCAAGTGTCGGGGTAACACAGGCATACCAGTTGGACCTATGATGACACCATCCACACGTCTCGGTCTACATCCATCCTCTTTCCATTTCTCTCTTTCTTGCCAAGGAGCCGACTCCTGCCACTCTCTCACCTCATCCCATGTAGGCACTTCCTCAAACACCTGAAGCTGGCAGCTGGTTCCTGGCCCCCCTCGTTTTGGATTTATAATATATCGATCTTTGGCACACCATTGAGCCACTCGATCAGCATAATCGTTTCCCAGTGATACTCTGTCCATGCTCCTTTGATGAGCAGCACATTTTACCACTGCCAGTTCTTTGGGCAACTGGATGGCCTCTAAAAGGTCATGAACAACCTTTGCATTCCGAATGGGAGTACCTGAGGAAGTCATGAATTCCCTCTGCATCCATAATTGGCCAAAGTCATGCACAACGCCATAACAGTACTGACTGTCAGTATACACTGTTATGCGTAAGTCCTTCCCAATTTTGCAAGCCATTATCATGGCTATCAATTCGGCTACTTGTGCAGACTTGATGTTATATAGATAACCTGCTTGTTCAATCTTTTCGAAAGACACTACTGCATAAGCAGCACTCAAGCCTCCTAATTCATGTCTTAGACAGGAACCATCCACAAATAGTTCTTTATCATGCTCCGGCAATGGTACTTCTTTTATGTCTGGGCGTGGCTTGGTACTGAACTCTGTCAGATCAATACAATCATGTTCATCATCATCCCTACCTTCCATTTCTGAGGGGTCAGGAAGTAAGGTGGCAGGGTTCAGAATACCGCACCTAACAATGTTTACATTTGCTGCGCCCACAAGAATCCTCTCGTATTTAGTCAGCCGACTAGGGGTGAGATACTGTGTTTTAGTTCTGGTCAATAGAATTACCACTCCATGTGAAACATAAACAGTCACAGGATGTCCCATGACAATGGACTCACTCTGTTCTAAACTTGCACAGGTAGCAGCTACTGCTTTTAGACAACCTGGTAACCCAGCAGCTACTGGGTCCAGTGTGGCAGAGAAATAGGCCACAGGCCTCCTGGTTGTGCCATGTTCTTGAGTCAGGACTGACAATGCGCAATTATCGCGAGTGTCACAGAAAAGGGCAAACTCTTTTGAATAATCTGGCATTCCCAATGCAGGGGCTGTACACAGACAGTTTTTCAGTCTTGTGAAAGCCATTAGACTTTCATCATCCCACTGTACAACATCTGGCATTCCTCTCGTGGTCATTTTTATCAAGGGCCTGGCTAAGGCTGCAAATCCCAGAATCCACTGCCTGCAGTACCCTAAAACACCCAGGAACATTCTGACTTCCTTTTGAGTACGGGGCAACTGCATCTTTTGAATTATTCTCACTCTTTCTGAAGTGACTTTTCTGACACCCTTTTCTATCTGGTGTCCCAGATATTTCACTGATTTCGCACAGAACTGTAGTTTGTCAGGGGACACTTTATGCCCTTTCTCACACAGGTGATTTAGGAGAGCAATGGTGTCAACTACACAGTCCCTGTGACTTTTAGACGCCAATAGAAGGTCGTCTATGTACTGCACTAATACAGAGTTCCCAGGTAATGTCAAAGTCTCTAGACATTTCTTCAAGATCTGATTAAAGATAGAGGGGCTCTCTGTATACCCTTGAGGGACCCGGTTCCAACAATACACGTGACCCTCGAAGGCAAATGAGAAAAGAAATTTGCTGTCGGGGTGCAGGGGTATCGAAAAGAATGCATGACACAAATCAATCACAGTGAACCACTCAGCATCCCAAGGAATCTGGTACAGAATTACTGCAGGGTTCGGGACAATAGGGCAGCAAGGAACTACAATCTTGTTAACCTTTCTCAGGTCCTGCACTACCCTATACTTGCCACTAGGCTTTTTGATGCCCATAATCGGTGAGTTGCATGGGCTGCTCATCACTTCTTGTATGATGTTTCCTTCCAATAATTTTTGTATCTCCAGAGTGACACCTGCTTTCACTTCAGCATTCATTCGGTAGGGCCTAGTGTTAGGATATACTGCATTGTCTTTGATGGCTATTTGTATGGGGTCCACATCTTTCATCAAACCCACATCTTTTCCAGTGAAATCCCACACTTCTGGTTTTACGGCTTCCTGTAGTTCTTGGGGCAAGTCCTGCAGGGTCAATCTTTTAAGTTCTGAGTCAGGTCTAAGCAACAATAATTTATAAATGCCGTCTTCATCTGGGGTCTGTATTTCGACACCCTTTGGTGTGCAAAAGATGGTACAGTTCATTTTACACAGCAAATCACGTCCCAGTAAATTTACTGGACTGGTGTCACAGACTACAAATCTATGCATCTGTTTAAAATTTCCAATTGAAATCTCCATTGGTTCGGTAACAGGAGTACTAATCAATTGATTAGATACACCTACTACTTGGATGTTTTCTCCCGAGAGGGGCAGGTTTGGAACGTCTACTGTTCTTACAGTAGAACGGGTAGCGCCAGTGTCCAACAGAAAGGTGACATCATTTCCGTCAACCTTTCCTTCAATATATGGTCCAGACTGGTCTACCGGCAAGGAAGCGCCAAGTACGCACTCCTCGTCCTCCCCTCTCAGGCCCCGTCAGTCCTGATCATTACAAAGGAAGGTATCATTCAGCAGATACTGCGAAGTTGCTGTATTTCTGTTCTCCCCGCTTTCCCAAACCTCTATCTCTTCATTTTCTGCCTGTCTTCCCCTGTATACCTGTTTGGGTGCTCGAGGCACCTGAACTGTTTTTACCTGGGGTTGAGTCTTTCTTGGTCTTTCTTTCTGCGTCTGTGGAATTAAATCAGGAGTTGTCTCATTAACATCGACTAATTGGGGACACTCGTTTCGCCAGTGTCCAATTTCGCCGCACTGATGGCAGGGAAATTTTTTCATAGCCTCTTCCCTGCTAAATTTGGGCCGGGGCTTTCCTCCACCCCCTCCCCCAGGACTTTTGTTCTCAGCATTTTTAACCATGTTACTCAATTGTTTTTCCTGCTGTTCTGCGAGCTTCACCTGAGCCCACATAACCTTCTCCTTAAGGGCCTTTTTCTTTTCTGCCATCTCGTCCTCGCAGTACTTAGCGTACCGCAGGACCTCATCCATTTTCTTAGTATGCCAACAGATTTTATTGTCTTTTATCCACTGACAAATTTCAGGTCTTAAACCATTTACAAACCTGTAAATAAAGTGTGTCATATCCTTCAGGTCGATGTTGTCAATACCACTGTATGTTTTAAATACCTGCAATAACCTCTCATAGAAGGAGTGCACTGTTTCGTCCCTTTCCTGTGTTGTTCTATCTATTTTTGTCCAATCAGTTTCCTTGGCGGGCACCTTTTCTTTCAAGTGCTGAATTACCTGCTCATATTTTCGCATGACTTCCTTTGATGGCTCCCCTGTGTCCTTGTCTCTGGGATACTCTTCACTGGGCCAATTTATGTTTATTTTACACTGGGTCCATAAATCTACAGGAACCACAATGTCGAAAAACCCATCCAGGTCTTTCCACAGACATTTCTGTACCTTCACGAACCTCTCCACTTGCCGGTACCAGTCAACTGGTTTCTCTCTTAATTTTGGAAAATCGTTCGTGAAGGACACAATATCCTGCCTAGACCAGGGGACATGCACATATTTCCCTCCTGGAACTTCGCGCATGGGGCATAACTGCTCAGGTTTTTCTACCTCTCTTAAAGCAAACTCGGGAGTCACTTGTCGGGAGCGAACCTCTTCCCTCTTTTTCGCCCACCTGCTTCTCCATTTTTCCACATCTCCCCATTTCTGCAGTACCCCCATTAATTCTTTAATCTGTAGCTTCTTTCCGGCCACATTCAGATGTTCTATATCCTTGTCTGAGAAGTCTGCTCTGTATGGTTTCTGTAAGGGCTTGGATTTTGAGATATCTACCCCCATACTAATTGCTGTTTCGGTCAGTTTTTCATGGAGCACTCTGGTGTTCCTTGTAAAGCTTTTACATATGAACGACAATTCTTCCTCAGAGTAGGTATTCAATCGATTCAACCCCACATTTCCTGCCATTAATTCTTCTATTTCAACCCTCAGCTTGTAGAGGTCTAAAGGCTTTGTTTGCGGAGTCTGCTTTTCTAATTCACGACTCCAACTCTCAATTTCATCCGGAGTTACCAGAGAGACATTCCTAGTACCTGTTGCTGTCTCTAATTTAATTTCCTTTGCATTAAAAGGGTTATACCTCAGCTGTGTTCCCTTTGCGGTCTGTTTGTTTGGCAATTCCAAGAATGCAACTTCAGACTCGCACTCACTGGACTGATCATCTATGATGATTGGTTCCTGTCTCGGGGTTGCTATGACTGGGGTCATGACTGGAGTAATCGGATTTCCCTGACCATTTCCGTATAACGGGACCACCGGTCCAATAGTTACTGGAATAGTCAATGCCTCAGGACTGGTATTTATCTGAGAAATTTTCTGAATTATTTCTGTTCTTTGTCTAGCTAGAGCCTCTTGCTCCTTTTCCACTAGTACCCTTCTTAGAGTTGTGTCATGTAATATCTGTGGGGTCAATGGAGGAGTAAAACTCGGGGCAGTAGGCGGAGGAGTAAAACTCGGGGCAGTAGGATGCGTTTCACTTGGTCCTCCACCATAATTTGGCTTCGGGAATAAAGTTCCAGTATTAAAGGACCTGCGCTCTTCCCCATATGGAGGTTGAACAAAAGGCAGTCCTGAATTCGATGGTTTCTCTTCGCTTTCATACAAGGGTCTGGGGAAAAAAGTTTTTGTACGTGAATATTTTTCTTCCTGACTTGCGGGCACTTTGGGATATATATCCCTTGTTTCCGCCAGTTCGGGTTTCTCAGGATAGGGTAATACTTGACCACCCCCTCCCAGTCCCAGGGACCTGTCTTCTTCCTTTTGGAAGGGGCGTCGGGGAACATCTCCTACACTGGAAGGTCGGGTTCCCTCATTGTAAGGTGGCGGACTTCTGGTACAGATGTCATCTATTAGTTCATCATCTGAATCCCCTAGGGCCCCCCAATGCTTACATTTTTCAGTACTTTTCCCCCCCGCTGCAGGGTTATGACATGCCGGCATCATGGGAAACAGACCCTCAACAATCATGCTCTGCCTCCACTGTTTCATCCTTTTATCCCTGGACTCCTGTTTCAGCCTGGGGTACCACTTGGTCAAACCCTTGTCCATTCGGGGTCTTTCTCTTTCAAAAGCCTCAATCTCCCATTCCTCTAATGCTTCATACTGCGTTAGTCTCGGTCTGGGATGCAGTTCATTCATTCGGGTTCTTAAATTAAATAAGATCCTACCATTGAAAGTACCATCTAACGGAAAAGCCAATACTCCGTCATCTTTTGTGTACTTCACCCAATTCTCCAGCCACACACAGGTATTGTACCCTCGGTCAAACATCATGAATGAGGCAGGAGTATTGGGTGCTGGGACAAGAACACCTTCCCTAGATTTAATGGGTTTGTCCGTTTTAAAATAATTTTTCACCTTATTTACAAGGGACATTTTTCTCTTGGTTCCGTACATAATATCGTATCTGTTAGCCTTCCACTGATCCCTTTCAAACCCTAGATGCCTTGGATCAGGTCGCGTCTCTGTAGTCCGCGAGTGCCACATACGACTTCTGCGCTAACTTTGTTTACAAACTACCTCCAATCAGAATGCGCTTCAGAAAATTCGTGCAACCAATGGGTGCGCGACACAAAATAAGCTCTGCCAATGGGTGCGCGGCCCCTTCGTGAGACAGTTCCCACGCTCCGGCGCTCACCCCTCCTTTACAATTTCAGCTCCGCTACCCGCCCGCTGTTTCTACCAATCCCAGCGCGGCACAGAGTGACGTCAGAGGCGCTTCTCGACTGACTCCCTCCCTTCACAAGGTAACGGAAACTTTCTTACTTTTAAAGTGCTCAGTGCTTGGTTATTTTACAACAAATACACATTCGCCACAGTGCTCAAGTGTCTAGACAGAGATAGAATTCTATTACTGCAAGTAAACTACTTCCATTTACTTTTCACTTGCTGCGGGCAGATCTCTTCCGCCTACCCTTCACTCTAGCATCGGTGAACCTGTTATTCCCCTAAACTCATCCACTTCTTTCCGGGATATGTTCCGAGTTTAAGGTTTCTCAGCGGACCCCTCTGCTTTCACGCTAGCTCCGAGGAACCTGCTACTCTTCCGATGTGACCCTTACTAGGTTACGCCACTATGGGAATTTTGCCAATGAACCCCGTTACTGTCATTTATTCACACATGTATTCAGAAAACCCTAGTTAGTGCTTCCCGGTTATCCTAACCTGCACCTAACTTTCCTCGAACCTGTGACCTCAGGACAATGGATTCTATTCACCACTTGCCCTTTCAATTCCCCGGGGAGTTCGGACAACACTTAACAAGTCGATTTACAAATGCATTGATTAGTACATATAACAATATAAGAACAAGAATAATGACAATACAGTAATTCATAAATTTCAGCAGCGTATTCACAAGAGAGTGATCAGTTCCCTCAGAACAGCCGCTCTTGTAGCAGCATTAATATAATAGCAGCTTCCGACTTAACTAGCCTAACTAGTCCCTGCCTTACTCTCAACTAGTCCCTAACCATCCTCTGATCTACCAGAAAAACTGATAGAGCGCGCGAGGCCACCCGACCAATAGTTTTCGCCGTTTCCGGCTTCAGGGCCCATATACTTTTCAAATCACCATATACATCGATCAGGTGACTTCACGAGCTCTACCAATTTGGTGTGTGTGTGTTCCCTGCTACCAATTCTCAGTGCACCCGACTTACCATCCACCGATGCAGGTGCCTAATGACCACAATGAATCAGGGAGCTAGCTGTAAAGGAAAGGCAGCAAAATACAAACCCAACCAATAACATTCAAAATACTGTGTAAATGACCACGGACAACTGGAAGTTTTTTAAATGTTTATCTAAAGTTCAATATTTTCTTGCATGAGATACAGTAAAATAAGGCAATCAATAACCAAGAAAATGTAAATCACATATGCATAAAGAAATAATGGCAGAGTAATCATCAAAGTACTAATAAAATGTAACGAGAAAAGATACTTATGCAAGTCAGTATTATCTAAAACAGTGATAGACTAAGTGTGTGTGATTATAGAAGAACTTATAATGAATAACACGCTTCACTTAAGGTGAAAGGGCCTTTGAACAACCTAGGCAACGAAGTTCTAGACCATATCAGGAAATGACACACTGCTATGCAAAATATAATTTCTAACAAATGAGAAGACATAGAAATAACTTTGCAAAATTTTAAATGACTTTCAATAGTTGCGGAAAGGCATGGAAAATATCACATTTGCAATGTTGAACTTTATTGAAGCAAAAGTTAGAAATTCAGAAGGTGCAAGAATTTCAAGAGATTTCGGAGCAGTATTTACCTAGAAAGGTGTGGAAACCAAACCCTGGCCACGGGTCAGTTAAAGTCAGGAAACCCTCAAGGAAGGATACCCCTCAAAGGACAGCAGGTGCAGAATGGACACCCCGGACAGGACAGGATACCCTCGGAATAAGAGTCAGGACAGGACCTCAGGACAGGACAGCAAACCCTCAGGACAGGACCCTCTTCAGGACAGGACCGGAACCCACAGTTAGGAAGCAACGCCTGCGCTCCACCCGCTCTGCAGATATCGATCAAGACCCCGATTGGGTCAGCGAACTCCCAGCTAAGTGCCTTGCCAGCACTTTAAGGTTCAGTAAAACCTTAGTCTATGGTCAAATTCGGACAGAGTGCTCCGCAGCTCTCTGTATTTTCAGTCACCTATTGAGTGCGTTGGGTCAGTGACAGGTCAGCTAAACCAGACAAGTCGGACGGTTCACTAGGTGAACCCAGGGTAGATATACAGTTTTGGGACAGTGTACCACCCCCCAATGTTGCAAAGTGTCAGAATCCCTCAATTTCGATTGGTCCTAAGGTAGGATTTGGGTAACACACCAATCACAATATGCGATTTGAAGCCTTCATTTACATATTTTGGGACCGCCTAGCATGTTTGGGTTCCCATGAGCTAACAGTAGCACATCTATACAATGTAACATATAAGAAGCCACATTCGCTGTTCTCGCAGGGCAGAGGTGACTTTCTCAGGAGCATCTCGCCCATCACTGCCAGCTGGCTATGTTCCATCAGCCAAGGTCCCTCGTGCTGCCGAATGTCGCACAGGCGCAGAAGGGACCTCCAATATGGCTCTCCTCTCACTCAGACCCCCATTGCCCGCGGTACATGAAAAGTAAGCGAAAACAAATTAATACATAATAATGTCATTATGAAAACACATCGCAGGGTTTGTACTTTTAACTCATCATCAAGAAATAAACTTATGCAATTTAAATGTTAGCTACATTTAGACGAAATACAAGAGCAGTGGCACGAGCAGTACCACATGATAAGCACAGCTATGAATTACGCATGCGCATAACTTTCCCTCCACTTCTGCAGACGCGTCAGGACACGTGAGTGTGGCTGACGCATGCGCAGTAACTAAAATACAAGCGGCGGCCATTTTTTAGAGGACATGGATTAATTTCATTAGAAATACACATAGGCAAGCGTCTCAAACTTTACTCAAACTTAATATAAACGTTAGTAAAACATACACGGGTTACCTTATTACACATAAATGAGGTTCTTGATTTCGGCAAGCCGCAAAATATGCGAAGCTTTGCTTCATCAATACAACAGCAATATCCTTTATCAAGCCAGTTAGAAAGCCTCTAAAGCAAACAGGAGGGATCTCCTAGTTACAAAATTAAAAACAGAGGCAACAGACGAAATCCGTATGATAACGGAATTCAATACCAAATCAGGTGAAATAACCAATATCTTTCAAAAACACTGGCATTTACTGACTGCTGACAAAGTCCTTAAGAAAAATCTGCCCAAGAGACCTTTAATAACGTACAAAAGATGTCCGTCTTTGGCAGATCATTTGGTCCACAGCCATTTTAAATCAGTGGCCAAACCCATCAAAATTTCAAAATCGGTTGGTTTCTTCCCCTGTTTAAAATGCAAGGCATGTAGATTTAGTGAAAAAACATCTGAATACCCAAATCGCACAGGCGATAATAAACCCAACTTAAAAATAAAGCAGTTGCTCAATTGCAACTCGGAGTACACTGTGTATTGTCTAACCTGTCCATGCAAATTGCGATATATTGGTAGTACCATCAAACCTGCAAACCTCAGGATTCTCGAACATATGCGGGCCATTACCAACAATGATAAAGCATATCCAGTAGCCCGCCACTTTGCTCTACACCATCAAAGCAAGTGGGAGAAACTAAGCTACTATTGCATGGATCAGGCCCCCAAATTAGAACGGGGAGGTGACAGGGAAAAGTCCCTACGCATCTTAGACTCCAAACACATCATCAATCTTAAAACTATTACTCCTTGGGGTTTAAATAATAATGAAGAACTGTGGGTTCATTTGTAATCAGTATGGGGTCACACACGGGGGATAGGTAGTAGATAATGAAACAGAACTGGGTAACAGCTCTACTTCCCTTATGACATCCAATGCCTTGTCTATTATGTATTTCTGATTTGCACTGTTGTGAAAACCGCCCATTCAGGGCCTAATAACGCTAAATGGATACTTTGAGAAATGAATTGTTCAAAAAGACTCAAATGTTGTCCTAACTAAGCTTACTGCGATAAGTGATGGAATGAAAAGTAGTAATGACTTATTTTAATAATGTTACTTGTTTTTAAATGGGCACTATGCACTTTCACGTAATCACCATGATTGAGCAGGCAAGATATTGTTATTTGCACACTAAAAAATGGCGACCAAAATATAGCCAAAAAATATGTCCTTCTTTTATGTTCATGGAGGGTGTAGGTAACCAATGGCTTTAAAATGGTGATCTTAACTGCACAGTAACATTACACTGACGAAGCCTGTGAAGGCGAAACGCGTCTGTAAGGGGTGAGGGGGGTTTGGTGATTAAAAATTCTGCAATTGGATACCAGCGTGCCGGCCTTTCTTTTTCGGAATCCGTATGGGACACGAAAAGTGTGCAGCGATATATATATATATATATATATATATATATATGAAGAAAACCACTCCTACTGCAAGGAAGAGGCACGTACACAAGGCGTGTATGGATCAGGCTTGTTTATTACAGTTCAGGTCACCCACGACCCTGCAGAAAAGGAGAGACGCGTTTCGCCTGCGCAGCAGGCTTTATCAATCTGTTTTGGCGCCGTGACAATGTAGAAATATATAGCCCTCCTCCCTCCTACAGGCACACATAAACATAGAGGGTAGACTACAGGTTTAGGCATTCTGGACGGAAGAGGTATTGACCTGCAGCATGTGCCTTCTTAGTGTAGTGCAGGGTATTTGGAGTTGTAAATAACTCCATATTACATTTCAAAACACAAATGCCAATAAAAACCTGAGCTAATTCATAATGAATGCATGAAAACGATTACAAGCTGTAACCTGTTTTAGCCAGAGGTATAGACAAGTTGAATTAGCCTATCAAGGTACTGTAATTATGAATCATTGTATTGGCGCCAAATGCTCTCAACATGTGCTGCCTTTCTATTGGTAAGTCTATTTTATACAGAAAGAATTTAAAAAAAAACTGCTTGAATGCAGATTGCGCTGCCATGAAAGGCATACAAGTTCCCACATCATTGTCTCTTTAGTTCAACCATACAAAGTCACTCCGGTATAGTCTGAAAACAAAACACACGCTGAGCAATCATTAGTGAAACAAATGTCTCCAAATGCGCATGCAAATATGCACTTTTAAAGCAGGCTCCGTGAACTTTTGTCATTTCCCCGTGGCTACCGTGTTGCACATACTGTGCATATTTCCTACGGCAATACCCGCCTCCGGGTACTCACTGCTGCCCAGAGTGGGACTACATCTCCCATAATCCCCTCAGGCGGCTGTACGTGTCAAAGTTTCCTCAGGAGCCCATATGAAAAGTTCAAATTGCCACAGCTTCGCAAACTGATGCGGTCATTACCGGAATATTGTCCCGAAAAGGGCTCAAAGATAAAGATGCAATGTATTGGTGCAGGGAGTATGGAAAATAACAAAGTTGCCAGGCAGCGCAAAGTATGTAAGTCTTTGGCACATGAACAGGGTGGTGGGGGACCGATGGAAATATATATATATACTACTATTATAAAGAGAGAACTTTGAACCTTTGAGGCGGGTAAACTCAGGAACCACAGCACCAATCCAAACACCCGATACATCGTAGTAATTGTCAGGGGCTGCAGATGGACATAGGCTATATAAAAAAATAAAATATACGTTCTTTAAAATATTTACGATTAAAAAAAGTAGTCCCTTGGAAGTAGCGCCGGCCTCGACGTGCGTGCTGACATCAGGAGCGCGGGGAGGAGCGGCGCACAGGAGCGCGAGGAGGAGCGGTGGACATGAGAGCGGGGAGGAGCGGCGGACAGGCGGGGAGGAGCGGTGAGGAACGGCGGACAGGCGGTGAGGAGCGGCGGACAGGCGGGGAGGAGCGGCGGCTGAGGTAGGTGAAGCGGCCCGTGTGCGGCTCATTGGGGGCCTTGAAAGTGGCGGGTGCGCTCCGGGGGACCCACGGACAACGTCGGGGCGGGCGGGGGCCCTGAAGCCTGAGACAACGTCGGGGCGGGCGGGGGCCCAGAAGCCTGTTTGCTCCCGGACAACGTCGGGACAGGCTGCTAATATATATATAATGCCACCTGGCCATGCTTTATGTGATGTGTAGCGCCAGTCTTACAGCCAAACTTTGGATTTCATAGATTCAGAGCATGGTCTTTTGCTACTCCCTGTGTCATAATGACAACAGCATATGGTCAAGGCTCTATATGAGGAATGACCAAAGAATTGCATTTGGGCATGCCTTGTCCTGAATCCATAAAGGACAAGAGGCACAACTTTATTCAGCATGCTCTAATCTATGTCCATGATGTAGTAACACACACAACGTCCACTCACTCTGCTCTATAGCAAACTCAGCAACTGCAGTTGCCTCACTGGCCAAACTTCAATCTGGGTATGAGGATGTTCTCTATCTCACTAGGATACAGATCCAATGCCTGTGACCTGGCTAGAATGCAGTGGGCTGGTAGGCTTTGGGTACCTTGTTTGGGGTGAACGCACACTCACAGGCCCGTGCGCACATACATATTCACCTACTTTATCCTCGTCACTGGTGATCAGCTACAACATGAATAATCAAGGCATTAGATGGATTTCCATGAACAGCCAATACCCTGATAACTCCCGTGTAAAATATAAAATAGTGGTGACTCAAGGATGTCATTCTCCTTCCCAGGTTGATCGCTGACGTGACCAGTGGACCGTCTGCCTGTACCGCACACCTGTGGTGCGACTAGATGGAATATAACATTTTAAAACTTTCAAACTATATCCGTATTAGTTATCAAAGATGGGGCCTTGGTAGTGGCAAAGCACAGTCTGTACCACATAAGAGTCTAATTCATTCACTTACTATTGCACAGTAACTGGCAAGACTATAACTTCTCTGACATGTTGAGTGTCTGATTTCGTCAGCAGACAGTGTGGTCGTGTTGAACCTGCCCTAATGCCGTTCATTGGAACTGGTAACCCTATGATGCTAGTTCTGCTCTCCTCCTACAGGTTCTCGTTTGTGTTTCACAGCCCTCGCTTTATTGAGGCAGCAGTAACCTGGCACGGGCTCTGAGGCGCCAATCCAGTCCCCACCCCATGACTATCCCCGCTCGTTAGCAAAGTGTTCGCTTTAATAAACTGGGACGGATTAGGCAAGTAATCCATGTATCTCTCTCTAATGTCTGCTCCTGCCCACCTTGTCAGTGCCTAGATGTGCTCTTAGCTGCGAACTGCTGCGCTCTGATGAGATTTCTGTTCCAGTTCCTGTGCTCTGAACTGTCACCCTTCAGAAAAGCTGAACTCTGAATAAGAAGCAAACCTTCATTTCTGCACAGTCAAGAAGCCATTCACTTTCTTGTCATACCTATCTGATCCTTCGCCTCTTTATATTCATGGCCTATATCTAGGCTGCAATTTCAATTTAATAGGCTGTCTCGCACAGTAAAAATTACCTCTCAGCCCAGTTTGATATCAAATAAAGAATGCTCTGTCCTTCGTTGCAGTGACATTAACCCCCCTCTGTCCTTATGGAAGTGACATTAATGGCACTAGCATTTGCCAATAGAATGTTTGGTGTCATTCATTTATTCATCAATATAATCTGTGTTTATTTTGTGATATAATAACATATATTAGCCTTTTACGATGTAAGATTGAGTAAAAGGCAAAGATGCTTTATAGGAACCTAAGCTATGGACTGTATTCAGTGGTGTGACACAAAATGCTGCTCTTCCCCCCCCCCCCACCCCCCCCCCCGAAGAATGTGACAAGCCCTCTCCTCCCCCCCCAGGTCTCCAATATCTCACAAATGTTTATAGGTTGGGGGATAAATGGGGACGCCTATAAGGTTGGGGGGGGGGGGGGGGTTCACGGGTCACCCTCCACCGCTTGGGGTACATGGCACCTTCCTGTATCAAAGTACAACACTGTGAGGTACGCATTTGTATTTTTGTACAGATATTAGAAGCTTGTGCTATATCAAATTTTACATGCAAAATCAAGGTTGCTAAAAGTCCTGGATATCGACTTTACATGAGGGTAATCACTATTAATTGGTTCAAGCACCTCCATTCTATAATAAGTGCTGCCAAACAAAGATCACCCCATTTACTAATCCTTGGGAAAGCTGAAGTTCAGTCAGTCTGGTAAAAGTATCATTCAGACCAGTGCCACGAGACCTGTAGGGGCAGTGAGGACTGTACGACGGCAGTCATGCACGGTTTGATTTCTGTTAAATTGTACATACTAATTAGGTAATTACTATTACTTCATATCTACTGGTGACTCAGTTCATAGTGTTGATATATTCCGTTCTCCCATGATCCCAATTCACATAGCTATTTCCAGACAAACTTGAGTGTGGAAGAAAAGTAGTTCACAATTTGAAATTTCAGAACATCAGGACTCATTAGGGACATTTGTGATTCGCAATATGCACTTACAACCGCAATGGGAGAATCTGCCCGAGTCATAGATTCAACAGAGTCATAAATTCAGGCTTAATGTTGTAATAGTTTTGTTTTTTCCAGAATGGGGTTACACAATGTGGTAAAAACCAGTCTGGATATTAGTAAATAGTTTGCAAGCAGAATCTCATCCTGCAAATTTCAGGTAAAACGGTATGTGTGCAAACTACCTTTAGAAGGTCTTAGGTTATAACCTTTTTCTGGTAGGAGAGGGAAGGGAGCACTCTAACATTTCTTTTGGGGTTGAAGGGTGGTTGTTTTATCCAGAGGGAAAAACTATTATTCCTGTGGACAAAAATGTAGACAAAACAGGAAACATCTGCTTTGGCATAGGTTACTCATGTTCGGCTTGGTGCGAAGTAGAAGAAAAGGGCTCTGGTTTAACTAAACACCGATGAGCCAATTGAAAGATAATTGTGAGTCTGAGATGAACCAGCAGTGGGTGGGAGGACTCCCATTAAGTTAGGTTGTTCCTAATATGTTGGTGTCAGAGTATCAACATGCCTGTTAATACTTTAATCCTGTCAATTACAGCTACCCTCGTCTCTACCCACTTTAGACTTCTCCACCAATCCCTAGACATCTTACATTTACTTTTAAGTTATAACTCTTTATATGCACTGGTTATCTTTTCTGTAAATACGATGTGTTCAACTATCGGGTCTGTCCTTCCTGTAAATATTTCTGTCTTTCTGATAGTCTTTTTTCTATTCTATTTGATTATTTCAGCATCAACATTAATCCTGTAAATAGTCATAAGGACCCATCAAGGCTACTATGGATCCAATGCTAACCTGTAGATATCAGATAGAAACTTAATTCCCATGTCTTCAAACCTCAGGTCTTAGCTGATTCAGCCATTGTTCAAGCATTTTGATTTGTGCACTTGAAAATAAACATGAAAAACTACCTATAAAGATGCTAAAGTACAACATTTATACTATTCTGTGTGAAAGTACTGCATATATTTATAGATTATTATCCTTATTCTTGAGACCCATATGTTCGTGCATCTCATTCTTTTCTAATTATTTAAGATGAACAAACCCTTTTATAGCCAAATCCCATTCAAATGATCTCTACTTGTGTCGTTGCTGTTAGACTCGAACATGGAATCTGTTGGAAATTGGGTTACCGGTTGATGGGAGTGAAACCCTACTCAAGCAGCAACCAGAATCAGGATGATCACAAGCAAACCTCAAGTTAACCTGTGCTTAAGCCTCTGGTAGCTTGAAACAAGAGCAGTCAGGCTTAATTTAAGCTTAATGTGTAAAGTACTTATGCAGCACTTAAACAGTGGTGGCTCCTCCGCTTTGGCTCAGGAGTGTGGCCCCACAGCTTTCTCATAGTGTGAGAAGCAAAAACATAAAATGGTAATAACTTTTTTAGTTATCACCATTTTATGTTTCCTTTGTGGGCAGGTGGGCGAATCGGCGGGGTCGCTCTGCTTATTGAGCAGGGCAGGGGAGGAGTGGTTTGTACACTTCTGAGTATGCAATGACTGTTTGGTCGGTCCTCTCTCCCTGCCCAAACCAGTCATGCACACTTTCCCCTTCTCCATTCAGGCTGCCCCCTTTGACTACCCCCATGACTGCCCCCCCTGCGACTGCCCCCCCCTGCGACTGCAGAGCAGCACAGCAATCCTTATGTGTATTCCATAGGTCTAGAGATGCTATGAAGAGTTGCATTTGAGGGTCATATATTTATTTCTGGTGCTCACTTTGAAGTAGGAGATGATTCTAGTAAACTCCATTTGAAGTCCTTGGAGTCTCCTCCCCTGTCCCAGATCCAAGCTTATGTGTATTCCATAGGTCTAGAGATGCTATGAAGAGTTGCATTTGAGGGTCATATATTTATTTCTGGTGCTCACTTTGAAGTAGTAGATGATTCTAGTAAACTCCATTTGAAGTCCTTGAAGTCTCCTCCCCTGTCCCAGATCCAAGCTTGCTGCATGACAACGTGAAAGCAGAGCACAGCCTATTGAGCTGCAAATGGAGCTGTGCCCAGCTCAGCCTCCATCCTGCCAATTGATGTCCCATCCAGGCACACCTAATCCATCCATTTTGTGGCTGTCTAGGAGGAATAGGCAACGTCCAACTGCCAGCAACACCCAGTCATGTGACCCAGGAGCTGGCTAAAGACACCAAATAGGGCAGGAAAATGCTAACTTTCTAAAAGTGGCACTTTTAAAATTGTAGCTCAAAATACTACTTTACCATTAGAGGGGAATTTTAATTGCAGTTTCTCAGAAAACAGATATGAAAGGCTTACCTGTTCCCAATCATAAGTTAGCACATATTAAATGTAATAAAGCAGCACGATGTTATCCTACGTTAATTTAGCAGTTTTTACTAGCAGGCCATATAAAATTTAAAAGTATATGCCCAAAGTTTTGGATACAATGCATTCTGCCCTAAGGGTTGTTTAGACCTACCCACGTGTGATTTGTATGTATTAAAAACTAAGGTTACGGCTAGCAAAAGGTTTATTTTGCAAGGTTGAAATGGCAGTTCAGAACTACACACACAGGCTGCAATGACGGGCCTGAAACATGTTTGAAGGGATACTTAAGTGAATAGCACAATAAGTGCTGCAGGTCTTCTAGTTTAATTATCTAAACAGAAAGGTTTCCCTACTCAAAAAGAACCAGACATTTAAATAATTTTTACATAACAGTAGTTCCTTTTGGAAAAATATTTCTATACTTGGAAAAAACAAAAGCACAAATGAAAATATAGTAGGATGTTGTAGAGATCACACACAAGTAATGAGTCAAAGCAAAAAGGTAGTTGTGATTATATTCAATATCTATTGTTTAAAGACATATATACACAATATACCATGTCCCATATGAAACAGAAACCAAGGGGTAGAGGACTTGCAATAATATGGTTTCCGTACTTCTTTGCTTGATAAATTAATCTCTGTGATTTTGGACTGTTCATGCCCTATCTATGTGATAATTTATCGAATGCATGGTTTGATCCACAAGATCCATTCAACTTTCTATGGCCAACAAAATAACTAAAAACCACATCTGATAATATCAGACTTCCGTTTAATGGCCCAAACTCTCTTAACTTCCTGTATCAACAGCAATTCTACCCTGGTTGTATTTCCAAAAACTCACTGTTACCCCTCCCTGTGATCCTGCCTGCAGCAGCAAAACTAGTTTCAGGAACTAGAATTGAACCACTTTACACTGATCCGGAGAGATCTACAGTGGCTCCCTGTTGAAGCAAGAATCAAATTAAAATTGGCTTGCATTAATTTCAAAGCTGTGAATTTCTATTGACTTGAATACCAATGTTGAGCAATACAAATGTCATGGGGCACAAGCATCTAATGAACAAAGAACTATTAAAACTGTAAAAAAAAAAAAGTAATTTTGCCATTCCTCACATCAATCGCAGCAAAAGCTCAATCAATTTGGAAGTCCCGACCATAAGAATTGAGAAGTTGGCAAGGTATTGTATTTCACTAAAAATGAAAAATGTCTTCTTTAAACTTTTCTCGAGCTTGAAATCTTCCAACTCCTAACTGTAAAAGGCTAATGCTACCGTACCCAAATAACATCAATGCCTTCATATCGGCTTCCTTGACTTACACACTCCTCTTCTTCACATCTTTATTGTAAAAACCAGTCAGTCGTTAAAACACTTTATTCTTCCCCATATAATTTTCCTCTTTTTTTACATTGTCTATTTTCTCTCCCTTTAGCTCTCTCTCTCTCCCTCTCTCCCTTCCAGCAGTGCATATGCACGTAAGGGTTGGACAACAGCAATGGAAATGCCTCACAGGATCCTGCATAACATAGACCGAAATGTGCATGCACACAGGGAGGGCCCCCTTTGTTTCCTATCTGCCAGGTTTTTTATGGCGTGTAAGGATAACAAGGTAAACCCTACTCACAAGGAACCAGGGTACATAAGCTATAACCAGAAACAGTGGTTCCTGTGGAAACAATTGTAAACAATACACAATATTGTAATGCACAATGGCAATTTGCCTATTTGCATATAATTCCAGCGTCCTAGCTGGTTTTGGCCCCCGTGATTTACTCAAATTTTTTATCAATCCACCGATGTCCCTGCTTTGATAGGTCCTAAAGAGACCCCTCACAGCTAACAGGGTTTGAAACGCCATTGACAGTATTGAAAGCGAACCATTTACCAGTCTCGATTATTATATCAGATGGTTGTGTTCATCTTGTACTAAACCAATGGTTGACTTTGTCATTATGGAAACCTGTTTTCTGTGTCCCAAAACTTCATGCACAGTGTTATGATTTCCATGTTCACTTGGGGACAAAACGCATCTATATGGAATGCTACTGTAAATATTTATGTATATAAACATTCTGAACTTACTAGTATCACTTTGTATTTGGTCTCACTTCTCTTTTTGACATCCTTCCTACCCATATTCCTATTGCCATTGTACATGCAATATTGTGTATTGTTTACAATTGTTTCCACGGGAACCACTGTTTCTGGTTATAGGTTTTTTTATGGCAGTGTAACAGCCATGAAAACCCTGGTGGAGAGGAAACTTGTAATATGCTTGCAGGGACCACGGCGGTCCCGCCAACCATATTGTGGCCTCTGACCACCACCAGGGAATAGAGGTTCCCAGGCAGCTGTCCCAGGGTGGTCCAACCGCCCAGGTTGTAATGGGGTAGTCGGACTGCCGGTGCGGAGGTGACTGGACCCCCTCCACCATGCCATCACAGGTCTCGCAGTCCTCGGACCGCCAGACCCGTAATTTGTCTCTTTGCCACAATGCACTAAAAGTTCACAAACCAGCTATCTCTCTCTCTGTTTGGCTAGGTTCACACTGTATAAATATCACATGAATACATATATACATAAGTGTGAGGAAGTGGATTATTAGTTAAGGTGTATTGTAGCCCTCTTCAGGGAATGATGGCACTATTCATTATTAAATCCAGTTAGGCATCAAACATGTACCCCAGAGCTCAACAATTGGTAGCTGTAGCAAAACGCTGGAATTGGTGCCTCCCTGGCTACATGGACAATGGCAGTGGCAGGCCTATGTATGAGTTACAGCTGCCTGAGACAGGTGATTCTCCTTTGAAGCTTGTAAATTTATGGGTCACATCTCCTCCCAGCCAAGGCCCTTTTGCTTCCTCTCTTGGGAATCATTCACACTTCCCAGCAGACTGGTAACAGTTGGGGATTAAATCTCTAAAGGCTAGTGGCACCTAAATGACACGCTCTGTGTACATAGAGACCCACATACAAATGGAGTTACAAGTAAATTAAATGACAATCCAGGATTAGGCAATTGTGCACAAATTTTAGGGGTCAGAATACATGCACTGGGGACAGTTCAGCAAGGTGCCAGTGTAATAGTCTGAAACTAGCAGCATCAGTACAAAAATTGGGGGATGATCATGGAAAAAGATCTGTTGTTAAAATAGGTTTATAATAAAAAAAACATTCCTAGGAGGCTTGCGTCTTGGAATGATTTTTCATTTTAAAAAAGCATTCTAAGATAGCCGCACATAAATGTGCATGTACACTGATCCATTTGGGATTTCTAATTTTTAAAATTTTAACATTCCACATCAACAGATAGCCTTTTCAGAACAGTAGATTAAAAAAACATCATTTGTGCGGGATGCTGCACAAACTAAAAGTGAGCAGGCCAGTAGCATTGTGCATGGGCTGGGCCTTGGACAAATAACTAGATTGTAACTAGGGCTCCCTATTTTATGATATTTACCTTTTTTTCCTTCCATCTGTATTGAGCCGTATATATTGTTGTTCATTTTCTGTGTTTATCAATATTTGTTGGTCTTTGTGATTTTTTTTTATCGGAAACTAGAATATTTACATATTTATTAAACCGGTAAAAGCACACTTTTAATTGAATTCCTGAAAGGTTTCAATGATATAAACTACCATAGTTAATAAATCAATAGAGTTGTATGAAAACAGACATTTTAAAATCAAACTAGTGCAAATCTGCAGCTGTTTAAGCCTAATTACTAAAATTGATCTTTTTTTTAGCTTCCTTACCTGTCACTCCAAACAGCTATTGGTCTGGCAGCCATGACCTAACAACATTTATAATCACTCCAAAAACAACCTAATTTATGTTTCTATCCACTTTTAAAAATAAATACAGATTGGAAAATACATTATTTTCTATATGTATTTATGTGAAGAATCTGTTAAAATATATATATATATATATATATAACAGGGAGCCTTCATTATAACTAATGCATCAGAAAGAAGTTGAGAGGTGGGGGAACTATGGATGAAAGGGGAAGTGAGTGGCCGAGCCCTTACAAAAGCACAGTTAAAAAAATTATTATAATATTCAACCCCATGGAGACTCATGGGATGCTACAACAAAAATAAAATGAATAATTCCTTATGAGAGCAGTGGAAAGAAGCAAGTTTTACTACCAAATCCATGGTAAAGAATCTATATTTCAGATGCAGGGCAAAAATCAATAACATGGCAGAAATCCAAAGTGACAGAAGTATTGAACTGAGATTTACAAATTCGTCCAATCATGAGGTTGGGATAACCAAAATCCCACTCTGTATTGTATAGTAGACCAGACAGCTAAGGCTATCTGCAGGTGAGAACTAAACATGTTAAACACAATAGAATCATGTAAGTAAACGAAATAAAAATGTGTTTTAATCCAGTTATACTTGGGTCTGTCTATTCCTATGTCTGTTTCATTTCCATTTTTAATTGCTTGTTTCAATTATTGGTTGCCTGACAAAACATCTGCCTGTTTGTCTGCTTAAAGTAGGTGTGCTTGCCGAAGTCCGTCTGCATGCTTGTCTGCACATTGCTCAATTAACCTTCTCTTCCTACCTCTTGTTGCTCTGATGCTAGAATCATACCACTCTGATCCACGTTGTTTTCACTCTGATGCATGATTTGCTGTACACAGAGCCATCCTAGCCCATGAGGAGACAATGTCTTGGGATTCAGGAAATGTCCTTGATGGGACTATAAGATGTGAGTGTTTTATACTCAAACTGCTGCGTTTGAAGCTAAAAGCGGACCGTTATCATCTACTCTGCGGTACGGTTAGATCTGGATGAACAGTACCGAATACATCATGAGATTTGCTATTCCAGGGGTGACCAATGAAGCTCCAAGACAGCCAAAACAATGCCAGATGTTCACTATATACGCATAAAATACATTTGCATGCAAGAAATCTTAAGGAAGCTCATATACGTGAATAGTGGCTAACCTGAAAATCTGCCATGCCCAGTCCTATTGGACCTACATTGGACACCCATGATTTGTATATTCTTGCAACATCTACAACATTGGCACCTTTGAATGGGTTCAAGTTTACTCCCCACAAGGACGTTTCAACGACTTGTCACTTGCCATAGAAATGAGCAGGAACCTCAAATGTCATTGAGAAAATAAAGCAGCACAGAAAAATGTAGTTGTCGACTAAACCTTTCAAATGTGCCCGTGCACTTCATATAATGTGGGTACTTATGAAACTTTAAAGTTGTTCCAATGCAAAGTTAAATGTAATGCTCTTATCAAGCATACAGAGACTGATCACCAATTTAACTCTGGGTAAGCAACGTCCTCGCTAATCTGCATAATTTACTGTGACCCAGTAATTGCAAATTTACAATGAAACGCACACTTCACATACAAAAGCTTGGTATGAATCTCAAATTCAATACTGATATAAACAATGGACGCACAGGCGATCACCTGATCAAAACGCCAAACACGTTTGTCTCCCTATAACCGGCCATTGAATGGTATACATTTGATACTGGTGCAGTTAACGAAACGTAGTGCACAGCATACTATGAATAGTCACATGGCTACAGTTAGTACACATCTAAATCAAAACTTCCAGGATGCAATGCAAGCGCCAGATAACATTTCAAAACAATAAAATGCCATTTACAATTAATTGGGCGATACTGTGGTGTTTCACTGCTTTGACCAGTTTTGGAAGTAGCAGTCCAAGAATACTTCATAATATTTGAAATACAGAGACAGTCAAGAAATACTAGGAGAAGAATCCAAAACTTCATCCAAGCCAAACTTACTAAACGGACAAATGTGACGTTATTCACAAAAAATATATATGTATATTGGCTTTGATTTAGTAGCACGCATATGCTAAAATCCCATTTTTTTATTTCAGTAAATTTATCACTGAAAACCTTAAATAAGCCCTAGTATCACCGCCATACGAGTGAATACATGAATGATGGTATTTTTACCAGCTCGTGCTGAAGAGTAAATTAAAACAGCGCATTTACCCCTCCACTTTTGAACTCGCGCGTTGCAGGCAAGCGCAGCACAGATGTTCAGCCCGGGTAACACCCGTCATCCCTCCAGACCTACCTTCGTCACCCACGTCCAGGAGACCCAGCTGTTCTAGGGCTTTCACGAAGGCAACGATGATCACCAGAACCACTATCATTTCAAGTCCTTCCAAGTCCGAGTCCGAAGCGGCTTCCCCTGAAAACATCCTTGGCTCGACCTGTCTTAGGTCCATTTTACAATTTCATTTAACCCCTCATAGTCCTCGGTGCAGCTCGCGCCCCAAAGAACACAAAGCAAGAGAATGAATTTCAGCGCAGTGCCTCCGAAAAACACACTTCTTGTGACAGCAAGACGGGCACAGGACAGTTGGAAAGCCATCTCTTACCATGTCTGCATCAGCAGCCTGCACTGGTACAGATGCTTTCGGTCTCTAAGGCAACAGAATGCAAAGCGCACGTGTCACCAAATCCTCTTCCTCCTTCACCTCAAACCGGTATGAACAGAGCAGTTTCAGATGTAATTCATAGTGGGGAGATTTTCGCGCCAGTCTAGGCTATGAAACAGAGCTCAGCCCGGAATCTGGCGAATATGGCTTTATGATTAAAGTAAGGAGCATTTATTGGGGTATGTCATCTTGTACATGTCGTTTTCGTTGAACCTATGAGGAATTTTAGAGCCACTGTTAAAGTATTTCGTTGTGACTCATGTCTTCATTTTTAGTCACGTGCAGCACAGTGCAGATACATTGTGATAAGGGGCACTTTGAACAAGGCATGCAAAGCAGATGTGTTTTGGGAGTTTTAATATGAAAAAGTAGTGCAACCCTTATCTGCAAAACCAGCTTTCCAAATGTTATTTACCTGAGGCATTCCATGTAGGCTGCAATAATTGCAGTCATGACTCAGACTAAATAATTAATCTGCAATTGCAGAGATTTGCAGAAAAGGTGATTACATCTTTGCCACCCAAGAGCTTTTCAGTCTTGAAGGAAATGTGGCTTTTTTCTTATCATGCCAAGAACAAATGGTTTATTAGTTTTCGCCGGCAAGGGAAAAGGAAAAAAAATACAGCAAAGTATTATTTTTTGGGTTAATCAAAACAGCCCCACAGAACTGTTATTACTGAATATATTAAATAATAACATTTAAATAAAGCGAATCTTTTTTTTTTTTTTTTTTACAAAGTAATTGGTTGAAAGTGAATGCAATTTGATTTATAAAAAAACTTAACAGGAATTTCGAAATTTGTAATAAAACAAGCATTGGAAAAGTCAACAAATCTTAAGTTAGACGAGACCTATTAACTTTACCAGTGCTTGTTTTAGTTTTGCCATTGTTTATGCCAAGAACCATTGCAAAATGACCAACCGGTTGTGCATACGCACCCATGAACAGTCATATTGGACTTTGTTTTTCATAACGCATAAAAAAGCATTCAAACAGGGCCACCTTACGTATTGATGCATGCATATGACCATCTGAAAACACTTTGTGTTATGCTTAATTAAAAACAAAAAAAACACAAGTTGGCCACAGTCCACATGCTTGGGGGGGGGGGGGCGCATCTTATAATACTTTTTTGAAGCATAACAAAAACCATTCTAAGATGCTAAGACTGTAATTGTGCATGCATGAACATGCATGGGGCATCCTGGAATGGTGTGAAACCATTCGTAGTTGGTTTCATTGCCAGCTGCAGCCCGTGCAGGTAAGAACGGTGGGGCCAAGTGGAGGGGGGGGGGGGATTTGGACAGACGATGACTAGGGAAAAT
Source organism: Lissotriton helveticus (assembly GCF_964261635.1). Classification (NCBI taxonomy): domain Eukaryota; kingdom Metazoa; phylum Chordata; class Amphibia; order Caudata; family Salamandridae; genus Lissotriton; species Lissotriton helveticus. Next base: position 851,290,592 of record NC_136068.1, read on the forward strand.
TAAATAAAGAATCAATTTTCCCTCGTCATCGTCCGTCGATATCCCCCTCACCGCCCCACTGCTCTTACCTGCATTGGTCTCGGCTGCTCATTGCATTATTAGCTTTGGATGGGGCATGGGGGCGGTGGGTGGCAAGCATGCCCTAACGGAGAAACTGCAACTGCCAGGAGAGAGAGGGAGAGAAAATAGTCTCTCTTGCACTGCTTGTCACCATTAGAAGTATACCCCACATCCAATCAAAGCACAGTGAGACAGAAAATCTCCCATGCACCGGGCAAACACAAGAAGTGGGAAGAAAGCAACTGAGCCACAAGAAAGGGAAGGATCCATAACCCACTCCAAGTTTACTGGCCAAAATAGTTCTGCTGCTACCAAACAGCTAAAGCTGTCTGTAGGTGAGACCTGAAACAGCCAATAATTTCAGATCCACCAGTTGATTGATCTTATGCATTTAGCTTTAATTTTGTCATCTTTTCTATGAATAGTTAAATAAACCCCATTATCCCCAACACATTATCTTAATACCATAAATGTTTCAAGTGAATGATAACCTTGGCAAAGGTTCCTCTTGAATTCGGAAATGATCTAAAAGTCTGGGCCCCACTCATTACAGCACAACATCATTTGTTCTCTGGTGGCAGAGAAGCTCTTTGCCCAAGCAAACCCAGTTCTGCCCTCTCTAGTGCAGCTTCATGGCAGGAGGTGGAGACAGCATTGTCCAGGGCAAACCGGGCCCATTAAGGTGCAAAGGAAATCTCCTCCCCCTACCCTGAATGCAGGCCAGGTCTATTCAGCCCAGTCCTGACTCGCCCTAGAAAGGCAGGACACACCTCCCCGCCACCCCCCAAAGGCTGTCTGAACAGAATGCACATCCCATGCCCCTGTCACTCCAAAAGTCAGACAGTCAATACACACACCTATCAGAGGCAAGAGAATTCCTACTTTCTAAAAGTGGTATTTACAAACACAGAATGTTAAAATCATCCTTACTAAAAGATGCATCTTTATATTCTGAATTCAGGCACACTAAACTTCAACTTCCTATCTTTTCCAAATGGGAAGTTATATTTATAAGATGTTATAAATAAACTCCCATTCCCTCCTATAGGAACAGATAGCCTTTCAATAGTGAAAAACGAAATTGGCATTATTTTACTCCCATTCTATCCCATAGGAACAGATAGCCTTTCAATAGTGAAAAACGAAATTGGAAGTATTTCCCTATCAGAACATGCCAAACACATCAGGGCATGTCCTACCCTTCACTTACACGGCACCCTGATCACAAGGGTAATTTGGCCCTATCTTATAGGTGACTCGCGTGTAGAAAAATGGAAGGTTCGGGCCTAGCAGGTGGGTGCATTTGCCATTTTTACATGGCAGTACCAAACTGCGCATAGACACTGCAGTGGCAAGTCTGAGATACATTTACAGGCTGCTTATGTGGGTGGCAAAATCAATGCTGCAGGCTCACTAGCAGCATTTGATTTAAAGGCCCTGGGCACACACAGTGCACTGTACTAGGGACTGACTAGTAAACCAAATATGCCATTCATGAGATCACCAATCCATAAAAACAATTTACAGGGAGCACTTGCACTTTGGCACTCACTGAACAGCAGTGGCAAGGTGCCCAAAGCATCTAGACCAGCAAAAACGAAGTCTAACACACAGCAAAATACCAGGAGAGAAAGGCAAAAATACAGGGTAATCCCACGCCAATGATGCCAGGTCTAACAGGGTGTTTGTCACTACTAGGACATGCAAAACTTAACAGTACATGTCCTACCTTTTACTTCCACAGAACCTTGTCCTATCGCTTACATAGGGCTTACCTAAGGGTGACATATGTGTAATTAAGGGGGCGCTTAAGGCTTGGCAAGTTGTTTTAAATGCCAAATGGAAGTGGCAATAAACTGCACACACGGGAAACATCCGTTACAACGAAACTTTTACAACGCACTACCATTACGACGCAACTTTTACAACGCAAACCATTACAATGCATAGCGCTGGGGGGGCGCTCTAGGATACGGAATGTATTTAATATACTATCCAACACCTTCCCTACTATCCACGGGGACTGGAGTTGGACTAGTAAATTAAATAAATCACTATCCAGCGCCTAAAAGCACTATGCGTTGTAATGGTGTGCGATGTAAAAACCGCGTTGTAAAGGTAGGCGTTGTAAAAGTATGCGTTGTAACGTCATACAACCGCACACACAGGTCCTTCAATGGCAGGCTGAGACAGTTTTGAGAGGCTACTTGTGTGGGTGGCACGATCCTTTAGGTTACAGTTCCTGGGTATATGGTATACCACTTTACAAAGGCCTTATAAGTAAACTAAATATGCCAATTGTGTATATAACAATGTTGCCATGTTTAGAGGAGAGAGCATGTGCACTTTAGCACTGTTTAGCCATAGTAAAGTGCTCATGCTCGGAGTCCTAATGCCAACAAAAAGAAGCTCAGAAAAAGAGGAGGCGAAAGGTAAACAGTTTGGGTGGTCCTTCAGAGAGGGCAGTTTTACTTTTTAAAACTTTTTTTTATTCATGCTTGATATGACACAGAGATAAAACAGAAACATAATAGTCGTGGCAACAAAAGAAACATATGTAAAAAACAACTATACATAGAAAGAAGGGAGAATATATACTACTATAAGCCTAGGCAACAAAACAGGAAAACCATGGCGGACATTTATAAATCAAAAGCAAGGATAGAAGATCAAGCCAATTAAATAACTAGCAAAATGCTGGAAGCAGGTAGATTAAACCGCCAAAAAACATTAATTTCATCTTTCGCTAAGCCACTCCACCAATGGAGCCCAGATCTTCTGGCTCATCTCGCGCCTCCTTCTACCCCACCTCTGCCATACTGTTGACTCTAGGTTATAGAGAGCTAAAATCCTTGCTCTCCAATTAAAAAAAGTAGGCGCATCTAGACTGATCCATTCTGAGGTAATACAGAGGCGAACTAACGACATAGCAAAAGCAGAAGAGCAGAGGCATACCTCGATCTACCTATTGAGCCATTGCCTTCACATCCAAATATAACAACCTCTCGTGAGAGAATAACCGAAATCCTAAGCCTAGAGTTAATAAATTGCTCCACATCCAAAAGAAAGGGACCCAATTTTAGAACGACAAAGAACATATATGTACATCGTTAGCGGCTAAAAAGCCACATCTCGAACAGCATTGGGCTCCACTACCCCGCCATTTAGAAATTTTAGCCGGAGTATAATATAAATCGAAGAGTGCCATATAGCATTGAGAGCGCAAACTTCCAGAAATTAACACACTGCTGGACAGTTCGAGGGCTAGACAGATATCTACCCCTACCACACCCAGCTTAGCCTCCCACTTAGCATTCTGTAGAGGGATATCATCCGGAAGGCCGGATAGTAGATGTTGATAAATTACCGCAATTCCTGATCTCCTCACAATCAATTCAAGCAATATAATCCTATTAAACATGGTGCTAGCTTGATCTTTCATTATATCGAAAAACTGCAAATCTGTAAATATTTTTTAAAAAGTCATGCGTGTAAAGATGGAACCTATCTTTTAAAAATGTAAATTAGGCCATTCTCCCTTCCGAGCCTAAATCCCCCAGAGTTACCAGCCCAAGCGACATCCACCTGAAGATGGTTTGGTCTTGGAAGATGAGGGGCAGGATTCTAGCAGCAGTGAAAGGTGTATAAAAATTGATATTAGGAATCAGCCATTTACGTCGGATCTTACGCCACACTGAACACATTGCAGCAATAACCTTGAACTTAGTTTTTTTATAGTAGCTAGGTTCAAGAATCCGTAATAAGATCCCCTTAACATCTTCTCCTAGCCCTATTTCATAGATTGAGGGGCTACAGGACAGTGGAACCACCGCCCTATCCCCAAGCAATGGCAGGCCAAAATGTTGAATCAATGAGGACCAAAAGTAGAGCAATAGGTTCGGAACTGACCAGCCGCCCCGTTCTCTCGGAAGACACATCCATTTAGCTGCCCTACGAAGGCGATGATATCCCCAGAGGAATCTATTACAAGTCCTCTCCGCTATTACCAGGGTAGATTGAGAGAACCCCAAAGGAATAGTTCTGAATAAGTATAAAAACGTTGGTAAAACCAGCATTTTAAGGACATTGCACCTGCCATACAGAGAGAGATGAAGAGTGTCCAGTCTTACCAGGGTAGAGTTGACTGATTCAATCACAGGCAAAATGTTCAAGTCTGGCATAGTGCCAACTAGAGCAGTAATTTTAACCCCTAAATATGTTGCCGATTGAACCACTGGGGCACGGGAGGGACCCATAGCAACGGATTGAATAACTTGGGTTTTCATAACATTAAGTTTATAACCAGAAAGCTGGCCATACTGTTCTGCTAAAGTCTTTAAGGCAGGAAAGGCTGGTGCAACACTGCTGTTCAAAACAAAAATATCGTCAGCATAAGATAACATCTTGTACTCAGTGGAGTTAACCCTAACCGGCAATATGTCTAAAGAGCACTCAATTTTGTTTAAAAAGGGGTCGATATACGGGACAAAAAGCATGGGTGAGCAGGGGCAGCCCTGCCTGGTACCCCTGCTAATACTAAATGGAGTTGATACTAGCCCAGAAATACAAAGGGTGGTCACTGGAGCAGTATAAAGTGATTGAATTGCCGGGATGAACTTAATGCTAAAACCCTTCCATCGGAGAACTGCCCATAAAAATCTCCAAGTAACCCTGTCGAACGCCTTCTCGGCGTCCAACAGGATAGCTCCAATAGGATAGCCAGTTACTTGAGCCCAGTCCAGCAGTGCGATAACCTGGCGGACGTGATCGGCCGTATCCCTGCCTGGAAAAAAACTGTGCTGGCGCAGTGAAACTAAAGGAGTGATCACCAAAGCTAATCTGGAGGACAAAAGTTTAGCATAAATTTTACTGTCGGTGTTTATAAGAGATATAGGGTGAAACAAACAAGGGTCAAGCTCCGGTTTGTCTTTTTTCTTGAAAAGAATATTATTAGTTTGATGCCAGGAGTCTGGTGTACAGCCATCCTGTGCAGCTCTAGGAACTAAGAGAAAATCGGCCCAAACCTCCGAGCGGAAAGCTTTGTAAAATTTCAAAGGAATTGCATCTGGGCAGGCAGCATTTCCATTGGCTAATGACTTAATAGCTAACTCAACCTCTTCCCATTCTATTGGAGCAGAGAGGACCTCATTCTGTTGGACTGTAAGATGGAGGGCATTAATATCCTGGAGAAAAGCGCCAGCTTCTGACTATATATCCCAACCAGCATTCCCCTCCGTATACAATGCATGGTAAAATTGTCGAAAGACTCCCATAACTCTCTCTGGTGTGTCGTGGACCTGGCCTTGATGATCCTGAATCTTAGTGATATGATTGGCCAGGCTCTTCTGCTGGAGTCGTTTGGCCAAGACCCTGCCAGATCTTTCACCATGCTCAAACATCTCCATACGGAACTGTAAAAACTTAGCAGCAAGCTCCTGGACAAAAAACTCCAGCAGGCCAGTCTTGATTGTTGCAACTAATAACTGGCTTTGAGCTATATCCCAGCCCTGCTTGACAGCATCTATGAGCTGGACCTCTGCCGCTCTCCGCTCATCCGGACGCCTAGTAGTTTGTTCACGGATTGTCTTCTGTCGAAAAGCCGAAAAGCTCTTCGTCTCCCCCGAACAGCAGCCTTAAGTGTGTCCTAAACCGTGGTGCCAAGAGCTGTCCCCCTATTAATATAAAAAAATTCCGATATCCAAATCCTCATATGATCTAGATAGGACTGCTCCATAAAAAGCTTTCTTTCGAATGTCCAAGTTCTTGGAACACCATGATCATGAGAAAGAGATTCAACGATCAGGGGATTGTGATCTGACAAAACTCTTGGGGGACTAAAAATAGAGGAGACCTCGGCTAACTGATCCGACATAAAAAAGTAGTCCAGTCGAACCATTTTATTATGAGGGGCAGAATAATACGTAAAGCCATCTTGGTGTTTATTGTGGCGACATCAAAGGTCAGTCAGACAATGCTCTTGAATCAAGGTTTGAAGGTCCTCTAAAGATTCAAGGCTTCTTGCCCCCATACCTTCGATCACCTGCTATATTGAAATCAGCAAGCAAATTAATATTCACATCCCCACACAGACAGATAGGGTGAGGCCATAATGCCAACTGTACATTCAGGTGATGAAATAAAGCAGGGTCATCTAGATTTGAGCCATACACAGTGCAAACTGTTAAAGGCCTGCCGTTAATTATCAACTCTGTAATTACCCATCTCCCTGCACTATCTTGGCAAGTTTTCCTACAGGATCCGAACCCCCGTTTCAATAAAATTGCAACCCCTCTGATCATAGATGTTTGACGGGAGCACCCGATTAGGTCAAACCCTGGAATTCTCAGATAATCCCGACTATTCCAAGGGACATGCGTTTTTTCCAAACAGAGTAGGTCTATTCGCAGAGCCGGAACAATTCTGGAGAGCAAAGCCCTTTTTTTTTACCATCATTCAGCACACATATATTCCAAGAGACTAGACGAATTTTACCCTGTGCCATCTATTTTCAAGAGAGAGCCAAGCCCAGCAAGTGCATACAGAACAGATTTCATCCACCCTTTTAACCATGAACATGCCCTAATAAATACCAACAGAAGTGCCACGATTACAGTATACATCCAAGCATTTTTTAAAAATTTTCAACACCCCCTGCCCCCACTCCACCCTCCCTGCCCCATTCCCCCAGCCCTTGAGCACACCTGCCTGCACCCCCCAAACCCCGCCACCCCCATGCACGGCAACAGGACCTAGGTCCTTGTGATGGAAGGGCTGATTTAGCGCAGCCGCCCCAGTGTCGTCGCCAAACTATAGCTACCAATGGGGGATACATCCATGGAGAAAAGAGAGAGAAATAAAAGAAAAAAGAATATAGAACACTTCTCCAAAAATTGAACGATACCCCCCCCCTTAAAAACCCATAGGTTCCTGAAGAAGAAAGAGCATCGAAGAGCAAAACTTTAAAGCCTAAAGTGAGTTCAAAAATTCTTTAGCCTGAACTTCAGAAACAAAAAATCTGGTCTTGCCCAGGTGAATAATTTTAAGTTTAGAAGGGAAAAGCAAAAAAACTTGAGGTCCCTTTGACTGAAAGGGTGCTATTAGCTGATGGAGCTGCCACCTCCATTCAACAGTGGCTGGTCAAAAATCAGGCCGAACGAAGAGCTCACAGCCTTTGCCAACCCTTTTCCTATCTGGCCTGGCCAAATCATAAATCTTTTCCCTTGCAAGGAAGCTACTCAAACATATGAAGATGGCACGGGGCCTGTCCTCAGCTTGACCAGTACGATGCTTCTGCTTAAATGGAAAATGATGTGCTGGCTGGACTTCAAGTTACCAATCCCATTGTTTGACCTCAGGGAATGCTTCACTGAACAATTCTATCACAAACTGCCTGATGTCTAACCCTTCAATCCCTTCCAGAACACCCAGCACTCTCAGATTATTCCTCCGTGCTCTGTTTTCGAGAGCAGTAGGTTTGAACTGGATATCGTTCCATTGAGATTTAATAAGGTCCTTGATGCCTCTTTGAGTAGCCATGTTCAATCAATCAATCAATCAATGCATTTATATAGCGCACTACTCACCCAGAGGGTCTCAAGGCGCTGGGAGGGGGGGGGGTCCGCTACTGCTCGAACAGCCAGGTCTTGAGTTGCTTCCTGAAGGCGAGGTGGTCCTGGGTCAGGCGGAGGTGGTTCGGGAGGGAGTGCCATGTCTTGGCGGCGAGGTAGGAGAAGGACCGTCCCCCTGTGGTGGCTCTTCGGATGCGGGGGACGGCGGCGAGGGCGTGGCTGGTCGATCGAAGCTGGCGTTCGGGAGCGTAGAAGTTGAGGCGGCTGTTGAGGTATCCTGGGCCCTGGTTGTGTAGGGCTTTGTGTGCGTGGGTGAGGAGTCGGAAGGTGATTCTCTTGTTGACCGGGAGCCAGTGCAGGTCTCTCAGGTGTCCGGAGATGTGGCTGCGACGGGGGATGTCCAGGATGAGCCGTGCTGAGGCGTTCTGGGTCCGCTGGAGTCTCTTCTGGAGTTTGGCGGTGGTTCCGGAGTAGAGGGAGTTGCCGTAGTCCAGACGGCTGGTGACGAGGGCCTGGGTGACCGTCTTCCTGGTCTCGGTAGGGATCCACCGGAAGATCTTCCGTAGCATGCGCAGGATGTTGAAGCATGACGAGGCGACGGCGTTGACTTGTCTGGTCATGGAGAGGGAGGAGTCCAGGATGAAGCCCAGGTTGCGTGCGTGGTCTGTTGGTTTGGGTGCGCTGCCTAGGGCGGGGGGCCACCAGGAGTCATCCCAGGCGGAGGGTGAGGATCCCAGGATGAGGACTTCCGTCTTGTCCGAGTTCAGCTTCAGGCGGCTGTTCTTCATCCATTCGGCTACCTCTTTCATCCCTTCGTGAAGGTTGGCTCTGGCGGTGGCGGGGTCGTTGGTGAGGGAGAGAATCAGCTGGGTGTCGTCGGCGTAGGAGATGATGTTGAGGTTGTGCTGGCGTGCGATGTCTGCGAGGGGGCTCATGTAGAAGTTGAAGAGGTTAGGACTGAGCGAGGAGCCTTGAGGGACGCCGCAGATGACTTCGGTGGCTTCAGATCTGAACGGGGGGAGACGGACTGTCTGTGTCCTTCCGGCGAGGAAGGAGATGATCCACTCCAGTGCCTTCTCCTGAATTCCGACGTTGCTGAGTCGCTGCACTAGTATTCGGTGGCAGACAGTGTCGAAGGCCGCGGAGAGGTCTAGGAGGATGAGGGCTGCTGTTTCTCAGTTGTCAAGCAGTGCTCGGATGTCATCGGTGGCTGCGATCAGGGCGGTCTCGGTGCTGTGGTTGGCCCGGAAGCCAGACTGCGAGATGTCGAGGGATCCGTTCGTCTCGAGGAAGGCGGCCAGCTGCTTGTTGACGGTCTTCTCGATGACTTTTGCAGGAAACGGGAGCAGCGAGATGGGGCGGTAGTTCTTGAGGTCGGTGGGGTCGGCTGATGGCTTTTTTAGTAGAGCGCTGAGTTCGGCGTGCTTCCAGCTCTCCGGGAAGGTAGCGGTGTCAAAGGAGGTGTTGAAGATGTCCCGCAGGTGGGGTGCGATGACAGCGTCGGCCTTGTTGAAGACGTGGTGAGGGCAGGGGTCAGTAGGAGATCCGGAGTGGATGGAGTTCATCGTGCGGATGGTGTCTTCGGTGCTCATCGGGGTCCAGGCGCGGAGGGTGGTTGTGGGGGGCGGTGGTTCGGTCGTGGCGAGCGTCGGTTGAGTGCTGAAGCTGTTGTGTATGTCCGCGATCTTGTTGTGGAAGTAGGAGGCGAGGGAGTTGCAGAGGTCTTGTGAAGGGGTGATGTCGTTGTTTCCGGCGTTGGGGTTGGAGAGCTCTTTGACGATGTTGAAGAGTTCCTTGCTGTTGTGTGCGTTGTTGTCCAGTCGTTCCTTGAATGCGGTTTTCTTGGTGGCGTGGATGAGTTGGTGGTGTTTTCGGGTGGCGAGCTTGAGGGCAGTCATGTTGTCCGGTGTTGGGTCTCTGCGCCAGGTTCTCTCGAGGGCTCGGCAGTTCTTCTTGGAGCTCTTGAGTTCATCGGTGAACCATGGGGCTTTCTTGCTACCGGGTCTGCTGGGTGGGGTCTTCTGGGGGGCGAGGTCGTCTGCGCAGTTGCTGATCCACTTCGCGAGGTTGGTGGCCGCCTGGCTTGGGTTCGTTGCGCTGGTGGGAGGGTTCATGCTCAGGGAGGTCGCAACCTGGTCGGCTGTGATCTTGTTCCAGCTCCTGCGTGCAACCTGTTGCTGGTGGTGGTGGATCGTGGTCCTACTGAAGCTGAAGTGGACGTAGCTGTGGTCCGTCCAGTGGAGTCCGGTGGCGTGGCTGAAGGCGATGTCCTTGCTGGATGAGAACAGGGGCTCGAGTGTGTGTCCGGCGTAGTGGGTGGGTGTGGTCACCAGCTGCTTGAGACCGAGGTTGGCGAGGTTGTCCATCAGGGTGGTGGTGTTGCGGTCGTTGTTGTTCTCCAGGTGGAAGTTGAGGTCCCCGAGGAGGATGTAGTCAGCGGAGAGGAGGGCGTGCGGGCGGATGAAGTCGGCGATGTCTTCGCTGAATTGTGTGCGTGGTCCCGGGGGTCTGTAGATGAGGGTGCCTCTGAGGGTGGTCTTGGGGTTGACGTGGACCTGGAAGTGCAGGTGTTCGGCGGGTGCGAGGGTGTCGTCGGTGTTGGTCGTGATGCGGATGGTGTTCCTGTGGATGATGGCGATGCCTCCTCCAGTCTGGTTGATGCGGTCCCTCCGGATTATCTTGTAGCCGTCTGGGATGGCGATGGCGATGTCGGGCGCTGAAGAGGCGTTCATCCAGGTTTCCGTGAGGAAGGCGACGTCTGGTGAGGTTGTGTCGAGCAGGTTCCAGAGCTCGACGGCGTGTCTGTGGACGGAGCGGGTGTTGAGCAGGATGCATTTCAGGTGGCTTCTGCTGTTGCTCGGCTTGGTCTTGGTCGGTGCTGGAGTAGTGCAGGTCCGGATGCATGTGAACTTGCAGGCGTTGCAGCAGAAGGGTCCGTGGGTGCGTCTCGGGGTGGCTCGGTAGCATCCCGGGATTCGACCGGTGTTGAGTGCGTTGAGGGTGGCGGCGTCGTACGTCCGGTGGGTGGGCTGGGGTCTGCGAGGGCCAGGGGTCCTGGCACTGGGCGCGGTCCAGGCGTGGACGGGCGCAGACCGGCTTACCTTTGGCGCACCTTCGGCGCTCAGTCGGTGCTCCCGCTGTGCGCGTCCGCTGCGCGGTCGCTCTGGGGGCGTCATAAGAAGGGGGACGTGAGGGCGGGTCAGCTGGGTGGCGGGAGCGGCTCGGACAATGGGCCGGTGGTGGGCGGGGCCTGTGGCGAGCAGCGGCGGGAACTGGCGAGCGGGCGGCTCTGCTGTGGCTGGGCCGCTCGGGGGACCAGGGGGGCGTCGGCGGCGGAAAAAATGCGGCAAGGCTGGCTGGCAGGAGCAAGGCTGGCTGGCCGGAGCAGGAGGCGGCAGGAGGAGCAAAGGGGTGACCCGGCCTGGTGAGAGGCGCAGCGGTCACTAGGGTGGAGATCCTCTCTTTCGCCTCCCCAATTCTAGAGGCAATATCTGAGCATGTTTTTGCTACTCTGCGGAAAGAGTTTTGCACCCTACGGCACGCACCCTGGGTACGGGCACTCTCCTGCCGGGTATCTTCACGGTGTGCCATAATAGTCTGGTAGATTACCGCTAGTGTCATCTCCCCTGGGGGCGAATAAGAGGTATTGGCCCCCTTCCCGCTCCCTACCTCTGCCGTGTTACCGTCTGGAGCAGGCTGTGTTGAAAATGAGTAGTCCCAAACTAGAGATCCAGTATTCAGACATGATGTAGAGGACCCTTGGTCTCTGGCGGCTTTCCGGACTGAATTTAATGCCTCACTAATTCGCCAGTCGCCCAGCTCGCTGTCGTCGTCGGTCCAGTCTTTATCCAAGCCACCATCATCTTCGGAAGACCCAGTATGATCCGATAAGGAGTAACATTTATCACCTCCTGTGTCTCCATTTAAGTTTATCAAGGCATTCTGTGACGTAACTTGGAGCGCGTCGCCAAGGGAGGTCCTGGTTTGCTGTAACTGCTCCATAGCACTTTGAACGTGAGAAATACCTGCAGCTTCCGTAGATACAACAGAACCTGTTAGGACTACAGTTCCCAGAGAACCGCTGGGCTGAGGCACATGGTCTGCGTGATCTACACCAGTAGTGGGGGATCCAGGTTTATTATTGCAGGGCGGCCCCCCGACCTCCGGCTCTCCAGCCTTGTTTGTAGAATCCCCCTTACTGGTGTCTAAAACTATCGGCCACAGAGGAGACAAAGAAAGAACAGCATCAGCCTTACCAGAAAGAGAGGATGTCAGATTTTTAGGAGCTGCAGAGGAAGGCTGACCCCGTTTGTTCTTAGTAGATTGCAAAGTCGTCTTGTTCTTATCTTTCTGCGGTTTAAACATTGCCGAGAGGGTCTGCCAAAGGCTTCCGCTCCCGATGTCTGAGCCGCGGGGGACTGTACCATCACAGCACCTGACTTCACGGAGGTAGCACCGCGAGCCGCCGTCACTCGTCCCATAGCAACGGAGCTCGAACTCTTCCCCTGTGCTTTGGGCGGCATAGCTGAGCGTGAAAGGTGAAACAGCTGAGACATTGAGCTGCATCCAGAGCAGCAGGCGGCAGAGCACGTCCTCAGAGAAAGGATCCAGCTGGTAAGTCGGTTTCTGTACACCAGGGGCCACCACAACATTACGTATTTCTTTCCCTTTCCGTTTTGAAAAATAAGGATGTTGGGAGCTGTTCAAAACTGTGGAAGCAAGTCATTGAAGTTCCTTCTAATTGCGTTCTTCAGGAGCCATAGTGTGGTATAGATCGGCGAGTCGACCGGGAAGGAGCGTTTCAACCAGCTCACTCAGCCGAGTGACCGGCCGCCATCTTGCCGACCGAGAGGGCAGTTTTACATCAATAGATTAATACTACTTCCACTAATTTGAATTGTAATTTTAAAATCCTCTTTAATATTTTAAGTTGCTCTTCTGAAAAAGCAATTTTTAAAAATGTACACATTTTCTGCAATAACTAAATGTACTTTTCTGCCAGGGTCCAGAATCCCATATCTGGTAATGGCTCTCAAAAAGTGTGATGTATATTGCTTACAAACAGGGGACAAAGGGGCCTTGGGTGTGGGTAAGGGTGTTCCTCTCTTGAGCAGGATGGCCTGTAGGATTGTACTCAACCCTTCCTTAGTTTCAAAGGGTCGCCTGAGAGCTGTGAACATCCCTTTTCTGACTTCTGAAGCTACCTACCCTGTAACTGGAAATTGCAGCTCACACCTGGGGCTGCCAGTCATTTGGTATCCTAGACAGTTTGGTCTGTCCAGTTAGTGTTAGACAAAGGTGGTGACCCAACACTTAGGCTGGCACTGGGTGTAAAAGTGGCACCATCAGAATCTCAATTCCATGCACTCCTAGATCTTTGGAGACTCGAAAGAAGGATCTGGGTTGTCCCTGTGGAAAGTTTACCTTCTCACTGCAAACGTATTTGAAGAAAAAGTGGTCAGCAATGAGTCATTGGTCAGGCAGGCCACAAACTGGATCCAGAGCAAGGCTGGATGATGGTAGATTCTGAAGAATGGGGTCCTAGTGCGATGATGAACAATTGTGGGAAAGCTCCAAGCAGGCGAATTCTGAAGTCTGTGCCCAGGAAGGCCTCAACATTGACATTTTGCTTCTCACCATTGATCCCATTGTAGCCCTCTATGTTCAGACTTAACCCCTTCCATGCAGTACACTGCTCGTGTGCTCAAAAACATGGATCTGTGATCACCTCTGACCCGACACTGACGAATCTGTGCGTCCGCTTCCTTCAAACAAAACAAATCTGGACCCTGAAATAAAGAACTTTTTCTAATACCTGGATCCACATCTGGAACATAAATAAAAGGGATAAGTTACTAAAATCCCAGAGGATATTAATCCATACGTCGAATTGCACTTTTGAACATCCATAGTGCTTTCTGTGTTCTAACACAAGGGTCATCCGTACTGCATACAAACTTTTCGTCCTGATGATGGTCTTTGGATAAAACATTGGAGACCGAAACGTCGACACACCAGTCCATGTTCACACCTTACATCTGACTTTCTGTATATTTTAAAAGAAGTCATTTTTCCATTTGAATTTACAGACTGGACTGTTTTTCTTATGTATTGATGGATTGATTTTGTCGTTTCCTCATACTTAAGATCTCTATGCAATTACTTTGATCATGAACCCTTTTAAAACTTGAATGTGATTTGAAGATACAAATAACAAGTTTCTTCAAAAACATCTTTTTGTGTTGCTTTTCATTATTCTATTGCATTTATTGAACAAGAACTATTATCGTGAATTGTTGTATTTCTGTAGGGCTAGTGTGGTAGCCTCTATGAGGATTTTAGCAAATACAAATAATCATAACGGTAACTGATTGTCTCAGTTGATAAGTCTCAGTCAGAAAGACACTATCATACTGTATACTTTGATACCTAAAATAAATCCCTTGCTGGGTGCATATTAGAGCAGCAAGTGTGCTTCTACTGCTGGAATATGCAGTGGCACCCGGGAGAGTCATAGACACACTGAAGGGACCTCCTGGTGGTAGCAAACACCTCCCCTAAACCAGTGCCACTCATACGAACAGTTTTATGAAGTAAGGGCAATAAATGCCTCGTATGCCTTATAAATGATATATCTAGCCTAATTTGGTAAGCAAAAGGAAAGCAGGGTTATTTTGCCACTCTGTGTAGTTTCAAGAATAGTAACAGATGTCGTGTTTCCATGCACTGCCCGGGAAAACCAGGCACCGTCTCTTTATGTATTTACGAGATTTATAAAGTGCTCAAATACCCATGGGTGTCTCGGCGCTACAGACAGCGGGCTTATACTAAATAATGGAAGGATTATTGATTGAACAGTCAGGTTTTTGAGTTCCAGAGTTTTGCAGTGGCGACAATGAAACGCTTGTCGCCCCATGAGGTGGTTTTAGTGCGTGGAACATTAAGCAGGAGTGCCGTAGATGAACGGAGTGCCCGATTCAGAATATAAGTTGCTAGCTACAGGTCCAGAATTACGGGAGGCCTTGAAGGCAATGCACAAGGCCTTGAACTTTATCTGGTTTTTCACAGGGAGCCAGTGATACTCCTTGATAACATGAGAAATGGGCTTGTATTTGGGGGTTCCCGATAGCAATCTGGCTGCTGCGTTCTGGACTGATTGTAATTTATGAGTGACCTTGTTTTGGGCATTCACAAGAAGTCCATTACAATAGTCAATAGAAGACATGACTAGTGTACTGACCAGAGTTTTCCCGCAGTCAAGGGAAGAAATGGTAGAATCTTTTTTATCATTCGCAATCTATGGAATGAAGCGGAGACCAACCAAGTTAGCATGAGGGACAAACGTCAGTCTGTCATCATATATGATGCCCAGATTCCTAACCTTGGTGACTGGAATCAGGTGGGGCTCAGTGAGGAAGGCCACCAACAGGAGGACCAGATAGGGGATAGCTTGCAAAATGTCATAACCTCTTTTTTGTCAGAGTTCAGCTTAAGGCAATTGCTGGCCATCCAACTGCTGATGGCCAGCATGCTCTTTTGACAGTTGGTTGCTACCTTTTCACCATCGTGTACGGTCAGCACCAATTGCGTATCGTTGGCATACGATGTAAGGCCCATCCCGTGTGCCTTGATAACTCTAGCTAAGTCCGACACATAAATGTTAAAAAGTGTCAGACTTAGTGATGAACCTTGCGGAACACGACACTGGAGGGCCAGTTGGGCAGAGTGCAAAATGCCAAAGTTTACCGACTGTGTGCGGTTGGTGAGAAAAGATGTCAGCAGGGCTCTTGCTTTATGTTGGACGCCCATTTTAGTGTCACAGTCGATCAAGATGGTATGATCGACCATGTCAAAAGCTGCTGAGAGATCCAGCAATATAAGAACAGCCGTCCCTCCCTGATCCAAAATGATTCTGATATCTTCCGACGCCTGGTGTCTATTCCGTGGCCTCTACGGAAGCCAAAATGAGTGTCGTCTAGCAGATGATGGTCTTCAACATACTTGGAGAGTTGAGTATTCATCACCTTTTCAAAGATTTTAGCCGGAAAAGGGAGGCAGGCTATTGGCCTGTAATTTTTAGTGTCAGTCAGGTCCTGGTTTGCTTTTTTTAATAGTGGTTTTAAGATGGTTTTCTTCCAGGTTGTGGGATATATGCCTGAAGCAGACATAGCATTGCAGACGCTAGCTAAAACAGGTGCCAGCGACTGGTATTAGAAGAGCCGGCGGACAAGGGTCATTAGCGGAGTCTGATTTAATAGAGGAGATTAGATTGACAATCTGGTAAGGTTCAAATTGTAATAAGGAATGTTCAATGGTGCCCTTTATCGAAGACTGGTTGACAGTGTTAGTCTGGGATGCAAATTTAGAATAGATGTCATTTACTTTTTCAAAAAGGTAGTTCGCTAAAGAGTGTCACAGTGACTGTGAAGGGGCTGAAATACCAGAGGATATTTGACCTGATAATTTGGCGACTACTGGATACAGCTGTTTGTTAGAATCTTGCGCTGATTCAATCTGTGCAATATAATATATACTTTTTTCCTGCACAATCAATAGTTTATATTTAGTTTCTCCTGACTATTGTAAGATTTACGCCATTGCCTTTCACGGTTTCTACACATTTTCTTTTGTTCTCTTAGTAAATCAGAGAACCAAGGAGCTGACGAGAAAGCCGGTTTTTAGTTAAAGTTTTGTTTGGCACCAGCAGGTTGAGTGCATTGTGCAGCCAATTGGCATAGTTTGCTGAAGCAAGGTTGGGGTCTGAGGAGACATCTCGTTAGGTTAAAGATAGTTGTGTCTTAGGAAGCTGATGGTCTATACTCTTCCAGGCTTTGGTTACAACAGGCGTATTTATTGGAGCTCTAAAAGAGGACTTGTTGTCAGTACGAATGTTAAATATACCCGCATGGTGGTCGGTCCAGACTAAAGGGAGAATACACTTTAGAAAAATTGCTTCGGAATTGAAGAGGCCATCTAAAGTGTGACCGGCTATATGCGTGGAATTCAGAACTCGCTGTGATAGACCCACCGTTTATAAGTCTGAAAGTAGTGCATTGGTATCCTTGTCTAGATGATTTTCTAGGTGAAAGTTAAAATCACCTAGAATCGTAAGGGTATGTTCGGCTGCCATAGGTTCTACCAGGTTACTTAGTGTGGAGAGAAACTCTGTCCTAGATCCTGGTGGACGGTAGAGTAAAATGCCTTTAAAGGTTTGGGAGTGGTGAGCTGAATAGAAAAATATATTGCTTCACAGTTCGAGGAGGGTATATGATCTATTTTAGTAGTGAGATTGCTGCGATAAATTATCGCCAGCCCACCGCCATTTTTGTTCAGTCTATCTTGTCTTAAAGCAGTGTAGCCCTCAGGGGTGGCAACAGTAAGATCAGATCCTGATGCAGGGTCTTTCCAGGTTTCAGTTACAAAAAGAACGTCAAGATTGTGATCTATTAGCAGGTCTGCTATCTCGTAATTATGTTTAACTAGTGAGCGAGCATTTATAAGTGCTGCGGTGATATTTTCACTGTTATTATCAAGGGAGTGTACCGTGTAGGCATTCGGGTTTGGAAGAATAGAAGGATTAAAATAACAACAGGGACAGGCTTTGAAGGGTACACTGGGGGAGACATCTAAAGCCGTGCGGGAGCAAACATTGTTAGATGCTGGATGTAATTTTAAGAGTTCCATGCCCGAGTAGTTTAGTTTCTTAAGGTATGGAGGTAAAGGACCGCGGGGGGTGTAAGGGGGGGCCCTGTACCCGGTTCAGGCTCGGATGGGCGCAGACGGGCTTGCCTTTGGCGTGCCCGCTGCGCGCGTCCGCATAAGTGTGGACCTAAGTACTAGTGGGGGCGCCAAAGACTAGTGCGCTAACCACGGCAGGAAGTTGTTGCAGCTCCCGGAAGCCCTCTGCAAGGCGGCACTTGCCGCGTCGAATCGGGGCCAGGGAGAAAAGTCAGGTAGGATCTCAATCAATGTGCAAAGACGGTATTGAAACAAATTTTAAAAACATTCAGAACAGATGTGCAAAGCAATGATAAAAACGTTCAGGGCAAAGTTTTCAAGCAAACGTTAAAATGGAGACATTCACAAGCCGCAGCTAGCACTGTCCCTGGCAATAGGTAACTGCCGCTTGCGCATAAGTGTGGACTTAAGCTCTAGTGGGGGCGCCAAAGACTAGTGCGCTAACCCCGGCAGGAAGTTGTTGCAGCTCCCGGAAGCCTTCCGCGCAACGGCACTTGCCTCGTCAGACCGGGGCCAGGGAAAAAAGTCAGGTAGGATCTCAATCAATGTGCAAAGACGGTATTGAAACACATTTTAAAAACATTCAGAACAGATGTGCAAAGCGATGATAAAAATGTTCAGTGCAAAGTTTTCAAGCAAATGTTAAAATGGAGACATTCACACGCCGCAGCTAGCAGTGTCCCTGGCAATAGGTAACTGCCGCTTGCGCATAAGTGTGGACTTAAGCTCTAGTGGGGGCGCCAAAGACTAGTGCGCTAACCCCGGCAGGAAGTTGTTGCATCTCCCGGAAGCCCTCCGCGCAACGGCACTTGCCGCGTCGAACCGGGGCCAGGGAGAAAAGTCAGGTAGGATCTCAATCAATGTGCAAAGACGGGATTGAAACACATTTTAAAAACATTCAGAACAGATGTGCAAAGCTATGATAAAAACGTTCAGGGCAAAGTTTTCAAGCAAACGTTAAAATGGAGACATTCACACGCCGCAGCTAGCAGTGTCCCTGGCAATAGGTAAC
Source organism: Lissotriton helveticus (assembly GCF_964261635.1). Classification (NCBI taxonomy): domain Eukaryota; kingdom Metazoa; phylum Chordata; class Amphibia; order Caudata; family Salamandridae; genus Lissotriton; species Lissotriton helveticus. The sequence continues at coordinate 851,308,970 of NC_136068.1, forward strand.
TGCCGCGTCTGCAGCACGTGCGCATAAGTGTGGACCTAAGTACTAGTGGGGGTGCCAAAGACTAGTGTGCTAACTCCGGCAGGAAGTTGTTGCAGCTCCCGGAAGCCCCCCACGCAACGGCACTTGCCGTGTCGGACCGGGCCGGGAGAAAAGTCAGGTAGGATCTCATAAATATTAAGCTATCCTACATGGACCCTGTTCTAAATAGAATATAATATATTTCAGGAGATTTAACCACTGCACAGGCACAAAAGCGAGGTGTGTGCCCATGTTTCAAGAAATCATCATTTGTACAGGACATGCACTGGCTCAGTGACTGCATGTTTGCGGAGCCACAATACCCACCACATCTTAGAAACACAGATCACCAACGACCACTCTGTTTCTGAGCAGTGCTGTCTGCAGGGTATACACTGTACATAGTGCACATGTATGTATGTATGTATGTATGTATGTATAAACCATTTTATAGCGCGCTCTATTACTTGGGAGTTTCCTGGCGCGATGGAGAAAGACAGAAAAAGACAGCGAGGGGACCAGCTTATGCCACACCGATAAACAGATGAGTTTTGAGACTCTTCTTAAACTGACCCACGCACTGAATGGAGCGCAGGTGAAGGGGAAGGGCAGTCCATGCCCTGGCAGCCACCACGGCTATCGACTGACCCCCTAATCTAGTCCGCTTAAAGCGAGGAAGAGTCATCTTATACAGGGAGGACGATCTAAGGCAAAGTGGCGGGGCATAATAGGTAAACCGTTTCTTCAGGTAGGCTGGCCCTTGATCGTGAGTTGCTCTAAAAGAGAGCACTAAGGATTTGAATAGAATGCGCTGTGCCACTGGCAGCCAGTGAAGGCTGCACATGTGGGAGCGGACGCTCTTCCATCTCGGAACATTAAGCAAGAGACGGACAGCGGCGTTCTGGATGACCTGTAAGCGTTTGACCAGATAAGCAGGGATACCGCTGAACAGAGCAGTCGCGTAATCCAGTCTCGATAAAATGAGAGCTCGGGCAACAGTCTCTTTTGCTTCTCTGGGGAGCAGTGGGAAGAATCTTCGCAGCGCTCTCAGGGTAGCAAAGCAGGTCCCTGAGAGTTTCCTTGTGTGGTCTTCAAATTTTAAATCTTCCCCAAACCATATACCAAGATTTTTAGCAGGACCACCCATCACCTTAGGGCTGGGAATGTTCGGGGGCCACAGCGTATCTTTAGAGCTGGAGGGAAAAGAGCCATAGAAGAGGACCTTGGATTTGTCCTCATTGCATTTCAGCTGGGCCATAGTCAACCAGCGAAAGATTGAGGACAAACAGAGCTGGACTGCCGTGGTATCCAGATGATCGTCCGGCCATGTAAACAGCAATTGTGTGTCATCGGATTAACCAATTATCTTAGCCCCGTACTGTTCCGCCAGGTAAACCAGGGGAGTGATGTAAACATTAAACAGTAAGGGACTAAGAGTGGAGCCCTGAGGGACCCCAGTGAGAAGTGGCTTAGGCTCTGAGGCATGGGGCGGCATCCAGACCTGTTGCGTCCTATCCGATAGGAATGATGTTAGCCAGGCCAGGGCACAGCCACCAATGCCGATCGCAGACAGCCTGGCGAGCAGGAGGTCATAACGAATGGTGTCAAATGCGGCAGAGAGGTCCAGAAGAATCAAGACCGCTCTGCCGCCACCGTCCAAACACTCCCGGATTGCCTCCGTCATTTCAACCAGAGCTGTCTCAGTACTGTAGGCTGCCCTGAATCCCGATTGAGATGGATGCAGGGCATTGGAGGTCTCCACGAAGTTCTCGAGTTGGCGAAAAGCCACTTTCTCACAGATTTTTGCCAATGCCGGCAGAAGGGATATAGGACGGTAATTCCCTGGAACGGCAACATCCAGCCCTGGTTTTTTTAAGAGCGGCAGAAGCTTTGCCTGCTTCCAGCCTGCAGGAACAGTTGCTGAGGATAAAGAAAGATTCACAATCTGGGTGACCTCACTGCATACAGTACTGGCTACTTCTGAAAGTACCCGAGCAGGGCAGGGGTCTGAGGGTGAGCCAGATTTTAAGGACTGAAGAAGTGTCAATATATCGCATTCAGCAGCCACAGAAAAGTCCGTGAACTGCTGGGTGCCACAGTGACACAGCATAGGGGGGGAACCAGCCACTGTGCTGGCTTCTGGCAGAGCAGAGAGCAGGTCCTTCTGAATCTTTGCTATTTTATTAATGAAAAAATCAGACAATTCCTCGCACCATTGAATGGAGGAAGGGATTGTGGCTGTGTCAGCAAGAGGGAATAGAAAGCTCTTTACAATAGAGAAAATCTCTCTACTGTTATTATTCGCTCTGGCAATTCTCCCTGCATAGTAGGTGCCTTTTGCTGTCCTAATAGCGGTATTATAGTCCTTTTGGGCTGTTCGCAGGGCGGCCTTTGTCTCCGGACTATACTCGCGTCTCCACGCTCGCTCCAACTTTTTACACCCCAGTTTCAGCACCCTCAATTCGGGGGAGAACCAGGGTTGAGAGGGGGTGCGACAGAGCCTTGCCATGGTGTTATGTTTTGTAGAAGCATCAGCCGCCTGCTGCACCCACCCATTAAAGCCACTAACCGCCTCGCCTACCTGAAGGGCAAGCGTTGGGCGGGCTCTAGATAGGGCCTGGCCGAGCGAAACCAAATTGATCTTCTGGGGGTGGCTCAAGGGCGAGGCGCAAGCCGTTCTGCCTGCGTCCTCCACCTCCCATGAAAACCTGATAAGCTCGTGATCGGACCATGTCACTCTTTCTGAACTTAATGCCTTGATGGGAAAGTTAGAGCAGACTAGGTCCAAAAGGTGACCACCATCATGGGTCGGAAAATCCACCCACTGTTTGAGTTGAGCCAGATCGAAAATTTCCCCCAAGCGGCGGGCTTCAATAGAGTCGGAGACATCAACATGAATATTGAGGTCGCCTACCAGAATGAATTTCGGAAAGCTCAGGGCCCGTGGCACTATACACTCCTCCAACACATCAATAAAGTGCCTAGCATAGCCTGGAGGCCTATAAATCAGTGATCCTCCCAGGGTAAAATGGGGATTAATAGTAAGAGAGAAATGGAGAACTTCTCCATCAGCCACTTCATCGGACTGCTCAGTGGAGAAGTGCCACCTCTCCCTATAGATTACTGCTAACCCGCCCCCTCTGCCTGTGATGCGGTCAACTCTAGCAATCTTAAAACCTCTAGGGACAGCGAGTTCCATGATCGGAGCACAGGTGTTAGTAAGCCATGTCTCCGTGATGAAAAGGAGCTCTAGCTGTCCGTCAGCGAGTGTTTCAAAAATATCAGCCGCATGTTTTACTATGGATCTAGCATTAATTAACCCTGCCTTAATCGCAGTAGGGCCTGATCCACTGCCTGTTCGTGTGGGTAGATTAGGCTGGGGCAGAAAACCACAGTTTGTACACTTCCCGGCAGTACAGTCCCGCCCCGCCCGAGTGCATAGACCCTCTCCAGCTACCAGATTGAGCTTCAGTAGGTCACTGCGAGAATATCTGACCCTACCAGCCACCCTCCTATGGGGGAGATACCGGGCAGAATGGCTGGCCTTGGGCCCGTCCGAGGCACGGACGGGCACAGACAGGCCCTCCTTTGGCGCTCCTTCGGTGCGCAGACGGGGCACCCGCTGCGCACGTCCGCTGCGCTTCCGGGTGACCATAGCTTTTTAAGTCTTCCGCCCCTCCCCGCGCTAGAGCGCTACCTCGATGTGCACCAGGGATCCGGGTCTCACCCAATATGGCGCCTATCCCTGCCCGCCACTGCAAACGGCACACGGCAGCGGTGGATCGGGACTGGGGAGCGATGTCAGTAGAGCACACAGGAAAAATACAGTGAGCGAAGCAAGGCACTGCAAAAGGTATAAATGATTTTAAAAAATACAAGTGAAATAAATGCAGCTATTTAAAATTATCCAAATTGGCTTGCTGGGATCGGTAGAGGCAGAGGAGGAGATCCTCGCAGTCTGCCTAACTCCAAAGCAACCCCCAAGGAGCTGCCACCACCTCAGGTAATCGCCCGGGCCCACAACCACATGTAGAGCTTAATTTGTAGAAGAATAAGTGCTGGTGCTCAAAGCTCTGCTCCGAAGCAATGTACGGCACAAGCATGCCGAATACCAAGGCTGCATAGTCTGGAATCCACATCATGCCTCTTTAATCCACTACCAGACACTTCCTGCCTATTCATCTCACTTGTGCAGGTTCTCTCCTTTCGGCTATGTCATGGTTTCTCCTTCTTCCCCCCCCCCCCCCCCCCCCCTCCCCCGCCTCATGCCTTTTCCCTCTCTTGCTCTCGGGAAATGTTTGATGAGGAAAAATACGTTCCCAACCCCCAAAATGAGTGCTGGTGGCCCGCACCGGCAACCACAAGCTCAAATTAAGCTCTTTGGCTACAAAGGGAGAGCGAGGTGTATATTCTATTGCAACTGGTTTGACCTTTGTACCCTTGACAATGAAGGCTGTAGTAAAGGTGTTTGAGATTAATCGTAGGATGTCAACAGGTGTCAAGAGGCCCTAGCGTTTTGGTGAATTACAGTCAAGAACAGCAACATTTCTTCAGTATAGACACACAGCCCCACTCTATACCTGTGCCCATGAAGAACGCATAACATGACCCAAGGGGCTATAATTTAACCATGACCATAAGGTAGATGGAACCGTAAAAGCAATTGAATCAAACCTTATATTTTTAGCAAAATGATTTTATTTTGAATCAATTCAAACCAAGCTACTGCGAGTACCCTGGATGTAGTATACAACAGGGAACATATATTTCTAAAGAAAAAAACTATATCTAAATTGAAAAGTATAAATATATTCTTAAGGGTTGCTTTACTCCCAAGAAGTACAATGTGTTACTCTTGTCCAGAGATATGTTCTGCGTGGTCATGGCTGATAGAATCTGTCATCAAAACACATGTGAGCCAGTGCAGAACAGTTTGTAATTTCCTTTCTCCTCGCATTTCAGGGAAGCTGTCGCCCTTCAGTTTTACAACGGCACTGCAGTAAAAGTGCAGACAACTGTTTGCACGAGTTTCCTGAATGTCTGGTTGTGACATGTCAATTTAAAGCAGCGTCAGTCCTTGTCAGTCTATAACAAAATAAGACCAGCATTGGCAACGGCAACCATCTTCAGATTTGCACAGCGAAAAGGTTATACCAAACATCACGAGCATGCACGACATGGGCAGGAGGGGTGCACGCTTTCCTAATACAGAGAAACCAAATACAGCTGCAGCATAAGCTGCCCTTTGATGCCCACAACAGATCCTGAAGGAATGTATGCCGTTACAACGCATACATTTACATCGCATGCCTTTCCAACGCAGTTTTAACACCGCAACATCCCGTGCAAGGCATACATTTACATCGCATGCCATTACAACTAATTTTTTTAAACTACATTTACAAATCATTCCATTAGATTGCATTTAAGGGAAGTGCTGGATAGTGTGGTGGTAAAAATTACTATTCTAACTCCAGGGGGTGTAACAGTAGGGTAAGTGTTGGATAGTGTAGGGGTAAAAATTACTATTCTAACTCCAAGGGGTGCAACAGTAGGGTATCTGTTGGATAGTGTAGGGGTAAAAATTACTATTCTAACTCCAGGAGGTGCAACAGTAGGGTAAGTGTTGGATAGTGTAGGGGTACTATGTGTTGTAATGATATGTGTTGTAATGATATGCAATGTAATGCCTGCGTTATAGTGTCATGGGTTGTAATGACATGCAATGTAATGGTTGCATTGTAGTGACATGCATTGTAAAGGATGTTGCGATTTAATGACTGTGTTGTAAATATAGTGCGGTGTGATGACTGCGTTGTGAAGGTTGTTTCCCATCCTGAAGAGCATGCATTCCTTAAATTGTAGTTCCAGGCCAGCCATTCATACTGGTGTCACTGGTCGCCATAGTGTGGAACCCAGGGCTTGCATCAACCAAACGAGCTAGGGAGAGGGATACAGGCCCCAGGCTACTCCGCTCTGTCGGCATTATCTCTCCACGCCCGAAGGTGCATAAAGCCATCCTCGAGGTCCCGCTGTGCGGAACCCGTCCAAACGAGCTGGGGAGAGGACTACAGCCCCAAGGCTTCTCCGCTCCTTGTTGGCTTCATCTCATCGCGCCCGGAGGTGCATAAAGCCATCCTAGAGGTCCCGTCCCGCTGCACGTGCCACGCCCAGGCAAAGCCCTGGCCAAAGGCATGCCTGTCCTTTCCTGTCACTGACCAGAGAAGGCCGGTCCAGGCCCCCCTCTTACATTTGAGGTCTAGATTTACTAGAAGGTACTGTCTTCACTTGTTCTGGTGATGAGGATTATGGTACTGGCCAAGTTGTTTTTATTGTATTGGATCACTGAGTGACATATTCATCTAATTAGATACAATCTTTTGGACGGATTTCATTGCGCGCACTGCATCGCCAAATGCGATGCAGTGCGTGCAACAAAATTAGTTTTATTTATTTAGATGTTTACTTACCTGTTATCCATATTTTACTAACTCCCACCCTGCCCCTCCCCACGTCACTGCCCGGCAGCACTCCCACGACTTCCGCGAACCGTGAATTGGCAGTGCTTTAGCTTCGCCGATGCGGCGGGGTTCCCGGGCGTAAAAGGTAGATGCAGCGGTCCCGGGAGGGTCCGTGTTAGGATGCTGGGGAGCAAGCGGGATGGGCTCCTCCACGCCGCGAGGTAGAGCACAGGTAGAGCACAATGGCTGAGACTGCCCTGCAGGCAGTATCAGCCATTGTGCTCTACCTCACGGCGTGGAGGAGCCCATCCCGACGGCTCCCCAGCGCCCTAACAAGGACCCTCCCGGGACAGCTGCATCTACCTTTTACACCCCGGAACCCCGCCGCATTGGCGAAGCAAAAGCACTGCCAATTCACGGTTCGTGGAAGTTGGCCACACGCTAGCTTTACACAGAACTCGTAGTGGAAACAAGCGCCCTGGACTACGAGCCTCTCACCATTCTTAATAGTGTTGGAAATGGCATACAGATAATTTTTGTCCTGATGATGATCCCAGTTATTGTCTAAAAGGCATTGAAACGCCGTCGACTTAACATAACAACGTACACACAATTAATTTCATTTTAGGTGTAACGCCTGTTACTGCATATCTAGTCTGCCATATTACCCATAATCCAGAGCAAGCAATTTCTCTGTTTCGCCTAAATGTTTCGTATTTTGTTTTGTTTTGGTTTTTGAATTATGTGTTTAAATTGTCACCTTTTCACCATTGTCACACTTTACACGTCTTCTCTTGGATACAGGACTGTATCCTACTGGATATTATAACTATCTCTAGATAGTTAATATAATCAATTATTTATAAATACATTTCTACCCGGCTGGGTAGCTTATATAGATTCCATTGTGTTCTATATGTATTCTCTTAAACTTATCCTCTCTCTTTCAAGGACCACTGTTCAATATAATACTATGTTCCCCTAGGTCCTTGGTTACTTTTAGGGTCCCCTTGTCTTTTCATAAACACATTGTACCTAAGACTGGCTTTTCTTATATCCCCCGTTATCTGTGATCTAATGGCCTTAGCCAATAACTTGTATGCCTCCTTACAGGTTTTTTTATACCAGGTGGCTGACTTGGTGGATAGGGCTCTTGTTTTTTTATTGGGTTTGATAGAAATCGTTATAAGCTTCCCAAACAGCTCGTTATAGACCTCTGGGATAATACAGTTTACCTCCTCCTGGGAGTTGCAATCATGTAAAATGGAGAGTGAGTGACCAACCAGGGATTTCATCTCGGCCACATCGCCCTTGTTGTCCACCATCCTAGCCCATCTAACTCTCCTCATATCGTTGGAGAGTGCGGCCTCCACTAGCCTCTCCTCAGCAATCCTAGAACCACTACTAGATAAGCCAGGAACCTTGAGGATTAAGATTAGCGGATTGTGGTCACTTAAATTCCGCTCCTGGATCTCCATGTCTAGCATAAGGGACCAGATTTCAACATTAAGAAATATGTAGTTGATACGACTACTTCTAGTTCCATTACTGAACGTGTGGGTTCCCTTACTATCCGAATGCGTCCTCACGTTGACTGCTCTGAGGCTCCTTTCCAAACATAACCCCTTGAGCTGTAATGCAGCCTCAGTCCACGTTTTAATGGGGCTTAGGTTTAATTGTGGGAAGTTCCATTGAGCGTCCTCTCCATCATCATGGTCGAGGGGCTCAAAGGTGCAATTGAAATCGCCCTCTATTTTCAGGTTGCAACCACCCCCTAGACTACCTAAAAACTTGTCAAGGTCTGCAACTACTGTTGAAGCTCTACCCCCAGGTATCTCTCTGGCATAGACATTGAATACCAGAGTGGCTAGCATGTCAGCCTTCTTACGCCGCAAAACCAATATTTCGGGACTGTCAATGTAAATTTCCTGCACCACCCATTCATCTGACTGTCTGACCCAACACGTGAGTCCGCAAGACAGGCTGCTTTTCTTGCCCCCTAGCGCTGGTTTATAAAAATTAAGATAACCTGGGAAAAAGATGGGTGTCAGTGACCAGGTTTCTTGGAAGGACCAAATTTGTCAATAAACACTGCCCAGTCAGTAGAGGCAGATTTAGTTGACAATTCTGCAACATTTCAGGAGGAAAAAGACATTGGGCTGTACTTGTTGAATTACAGTGGTGTTAGGAGGGTCAAATGAACCCCTAGTGTTGGTCGCATCCACTGGCTTGTTAAAAGAGATATTATGCTAGTGGAATAGTAACAGTATCCCTTAGTGCTGATTCAGTTGTCATTAATGTCCCAGTACTACAAGCAGTCCCTAGGTCTGCAGGGCTATGGACAGCAGAACCAGAGTCAGAGACATCCCAAGAACAAGGGGGGTATGTGCCAGTTAGATCAAGAGGGCTCAAAGCTAGCCTGAGCGATCCCCTGGCTCCTGAGGTTCCTTTTAAAATCAGGCCACCAGGGGCTTTACGTGAGTTTAACTCTTCCATGGAGGTTAGGGGTTCAAAGCGGTTACTAGTGGGAATCAGGAAAGTGGGGATCTGGCGAATAGAATGGCCACACAAGTTAGGTTCACCCCACCTCTCACTAAGTCCAATGGTCACTTCAGTTTTATAGAATAATCCCAAAGGGACACAATTAATGTCGACCTCCTTGATGGGACAGTTTCCCGCCCTCTCCAATATGTGCTGTTCCAATCTTGGCGATCTAAAACTAAGGACCACACAATCGCCTTAGAGGTACTTGTGGGATTTTCCCACCCATGGGACTCTACGGACCATCTTAAACTCATGTAATAAAGGTTCCCTAATACCTGTCCTAACACTCAGCAGATGTTGTGCCTTGTTTCTTGGAGTAAATGTAAATGTATAGTATTTATATAGCGCTCTTCTACCCGGAGGCCTCGTAGCGCTGTATTCATACCACTGTGGAACCCATCCTGGCTTTCCTGTGAGATTTCCACTCCTGGGCACCCCCAAGGTGAAGCCAGGCATCTAAGCGCTGCTGGGGCCGTTGTAGAGATTTAGCAAGCTATTGCCCAGAGTCACAGAGTGGGACCCATGATTAGACTAGGCACCGAGGTGAGAATTATCAGGTCCGGGGAAATTGAGTCCAAGAGCCGCCGAGGCGGGAATTGAACCCTGGTCCCGGGCCAGACCTCTGCATCAGGGTCTGCCGCTCTAACCATTGAGCCACACATCTCCACTGATAGTAGATCAGTGCTCCCGTGCACCAGGGGCGAGCACTGGAACGTTGGTCAGAACAACTGTATGGGGGGTGGCTTCCAGAAGTAGGTGGACAAAAGGATGGGTGCTCAGAGGGCTGGGAAAAAGGGGCGGAAGGGTCCGGTGACCACTCGGTCTCTCGACCTGCTTCACAGGGGAGAATGTGGAATTTGTAGTTTGAGGCGGATTGTCAGGATGTACAGCCTGTGTATCAGGACTGAACATAGATATGGAGCCAATTGAATTGCTAACCAGGCCCTGTTGCACCCGGGCCTTTATGGCTGGTTCACCCCTGAACTTTTTGCTTTTGATGGCGTTCATGATTTCTGGCTTGGCGCACTTTTTCCCTGGGTCCCAGATTAAAGTGCGTGCGTGGAATAAGGTTGGCCTGCCCTCCCATAGGAATGCATAGGGAATGTGTGTGTCCCTGGTAGTTCCTGATGCGTGGGGAGTGCAGGCTCGAGTTTGGTATGTGTGAACTCGTGAGAGTAAATGCTGCATGATGGTATGTGCGGCTTGTATGTGTCTAGTGGGGAAGTGCCACTTTTAGACATTGATGTGTGTGTGCAGTGAGGGTGCTGGAGCGTGATTGGCTGGAGCTGGCTGGCAAGCCTGGCTCCAGGAAGTCTGGATGGGTCTGCCCAGGAGTGAGTGGAGAGATCAGCATGAGTGATGTGTGAGAGGGCTGCACCTGGTTCCTGATGGGGCTGGGCTTTTCCCACACAATGCTGGCTCCGCCCCCCTGTGGTGCGTCTAACGACCCTAGCCTCCCCAGTGAATGAAAGGGGTGGTTGGGCCATCAAGGGTGCTCCAAAACCAGCTGCGACTGGTTTCTACCCCACCCTGCACCCTGAAACAAAGGATTTGCTAGTATAAGAAGGGGCTGTGTCCCCTTAGAAAATGTTCTCTTCCAGGATCCTGCCTGAGGGGGCTGCTGCGGTTGCTGGGCCAGAGGAGCGCCACTTGGACTGCCTCCCTGCCTGGAGGCCCAGTGAGCTGGCTCTGGGCCCAGCCTTGCCCCCTGCCTACCTAAGGACTTTGATGGAACTCTGCCCTGCTGAGGGCACCTGGGAGCGCTGTGCTTGTGCTCCCAGCGCCTGGGAGCACTGGATTGTCTACTAAGTGCTTGGGAGCGCTGTATTTCCCCCTAGCGCTGGATGCGCTTTATTTTCGCATCTAGCGCTTAGGAGCGCTTTGCTTGCTGGGCCGGTGCCCACCCGGCATTTGCCGCTCATTGCCCCTCCTTTGGCCGTGTTCGTGATTTATTTGAACACGGCCCACCTCGAGTGCCCACCTCGATTTGAATACTACTGAAGGAGAGCCGGTGCCCACCCGGCATTTGCTGCTGCGACGACCCGGAAGCGCCTTCTAGAAACCCGGAAGTCCCGCCCCCGGGACAGCAGCACGAGTGGTAGAGCGGCTGCAGGCGCCGGCCGAGCTCCGGTGTCAGGGAAAGCCCAGCAGAGACCAGAGAGGCGGCGCAAGGTGCGGGCGGGGCTCCGTTGCCAGAAGGAGAGCCCGGCCGCCCAGGAGAGAGACACTGCAGGGACCCAGCGTGACGTCGGAGTCCGGTGAGTGTAACCGGGTGAAGGGAGAGATCTGGGCATGTCCGTGGAGCCGGAGAGGCTCCGCTAGCGTTGATCCATAGGAGTGGCCCCAGTTGTCAGTGGGCCTCTCCCCCCCTCCCCCCCCCCCCGAGAGCCGCACCTTCGCTTTTAAAGAGCCCATGAGAAGCCCAGCGCGCCCCGGTATATTCACGAGCCTGTGAGGCTCGAGGCGGCATTTCCTGGTATCGACCCCACAAGAGGCTCAAGGCGCTATTTGTTTCACGAGCCCAGAGAGGCTCCAACGCAAAGGGGCATTCGTTGTGTCAAGAGCCCACGAGGCTTGTGAAGGCACCATTTGTTTAGTTAGAGCCCACGAGGCTCTGGGGGCATTGCTTGGTGTTTTGAGCCCTGAGAGGCTCCTGAGGGCCCAGTAAGTTGTGTCACCGTTTAGGACCCTGACATTGGGACACAGGGCGTCCTAACCCCAACAAGGCCAGAGGGCCTAGGGACTGCCACAGGTTGTGGCTCATGTGAGTTTTGCGCAATTGCTTGTGGTTGCACCTCTGAATGTGTTTTTATGCATCATGTGTTTTTCCTTGTTTTTACACCGCTGAATGTAGGTTCTGCATCATGTGTTTTCTTTCCTTACACCTCTGAATGTGTTTTGATGCATCATGTGTTCTATTTCCCTACACCGCTGAATGTTAATGCATCATGTGTAATGTTCCTATGCTTATACCCCTAAATGTTGGTGATTCTTAGGTGGTTGTTTTTCTCCTAGTACAGGTGTTGCTAGTGAGGCCTTGGTTCCCTGCGCAATAGTTTCCTAAGGTGGGTAGGGTTGTGTAGGAGTTAACTACTGGTTGTGTGCTAATTTGTGCTACATTTTCTATTTTGTTCTTCAAAGTGTTCTATGTGCTGATTACTATTCCTAAAAAGTGATGATTCCTGACAGTGGTCCAGGTGGCCCTATCTTGTACATATCCCCTGTAAATTCTGCCCGTGCCTGTTGGCACATTGTAAAATGTGTGTTCTTATCTAATGTGTTTTTGTATAATACAAAGGCTATTTTTATATAACCTTGTGTGGAGTTTCCTTTGTGGTGTGCCTGGGAGTTGTTGCTGGGTGCACGCGCAAACACTTAACCTACATAGCCTCCAGGTTTAGCCTGGCTGCTCGCGTCACGTTACCTAGAGGGTGAGCAGGGGTTATCTTGGTGTGTGACTCCCTTGCCCTGACGTGGAAGTGGTGGTCTCTGACTGACTCTGGCGCAAGCCTTGGCCAGCCAGAGATCCCGGTTCTAACAGGCCCCTAACAACTTCCACTGACCTTTCGCTCAAACGTGTCATGGCCCCTCCCACTGTTGTCCCGTTAGAGCTATTAGGGGGGAATTTAGAGATACCGAACTCTATTTTATCTAGTCTGTCTTCGATCAGGGGCAACTTCTTTAATACGGGGTTGATCAGTGCCGATAATTTGGATTCTATCCTGGTGCAAAGGTCTGCCTCGGTATCCAAATGGAAGGAAACACAAGCGTCCGCTAAGCGGGATGGCAAGTTGCAGCATTTCTAGCCATTGTGCAACTAGTGCTTACAGCAGGCTCCCCTTTGCGTTTCCCAGAGCTTAGGGGCATGTGAGTGGTTTTAGGTGGTCCTCTGGCTTTCCTCTTTTTGGACAGTGGTTCAACAATGGTGGTATAAGGCTAGGCTTCTGACCATTTGTGATGACCGAAGTGGTATTGAGGGAATTTTCCTAGTTTCCTGGGTTAGGGGAGGAGGGGATCGTATGACTGCTGTGGGGTGGGGAGAACGGACCACTGTGCTGGACAGAGGCTTCGATGGTGACTGGCTCACTGCAGGGGTGGGGTGGGGTGGGGAGGTTCCAAGAGTGCTACTGGGAGCTACTGGTTCTAACGATAGCCTGCGTTCAGTAAGCTCAATTTTGTGCATTAACACCGATTCTGCCCTTATAAGGAAAGCATCGAGTGTCCCCACAACCCCCGACCCTGATGCTGTTTTGAGTTTGTTCATAGTGTCCATGCACCACAACAAAGCTTGCCCTGATCCCTACTCCAACCCACACAGTCCAACAGTTAAGACGTCAGAGAGCTGGCCCAGCCCGGCCTCTTCCGGCCCCTGACGGGCACAGATGGGCCCACCCTTGGTCGGGGCTTCGTCCGAGCTGCGTCCCGTGCCGCGGTGGGAGAGGCTGCACTATAAGCGCATTGGCCACGCCTCCCCATCACTCATGGCAGCTTCGGGATGGAGCAGTGCACTCTGGGGGTTGCAGTCCTCCCCTGAGTGTGAAAAACAATTCCGGTGTGGCTAGAGTAGTGGATAGCCCCTGGGATTCCCGTCCCACTAGGGATACTTTGCAGGGCAGATGCGGCGTTTACAGGTGACACAGAAAACAGGCAGCAATGATATTTGTTTATTAATTGGATGGACAAGATCTTACAAGCAGTGCAAGTAGACGTCCCCCTAGCTGCTGGCCGCTCTACACCAGTGCTTTTGTATGCAGATTATGCTGTCTTGTTGGCCAGGACTCTGGTGGGGTTACAGCGTTTAATGGACACCTTTGGGGACTTTATTGAGGCCAGAAAATTGATTGTTAATAAAAACAAAACCTACACAATGATTTGAGGGACAAGGCATTAGCAATGAAGAACATTCCTTATGGGTAATACGCCAGTGGTTACTATCAATAACTTTTGCTATCTGGGTATCACTTTTTCAGGCAACGGCTCATGGTCCCGTGAAGTTACATATGTTAGGGGCAAGATGAACATATGACTCATTGAATTTTTAGATTTTCATCAGAGTTGGGATCCCGGCCGATTAAGGAGATGATAGCAATCTATAGGCCAGGGTTTTATCTATTGCAACATATGGGGCTTGTGTGTAGGGTTACTATAACAGTAAGGTACTTCAGACTGAGGAATATAGCTTTCTCTAATGCTTATTCTGTTTGGCTACCTAAGTCTCTTCTGAGATTATCCATAGAGAAGTAGGGCCACAGTGGGAAACATCCATAACAACGCGGGCATTACCCCGCACTGCTATTACAACGCTGCTATTACAACGCAAGTCGTTACAACGACTTGCGCTGGAGGGCGCTGTAGGATAGGGAATAGTTTCATTTTCTATCCAACACCTTCCCTACTGTCAACGTGGGCTGGAGTTGGAATGGAAAATTAGACTATTCCACTATCCAGCGCCCCCCAACGCAAGTCGTTGTAACGACTTGCATTGTAAAAACTGCGTTGAAATGGCATGCGGGGTAAAAGCCCGCGTTGTAATGCCGTACAACCGGCTACAGTACCTCACAGAAATAGTCACACTCCGCCCCCTGTTGCTGTGGCGTTCCATCTGGTCCAAAGATGATACTGGTTTCACAAAGTTAATTATTTCAGATTGTTTGTCCCTGGATAACGCATTGGCTATTCCCTGGGTAAGTTATAATAATTCTTTGTACAGGAAATTGTTTAATATTCCTGTTCAGACTGTCCCTTTATAAGTAACATCACTTACCAAACTGCGTATCAGAGAAACTTTTCTGACTTACAAAACGGAAGCCTGGTTGGACTGTGAGAGAAGGAAATCAACCGTCATGTTTTATCTATCACTTACTTTAACGGAGGGTTGCCAAGATTATTTAATTTGCACTTCTAATTTAATGAACCATTTTGTATTAGTCAGATTTAGATTGGATATTGTTAACCACTTAATATGAAAACTCGTCCCTCAGATTTGACCCCTTGCCCATGTGATGGCCAGAGCAAGCAAAACACTATGCACTTTATATTGTTTTGTGAATTTTATAATCAAGTGTTACATGTTACTACCTAAAACCACTTTTTCTTGCCCAAGGTATCAGATTGCATATCACTGCCTTAAAATATATGTCTGAGCTAAATGATGTTAAGGTCTTTTTTAATGTATCACTTTTTTATTGTAAATGTAATCAATTTAGGTAAAACTATTGTCATACCGGCACTAGGGAAGGACCTTGCGGAATCTAGATGTACATTTGATCTTTTTAAATACTTTTAAAGCACCATTGGCATGATTAATTATGGTATCATGTTGTATAGTGGGTGTTGTCTTATTTTACCTCTCATGATTTTTTAATATTATTTACGTGTAATGTGATTTTGTTTTTTTATCTCCTCCTGAATACTTTTATGGTTATTTCAAACATACTGAATAAAGTTTCTTGACCTAAACTGCTGCTTTCCTGCATGGTTTCAGAAAGCTGAGCTTCTATCAGCTGATTGTAGTAGTGCCATCGGACAGCTGGGTATGTGTCATCGGACAGCTGGGTCTGAATCATTCTACAGCTGCCGCAATATTCGTCATCAGGGCTGGTGTTTTCATTCTGTCCATTGGCCTATGCTGCTTGTATACTCATCTACAAAACCAGCTGTATCATTTACAAAGCCATCTTGACCAGCATCTCTGCTTACCTTGCAGACTAGCTTACTATCTCTGGTGGTTCTCGGCACAACCGCAGCCAGGACGCGTTAGACTACAGACTAAGAAGTGTGATAAAAAGAAAAAACAAGACAGATGGCTTTTCCTGTCACAGCACCTAGGATCTGGAACAACATCCCATATCCATCAGGACCACCCCAACACTGCTCCGATTTAGGTGAGAGTTGAATACTCTCCTCTTTAAAGAACACTATATCACAGTGCATTAACCATTCACAACTTCCTCACCTATGAATCATTGACTTTACATTTTACAAGACTGCAATGATCATAAAAGACACTTGTGTATAGTGTACACACACTTCTTACTAAGAAGAATGATCACAGCTACAAGGCTAAATAGAAATATAATTTTTTTTATATTCAAAGAAGTGAAAAAAACTTTTTTGGGTTAAGTCTGTTATTCAACAGGTACAAAACTCAAAGCACAGGTAAATATCATGAACTGTCTCGACCAGAAACCATGGTTCAGTGGAGGGTTTAGGACTTGAATCTAGGCCTTGTGGTTCCACAACCATCGTAAACACTACCAGGACTGGTTTTCATTTGCTCTCAAGAAGTGGGAAAAGTGAAGGAACTTTTGAGAGGGTTTCCCAGTTTAATGCTGCAGGTAAACTGAGAACACCACTAGGATGGAGGATAGGATGAGGTGTGTCTCCAGAAAGGACAAAGGAACGAAGGAGATGAAAACTGTCCCTTGAGGACAAGTGTAGACAAAGGCTCAGAGGTTGGATGCTCATTATGATACAGGCATGGAAGCACAAAAGAAGAGATAAAAGAGCAAGCAAGGTGCATCGATCCTGCACGAATTAGAGCATCACTTCTACTGCATCCATTCCAATGGAGGCCCTCGTTTTCTTTACTAACAGAAGGCTGAAACTAGGGATGTGTGCTGGAATGCAAAAAAGTTGTTTCAATAATTCATTTGCTTTTTCCTGATGAGGGACCCTTTTCCTTATACACTACACTCCATAATTGCTGCCCCAATGTGTTTTGATACTCTATGCAAAAATATGTATACAAATGTTCTTTCGAATGGATGCTGCAGAAATATTTTAGTTTAATAAGATTTTCAAACTGTCCTAGAAATGTTTTTTTTTCGTTCTTTAAATTAAGCACTGGTCAATTTCATCTTTGCATTCTTCGATTAGTGCTATAGCGAGGAATAGCATCTCTGTCAGAAGTGATTTGTTCTTTTGCTTCATTCCTTTATTCTCTTACACGGGCTTGACACTTTGCTCTCCTCTTACTTTTGGCTTGAATATTCTGCCACCATTGTCGCCTTCACTGGGAGATGAATTAGAGAAAGCAAATCCTTCTTCAGGTTCTAAACTATGCTGGCATGCACCCGACACTGAGACCGGAGAGGGCGGGGCATTCCAGCACGTGTGCATTCTGCCAGGCGCCACTTCGGTGCCCTTCGCCGTTTTTGAACTAGGATGTGGGCATCCAAATATTCCTCAAAAGCTCAATAATAGAGACTAAAACAAACGCATACAAAAATGGGGGAGAAAGCACCTTGCGGACTTTTGTGCCATTCTTTTTTTTTTTTTTACTGCCGTAGCAAGCTACGTTCTTGTGCAAATACATGAAGATGCATCACAGCTGGACAGGCCGCCTTGACAAGAGGTTAATTGCCTGTCCTCTGTGCAGAAAACATCATTTTTCTCCTTTTCCAGACTATGCCACTTGGCCAATGTAAAAAATGTTCAAGGTTACGTTCACCTCTCCATCCCGTCTCTTTATAAATATATCAATCACGACGTGTTTATTATAACACTGATTTTAATGTTGGGTAATTAGCAATGCAATTGGCATTAGTGCTGCATTCCTGTGTATCTTTCTTGGATAGCCGAGCTCAAGCATGAAAAGGCCAGGTTAGATTATTTTCATTTTGTAGGTCATTTAACAAGGTCTTAGGGTATAGGTTAATAAGGCTGCTGGCATGGTTGGCTACATACTCCATTGTCATGGGAAACACTCCAATAACAAGCCACTAAATGCACATATATATAAAAAGGTTTATGGATCCCATAGCATTTGGGTGAGCCCCTTTTTGTGCCCTGAAACCATATTGTTACATCACTTAGGCCATAAAACTGTTACAAATGTAGCTAGGACTGTGTATTTGAAGAACCATGTTCATCAACTACCTTTTTTCTCTCCCCCGCCCCCCGCCCCCCCCCCCCCCCAAAAAAAAGATGTGCATACATGTTCTTTAACCTGATGGGACTTGAGTTGGCAGTGCTATGCTCTCTGAAGCAGGTAGACAGATCGTAACGAGGCTGATAAATGCAGATTACCTATTCATGATTATACATTAATATACAAAGTAAAATCCTGAGGCGGAAACGTAGTGCAGCTCTGATCCCTTACCCAGACAGCTTAATGATATTGTTCTTTTTGACAACTTCAGAACCGAGAGCAACGACTCGTCTCCAGGGAACCTGGCCACAGATGCTCTTGGTACGCAAAAAGTGGAGTGAAAGGCATTCCATTCAGCTGACACAGAACCACAATCGGTGTCATTTCGAAAGTTGACTTACTGACATGGTGTGAATTCCTTTTCATGCTTAATTGATTGGGGACAAGGCAAATACTTTCTTCATTCCCTGGAACATTTGTTACTGACCAGTTTAGAGGACAGTACATTCCACCACTGGGAAACCATGGGCTACAGTGGAGCACAAACAGTGAATCCTGGTGTGATTTCTGATACCCCTGCAGCAAAAAAGCAAAAGTATATCACTCGCCAACCTCCTGATCTTGTCCTGTGATCATAAACCAAGGAGACTGTCCACTCACTGTCTGCCTTTGGGGTCAATGGCTGCCTCTGGTTTGGTCTACTACTAAGTATTAACCAGGGGGCAGAACAAAATAAGTACTCAAGTGATTTGCATTAATTGTGTGTTAAATAGTGGGGTTCACATTGGCGCCAAAGGCAGTTTAGGGCTTTATTGTTTTGTGGGAAGTGGGTAGGTGCAGGTCTTGTACTTGTCATCGCACCAGCAACCACAGTGAGACTTCCTGCACTAACCACCACGAGAATTGTATGTCCTCTTTTATGACCTAAACTGTGCGCATTCTTTGACCCAAAGACATCCACTGAAGAATCAACAAGGAGAAAATGTTGCATTCATGTCGCATACAAATATGACCTGTTGCATGACCTGCTTCCATGTAAAGGATTTTTTTACCCCAAATCTCCTTTACCGTAGACTACAATCACAGTGATTGGGGTAATTTAGAGATAACTGGACCCCAGCAGTGACGTACTGTTAATAGGTAGAAATTATCTCTGCAACTGCCTGTAACACTGAAAGTAGCTTTTTATCACTGGGCCAATTCCCTCCACAGTCTGCTCATGTCTCTAGTAGTCCCTGACTGGCCTTTTAGCTACACCTCACTGCAAAAAACCCATAGCCATACATAATGGCTGGTTTAGTGAGTGTGGTATTGGGAAATCTGCCATAGGCAGCAGAACAGGTGTCTGTTCCATTGAGTGAAAAACGTCCTATTCTGAGTTACAGTGATGGTGTAAATCCCATGGATGGAGTTTCTTTTGGATTCCTCTAACTCCTCTGGAGTTGACCTCTATATTGATATTAGTGTATTTCCAGTTATATTACAGTTCTTGAGAGGTACAATGCATGGTTTAATTCTTAATATGGTTATCTGACGAAATATCATACACAGAAATCTTGACAACATAAAAAAGCCAATAAATTATTGAGAACACAAATATCGACTTTGGATATTTTGTATGCAAAGTCAAAAATATTGCTAACAACATTTTAGAAGACCACAATCTAGTTAAACAATGGGTAATTACGTTGACTTTAAACTACTTTATACTATATTAACTATTAAAACATATATTAACTTTACAAAATATTACATTTTAAAACAATATGCGTATAATATAAAAATGTATATTTTCATGCATAAAAGAAAACTGTTTTGTGTGAGGAATGTTCGGATATAAGGACGCCGAGGCTCAGTAGGTTTCTAAATTTTAGTGGTTTATTGATTATCACAATGATATCCGTACAGGCTGCTTCTCATGTTCGACAGGCTACCCTCTTCTAATGATGTTATTGGGGATGGATTTCCTTCCTTCTGCTTCATGTTGAAGGTCTTTCCCAAGAGGATGGCGCCACAAGTAACCTCAGGGGAGGGGGACAGTGCAGTAAGTAAGAGTTTTATACAGGGAACTCTTAAGGAATTTTAGGGACCCTGGGCCAAACATAGAATGGGGGCCCCTGTTCAGAACAGCTTTGAATTTATGATCCAATTTCAGCTTTTTCATGCCCTCTTTGGCAGGGTCACTGACAATGCACAGTCACACTCTTCCAAATTCTAAATGTGTTTATATCTAATACTTAGAAATAGTGACCTGTTCTTTCAACATTGCAGTACAGTAGCAGCTCACTAATATTACTTAAAATGACCTCTGTGACCTCCTCCCATGTCTCGTATGTCAGGTCCCTTTTTGATCTGAATGAATTTTTTCATGCATGTTGCATGAAACATAAAAACAACATTTTTCTTCAAGTTGCCTATAATAGACTCACACATCACTGGCATAAAAAATAAATTAAAGGATAACGGTATTTTAAACAACCTGTTTGAGATTTATTTAAGGTCATCAGGGCAAGATTCTGCAAAACAAAGCTGATTCTATCAGGGGGCCCCCTTAATGGTTGGGACCCAGGGCCAGAGCCCACTTTGCCCAGGCTTTAAAACGTTTCTAGTTTTATAGGCCTATTTTTAACCTGCCACCTGCACCATAAGGGTCGTTAGTACAGGGGAGACATGCCAAGATAAGGCATGTGCCTGGGACAACCCCACTCTTTACAGTTGTCCTAGTGATCTCACAGGTTCTCTTAAAAGAAGAAACAAAAAAAACAATTCAGGGTTTTTATTGTCACCTGGAGCATGCACTGTTTCTGTGGGAGAGGTGTGGCGCCGCGGCCAGGGCGACTGACGCTGGAATCTGGGGACCACGGTTCGATCCCCGGCTCCGGCGGCAGGTTAGCCCAGCACCATGTGACTCTGGGCAATAGCTCGCTTAATCTTCCCGACGGCCCCCAGCGCCTAGAGACCCTTACGGGTGATTGTGCGCTTTACAAATGTGGACTTTACTTTACTTTACTTTTTCCCCGAATGACAGTATACCTCAGACCAGTGCTACACACCTGTGTCAACAATAAACAAAAAAGCATGAGTGCACCCCACACCAACAACAGGCTACCTATTGCCAAAGATATGCGGTCATGCTCAGGGAAATAATGAATAAAAATAGGCTAGCGCTGTGAACACCTTGGCTGCTTTCCGAAGCCGGACCCTGTTCGCTTCCCTGAGTCACTCACCAGCAATGCCACAATTCTCCGGAGTTGTGGTGGGCCAAACAGCATCCTCAAGCGGCATCTACCACTCTTCAGTCCACATCTCAGCAGACTTGTCGAAGTTGGTGGCAACGTCCTCCCGGTGTCTGTTTTTCTTCATCTTCCTATGTCCCAGACGGTCCTTCTCCATGTCTCTATTCCCTCTTTCTACCCTCCTCGGCATTTTTGTCCCTCCACTGATTGGGTTGCAGCCATCAGGGCCCACCTTCCCCGTGCAGGGACAGAGTAGTCCATTGTCACTGTTTCCTGCCTTTGGTAGGTCCTGCCCGTTCTCCCCCTACATTTCACTTTTCCTTTATAGGTGCTTCAGCGGCGAGAAACAATAGAAGACTACAGGTAACAGGTAAGTGGTGGAGTTCAGGGGAATCTTCCCCACATATATACTTTATAACAATTGCTAAAAGTAATACATTATAATAGCTAAGCATAGTATTTAAACCCAAATAATAGCAAATATTAGGAAAAAATAATTATACCAAACTCTATGGGGGTCATTAGGATGACGGGCATCATAGCGGGGTTTGGGACCGCCCGCCATAAGGGTGGGGGTCCCAGGGGTGGTATTAGGATGTGCCCGCCACAGTGGCGGGCACACCCTGTATTTTTAGCATTGTGGCGGGCGGTGCTCTCTGCACCGCCCGCCACAATGCTAAAAATGCTTTCCAGCATTTGCATTTACAAAGCGACAGGCACCGCGCGGTGCCTGCCGCTTTGTAAATGCAAATGAAGGGGGGTACCACAGGTACCCCCCGTGTGCACCCCCCCCTACTGTCCTACACTCTGGGGGCCCGCAGGGGGCCCCCAGAGTGAAGTCCGCATGCCTTTCCATGGCGGCATTGCCGCCACGAAAAGGCATTGTGAAATGCCTATCATAATATGGCTGGCGGTGTCTGATAGACACCGCCACCATATTATTCCTTTTCCGCCCCGGCCGCAAGGCGACCGGGGTGGAAAAACGACGGACGGTCTTTCCGTCCGCCGAGGTCCCCCCCGCCATACTAATATGGCGGGGGGAAAACGAGAGTTGATGGCGGGCGGATTGCCCTCGCCAGGCTGGCGGTGGCCACCGCCAGCCTGGCGGGCGCAATCCACCCGCCATCATAATGGGCCCCTATATATTCAAAACATTTACAAAAAAACAATAAACAATTACATTAAACTAACTTTTAAAATAAAACAAAAAATTTAGAACAGCTTAAACTCAAATATGTACTTGGTGAGGTAAACTTCACTACTCCTATTCCCACTTGAGTAACAGTAGGGAAACTGTTAGTCTTCGTAGGATGTCAGATTTACTATTCTTATTTTAATCTGAGTAACAGTAAAGAAGGTTTGGACTTTGAAGGGGTCAATCTTACAATTCCCAACCTAATCTAAGCAAAATTAGGGAATTAATTGGGCTTTGGAAGGGTTAGATTGGCTGTTCCCACTCCACTTTAAGCAACGGTAGGGAAAGTGCTGGACTTTTGAGGGGTCATATTTACTAGTCCCAAGCATATGTTTTTTTAAATAAAATCTTTAAATGTAGACCAAACAAATATTTAAAACCTCGTTGAAAAAAGACTTATTCATTAAATATGAATCAAATACATTCAATATAAAAATACATTTTATATTACAAATTAATGTAGAGTTTTCAAATTGAAATGCTTCACTCACTACTACCTTAAAAGCAATTACAATTAATTAAAAACAAATAATATGAAGTGAGTGATTGATATGATATTAATGTTGATAAACTAGTATTACAAATATTTACACAAATAAATTATTAATTAAACTGACCAACTAATGAACAATTGACAAAAAATAAAATTAAAACAACAATCAATGACTACATTTCTATAATTATCAATTAGAAAATTAAATTCTTATTGTTTACATTTGAAAATACTTTTCATGCTAATCCCCTACAAACTCAACAATCTAGTACTAAATTCACAATTTATAATTAAAACAAAAAATTAATTTAATCTAAAAATGTATAAACTGCACTAAAACAAATTAAACACAAATATTATTACAATATTACTAACTTATATTGCTAAAATTATTATTTATCACGCTAATTGAAATATTTAATGCAACTATATTAAATGCAACTATATTATATATACCTGTATTTAAAAAAAATTATTTTAAATAACTAGTAACCCAATATTCTTAACTTCAACATTCTGACCCACTACATTTTTGCCATCACATTATTTGAGATAATTGTGGACCTCAATATTTTGATGGACTACCTGTAATACTTTATTTGCTGGCACAGAATTAGGATCCTTCTATATAGATAGTGCAACACTTCACTTGTATGCTGTAATAAAATTACCTCTTTTTTTGGATTTTGAACCTCCCATCCTCAATTTCTTACAGTGGGGTAAGGCTGGAGGAGGCACTTGCTCCATTTATACTGTACTACCATAAAGCTATTGAGCATTTATGCATATGGGCGGAGAAAGGAAAATCCAATCTGATTCATCAGTTGACCATTTCATTGATGACTAATATATTTTTATAGCACTGATATTAAAGCAATATCACTGCAAAATGAACCCGGGATTTCCTGTACTGATGACAATTAGATTCATGGGAGAGAATGGCACACTGACTGAAAATAGTGATCCATGCTATCATCTCCCAGATTAATAAATAATTTTGTTGTATTGTAAGGGTTTACATTCGTTCTTAAAAATCTGGTGCCTCATGACATATTTAGAATGAGGTTAGAATGCTCCATTAAATTCCTCTTGAATGGTGCTTATTTCTTCTCAACATTTCTTTTATCAAGGAGCATAATTGGAGCTCTTATTTAATTGATATGGTTCAGTGTACAAACTGTCCACTTAATTTCACAGTCTGCCTGTAAAACAATCCTTGGTTGCAAAATAAGCCAGAACAGGGATGTCATAACTTGAGTTATCATAATTTCTTCCAAGAAGCCTGAAAATCCTAACTGCAGCATTTAGCAGTACCTGAATGAACCCTCTATATTGCTGTAGAAGGAAATTATGTTTTTCTCAACACACCTTCACCTTGAGGCCAGCATTGTTGTAGCACATTCTATTGTAGCCGAAGTCAATACTGGCTTAGTATTATGTGTCAATAAAGATCCTATTGATACTGGATATGGTCAAACCTCCTTGAGGGAACCATGCCCATTCATGGTATTTATTAAGAAGAGTGTCTAGAAATGGAAATATGAGGTACTGTTACACAGCTCTTTACATATTCTTACAATATAAATGAACTGCTCAGAAAAGATGGTACTAATTTGTTGAAAGCCTAAACCTGGTGCAGAGTATCTACGCCCATTCAAAGGAAGGCCAGGACTGTCTTATTAAAAAAACACATGCACCCTTTGAAAAACTTCATAGTGCGATGTAGGCATTAACAAGCTTCAAAACAAAACATATTTTTCCATGAAAGTAGTTTTCAGCTATATCTACATGAGAAGAATATCTGTCAATCGATTTCCAACCTATGGGATTACAATCTTTGTATTTATGAGTAATACATTGATTTTCCCATCACAAGGAGCCCCCTATTCTATTTATTTTTATTTTACAAAAGGCAGTACCTTTTCAATGGAATACATTAATTATCTCGTAATAATTCATTAGGGTTTTCAGTAATAGTTTTATGCCCTCCTCCGAAACCGGTCCCAGGATGCTTGTTTCCGGTCCATGGAAGACATGGCTTGGCAGTTCGGGCTGGACTGTTCCCATGAGGCACAGGGTCAGACTGATTTGCATATAGCCATGTCTGAAATGGGGTGGCTGAGTGTGCTAAAGAATGGTGATGGATTAAACCCAGATCAGTTGACTGGGGGTGAGTGTTTGATTTGCTCAAACGCTCCGTCCATCATCCCCTTTTGTATCGCTTTGTTCGCCCTAAGTGTGGCAGGGTATGCTCAGACGTGAGTCCCTTGCTCACTTGGCCACTGGATTCAAGATAGCCTGGCTGATGAGGATTATGAATCCGAAACCGGTCCCAGGATGCTTGTTTCCGGTCCATGGAAGACATGGCTTGGCAGTTCGGGCTGGACTGTTCCCATGAGGCACAGGGTCAGACTGATTTGCATATAGCCATGTCTGAAATGGGGTGGCTGAGTGGGCTAAAGAATGGTGATGGATTAAACCCAGATCAGTTGACTGGGGGTGAGTGTTTGATTTGCTCAAACGCTCCATCCATCATCCCCTTTTGTATCGCTTTGTTCGCCCGAAGTGTGGCAGGGTATGCTCAGACGTGAGTCCCTTGCTCACTTGGCCACTGGATTCAAGATAGCCTGGCTGATGAGGATTATGAATCCGAAACCGGTCCCAGGATGCTTGTTTCCGGTCCATGGAAGACATGGCTTGGCAGTTCGGGCTGGACTGTTCCCATGAGGCACAGGGTCAGACTGATTTGCATATAGCCATGTCTGAAATGGGGTGGCTGAGTGGGCTAAAGAATGGTGATGGATTAAACCCAGATCAGTTGACTGGGGGTGAGTGTTTGATTTTCTCAAACGCTCCGTCCATCATCCCCTTTTGTATCGCTCCTTTGATGGGGGCTAAAGAGTATGCTTGGGGTGAAAATTTCACTCCACTCACAGAATTGGCATAATTTGGTGACTACACGTTACTCTTGTAACATGCAGTTCCAGGCAAATTAAGTCAATCCCTGCTTGATGTAATTTTTTCACATATGAGACTCCGGAAATGCTCGTTGGTAAGTTCAAACAAGATTTGCTGCGCCTAAGTGCAATTTCTGGTCAGTAGGAGGACTTTCAGTGAGATTTTCCAATGTGGGAGGTCTTGAGCGGTTTCATTCAGAGGGCTGCTTCTTGAGAACATTTTCTGCTCGAACAGCAGCAAACCAACTGAAATGGCTGCATGATCCTTAGCACTGCGTGGTGCTCTCCACGCTGATTTTTCAGCATAGAATGCTCTGCTGGTGCTAAATTGCAGTGTGAGCAGTGCAACATATATTTCTGCCCGTTGGTGGAACCCTGCAGTTCTAGCTGAGTTTTTATGTAACTCTGCGGAATGAAAGTCTGAGAGTTCCACCCACCCCTAAAATCCTCATGCATTTTGGGAATCATTATCAAAAAAACTAGCTGCCTTGGTAGACAATCACCTTGTTATAAATTCACAAGTCTTCTCATAGAAGCATAGAAAGCCAAAATAGAGTAATAGTGTTTTGACGAATAATAAGGAGGGACATGGTCAGTACGTACTTTGGAACCTTCGATAAACATAATATGGCATTAAACTATGAGACAGCGTTGAGCTCAATAGGTTGGATAACTGTTGGTCCAGGTCATAATTTACCAGGTGGTTGACTAGATGTAGGGAAGTGCCAGTTTTTGCATGCCCCCCCCGCCCCCCCCCTTTTTTGTGGACAGACGCTGCTGGTTTTGTGCCTTTATGCACTGGGACTCTGCTAATCAGACCTTAGTGCATTTCGTCTGACCCCTAAAATATGTAAAGATTAGTCCTAATTGGCATAATAAACTTACCCATATGTCCCTTGCAAATGGCACACGTTGTACCATCCTGTAACTTAAATTCACTAGTGGACTGCAGCACATATTGTGCCATCCACTACAATGATAGCATAAACAAGGCTTCAGGCCTAGCAATGTAGCCTGACTGTGGCAGTTTAAAAACTGCAATTCGACCTGTCAAAATAACCCCCTCTGACAAGCAAACCCCTTCATTTTAAATATTAAGTCACCCCTATGTAGGCCTTGCAGCTACAAAGGCTGAGTGCATGGCATTTAAAGTAGGACATGTAGAAATGTAAAATTAACATGTTTTTACATTGGCTAATACCCAAAGTTATGTTCACTGTAGCAAGGCAAGCTGTTCCATTGAAAATCACTGGGATGCAATATTACAATTAATAATGCTATCTGTGGTTAGTAAACAGGAAGACATGATATTCTGGGACCCCTTGCAATATTTATTAAAAGCCCAAATTACTAGTGAAGTCAGATATTTTTTGATCAATATTATGGAAATGGTACTTTTAGAAAGTTATCATCTCCATGCCTAAATCCTCTGGAGGCTAATTTGCACTAGCATCCAGCTGCAGCTCTCGGAGTACTCAAGCCCTCACTGAGGTGTGAAAACATCTCTCAGAGAAGAGACAAAGGCCTGGATATGGCATTTGTTCCTGTTCCTGTGGCAGGTTTATCAATTAGGCCAGGCCCAGGAACTTGATTAACTCCAAAGGGGCCTCCCATGCTAGAGATAGATGTCAGGTGATACAGGCCCGTTCTTTCTTTCCCCAGTCAGGCACCCTCCAATCCCAATGGGTGGGAGGCTTCTCCCAGAACTGCTATGACATGAGCACAGAGGATTGATTGTTTATTTTCTTGGCCACAAATCTGGGGTGGGCACACAGGCTCCGCACAAGGTGAGAAGGGATACACCAAACTGAATTTAGCAGAAAGGAGCACTGGGATTGTTTGCAGTAGGGCACTCATGAACTGCTGCAAAGATTGATATGGGTAACCCAGAAAACCTTTTCCCCATTGGTCAGTGAGGAGCAAGGAATCGTTCCCAATGACAAGGTAGTGTAGTAATAAATGTGGCATCCCCTGACGCCCTTCTCAGAACACTCTGTACCTGTGGAAGAATAGAAGAAAGGCTTCAACTGTTTGAGACCTGTCAGGAGATCTGTTAGGAGATCTGAAGGGCTAGCCCTCAACCTACTTGTACCAAGGCCAAAGACGTGGACACTAAGTGTCAGTTGGCTGACCTCCTATTAATCCACAGGTTAACAGCAATCAGCAAGAAGCCTTTTCCAACTGGGCCTGCCCTGCACCCTGCTGGTGGCTTCTGTGGGATACAATCTGATCCCCAAGTGCTGTTCATGGGTACCTGAGAAACTTGGCAGTGTCAAAGTGTATTCCTCTAAATATCCCGAAAAACCTGGGCCTTAGGAACTTTTAGGCTCCAAAGACCTTCAGAGGACTGGGACAGACCTGCCATGTTGAGCATATCAAGGTGCGTTTCTGCGGGGCTGTAGAGTCAGGCTTTTTCTGCTCAGAGTTTTTCCACAGCAGCAAATCTGTTAAAGTGTGACCACATGGAGAAGGTATCCAGCCTTGTGGATACCTCTTCTGCTACAGTTTTGAGCCTTGTACAACTAGAAGAATCCAAGGTCAATAAAAGAATAAATCTGAAAGTTGAAAAGGTGGCCGTGCAAGGGCACCAAAAGAATCCAGTTGGCATGAGAACTACACTGGGCACGAATTTTGAATTTTCCTGCTCTGAGTTTTTGCCGCCTAAACGAGTAGCTCCATCTGGACCTCGTTGAATACCTATCTGACATTGTGGAACCCTTCTTGGAAACAGCCTGCTGCCTTACCGTGCTGAAGTAATTTGGTTTACATTTTCAAGACTAAGTTGGAAAGTAAGATCTCTGACTGGGTCGAACCAGGTTGGTGTTTCAGCCCAACCCTCCATTGTGGTTTGCCTCAAATCAAGCCTAGGTCCTAAACTACCATGACCAGTGAACCTGCATTGGAGCTTAATGCTTTTTGGCAAAAAGTTTATTTAAAACTTTAAACATTCATATCTCTGATTTTCCTTATTGGAAATGTGGCATTTTGGTGTCATTTTACTCAAGACATTCTCTATTTATATAAATTGGAATACAATTTTTATTGCACTGTATTTTTGACTTATTAACTGTGTTGGTACTTCTAAATACTTTACATTTTTTCTTAATTTAATCATGTCTGCTCTGTGCTGTATATACCAGGAGATGAGCTCAGGTTTACATTTCTGAAACCTTTACTGGACCTAATAAGATACTGACATTATGACTTATGGTAGGCTCCCTTCAACCCCAAATAATAATCTTTTTTTTTTACATTGAATATGGCAAATTTTACTTTGAATGTGCAATGTTCTCAAAAAAAAGAACCTCACTCTTGATTTTTTCTTGTGGTAACCTGATGTGGCCTTTTAAAGGAATGCTGAATGTACCAAACAAAAATTTAAATTTAGGAATGGGGAATATGAGAATTAATGAATGAAAGTAAATTTTTAAGAAGAAGAAAATAAATGTAGTGAGAAAATTACAATAGTTACAACTTCCTACTGCGTCACCTTACATACATGTTTGGAATTGCCTTTTCTACTGACCAGTGAGAGAGATAAACAGTAATTTGTGGACTAAACTAGCACAGGAAAGGAGGGTAAGGTTATAGTCTTAAATTGAGCTATAAGTAAGGCATTGTACCAAAATAGTTTACTGACAATATCGTTGGACAGAAATATTGTGTCCTAAACATTGTTTTAAAGAAAATCGTCCTACTGGACTATATTCTGACTTAACCAGTGCTGGCCCCTCCATTAAGGCGAAGGAGCCCCACCCTCACGCCACCATGTGCAAATAAGATAATAATAAAATGGGTTTCTAACAAGTTTTATTATTGTTTTATTTTTATCCCCTTGGACCTAACCCCAGGACTCTTGGGGGAGTGTCCAGGGGGATGACACTGTTGTGGGGGAGTGGTAGTGCACTCTCTTGTCCCTTCACTGCGCAAGAGGTGTTTGGCCAGCTGTTTTAGGCCAGTCAAACATCTCATGTGCAGTGAAGCTTTCTCCAGCTGAGTTGCTGGGGCCTGGAGAAAGCAGACACATATTCCCAATCTGCCTGCAAGCGCAAAGTCATATCGCTGAGGGCTATCCGGACGCTGCTTTCCTGCAGCATCATGATTGGCCGCAGTGCAGTCTGGGAGCCTGTCCCAGTAGCAGGAAGAGCGCGATGAGCGACAGCGGAGGCAATCAGGTAAGATGTTTTTTTAAATTTTATTTATTATTTTGGCCCCAACCCCCCAGCTCCCTCCTCTGGCCAGCTCCACCACTTTGGCAGGGGATGGGCCGCGACTGGACTTAACCCTCAGATAAGTTTCCAGGCTGCCTAAACCGAATCACCCACAAATGCACAGAGATTTTGAATAAGGGTAACCACAGATCACTTTTGATAGGCTGAGCAACAAATCGGCACCCAGACAAATGGGTCCAAACTAAGTGTAATTTAAAGATAAGGTGCTCAAAAGTAATTTGTGTTATAGAATAACATAGTTCAATTGGTATTTTGGTAATGATTCACATATTTGAACAACGCAATGCAATATTTACTTTGAAAATGACAAGCGAAGTGTATAGATATAAAGGTAGATTAAAGGTAGATTATTTCCACTGTAGCTAAAGGACAGTCAGCAAGTACTACAATGTTGATTTGTGATAAAAGACTAGATTTTTTACTGATACCTAAAGACACAACAGTTATAGTGGTTATGCTTTGAGTGTTTTGTGTCACAGTGCTGAGTAAAAATGCCTAGCCGTGAACAATGAAGTGGATTAAAGTTCAGCATGGGAGTTTAAGTGTAATGCCAAGGCAGATACCAGAGTTTCATAAAGGACAACAACGTGTTGCAGTGAGTCTAAGTTGTGAAGTGTACTGTACACACAAATCATACGCCAACTCCCTATATTAAAAGGCTACAGGTGATTTTGATAATGAAAGTCCGGGTCTTTAATGGTAATTTTTAGGTCTCGCGCCAAGTGTTGCAGTGCTCAGCAGTGCTCGTGTAGCGAGAGACCTCATGTAGGGGCTTCTGAAAGCTGACCAAACGCTTGTGCGTGTGCTTTTGTTTTCGTCAGCTTCTATTGTTTTTTGCGTGTGTCTTTGTAAAAAAGGCAGCAAGCCATTGGTGAAAGTCGTGTGCATGTCCCAGCTTCTTCAGAAATGTAGCCGCCCATGTCCCAGTGGTGTCTGTTATGCGCAGCAGAGGCACAGACAACATGCTCCCTCGCCCCCGCTACTCTGTGGTACACGCGCACTACTGATCCTCCTTGGATTGGCTTGTTTTTGCCTCTTACACCTGGGCCCATCCGCCATAAACTGCTGCTTGATTAATAAGAGGGGATCAGATGGCAGTTTGCATGGACTCGGCTCCCTGATTCAGCAGCCGCCTCAGCACGCAGACTCTATCTACCAACCAAACACAGCAACAACATGCCCATGGCAGGTTCCCATTCAAATACAGGGTGCCAAGCAGCACCCACAAGAGCTTGATTTTACAGCCACAGTCACAAAAGCCAGCTCCCTGCGCCACTGTGCTTGGTCTCCGCGCTCGTGTGGGGGTCGCTGGTGCTAGCGCGTGGAGCCGCTGAGACAGGAGCCACATCTCCACCGTGACTCACATCCCATGACCGTGTGGGGGAATGTGCAGCCTGCGCTGCGTGAGCCGAAGGCACGGCTCGCTCGGCGGGTGCTTCCTGCGAGGGAACAGCGCTTTCTGTTGCACTCTCAAACTTTGTTTGCATACCAAGACCAGCGCTTAACAGCCCCCCCGGACTCACACGAGCACATGACTGCACAGGATGTGTGCCACGGGGAGAAAGATGGACAGTGGTGCATGCACAGACAGCCACACGTGCACATACACTCACTCACATACGCACACACAATAACACACGCACACTAACTCACATTTACACAAACAACACACCACACTCACTCTTACACACACACACACACACACACACTCACTCACATAAACCCCCCCACTCTAAGTGTTCACATTTAACAATAAAATGAAAGTGTAATTATAAGGCTCCGTGACTTTCCCTTTGCCACTTGTGATGTTTAAGGAGAATTCACTCACTCGCCCCAGCACTACAAGGCACAGAAGGCACGCACCAAAAACTGCCTCTTCTGAATTTGGGCTACTTATCTGCTAATATTTTGCCAGGCACACTTTTGCTCACAGTGCCATGTTAACTGTTGCTTCCTAAGTGCCATGCCCACAACAGCGTGCCTCTGTGTACCTAGATGTGTGGAGCGTGGCCTAGGGGGAGGGGTGGGGTAATTGATTGCCGCTTGGGCTTCAGACCCTAACCCTTTCTTGACAGAAGACGATGTCGCTGCAAAGGGCTCTGAGCATTGGTTCAAATGCGGAGGGCTGTAAAAGAGACAACAGATGCAAACTGTAAAACAAAGACAATTAACCCCTGCTCCGCCTAACAGCCCCCACCCCAACTTCCACACCACTTCACCTAGATTTTGTTTAAAGGGCCCCCCTCTCGAGTTGGAAGACCGCTCTTCCTTGCTGTGGCTTGGAAAAGCCTCGACAACACCACTGGGCGTGTAAAGTTTCAGGACGAGGCTCGATAGACTGGTTGAACTTTACGCACCAGCCCAACAAGGGATTATGATGTTATACCACAGGGCGAGCAGTAGGTAAGTCAGTGCGGACCCTTCCAGAGACCATTCTCGTCAATGACATTCTTTCTAAGGCAGGCCTGGGGGTCTTCCTGGGGAGGGGGGGAGACTGTAAACTTTATCTTCTGCACTTTTATGGTTTTGAGTGTGCCGCTAGTAATCTCTGCATCACCCGGATCTCGAGAGCACGAGATAGGAAAGTGGGCAGATAAACACATTTTCAAAAGCATGACGACCCCTTTCTGGGCAGTTTCACATCACTGTTTCACTAAACACGCCTAATTCAAACTGCCAATTCTACAGAGCTAGGGAGCCCCCGATGCTAATTCCTGGCGTTCAGCAACACGTTAACTCTAACAAAGGCGAAACCGATTGCATTTCCAATGCAATATGTCTCGCATTTGTTAAAGTTAGAGCTGTTGACAATGTTTTTTACTTTTGCTTTTTTACGCCATTGGCAATGGTGCTGTGCAATTACAATAACTCCACTGCAAATAAAAAAATACAAAAGTAAAAAACATTGTTAGTTTCAACAGCTCTAACTTTAACAAATGAGAGACCTTTGCATTGCAAATGCTTGTTTGTGGTGACATTTCAATGGAGTGAAGGGCAGAGGCCTGCTATTAATGGTTTGTTCTGCGGTTATAGTGTGTACATTTAGCAGCGGTTGTTGATTTCAGACTATTTGTGGCTACTCATTGTCCCAAAAACACATGGTCGATTCAGTTTCATGTTCTTATCATATTTTCTAGGTTCCAAATGCAGGCGAGATTATTTTTAATCTCCCAACACCCTCCTTCCACATCTCCTTCCCCACTCCCACCTGTGTAAACTGTTGAATTAATGTGCTGCCTCCGCCTATTTTGTCTTGTAGCTTGCACCTCACACAACTGCTCAAATTGACTTCTGTTACTGACCATTCATGAGAAATCGCAAACAATTTATTTTTGCCATAGCCTTCTATTCGCCTTCATACCGTGAGTCATAGCACTTACATTCTGATCTTTGCTTCCTCTGCTCTCTGACGCCCTAAGGTTATATATATTCATGTACAGACTGCCGCAGTGCTGTACTTGCATTGATGTATAGACCCTTTAGAACGCACGTCTTCAATAGTAGTCTTTGACCATGGGATCGTACTCCTGCAACAGAGGTACACCATTCCTCAATGTTAATGTAAAAATCGTGCAGAGAAGGGTTTCCGCTCTAAATGCCTGACTGCAAGTGTGCGCAAGCATCCTCTTTACTCACTCACTAATAATCAAATACACCTACCACATCACCCACTGGCATCAGCAGTTCAGAGGGAGTGGCAATTCGTTCCATGTTTAAGGCCCTTTGTTTGCTATTTTTGTGAGGCATGCATACATCATTACTTTTACGGTAAATATTTTGTTCTGTAAGGACAATTATTGCTCAAAACCTCATTCAATATTCAGCTTTTGCTACAACGCCCTTTTCTGAGTTTCTTAACCCGTCTGAGTGCACGGCCTACATATGTATGATTAAATTATTACTGAAAGACATGCATCCTCTGGACTTTCTTGACAGATGTAAGAGAAACATTGGCAAATCCAAGCCCCTGATCCACAGGGCTGCGTTTGACGTTTGCATAAACCGGTTGGAGTAAGGACGGGGAAAATGAAACAATGTCAAGTAATTGGTGACTTGCTTAGAATTACAGACACGTAATGCATAATTATTTGACACTGCTCTGAATCTCTATCTTTATTGATTGCCGATTTACACTGATGAGATATTCTGAAAGCGGAATGAAGGCAGAACAGGCGTCAGTAATTTGCATGTCTGTTCGTTGTGTGCAGCCTTGTTCTGAATATCAAACTGCTTCGCTATAAAAGTTTAGTTGACAGTTCCAATGTGAGTACTAGCTTCTAATAAAAATGCCTTTAATTGATGTCTGTGAGTTTTATTGGAGAATGAGGTATTGCTTCAAAAAGCATTACATTACATTATATATGTGTTTTTAATTGTTATGTATGTTTGCATATTGCATTCCCACCATTAAGGTAGTCCTGGAGCATTTTCGGAATCTAACCATCCCTGACAGTTCTCATTGCCCGGGTTCCAAGTGGCCTTTTTAGATCTAGCCTAGAAACCGTTTTTGCTGTCTTGGCCGCCTCGAATTTCTGACCAATCATAAAAAAGTACATACAGGACCTTTCGGGCACAAAAGGGGACATGGAAGTAAAAGTATGTACATAACTCATCCATAGCCATCAAGCCGGTCACCGTGATGACCCTCAGAACCAACCCATAGGGATATGACAGATTCAGATGCAAGGCTAGGGAGGAGGGTGTTATGGGGGACAGGTGGTGGGGGAAGGGTGTGAGAAGGGACGGCGTGACAGGGATGGGTTGGACAGAAAGGGAGAGGTACATCTCATATCTCAAAAAAGAGGAACATAGACAAAAAATGGCTCCAAGACTATAGTGCTATTCCTCCCCTGGAACTAGGAACAAGGCTGAGGCATATGCGTGATTCTAAAGTTGCCCCATCTGCTCCCCTCCTCCAAGTCTACTTGAATGAACACATTTTCAAAGAATGGGACAAATGGTTCACTTTCTCCTGCAGCACAACATCTCATAGTTCCTAGGTGTTTAGCCTAGTCAAAAAGGCAGTAATATCCGGTTGAGAAGATTTAAGCTTCACATTGGCATTGTCTGTGCTTCCGTGGACAAATGCTATTGAGGACATTTTCACCAATATGAGTCTAAGTGTGATCTCAGCCATATCCTTTTCTGATTGTTGGCCGTCTCTCTGAAGTCTGTCTGTGAGAGCCTTTTGGAAAAAAGCTGTTTCATTGGTTTTTGGTGAGATATCTACAGAGACCACATTGGAGTAGCCCCAAAACAATAGAGGCAGTGGAAAAGAAGGTCACACTGATGGTGCAACCCCTCAGGGACACTCGCTGCAGTCTCTGGGAGGAGGGCGGAAGAGAAAGACTACTGTTTGATGTACGCTAGGAAAAACTCACATAGTTTCCACCGCTAGACCTTCTGTCATCTGACTTGTCTAATACATACTTTGTGAAAAACACACAATTACATCCACAAAAATCAGACTGCGCTACTTGTGGTAAAAACTGTAGCAAGTTTATTCATAGCCAGACATGCCTCTCACCTTGGAAACCAGATGCACTGCTAGGACCCAACAGAATGCACTCTCAGACCAAGAGCAAGAACCAGCGCCTCAGGGACCATGCTGCTAGCCACACAACTAATTTTACAGTTCATCAATTGGAAGATTGACATGTTCAATTTGAGTATTGACCACATGTCAAAAAAACTAGACCAGCAGAGCACCAATCACGGCAGTGGAACAGCATATCTTTGCTACAGAAGATGAATTACAATCAGTGACCACCAAATGCTTGAATATGGAAAAAGTACTTACAGCCATACAGGCAAAAAACGAGGACTTGAAATCCACTTACACGGGCAAAATGGAGCAATACATGGAGACTTTGTTAACCACACTCTTAAGGTTCTGAAAATCTGTTACCACTGCTGGTAGTGGAGCGAGTGCATTGTTCGATCATGGTGCTTCTCTCCCTGTGCCTGATAATCACAAAACTTTTAAACTATAGCAACCGGGATGCAGTGCTTCAGTTGGGACACGAGAAGAGGGATCTTGTATACCAGGGCAACCACATAGCTTTCTTCCTAGATTTCACAGGGATGGTGCATGCTCCCCACAAAGATTTCTATCCATCAAGAAGAAACTACAAAAAGTTGAAATGACCTGCACTATGATCTACCCAGCGCTCCTGCACATGGACCATTGTGGACCTCAGAAAATATTTGCGAACCCCAGGGCAGCAATGGAATGTTTTAAGACAATCACCCCTAGATGACACAAATAATCTAAAGATAACATGGAGGACAACAACAACTGATTTTGTGCAGGCATATGAGAAATATGGCCCACTGGCTCCTCTCTGTTCCTGTAGGGTGGGCCTTAATTGGGAATGAAATGGGCTATGCCCCTAACTGTGTACCCTGCCATTGGCTCTATGATTGACAAAACTAGCAAGTACACTGATGTCCCTCTGGGTCACCTCCAGACATCTGGAGAAGAACTGGTACTCTGGCGGCCCCGTATGATCTTTAAGGACGGTAAAATGGTGATTGCTGAGATGTATAATTTAATGTTTTTGTTAATGATTTTTTCCTTTTTTTAGGTTGCCCAATTGCCTTTGGCATGATTAAGATGCTGAAGTGGGTGGACGAGGGGTTCATTATTTATTGTTTATGTTGCCATCAATATGCTGCTACATGCTATGCTAATTCTGTGCATTGTACATCACCTGACATGACCTACAGTGTAGTAGTTATTCATAGGTTGTCAATATGGCCCTGCCCTGAGGACTCATCTCTCCTGACCTGGAACATATACGGGGGATTAATAGCCTTCGTGTAACTCGGCAGGTACTATCATATTTAGACAGGCACGATATACAGGTTGCATTCCTGCAAGAGATGCATTTAACACACCAAAAAGCGTACAATAGGTACCAGTTGGGCGGCTTATAAGAAAGTCTCTTCCTATTCCTCCTACTCCAGAGGGGTCATGATTTTGATTAGAAAAAGGGACACAGTCACTCATTCCGCAGTGGATGAACAAGGCCAATCTGTGATGGCACAAGGCAGTCTATGTGGTACCCTGTGACCCTGGGGAATACATATGGGCCTAACATGAATGACTTTTCAAATCTACTGCCATTATATGTGGCAGAGACCTCAACATATACTTAGACCCCATCCTTGATTGGTTGGCCGTAATAAACTGAAAAGACAACCCCTCTGCCAAATTCATATGCTATGGAATGGAGGAAAATGAGATTTTGTACCCATGGAAACTTCGGAATCCTTCCCGATGACAAGGCATGTTCACCTCAAATGTGTATGGGTCATGATCTCATTTAGATTATTGGTTAGTGACCCGAGATGTCTGTGCTCGGGAGAATGATGTAACCCACCTGTCCGACCATAAACCTATGAAACATGTGATTTTAATTCCCACTCATGTTCCCACACAATTCACGTGGAGGTTCCAGGCAACAGCACTCCTGAACCTGTGTTTAAAGAGGGGCTACACACAGCTATATGGCGTACTTTGATAAGAATGTTGGCTCTGTGGATGGGACAGAGACACTGTGGGGAAGTGTTCAAAGTTACAATCATGGGCGTTTGTATCAGCACACAGGCAGGCATCTTAAAGGCAATACACACACAATTGCAGGTTATAAAACATACACTACAGTCCCTAGAATGGAAATATTAAACAAATTCTCTTCCTGCCACCCTTGCTGCCATTCAGGAGCAAATTACAATTTTTACCATATAGTATCACAGGAACTACAATGTTTATCTAAACGCTACATTGCGAGAGCGGATGGATAGCGAGTGCGCCCGGAAGGCAGTCTGGATATAAATGTATATTTCTCTCTCTCTAACACCACCCCACAGGTTGTGGACCACTACAGCATGCCCGGTATACTGTCTTGCTTCACAGACTTCTATACCCATCTATACAATACCCAGCACTCTGGTTCAGCGGACTACCTAGAGGATGTGGTGTTGGCATAGCTGTCCCTTGATCAGCTAGATTATTTGGTACAACCTATTACGATTGGCAAGATCAAAGACATACGTTTACTCCCTAACAGTAAAGCTCCAGGTGTGGATGGTCTGACGGGAGAATTCTGTTAGGAGGTTGTCGGCATTCTAGCACCACACCTATGTGCATTATATGAAGAGGCATACACTAAACAGACTTTGCCATCTCTCTGATGGAGGCCTTAATTATTACACTATTAAAACCTGACACAGCACCAGAGTATTGCGATTCTTATCGGCCGTCGTGTTTAATAAATACTGATGCAAAGATCCTAGCTAAGATAGTAGTGACCAGGCTGCATCCACTTCTCCCTAGTTTGATATTTCTGGACCAATCAGGCTTCAAAAGGAAGATCTCAGCCAATATCACAGTCCTGGAACTGTTCCCCATAGTGTCAGCTCTTCACCTATGGCCAGAGGCTTTGGGGTCGTGAAGGGTTCTGGTTTGGTCTGACAATATGGCGCTGGTAGAGGCCATAAATGCACAGTCAGCGAAGTGTCTATTGGTGTTCTGCCTACTGAGGGAACTGGTGAGGGCTTGCCTGCATTACAATGTGAAGTTTAGGGCTAGGCACATACAAGGGGTCAAGAACGTGACAGCTGATGTGCTCTCTCGATTTCAGTGGCTCCCTTTCTGGGAAGTGTGGCCGTGAGCGAGAGTACAGATGACTCCCTTTCTGTCCCACCAATGGCACCTTCTGCAGTGGACAGCACTTAATGGAACAGGGCAAACTATCCATAGCACCGGGGACCAGGAGACGGTATAAGGCCTGCACCTCCACTTCTGCAAGGTGGCAGGGTCATGGGTTAGTGGTACAGCAACACCTGAATACAAGGTGCAACAATTTGTCTTGTGGGTCAAGGACCAGGGCAAGTGCCACTCTTGGATCATGGGCCACCTAGCCGCTGTGAGCCACCATGCCAAACTCGGGGGGCACCAGGATCCTGCCAGGGCATTCCCCATAGGGCAGCGCTTAATGGATGGGCTAGAGGGGAGACCCGTGTATCAGACTCCAGGGCGCCCATTGAATTCATTACGCTACAGGGTACGATAGAGGTAGTGCACAGGGCCACATATTCACCTTACATCTTCACTGCAGCTTGGCGTTTTTTGGGGTCTTCAGAATAAGCAAGTTGGTGGCCAGAACAAAGAAGGATGAGTCTGAGGATGCTTTAGGCATACAGGACATTCAGCTGATATGAAACTCCCTGCGAATACATGTGAGAAGATCCAGAACTGACCAGGTGGGCAGGGGAAAGCAATTTTTCTACAACCTCTGGGTGACAGGAGGAACTGCCCTGTGGGACTGGTCCCATACTACTTAGCCCTCTGCCCCAACACTGGGGGATACATGCTATTACATGCAGATCTCATGCCTCTCACCAAGTTCCAAGGTGAGCAGGTTATGAGGTCTTGCCTGGAGTTGTCAGAAAACTCTAGGCCGGGAAAGCGTTTTTACAGCCATTCCTTCCGGATAGAAGCAGCTACCTCATCGTATAAGTTTGGCCTGCCTCCTGACTGCATCAAGAAAGTGGGGAGGTGGTATTCACAGTGCTACAAGCACTATAGTCACCCATAAAGGTTCAAAAAGGAAAAGGGGGTGTACAATGTAAACCAGTGTGGTTGTAGATGTGTGTCATCAACTTGCAGTGTAATTGTTACCACATTGTGTTTTGTCAGTCATTTTGTGATACTCAGATTGCA
This sequence comes from Lissotriton helveticus, assembly GCF_964261635.1. NCBI lineage: Eukaryota > Metazoa > Chordata > Amphibia > Caudata > Salamandridae > Lissotriton > Lissotriton helveticus. The sequence goes on from NC_136068.1 coordinate 851,348,708, forward strand.
CAAGAGTATATTGTGTATGTAAAATTAAATGGTGTGTACAACTTTGCATTTCTTTATTTTGCCAGGATTCAAGGTGTGGGTGATCGGCCATTCAGGCATCGCTAGGGTGGCGCAATGGGCAGAGACACCAGGACTTGGAGGCTTTGATTCTCCCATATACAGATAGCCTGGTTGGGGTTCTCTGGCATGCGATGGCACAGCTTGTTCAGCAAGCTGCAGCAGAGACTAGCTAGGGGCTGAACCCCCTAACATTTTGGTCATTCACCTCAGTGGCAATAACCCAACATCTATGAGGAGAAGGCACTTTTACAGGCAATGAAAGCCATGGTGGGCGAGATTAGTAATTACATGGGACAATGTGAGTTATGGTGGTCAGAAATCACCCCGTGGAGGGTGCGGCATGGGGCCTGGTCGGGGGAGGCTATCGAACATTCTCATAGAAGGGTAAACAGCAATATACACAAGTTCACGGAGCAGAGGGGTTTTGGCTCCTGCCTGTCAAAGGTGGGCATGCACTTGTTCTTGTTGGACCTGGCCGAAGTCCTGGAGACAGCGGATTGTAGGTGAAGAGATTTGCCTGCTTTGGTTGAGGGAGGGCCCCTCTGCCACTGCTCTGGATGTGGCAGCTGCCACATTCGGAGCAGTCGTGGAGTTACAAGGCGATCCGGAGGCTGAATGGTACATAAGGGTACCCTCTTCAGGAGCACATTAGGGGTGTCTATGCCAAACCCCAGGATTCTTTACGGCAGGGCCCTAGTGGAAAACAACGGTGCCCTGTTAGTCCTCCGGGCGGTTGTGCACCTGAGCAACCGGGGGCTTGCCTTGACACGCTCTGCCCCTAAAAAGGCGTGAGTAAAGAGATGGACTGGTAGTCCACGGTATTTAAGAGGGATAATCCCTACCAAATGGTAGCACCGATTGGGTTGGTCACAGTGCAGTTTTCTAATCAGGTGGGCATGGCAGCTTAGGTTAGTCACTGCTGCCTGCCCTTGGATCGCCCGTAAGTTTGCCCGCCATGTTGGCATATTTCTTGTATGAAATAAACCTGCAGTAAAATGTTTTCCAACAAACATTTCTGGTGTGTTTATTTTATTGCTGTCCATACTATGTTCCTCATGCGGAGGGAGGTTGCCAATATTGGCACTAATAATTTTGTTCCAGTCTGGCGCATCCCCTCCACCTCCCATCCAGCCAACCCTGCCTGATCATTCACGAGCCAGCTCAAAGAAAACCCATGCTGAATGGGGGCAAAATGCGAACTTGAGCAGGGAGCACCTGCAAAACCATGAATGTGACACAGCAACTCACACGCCACTCGCAGCAGCGCCAGAGGGCAATCAGCAAACAAGTGGACCCCACACATACAGGCTGTGGTGCTCAATCAGTGAACTTGTTGATCCCATTGTGGCAAGTCCTAACTGAGGTAACCTTCTTACAGATCTCAGTAAATACTTGACAAATGTCCCAATTATCTTCGTCCTGTGTCTGCTCTTTGAGAGACTCATCGAGTATTTACGGTTCCATTTTATGAAGTGCACGCTGCCGGTAGTCGTCACACATGCTATCTGGAGATGCAAACGTTTTTAATTCATGCTAATTTTTTAGCACAACATATGACCCCAACCAGGGCCTCTGTAAATATGCTTAGGGCAGCAGGCGGGTATGCCGAGACCGCTTATGGGTACCCCCCTGGGGTAGGGAACAGCCAGGTGGACCTATGGGTGAGCTAGAGCCCCACGAACTAGCGGATCTGGCAACAAGCAACCACACCTCCCAACCCCGGGCTGGCACGTTCATATGAAACTTTTGCTGGGATTCAAACGCACAAGAGGTTAACATTTTAAAGACAATAGCTTTACCACTAGGCTATAGTTATAGCATTTCCCTACGCCCTTCCAGCCAGCCAACCATGCCCAATCGATCCGAGTCTCCATGAAGAAAAACTATGGTGGCTGAAGGGGCAAACACAAGCAAACGGGCATCGGTGATATTGGACCTCCCCTTTATGCTGCACACCTTAGGAAAACGTACGACCCCCCATTGCCACCTGTGCTCTGCCAAGCCTCCTGCGCCAAATTCCTCTGGCCAAAGAGGAAGATCAAGGTAGCGAGCCCACCTAAATACCCCTCCCAATCCTCAGGCCAGATGTGATGTCATTTGCCAGGGGGTCAGAGGCTGAAATCTCGTGCTGACCATGGCTACCTTACTCTGCCAAGTGGCCACTGAAGGCATACTACCAGTCGAAAGTGAAGAAACACTAAGGGGCAGTCCCCCTTAGTGTCCCCATGTGGGTGACATGGCCATCCACCATCCGGTATGTGTGGCAATGTCTCAAGGCCCCAGTAGCCCACAGGAGGGGCCTTGAGGACTGCATCGTGGCCATTAAGTTTGGAGTGAACTTTGTACTGTTTAGTTACCAATCATAATAATGAGTAGCCAGCTAGAGCCTTCTACATGTTTTCTGTGAGGGAGAACCTAAATTACTACTTGGTATTAACCTCCACCTTTTAGTTTATTAGGTGATCGCTAGTTCACAAAGCATCAAAGTAACAGCAACTTTACTGTAGACTTTCAGGTGATGAAGAAGCTAATCAACAGCAACTCCAGTACCAAAGCATCTTCTGTTCCTAGGGTTGACATGCAGAAAGAAACTCTAACTGGTGTGCCATGGTGACATTGAGGGCCACTGGAAATATACGATTGTGCGGCTGCAATGTTTTTCACGTCTTTATGTATGTGTCTCATTTGCCACATATTCCATCATCTGCTGCATAACCTGCAGATTTTAACAATAAAATGTTCCTAGCTCAGATGGTTCAAAAGTTACCAAAAGTGCAGTGACACGTGTTGCCGTGCAGTGCAAGGCCCTTTGCAAAAGTTGACTGATCACCTGTCTGTTTATTGCTGTCTTTGGATACCAAATTGATACGAATGAGTGTGGTGCCCGGTGGCCACTCGTGGATGCAGGTAGGCCTCAGGGGGGTTACTTGAATTACAGACACGCACACACACGTGTGTTACGGGCCAAGACCCCGAGCGGTCATGTGCCCTTTTATTTTATACCATTGAGCGTGCCCGCCCTCCAGCCGATACTACAACATTGTATAGTGCGGGCCGGGTGGCTCCGTCACTACATTGAGGTGCAACTAATGCCCAGATAGTAGGTAACAATTGTAAAAATGACAACATAATGATGTAATGCTATTACAAAACGTGCCGAAATAAGCTGCATAAAGTGTCTTTTCTTGCCGCTTACCTTACTTAACCCTGCCGCATAATTTGGCCCTCTCCTGACGCATATTTCCAGTGCCCATGGTGCTTTCTTAAAGATCGTATTCATTGAGTGATTACCTTCTCTGGCTTCATCTGTACCTTCATTTCTCTTTCTCAAGTAAACACTTACTGGGCTAGCTTCTATTTACATTCTCAACAGGCGCATTTGTTCCTTTGCTAACGCCACACATTCTGTAATTGTATTCTTTTCTTTGTATTCACATTCTGTTAGCATGACTCCCCCCACTGCTGGGCCACATGATTATCCGGTGTGGTAAATTAATGGCTTTTTGATCATAACTGTAACTCGAGTGGTTTGTAGTCTCACTACTTTGCAGTACTCTTGATTTCACAATTGCTTTACTATTTGCAAACCTTAATCTACTTCAACAGGCAGACACTGATTGTACAATCCTACAGTTTCCATTGATGTTTTTTCCGTAATTGTTCCTTAATGAGTTCCTAGTTTGTTTTGTAAGATTCTACTTTATTCATATTTATATTTAACCCTTGTCGCCGAATACAGGTTTACTTTTTGCTGCATAACCCATTGGTTCTGTAATTCAAGTACACGACCTTGCTGTCGGTGAACTTCATCCAGTGAAATAAATGTTAAGGAAAAATAAACCACAGATTCAAGGCCCTCCCTCTGCGTCCCGGGAAGGGACGCCTGATCAATCTCTTCTTGCTAATGGTGTCAGTCTGTCTCTTGTTTTCATGATCAGTTGTTCAGTCCTACGGAAATGTATCATCGGAATGTGGCTCTTTCTCTCTGGCTGACCCCCACCCCGCGCCCCTCGCTGAAAAACTGAGGATGGATATAAAAAGTTCTGTAATTTTCCCTTCCAGAAATGACTAGTTCTGTCTTAGAGTGGCCACAAGAGATGGGTTTGGGAATATCGTGTGAGAAGCAAAGCCAAGATATTCAGGCAAAACGACCGTAAATCCCCGGCACAATATCTGAACAACAATATTTCAGAGGAAGCCATGACAGTGTTTCCGTTCAAAAGTATCTTACAACAAGAATGATGGGGTGGTAAAATGGGGACATTTCCACTGTAATGTTGAGTGGAAAAACATACACGTGCTGTGCAGATTACATGGGGAATGTGCCTTTTGACACCAGGCATAAGACATGATGTATACAAGTGCAGAATGCTCTATATGTTTTCTTGTTTTCTACCCATTTCAGAGTTTTGCCTCCTTGTTGTCTTTGTTCCTTATAGTTTTTTTATCAGATGAATTCATGAACATGCACAGTAACTGATCAGCATTATACTGGTGCAGGTTTCAAATATAAGGCAGTTCAATAATGATTTCAAATCATTGAATATAATAATAGACATTGCCCATTATCTAAAACCACGGGCGTCATGCAGAGAAACATAACACAACTTCGGTGCTACATAACCCAAACAGAAGCATTTACGTGGTAATAACCTGTAGCATTATCTCAGTGACAGCACTTCAGTGAAAACATGCTCATAACAGTATCCCTGTGTCACTACCCACTCGCAGCAGGTTTCTGCACAGTGACACCACCTTAATGTCACTGTTAATAACCTTTTGCGCCAGACAAGATAGATGTATCCATTTCATAAAATTCACCCTTGGAAATGATAGGTTCACAAGCAATAGGTTTTATTAGAACGTACAGGGGTAGGCTGGCCAATTGGCAGGCTTAGATTACTGATTACTGCATCCCCTGGCCTCACTGAATGACAAATTGAGCAAGTACCTCACATAGTCATGAACTGGTTCTGCTACATCTGAAATTCAGTGATCACAGATACTGCAGGAAGGATGAAAATACCCGAGGGCTACACATTACAATCCAAACCATCAACACTGATGGATCAATCTTTTTACAATAGAATGTTCTCTCCTACCACCCAAGAACAGCATTCTTCTTGAGACTGGCCCACTTATGACATTCCCTGGATCAGGAAGATTCACATAGGAGGCATCTTTTGCTATAAAAAGAGCAAAACTTAAGAACACCTCCACTCTCCAAGTATGAGGGCAGAGGGGGTTGGTGTGTAAGGTCTAATGCAGCTGTAGATACCTTGAATCCATCTGCATCACTGATATAAATATGCACAGCTCCATATCTGCAGTGGTATGACTGGAGCACCTATCCAGGCCTCATGCATAACACCCAATGCTAAACAGTAAGAAAACAAGGAAATCCCTTGGCGGACAGAACTAAACCCTTAGCCCATGTATTAGCAAAGGTTTTAACATCAAATATACGAACAACATTTTTTTGTTAAAAACGAGGGAGATTTTTCACTTTTTATTTTTGTTAAAAACACATACAATTTTTATACATCAACAAATTATAATTTCATAAAAACATATACAGTGCTCTCACCACCATATTCAACTAAAATACATAAGTATACAATTAATACACAATAATATAACCATAAAAGATGATCGTCATGTGCAGCAAATAAATGAATTTGAAAAGAGAGAAAAAGGGGAGAGACAGACACAGACAGTACTTTTTGTCATAAGATTGCACATCTAACCAGACCAATTTAGAGCTATATCCTGGACCTATTTGATTAATCTTGTCTGCAGGATAAGCTTAGTCCCGTGATTGTGCTGATGTGGGCGTCGACGCGTTTCGATGGCTATTTAACAGTAATGTGCCATCTTTTTACTGTTTACGAGTATCCTATTCCCCTGGTGTGTGAAGGGGTCTCTCTCAATTACCTAACACTAACAGCCAATGCTTCCAGCCTAGGCCACACTGTAAACATACACCTTCCAAGACAGTTCTGTGGGTGATGCCAATGGATTTGTTGCAGAGGAAAGCGTGGTAAAATAGTTATTATAAGCTTACTCTCCTTACTACTCTTACCATTCTGGGCCTTTTACGATCATAAAATCTGAAGCGTTTCCATTTACCACAGAGGAAATTAACCTGTGATGAATCTTTCTCCTCCATTAGGAGGGGTGGAAATTAGGGTGACCAAACTCCCCATTACCTGTCCTATGAGGAACATTAATTGACAACCAGCACACAGATTAGAGATCAAATTTAAGTACACCACTCCTAGAACCATGCTGTAGAAATAAAGAATAACAACAGGAAGATCCAACCTCGTAAAAACAAAAGTTGAGTTGTGTGAGGATAATGAAAACCAAAAGCTGTGCAACTGCAACGCAAACCAAAATAAGTAACACCTCATGTTCTGTCAGAGCTTGATGATTCTCTCTACAACCCATTAAGTCATAAGTGAATAGCACAGTTTGAATTGAAGAATCAGTAGGGCTGATAATAGATTCAGACATATTATTGATTAATTAGGTTATTGTATTAAAGATTTAAAATTCATTACCACAATTTATTTCTTGAGAGGTTCAGTTAAGAATATCACAATTTATATCACAATGCCAAAAATGTATGCAAACTTTCTTGGACTCTTATCATCAGAAACAACTACAGAGTTACAGAGCCCACCCACGATTAAAGCTGAAGGATCATTTGTTGCCTAACAGCTCAGGTTCTACGAAGATGGAAAAAAAGGGTTCACGTTTAAGTCCATTAAGGGTGAGTCCATTAGCATGAACAAGGAAATAAAGAAATGAAAAATTTGAAATGGTTCGGCAAAGAAGGTTCAGTCCATCAACTACTGACTGTAACTTCAGCAAGGCAGTACAAAAGCAAAAGATAGTTAAAAAATCAATCAGCATTGCATCCTCTCGTACAGGGAAAAGAAAAAGTTTGGCTTTGCCCCTCCTTTGGGGTTTCTTTTATTATAATGTTTTAAGGTTCGACCAAGTGAGGTGGCATCACACAACCATCGAAAGACTATCACATGATCCTATTCGCATAGTGCCACATAGGACACTGGCAACAGTCAAAAGTTTTCTCATCCTAGTCACGAGAAACAGAAGATTTGAAAGTCCTCATAGAACTAACACTGGTGGAAAAGAAATACAACGCTGCATTCTAAAGTAACCTCTGCAATCCTGTTCCCACAGGAATATTTCATTGTGAACATTGAAGAAACATTCAAGAAAACCAGGGTGTACACATGTACTGGACACATTAAGCAACATTTCACTAGTAGAAACTCAACCATTGTATTAAGTTAGGGGAAAGGTCAACATTTGAAAAAAGTTTGAAATGGCCTTTCACCAGGCCGGGTCACCCCCTTGCTCCTCCTGCCGCCTCCTGCTCCTGCCAGCCAGCCTTGCTCCTGGCAGCCAGCCTTGCTGCATTTTTTCCGCCGCCGCCGCCCCCCTGGCCCCCGAGCGGCCCAGCCACTGCAGAGCCGCCCGCTCGCCAGTTCCCGCCGCTGCTCGCCACAGGCCCCGCCCACCACCGGCCCATTGGCCGAGCCGCTCCCGCCGCCCAGCTGACCCGCCCTCTCGTCCCCCTTCTTATGACGCCCCCAGAGCGAGCGGGCAGCGGGAGCACCGACTGAGCGCCGAAGGTGGCCAAAGGTAAGCCCGTCTGCGCCCGTCCGCGCCTGGACCGCGCCCAGTGCCAGGACCCCTGGCCCTCGCAGACCCCAGCCCACCCGCCGGACGTACGACGCCGCCACCCTCAACGCACTCAACACCGGCCGAATCCCGGGATGCTACCGAGCCACCCCGAGACGCACCCACGGACCCTTCTGCTGCAACACCTGCAAGTTCACCTGCATCCGGACCTGCACTACTCCAGCACCGACCAAGACCAAGCCGAGCAACAGCAGCAGCCACCTGAAATGCATCCTGCTCAACACCCGCTCCATCCACAGACACGCCGTCGAGCTCTGGAACCTGCTCGACACAACCTCACCAGACGTCGCCTTCCTCACGGAAACCTGGATGAACGCTTCTTCAGCGCCCGACATCGCCATCGCCATCCCAGACGGCTACAAGATCATCCGGAGGGACCGCATCAACCAGACCGGAGGAGGCATCGCCATCATCCACAGGAACACCATCCGCATCACGACCAACACCCGACGACAACCTCGCACCCGCCGAACACCTGCACTTCCAGGTCCACGTCAACCCCAAGACCACCCTCAGAGGCACCCTCATCTACAGACCCCCGGGACCACGCACACAATTCAGCGAAGACATTGCCGACTTCATCAGCCCGCACGCCCTCCTCTCCGCTGACTACATCCTCCTCAGGGACCTCAACTTCCACCTGGAGAGCAACAACGACCGCAACACCACCACCCTGCTGGACAACCTCGCCAACCTCGGTCTCAAGCAGCTGGTGAACACCCCCACCCACTACGCCGGACACACACTCGACCCCGTGTTCTCATCCAGCAAGGACATCGCCTTCAGCCACGCCACCGGACTCCACTGGACGGACCACAGCTGCGTCCACTTCAGCTTCAGTAGGACCACGATCCACCACCACCAGCAACAGGTTGCACGCAGGAGCTGGAAAAAGATCACAGCCGACCAGCTCGCGACCTCCCTGAGCATGAACCCTCCCAGCAGCGCAACGAACCCAAGCCAGGCGGCCACCAACCTCGCAAAGTGGATCAGCAACTGCGCAGACAACCTCGCCCCCCTGAAGACCCCGCCCAGCAGACCCGGTAGCAAGAAAGCCCCATGGTTCACCGACGAACTCAAGAGCTCCAAGAAGAACTGCCGAGCCCTCGAGAGAACCTGGCGCAGAGACCCAACACCAGACAACATGACTGCCCTCAAGCTCGCCACCCGAAAAAACCACCAACTCATCCACGCCACCAAGAAAACGACTGGACAACAACGCACACAACAGCAAGGAACTCTTCAACTCTTCAACATCGTTAAAGAGCTCTCCAACCCCAACGCCGGAAACAATGACATCACCCCTTCGCAAGACCTCTGCAACTCCCTCGCCTCCTACTTCCACAACAAGATCGCGGACATACACAACAGCTTCAGCACTCAACCGACGCTCGCCACGACCACCCTCCGCGCCTGGACCCCGATCAGCACCGAAGACACCGTCCGCACGATGAACTCCATCCACTCCGGATCTCCTACTGACCCCTGCCCTCACCACGTCTTCAACAAGGCCGACGCTGTCATCGCACCCCACCTGCGGGACATCATCAACACCTCCTTCGACACTGCTACCTTCCCGGAGAGCTGGAAGCACGCCGAACTCAGCGCTCTACTAAAAAAGCCATCAGCCGACCCCACCGACCTCAAGAACTACCGCCCCATCTCGCTGCTCCCGTTTCCTGCAAAAGTCATCAAGAAGACCGTCAACAAGCAGCTGGCCGCCTTCCTCGAGACGAACGGATCCCTCGACATCTCGCAGTCTGGCTTCCGGGCCAACCACAGCACCGAGACCGCCCTGATCGCAGCCACCGATGACATCCGAGCACTGCTTGACAACGGAGAAACAGCAGCCCTCATCCTCCTAGACCTCTCCGCGGCCTTCGACACTGTCTGCCACCGAACACTAGTGCAGCGACTCAGCAACGTCGGAATTCAGGAGAAGGCACTGGAGTGGATCATCTCCTTCCTCGCCGGAAGGACACAGAGAGTCCGCCTCCCCCCGTTCAGATCTGAAGCCACCGAAGTCATCTGCGGCGTCCCTCAAGGCTCCCCGCTCAGTCCAATCCTCTTCAACGTCTACATGAGCCCCCTCGCAGACATCGCACGCCAGCACAACCTCAACATCATCTCCTACGCCGACGACACCCAGCTGATTCTCTCCCTCACCAACGACCCCGCCACCGCCAGAGCCAACCTTCACAAAGGGATGAAAGAGGTAGCCGAATGGATGAAGAACAGCCGCCTGAAGCTGAACTCGGACAAGACGGAAGTCCTCATCCTGGGATCCTCACCCTCCGCCTGGGACGACTCCTGGTGGCCCCCCGCCCTAGGCAGCGCACCCAAACCAACAGACCACGCACGCAACCTGGGCTTCATCCTGGACTCCTCCCTCTCCATGACCAGACAAGTCAACGCCGTCGCCTCGTCGTGCTTCAACATCCTGCGCATGCTACGGAAGATCTTCCGGTGGATCCTCACCGAGACCAGGAAGACGGTCACCCAGGCCCTCGTCACCAGCCGTCTGGACTACGGCAACTCCCTCTACGCCGGAACCACCGCCAAACTCCAGAAGAGACTCCAGTGGATCCAGAACGCCTCAGCACGACTCATCCTGGACATCCCCCATCGCAGCCACATCTCCGGACACCTGAGAGACCTGCACTGGCTCCCGGTCAACAAGAGAATCACCTTCCGACTCCTCACCCACGCACACAAAGCCCTACACAACCAGGGCCCAGGATACCTCAACAGCCGCCTCAACTTCTACGCTCCCAAACGCCAGCTTCGATCGACCAGCCACGCCCTCGCCGCCGTCCCCCGCATCCGAAGATCCACCACAGGGGGACGGTCCTTCTCCTACCTCGCCGCCAAGTCATGGAACTCCCTCCCGAACCACCTCCGTCTGACCCAGGATCACCTCGCCTTCAGGAAGCAACTCAAGACCTGGCTGTTCGAGCAGTAGCGGACACCCCCCCTAGCGCCTTGAGACCCTCTGGGTGAGTAGTGCGCTATATAAATGCATTGATTGATTGATTGATTTAAGTTAGTATCACACATTTAAATGAAATGCACTTTTAACCCAATATCACCTGTAGTGAAATTAAATACATTTCAAAGATGTTTTAGAATGTTCACCATTGAATATCACATGAAAATAGCTAATGTCAGAAATACCCTACTACTACAATTTTTCTCAACACTCATATAAGTGAAAAGTTCTAAAAACTCGTATTACAAAAATCGTTTTTACATTTTCATAAACTATACAATCTCTAATATCACTATATGAAGTTTCAAGTTTGAACTTCTACACATTTTTGCAACCACTTTTCTAACTGGTGCATCTTCAGGAGAAAGCACTTGAAGCCCTAAGCCACTTCCCTTACATCAAAATTCCATCAATATATGTTAAGAAGCAACATATTCATTAGAAATTCATTAGTGCAACTTCATTTATAAGCATTGGTATTGTCTCATATATGTGGTTCCTTGATCTTCACAGCATGCTTTTACAGTGCTTCTACTACACTTGATTCATTTTCATGTGTCACTGTGTCTAATATGTGCAAAGAGTACTTTCAGCATTTCATCCTCTATTTCACAAATATGTTGTGTATTATCTTTTTTATAAATTGTGCTGTATCAGTATGACACACTAGTTTACTCTTACAATACATTCCAAGAGGGAAGCTGCTGTGGAAGCACAGAGATGGATTGAAAATGTAATTAGTAGTTTCATGGATGCCACTGAGAACCTTAAGAACATGGTCTGATGCTGGTCAATGGAGTGGGCATTAACATCATCATAACTGCCCTTTAGCTTCAATAGGACGTGTGACCCGTAACTTGGGTGAATGGAAATTAGCCCACATGAACACCCAACCGGCCAGCAATGCTTTATGGGAGTATTGTTTTGGTCTTTTAAGTTGCGAAGGGTTTACTTCAGTGTACACTTCCCATGGTCTGTTCTCGTGTGGAGAAGATGAACAGACTTTCTGGATTAAAGGGGTGTGTTCAGTTATGAAAACAATGGGTCTTGCTTAAATACAGGCAATACAAAGTGAAGGGAAATGTTCACATTGTGTATAGTTTAATAAACGAGGGAAAACCTGGAGGTAAAACAACCAACAAAAAAACATATATCAGATTTCTGAGGTGATGTCCAGGATAAAGCTTCCAGGTGTTTAGCTTATTTTTGTGTTCATTTGCATAGAACATTGCTGGAGGTTTTGTGACCAAGAGGACGCCTGTTGAATAATTTCCTTTAGGCTTCTGCATTTAAAAAAATGTGTTTTTTAAAGTAGAAAAGCATGAGGAATTGTTCTACACCGCATAAGTGTAATCAGGATTTTGGCAAGGTAACCATCTCATCAGCCTGCAATGGACTGTGGTTGCCCAGTGCCTCAATAGCTTCTTCTCTCGCCGTCTCTCTTTTCTCTGGTACACCTTGGAACCTTGATTGGAAAGACTCACTGAAAACACCAGCTATAGTATCAGAAGTCAAAGAAGTAATCTCCTCACTGACTTTCTGTTGTGCTGCGTCTGATATTGATAGGACCTTGTGAGTGAGTGCCTGCAGGGATTTTTACAAACCGGAAGATGACAAACACTCAGTTTGAAATGTTTTTTTAATGAAGAATTTTTCTACGTCCCTCTCTTGCCCTTTTCATGCTATCCCTTTTCTCATGCTTAAGTAGAGAATCTGGCCGAATCGAACAGAAAAAGAGATACAAAGTGTGAACTGCACGAATAGAGCTCTATAAGATATGGATTACTGATATAACAGAAGGAACACCTTGAATCCAGGCTCTCTTATACAAACTGCACAGTAAAGACATCCCTGCTGCATACAAAACCTCTATATGATACATTTGACAAGTTTACGGATAAACATTTAGCAAATCTTTGTATACCTCCGGAAAGTCTGATTAAGATACCTATAGCTGAAAGTCCCACATCGACCATAAAGGAAACAGTGTCTATCACAGGGACATGGTGTTTCACCAGAAGTGATGGTGCACTGAATGACTAAGCATCACAACCTCAGCAGTAGTATCTCTGTGGTAATACTACATGAGCTATACTCCAGTAGTTGTAGCCATCTAAACTGCTTCAGACACTAGAGCCTAATGATATTATCCAGAAGATAATATATTTATAGCAATGTCATGTGGGCACTGCCTCTGTGACAGCACTGCAGGTCAAGTACCTAAGCAACAGCACCCCAAAAGACAAAACTAACAACATATTTTAGTGACCACTAACCAGCGACGATATACACGTGATAAAAAGTTTGTGACAAAGCATTACAGTCACACCCCCAACATGATCTGACTGGCGGTGCCATAGTAACTCGATCCCAATAGCCCAGTGCAGATACTTGGGAAAACATGTCAAAGACAGACAGTTCCTATAGCACAGCATCAATACGCCTGTACTCCTGTGACTGCGAGTGGAAGTAGGTATAAACAGGGATGAATTACTGATAAGCCCCCTGAACAAATATGGGGACTATGCGGTAGGAAATGGCATTGCCTGAGATGATCCAAATGTGTGTTCAGAGGTGTAGCCAGCAGTAGTGCTGTGAGTGGTGCAGTGGCACTGGGTAGCTGGGCTGTGAGGGACCCAGTGCACCTCAAACATGAGTGCCTTTAGTGTGAAAGCTGGGACTCCGGCTCAGTGTATCAACGTGAATTAGTGCCTATTATGTCCTTGCTATGGCATTGTGTGGAAGCATAGGTTGGGATTCCAAAAGCTTTCCTATAGTTAAGGTTCAGGCACACCTCTTTATGTGCATGTCCTCAAACCTGTCAAAACCTGAACAACCTTAATGTGCAAACTGTGCTTTTTGTTTTAACATATGGTCTGTTCTGATGCAGGAAGAACACAAACAGGTGCAGTTTACTACTTTTTTTAAATTGTAATTATCAATCAAAAGTACAAAAACCTAATCTCCGTACACCCCTTCGATTGTTAAAAATGTATTTAAATCTGCCAAACCCCAATTAAACATTACATACTATCAACTCCAACTCTGTTATTAAAGGGGGATATGAGTAAGTGAATGATAAATATCTGAGATTATTATCATTTCACCAGAGCCGAGGTTAGGCTGAAACGCGTTGGTTCGAGCTTAGAAGTCTTAATACATTGAGCAAAAATCCCAAGTCTGGAGTGCTGCGTCTTTGGGTTGAAATTGTCATTTTCCGGCCATGATCCGGCCCCTACGCTAAGCACCCATAGCTGAGCGCGCAGGATCCGAGGAGAAGACAGTAAGCACTGCTCCACGAATTGTCCCGCATAACCCACGTATTTACGCCGATTGATTGGGCAAATGATGGGCCATAATTAAATGCTCTTCACGGACCTTTCTTTTCTTGCAGAGATATCCCGGAATGCAAGCTTAATATCATTCCTCGATTACTTTTATGAGGATATTTGACTTATTTATTAAATTTTAACGTATTGCACCCGCCGTTCAAATTTTGAATGGTCTGCTTCTAATGCTGTTATTGAAAACGCTCAAGTCACTGTCTGTCCTGATGATGACCGCATAGTCACCCAGCGGTTGAAACGCTGTCGACACATTCTGTGGCCATAAGTTGTGAAGGACACATTATATTTGTTTTTGTTGTTCCTTTTGTACATGTAATGTCTGTTTGTTAGCCACGTGTTTGGTATATGAGTTGGTTGCTTTTGTTTTGCCAACAGTTTTCTTTGAGCGTTTGTTTTATCTGAAGTTTGTTTTATCTGAATTTTGTATGTCCAATAAATCAAAAGTATTTTCTGAAATTAGTTTGGGAATATAGGCTTCTTTCTTCTCTTTTTCTTTATGAATCTCTTTTCGTGTGAATCTGTATTTGTTATTTAATTTTTGTACCTGAACCTTCTGTTAGGTGTTGCTATCAATTGTCCCTGCTTCAGGGTTGTTGAACAGCCTCTGTTGTTGTTAATGACTCCTTAATGTAAGGTCACTCCCCAAACATGCTACGGAGATCCAACTCCTGGTCGACTCACATAAACTTGATGCTCTGTTCATGACAGAAACATGGACAGAGTTGGAGCTTGAGCTAGGGCTGGCTTGTCCAGCAGGGTTCAAAGCATTCCACAAGCCAAGCCAAGCCAAGGTAAGGTGGTAGAGGTGACGGGACTGGGGTCATCTTTAAAGACTCCTTGGATATCACCCCGCTAGATATTGATGTGTTTGCTCATATAGAAATTTTAGGGTTCTCTATGAAAGATCCGGCTGGGCACATTCTGATAGGCATGGTCTGTTATAGACCCCAGGGTACTGTCACGGTGCTACAGCAGCAGCAGTTTGTTGACGTGCTTAGCAATATGGCCCTTACTCATCAGAGATTGTTGATACTGGGTGATTTCAATCTGTGGCCTAACGGGAGGATGGATACCGCCTATTGTAATCTTATCTAATCATGTGACAACCTGCACCTCCAACAATGGGTCCAAGATGTGACCCACACAGAGGGGCACGTGCTAGATCTGATATTTGCTGGTGCAAAATCAATAATTATGGATAGTGTCCTACCAGTGAGCTGGTCGGATTACCATCTGGTCGAATTTAGAGTTATCCGCGCTATAAGAACCAGACCCACATCTATTGAGGAAAGGTATTTCCTAGGCAGGAACTGGAAGGCCTTTCTAAGGAAGACCAATTCAGGTCGGGCACTTCAGTTAGAGTCTCTTTTTGATCCTGGGAAGTCGGTCACTGAGAACTATTCTGGTTTTTGTGACCACTTAAACCGATTGGTTGATCAGTTTGCACCTCTGAAGAATATTAGGCTGCGGGGAAAACCATCTGCCCCTAGGTATACTAACAAACTGAGGATGCTTAAGCTGGAATGTAAGCATGCCGAAAGGCAATGGCGAAGTCTATACGCCAGTGAGGCTAAAATCAGATGGAGGGAACTTCTAGCCGAGTACAAAAAAGCTATAGCCATGACTAAGGCCGCATATTTTGCAGACTTTATTCCCAAGTCCTCCAATAGTACCATATGTGTCTTTAACATACTGAGAGAGCTGACCAACCCAGAGTGCACAAGTAATAAAAGTCATGCCCTCGCAAGAGCTGTGCAACGGACTGGCAGCGTTCTTTCAGGAAAAGATAGATAGGATTGTCGAAGGCCTTAATCCTGATACCCCTCTAGCCACAACTGAAAGTGTTGAATTAAGATCACCGAAGTTATGTGAAATGGGGGTTGAATCAAGGAGGCAGGAAATAACCCTTGATCACTGGGAACTGCCTTCGAAAGAAGAATGTATTAGGGTGGCTATGGGGGTTCCTCTGGCTCACCGCTGGACCCAATCCCCCAGAAACTCTGGAAAGAGCTAGGCCCAGAGGTCTTTCCACTCCTCCACCAGCTATGTAATTAATCACTTAACAGTGGAGTGGTGCCTCCCTGTTGGAAGATGACGGTGGTTTCACCCCTCTTGAAAAAACCTTCATTAGATTCCAACTGTCTCAAGAACTATAGGCCAATCTCCCTATTTCCATATCCAGTGAAGATAATGGAGCGCCTGGTTAGCCGTGCACTCTTGGGCTTCCTGGAAGGCAATAAGCTGGGGGACGAACAGTATGGTTTTAGACCAGGACATGGGACTGAGACAGCACTGGTCACCGTGTTGGACAATATTCGGATGCGAGCAGACAGGGGACACTCTGCGACTCTGATCTAGACCTGTCCGCCGCGTTCGATATGGTAAACCACGACATACTCGTGTCAAGATTGGAGGAGGTGGGTGTGACAAATACGGCTTCATGTTGGTTTCAATCTTACTTGGCAGATAGGTGCCAGGCCGTTGCCCTCCCCCCTTCCAGTCAGACTTTACCAACACCAGGTTTGGGGTACCGCAGGGGTCTTCTACCAGCCCAATACTATTTAATGTGTATATGTGGCCGCTCATGGATGTCATCAAAGCCCACAATATTAGTGTGGTCAACTTCACTGATGACACCCAATTGATAGTGTCCCTGGATGGTGATCAGGCGGACTTGCAGAATATTTTCCACAAGTGTATGTGGGAAATGGTGTCGTGGTTAAGAGACAGTGCTCTACAGTTTAACATCGACAAAACAGAGATTCTGCACTGTGGGGTGGGCAGAGTGCCCCTAGGTTTACCATCGAATTTCTGGCCTTTCCCCACAGATGGCCCTATGGTTCCTGTGCGCATGGTGCATAATCTAGGGGTTAGTTTTAATGATAAACTTAACCTGGAATCGCATGTTAATCAGGTAGTCAGGAACTGCTTTATGCTCATTAAAGGACTTCGGAAGGTTCTCCCACTGTTACCTCCTCAGACCAGAAGCACAGTGGTTAGGAGTGTCATCTTTAGCCGCCTAGACTACTGTAATGCCTTGCTGCTGGAGTCCCCTAGGTATTTAATATTGCGGCTTCAGAGTATCCAGGCGGCAGCAGCAAAACTGGTCTTAAGGAGACCACGAGGTTCATCAACTTCCCAGGCATTAGCTGAGCTACATTGGCTCCCGGTGAGCCAAAGGATACTGTTCAAGTCGCTGTGTATTGCCTTCAAGGCACTTCACGGTACTGGGCCCAGGCCACTTCTTGGCAGGTTTGGTTGGCATGCCCCTGTACGCAACTTGCACTCCTCTGCAGCTAGCCTGGCAACCATTTCGAGGTTCAAGCGAACCACAGTGGGTGGGAGAGCGTTTGGAGTGGCAGCTGCTCGCCTGTGAAACAGCCTTCCCCTGGAACTGAGGCAAACACAGGAGCTGCTGTTGTTTCAGAGGAAAGTTAAGACCTGGTTGTTCCCCGTAGGGTAACCGGCAGTCAGCATTTGCGGACTATTTCATTTTTACTGTGTTTAGCGCCAGGATGCCCGTGGGGTCACAGTGCGCTCTATAAATGTGGAATACATACATAATACATACATTGTTTGGTATATATATATATATATATAAAACGCTGGATCCTGACCGCCAAAGGGTGACGGAAGCAACAGGCGTAGACCTCGCATTCGACCAGGTGTTCAATCAGATCCAAAACACCAAAAAGAGCCACATCACGGAAATCTTTGCCAGCAATCCATTTTTAATTTTAATAGAAGTGCAAGAGCGAGTGCCCTCCCTGACGCGTTTCGCTCCGCAGGCGGAGCTTGATCACATGACGCGTCAGGAGTAGGCTGTGCATTAAATTTGAATTAAAAGCCCAAGCGCCTAAAGAAACAGGACGCAAGGGTTGCAATAAAGCAAAAAGGCATACAATTTTTAGTTAAAGACATAGTGTCCGTCAAAATTTGTTTTGCATCTATGTACAAGGGGACAAAACTAAGAGCATAGTGCTCACATGATATGTCAACAACTAAACATTACAAAAAATAAATGTAATGAATATTCACGGGGAATAAAGTATAAATTGTCCATTGAACCATTCAACACGAGGACCATGAGCAAAAATTGATATCATAGAGTGTGAAGCAAAACTGGTCCATCACAAATGGAAATAAACAGTATGTTTAAACATGCAAATGTAAAGGCATCCAAACATTCTATTCTTCATCAGTCCCCAAGCTGTTAATTATACTCTCCCCGAACAAAATTGTTGACAACCTCTATCGAAAACACAATATACGTCAAATGACAGAAAAAGTGCCTGAATGCTAAAGTGCAAATGTTTTTAAGAACAATTTCATGATCCAATAAAATATATTATATTGGCTGCAGAAGACCTGATTTGAAAAACTCAAAATGTAAACAAGAAAGATACAGTTAAACACTTCAAAATATCCATCCTATTGATAAATCAAAAACAAAACCATCACAAAAAATGTGAACATAAAGAAGTAGAAAAATCTCATATCACAAAAGGCAAGGTCGGATATATACAATTCATAGAAAATTATGTAATTCATCAAAAGCATTCAACCCATTGGGGGCCCGGGTATCAAGCAACATAATGAAAAATGCCTCTTTTTGACGAAGCAATTTTTCGCGATTACCACCTCTGCCTGGATTAGCTACGGAACACAACAAAGTGTATTTAAGATCTTTTAATTTCTTGTCGTGTACCGATTGGAAGTGGCGAGCCACCGGGTAATTCATGTCTGAGTTAACTATCGCTCGGATGTGCTGCAATATGCGCTGATGCGCAGGAAGTTTAGTGCTTCCAATATATGACAGAGAACATGTGCAGGTTAGTTGGTAGACTACAAAATCACTGCGACATGTCAGATGTTCTCTTATTGGAATCAATCTGTCATTGAAAGCTGATGTATAGTGAGTCCCATTCATCGCAAATGTGCATGCACGGCATGAAGTACACCTAAAAAAAACCAGTTTTATTAAGCCAATTGGTTTTGGGGGGCAGTTCCGGTTGTGTTCTATCTAGTGCATCCTTCATAGAAGGAGCCCTCCTAAAAGTTATGGCTGGTGATTTAGGTAAAAAGGGAGCAAGGATAACATCAGTTAGTACAATTGGCCACTCCGATCGGATCAAGTTGCTGATCTTAGATGTCTGAGAGCAATAGGTGGTAATGAATCGAACAGAGCCCTGTTCATTAGATTCTTGGATCCTCTTATTCTTAGGGATTAAAAGATCTTCACGGGAGCGAGCATGCACCTTGGTCATTGCCTGGTCTAAAATGGCTCTACTGTAGCCCCTGCTAAGGAATCTTGACCTTGATTCCTTTAAACATTGATCTAAAATATCGGGACTGCTGCAGATACGTTTAATCCGGATGAATTCACCCAAAGGTATGCTTTTGATGGTATGGGATGGATGAGCACTGCGGGCATGCAAGATGGAATTGCCCGCAGTGCTTTTTCTATGGAGTTTGGTTTGTATGGTGTCATGATCGATGTAAACCTGGACATCTAGGAATTCTGCCAAATCAGATGTAATGTTGGCAGTAAACCTTAGATTCCTGTCATTAACATTGATGTCCCTGACAAATAACGCTGCTTGTTCCTTGGTGCCTCGCCAAATGATGAAAATATCATCAATAAAGCGCCAATAGAGCGCTAGGCGAGGGAGCCAGTGTGCGTGGGTGACCCCAAGAACATGCTCCTCCCACCAGCCAACATGGAGGCAAGAATAGCTGGGGGAGAAGCATGAACCCATGGCCACCCCACGTTCCTGATGGTAAAATTCATTTCCAAATTGGAAATAGTTGTTAAAGAGGCACAGCCTTATCATATCCAAAAGCATAAGGTTATGATCTCTGAATCCTGCCTCTCGTCCATCAAGAAAATATTTGACTGCTTCAAGGCCCTGGAGGTGGTTGATGCTGGTGTAAAGTGCCTCAATATCCATCACCAGGAAGCAAAAATCAGGACACCAAGTGATATTGCTGACCTTAACCAAAAAATCAGTAGTGTCTTTCAAAAAAGAGGGGAGAGAAAACATATGTGATTGAAGAAAAAAATCAACATATTTAGAAATATTCTCATTCATGCTACCCTGAGCAGAAATAATAGGACGGCCCGGGACAGGAACGGTGCATTTATGAATTTTGGGTAACAAATAGAAAAATGGAGTGATGGGATGTGAAACATTCAAAAACTTAGATTCATCCTTTGTTAGTAAGCCATTTCTAAACCAGAGATTGATGTCTTTTCGGGTTTTTTCATGACTTTTCAGCATCACAAATTTTGTGCATTTTGTATAACATAGGGTATCACACAATTGCCTGGTCGCTTCAGTAATGTAATCTTTTTTGGCTCAAAGCACTGTGTTACCCCCCTTGTCGGCACTCTTCACAATAATCTTATCATTACCCTGAATTTTTTTCACAAGTTTGGTGTACTGCGTATTATTAAAATCAACCTGTTTTTTCTTTTTCAGCACCGTTCTGTTGAGGGAATTCAATTCTGTTATAATCCTATCACTAAAGACATCTAATGCATCTTTAGGCATCAAGGGCAAAAAAGTGGATTTGCCGCGAAAAGTGGTAGGGGGGGAGCAATTCACCTTGATAGTTTGGCTTACTGTCAAATCAGTTTGCGTGTTAATTTCATTGTCAAGAGACAATAACGTATGTAAACCTTGCAAGTGTTTCACCTGAAGAGATTCGACATTGGGTGTAACAACCTCTGATTTTGCACGTGACATTGAATTATCAGGATGTAACAAAAAATATTTTTGCAATGTAATTTTCCTAATAAATTTAAAAACATCAATCCGTGCTTGAACATAGGAAAAATCATTAGGTGGACAATACGAAAGTCCTAGAGAGAGGAGTTGTTCTTCCGCCTTAGACAACGTCAAATCTGTCAGGTTGATTACTATATTGTCATGCTCACTGGCTAGTTGTCCCAGTTCTTGCGAGTTTTGCCTCGCCTTCCACCTCTTTTTGGCAATTCGTTTCCTGCAGCGGCGTTTTTGGCTGCCGCTTTGTCTGCTTGGGGAGGAATGTTCCGTGAGCGCAGAGATATATATATATGATTTCTATTTTCTATCTAAAAAGTGCAATAGATAAGATGCATCATAGGGACTTACGATCGAAGGACTGAAAGTCAATCAAACCCCCTCTATCAAATTTACATGAAAGAAGTGTAAAACGTAGTATCCTACTGTAGGGAACTTCAAATTTTTTTAACAAATGTGATGCCATTTGTTGGTGGGCACATCATGGAGAAAAGTAACATGCCCAGTGTTTTGCTCTATGGTGGTATGGCTTGTAGGGATCCAGAGAGGTCAGTTTTCAAAACTGTGGTACAAGATAATTCATCTCTGCAGTTTTTCTCTTGCTACATTGAAAATCTGATAGCATTGTCACATACCCTAAGTTTCCTTCAAATAAAGTGTACCTTACCTATTGACTGGATCTCATGATATGAGTTTGCTGGTTTGGAGTTTACCAAACCCTAATGGGATTTTGACTGAAATAATCAAATCTGTAATCCAATTTGATGTATCTGGTTATTTGTATTGCTTTTTAGGCATGACATATTGTGCAGATTAACTTCAGAGGCCTGATGACACTCTAATTCCACCTTTCCTGGCCGTAGTACAAGGGAAGTCAGTTTCCTGATTTAGTCCACAGACATACTTGTTCCTACATATATATAGAAGAATGTCTACTGGATGAACCTGCTTCAACGACCCTGTGCTATGAAACTAAAACTGCCTTTGGCCTAAAAGGGATCTGGTGATTACAGCATTTCTAAAATAAGCAAAACTGATCCACAAGGAACAGTTATGAAAAACGACATAAATTTGAGTTTGAGTAAACATGCCTTGAGGAATTCAAATAAGTAACACATCCATGAAAATCCAGATTAAGACACAAAACAATACACCATCAAACCAGCATCAACATGCAACCTCATAACAATGTCTTCAACCTGTCAGTTTTCCTACCACAATTACACTGGCCACCTCAATTTTGAGCTGACGTTTCAACATCTTCAAGCCAGAGATCCAGACTGTCTGTTGGCTCAACTTCTATTTAACATCTTGATGTGAGTATTGCAGCTTAATTCCATTGGCAATTGCTTCCATGGTTCAACGTCTTCGAGCCAAATATAAAACCACCTGGCAGTTTGGGTGTCTACGATTTGAACCCCCATGCTTAGATGGCATCTTCTGTTTTCTTGATCGACATGATTGTATTTTGACTTGAACAATACTGCAAGTGAAGAAACCAACCTGTATTTGCCACTAAAGCTTACTGTTCTGTCTCTTTATTTTTTGTGGAGTGGGTCGCTCAGACTTATTTTGGACTAATCTATTGGCTTTTATGGCCATTGGCCCATTTTTCAAATACTCTTTTTGAATCCCTTCAGAATTTCCTTTAGCCCTTTTTTCTGCATTGTTATAGTTTTACCTGGTTAGCTAAACTTGGTGCATTCGCCAAAGTTCTATTTTTCTTGTTGGTTGTTTGCGCTGTATATATAACTCACACATTTCCCGGTTTTTTTTTGCTTGCTGCTCTAGCCTAGCTTCCTAAGGTGAGCCAAGGGTAATTTAGGGAATACCGAATACTGCGGAACATAGAAAAACAAAGCAGTTTTTCAGTTTGCAGAATGAAAATCAGCTGGAATGTCATTTTGCCTATGCTGTTCCCAAAGCAGTACAATGTGCGACCCCCACCAGAGGAAGAACATTAAAGCTACAAAAGACAGATTTTTTCAGTTGTTTCTTCTGCATCACATTTTGACACCTCTTTCAATTGGACAATTTAATGCTATTAGTGACAATCTGTCTCTGATCTATACAATCTTGACTGGCAGAGCCAAAGTGGCTCGCTTCTTTCTCGTTCTCATTTTAGCGGGAATGTCATTCTGATGGAGCTGAGAAACAGATGGGTGCAGTCACACAGTTTACCAATATTACAGATCATATCTGCTTCCAGTGGAGGGGCCGCCATTTATGTTGCCACATACAGTGATTAATAGAAGAGGCATTGATTTTTATGAATGCGATTGCATCTGTTTTCAAAGGCTAGAAGCACAGAAGATTAAGCTCGGTTTTAAAAGTGAAGGTGACTGAAAGGATACGGAGTGTCAACCTTGAAAGTCACCATTCTCAGACAGCAAGATTACCCACATTGATAACATTAAATTGGGAGTCTCAGAAAAAAGATTTCAGAGACATGCAAATTTGAAAATGGCCATCATTTACACTTTACCTCCTTCTGAAAACAACAAACAAGTTAATCGGATAGCAATTCGCAATAAACTTTAATTTTAAATGACTTTTTTGATTAAGCATACCCCACGGAAACTACATTAACTATTACAAGTATACATTTTTATGCAGATAAATAGTCCATAAACCCTGTGAGTGATCGGTGGATAATTGTACACGCATTTAATAGGATGCAGCCCCATAGCCCTAAATACGTCAGTCCTCAACAATACCATGAGCCTTGAGTGCAAAAATCACTGGCAGCACACAGCATTTTGAACAGGTGCAGCACCAATGCTAGGATTGCACAGCACCTGGCGCGGGCACATTCACAACCTTTTCAAAGAGATTGGTACCTGTGTGCATATCTAGAGCTTGGTTATTTAGGCCGTGGCGAGGCTACACCAAACAAACATGACCGTTCTGTTCTCTCAAGGATGGAAGCTTGCACTGTTTCTGCCCGAGGTGTTCCTGTTCTATGAAGAGACGCGTTTTCACTGCTGTCCCACCATCTTATAAACTACAAATGATATTTTGAATGTACTTGCTTCACATGCAAAGCCGGTAAGAAGCTTTAATTGGACCCATAAATAAAACTAGTTATGGGGTCCTCATCCAGAGATCCTTGTTTCAATCACAGCTTGACCAACTGTGTGACCCTGGGCACTTACTTTTCATCCCTCTACCTCCTTTTCAGTTTCAGTGATCGTTGTATTTGACAGAATCATGTACTAATTTAGCTCAGAGTTCCCACAGTAGAACAATCTCTATTGTGTAAGGTTTAATAGATCATTATGTTAATCTATCTATAAAAATAAAGGCTTATATAGAAGAAACAAGAAAACTTACTTGATTGATTAACCCCTCCCCTGCTGATGACGGAACCGCTCCGTCATCAGCCACGGTCGCGCTGTGCTGATGACGGAGCGGTTCCGTCATGGCCCGCTCGGCACGCCTGCGCGGCGCGGTTTCCGCGCCTGCGCTGAGCGTTCCACTTTGGGGTACCCACCTTCCTCACCTGCCAGGAGCATCATTACATTTATGCAAAGCGCACCAATGTTGAGTTTATAGAGTTACGAGACCCAAACAAGTTGAAATGTGACTTTGCCGATTGAAACTTTTGAGCACTAAAGATCCTTAGCTGGCAATATTTAAAGGGACAGGGAATCAGAGACATCCTTGTTAGTGAGGTGGTTGTGAGGTGGTGGTCGTTTACAACCAGGGCACAAGTCATAACAAAGAAGTGGGGGGATTAAACAAGCTAGGCAGTATGCAAGTGATATCATGGCGTGTTAAAACACAGCGCATGACACTGCACCTACCATCACAGGAAGTAGCTTCACAACCCATTACCCTACAGGAAGTGATAACAAAAGAAGTGACATCTGATCCTAAGACCTCGCATATATGTTTAGCAGGACTATCATGAGTAAATTTCAGCACATTAACATATTTACCAAATGAGATTGTGCCACAAAAGTGACACAACCATGATGCCAAATCTGGGCCTCAACTTATCTATGTGTTTTAAAATCTGCCAAAAAGAAAATGGCAACAAGAAGAGTGCCTTGTTTACACCTAAAAGCTCCATGGCACCCAGTGGCATAAAAAAAAAATAGCCCAGTGCATGGCCCGAGCTCCAGGGGGGCCCCTTTGCATAACACGCCGGCCAAAGAGCTCCTGAGGGAGTCTGGGGAGCGGGTCCCTCCATGTACTTTGCAGGGGCGCCCCCTCAAGTTTTGTTACGCCTCTGATGACGCTAGCATCTAAGGGTTCCTGGAGCTAAGGCCGGGTTCGAGCTATTCCATTGCTATGATATCTGCCCTTGCAAGGACCATGTGATCAGAGGCCCTACCTTTGTGAGAATCAACATGGTCACTGTGTGAGTGACAACAAAAGGGGCAGCCCTTATGCAGTGGGAGCTGGTAGGGCAAGGAGCAAGGGGGCAGTGTGAGAGCAGAAGGAACAGGGAGTAGAGGAAGTAGTGGGTGAGCAAAGGATGTAGTGTGGGATAAAGAGCAGATATAGTGGTGTGTGAGAAAATGGGCCACTTTGTGAGCAGAAGAGACAATGTGTATCTATGACATTTCAATGCATTTTTAAACAACTTGCTAATAGTTCTGAATGAATACATTTTTCGAGTGGATATGATCCTACTACGTGCAATTCTTTTATTTTGCTAATACAAATGTGATATTTAACAAAGACCCACCAGTAGACTTATGAGTTTGGCTCACACGGAACGCACAGCCCAGAGCATTTCTCCACATGGCTCTCTCTAGATTTATCGATTTGCTGGTAGCTGAGGAAGTAGAAGCCATTTCTAAACTTATGATCTGAGTCCAGTGCTGCCTTTAGGCTGAGGAGGGCAGTTAGGTACCCGATGTCTTTCTGAAATATGGGCTTAAGAACGGGCCACATAAAAAAACTTCTCTGGACCAGTGTAACATCCCAAGTAATCAAACCACTGTATATCTTCGAAAACGTAGAGCAGACTCTCGAGAAGGAATGAACAAGTACACTTGGCAGCCAGTACAATAACGTGTTACTTTTAAAAAGTCAAATGCTTAGGAGGCTAAAAATGTGACATGCCAAGATCACTTTCACTTAGAGGCCATCAAAACGTAAATAAAATCAGACCGTAATGTAACAATTAATTAGAAGACGTGTAAAAGCACCAAACAGGGGGCATCTTTAAATACAATTTGAAAAAAAGGAAACAATCTCTAGTCAGTACTCTGCAGCCAAGTTAGAAATCCATTAAATTGCTAATATGCAAGTGCCCGGACCTTTATATAAATCAATATTGCAAAATATGTGATGATTATGACTAGTTTGCTTAATCTTTTCATTGTAAGGCACATTCTTATTTTCAGTGCATTCCGCATTCTGGAGCATGCGCCATTTTCCCTTAAGTAGCGGCATAATTTTCTTTGCATACAAAAGTACCAATCTAAGCTCGATAACAGGCATCCGAGAACAGAGGAAAAGCTTACTTGGATGTTTTTATCCACACCGCAAATTTCATCAAATACCATCAGCCTGACTTACCTACAAAAAAAGAGAACAAAAGATTAGAATTACCACAAAGCTTACCCAACATGTCAGCGTCAAGCGGATATAAATAATGCATCATGTGGAGTTTAACAAAGTGAAAAAGCAAAACAACGTTGAATGGAAATGAATTATGCATTCCAAAGCTACTTTTCCCAGGCGTAATAATTGAAATTCCATTTTATCTTGATAATTTGATTATAAATCGTGTCACCATTTGAAGAAAATATAAACTTGTTTTGCTATGTCATATTCACATTTAAAAAAACATGATTTCTGAACAGCTGTTTTGTTCTTGTGTGTGTACCCCTATATTTCCTTCCGAGGTTTTAATATGTATGCAATATTACTCCTAACTGACTAGCATCGGGCAAAATGAGAATCAGTTGCTGTGACAAGCTATGTGATAAATTCAACTGTAAAAAATCAAATGCACACGTACACGTTGGCAATGTAGCTATGCATGTAATTTATTCCACCAGGCATTTATTACCTACTAGACTCCCAAGATATGTCTTTATGATGATTTTTCTCACCATTGATACATCGCGAAGGAAGCCTTTTAAAAAATATTCCCGCCTAATAAAATGACTTCCACATCTGCCCTCGTATACAGTTTCTTACATACTTTTTTTCTATAGCCTCTATCTCCGCATCAGTGGAGAAGGGGATTATCTCCTTCTGCATTGTCATTTAGGTAATCGCGGCACCAAAAAATAAAATCATTTGGTCAATATACGATAACTGGATGAACCAACAATACAAATCCCCCTCTCCTGGCTCCAGAATCAATAGGTTGGTCACTAGAGCACATCTGCTAACAACGAAGTCATCTTTTCCTACCTATTAAGTTATCTCAAATTTTAAGATCGCCTTATTAACATGGTGGGGGGTTACATTTTCGAGTTGGAAATGTGTATCAGACACCAAAGGCTCTTCTTGTTCCATTCTGACAACTCTGCTGAAAGTTTGTATTTACGCAGGGCCCAGTTTCTACACTTTCAGTGGACAAATTGGCTAAATGGTAGCTACTTTTGTGGAGAATCATAAAAATCCACAAAGATAGTCGTGCAACTTCCGACAGATTATAGCTTTACATGGACCTTATCCACTAAATTTACTGCTGAGCCTTCTACACAAAGTGGAAAACCTTCAGGACTACATTCAGCTGAAAATACTTTTGCTTTCTTATCCACAGGAATAAGATGTCCCTGTTCATAGACCTCCGTGGTGTATAGGTGTGTTTACTCTGGAAATACAGGCACCTCTACCCTTTTCAGAAGTTGTTCAAAAGATTTCCCAAACTGATTAAATACATTCAAGATGCTTCTTCATATTCACACCTGTTAGACCTGGCCCTTTTTGCAGGTTCACACTTAAACCTTGTTTCTCCTTCCTCTACTTTTTGATGATTTAGTTTTTATTGGGTTTAGGATTCTGAGCACTTTACCACTGTTAACCAGTGCTAAAGTACCTGTGCTCTCTCCCTAAATGTGGTAGCACTGGCTTATCCACAATTGGCATATGTAATTTACCTACAAGTACCTAGTAAAGGGCACTCCATGTGCTCATTAAATGCTACTAGTGGGCCTGTTGTACTGATTGTGCCACACACTTCAGTAGCATTCTAAACATTGTTCAGGCCTGCCACTGCAGAGCCTGTGTGTGCAGTTTAAACTTCAATTTTGACCTTGCAAGTTAACCTACTTGCCAGTCTCAAACCTTCCTTTTTAGGTTGAGCAGTCAAGACCGCATGTATATACTATAGTATATACTTGTATGTGTGTGGACTTTGTGGGCTCTGAGATCAGCCCTAGGACTTGTCTACTTCCGCTCAGGGACTTTTTTTCTGTTTAACTGTCTTGATAGAAAACGTTCAACAGAGGTCAGTAAAATACCAGAATTTCTTTCTGCTGAGTGACTTGTACTTTGTGGGCTCTGGAGATCAGCCCTAGGACTTGTCTACTTCTGCTTAACCGCATGCGTGCAGTGCAGATTTCCGCGCTGCGCTGCATTTTTAAAAAAACAGCGGTGCATGACGAGCTCAGCTCGTCATGAGCGTACGAGAGGCGTAACTCATGACGAGCTGAGCTCGTCATCCACCTCGAAGGGGTTAAGAACGATTTTTCTGTTTAACTGTCGTGATAGAAAACGACCAGCACAGGTCAGTAAAATACCAGAATTGCTTTCTGCTGAGTGACTTTCTTTTTTAAATTTTTCTGGCGACTGCCTTTATTTAACTTTCTTGATAGAAAATTACCAGCAGAGGTCAGTAGCATACCAGTATCACTTTAGCATTCTCTAGATTCCAGTCCATAGAAATTGTCTTCCATGAGCATCCGTAGTCAGTAATATTTTTTTCAACTCTTTTATTTTCAGTGATATGACCACGAAGGCCCTAATTTTATATTTAAATCAGTGCTTTGGACTATATAATTTCCTGCTGTAAGGCAATATTTATATCCATGTGGTCCCATACCTGGCATGTGACGCAGTTTGGTGCACAGTAGATGTTTCAGCACCCAGGCTAATGTGCTGCATAGCTAAATACATATAAGGTCCCAAAGGCGGGACCGATTGCATTGCAAATGCTTGTTATTACATGTATGTCACCCGAAAGGTAGATCCTGGGCAGGGTCCAGTGTATTTATAAAAATAGGACATGTACTGTAAAGTTTTACATGTCCTGGTAGTGAAATACGCTCAAATCCATTGTTCACTACAAGAGGCCCTATCTCTCCCATAGGTTAACATGGAGACTGCCTTATAACAGTTATAAGTGTAGTTTCTCATTGGGACAAGATTGGAAAAAACATATTTGGTGTCTCTGGACTTACAATTTATAAACCCAACGTATGATGAAGTTCATTTTAAATTGCAGTTCTGAAAATACCACATTGAGAAAGTGGGCATTTTCATGCTTAATCCTTTCGCTGCTAGGCCTTTTCCCCCTTGTGCTAAGCCATTTTTTTGGCTATTTGGGGTAGTTTGCGCTTAGGCCCCTGTAACTTTTTGTCCACTTAACGTATCCAAGCCAAATTTGCATCCTTTTCTTCCAACATCATGGGGATTTTAAGGTTTGTGGATTCCTCTGGAGGGGACCCAGAAATTAGCCAAAATCCAGCTACATTATTTCTATATTTGTTTGGGGAAAATGGGGAAAAAATGCTGCTGAAGAAAGCGTCAGGGTTTCCCCCTGCAAATGTTATAAACAAAGGGTTTGTGGTGCTGAAGTTCCCATCTTGCCAGCTTTCAGGGACATGCAGACTTTTGTCAGAAAACCAAAACACTTTTTGCACAGTTTTGGCCTTTTACTGGGACATAGCTTATTTTTGCTACTTTTTGTGCTCTCAACCTCCTTCCAGTTAATGGTAGAAATGGGTGTGTAAGCAATAATGGATCCTGGAAAGCTATACATTTCTGAAAAGTAGACAACATTCTGAATTCAGCAACGGGTCATTGTGTAGATCCTTCAAGGTTTTTCTTTAGTAGAAACTAACACTTGAAAATAAGAAAAATGTCAAATGAGTTGAAACCCCCCCCAGCCATTTGTGTCAATGTTTTCACCTGTAATTTCTTCGAAGTATGACAAATTGTTTAAAGCAATATACAGTTACATCCGCTGGACCCTATGGTTGTGGGCATATATAGGACTTGTAGGTTCGGCAAGAAGCCGAGGAATCCAGAGCAAATAACTGAGCTGCGTCTTGCAATGGTTTTTCATTGTGTACCGGGTATATAGCAAATCATTTGGTAACATATAAAGAGTGGAAAATAGGAATCAAGAACACCATGTATTTCTGAAATGGGAACAAAATATAGAGTTTAGAAACAGTAGCTATTTGCACATCTCTGAAATTGTGGATACCCATACTAGCATGTGAATTATAGGACATTTTTTAAAATGACTTCTTTTTTACACATTGTCTTACATTTGAAGGCAGAAATGCATAGAAAGTCAATAGATAATAACAGTTGCTCTACAATTCTGTGTTCCCTAAGTCTCTCAATAGAAATGGTACCTCACTTGTGTGGGTCGGCCTAGTGTCTGCGACAGGAAACAGGCCAAAATGCAATGTGGACACAGTACATTTCGCCAGTGAAAACTGACCCTTTTTTGCAATGTGGATAGCTGTGGTTTTTTAACCTTAGCTCTGCCGGCACCTAGGGGAACCTAGCAAACCTATACATTTCTGAAAACTAGACACACCGGAGAAACCAGGATGGAGTGACTTGTGTGGCTCACCAGGTTCTGTTACCCACTTGCAAACCTCACACTTTGTAAAAAAAACAACAAAACATTTTTGTGATGGAAAGTTCTGGAATCTGCGTGGATCCACAAACCTCCACCAATCTCACATTCTCCAGAGTCTCCTGAAAAAAATGGTACCTCACTCATGTGGGTAGGCAAAGTACCTGCATCAAGGAAGGGCCCAAAATGTATTGTAGAGACATCAAAATGACCTATAACAAAATTACCTGGTTTTGCAAAGGGGGCACCTGGGTTTTTTGCCCCGAACTCAGCGGCACTCTAGGGAGATTTACCAAACCAACACATTTTCGAAGACTAGACACACTGGGGAGTGCAGGGAGGTATGGCTTGCATGGATACCCCAATGTTTTCCTACCCTACCCAGAGTCCCCTGCAAACCTCAAATGTAGCTGAATAAATCACATTTTTCTCATATTTCTGTGTGGGAAAGTCGTTGGATCACTGGGCTGACACAAATGTCCTACTACCCAGTATTCCTCCAGTTCTCCCAATAAAAATTGTACCTTACTTGTGTGGGTGGGCCAAGTACCCGCAACAGACAAGGTCCCAAAACATATTGTGGAGACATCAAAATACCTATCACAAAATGACCTGTTTTTGCAAAGGGGGGAACCTGAGCTTTTGGCCCTGGGCTCAGCGGTTATCTAGGTAAACCTACCCAATCCACACATTTCTGAAAACTAGACACCCAGGGCAGTCCAGATAGGTATGGCTTGCGTGGATCCTCCAATGTTTTCCTACCCAGAAGCCCCTGCAAATCTCACATCTGCCCCATCTGCTCCCCAGGGGGGTCAAAAAGCGTGATTTTTGCCTAATTATTTTTGGGGGAAGCAAAGGCCCTTGCCCAAGGGGCTGCTCTCTCCTCCTTGGTGCCTAGTGGGTGGATCCCTGCTTTTGGATCACCTTCCTGGGGTGATCCCCAAGCAGGGGTACCATTGGAAAGGAGAGATTCTCCCCTTCCCAACGATACCTCTCATGTCTTTCTACATGTTCAGGGGGCTGAGATAGCCATCTGAGCACATAGAAAGTGAAACTGAAATGAGCCTATTGGCTCATTTCAGTTTCGGTTTCTATGAAATTACATCAGTGCGATGTGCACACTGATCGTCATTTCACAGAAAGCAAAAATACAGTCTTGGGAGCTGGGGAAGCTCTTGTGGTCAAAAGGGAATACCTCTGGTGCCTACAGCAGAGGGATTGCCTGTGCCATGGCGTCTGATGCGTGGGAGCTGTCTGACGCATGGAAGAATACAAATATCACTGAAACAGAAAACATGGGTGCCTAAAAAAAAGGAAGTGACCCTTGCCTATGGTGCTTCTTACCGGAATGCCCCTAAACATATCCCTGGTACATTGGGTTCAGAAAAATAGATTTTGCCCAATTATTTTAGGGGAAAGTAAAGGCCCTTGCCCAAGGGGCTGCTCTCCCCTCCCTGGTGCCTAGTGGGTGGATCCCTGCTTGGGGCTCACCCTCCTGGGCATGGAAGGGGTTAAACCATTTGGTGTTTTCTGACTGTCTCTGTAATATACGTCTGGGTGACAGCTGGCATCGTACATTTCCTCTAGACAGCCACACACAAAGGCCGAGTAGGTGTGACTGAGCAGCCATTTGCCTGCTGCAGGATGAGACGGAAAAGCTGACACTTGCACCTGAATCGGGCTGTGCCCTTCCCCACACAAAGGGTTGTATACCCCACTTCAGAGAGTTTGGGGCTAGGGCAGGTAAGGCAGGGTCTTGTGCACTTCAAAGCATCTTTGAAGTCTTCCTATTTCAAAGGCCAAATTGGGTATACATACTGGACCTATGACACCATGATTTCAGAACACTTCTGGATCTATGGACATTCTGGCAGTAAAATAACTGCTGTGCTGCTGAAGGGACTTTCACTTTGCTCATTGCTTTGCTGTGTTGGCCTGCTGCCTGATGCTTTTTGCCTGTGAGTAAGAAGGACTAGACATGCATTCTACATCCTCCAAGAACTTAAGTGTCTCCAAGAGCTTGCTGGTCTCCCTCCTGTTTTGAAGTATCAGGGCCATCAAAGACTTCCTTCAACTCTTCTTCAGCTGCTGAACTCCTCCAGCTGCTAGACTCCTCCAGCTGTGAATCCTGTCCTGCCAAAAGGTGCCAATCCCATCCTGGGTGTTGAAAGTGGGTTCTGCAGCTGTTTTTCTACAAAAAATTGACGCAGTTACAACTTTGCGCCGATCAGAACTGACGCAGTGCCCTTCAATGGTGACACAGTACTGAATAGAGGACATCCCAGCTTGACTTCACATTGATAACGTGGAACCCGACTGGGAGGCTCACCAACGACGCATCACGTGCATCGAAAGAGGTTTGAGTGTTAGACTTGACACATCTACCCAACTGCATGGATGGGAACCGATGCATCAACTCTTCCACGCCGACGCTTTGTGTTAATATTGAAAAAGTCAATGTATGCAATGATACATGTGTATATAAAAACAAGATCACATCACTGTTGTTGAAATCACCAGATATGACCTCTCCATCAACCCCGAGGTAGAACTGTTCTGTCAGGCAGGCCTTGCAACCTAGGCCTGAGGCAACTGATTGACAGATCACAGGTGGGGTGGCACGTAGCAAGCAGAACAAATATGCAAACAGGAAAAACCCAGATCAGTCCCACAGATAGGCAGCAACACCACAATGGTCCTGGGAGATTGGTTCCAATAAAGCACACAAGGCCGGAGGGGTGCGCATGTTCCCAAAACTTGATAAAGTTAGATGTCACATGAAATTAGGAACACTTAGCCTATCAGGACACAGCACACACAATGATCACTCATTCCCCATGCCGGACATCGGGACCCATTACCCAGTGGCCCTCATTGTGTCCAAGCAAGGTTGAGACCACCTGCATTTGTTATCAGGTAGCAGTAATTTAAATGACTCCATGACTGGGCCCACATTCCTCTTCTTCAAAAGGATCTCTGAATTGTTTTATCATGGTCCAAGAAATGCATACAATAGCGCTCAGATCGATTGTACTTTGAGAGTGTCCTCTAACCCCAACTCTATACCTGTTCTTCTGGCCGAATAGTTCCAGTTTTGCCAAACACCTCTTGTCTTTTGTTTTTCCAGGTAAATTCACATTTGAGCAACACTTGCTCCATCCAAGGTACTTTTTCAGTGGGCACAGAGTGGGTCCTGTAGCCAGCCTGCCCTCCATCACGGGTGGCCTGAACTAAGGATTTACCCCGGTCCCGCACGACCTCAAGTAACTCCTAAATGTTATTGTTTTTTAAGCACAATATTGCAGTATATTCTTTCAAAATTCATATCTAAACCTCTACTTATTGGATATTTGTCTTTTTGGTCTTGTTTTACTCAGATAAACATTCTCTATTTATTACTGGTGTGGAGTATTCGTAGGCTTTCCTGTTTTCAGTTTCTATTTTTGGTAAATTCTGGTGGGGTTTTTTCAGTGTTTTCAATATCTTAAAAAACAGTTATCAGTGGTTACACATTTTCGTGCCACTAAAAACAACAGAAAAAGTGTTTTTCCGGTTTTATGGAATGTTTTGCTATTATTATTGCTTGCTTTCTGCACTGAAAGAAAATGGTATATAGACAGTGTACTTATAGTGTATATGAGGTCTAAATAGATTTTTGCAAATTAATCTTGTAGTACACCATACAATACTTTTTCAATGAGTCTTTGGGTCATGTGTGCTCGCTCTTTCCTTCCCATGTAAACTTCTGTGATAAGGCCCTCTCAGCATTCTTAGCCTATTGGGCTGAGAACCATCAGCTGAGGGACACAGTTGGGATGACTCTTTCTTTGATGCCACATAAAGCACGAATTGATAAATATTTGCGTTTTAGTTTCTGTGCATTAGAAACCAGTGCACCAGAATGGACTAAAAAGTCAATAGCATCCCTCATTAACTCTTAAGATTGTAAAGATGCTTTCAGCATACCATTTAACAAGTGGCAAGGATCTACTACAGGGAATCACTTCAGCTCGGGTATCAATTTTGACAGGTCATCAGACAACTTTTTAATGTACGTAGCTGAATCACTGCAAATACAAACAATATCACTGCAATCTTTGTTGAACTTGGAAAGAACCTTTTTTGCTGAGCATTACAAGTGACACTGTGTTCCATGTTTTCCAAAAGTCTGGTGTCATGTTTTCACCACTATCTCAGATGCTTGGTGATATATATACTTGTCACTATGCCTTGCATTGAATGTTTAAAGCGTGAGGTGTTGGCAATTCACCTACTATCAATACTGACCAACTAGAAACTATGGTCTGATGTATTAAGGGTTTTTACCCATTCTCTGTGGGTAAAAGTGATGACACATGTTAGGAAAGATTTGTATGAAACCAGCCACTTTACCTATCGGTGAAAGAAATGCAAATGCAGCCAAAATATCAAATATGAGTTTGATATTTCCTGATTCTCTATAGTTTATAAAATAATTAAACTAGACCTAAAACAAGACACTAAACCCTGCATCTTTAGACCAAAGGCCACAAAACTGAAAAAGTAAAAGTAAGAAGAAACAATATTTTAGTGGCATCCCTAAAGAACAAAACTCAAGCAGAATAATGTTAGCCAGTCTTTCTTACTGCTACTTGTATAACAAAGTTACATTGTATTGACCCCTTCAGGAAGAAAAAAATGACTCTTTCACTCTCTTTTTCCTTTCTTTGAATGGCATTTAGTTTGTGGTTGTCCAGGTGTTTTTTCAGTGTTTATATGTTTTCACCGGTGAGGGCTATTTTTCTTTCAGTGGGGTTTTATCAGTTATTATAGGTTTAAACCTAAAACCCCACAGCCTAAGTATTCGCTATGCAACTGTATAGCAAGTGTTGCACAATTAGCCCTGATTGGCACTTTAAGTTTCTAAGCACTATATTTCAAGATATTCTTCAAACATTCATAACTCTGGTTATACTTAATGGATTTGTGTGTTTTTGGTTGTGTTTGTACATTAAATTAAGCATTATAGTTCTGATCTGGTGTGGATTATTTTTGTTTGGTGTTTTTACTATTTTACTTTATAAAGTGTTGCACAAATACTTTACACATTGTCTCTTAAGTTAAGCCTTACTGCTCTGTGTCAAGCTACCAGACGGTGAGCACAGGTTAAATTAAGTTGCATATCTGATTTACCCTGACTAGGATTGTGATTCCTAATTGGACAGGGTGCACACCTCTGCCAAGTAGAGACCCAATTTCTAACACTAACCATAACAGTTTGTTGGTATTCTGGTAGTTTGCAAAAATAGATCTTTTCTGCCTGGTCACTTCTTTTTTCCCAACCCAAACCCTACTTTTACTATTGAGGCTAATCTGTCATACTTACAGATTGCCTACATGCATGAATCTCCTCAGATCCAAGTTCTGTTGATCAGGTTCTCTGAATGAAGACCCAAAGAGGTTTCTTTTTGCTTAAGAAATGTGTACTTGTGTGCATAAGGGTATCTTTGACTTGGGCCCCCATACACAAGCAGCTACCTTGACAGCAAGTGAAAAGTCTAGTGGCACATCAGTTACACATGCTGACTTGTCTTTAGTTAATGCTAAGGTTTTACAATATACTCCATTCAAGGCGATATACATTACACACAATAAGGTATACATTTACCTTTCATCTTACTCTATGGAAAAAATTGGGCCCTTTTACTGAAAATCCGAGCTTCATACATAGCTTCTATGCAGTGCTTACAGGTGGCCTCATAGTCCGAGTCCTTATGAGCAGACCTCTTAGTCACTAGCTCGGAGTATTGCTTATAGATACCACTTACATTTCACCCCAGAATCTCCCCTAGCCACATGCAAGTTGGGAGGAAACCCAAAGATTATTTGATCTAATTTTCTTTCTTGTAATAACTTCAACTTCCAAACTATGTGTGGATGGAGCTCTTAGAATTGATTCAATGTGCCACAAGCAGTATACAGATTTCTATATCGACTAAATAGTTGTAATCTTGACAGACACTCCTGGTAATTACTTGAAAAGCCTGCTCTATGTAGGTGCCTTCTCCACATGAGAAGGAATTATCGTAGGCTATGCTATGTGTCAAGTTTCACCAGGTTCCTTTGTAGTCACAGGTTCTTCAGTATTTATAACACCCACTCTCAAAGTCCTATTCCTATGAAACTGCAGTCATAGATGTATTTGTTTCTGTCTATTTTGAGGAACAATATTTTCCACACCTTAAATTAAATGTAGAGGCAAGGAGAAAGGCAAACAGGCAGCTTAGTGATTTAGGCATAAGCTTACAGGAAGAGTTAGTCACATGCACAACATGTAAATTGGATTAAGATATTTAGTAGCAGGTGAGTTCTAAAACATCCCAATATGCAAACATGATATACAACAAATTCACTTTTCAACCAGCAACAAGTTTGTGTATTGCAGTTTTTGCCAGCAATTTAATGCCAGAGCTGGAGTTTGTCCTTGCAAGAGGGATGGAGTTTGAACCTTGGTGGTGTCCTCAAAGGGAATTTGACGGATACAAGATCACCCGGAGGGACCGCGTCAACCAGACTGGAGGAGGCATCGCCATCATACACAAGAACACCATCCGCATCACGACCAACTCCGACAACACCTTCACCGCCGCCGAACACCTCCACTTCCAGATACACACCGACCCCAAGACGACCCTCAGAGGCACCCTCATCTACAGACCCATGGGACCACGCACACAATTCAGCGAAGACATCGCAGACTTCATCAGCCCGCACGCCCTCCCCTCCGCTGACTACATCCTCCTAGGAGACCTCAACTTCCACCTGGAGAACAACAAGGACTGCAACACCACCACCCTGCTGGACAACCTCGCCAACCTCGGACTCAAGCAACTGGTGAACACCCCCACCCACTATGCCGGCCACACACTTGACCCCGTCTTCTCATCCAGCAAGCACATCTCCTTCAGCCACTCCACCGGACGTCATTGGAATGACCACAGCTGAGTCCACTTCAGCTTCAGAAGAACCACGACCCACCACCACCCGCAACAGGTTCCTCGCCGGAGCTGGAGCAAGATCACAGCCGAGCAGCTCACCACCTCCCTCAGCCAGAACCCTTCCGCCAGCACAACGGACCCCAACGAAGCAGCCAGCAACCTCACACAGTGGCTGACCGCCTGCACAGACGACCTCGCACCACTGAAGAACCCTCCCAGCAGACCTGGCAGCAAGAAAGCCCCCTGGTTCAACGACGAACTCAAGGACTCCAAGAAGAACTGCCGCACCCTCGAGAAAGCCTGGTGCCACGACCAGACCACAGACAACATGACCGCCCTCAAGAACGCCACCGCAAGCACCACCAGCTGATCCGCACCACCAAGAAGACAGCATTCAAAGAAAGACTGGACAACAACGCCCACAACAGCAAGGAACTCTTCAGCATCGTCAAAGAGCTCTCCAACCCCAGCGCCAGAAACAACGACATCACTCCTTCACAAGACCTCTGCGACTCACTCGCCTCGTTCTTCCACCGCAAGAACGCCGACATACACAACAGCTTCGGCACACCAACCACGCACCCAACCGCCGAACCAACGCCCCCCACCACCACCCTCTGTGCCTGGACCCCGGTCAGCACCGAAGACACCACCCGCACGATGAACACCATCCACTCCGGATCACCAACCGACCCCAGCCCCCACCACGTCTTCAACAAGGCCGACTCCATCATCGCACCCCAACTCCGGGACATCATCAACACCTCCTTTCACACCGCCACCTTCCCGGAGAGCTGGAAGCACGCCGAGCTCAGCGCCCTCCTGAAGAAACCAACAGCGGACCCCACAGACCTCAAGAACTTTCGCCCCATCTCGCTCCTCCCTTTTCCTGCCAAAGTCATCGAGAAGACCATCAACAGACAGCTTGCCGCCTTCCTCGAGACGAACGGATCCCTCGACCCCTCGCAGTCCGGTTTTAGAGCCAACCACAGCACCGAGACCGCACTGATCGCAGCCACCGATGACATCAGATCCCTGCTCGACAACGGGGAAACAGCGGCCCTCATCCTCCTGGACCTCTCTGCAGCATTCAACACTGTCTGCCACCGCACCCCAGTAAAGCGCCTCAGCAACATCGGGATCCAAGAGAAGGCACTGAAGTGGATCATCTCATTCCTCGCCGGAAGAACTCAGAGAGTCCGCCTCCCCCGTTCAGATCCAAGACCACCGAAGTCATCTGCGGCGTACCACAAGGATCATCACTCAGCCCAACCCTCTTCAAGCTCTACATGAGCCCCCTCGCAGCCATCGCACGCCAACACAACCTCAACATCATCAACTACGCCAACGACACCCAGCTGATCCTCTCCCTCACCAACGACCCCGCCACCGCCAGAACCAGCCTCCAGGAAGGGATGAAAGACGTCACCGAATGGATGAAGAACAGCCGCCTGAAACTGAACTCAGACAAGACAGAATTCCTCATCCTGGGATCATCGCCCTCCGCCTGGGATGACTCCTGGTGGCCCCCTGCCCTGGGCACCACTCCCAAGCCAACGGACCACGCACGCAACCTGGGCTTCATCCTGGACTCCTCCCTCTCGATGACCAGACAAGTCAACGCCGTCTCATCATCATGCTTCAACACCCTGCGCATGCTCCGTAAGATCTTCCGATGGATCCCCACCGAAAACCAGGAAGACGGTCACCCAGGCGCTCGTCACCAGCCGACTTTGACTACGGGAACACCCTCTACGCCGGAACCACAGCCAAACTTCAGAAAAGACTCCAACGCATCCAGAACGCCTCCGCACGACTCGTCCTAGACATCCCCCAACACAGCCACATCTCCGGCCACCTGAGAGACCTGCACTGGCTCCCCGTCAGCAAGAGGATCACGTTCAGGCTCCTCACCCACACACACAAGGCTCTCCACGACCTGGGCCCCAAGTACCTCAACAACCGCCTGACCTTCTACACGCCCACCCGCCAGCTACGATCGACCATCCTCGCCCTCGCCACCGTACCACGCATCCGCAGAGCCACCGCCGGAGGAAGATCCTTCTCCTACCTGGCAGCCAAGACTTGGAACTCCCTCCCCATCCACCCTCGGCTGACCCAGGACCATCTCTCCTTCAGGAAGCAACTCAAGACCTGGCTCTTCGAGCAGTAACGGACCCCTCTCCCCCAGTGCCTTGAGACCCTTCCGGGTGAGTAGCGCGCTATACAAATGCTATGATTGATTGATGGACCAGGAAAGATGCAGAAAGCGACACAGCTTCCCCTCACTCAGTCAAAGGCTCAAGTAAAAGCTATAGGCCCTGTGCCCTGTTACCTAAGCTATTGACCAGGAAACTTTGAATAACACTGGTCAGTGTCAACTAATGTTGCTGCTATGGCTACTCAAGTTACTGCCACTGATATAAATAGATATTATCCAACATGCTGCTATAACCATATTATGTTTTCATGCAAACCCATCTCCACCGAACGATCAATTTTCAGGATTTTCTTTTCAGATCACAGCCAAGTAATACGCTTTCTAGGCTCATTGGCACTAAGGACGTTGTCAGTGTGCCAACCCGAGACAGAAAGCCAGATGCACTGCAATCCACTGAGGAATACTTGAGTGAGATGCATGTTAGGTAACAATCAATTCAGCGAGACATCATAGGGATGATTAGAGGAACCCAAACCCCCTTTTATTGTGGAAAGGCATATTCAAGAACACTAGGACACCAGGAATATACCTATACTAGTACATATAATGTGAATAGTAATTACTATCAAAAGAAGCAAAACAGGGGGAGGAGCTTGGCGGGCGTCCGAGATGGCCGCTTGAGCACAGCGCTCTCCGGACCCTCGCCGCTCCCGACATTTTATCCTGGCTGAATCCTGATTTCTTGCAAGAATTCGTGTAGGGGACGTTTGGCTGATTACCCTGGCACTTTTCAGAAATCGATTTGGATCTCGTATTCCTGAGATATGGTGCTCTGAACTTTTGGGCTCCGCCCTTGAGGTGCGCCCGGGACAGGGTGCGGTACTGTAGCCGTCCTGCAATT
The DNA here is from genome assembly GCF_964261635.1 of Lissotriton helveticus. NCBI lineage: Eukaryota > Metazoa > Chordata > Amphibia > Caudata > Salamandridae > Lissotriton > Lissotriton helveticus. Next base: position 851,389,452 of record NC_136068.1, read on the forward strand.
GAACAACAACGGCAGGAGATCTGGCCTTGTGGGTCCCCCCTTCCTAAGTTTCGGTTTCGATTCCGCTCCGACTTGGGCCTCGGCTGTGGATGTCGTGTTGCGACTGAGACTTGGAGGCTGATCGGCTGTTGGGCTTTCATGTGACCTATTTGCTGGTTTGGCGACCTCTACCCGAGTTGTGCCCCCTTTTTCTGTACTTTTGATCCTGTACTTTGGGTGTCGGGCCCGTCGGACCTGGTGGCTTGTCCTGTGACGCATCTTTCAAAATGGCGGGCAGAGGGGACAGAGAGACGCGCAAGACGAAAACACCTCTGCGCGGAGCTCCAGTTCAATCAAATGTCATGGACCGTTATACCCATTCTAAGGGGTCCCCCGGAGCTGCCCTGCCTGGTTCTAGTATTGCGTCTGAACGAATTTTGGAAGAGTCGGCGGAGCCCTCCTTACAGGATATCATGGGCGCCATCTCGGGTGTGAGGGAATCCATCGGCCTACAGTACGAGGCCTTGGCCCACAAACTTGACACCGTGGCTATCGAGGTGAATCTGATTCGTGCTGACCTCGGCAAGACGAATGAGAGGGTGCAATCACTGGATATTAAATCCTCTAGCCTTACGAATGACGTCTCGGAGCTCCAAACAGAGATTGGAAATCTCCGTCGGGGGAACGACTTCATGACCCGTCGCCTGGAGGACTTTGAAAATAGGGCGCGTCGCTGCAATGTTCGCCTGGTTGGTGTACCGGAAAACCCTGAACCCCACTCGGTGGATCTCCTGGTTGAGGGTCTGGTCTTGAACCATTTGGCCCCTTCTGGTCTCACTAAATTTTTCACGGTGGAACGTGCACATCGTGTTCCAGGGGGCAAAGTCAAGCCGGGAGCCCCGCCGAGACCCATTGTGGCGAAGCTTTTTCATTATAGAGACCGGGACGCTATCCTGCAGGCCTCGCGGGTGAAGGGCCCGGTGGCCTTCGAGAATGCTACGGTGAACTTTTACCCGGACTTTTCCCAACAGGTTCAGAGACAACGTATGGAGTTTCGTGGTGCCAAGAAACGTCTCCGGGATCGGGGCCTACGTTACGCCATGCTCTTTCCCACTAGACTCCGGGTTGAATACAATGAACGTACCCTTTTCTTTGATCGGCCAGATGCTGTTAATGACTGGCTGGACTCATTGCCTGACTGTCCTCCTGAGACAGACTCCGCCGCTCACCCTGGCGGTGCCGAAGGTGGTGTGGAGATCTAACTGTTCGGCTCTTATGTCTTATTTTGAATACATTCTCAGGAGTGTTGGCCGGCGTCCCTCTACATTGGGATCATTCTGTCTTTTCGTTTGTTATTTTTGTTCTTGCTGAGGTCGGGGGGTGGGTGGAACGGAGACCTTTCCTCCTCCGGGGTCTTTGTGTAGAATAGGGGTTCTTGGGCGACAGGCACACTGCAGGTTGGGGTGGCTCTTTAGCTTTTTGCAGGGGTGCAGGGTGGGGGGTGTTTCTCTTCAGTTTGGGGGAGGGGGGTTGGGAAGTTTTTTCTTTTCTGTGTGTTGTTTTCAAGGCGAATTGCTCCTGTGTTTGCTGCTGTTTCTGATGTCTAGCTCATGGACGAGGGGTCTTGGCTCGGGTGGTTGGGATGGGGGGTAGAGGGTTGAAATTTCTTTCCTGGAACGTTAATGGCCTGGGAGATCGTATTAAGCGCAGTGTGGTCTTAAAATGTATACGACGTTTGTCACCGGACATTGTTTTCATGCAAGAAACCCATTTGATTGGTAATGTTTGTTATGCGATGAATAGATGGGGCTACCGCCTTGTGGCGCACTCAGGGTTTACCTCCGGATCTAGGGGTGTGGGTATTCTTGTTCGAACCTCCCTCCCCCTAGCTATCGATGAGGTGATTCATGATGACCGTGGGAGATATACTGTTCTGGTGGGTAGATATGAAGGCCGCACCCTATCTCTCTTCAATGTTTATGTTCCCCCGGGTTTGCAGGCCTCTACTTTTACTGACTTGGGCCGTGTTCTGTTGGATCTCCCTGATAGCACTCTCTTTCTTGCCGGTGATTTTAATTCGGTGCTTTCCGGCCTTCACGATCGCCATCCCCCTAGAGATACCCCGCAGGCTCAGCAGTGGTTGGGTGGGTTTTTAGATACCTTTGGCCTTGTGGATTGCTGGCGACTGTTGCATCCTACTCAGCTCCAATACACCTTTCATTCTGGGGCCCATGGCAGTCTGTCTCGGCTGGATTATTTCCTGATGCCCGCAGCCCAATCATCGGCGGTTCGTGAGATTTTACACTTGCCGAGGGGTATTTCTGATCACTCGCCGCTCTGGCTCCGTTTCGAGGTTGGGGTAGAGGCGGCGGGCCGAGTGGCTCCCATTAACCCTTGGTATCTTTCCTCCCCTGAGACTCGTACCCTCTTGCTCAAGTCCATGGATGCATATTTCCTGGAAAATGAGGGGTCAGTCTCTTCGGCTGTGTCCCTGTGGGAAGCTTTTAAAACTGTGATTCGTGGACAGGCCCTTTCCTTGATTGTTGAAGCTAAGAGGGCAGGGAGGAAGGAGGTGGTGGACCTTGAGGGGGAGATCTCTGCTTTGGAGGACGAGTTGGAATCTGGTGTCACACCTGACAAACTTCATGCCCTGGGTCTAAAACAGTTTGCATATAAATCTCTGGTCACTGACGCTGCGAAGGTGATGTTTCGTGAGCAGCAGGGCAGATTGTACGATGTGGGTGACAAGGCGGGCAAACTCCTAGCGTGGTTGGACAAGAAAGAAAGAGTTAATCGTGTGGTGCCCGTGATTCAGTCTGCGAGTGGTGAGAATGTGATTGATCCGACCGCCATTGTTGAACGTTTTGCAGAATATTTCCGTGTGGTATATGCTCCCGTGTCTGTGAGGGATGTTGCCGACTCCCGCCTTCTTCTGCGTGATATCACTTTGCCCTGTGTCACCGACTTGGACCGTATTGCTTTGGACTCCCCTTTTACGAATGATGAGATAGCCAATGCAGTTCGATCGCTCCGTTCGGGCAAAGCACTGGGCCCGAACGGTTTGCCTATTGAGTTGTACAAATTATGCCCCGATAAGGTGGCGCCGTATCTCCGCGCCATGTTTCTAGAATCTCGTGAGCGGAACAGGCTTCCCTATGATCAGCGTCTGGCGACGATTGTCGTCATTCCCAAAGAGGGTAAACCGCGTGACCTCTGTTCCTCGTATAGGCCCATATCCCTATTAAATGTTGAACCTAAGGTGTTGGCTAAACTTTTGGCGACCCGTCTCCTTTCGGTTCTTGGGGAGTTGGTCCATCCGGATCAGTCTGGCTTTATCCCGCACCGCAACACTGCTCTGAATTTACGTCGCCTCCACGGCGCACTGGCGAGGGCGGGGCTTTTGACTGAACCGGCCATTTTGGCGTCCCTGGATGCCTCCATGGCCTTTGATACTGTGGAGTGGCCCTATTTATGGGCGACACTTGAGAAATTTGGATTCGGGTGCGAGTTTATTAGTTGGGTTAGACTGTTGTACGCGGAACCTCTGGCACAAGTTGTAGTGAACGGTAGAGTGTCGACCCCCTTCTCCTTGGGCAGGGGTACCCGTCAGGGTTGCCCCTTGTCCCCTCTGTTGTTCGCGCTCGCTCTTGAACCGTTGGCGGCCTGGCTCCGTTGGGAACCGTCCCTTAAAGGTATTCGATGGGCCCCGGACTTCGAAGACCGCGTCTCGCTTTATGCGGACGACATCCTCTTGTATCTTACTTCCCCTCGCAAGTCTTTATCTGTTTTATTTGACATTCTTGCGTCCTTTGGTGCTAACTCAGGCCTCGTCATCAACTGGTCTAAATCCTGTGTATACGTTTTATCTGGTATCTTGCCTCCGTTGCCGAGTAGACTTCCTCTTCAGGTGGTCCGGGATGGTTTCAAATACTTGGGGGTTTTCGTTACCCTGGATCCGTCCCTTCGTTTTGATCGTAATCTCCTTCCCCCGTTGCTTAGGCTCCGTTTGGACGTTGCCCGCTGGCGCAAGCTTCCCTTGTCTCCACTGGGTCGGGCGGCCCTGTTTAAGATGATGTCACTACCGCGATTTCTCTACGCTCTCCAGAATTATTATGATCCTGTCCCCAAGACCTATTTTCGGGAGATTGAGAGCCTTCAGAGGCAACTTATTTGGGATGGACGACCGCGCATTGCTCTCGCGAAACTTTCTATCCCGTGGTACGATGGGGGCATGGCGCTCCCCGATATCAAGAGATACTACTGGGCTTCCCATCTGTCCGCTATTAATCACGCTATGTTCTCTCCGGGTCGTAATCCGGCGTTTGAGATGGATAAACTTCAGCTTCCGGGAGGTGACTTTAATAGAGTACTCTATTCTCGCTCCGCTGGGCGCCATCTTGTGGGACCTACTTTGATTGCTTTGACAGTGTGGCGTGCTGCGAATGTGAGCCTCGGCTGGGAGGATCGCTTGACGTTGGCGACGCCTCTTTATGCTTCGGAACGTCTGGGCGGTCTTTGGTCTTCCAAGGGTTTTGACCGTTGGGACTTGATTGGGATCTCTAAAGTGGGGGATGTATATTCTAAGGGTTCTGTGCGCCCGTTTCAGGCCCTCCAGGCTGACTATGGCCTGAGTAGTCGGGAATTCTTTCGTTATTTACAGATCAGGCACGCTTTGGTTTCGGTGTTTGCTCCTGGTGAGATTCCGCCTGACTCTTCCCCTCTTGAAGACCGTATCCTTGACGGACATCTTCCTGATAGCACTATCTCCCTGATCTATAAAAAGTTGATCAACAATCGGACTGACTTATTGGCCCGACTTCGGGAACAGTGGATGGGAGATGGGTTGGAACTTGATGATGAGGATTGGCAATCGGCCCTCTCCTCTCCGAAGGAGGTGGCTATACCGGCTCGACTCCGTCTGGTCCAATTGAAGATCCTTCATCGGGTGTACGTGACGGGACCGCGACTGATGGTGATGGGCTTTTCCTCTGATGGACTGTGTAAGCGTGGATGTGGTTTGCGTGCTACTTTCCTGCATATTCTTTGGGAGTGCCCGATGGTGGCTGCTTATTGGGTGGCCGTGCTTGATCTGATGACTGTGGTGACGGGGATATCCTTGCGACCGGAACCTCGTCGCTGTCTTTTGAATGTTTGGGAGCCCACGGACTATTCGGTGGCACAGACTAGATGGGCCACCCTGGGCTATATGATTGCGAAGCGAGATATTGCGCAACTCTGGGGGGCCTCCAGGCCCCCTGCCCTCGCGCAATGGGAGGATAATATGGACTGGTCCATGTTCCGTGAGAAAACTGTTTATGTGGCCAGGGGTAGACCCAGGGCATGGGTGAAGGTGTGGGGTCAATGGAACGAATACCGTGGCGACATTTGTACTCCTCCCCTTGTGGACACTATCGAGATTACCCTATCTCCCTAGGCTAGCGTTCCCGGAATCTTCATATAGGGACTGAGCTGGTGTCACCGGCTCTTCCCCCCCTTTTTCTTCCTGATATCTGCCCCCCTCCCCCCCCCCCCCCGCTCCATACTCCTTAGTGCTTAGGATAGTTTTACTGCACCTTCGCTGCTGTCCCCCCCTTGCGTCCCTTGGGCTGACCTTCAGTGATACACTCTCGCCTTTTTGTATGTTTGTTCTTTAATATATATAAAACCTGTTTTGGTCCTGTATTTAATGTGGAGTATTGCATTGTTGATTGACGGTTACCTCTGCGGGCCTATGTGATATGTGTCTACTCCTTTTTAGCGGCTGGCCCGTGTGGTTGTAGGCCCATCCTTGTATGTTTCTGCTTGCTCAAATAAAGGTTTTTAAAAAAAAAAAAAAAAAAAAAAAAAAAAGAAGCAAAACAGTGGTAATGATACTTATCAGAAGGGGGAACAGTAAAAATATTGTAACATGATTACATCATAAAGCTCATTTCATATTAGTATTTCCCACCCCACCCTATTTTCAGTAAACTAAGCTAAACTCAGCGCCACAAGTGGCCTATATTGAGTTTCAGAGATAGTTAACATTCAATTACCTCTTCTGAACAACAGAACCAATGTTCAACAAAGTATTGGTATCCTCTATTCTTGTCTGTGCTGGCATGCAGACTGGAATGCCAGCCTAGAGAAGGTTAGATGCACCTTCCTGTAGCTTTCAGTGAAGGAAGATGATTACAGCTTTGAATGGCCTTGCCATCTTGAGTCTGTGGCATGAATTTGGATAATATCGCATTACTCTTTTCCTAGTTTTATAAATTGTATCTGAATATTTTTGAACATTTTCAGAATAAACAATTAGTAGAACGGCCCCCTCACTTTTTCACTTAATTACATTCTGTGAAACCGTGTCTATTTAAAAAGCACTTCATGAGAAGTGAAGTTTCTGTGAGCCTTATCAAACTGCCAGGCGATACAGAGAGGGAGATTGAACCGGCATGGTGTTGGCACAGACGCTGCGCCCCCATACAGCAAAGCCTATGTTACTGAACTGCGCTCGACCACAAATCAGACACTTACCTCTACCTCAGAGATTCGTGATGAATTTTTGGATTACTTTACAACTATATACACTACTAAAGTAGGGCATGATTCCGCGGCACAGGAAGATTATCTGTCCAAGATTGCGTTGGTCTATCTGGAAAAAAATATGCAAGACTTCCAGGCAGAACCAATTTCCAAGGCCGATGTCCTCTGAGCCATAGATGCCCTGCGCGGCTCCTCTGCCGCCGGGCTAGACAGCTTTACTGGGGAAATTTACAAGGCATACAAGGACCTTCGGGCACCGCAGTTGATCGAAGTCTACGCGGAGGCCCTCGAAAAACATATACTGCCCACCTGTCTTGGGGAAGCGGTCGTTATACTCCTCCCCAAACCTGGTAAGGACCCATCCTAATGTGGGTCCTACAGACCACTGTCCCTCTTGAACTTAGATTACAAAATCTTAGCCAAAATCATTGCCAACTGCCTCTCCCAGTTGATGGAATTTATCATCTCCCCGGCCCAATCCGGCTTCGTCCCCTGCCGATCTACCTCTCTGAATCTTAGGACACTATTTTCGGTCCTTCACAGAATTAACCCTGCAGTTCCAGCCGCCACAGTTCTATTAGACACAGAGAAGGCCTTTGATTCTCTAGACTGGCCCTTTTTCATTTCCGTCATGCGACGCATGGGCATGCCCATCGGATTCATATCCACCACAGCATTGCTATATAACGCCCCACAGCGAGACTTCCCCTGAATGGCACTCTATCCCGTCCCTTTTCATTATCTCGCGGTACACAGCAGAGCTGCCCCCTATCCCGCTTATTGTTCATCCTGGCTATGGATCCCCTAATTCGCCATTTCCAGGAGAGGCATCTGCTGAGAGGCCTACAGTTCAATACAGGCCCCCATATGGTATCGCTCTACGCTGATGACACTATCCTCTATGTTGGGATTCCCCAGGTAAACTTAGAGCCACTCATTAGAGATATTCTCCGCTTTGGTTGCTTCTCTGGTTTGGGCATTAACTGGCGCAAGTCCGTGATCTTCCCATTGACCTCCAGCACGACCCAATGGGACTGCAAATTCCCTCTTGAATGGTGTACTGACTCCGTTAAGTATCTGTGCATCCATGTTCACCTTGACACCACCCAGATTCTTCGCCTCAATTACGGGCAAGCAATTGGAGCCCTTCAACCTCAAGTGGAGAGATGGCTGAGATTGCCTTTGTCCATTGCCGGTGGAGTAGAGATTCTTAAGATGGTTGTGCTTCCCAAATTTTTGTATCTATTCAATAATATCCCCGTACCCCTCTTGAACAGTTTTTTTTCGATGTTACACACACATCTTATCAGAGTGGTTTGGGGGGGCCAACAGGCTCGTGTTTGTTTGGCAGGTATTCACCCTCCCTTACGACAGAGGCGGGTATGGCGTGCCGGATTTACATTTATATTATCTGGTGGCCCAATGCTGCTGTGCCTTTGCATGGTTTCATCCCAATGCCAGCATGCCATTTCTCCATCCGGAGGCAGACTTTGTCCTCCCTGAGCAGCTTTGCACTGTGTTACCCAAGGGCATAGCCAGAGTTCCGAGGGATATACAGACAGTGTCCACTACCAGCTGGGCCTGGTTAAGCTGAAACAGATTAGTGGTGCCACTACATTATACTCCTCTGCCCTGCCTCTCCCCAACGCCTGCTGCTACTGATTAAGGGTGAAAGGCTGGTGCAGCGCACTCTAACCAAATTTGATATTAACAAACTGGGAGATTTATACCCTGGTGGTCACATCTTCTCGGTGTCTGAGGATGCCTGTTTCCACGGCGTCACCTTTATGGACAGCTTAATACTGGGTCGGATCCACTCGGCTCTGTGTGCCACACTGCCCGGTTTCCCCATAGAACCTGACTCTTTCCCACCTCTCTCGCTAATCATTGAGAGCGTTACTGGGGCTCATTTAATATCCAAACAATACAAAACATGCGCTGGGATGCGACCAGTAAATGACGACAGGGTCTGTAAAGACTGGGAGGTTGACTTAGGCCGCCCCATCACATACGAACAGTGGGTTAAGTGTTGCACAGTCACAAAGGAAGTCTCTCTCAACAGTAGGCACAAACTACTCCATTTAAGTTCTTACATAGGAACACATAACACCTGCCAAAGCACACAGACTGGATCCCTCCAGACCCCACAATTGCCATAAATGTGCTGCCCCACATGCAGATTTTGCACACCTCACATGGACCTGTCCAAAACTCTAGACCTACTGGGAGAAGGTACACAACACAACACACTAGACACCATGATTAAGCTATCCCTTGTCCCAATACTGGAATTGGCATTACTGGGTTACACAGTCAACTTCCCCAGAAGTGTTAGAAGGTTTGCATCCCTATTTTTGCTGTTGGCCAAAAGAGAAATAGCGATACACTGGGGCCGCAGATCAGCTCCCACTTTACAAGGCTGGCTACTTAGCCTAGCTCACTGCAACATTAGCAGTGAAGTATACACAGGCATAATGCCTAGCTCCTCCCACCCTAAAGACATTGGGGCCCAAACAGGTCTTGCTACTAGCTATGTATTCCTCCTAGCACCTTCTTTATGTACACAAATCTGAGATGATGTGATTTTCTTTGTCTGGGGATTGCAGATATTCCAGGCGATCTGCTGTTGACCTACTACTGCTACATGGTGTGGGCAGAGGAAGGCCTATGGGACTGTGTTTAGGTGGTTTGCTGAGCCCTTTATACTGCAAGTCACACGACGTGTCTAATGTATAATATTAACCTGCAAGATTTTCCATTGTTATTTTAATTGTACTGATGCTGACAGTGAACTTCTATCCTGAAATGTTTTGACATGTACCAAAATGGTAAATAAAATGTATTAAAAAAAAAAAAGTTTCTCTGAGCCTTGTTCATTATTTTAAAACAATCCCTGGAAAATAATATTCAATCCACAAGAAAAAAAAGGAATACATTCAAGCTCACATAATCACCACATTGAAATGAGTAACAATATGAATAAATGTGATTTATATTTGACGCTTATTTGACACTTATACCTAAATGATAAGTGATTCTGCTTCTAACATATATTATGTGAGTGGCTGTGTGACTGTATGTAACCTTGTGTGCATGGGTGTGTGAGTAGCTTTGTGGGTGTATGAGTGGCTGTGTGAGTAGTTGTGTGTGTGTGTGAGTGGCTGTGTGGGTATGTGAGCGGCTGTGTGGGTGTGTGAGCGGCTGTGTGGGTCTGTGAGCAGCTGTGTGGGTCTGTGAGCAGCTGTGTGGGTCTGTGAGCAGCTGTGTGGGTCTGTGAGCAGCTGTGTGGGTGTGTGAGCAGCTGTGTGGGTTTGTGAGCAGCTGTGTGGGTGAATGAGCAGCTGTGTGGGTGAGTGAGATGCTGGGTGAGTGGCTGTATTGGTGAGCAAGTGGTTGTGTCAGTGGCTTTATGAGTGAATGGTAGTGAGAGTGGCTCTTTGTATGGGTACGTGGGTGTGCAGTGACTGTATGAGTGAGTAAGTGGGTGTCTGGCTATATGAGTGGGTGACTGGGTGTGTGATGGGCTGTATTGGAGAGTGAGTGCGTGATTGGCTGTATGGGTGAGTGAGCAGATGTGTGAATGGATATGTACGTGGGTGGGTATGTGAGTGGGTGTGTGTGTATTTCTATGGGTAAGTGAAAGGCTGTATAGATGAGTGAGTAGGTGTGTGAGTGACTATATAGGTATATAGGTGGGTGTGTGAGCAGCTGTATAGGTACATAAGAGGATGTGTGAGCAGCTGTATAGGTGAATGTGTGGCTCTATAGGTGAGTGACAGGTTGTCTGAGTGGTGGTAGGATGAGTGACTGGTTACATGAGTGGCTTTATGGGTGAATGACATGTGTGAGTGGCTGTATGGGTGAGTGACAGGTTGTGTGAGTGGCTATATGGGTGAGTGAATAGTTGTGTGAGTGGCTGTATGGGTGAGTGGGTATGTGAGTGCCTCTATGGAGAAGTGAGTACTGGTATGGTCTGTGAATGGGTATGTGCGTGGTTGTATAGGTATGTGAGTGGGCATATGAGGCTGTGAGTGGTTCTGTGTAAGATGTCATCAGTGATGAGTATTGTAATATATGAGGTCATAAGCAGTGCAGTGCGGGCCGTAAGTTATAGTTAGCTCAGGTAACTATAACTGCTGAATTTCACTGGTGTTGTATGAGGGAAATCCGAGCCTAACCAAAACATCCCTGTAACCTTTGTTCTTTTCACTGAATTTCTAAGGTTTCTTTTAATTCTATTTCCCAACTATAACATCCCTATAACGTTAGCTTTTTTTTAGCGAATTTCTAGGGTTTTTCAAAATCTATTTCCTAACCAAAACGTCTGTGTAACCTTTGTTTTTTTAAGCAAATTTCTATGTTTTTTTTTTAACTGGTATTCACATTTGCAGAGTGGTGGAGAAATGGTGGGCCTCCACCCAGCTCTCAGGAATCCTGCTGTAAGGGACTTCCTGGAGGTAAAAGGAGGGCTTCTTGGTCCCTCAGCATCCAAAAGGACTTCATACCCCAACCAATATTGCACCAGGAGGCATGTTTGAAAGGGGCATGGCCTCAGAAGTCCTCACACCAATCATACTCTGTGGAACTACTCTCAGCAATCAGGCTGTGTGGGACTTACTGGAGGTAACAGGAGGGCTTGTTGGCCCCCAAGGACACTCTGGACCTAATGGTACTTCATACTCCAACCAGTATTGCACCAGAAGGCACGTTTAACCACTTCGACGCTAATGACAAAGCCAGCTCGTCATGGGTTTTACCTGCCCTGCGCTCATGACGAGCTGGCTTTGTCACAAACAAGCCATTTATACTTCTTCAGCGCACAGCAGGTAAACGCGGTAGCGCTGAAGCAGTTAAAGAGTGCAGGAAAAAGGAGACGGGGCTTCCGGCGACTTGCCTGATGGCCTTTTTAAAAAAAAAAGTTGATTTACTCTGGAAGGGGGTCTGCATTTCTTGAATGGGGAGGGGGGCTATACCAGGTGCAGCCTAGCAGTAATATTTTGGCCCCCCTCACCTCCCTGGTCCGATATTGGCCCCCCTCATCTCCCGGGGCCGATATTGGCCCCCCTCATCTCCCTGGGTCGATAGTGGCCCACTTCCCTCCCTGGGACGATTTTGGCCCCCAGGTCCTGGCCAGTAAAAGAGGGTGCCTCCGGGGCACAAACTCTCCAATGAAACTGCAGGGGAAGGCTGAAGGACCAGGCAGTCCCTGCTAGCTCCCCACCTCATGCAGTAGCAGGCATTGCTTTGACAAACATGCAGCTCTCTCTCTGTCAAAGCAATTGTGCTCTGCTTTGAGCAAGTGAGAGAAAAATGCTCTCCCTTGCTCAAAGCAGAGCACTGTTTGCTATGGTTTGGCAGGAGTGGTAAAGCTCCCACCAAGCCATAGCAAACAGCTATGTCCTGGGGGTGACACCCTGGTACTTTGCAGGAGCCGGCCACGAGGGGGTGGTGGTCCCCAGGGCCATTAAGGCTCCGGGAGTTGCGCTGGCTCCCTGTTCTTCAATTTCACATTTTACAAAATGCTTTGTTTGCCCTGTAGGGTCCCTGTGTTGGGATTCCCCCAAGAGACCTACGGGTCAGGGTATTTTTACCATGTTCCCTTTTTTAAGAATATTATTTGTGGGACTCTGCTTCAAGCCGATTCTCAAGATGGCTGCCAACACTTCCTGGCAGCCAATCAAATTTCAGTATTATTTTGAGTTCTCAGATATCTATTTTTTTAACTTAAATGTCTCTGAATCTACTGAGCGTATTAACACCAAATCATAATTTCTAGACAAACAACTAGCTTTCTGACAAATTTGGTATAATTCCGCTTAGTGGTTTGGGCTGTAGTGTTTAAAAAAAGTTAAAACCCCTTATACATAACATGGAGAAAACAAGTTTTGGCCCCCATCCTTTTTTCTCAGCCCCCGCTTCACAGGTCACCCCGAAACCTTCGACACAGCAGCTGAACCGAAAAGGAGACTTAAAAAAATGACATTAAGATTCGTCAAGCGGCGCCAAAGTTGTTGGCAAAACAAAAAGCGCTTTTCCTGTGGAAACTTGGTCATAACTGTACTACCTACTGGCCATCACCAGTAGGTAATATGAGGATATAGATATAGATAAATATATATAATATATATATATATATATATATATATATATATATGTTTTGTAACATCATTTGGTTAGATGAAGTGAGCAAGGCGGAGGCTTCCGCCGAAACGCGTCTTTATGCAGCTTTGGAAATAAACTTTAAACTTTAGTTGAACTCATGGAGTCGGTGCCATCCTTGATCGAGAGGAATTGTGCTTGGTAACCAATATATATATATATATATGCATATATATATATATATATGCATAGATATAGATATATGCATAGATATAGATATTGACAAAGGCTAAGACCGAAACGCGTATGTAGTAGATTCTTGCTGCAGCCCACATCTCTTTGAAGAATAAAATTGTGTACTGTGTTGAGTGCCGAAGTTCCTTTTTATTGCGGGACAAGTATATCACATACTCACACACATAGTCACACATGCAAACAAAGTATCAAACATCCATTTACTTGGATATACAGTTATACACACACCACCATACTTACTTCTACAGAAACCTACACATACTTACTCTCTTAAACAATTACTTAAAGAAACCCATACTCATTTATGCAGGAACTCTTCCAATCTCTCATACTCACATATACTCACTTAAATACACCAATACTCACATATACTATTTTAAAACATATATACTTACTCATAAAGGCACTATTGAGACAGTCATTCACTCACTAACACACCCATACACACACTCATCCACCCATGTAGTCCTGTAAACATGCTGTCTTCAACACATACAGACAGTGAGTCACTCATTCATGCATCTATGCACTAAGTAATACCCCCTACCGAACCATACAGACACTCAGACTGATACTCAAAAAAACAACTAATGACCCATATAGACACTCATGTAGTTATTCACCAAACCATGCAGCCACTTATACACAAAGTGGGAGGCTGATACAGATATTTACATATTTAAACATCACTCACTAACCCATGTAGTCACTAAGGTACACTTAATCAGTCAGTTATACAATCAATTTTACAAAACAAAATCATCCATTTATTCTTCCATCGACCTTGAGATATACATATATAAAACATATTTAATTTTCAGAAAAACACACATTTACTGGATGATGTCATAAGTGATGTCATGAGTGATGTCACTGACCATTTCATGAGTGATGTAATATGTGACGTCATCAGCAGTGCATTGCGATCGCACGAGTTATAGTTAGCTGAGCTAACTATAACGGGGGAATTTCTATGGTTTCGTACGAGTGAAATTTCCAACTAACTATAACACCCCATAAACCTATGTTTTTTTCAGTGAATTTCTAAGGTTGTATACATGCTAATTTCTAACTATAACATGCCTGAAACCTATGGTTCTTTCAGTTAATTATTTAGGGTTTTTTAAATGCTAGTTTCTAACTATGCCTACAGAGGTAGGACATGTGAAGAAAGAAGAAAAAACGCACAGAAAGAAGCAAAAGAAATGCAGAAAAAAGCAACAGAAGTCCTCAAAGACGAAGAAAAGTGCAGGAAGAAGCAAGACGTGCAGAATGAACAAACAGTGGAGCAGAAAGAGAGCTTGTTGCAAAATCATCCTGTGCCCTCAACTTTTTCAGACGGGTACTGGTGGCAACTGACTCTGACTAACCAGGCCTAGAACCAGTACTATGCTAAAAGACACTTAGAATACAGTGAAACCACCTACATACACTAGGGAACACTTTGCGTTGGGGGACCCCTGTGATTAGCATGACCTCCTCCGTAAGGCTCTAGTGCATAATAGGGCAGGGGGATTAAAACTACCTCTAAGTCAGAGGTGCAGAAAGGCCCGCCCCCTCCCTTCACCACTGTGCAAAAGCGCCCCGTGGTGTGTTTTAAGTTGGGAGATTAAGTCCCCTTGAATCCTGAGGGTCCCTAGGGTCCAACTAGCCCACTAGGTATCTCCAGTAAGGGCCACAGAGCTGCATTGAAGAGAGGTATAAAAAGGTGTGCAGCCTGGATCACCTCTTTGCAACGCAGGCCTCAGGTGCTTTATGGAGGTACCTGATGGGCTACTTGGCCCCCTGGGGCCCTAAGGATTGAAGGGGAATTAATTCCCCAACCTAAAACGCACCACAGGGTGTGTTTGCACACATGTCACCTTAGGCCCCACTCCGCCCTTTACCACTGTGCAAACGCGCTCTGTGGCGCATTTTAAGTTGGGGGAATAAGTCCCCTTGAATCCTGAGGGTCCCTGGGGTCCAAATAGCCCACCAGGTATCTCCAGTAAGGGCCACAGAGCTGCATTGAAGAGAGGTATAAAAAGGTGTGCAGCCTGGATCACCTATTTGCAACGCAGGCCTCAGGTGCTTTTTGGAGGTACCTGATGGGCTACTTAGCCCCCAGGGGCCCTCAGCATTGAAGGGGAATTAATTCCCCAACTTAAAATGTCCCGGGCAGGGTGCGGGGGATTGGGGCCCGACACACTTTTGTTTTCACTGCCCCTGGGACCTGGCCCACCCACGGGCTAAATATTAAGGAAGCGCAGGAGCCCGCGCTTTGTGTTTTTTATTTTCCCGGCAGGATCCGCGAATCGTCCATGTATTTTGACGATGTGTTTTTTTAAATGCTTTTTTGGGCCCTGGGGGTCCTTATGGGACACCCTGTGCAGGCCTAGGGGGTCAGGGTGTTTCTACCCTGCCCCCTTTTCTTGTTTTGCTAATTTCTTTTTCTCTTTTCTTTTGCCTCGGTTCTACCGAGGCACAAGATGGCTGCCAACACTTCCTGGTTTGGAGTGTTGACAGCCAATTAGCATACAGCTCGTGCTCGGCAGGGTGCACGGATCCACCACACCTCTATATATATCGATATCTTTTTTATTTATTTTCTCAGCAACTACCGATTGGATTTAAGAAAAAGAGGTCTTTCTGAGGCAAGGGCTACCTTTACGCCAAATTTGGTGTAATTCCTTTCAGCAGTTCGAGCTGTAGCTGTGTGTAAACTTTGCTATGGTTAAATGCATTTTTTTACCTCTTTTTTTTTTATTTCTCAGGAACTACTGAACGGATATACACCATTTAACAAAAAGAGTTCTTTCTGAACCAAGGGCTACCTTTTTGCCAAATTTGGTGTAATTCCGTTTAGCAGTTCGGGCTGTAGCCATGTCTAAAGTTTCCTATGGGAATTAACATGGAGAAAACACATTTTGGGACCCCTTTTTTCTAGGCCCTTCTTCCTGAATCACCCCGAACCTTTCAAGATAGGAGCTGACCGGAGCAGGCCATAAGTTTCGAAAAGTTCACGAAGATTCGTCAACTGGCGCCAAAGTTATTGGGAAAACAAAAAAATGAGTTTCCAATGGAAACTATGTCCTTACTATAACTACCTACTGGCGATATATATAATAAAGTTATATTATTAGGACTTAGTTTCCATAGTCAAAGCATTTTTTGTTTTGCTAATAACTTTGGCGCCATTTGACAAATCTTCACAACTAGTACGGCAATCCCATCAGCTGCTGTCTGGAAAGTTTTGGGTGGAATCGTCAAGTGGGGGCTGAAAAAAAAAGGCGTCCCAAGATGCATTTTCCCCATGCAATTTCCCATAGGGATTCTAGACATGACTGTTGCCCGAACCGCTGAATGGAATTACACTAAATTTGGCAAAATGCTAGATCTTGGTCCAGAAAGATCTCTTTGTGTAATTTGGTGTAAGTCTGTTAAGTAGATTTTGAGTTATTAAAGAAAAAAGATTTTCAGCTTGAGTTTGGCTGTTTTAAACTCGTTTGGCATTGCCCACCTCTTAATCTCATTTTTATTTTATTAATGTATTCTTTTACAGCATCAGGGCAACAGCTCCAACCAAAATGCTCTTGGTAATTCTGCTCTGAATGTCTTAATTATTTTAGCATGTTTTATCTATTAATTGTATGATTCTTTCAGGTGCTTTTTTATCTGCTAATCCGAAGTAAAGGTCTTTGAGTATAACTGATTTATGTATATCTCGGAATGCGGATCCACCACGGTGAATCCACATGCCATTAGCAATGCAGAACTTGCCTGGCATCACTCTAAGCAGCCAGTGGTGGCAGCCATCTTTGGACTCAGGGCTCGCCGGAGTCCCAAGAAAAATAAAAAAGCAATACAAGGGGGCAGGATAGGAATTCCCTAACACCCTAGTCCCACAGGGACCCCGCCGGATCTGCAGATCCCCGGCAATTTTCTTTTTTAAAAACAGGGGCACAGGTTATAGTTATGTTAGGGCACAAGTTATAGTCACTTGGGATAACTTTAACTGGTGAATTTAAATAGTTTTGTGTGTGTAAACTCTGAACATAACTATAAGGCCTCCTTACCCGTTGTTTTTTCAGTGAATATATATATATTCCAAATAGGAAGAGAATCATAGAACAAAGAAACTCCATGCGCCCCCTGATCACCAGGCTAAAAGACGTGTTCCGACCACCACCATGGTCTTGGTCACATGACCACCTCTCGGGTCACACCCTGTTTTTAAGAGTACCCAACACGTATGTGGACACAACGTGTCAATTAATAGACATAAAAGAAATTTATAGACAGAAAATAAAATACCATCATCATGTATGCTGAATAGCATGTACATTTCAGGGATATTAAGTTTGTCTTAAATAATGGCCCATTATTAACGCATAATGGTCACATTAATGCTTGCCCTGTGTGAGAGAATTCAAATTGCCTGCCCAGTGTTTGTGGGGACTGGTAGAGGCAGGTGACTGTCCGGTGATGCACAGGCACCGCCGCAGTTCTGGTATAGTACCAACATTTAGGGTAAACTATTAATTTACTGTTACCATATGCAGATGCCTGGCATCGCAGTCTGTTCTAATTGTGTGTTTCAATGTAGCCCAGTGACTTGATCTCAATTGGTCAGTGTGAGGTTGACTACAGTGACTAGGAGTGGTGTGGAATGCCGAAGACGTTCGTCCACTCATGTGCGCATAGTAGTAACGGAGGTGAGTCAGTCCATTAGTCAAACACAGCCCAGTGTACCTGTAAAAACAATTTGAAATATAACAATTAATTTTTGCAAAGTCATCAGTATTCCAATTGCACAGTCATAAATACAATTCTGGATGTATATCACCTGGGCACCATGCTCTATGTGTGTATGTACATCCTATAACAGACACATTGATGGATACATTTCAACAAATAATATACATATGAGGGAATAAAAAAGAGGCCAAGGAGGAAAATGGGGTGAGGCCTAAGGACTCAGATCTACACTGCCAGTATGTAAGTCTGAACTATTGTATAGTTGGGTGTGTATCTCCTCATCCAAGTTGAGTCCACCAGGGACTTTAACACCAGGCTCTAGGATAAAGCGTGATTCTAGACTGCGCAGGGCCGCCTGTTGATTGCCCCCTTCTGGGGTTCTGGCTCACTGAGTCCAGGCCAAGGTATTTGGCTTGAGTCCAGTCTCCCTCATGCTTGTTGGTGAAGTGTCTGGCTGTGTTGTATCTGTGGTCTTTGTTGGTAATGGCCTTCAAGTGTTCTAAGACCCGTTTTTAACTGGAAATGTTGTGCGGACAATGTATCACAAGCCGCATGGGCATTCAATGGTGTACACCACAAAATCAGTGCTACAAGTAATCAGTCTAGGGATCTTCCATTTTGTTCTCACTCTGTCTAAGGTGACTTCTGCCACATTGTTGCTATGTCTGCATGCTTTGCAATTGCCGCACCTTCAGAAACCTTTGGTTTGTTTAAGCCAATTGGTCTCTTTGTTCTGGAGGTGGCTATGTACGAGAAGGTCCTTAAGGGATGTACTCCTCCTGTATGTCATGGAAGGATTGGGTCCTACTTTACTCCTCAGGATAGGATCCTGCCTCAGAATCCCCCAACTGGTTTTTAATAACTTTCGTACCTGCTCTGCATGGCTGCTATATTTTGTAATGAACCGGATTGGTTCTGATATACTCTTTGGGTATTCTTTTGGAGATTTGTTTCAATAGAATCTCACTCATAGATAGTTTCTCCACCCAGGCTTCTGCTTGTTTCAGTGCTTTGGGTGAGTGGCCTCTTTCTCTGCACCTCACTATCATATCTCGTTTGGTTTGTTTGTACGTAGTTGCAGTGCTGCAGTTGCGTCTGGCCCATATAAACTTACTGTAGGGTATGCCCCATCTGAAACTAGGTGGATGCCAGCTGGAGGCATGCAGTATCGAATTACCTGCAGTTTTTTTATAAGCAGATTAGGACAAATGGGGCCTTCTCAACACTGAGCTTGTGGTCGAGGAAATCAATTGATTCTTTGCAGTAATGTCTGGTAAGTCTAAAGTTAACTGAATTCTCATTCGAAGTATCAATGAATTTGTTACGGTCAATTTCCTTCCCCTCCTAGACAAAGAACACATCATCAATATACCGTAGCCATTTTTTTTACAATGTAGACCCACTGTTCAGCTTTTTTGTTCTAGAGCACCTGCTTCTCCCACCAGCCCACCATGAGATTGGCGTAGCTCGGGGCAAAGCAGGTGCCCATGGAAGTCCTTTGCAGCTGTATAAAAAGATTTTTCTCAAAGATGAATACATTTTCATTAAGACAAATCTTGATAATTTCTAATAGCATGTGTGTGTGTTCCAGGTGTTGTATGTCACGTGTTTTGAGGAAGGATTTGCATGCTTTGAATCTATCTGAGTGTCTGATGCTAGTGTATAAAGCCTCAACATCTAGACTCACTAGCCAGTGGTTCTCTCTCATGACCACTTCACGTATTTTCTCTAGGAAATCAGTTCTGTGTCTCAGGTATGATTTAAGGTTTTTTACAAAGGGGAAGAGAACATAGTTGACAAAGGTCGAAGTGTTCTCCAGAAGGCTGTTTTTGGAGGAAACTATGGGTCTACCCGGTGGTTCCTGGGCATTTGTATGGACCTTGGGTAAGAGATAGAAAGTCGGTGAGAGCCTAATTCCTGAGAAATTGCTTCTCATCCCATGTCAGTAGTTCCCTCTCATGCCAATCCTGTATTCTACTCAAATATCTATGCTGTAAGTCAACAAGGTACTTCTTGTCCATGCTGCAGTAGCACCTAGTGTCATTCAGTTGCCGATAAGCCTCTTTGGTGTAAATGGCCCTCGTTAACAGTACTACATTGCCCCCTTTGTCAGAAGGTTTGATAATGAGGTCATGGTCACTCTATAAGTTCTTGACAGACTCCCACTGTGTTTTAGTCATGTTCTTATGGTGTGATGTCTCTAGGTTTCTGAAGGTCTTGTGCTACCAGATCACTAAAGAGGTCTAAGTTTTCTTTTGCAGTTGTAGGCACATACCTCGATCTGGCCCTAAAAGTCAGTGGAAGTGGCTTCTCCTGTTTGTATGACAAATAGTGGTGTAATATCATCAACATCTGTGGGATCAAAAGGATCTACTTGGCTTGTCTCATTGGGCTCTTTTTCCTAACCTAGATCCCTCATTATATGTAACACGGGAATGTCCTCAATAGCCAATCTAGTCTCTTAATTGGCTGGGGCTTGTCTCCCAATGGTGGTGCCTGTGGTGTTGTTTAAAGTGTTCATTTGACATAATTTTAGTTTGCGTTCCAATTTGTACAAGTTGACCCGTGTCTGAGCATAGTCAAATTCCACTTTGGGACACAAAGACAAGCCTAATTTAAGTACATTCTCCTCCTCATTCAATAAAACCCTATTGGTCAAGTTCATTACCATAAGTTGCATGACACAGTCCTCGATTATGGTTTCTTGCTTGTCTGGCTCGTGTTCCCATGCCAACGGTTCTTGTGATTCCTTCGTCTGTCCCTCGTTTTCTGTTTTACCGTCGGTAGGAGGGCGGAACTTTGGGGGGACAAGTGGTGGCCCGTTGAACTGGGGCCGGTCCCCCGCCCGGTCACTGAACTAAAGAATTTGGGAGTATGGATGGACCCGGCTCTCAGCTACGTGGGCCATTCGAAGAAAATCGCGGCCTGCTGTTTTGGTATCTTGCGGTCGCTGCGTCCCATTCTGAAGTTCTTTGACCGTGGTACCAGGCAGCTGATAGTCCAGGCCACTGTGTTATCTCGCCTGGACTATGCAAGCTTTCTCCTGGTAGGGACCAACGTGGCAGAGACTATCCGCCTCCAACGTGTGCAGAACGCCGCGGCGAGAGCCATTGTTGGCTTACCTCGTACGAGCTCCGTCTCAGGCACTCTGAGATCGCTGCACTGGCTGCCCATCAAGTCACGCATCCAGTTTAAAGTGCTTTGTTTGGCGTTTAAGATCTTGAGGGGAGGAGGTCCCCAAATTCTTGAAGATCTTTTGTCTTGGTACGTCCCAACCCGCTCTTTGAGATCGGGGGGCCAAGCTCTTGCCGTGATCCCCCGATACAGGCTGTGTCGGGTTGGTGGCCGGTCCTTCCGGGTCAAGGCAGCCGAGCTTTGGAATTCCCTCCCAGTTGAGTTGCGCCTAATAGACAATCTGTTAGCGTTTCGCAAAGCTCTGAAAACCTTTCTTTTTTAAAAAAACCTCCCCTTTGCTTTTAGTTGTTGTGTTTTTGGTATCTGTTGCACATTTGCCTGCCATGCGCCAGGACGCCCCTTAGCTGGGGCATCTGTGCGCAATACAAATGTGTGTAACATAACATAACATTCTGCGTCCTCTTCCTCTCGTGCTCCCTGTGTCATTTGTAGGAGGCATAGTTCCTCGGAGAAAGAGTGCTGCTCCAGGGTACTTGATGACATGCTGTCTACTGACTCTTGGTCCTAGCTGAGATCCGTTGTTGACCCTTCCTTGTTTGCTTCTAGTGTTCCAAATGCCTTGTCTCTGACCACTTGCGATCTCACCTTGTCGAATTTTCTGGCGAATGTCATTATTCTGCCAGTGGCATGGTCTGTTTTGTCCCTGCAGAACTTTCGTTGTTTCCTGGCTACAACTTCCTTTTCATATGTTTTAATTCTTTCATCCACTAGTTTGAGCACTCTGTCCGTCTCTGTTTGATCTGCTTCTTTATTAAAGTCTTCCATCAGTTCCTGTATGCGTGACATGAGTTCCTTATGTTCCTCCCAGGCATTCATGATGAGGATCTCTAGCATCCTCCTGGAGCACGCAGTTGTGTTGTCAATCCAATCTTTGAGGACATGTGGTTTAGGGATAGAAAGGGTTGGGGTGATAAAGATTCTCAAGCCCCTCGCTATTCTGTTGACTTCTTGGTAGTTTTGGAGGGAGGTTGCCTCCCACCATCGGCTGATTTCCTTGCGCCTCTGGCGTTCTAGTATGTTGCATCATTGTTTGATTTCCATGGATGCTGTTTCTGACCTTTTGCACCCGATGTACTCGCTGGTATATTGATGGTACTTTTACAAGAAATAGCTTTGGCCGAGGCCTCACGCCCCTTGAGAAATTCTTCTATCATAGTTACAAAGTTCCAATGTATTACTGTCAAGAGGGGTTCCACTCCTTCTTTACAGATTGATCACACGTCGATAGCCACCGTGGCTGACGTGAACTCTGGATTTACAGTAGCGGTTGCAGGGTGAATGCAGGGCCATGCGTGGCCGCGGCTGACTCCTCTGCAGTATTTAGGTGATTGGAAAGCAGAACAAGGACTAAACAGCATGTTAGCGGTGTGTAGCCGCCTACCTGTTGCCTTCGCCACTTCCCCCGGTGCCGATAGCGTTCCTCTGTTGATTGCTACGATCCTCTGGAAACCGGTGGGCGTTCCTTATGACAAGGGATCCAGATGCGGCTTGGGCGTAAAGGGAATGCCCTTCCTGACGTGTATATATATATATATATATATATATATATCCATATCCACACGGGTTCTCTCAAAACAGCGCTGGGGTATCAATATCACGGCAGCGCCATCAGAAAACAGCAGACCCAGAAGTTTCCGTGAGTAAATTAGTTTATTCTGCAACACACGGACAGCATAACGTTTCGGCCTCCCAGAGGCCTTGGTCACATATATATATATATCTATCTGAGGACTCTGGGTAGTTACCAAGTTTAGGTGGAGAGCACCTCTTTTATAGAGCAACCTACACCACCAGCTACGCTCTAAATCTGCTTATCTAAAATGGCTTTCGTAATTTTTCAACTCAGTGCAGACGGCCCTTTGCTAATCCTATGCTCGAAGACTTTGCTGTAGAAATAGCTAAATACTTTGGGGCAGATTTACAAGCCCCTTGCTCCACTTTTGCGTCACTTTTAACATGGGAAAAGTGACGCAACAGTGGCACAAGGGACTTGTAAATCTGCCCCTTTGTCCTTTTCTAGCTTGACATGGATTGGACTGTGCTACTACTATGCTCAAGAACTTTGCTAGAAAAACAGACATTTGAGGTGAGCAGTTTCAGAGTGTGGCTGGTGTTGTAGGGTGCTTTATACAGGAGCTGCTTTCCAACTCAACTTGGGAACTACCTAGAGTTCTCAGCTTCCTTTTTTGCATAATTTATGCCGCTTCATGCCTGAAAGGGTAGTGTTTTGATATATATATACATACATACATACATAATGCCAGAAGACACTCTGTAGTTACGGTTAGAATTTCCAGAGATAGGAATTCCTCACATTGTTTGACAAATCTTAACGAAACATTGCAGACAATTGGCGGACAATGCAAAGTTTCACTGTGATTCGTCAAGGGGGTTTCAAAGAATAAAGGTGGTTCCCAAAACACATTTTTCCACAAATGAATTTTACACAGACTTCTTTAGACAGAATTTCATGAAATTTGCCAGGATCCTTTTTGCTATTTCATGAAAATCAATTCAGTAGATTTGTTTGATATTTTGGGTCGTAGTGTACCAAGGTAGTTTGGTGGTACCTGCTGATGACAAGACAGTATATGATTGGCTAATTGCTGCCTTTTCAAAAGTAATAGTCTGCCATTTTGCTTTCACCACACTTTGGCTGTGTTCTGGGTTAAGACCTTAGATAATGATAAGTAGTATGTTTTAGTGTTTTCCCTACCTATTACCACTTTAGGTAATAGGTGGGGACAATTATATAGATTACTCTATATATTTAAAAAAAAAGAATTATGGAGTACCGCAGTACTACCTAGGAAAAAATACACTGTACTAGACTAGGGCTCTGTTACGATGTCGGGCTGACTCACATCTGCCTGATAATGTTACAGAATGGGGAGCCGACCGACCTCAGGACAGCGGTTACGAACACATCATTTAGATGTGACAGCCTACAGTGCAGTCAGAAACATCAATTTTTCAATGGGAGCTTGTGTGGTGGGTGGAAAATGCCAGCAGCATAAGCTCCCATAGAACAAGCATTTACAATGCAATGGTCTTGGCATCATTAAAGGTAGAGCTATTGGCATTGCTCATGACATTTCTTTTTTTTTCTTTAAATCATAAATAAATGGCATTGTCATTTACATTGTCAATACACAGCACTCTGCACTCAACAGCACACACAACTCTGCACTCAACAGCACACACCACTCTGCACCTGCACTCCCTACTCTGCCCTCACTACTCTGCACTCTGCCCTCACTACTCTGCCCTCACTACTCTGCCCTCACTACTCTGCCCTCACTACTCTGCCCTCACTACTCTGCCCTCACTACTCTGCCCTCACTACTCTGCACTTTGCCCTCACTACTCTGCACTCTGCCCTCACTACTCTGCCCTCACTACTCTGCCCTCACTACTCTGCCCTCACTACTCTGCACTCACTACTCTGCCCTCACTACTCTGCACTCTGCACTCTGCCCTCACTACTCTGCCCTCACTACTCTGCCCTCACTACTCTGCCATCACTACTCTGCCCTCACTACTCTGCACTCTGCCCTCACTACTCTGCCCTCACTACTCTGCCCTCACTACTCTGCCCTCACTACTCTGCCCTCACTACTCGGCCCTCACTACTCGGCCCTCACTACTCTGCACTCACTACTCTGCACTCACTACTCTGCACTCACTACTCTGCACTCACTACTCTGCACTCACTACTCTGCACTCTGCCCTCACTACTCTGCCCTCACTACTCTGCCCTCACTACTCTGCCCTCACTACTCTGCCCTCACTACTCTGCACTCTGCCCTCACTACTCTGCACTCTGCCCTCACTACTCTGCACTCACTACTCTGCCCTCACTACTCTGCCCTCACTACTCTGCCCTCACTACTCTGCACTCACTACTCTGCACTCACTACTCTGCACTCACTACTCTGCACTCACTACTCTGCACTCACTACTCTGCCCTCACTACTCTGCCCTCACTACTCTGCCCTCACTACTCTGCACTCACTACTCTGCCCTCACTACTCTGCACTCACTACTCTGCACTCACTACTCTGCCCTCACTACTCTGCCCTCACTACTCTGCCCTCACTACTCTGCCCTCACTACTCTGCACTCACTACTCTGCACTCACTGCTCTGCACTCTGCCCTCACTACTCTGCCCTCACTACTCACTACTCTGCCCTCACTACTCACTACTCTGCCCTCACTACTCTGCCCTCACTACTCTGCCCTCACTACTCTGCCCTCACTACTCTGCCCTCACGACTCTGCACTCACCACTCTGCACTCACCACTCTGCACTCACCACTCTGCACTCACCACTCTGCACTCACCACTCTGCACTCACCACTCTGCACTCACCACTCTGCACTCACTACTCTGCACTCACTACTCTGCACTCTGCACTCACTACTCTGCACTCACTACTCTGCACTCACTACTCTGCACTCACTACTCTGCACTCACTACTCTGCACTCACTACTCTGCACTCACTACACACACGATAACGGCAAGTTACCCGGGCTGTGCCCAGAGGCATTAAAGTCTTTGACAGGTACTGGGCACACTCACTTGCCTGCGCTCGTGGTTACCTTCCACTGCAGGCTGCACACTGCACCACTGTGCCAAGAATGCCCTCACTACTCTGCACTCACTACTCTGCACTCACTACTCTGCCCTCACTACTCTGCCCTCACTACTCTGCCCTCACTACTCTGCACTCACTACTCTGCACTCACTGCTCTGCACTCTGCCCTCACTACTCTGCCCTCACTACTCACTACTCTGCCCTCACTACTCACTACTCTGCCCTCACTACTCTGCCCTCACTACTCTGCCCTCACTACTCTGCACTCACCACTCTGCACTCACCACTCTGCACTCACCACTCTGCACTCACCACTCTGCACTCACCACTCTGCACTCACCACTCTGCACTCACCACTCTGCACTCACCACTCTGCACTCACTACTCTGCACTCTGCACTCACTACTCTGCACTCACTACTCTGCACTCACTACTCTGCACTCACTACTCTGCACTCACTACTCTGCACTCACTACTCTGCACTCACTACACACACGATAACGGCAAGTTACCCGGGCTGTGCCCAGAGGCATTAAAGTCTTTGACAGGTACTGGGCACACTCACTTGCCTGCGCTCGTGGTTACCTTCCACTGCAGGCTGCACACTGCACCACTGTGCCAAGAATGCCCACTGCTACCTTTTACCAGCACCCGCTGCTTATTGGGGGCATTACACTGGCCCTGTACTTATAACTAGTTCGGGGCTAGTAGGCAAAACGCACTTTTCCAAAGCTGCTTCATGTTCATAGTCAAAGGCGACCAAAGCGCTGCGAGGCACAGTGGACTACCCTTACAAACTAATACATTTTAAGAATGTAAAGCTCTTGCACCAAAAGGCGTATGCCTACCAGGTGGCATTCACTACATAAACGCTCATAAATTCACTACTAAATAAATAAAAAAGTATTTAGGTGGACTGTTTAATCCCCTCTGGATAATCCAGTGCCTTGACATGTTTGAATGCAAAAACATTCTCAAACTGAATGGTCTGATTTTGTTACATATAGCAATTAACAACTTTGTTTCTAAAAAACACCTCTTTATTGCAGCAGATCGTAATGCTCGGCACATGAAAGCAATTTGCCCAGGAACGCACTTTCAAATGCATTTTGTTTGAATGAATGCAGTTGTGAAATAAGTAGACTGTTATAATCGATGTCGTGATGCTCAAGCAGTAGTTTATTTTTGATTCTGGCTGCTTCCGAGTTGTCAGTGTAGGCAGTGGCCATAACAATGGTACAATTGGGTGGCGTAGTAATTTAACCAGGTGACCAACTGTGAGAAGTTGCGGCCGCCGCATAAGAAAGATTTTGAGCACCGGGACTTATTTTTCTACAAATTAAGCACTGCTTACACTGTGGCATGGAGTCATCCTGCTCAGCTCTCGGCCTCGCGCGCGTGCCACTCCAGGAATATGTTTTCAATTATCTCCGCCTTGATGGCGAGATAATTGAAGATATATGGCCTTCTGCTCTTAAGACAATGCCTTTCACGTCTGCCCTACACGGAAAGAAAACACAAGAAAAGCACGAACGCGCGCCATTCACTGCAGACTGGTGAACGCGCCCACAACATCTGCATTACATTATCGCGGCACCCTGACAGCTCCTAATTGAAATTAATGCACTGCTGTGCGCGTAACCACACAGAAAATGCCGACATGGCGAAGGACAAATTACATTAAGCCTATCGCGTCAAGGCTACTAAAAACACAGCACAGCGAAGACGAATCACTTTGCAGATGCCATAAAAAACGCGCGGGCACTAAGGAATGTTGCAGCCCGGACCCCTAAAGAAACTTTTTTTTTTTTTATAACATAAGAGCTCGGAGCTCCGCCTCCCCTGCTGACGCAGGGTTGACGTAGGCCGAGCCCTAAAACTTGATGTTTCCACACACCCTGCACCGTGTGGCAGGCACCCTGCAGAACTTTCGTTGTTTCCTGGCTACAACTTCCTTTTCATATGTTTTAATTCTTTCATCCATTAGTTTGAGCACTCTGTCCGTCTCTGTTTGATCTGCTTCTTTATTAAAGTCTTCCATCAGTTCCTGTATGCGTGACATGAGTTCCTTATGTTCCTCCCAGGCATTCATGATGTGCAGGGATGTTGGTGCTCCCCAGGGCAGTATGCTGAGGCCGCAGAGAGATGAGGGTCCTGCTAGGGGCCCCCAAAGACACTTTCCGACAGCAGTTCAATGTCGGAAAGACCGACATGGAATTGCTGTTAGAATGTGCCATCATAATCCCGAGGGCGGAAATGCAGTCCTTAAGTGATTATGAGGCCTTTACGACTAGCTGATGGGCTACTTGAGCCTATTGGAATTGCGTAGGAATGCTTGGCCTGTTTAAACTCTGAGCGCTGTCATTATAATATGGTCGCCAGACTTTAAACCTACAATGTCGGTAGGAAAGCCTCCAACCAGTGGACAGAGGATTTCCGCTTAACATAGTAATTAGACACTATGTTTCACAAATATAGTGTACTACAGTGTATTTGCATTAAATGTTTTAGACATTTAATTTGTTTGAAAACAGATTACACTTATTCTGCATTCTGGGTTGTAAGAAGAAATATAGTGCAGTACAGGCTACTTAAACAGATGTAAACATGTTAAAAATGTAAAAAGCAATGTACTGCACTATATTCCCACGTACAACCCAGAAAGCACAGTAAGTGTGGTCTATACCATATATCACACTGTAAACTTCAGAAGGGATAAATATTGATTACACCTGACATAGTCTGGGTTTTAAGGGGAAATATAGATTAGTACAGTGTACCTATTTTTTTTTTTACAAATTATATATGTAATTTTTTTTATCTATTAGACTATATTTACCATTCAAACCTACAACGCATTCTAAGTGTAGTCTAAACAGTATAGGTTTACACAGCACTTTGCAAACCTTTCCTACAATATATGAAGTAATAACACAAGTTTTACTTACCTTTACACACTTATATAAACTGACTCATCCCTTCCTATACACTTATTAAAAAGTAGGACACTATATTTACACTTAAAATCCAGAACACAGCCTAAGTGCGGCTTAAAGAATAAGGCTGCCTTTTACTTTGGGAAGAGCAGTCAGTAGCAAATCATATACTGTTTTATCATCGGCATGAGCCACGGTATACCTCAAGTTACTGCAATAAAACACAACCCAATCTATGATTAACTTTTGGTGCCTTCTTTACTTGATTCACATCTGTTTTTTTTGTTTATGTGCAGAGACTCCGCGGTCTTAAAGACACTACTTGTAAAATACCTTTCTGAATAGGAAACAATTGTAAATATACACAAAAGTGTAGACTACCTTTCTGAATCAGACCCTATACCTTTAAAGCTATTGAAACAATTTAGATCTAGGACCATTTACATCCCGTGACCATTCCACTGCAAGCTATTCGACTTTGTGCCACTCACCTCTATGCTATTGCACCGTGCGCTACTCACCTCTATGCTATTCCACTGTAAACCACTTGACTCTACAGCACTCCATTCTATACCACTCCACTCTGTTCTACAGCACTCCACTCTGTTCTACAGTACTCCACTCTTTTCCACGGTATCTGTTCCACTGTAGCAACTCCCCTGTGTGCTACTCCCCTGTGTGCTATTCTGTTCTTCATCACTCTACTTAACAACACTCCACTCTATAACCCACCACTTAACAACACTCCACTCCACAACCCACCACTCTATGATTGAAAACCTTTTTATAGAAAACATAATTCAAAATCAATTTTAATATTTTTCTTAAGTTAGTTATAGTTAGAAAAACTTTATGTATTATTACTATGCAAGTGTGAAGTAGAAAAGAGGGGCCCCTTTAGCACCAAAAGGGATTAGGGCACTAGTACAGTGAAAGAACAGGAAATCCCTTGGGGACTAGTACACACATGCAGATTTCACATAAGCATACTATTCATTCATTTGATTCGCATCACATTCACTACATCTGTTCATGTCACGATTAAGCCACCAATAACAAAGACAAAATGTATTGCTAATGAATTTAAAAAAATGTAAAACACAATTTATTAAGCCTAATACAGTATCTTCTCAAGTTAAAAACACAGCAAAATGCTAGCCGTTAATACACGATTAAAAAAAAGGGGGATTCAATTAACATTTCATAAAAATTGGCGTTGACGCGTTTCGATTGAGAAATCTTTATAGGTCCATCTTTTTCAAGACTAGAATGGATATACACTCAGTCTGATAGTTTCTTTTTCATGCGAAAACCTTCTTAATATAGGAAGGAGAGAAGGGGGAAGAGACCTCCCTCATTGGCAGGCAGTTTGAGGTTTAAAAGAATTATATTTTACTCCAAACGGCTTACTGTAAATATATAGGGAAATGCCAAAGGTTTCTCTGTAAATCGTCCTTTCTGGTGATCTGCTCCTACTTTGGGAGTGGATCCTAATAATGTATCTCTCCTCAAAGGTAGCGGAGGAACAAACTCATTGTCTGTTGATCAATCTTGGAACTTCCAATTTGGTCAATGCAATATTTTTTGATTTGAGGTCCCTATTTTCGTTTAAAGGGATCCGTCAATCCAGAAGAGCAGCGTGGAGTCACGTCGGACCAATTCCGGCAACATGGACCTATAAAGATTTCTCCATCGAAACGCGTCAATGCCAATTTTTATGTACACAATCTTTGTGGGGAACATTGGTGTCTGATAAGCATTAATAGTGATTGCCCAGGCCTTGTTCTTGCGTATAATTCCATAACGGATGTGTAGTATGTTAAGACTAACTTGTCAGGTCTAACTTCTGCCTTTGCACTCGTTGTTTATTTTCATGCGTAATATAGGATGTATTTTTATGAAATGTTAATTGAATCCCCCTAATCGTGTATTAACGGCTAGCATTTTACTGTGTTTTTAACTTGAGAAGATACTGTATTAGGCTTAATAAATTGTGTTTTACATTTTTTTAATTCATTAGCAATACATTTTTTCTTTGTTATTGGTGGCTTAATCGTGACATGAACAGATGTAGTGAATGTGATGCGAATCAAATGAATGAATAGTATGCTTATGTGAAATCTGCATGTGTGTACTAGTTACCAAGGGATTTCCTGTTCTTTCATTATTGCTATGCAAACCAAACTTAAACTACACAACTATTGAAAATTCTAAAATTATAGTTATAACTTTAAATTCATAATGTATGCACCACCTTCAAATTACTATCACTCATGCATCCCCATACGGTCTTCCTAACTCTTGGATCGGAAAATAAAACAATAATGAACATGATGCCCACAGTGGGTGCGCACAGGCATTGTGGTGCATGTGGACACACACACACACGCACCCACACCTGCCTACTGTATGATGCAGCACCAGTAATGTCCGAACACGTACGCTATGTATGTGTCTCTTCATCACGTGTTTTCTTTTGTCAGTGCTGCACAACATCAACAAAAAGCATTTTGCTTTTTACCAATGCTGTATAACATCACCAAAAAGCATTGGCAAAGCCAATAGGTCACAAAGGCAAGAACTGTTGTCTAAATGTGGGCTATGCTTAAAGCCTGGTTTTTGTTATCACACCCACCTTTAATGTGCCACTCAAACGTCTGTCCTAATATAGAGAGGACAGAATATATGGCGAATGGGTTCCCTTCAACTTGCAGTTGAACACAGGATTGGTAGATGTTATTATATATAGTGTTTGCACCTTTGTTTTAATGTAATTTGCATATTGAAATGAGTGCTGAACATCATCCTACACTGGGCCTGATTTTAGGGCCTTGGCCGGCCAGAAGGTACATCCCATATCTGCTTTAAATATTGAAAACATATATAAAGCTTCTAAGTGCAATGCCACATAGGATTGAGCAAGCAGCATCACCGCAAACCTTGAAAGGAATCCTGCAAACATTCAGGAATAGAAAGGGGCAGGGAAGATTGCATTTTGTTATGTTGTTATGTTATTTAATCTCTTCTATAGCGCACGGCTACTCCAAAGAGCATCCCGGCGCTTTAGCGAAGAGTGCTAAAGGCAGAGTGAAAACACAACAGCTAAAAACAAGAGGAACCAGAAGAACTCTATTGAGTAAAGAGCCAAGTTTTCAGCTCTTTCCTGAAGACAAGCAGACTATAGGCTTTTCTTAAGGAGAGAGGCAGCTCGTTCCAACCCCGAGAAGCCAGGTATCGAAATGAACGGCCTCCTGTTCTAGTACGCTTGATAGAGGGGACAACAGCTTTGGCCAAAGAAGCTGACCGAAGAGTCCTACTGGATAGATAGAAAGACAGACGTTTCCCAATGTACTTAGGACCCACGCGATGAAGGGCTTTAAAAGCTAGGGTCAGGATTTTAAATAAAATCCTCTTGGAGATGGGCAGCCAATGCAGCATTTTGAGCAACTCAGTGGCTTTAGCCCTTCTCGGAAGCCCAAAAATAGCTCTAGCCGCAGAATTCTGCACAATTTTCAGACGGGCCAGAAGATATTTGGGCAAACCCAGATAGAGGGCGTTCGAGTAATCCAAACGCGAACCTATCAGGGCCTGCATGATAGTTTTTTTGTGATGAAGTGACAGCAGAGGAAGAAACTTCCTAAGCATCCTCAGAATGCCGAAACATTTCCCTGATAACCCTATAATCTGGGGTCTGAATGATAGATCACAATCAATCAAAACTCCAAGGTTTTTCGCCTTGAGAGAGACGTCATCCGGGGGAAACATATCCTGCGGCCACCAAGACTTCCAGCTGGGATCTGGCATACATCCAAAAAAAAGCAACTCCGATTTATCGGAGTTGCATTTTAGACCGTGCCACTGAAACCATTCGAAGACTGCACCCAAGCAATCCCTGATCCGCATGCCGTCGAACGCCCCACCTCTGCCGCAAGTGAACAGAAGCTGGGTATCGTCAGCATAGGATATGATCTGGGCACCAAAGGATTCCGCCACCGCCGCCAGAGGGGCCATATAGATGTTAAAAAGGGTGGAGCTGAGGATAGAACCCTGAGGAACCCCAACCTCTAGCGGCAGCATTTCGGCGGAATGTGGAGGTGCCCAGATCATTTGCCGGCAGCCGGTAAGAAAAGATTTAAACCAGTTCAACACCGTCCCACGAAAGCCGATCTTACCTGTCTGTTCTGATTCGTGATGAATGAGGGTATCACAGGCAGTGTTACAATTTACTATTTTTTTTGTTTGTGTCGTAATCGAACAAATGAAAAGAACATAGGGAGCAAAAATAAGAACATTAAGGGAAATCACCTAGAAGAAATAAGAATTAAAAAGTCATAGTCGAATGTTGAGACGATAGACAAGGGCCATGCATCATTTTCAACTCCAATCGTTATTCAAATTTCTTTGAAGGAAGATTTTACCAGTGAGCAACTGAAAGAAACCATGAAAAATACCATCACAGAGAAAACGGCAGTATACCATTTCGAAGCTACCTAGGGAGCCACCATAGAAGAGCGAGAAACCAGTGCTTCTGGGGCACATGAAATTACTTAAGAGAAAATTAAATGGCAAATACAAGGACTACCAATGTCCTCTAAAGGAAGAAAGCAAATTAAATGTGGTAAATACATCTACTTTGTGGACTTTTTCAGACTCTAGAAACCAAGATGTGGAGGAAAGGTTGGGAATGGCTAGAAATACAAATGGTCAACAGGGTTTTGAATGCTTGGCATGTGATCAAATGCCTCTGTTCTTTCATCATCATCTAATTCAATACTCCAACCCTTATATTTTAATGGCCATTTGCAATTTATTAAATTATGGTTGGACTGGACTACACTGGCTCAGCTTTTCTGAAAATTCAAAGTTTTTGTGTCGTTTGCTTGTCTTTACCATATATAGAGATGGTAGTGGTCCTCCCAACTGCATGTTGCATAAAATTAACTTTTCTTATTTGAAAATGTAATCAGCGAAAAGAGGACGTGGTGGTTATGTTGTGTGTTATGTTACGTGTTATGTGTTTTATGTTATGTTAGGTGTAATTGTATCTTCATGTTGAAGACTACCATTGGCTGTGTCATTGAATCAATCTATAAATTGCTAAAACTTAATTAGGAAACACATACTAAAAGCGGGTCAGCTCGCATTACATAAACGCACGGTGACATACCTACTAAAAAGTGACACATTATCATTTAGTATGTATGACTGAACCCGAACGCTTTTTATCAATGAAGACATGCAATGTCAACTGAATAAATGATTTACACTGGTGAAAGGTACAAATATGCTAAATGATTTTAACTCAAGAGTGTTGGGTGGTCTATGAATGGTGCTTCCAAAATGCAGGGTCAATGGAGGAAAACTCACTCCTCAGCTAAACAATGAATCTCCAAGTCACATATGTCCAAAGTTAGGCACTTGTCTAATCTTATACTGTGCACATGTGTCTAAGGAATGCAATGCTTTCCTGGAGGGGTGAAGCCTTCCCCTGGGGGCCCTACAAGACAATGGGTGTGGGATGCGTTCTAGCTCACAAAGGTCACGCAGTTCAAATGATAGGGGTGAGAGAACTATACTGTTCTGACGAAACGTTTTTATTCTGGTTCCTAACAAACCGTGGCCAAATTATGTTCATGGGTATGATTGAAAATTATCATTTGTTGGTGTTACCGTGCTCTTATGGTGTGCAATGGATAATCGAATTGTTCCAAGTGACCATGGTGTGGGACGGAGTTCCTGGGAACCCTATCCACCCCTGTCAAGGAGGGGCCCCTGGGGGAGTGCACCACAGAGTCCGCCTCCACTCAACCAGCAGAGGTTTGTCCTGCAGGCCTCCCCACTTCAGATTAATAACCGCTGACCCCGGTGAGTTACTTTCATCTGAATATTTAAAAGCAACTGGAAGATTGCCTATTGCACATCATAGCATCACTCGAGGTAACTAAATAAACCTCGAGGCTTGTTCTGAGCAGTGTTATCCCTGTCTCTGACAGGATTTTAATATCAAAATAAATCACATTAGGGTTTCATAGGATGGGTCTACCTGCAGGCAGCTGTGGCAACCGGTGCTTCCTCCCAATAGTTACTATCGCTATTAAAACGAGGGTTTAATGGTTTCTGGTGTATAACTTTAAGATCAACCATCTTATTTCTGTTACACACTGCCATTTTAGCTTTTTCTGTTGTTTTTCTATCTTGTGCTCTTTATTGTTTCTACTGCTTTGCAGTGTTTGTGTTAAACGCAGTATAACTTTATTCAAATCATGTCGTTGTTAAGTTCCATTGCTGTCCTCATTTTAGACACACTCACATAAAACTGCAAATACAGGCGAGAGCTTTCAACCAGTACTCCAGTTCTGCGTCATAGGAAGTACATCTGCTTAGGGACATCGAACGGCAGCCTACAGCAGTCAACAATGTGCTGGAGATAAAAAGCAGTCTGCTGCCCTCTGCTGCTTTTATTCCAGATGAATAGAACGGAAACTTCAAAGGCGCACAATCTTCAATGCACTGCTGGTGTTAAAGTTAGCTAATGATCTGAGAGGGTTTAATTGGTGACCATTAATTCTTAGATTCGAATCAACCTTTGATCTCAAGTGCATAATATCTAATTAAAAAGATACAATCTTCAAAACGCTGTTTCGCAATTCTTACTGCAAAACAGGGCATATTTCGACAGTGAATTACAAATGGATTTGCAGAAAATATACGGCCAAAGCCAACGGAAAGAATCTGCGAGTGGTGCGGCAAAATCATATGGGAATTTAGCGTGCTAATTTGCTAAATCATTTTGCTAAGTGTCAACAATATTGAATTTACGCAATTTTCTTTGCAGAGACTTTTTCAAGCATGGGAAAAGGGGGCAATGGACCAGGCCCCCCACCTTCCAAGGGCACCTTTGGGAAGCTGAACTTTCACTGTTTACAGTTTTCCCTAAGTTAAAATCTCTCCCTCTTCCTTGCTGTGGGAAAGTCATCCTTTTTAGCCCGATAACTCCCATTTTTGACTGATACTGGCGGTAACTGACTCTCACTGTGCCACACGCTCTGCTAATCAAGCCCAGGGCCATTGATCTGATTAAAAGGTACATGTCAATTAGGACTATATTCAGTCTGAACTGGTTCTCTTATCTTCTGGGGTTGTGAGAATGTTCTTATTGTGTTGCAATTCAACTTAATGATTTACAAAATGGAATGCTTTTATGCAAAATGTAAGGTTTATATAACTTTCATTTTGATCCAGGCTGCCATTGCCAAATGTATGCCACCTACTAGGAGCTGAATTATAAATAGGGCACATTGCCCCACTCTGCACCACAAAACACCCTGAACTGTGTGTGCCAGGTGCGGCCTGGGAGAGAGTCACCCATATGCCATTTGCGGTAGAGACTTACTTTCTAAAATCAGACTTTATCCCAGAGCAAGAGAGAAAGACATGAAACTGTGAAAGGGGGAAGACAAAACTGGAATACCAGTGACAAAAGGAGAACGCAGGGATGAAAAAGAACCTGCAAGCTTGAGTTAAAATGTCAGGGAGTGTTTGGGGGTGGGCTGAAGAGCTCTGGGGTGGAATCACGACTACACACCTTTGTATTCACAGCCCTAACATTAGGGAGCCCGGGCTGCAAGCTTCTGAGAAAAACTTTGGACCCATCACTTTTTCTTTTACAAATTAAGCCGAGAGTGAAAGGCAGACTCTATGGCTAGAAGCTGCCAACCTGCTGTTCAGGTGCAGCTTCAGATTAAAGGGAGAGGGAGCTCTTTTTGTGAAATGGCCTCAGGACATCAAAAGTGCTCAACATTTTTAGTGTTGGATATACTAAGGCTCGGTGTCCACCATTTCTTCAATGACGATACAGAATTACTTTTTTTGCTAAACATTTTTGTTGGGTTTTAACAGCCATTGAGTGGCCAACAAGAGCAAGGCACGTATTAGGCAGAGAGCATCATGCGTACAAGTTACAACCAAATGAGCCAGGACTTGTACAAAGACAGTTATTGAGTTCCACCCGTGCCACAGTTGAGATACTGCTAGTCAAAGGTGCAACCATTTGCCCCACAAACGGCCACACTTTTGGGGGCAGCCCCTCGCCTTAAACACCACTCTCTCCTGCTGGGCACACCAATCAACCCCAGGACGATACAGAATTTTTGACTGATCAGTTGTGTAATCAATGAATGGCATCAACGTTTTGCTAATGAAGTGCACAGAGCTTGCACTATGTGAATTTCCGAACTATGTGTACCTCAACCACAATCATCGTGAGATTGAGTTTTACCAATAAAACGTGTGCTGCAAGGGACTGTTAACAAAAATCTTGCTTTCTGGGAGAATGTTATTGCTTTCAGCTAATTTTGTTCCTTTACATGTTACGTTTAGTGGATTTTTGCATTTTTAATACACATTTCTATCTTTTGAGAAGCTAAAGTTTTTGAAGTATTAAAAAACATCGAAATGGCAGTAGAAATTTCAAAACACTACTTGGTATTTATTTTTTAGCAACATTGAAAGTACACAGTATATGCACAAACAGAAAGTGGTAAATTCCTTAGTTTTTTAAAACTCTCAGTTAATGGATGTAAAGAAGATAGAATGAAGCTTCATTTTTAGAAGAATGTGTGAGTGGTAGACGTGTGAAGTTAAGACAATAAAGTAGTATACATGAATACAATATTAAATGAGAGACAAAGAACTGGAGGAACAGGGTTCAGGCTAAAGCATGGCAGTGTTGGTCAAATGATGCAATGAAATCAGGGCAATTGAAAAGGAATTTAATGAAATCAGGGCTATGGAACAGGCAGGTGTCATAGTTTTCAAAATTAATCACATTGAATGATTAAACAGTCCGGTGGTAGTAACAGTGACTGTTAAGGACCATAGACGTGTTTGCTTGTCTGATGGAATAAAGGGAAACACGCTTGACCGAAAATATTGTAGAGTTAGAATTAGGGTACCATTTCTTAAACAGGATGGTTAGCATTGTTTTCTTAAGAGAAGGTAGATGTAACGTAGAAACAATTGATTTCAGATTCTTCTTGAAAACGTTCATAAGGAGGCAGAGACGCAGCCATGATGGCTGCTCGGAGTGGAAGCTCCGTGATGAACCCGTACACCGGCATGTAGAACGCCGTTTCGCCGCGGCCTTGTCCTGCCAAATTCGACAATTCTGCAATTGGAGCACTGGCAGATCATTCTGAATAAACTGCCTCCCTACGATCCCACCTCGCCAAGATATGATTTGCGTCATCCCCGCACGTAAACGAACCAAGATGGCGCCCGGTGAATTTTGAGAAAACACCCGGGGGCCGAGAGAAGTTGACCTCGATGTCACCAGCTGCCGCTTTAACATCCGATAGCGGCCTCCCGACACCCACCCCTGATGCCCTCGTCTTGAAGCAGGGTTCTGCCAGCTGACTGCCCTGCACCATCAGCGAGGTACGAATGCGGCCGGAGTGGGAGGGGTCAGCGAAATTGAGTATGCTGCCCTCCCGCGACCGGGCCCCCACTGAGACCGGAGCTTTGGCCGGGGAATATAGTGTTACCAGCACTAACTGCGCACCATCTCATTGCAAGCGAAACACCCCCCTTTTAGTGAGCAAACTGTATCGGCAGTGTCCACTGAGATTCTCAGCGGACGCTCTCCTGAGGCAGTAATTGGGGGTGCGTAAAACAGCCTTTCATGACCTGAACTCAGGTTTTTAGATCCTGCTGGCACCTAATTTAATCGGCACTTACTTTCTAAACAGATCTCACGGGCCCGACTCTAAAATGCCCCCCCCCAATGTTTTTTCACCGGTATGGGAAGATGTCCAATCTGACAATGGGCTTAGCTGAGGAAACTATCCTAGAATGTAGAGACAGTACCACCTACAGAGTCTTGAAGATCTACAGACTCAAGTTGCCTGACTTTAAGATGGCTTCCAAGCTACTCCCTAACTATCCTGCCACCCTTGCCAGCTCCACCAGCTGGTGTCTGGACTCTAGAATTTTGGTCCCTTCCTGATCCTCATTTTGATTCGGCGGAGTCCAAAATGTATAACCGATACCCGGTGGAGCTGATCAAACAGCTGAAGGGGAGACAGGCTCTGGCACACCGCCATGGCCGTCACATACCCAGATGGACCTCTGACTTATGTCTCGTCTCTTTCTCCACTGCAGACTCCCTCCCGTGTACTCCCTGCTCTCACTTGCCTTTTTCTTTTTATTTCTTTTTTGTGGATCTTGTTTTTCATGGTCGCTTATAACTCCAGTATTGAATTTGTATCCTTTCTGTAATTAATGTGATTATTTTTGTAATTTGTAACAAGCTGCTTCCTTATGTAAAGAGCTCTGATACCTCCGGGTCTAGCCAGCACTCTATTAAACTCAAATAAATAAACAAATAAATAAAGTTCCAAAGGATTGAGCTGAAGGTTTTTGTTCTACAGCTTAGAGTTTCAGTGCGAAAAACCCCCTTACTGAGCAACACAAAAAGGTCTACACACTAAATGAGCTTTAGTTCAGTGGCGGCTGGCACCCTAAATATTTGGTGAGGCTACCACTGAACAGCAGTGCCTGGTCAGCGCCAAAGCTGTCAGTCATGTCTCATTCATTATAAACTGAGTTTATAATGGAGCTCTTCTGAACTCTGGCATTGAGGCTGAAGACAGCGCAAGTCTTACAGTTCATCAATGCGTTAAGAATAATTAAATAAAAACGTACTCACCCAATGCATGGGCTGGCTCACTGCCAGTCCTACTGCTTCAGTCCCTCAGCACTGGTATGGTCTGCAGGCTACAGCAGTTCTCCACACCAATCTGAATGTTGCTCATACGCAGCTGATAATTTTAGCAGAATGAGAGCAGTGCCAGGATTGGTTGGAGAGGGCTACCTCGATGCTCCCGCAGGCACTGGGGGCCTGTGCATGCTCTCCACCTAGCTGTCTTAGGAAGCTTGGTGTAGAGGTTTACACTGTGCTTGTCAGGCTAGCTGTTGCAAGACAGCCAGCCAAAGTGACATGGTACTTTAAACTGTGAGCACCACTCCCCTGCTGGCAGTTAGCAGCAGTGGCTCTGCCCCCAAACACGGCTCAGGCTAAGGAATGGAAAAATAATGATAATAAATTCATTTTATTACCATTTTATTTTTCACCTTTTGTTTTGCTGGCAGTGGGGGGACTCCTCTGCCCTAATGGAGGGGCCACTGCTATTTTTATTAAGACAGCTTGGCAAGCTGAGCTAGAATATTTCTATTTATACGGCAAGCAATTACAAAGGCAAATATGACACATGGTGTGTTCCAAATCTCATTGAAGGGCTACATTGAATGTAATTTGGTGGCATCTGAGTGACAACCAGGCATTGCTTCATCTGCCATGAATAATAAGAACAAAAGCAACACATTGTTGGAAGGAATGCTTGTATTAATCTCAGCTACTGGTGATTGCTTGGGTTCGTTATATACATAGACTTGTCTTATGCAAATCAGCCTGGGTCCTGCTCCAATAGAAACACTCCATCCCAAACTGCCCAGGTCGCATCCAGACCATAACATAATCAACCTCAGACCTGTTTCAACCAACTTAGGTCTTATCAGAGAGGTAAAGCTTGTGTCCTATATCACACTGAGCAAGGGATCCAGGTCTGGACATCCATTGCTTTTTTGTATTTTTCATTCTGACACCATTGTGGCAACCTTAATGCAACCAGTATGCTCAGACATGGCTCCTATGCACACACTGCCACTAGAATCAAGCTACTCCTAACTGAAGAGGACCAAATAGGCTGAAACCAATCGTGTGTTACTTGTGTTTCCTTTCAAAGAGTATCTGACAGTTTGGGCTTTACTGTTCCTACTGGAGCAGGATTAAGACTGACTTGTAAATGACTTGGTCTAATCTGAGGTTGCTCTGTGTTGGTATTCTTTTTAACTATAGATATATCTAAGCACTGAAAAAGTCGCAAATAGATGAAACATGTGGTGATTGCCAGCTAGCAACATTTGAATTGTCTATCAACACTTGTGGGACTATTTGGAACACATTTTCAATAAATCTCTTTACTTTTGGAACCAATTTTGAATGACTGATCAATGCGACTGTTGGACAGCGTTTTGGAGTATGCTTCAGTATAATTTTGTCAAGTTGGTCGACTTGAGGAGACTGTTGCCAGCACAAGGAGAAGATTGGGCATCATGAATGGTTGCTGTGTGGTGCGAAGAGTAGGTCTGCACTGGTGCTCCATGTTGGCGGTAGATGCGGACTATCGCCGGTGGTGCTGGATCTCCGAGCAGACAGGAAGAGCAGGTTGTTGCTGGAGATTTGTGTCAGTGGAAGTTGCGGATGGGCATCGGGTAGTGCATGGAGTGTGTTCTCGGTCGCAAAGAGCCCAAAACATCTAGATCTTCACCTGGAGCTTTAGGACATGTGGGTTCGAGGTAGGAGTAGTACCAGGAGTGGAGCCAGGATTTGAAGGGGCACCTCTTGTAGATCAGGACTCACTCCAGCAGAGGCTGGCAGCAGGGCTCAGCCATATCCAGTTGATGTTGGTCAACTACGCAGTTGCAGGGAAGGTTCTTTTCAACCTATAGCTTAAACTGGAAATCAGCCAACTGACCCTTGGAGTCACTTCTGGTGAGCCTCGGATCAAGGGAAGCAGGTACTGTCTTCTCTCTCTCCAGACAGGAAGGCACCTCTTCTTCTGAATCATCCACAGGTTCAGGAATGATCTGACGAGAGGTTCTGAAGGTGCTTTTTTCATCCACAGTGCCAGCCTGCAGGTGGGGGATATAGTCTTTCTCTAGTCTTCCTCTCCTCTCCTATGTTTTTTTTTTTTTGGGGAATCAAAAACTTTTATTGTATCATGTTCAGTACACTGCGGAATGCCTACAACCCGATGGGCCGGCCGCTATGGGGTATTCGAGTTGTCAATATAACATTACATAGATTTCAAAGGATTATTCATCAGTGCAGAATATTGTACAGGTGTCTCATTGGCAGGGTGTGGCATTTATCGCAATTTACCAGAAATAAGTGGTCTTTGATTTTCCATTTTTATAACCAAGAAAACAACAAAGTAACTGTGTGGAACACAGGTGTGGTCATTTCCAATTGAAGCTTGATCAGCTATATTCAACTTCCCTAGGGTTCCCATGCTAGAACCTGGCGTCAGTACCTCAATCCCTGCAAGGGGTCAATCTATAACTCGTCATGTATGCCTTGGGCTCATCATCATATGCAGTTCTGGCCCTGAACTTTGGCAAGGTCATCTAGGAAGGGTTTCCTCTTCTAAATCCCATCCCTCCTGCTCTCCCGGAACGTGTCACAACCCATCACTCCTCCCCTTCATCATCTGATTCATCTGGTTCAGTCTCCGGCAAGGGGTCACATATCTCACCTCTATACACACTCCACATAGACCAGATCTTATTCCATTTCCCCGGGCATGCACGGTTGGAATATACCGCCCTCTCCGTCACCATCACCTTATCCATATTTGAGCACCAGTGCAACTTGGTCGGTACCTCTGGCACCCCCCAGCGCTGCGCAATATCTCTCTTCGCCACCATCAACCCCACCGTAACCCAAATTCGTCCGAATCTGGAGATATCTGTAGGTTCCCACACATTAATGAGGCACCTCTTCGGGTCAGGCAACAGTGTCGTTTCCAGTGTCTGTGAGATCGTGCGAAGTATCTGTTAACAGTATTCTTGGATTCGGGGGCAGTCCCATATAGTATGGAAGAATGTTCCCTCTTCCCCACACCCACGAAGGCAGTAAGGGTGCTCTATCCTGTGGATGCGGTGCAACATTGTTCTGGTGTAGTATACCCTATGTAATATTTTCAATTGTACCAGTCGTAATCTCGCAGAGATGCCCACCTCTCTAGGCGATGCCAGTGCCTCATTCCACTCGTGTTCATCCATCTCGCCAGTGTCTTCCTCCCACTTTAGTTTTAACGTCAATGTAGGGTCTGGGAAATTGTTTATCAGTTTGCGATAAGTGAGGGATGTTGCGCGCTCGACCATGAATTCTGTAAGAAGGCGGTCCTCCAGTGGGGACGCTTCAGGCAGGTCAGTGCCTGCGGGTAAAACCGCCAGTAAAGCATGCCTGATCTGGACGTACCTATACAATTCCCTCTCACTGAGATCATACAGTTCTTTCAGTCTAGTGAAGGGTATTACCCCTCCCTTTTCCCAAAGATCTCCCACCGTGGAGATCCCTATAGTGTCCCAGTGGGAAAATCCTTTGCTGTTTCGTAGGTGTCCGAGGACTCGAGAGTCCCACAGCGGAGTTAACTTGGTGATTTTCCCTTTCCAGCCCAGAGCAGCTGTCACTGTGTGCCAGATTGTGACCGTTAATCTGGTGGGTCCCACTAAAGCGCGGATTTTACGGCGGTCATATAGCGGATTCAACATGTTGACCGTGCCCAGTTGTCCCCTGTCAGCCTGAAAGGCTGGCTCGACGTGTGAAGCGTGAAGCCAGTGGTTGATGGGCTTAAGGTGCGCCGCCCAGTAGTAAAGTTTTAAGCTGGGCAGAGCAATGCCACCCTCAAACCAACCTCTATGTAGTTTCGATTGGGCGATGCGAGCAGGGTGGGTCCCCCAGAGGAGGCTGGAGACCAGCGCCGCGACCGTCTGAAAGTACCTAGGGGCTACCGGGTAAGGCGTGTTCTCAAGGACATATAAAAATCTGGGCAGAGCCATCATCTTGTAAAGTGCAGCTCGTCCCAGGAGTGTTAGTGGAAGTTCCGACCAGAACTTGACATCACGCCTGAGCCTATCTAGGTGGGGTTTCAGATTTTTGTCAATGAATTCTGCGGGGTCTCTAGTGATGTGGATGCCTAAATACTTGAACGATGAGCCCGCCATCCGTAGAGGACAATTCAGGTCGAGGGCTGGTGACTGTCCCTTCAGAACATAAAGTTCTGATTTATTCCAATTCAGGGTGTAGCCAGAGATCTTGCCATGAGCGTCGCAGAGCCGTAATAGGGCTGGCACTCCATCGTCGGGATTAGTTAAATAGATCAGCATGTCGTCTGCGTACAGTGACAGCCGATCCTCCCAGCCCTCCCTCCAGCAGATGCCCTTAAGCAGAGGGGAGGTCCTAATGAGCGTGGCGAGTGGTTCCCCCTCTCCTATGTTTGCTTCCAGACTGTCTGGGGTAACAAAGGGCAAACAGGCCCAGGTGTGAGATACATTTCTCAGTGGCAGGCAGGCAGCCCTTAGAGGTCGGGTAGGGGTGGGCAAGCCTTGAAGCTCAGGAAAGCTGAATCCAACCCCCCGGACTTTCTGCTCAGAACATGAACACCCTGTCCCACACCCAAGGCCTTTTTGTTCCCATGGGATACATTTGGTTTAGGCAGAGAAATTCCAGCTTTCTAAAAGTGCCATTATCTGAACAGTAACTTTAACATGACTTTACCAGTAAAGAGGATTTTAAATTACAATTCATTTGAATGGAAACTGCATTTCTCTATCTGGTCCTAAACTGTATTTGGCACATAT
The DNA here is from genome assembly GCF_964261635.1 of Lissotriton helveticus. Taxonomy (NCBI): domain Eukaryota; kingdom Metazoa; phylum Chordata; class Amphibia; order Caudata; family Salamandridae; genus Lissotriton; species Lissotriton helveticus. Next base: position 851,433,260 of record NC_136068.1, read on the forward strand.
GAAGCATAATTGGTTAATCCAGTATTAGTCTATGGGAGGGATAGCCTTACAATAGTTAAACAAGACTTAAGGAGTTTTTCACTGCCAGGACAAGTAAAACTTAAATAGAGATGTCCTACTCTTTGAATACCATGCACTCTACCCTAGTAGATTTTAGGGCTTACAGTAGGGGTGACTTAAAAGTAAATGATAATGCTGAGAATGTACTTATTAGAGGTGATAGCAGTCTATTGTTGCAGAAAACGTATGATTCTCTCCCTCACTGATATTAGGTGCAGGGGGAGCCGCAGCATAGAGTAACTTGCTGGAGAGTTCTGCCTCCTTGAGGTTGATGTTGTACCTTCTGCTCTCAGAGGAAAGGGCTGCCTTGGTACACTGGTATATTGCCACTCCGTGTAGGGACCGTGGCAGAAGGCATGTGGCATGAAGAAGAAGCATGAGGTCACTGGTCTTTTGCCATTTAAGCTTTGCTTGCTTTATACTCCTAACCCGGGTCCTGGCAATTTGAATTATATACATTCCTTTACAGACATAGGACCGTGTTTTATATGTTCTAGTGATGCTCTGCAAATTGATTACTGTCCTGAAGATGACACTATAATGGTCCTAGAGGTAAAAATTCCTTCGACGATAGGCAAAAAGACTTTTTATGAAGAAGCTGATCAACTAGGAGCTAGCAATAAATTGATAGATTCTTCCATTATTATGTCTAGCCATTCTGTTTATTTGCCCTGCACCAGACCACATCACTGTCTAGTATCTTTTTCACAATCATCTTTTATGCTCCTTTTATCACTGCACCCACTTGCACGGTGAGATCACTTTATTTCACAGAGCACCATTGTTGCCTATTGTAGATCCTTCTGTAAAGTGTTTAATTTTCTCAATAGTTTATGTACACAAAGGATTATTGTTCTGTAGTCAGGTAGGTCTCTGAGTATTATTGCTAACATTTATTTGTATGTGATTGAATTAATCGACAATCAACCATTAATATTGTTCATGGTGGTAATTGAAACCTTCAAGGATATTTGTTGTTTGTTTGATTACTAGATACCATGTCCTTCCTAGGTCGATGGATAGCTTCTTTGGTTGACTATGCTTTTGTTATTATGCAGGGGCCCCATGGTTGCAATGTGTTTTCTCATTTCTGAATTGTGGTCATAATGATGGAGTTCTGCCCTCACGCTACCTCTGATATGGGCTGGGTCTTGCGATTAATGTTTATACTGAAGTAATGCTGTTTGGGGAGGCCACACTTTTGTGGTCCCCAGGACTGGTGGCCCCCGGATCTAGGACCAACACCAAGCCCCAAACAGATCGTTAAAAATCTCGGTGTGCGTCTAGACAAAACTCTTCTGTTTAAAGAGCACACAAATCAAGTAGCAGGCTCCTGCTTCCGAGTCATTGGACTGCTACGACGAGTCTTCCCATTCCTATCAGATTCCTATAGGAAGACTCTCGTCCAGGCCTTGGTTATAAGTAGACTGGACTATTGTAATGGCCTGTTGATCTCGACAAATGAGGAACAACTAAAGAGACTCCAGGTGGTCCAGAACACTGCTGCGAGACTAGTTCTCAACGCCCAGCCAAGGTCTGCCTCACTCCCCCTCCTGACAAAACTCTATTGGTTGCCAATTAGACAGCGTGTAAAATTTAAAATCTGCTGCACTATTCACAGATTTTTGTTTGGCAATGGACCTAAATATTTAAAAGAAATATTCAAACCCTACAAACCCAGTCGTACCCTGCGCTTCAGCAGTCAGCAACAACTTCAGGTTCCAAGGATAAAAAAAGCTCAGCAGGGAGGGCAAGCCCTGTCCTACAAAGGCCCCATCCTATGGAACTCACTGCCCCCTGCTCTCAAAAATACCATAAATTTTCAATCCTTCAAGAAGTCCTTGAAAACTTTTTTATTCGTCGCCTGTTAGGATTTTCCCCCCTTCCTTTTACTGTTCAGAACTAGGTCCTGGCTCCTTGGTAATGCGTAAGCGCGGAGATACCCTTTCGAGGGTTGACTTCCAGCGCTATAAAAGAATATAAATAAATAAATAAATACTTTTATTTATCTGAAGGGTCACTACCTTAGTTGTGAATGACTCCTTATAATCCTCCCTTCCTTGGTCTAGATTAAGGTAGCATGGGAAGTTATTAATTGTTTCTTTCAGAAAGATTTAGTGTCCCGTATAGAAAGCAGGCCTCTGTCTGATCCTCCTCTAACTTTACCCCATATTTGTCCACAACTGTTTTGATGACTGCCTTGTACATGGTAATGTTATAGGGTGGCTGTTAGACCTGGCATATCCTGGCATGATTACCCCTGACTTTTAGCCTCTACCTCCTTTGTTTTTAGATGCTTTGGGTACTTTGCCACTGCTGACCAGTGTCAAAGTACAAGTGTTCCCTGTATAAAGTGTAAAGGTAATTGGTTGGCCATGATTGGTATGTTTGCCTTACTATTAAAATCCCTAGTGATGTGCACTGTGTGTGCCAGGGGTAGTAATGCAAAGGTGCGCAGAGAAGGGAAGTCAGGCCTTCTGTGTAGGGCCTGTGCGCAGTTTGCTAAGTTAGCATGTTGTCCTGACAAGTGCAACCACTTGTCAGGCCTTACTTTCCCTTTTGCGTACACAGTGGACACCCCTGTGGTAGGTCCCGGGCAACCCTTGGGCAGGGTGTAGTGTAAGTAAAAGGCAGGACATATACTGAGGTGTGAGCTATGTCCTGACAGTGAACAACACTCCATTTTATTTTCACTGGTGAAAGGCCATAGGACAGAATGGGGAGGCTGGGTATTGTGTTTTGTTAGCCTAGTTTCCTGTAAGTTTAAAATGGAGAGGTGAAGTTTAGTGTGTATGAGCTTAGTGTCATAACACATCTTTATATGGAAGTGGTTTTGTCACTTTGTGTTCAGAAACCACTCTTTTGGAAAGTGGCTGAGTATTGTGCTTTAAGCGTTTCTGTGTGTCTCTGCTGAATGTGGATTGACTGTCTGGATCTGAGAGGTTAGAGGAGCTGGGGGAGGCCTTGACCCATGGAGGGGGTTGAGATGGCACCAGGCTGACCTGCAGTTGGAGAGTTGGCGAGGAGAAGCCCCGGGAGGTGAAGAGGCCTGGGCTGCTGCTATAAAACAATTGACCCATCTCCTTCTGAGTGATTAAGGATCCAGACCACCAGTAACAAAGGGAAAAAGGTGACACTGGGAGGGAGGCACCCAAAACTGATTTAGGGAGCACAATGAACTTCAAAGACATTAAGGGGTATAACTATGAGAGCTGAAACACTTGAATGTTGGAAAGGAACAGAAATGGATTGAGACTGAAGAGGCTTCAACGCCTTTCGTGGTCAAGAGGAACCTCTGCTAAGGAAGGAACAACTGAAGAGGCTGCTGGGGAAGGACCAACCCTTGCTCCGTGATCTGGGGCTGGTATGCAGTTTGCTGTTCTAACCAAGGAAGAGGCTGTTGGGACTGTACTTTGATCGCTGGGTCCCCCTGCTTGACGAGACTGGGCTTTGTGCTGTACCTTGTTACCCGAAGGGCCCAAGATGAGATGGCTCCCTGTTTGGAAACACAGGAGCATAAAGGTTTCCGGAGAAGTTTCATGCAACACGGTGGGTGCGTGCTTTGGTAGCTTTAGATCCTCGAAGGTGAGCCCTGTGATCTTGGACACACGGAGGAGAAGTGAGACTCAGGCGCGCTTGGCGCATGTCGTGGTGCACAGGAGACATTGGTGAAGAGCGCCTGGTCAACGTGAGCACCGAAGCTGAAGTGAGTCTCAGACGTGCTGGGTGCATGTCGTGGTGCACCGGGGGCATTAGTGAAGAATGCCTGGTCGGCGTGTGCATCAGAAGTCGAGTGAGTCTCGGATGCACAGGGTGCATCAGAGGTGTTGGTGAAGGTGCCTGGTCATCAAGTGCACCCGAGGAGAAATGAGGCTCGGACACAGTGAGCATGTCATGGTGCGGCCGAAGGCATTGGTGAAGAGTGCCTGGATATCGGGGCACCGGAGTTGGAGTAAGTCTCAGTGAAGCAGTGTGCATGCTTTGGTGCAACCTGGGACTGTGGAGGTGATTGGCTGAATATCGTGTGCACCAGAAGAAAGTGAGTCTCTGCAGCGCGGTGTGTGTGTCTTGGTGCCAACTGAGACCGCAGGAAGGAGTGTCTAGTGAACGTGCACTCGGAGTTGACATGAAGTCCCATCAGCGTTGTGTGTGTGGCTACGTGCCTGAGGAGACCCGGAGGGTGCTGTGGTGAACGTGCACCCGGAGTATAGTAATCTCAGGGGCATGGGGTACGTGTGCCCTGCGCTCGCCTGAGACCTTCCTAACAGTCGCGGCCCGGCAGCCCCAGAGATGAGCTGCCAGGCCGAGCCGCTGAGGTGCATTGATAAAGTTCCGCACGGAAGGCCCAGTTCGCAAAAGGAGGAGAGGACGGTCACGCCCCCAGGTAACATGGATCACTACCTGAGCGGGGTGCAGGCTCAGAGGGACACTCTCTCTGCCTCTCAGTCCTTCTGATGACGTAAGCCTTTGCTTCGGCTTAGATTGTGGCCCGTACTGACGAAAGGAGTAGCAGTACTGTGGCCCGAGTAAGAAGCTGTACTTCATGTCATCGTTGAAACCTGTGGGGGGGTAACTGTTATCAAAGAGGCTGATTGTCATAATACACATTGACAATATTGCTGCTAACGAACTGCCAGACTGTCTTATGACGCCTGACTTTATTACTGCATAATGCAGTGCACGATTGTAGCGCTACGCATTGCATTATTTCTCCATTGCAAATTACAGGATTGTAGCAGCCCGCACTGCACTATTTCTTCATTGCAAAGTACATGATTGTAGTTACGCATTGCATTATTCCTTAACTGCAAAGTACATGATTGTGGTGGCCCGCATTGCAATATTTCTTCATTGCAAAGTACGTTATTGGGGTGTGACGCATTGCATTATTCCTTCATTGCGCAGTACATGATTGTAGCGGAACGCATGGCATTATTTCTCCTATTGCAAGGTACAGGGTTGCATCGTTACGCATTATATTATTTATCCTTTGCCCAGCACAGGATTGTAACGTTACACAGTGCATTATTGTTAGTCCAATCCAACATGTGTTATTCTAGCATTGCGACCAGCATAGCATTTTGAAAGCGTTGGTTGGGATTTGAACCTACCAGCCAGCCAGAACGAATATTACCCTTTATTATAGGATGGCTTTTGTAATGTGTGGTCTGATCGTGTATCTTTCTATATAAAGTTTATACTCGTTTTATCAAACTAGTGTGGAGTACATTTGTGGTGTCATCAGGGGGTTGCTGTGGGCGTGGTGCCCATACTGTACAATCGTGCCTTGTAGATAGGCCTGGCTGCTCGTGCCAAGCTACTGAGGAGGTGAGCATGGCTATCTCAAACGGTGTCCTTACTTGGCCTAACATTGAGTGAGGAGTCCCGGGGTTCGCATTTGGTGACAGTGGTGCGGGACGGGAACTCCGACTTCCAACAGTGGCATCTTGAAGGATATTTGTCTATTCCATAATCTGGTGAATTTGTTTTGACTCCATGACAACCTTCCTCTATTGAGCCTTCCCCACCAAAGAGTTCCTGTTTAAACTGACCTCACAGGGCTGTTGTTTGTACTCCTAGATTTCATTTTCTAGCCCCTCTTGACACTCAGGAGACACTGGGGCCATTAAATCTAGTTGTTCTAACTCTGGTCCTTTTTGTTAAAGATTTGTTCCTCTAGGAGGGAAGGCTAAGCATCTTGAACACCTTTTAAGGAGTTGTGAAACTTCTTTCATTGGATCAACACCTTCAATTGGGCTTGGAGACTCCACATCTTTTTCTCAGCATTCAAGTCTTTTATTCAACATCCAGTATTAATAGCCTCTTCTTTGGCGCAGAAGGCTGTGTTTGCTGGAATTCCTTCTCCTTCCTGTGCTTTTGACCGCCTTTTGGAGTGTAGGCTGGAATTGAGTGCTTGCCATGTCCAGTATCCTTGGTTTGGAATCTCTGAGGCTTATTTTGCTTGCACCTTCCCTTGACTGCCCAAACTTTAAGTGACTGGTTGGCTTTGGAATGTTTCAAATCAGATTGTTTTGGCTTGTCACTGTAGGAAATTGGGTCACTGGTTGAGGGTGTAAAACCCCACTCAGCCAGCAACCACAATTGCTTTCAGGATGAAGGCACAAGCGAACCACAAATTAACGGGTGCTTAACCCTCTGGTAGCTTGGCACAAAGCAGTGGGGCTTAACTTGGAAGCAATGAATAAAGATTTTATGTAGCACTGTAATTAAGTGAAACCACAACATGATAATAATCTCATATCAAGAAATTTAAAAAAAAGATAAAAATGTAATAAATTGAGACATAAAATACAAAAATCCAATCAGTAGAACCGTAGATAGGCAATTTTAAAGATTTAAGTAAAAACAGTGCCTAAATGCACAAAGCACCAACTGTTGTTACCTGGTTGGCCAGACCAGGACAAAGCCCCAAGTTCAGACTGACTTCAATGGAAAGTGGACTGGATATAGGGACCAAGTTAGGCCACCTGAACACTGTAGCTTAAATCCAGGTTATGTAGAATTGCAAGATCCCACATGGATGATGTGTTGTGCAACTGTTGTTCTGAAGGGCTGGGATGCAAGATCCTGCATCGAGGAGGTGTCACTCAGAGGCAGTTGTAAAGAGCTGGGGGCTCCTTCATTGGACATGCATTCTGCAGTGGCAGTTCCAATGCAGAACTGCAAGGCAATGAGATGCACTGCGTCAGTTCTACTTAGACCATAGCTAGGCTGGCAGAGAAACTTCAGGCCCATTTCCAATGGTCCAGGATTGGCGTGGCACCATTTGGGGGGCAAGACTCACAGCGGTTAGAGTCCAGGTGCTAAGTACAAGATGGTTGGACCCTTTTCTGTCCCTAAGGCTCTGATCAAGAGGCCAGCAAAATAGCACTTGGAGTCACACTGGTGGTCCTGGATTCAAGATGCAGGTCCAGGCCTTTTCACTCAGGCAGCAGGGCACCAAGGTAGTAGAGTAGCTGGGCAGCAAAGTAGCAGTCCTTCATGCAGCAGAGCAGGACAGCAGTCTTTCTGAAACTGCCACTGGTCCAGAGGTGTACTGAAGAGTTGGGTCTGAAGGTCCAATATTCATACCTCATGCCAGCTTTGTAGTAGGTGAAGATTCTGGAGATTTCTACTACCAGAGGTGTTTGGAATTTCCTGCCTCCATGCCCTGGCCCCAGCCTATCTGGGGGCACAAAAGGCTAGTGTCAATCCCTTTCTGAGTGTGCTCAGGCAGAGCCTTTGAAATGTGTAAGTGTGATAGGTGACAGCTCCTCTCACTTAAGTCAGAGGTTACCCATGATGCCAATCTCTATTCCTCCTTTGTCTCACTCTCTTTGGGCAATACAAAGAGACTAACTGCCAGCTACACCTAGTTATGTGACCGAGGATACAGGCTACAAGCATCAAATGGTTGGGCCAAGAAAATGACAACTTTATAAAAGTAACTAATGATTTGAGCACAATGGCAGAGGCACTGTTTTTGTCTCTAGATAACTAGCATTTCTAGCAGAGATTCTAAAAGTGCTCACACATCCCGATGCCATTAATGTGTATTAACCTTGACTACATTGCTGAATTTAGCTGCGAAGAAGCTTTCCTGCTACCAAGCTTTGAAGAAATAAGATACACACAAGCTTTCACCAGCCCACAGTCCTAAAGAGAACCCCCAGTCAGTTGTGGTTTAAAACGCGTTGGTGCGAATCTTCTGGGAATTTATTAATAGTGTTTACCAATATGGAACATTTGAAGAAATTATATGAATGTTAATCCTTTCCATATTAGAGGATGTTTTAACCCAGATGTTGAACACTGAAATGATTTCAGCCTCCTTTGAGCTGCTATGAACTAATCCCTTCGAATGAAATCATTTGGACTGGTTTACAATACAATTTATTTCCTTTCCTGTGTCTATCCACGCACCATGTGTTGCCATATTGGTCATTTATGTAAACGTTTCAAATATTGCATGATTGTTATATGGTCTAGCTTTGGAAATGATTTTCATTTATGTAAAAGAAGAGTGGTTATCCTTGTTTTAGTCTGAGTGTCATGTAAACATTGTAACTGAAGAAGTGTGTAATGTAAACACTGGTCAAGTTTATTAAATATCTTGCCCTTTAGTAAGAAAATACGTAATTCATTCAACCCCCCCTTTGATTGTTTATAACTTCATAAAAGTGGCATCTCCAGAATAGTGACTTAAAATCTGACTTTACCATTAAAGAGGGTTCCAAATTGCATTTCCGTAGACACCAAACTCGACATGCCTACCTGTTACCAATTGAAAGTTAGCACTTAATAAATGCAATAAGATACCCCAGTATTATCATAAGGGAGGGATAGGCCTTGCAGTAGTGAATCACATTTTTGACAGGTATTCACTACAAGACATGTAAAAGTTTAATGTACATGTTCAGCATTTTCAATATTCTGCACCCTGCCCAAGGAGATTTTTAGGGCCTACCATAGGGGTGATGATTACATGTACTAGAAATGAATGCTTAGGCTTGGCAGGAGATTTATCTTGCAAGTCGAGATGGCAGTTTAAAACTGCACTCACAAGCTGCAATGGCAGGCCTGAGATATGTTTGAAAGGCTACTTAAGTGGGTGGCACAATACGTGCTGCAGGCCCACTATTAGTATGTAATTTACAGACCATTGGTACAGGTAGTACAACTTTATAATGACTTCAAGTAAATTAAATGTGCCAATTGGGTGTAAGCCAAGGTTACCTTGTTTTAAGGAGTGAGAACATGCACTTCAGCACTGGATAGCAGAAATAAAGTGAACAGAGTCTTAAGGCCAACAAAAATTAGATCAGCAAAAATGGAAGGGTAAAGCAAAACGTTTGGGGGAAGCTCACCCTGAGGCTGACAGGTCTACCAAGCAGCAAACGTGTTTGTGGTTTTACCTGACGCTCATGAACCTTATGAGTCCATTTTTTCCACACCATTTCCATTAAGTTGGCAAGTAAGAGGTAGAGAAATTGTGTGCTAGACCATCTCAAAGTGAGATTTCTGAAAGCGAGCAGTCGCGGATTGTTGCTGCTGCTTGTGTTGAGAAAGCTGCTGCTTGCGTTGAGAAAGCTGCTGCGTGCGTTGAGAAAGCTGCCGCTTGCTGTTGAGAAAGCTGCCGCTTGCTGTTGAGAAAGCTGCCATTTGCCGTTGAGAAAGCGGCCACTTGTCATTGAGAAAACGCCGCTTGCCATTGAGAAAGCTGCCACTTGCCATTGAGAAAGCTGCCGCTTGCCATTGAGAAAGCTGCCGCTTGCCATTGGGAAAGCTGCCGCTAGCCATTGAGAAAGCTGCCGCTTACGTAGTGAACGCTGCCGCTAACGCAGAGAAAGCTGCCGCTCGTGCAGAGAAAGCTGCTGCTCACGTTGAGAAAATATACATAAGCAGCAAAAAGAAGCACCCTCTGGTGCTCCCCTTGATGCAGTTCACACTGATTTTACAGCACGAGAGAAATGCATGGTGCTAAAAATCAGCACGAACAGCGCAACGCACTAGACTCCACTGCTCAAGGAACTCCATGTAGCAGGGCAGAGATTTTTCTGCACTTCTTGGAGCTCTGCGTAGCACGACTCCACAAACTCCATCCAGGCCTAGTCTTGCCCTGGAATTTGGCACATGTCTCGCAGTACTTAGATTTATGATCTATCAGCAACTAGAGGTTACAGACCTTGTGGCTGTCCATTTACGAGAATTTGTGGTGGCAGTTAGAACGGGATAAGGCTGTGCTCCACATCATTTTTTTCAGTATTGGTCCCATGAGGTTGATGTCCCAATGGGCCTCTCTGAAACTCGTCGGTGTCTTTCAGCATTTTCCCCTGATATTTCAGTGGTTGAACGTTTCTTTTGGTTAATCCAATGTATTTCGGTTTTTTGTTTGAAAATCTTTTTTCCTGCTTTTTGACCCAGGGCTTTTGTCCATGCTTCCATACTCAGTGGTAGAAAAAAGAATCCAAAGATGGCGACCAAGCAGAGCGACTTTCAAGGCAAGTGACTGACATTATTCAAAGAGGGACATAGCATGAAATGGATGACAGCGAACGCCCAAACAAGAAAAAGAAAAGCAAAATAAGATTATTCTTGACTCAACCACTAGATTGCCAAATAATGCAAAGCAAATATATACAGTGCATTCCAGTTAGCGATGCTCCATTTGGGGTTCTTATGTTGCAGCAAAAGTAAAAGAAAAAAAACCCCATAAAATGCAAAACATCTGTTTTTTTTTTAAGGATATAAACCCATTTAAAGAACCAATTCAGTGGTACTCATTGTACCAAACTAAGATGGATTACCAGGTGAGTCAGTCTTCCAGCGTTTCTGGGGCTTTTAAGTTACAGATGGATATCTCAATACACATTTCACTCTTTGAGACGTCTAGCCAGAATAAAGGCATATAACAACCTTTAAACAAGAATGAGTTTATAGTCAAAAATATTTCTGGAAATGTCTCAGGTGTGCAGTGTGTATCCACTGTAGTCTTGATAATACATTTAACTATATTCAATGTAGTTATCCAATCGTTAGTAATAGTTGTGCTTTGACTTAATTTCAATATTAGCATTCTTTGAGAAATGCAAAATGTTGGCACTTTGTTTCAAGAGTTAAACCCAACAAGTCCTGACTTCCCATAATCTCTTATTTATGTAGGAGATTTCCCAGGTTCAAGAAACAATAAAGCATTATAAGTCTCTGACCACAAGCAGACATTCCATAAGGCTGTGCATGGAGAACCATACTTCATTCAGTTTTCAAACCAAGAGCTTTTTCCTGCTGCCAAATATGTAGCCTTTCATATTTTCTCTTGCATTCTTCTGTCTCATTTGCTAACAATCCTGAAAACCAGAAAGCATTTCAGATCCATGTAGGGTCTTCCGAAATCCACACAGGGTGCTCGTGTTCCGCCTTCAGGGTGCTGTGTTCCCAATAGCGGTTTTTATGGAAATATTAACAGCACATAATACAGTTTTGGATTTATATTTAAACTATTGATTTTACTGTATTCAAACAAACATATTCAGTCAGAATGGCACTTATGATTATGAATAATTGTATTTACTTAAACAATAAAAGTGTATTTGAATTGAAAACTACATATTTTCATTGATTTGTCTGAAATAACTCATTTAGTGCCAGGTGTACAAGTAATGTTGTGTTTATAAACATCCTGAATGTGAAAATGCCTTTTACAATGCACTGCATCCAGTTTTGGAGTCAATAACATTTACTTTCTCTTAAAATCGGGTTGAAATGGATAATAAATCACTATTTGGAAGGGGTGTGTGTTAGGGGTCTCTTCTAAATAGTGATTCCTACACATATATATCAAAGGTTTAGGACTGAAAAAGCAGTTGTAAAGCCTTGATAAGTCCAGCGTCTAAGTTGTAAATGTTAAAAACAAGTTTGGCGGGGAGTATGCAGTGGTCCAACAGAACACTGACAACTCTCAAAAAACGTTTCATAAAAAGTAAACTTTATTTTTAAATGCAGTCCCGTTTTATTTCAGGAAAATGGGTTCCAGTCGAAAAAAAGTTTATTTCATTTAAAGGAAATCACAGACATGGTGATTTGCTGATTCAAACAGGCTGCCATTCCTATTGGGTAAGCCACTATTAGTGACCTACCTCATGAATATTAATTAGGTAGATCAGCTATCAAACCACTATGATATTGAATTTTCTGAATCAACCAATTTGTACACAGGTCAGTTCGGCAAATTATTTACTGGAAGGAAAAAGTCTGGTCACTAATTGCAAACAGTATTTTGCTAGCTGTAAATAGTATATCTGGCCCATGTTAAGAAAATAGTGATTTTAACTTGCAGACACTGATTGCAAAATGTAGTGACAAAGTGTACCTGTGTACCTATTGGCTGAGTGAGCTTGTCCTTGATAAAAAGGTACGGAATTAAAATGTTGTAAGTTATTGTTATAGAAAGATAGTGTAATGTTTTCCAGAACTTTACAACCAAAAATTGAATTCCTCTTATGAAGTATAAAGTAAGTGCCACTGATGGTACAGATCTGCAGTCCACTAATGATATAGAGGGTGGCTCGAGTGATGACGTATTTTTCCAGTTATTACGGGTTGCTGCAATTTCAGGAAATAATAACAAATATACTTGAGACATGCCATGCTCTTAAGGCACAATGTCAAGTGCCACCCATTAGAGATTCGGCAACTGGAAAGATTCCAAGTTAATATTTTCCACTTCTCATCTGGTACTTGAAAATGCTCAAAAGCCCTTTTATTCCAAGTAATAATATAATTAAGGTGAGTATATTTTAGATAGTGATGAGAGAGGAGCACTATGCGTAATGCATTTTGTGGATATCCATATAGATAGTTGTGATGTTTTTCTTTCATTTGAATACATGTGCATATTACCAGTCTGTAGTACGTTTACACAGAGGACCAGAACTTCTTTTTCTAAATATGAATATTTGTGCATGGAGCACAGTTGCTGATTATACGGTTGCAACATATGCACTGATAAATTGTGATGAATGCAGTGAGTGTTATAGGCCTTTGCCTTTGTGACATTAGAATTGTGGAATGTAAGGTTTTATGTGGTATAGATGATTGGTGGATGCTCAAGTGGAGGAGGAGTATGTGCAGATGTGAGAGAAGGGCTTCCACTGTAACACAAGATTTTAATACAAAACTTTCGCTGTGTCCTGATCAGTCTTTTTAAAATTTCCTCAACTTTTGTGACATACTGATTCAGCTATTTCTCCTCTATAACTTAAATCTACATGATCCAGTGGATTACCTCATGCCTTATACTAGCCACAAGAAGGTTACTGCAACTAGGCTTGTCTATGAAGTTCGGAAATAGACCCTACTGAGGAAGGAATAAGTAGGCAAATATTGGATGAAAACCTCTTGCAAGTTGTCAGTTCTAAGTGTACAATTAATTAACCAAATAGTAGAGATGAGCAAAAGAAACTCACCAAGTAAAACAACAGAAATCTGGTTTGCAGTTAGGGTGAACAACCGGCAAGGGTGTAAATTCAGGATGGTGAGCATAAAAATTCAGGACAAAGCGGCAAACTTCAGGACTAAAATTCAGGACGTAAGTCGACTTTTATTACTAAAATTCACAACAAAGGGGAAGTTTTACAGACATTCCAAAGGATGCAGCGCAATAGTATATAAGTATGTAAATAGACAACAAACATAAGTACAAGCCAAAAGAAGTCTATATTAGGTTAAAAAGTAGTATAGCACACCAAGCAAAATTTGCCCCTTAACATGATTTCAAGTACATGGACGCACAGACAGTAGCAATATTAGTTTTAGTGTCGGGTTTATGAAATTATACTTTTTCTTGGAACTAACACATTACAGAAGTTCTTAGTTCCTAAGAGAAAATTGGTATGTGCATGAATGTTTTACGTTCACCTGGATCTGCAATTCCTCCTTAACAAGTTCAGCATCATGCCTATTTCGTGTACCAGTCCAGGTGAACTTCAATTGAGAAAAAATCCTCTCAGTAGGTGCATTGCTGCCTGGCAAGCTAAGTATAAATATATGATTTTTTCATGTTGGGAACATCACAACGCAACTTTGACATAACATTCAACCATTTCTGCTTGCACGCCAAGTTAGTACCTGCCACAACTCGCAAAGCAGGAGCAATTATATTATATTTGTTAAATAAGTACCGCAGTCCCAGATGACCGGTCAAGTTGACCGCATCAGCAGCTTTGCAGAGCTGCTGAAAAGTGAGAGTTTCTCTTAAGCAGCATGGTTCTAATGGTAACAAGTAATGGCTCTTAGAAAAATCAAACCATTTTTCTTAATACTTTAAGGAGCGCTCTAAAAACAAAATCTCTCTGCATGCTTGTGCTCAACTCTGAATCATCGGACATTCAATAATTGTACACTTGGAAACCAAAGAACTGATTTTTTACTCTGTCCTTTAAGTTATTCTGCAATATCCTGAAGATGCCTGGTACCTTCGGGGCACTCAGATCATCCTTCTCAAGCAGCAAGATAGAGATGCTGAAAATGACCAAAATTTCATGAACAAAGAAAATGTAACATCTGCCTTGTGACATAGTAGCCTTCCCACTTTCAAATCCTAGAGTACCCCATAATGCTCTGGGTATTTTTTCTTGTCCAAGTGAAAATAAACAAGATTTCAGTGCTGCCCAGCATTTCAAAAGTTGTTCAATGGTTGGGAACAAAGTGAGCCACTGTGTTGGGACATGTTGAAACAAAGGCTGCCATTCTAGGACCAGAAAAGAAAAAAATTATCTCAAACTGTTCGCTTAGCTGAAGAAGAGAAATGGATGTAGACTTTTAAAATAAAGGATTCTACATCCATACAAAGCCCATTAATGACTTGTTTAGCACAGTTGTGCAGGATGTGGACAGTATAGTTTGCAGGCAGAATGTCTTCATTTGCTCCCTTCAAAAGCTGAAATACAGAATTTTTGTAGCAGCATCAGCTGCAACCTCATAGAAATTCAGCAGATTGTAGTTCACACCGGAAGTGAAAGTAAAGTGCCTCAACAAAAGTGCATATAGTTTAATGCTTCCTTTGTTTGAGGCATTGCTGCAAACTGAGAATTATCCATATTTTAATCTTCATATGCTTGCTGCAATGATAGAGGTGCTAGCACATTCATAGTGATACTTGATGCCTATGTGCAACCACAGGATGCTTTCATCGCAATTGATGAGTCAGGATAAATTACTTTGGATGTCTTGAAAAAAAAATCCAGGAAGTGGCAGAAGAAGTGATGTTTCGCAGCATGGTACACCTGAGTCACCTCTACAGCTGTGACCTAAAAAAAAAAAGAAAATCAAACACACAAGCATCACACAAAGAAAGTCTCCACTGGGAAATACAATAGTGGCCACAATGGGCCTTAGAGCTGCAAATTTAAATTAAAGGGTCAGCTGCTCGCCCAAAAGCAATTATAATGTGCTCTTGATATAAACAGAGTGAGAAAACCATGCTGAAGGCAACCTGACTTGGTAAACACTGCTGCACATTTAAAGAGAGTAATAGAAAATTGCACCATGGCTGGCATAATCAATGTGGGAGTCTTATTAAGAGTGTGACAAAGCAAGAAGAGTGTTCATGAATTACATACAACTTATGTCACATTATGACAAACCAAGCAATGACTTACTTTGACTACTTCTGGCTAGAAGCTTGGTTGCAGGTATGACACGAAATTGATGCCCTCTTTGCCCTGCCTGAGGCATTTTTCTTATGTTGTTCTCCTGCCTCATGCATTTTGATATCCCACTCTCCTCCGTGGGCAATGGAAAAGTCTTCATGGAACAGTCTGCACTTGGCCTTCTACACATCTTCTGATGACTTTCGAATGTTGTGTTGTGTAAGTTCCCATTCTGGTCTGTACTTCACAAAGCACTTTTTTCTTTTTTTCTTTGGTGGCTCTGGCAAGATCATTTTAACATCACCAAGGAAAGGATTTTGAATTTTTTGATCCTATTAAAAAAACTCTTGTTAACATCACGCTTCAGAATTACAATGAAAGTGGTCCATTTCTGCTTTCCTATTTGCTGATCTGTTTTGAAACTTTTTCAAGGTTTATTTACAGGTATTATTTACAGGTAGTTAAAAGTTATTGTGTGTTACAAAAAATGGACAGCTTACATCCATTGTGTTTACTTGCCCTTTACCACCACAACAAGATTTCAACTAGCCCACCTTTCTATTATGTCTTTGACTGCAAAGTTACTGAGGTTTGAGAACACCAATCAACATGTTAAAGGAATAAGCAGAAATGTGTCAGAAGACACATCCTGACATTTGTCCTCTATTCTTGAACACATATCACTTGTGGCAAGCTGAAAATAAAATGTAAAGTCATCTATATTGCCCATTCACCTTCTTGACTGAAACTCATAAGGCTGGAATTTATGTGTGATCATTTTCCTCATAGATATGGAGTAGGATAAAGCATCACAAGTCACTACATTGCCTTTCTCCGCACCAGGGAGGTTTTCCATTGGCTTTGTGATGGGTTTTCCCATGCAACACCCATGGGTTTTAATGCTGCCCCAGATTTATTTAATCATACAAACCTGGGAATGTGCTAAAATATTATGCCTCTCCAGAGCAGGCGTAACAAGGAGAAATAATTTTATTTCACCTTGTTTTTTCCTCTTTTCATGTGTACTGCACAAGTAGAAAAAGAAAAATGCCTCTCTGGATTGTGTTTGTACAGGAAGGGGACCCTACATTGGCACTACGCAGCCCATTCTGTGCCAGCGCAGAGGGGAAGGACAGGAATGCACTATGTATCATAAATATGGTGCATTCCTTCCCTTTCACATTGGATTGAGGCAGCACAGCAAGAAGACATTTGGTGCTGCCCTACTTCAATTCCACACAAATAAGCCCCACTGTGAACAGCGAGACAGTGTGCTAGACAGAGTGAACCTCTAAACATCAGCATAGTCACCCCAACAACAATGAGGCAACATAAAACTGGTGGCATGGGAAGCAATGAAAGAGCAACATGGAGCAAGAGGACCACGGTGGGTATAATGAAGGAGCTCCATGCCACTGATCAGACAACAGACACAGACGAAAGGCTAAAGACTGAGACAGTGACAAAAAAAAGCAGCCAGGTGACCATGGAAAGGTGGCAGCAGCCTCCATTGAATGGCGAATGCGAACACAGCCAATACAGAGTGAATATTAAGAGCTGTAACCACACAGAGACATACAATGCATGTACTGGATAACCAGAAGATCTATGTATTAAAACAGACTACAGAGCTGAATGTTAACACGGAAAAACAACATGCAAGCTTATACTGTACATATTCACAAAAAAGCAATCCAAGGTAACATCGTAGCAGGCACATCCCGCATGAAGGAATGGTGGGGACAGTGCAAAGTCCATCGGTGGCGGTGTATAGCTGGAGTATTTGGGGGTATATGAAGTTCATCATGCAGGGAATAACATGGAAGTAGATGATATAGCTAAGGAGATGTTGCTACAGCAACACCAGCTGACAAATAACACAAGCAGAATGGCAAATGACAAAATAACCTTAAGATTCTAACACAGAACATAAATGGAATTGTCAGCGAAATGGAGGATGCAACACACCAAATGCTTTGAAGAAAAGGTCCTAAACCTTGTGGTTCATCAAGAAATGCACTAATAGGTAACAAATGTCAACTGCTACTTAGAATCAATCATTTTTATTGCGTGGTAAATCATCTTTATACACAGCTCAGCTGCCTACATCCAATTGCCGGCAGAGCGTAATATCATAACAAGTACATAGCGTACGGGTCTACAGCCCGGAGGGCGACCCCGCGAAAGAAATTTCAAGCCATAGCATACAGCCAGGGCAGCTGCTTAGATACCACTTTTATAAAAGAAAGAAACAAAAAATAGACAAACACCCAACCCCTCTGCCCCCCAATCCCTCCCACCCCACCCTGCTCCGCATCAGTCCCTAACTCCCCCTTCCACCCTCCATGGCCGCCAGTCACATCTCAAGATTTCTCAGCCTACCTTAGTGCCCCCCAAAGGCTCCAAAGGAATGAGCTGTCGAATTGGTAGGTATTTCGGGCATGTGACTTCCCTTAGATCTTTAGAAAGAGTTGTAAGAATGGACCCCATAGCTTTACCTATTCGGAACCCTTCCCATCAATGCCCAGCGAAAGGCGTTCCATTGCCAAAAGGTGCCAACGTCTCTGGATCTAATCCCGTGGATCAGGTGTGGTCGAGGAACCCCATTGTGCTAAAAGAACCTGTTGCATCGCCAGCAAAGCTAACGCAATCTGTCTACCCCTCAGCGAGCGTAAAGGAAAGGCCTTAGGATGAGGGAGTCCCAACAGCGTGTGCTCAGGTGCCTGGGGAAATGTGATCTGAAAGGCATCGTCAATGTCATCAAGAATCGCTTTCCAATATCGCACCAAATTTGGGCAATGCCATAACAGGTGCATCTAAGTGCCCGGAAGGCCACACCCCCACCAGCAGAGGCCTGACTTCGCTACATCCCAAGACTTGATGCCCGCCGGAGTATAGTACCAATAAACAGCTACTTTATAGGCAGATTCCGCACCCGCGTTGTTAAAGACAGTGTGGTGTGCTTGATAAAAGATATGTTCCCATTCTTTATGTGTCAAAGGGCGCCCTAATTCAGTCTCCCAGCGAACCTGCCCCTTTGTACGCTGTTTCTTGCCGTGTGTCAGGATCATCGCATACAATTCAGATAAGAGCTTACGGTCATCCTTCTTGCAGACTAACCATTTTTCAAAACCGATCAAGGGGCGGGACATTGAAGCGAAGTTGGACGGTTGGGTCACCCAGTGTGCTAACTGCGAATAATGAAAATCGTTGGACTCTGGCAGATGGAAGTAGTCCCTACAGAATTGGGGGAAGGGGATCAAGCCTTCAAGGTCTAATAGGGAGCCCACCCTTTTGAAGCCCTCCTCCCTCCAGTGGTGGAAGACTGGGGACGCGCACCCCGGCGGAAAATCGGGATAGTCAACATAGGAGTCATAGGGGAGGGAAATGTAGTCCATCCTCGGCACTGCGCTAATTGATCCCGAGCTTTCAAAGTCGGTGAGGTCACCGGGAAAGAGTAAAGGCCCCACGCTCTATGTTTGCGCGGCAGCCATAGCTCACGCCAGATAAATTCAGCCCGCTACTGTCTGGTCCATGAAGTTCTAGTGTTTGCTGGACAAGGGCTTGTTCCACTCCGTAACATATCGGAGACAGGAGGCCTGATGATAAACCGCCAGCAGTGGAAAGCCCAGCCCACCCTCAGCCTTCGGTGCAATGATGAATGATAATGCGAGCCTCGGCCGCTTGTTGCTCCACTAGAATTTATTAAGGAGCCCCTGTAGCTTCCGAAGGGTACCTGGCGGGGGGCTCACTGGTAGCATCTGAAAGAGGTAGAGGATACGCGGAAGCACCATCATTTTTACCGCCTCCAGCCTCCCATCAATGTATGTCATTACAACGCATGCCATTACAACCCATTTTCACAACGCAAAAACCATTACGAAAAACAATACTATGCATACCATTACAACGCATAAAAAATATATATATTTTTAAACTTTGTAACATATCTCGTGGGACAGGATGCAGGAAAAATAGGGGGTTTGGGTGGGGAACTGTATTAAATTGTGTAACGCAACTGAGCACATATTTATGAAATCACGAAAATGTTTAACAAATTAAGACTCAGGTATTAAAATTAATACTCGGGTATTAATCGATTAACACATTTTTTTTTTTAAAAACAATCAAAACACCAGGAGGAAAGTATATTAATTTTCAAACAGTAAAAATTCAAAGTAAGCTAAGTCAACAAGAAAATAGAGAATAAACCAAAAAAAGAGCAACCATTTTAAAACCTCCGTGAAGAACAAGTCCTACAACAGTTTCCATGACGAGAACTTTAAATCAAAGAAAACAAAATGGAGGAGTAAACACTGCTGAAGAGAATAAACAGTAAGTTTAAAAGAATAACATTAAAATATAGGTTCTTACATCAAACGAATCACAAAAAAATACGAATAAAATCAAATCTTTTACCGTAAAATATGGTGACAGACACCAAAAACTATAAATAAGGGTAAGACACCATTTTGAAGCCTGTGGTCAACAGACTACCAGGGTGAGGAGACGGATTTTGCGCACACTCTGACGTTCACAGAAAAACGAATACTCAACAAATGCCATACAACAATTCTCCCAAAAACAGGTAAGAATAACACATATAAGTATTAATACTATTTAAAAATAAATTAATATTCAAAATGTTAAAATAAGATTAATTATAATTTACAGTTTTGAACACAATTGAAAATCGAAAAAACAAGGAACATTATATTGAAAAGCCATTAAAGATATTAGTAATAAGTAAAAAAAATGTTAAATCATTATAAGTAGAATGTCACACAAAATGAATTTTTCTTTTAAAAATAATTCAAATAAAGCAATGATATGAGGCACAGTTGTATTTTTTTTAGCAAAAAACAAGAACAAAGAGTGTTTTAAAAAAATGAAAAGACGAAAGCCACAAATATATATTTTTTTGTGCAAAATGTAAACATATTTACAAAGCTAAACCATGTCTCGTTTTCGAAATTACAGCAAAAATAAAACAATTTCTAACAAACCTTTCAAAAAAAAGATTGACGAAAGGACACAAACAATTTATAAAGACATCTCTTGGAAAGGTAATGAATGAGAATACTAAATTAATAATTAAAAAAAAATTATGTTTTTTTAAATTATTTTTGAAAATAACCAGAATTAATTTTGCAATTGTTTTTAAGCTGTAACATAACAAATGTGGAATAAAACATTGTTAAACAATTTTAGGACAAAATATCTGTAATCAAGATATCCATGAACTAATGAAATAATTTTTCATCCTTAAAATAGAGAATTAATAATTAGAAAATAAACACTTTTTTATACCTATTTCCCACTACAGATATCATCAAAGAAATATCAACTCTAAAAAGCAAAAAAATAACCAGCTGAAGACCATCTTCTTCTGAATATAACCCTATCTACAATACAACAAAACTAAAACACTAAAGGTAAATACTAATTAAAAATATTGAAAGAAATCAATTAACCTTTTAACTCCTCATAGAGTTACATCGCAAAAAAGGACAACAAATTCATATTTTCTTTTTTACTTTTTAACAGCTAAAGGAATACAAAGGTCAAGAAAGCAAACAGAGGATCTAGAAACTACATCTCCAAAAACCAGCAAGCAACTTTAAAAAAGGTAAAAAATGCAAATACATTTTTTAGAAAGCTAATTTTAAAGGTAAACACGAGATACATTTGAAAGTAGGTTACATTTTGAATACTATAGGGAGTTAAAAAAAATAATTCTTACACCAGGGGAGTGTAAAAGTAGGGAAAGTGCTTGACAGTGTAGGAGCAATAATTACTAATCTATCTCTAGGGGGGTGTAATATTAGGGTAAGTGCTGGATAGTGTAGGAGTATTAATTACTAATCTAACTCCAGTGGGGTGTTAAAGTACGTTAGATGCAGGATAGAGCAAGAGTATTAAATACTATCCTAAATCCTGGGGGGTGAAAATGTAGTGACCCGTATCAAATTATTTTGAAGGCACATGGATTGGGCATCTAAGCAGGTTGGGTCGCAGGAGGAAGCCACGTTTCCATATGGAGTGGTGGAACTGCTACACAAGCTGTTTAGAAGGAGGAGCAAAGACAAACAATGCCATAGAGGGATGGCACAACTCCTTCAACCACACAATTGGGAAACCTCACCCTAACTTTTATCATTTTTTGGAAACTTTGAGGAAGGAGCAAAGTTTCCAAGAAATGAGAATGTCACAAGCATTAACAGGTAGTCTAAACCCACGCATTTCTAAAAGATCAAAAGAAATGTCTGAAAGACTATTGGGAGCATTACAAACGTTTTCGTTGTGTGTGGCTTCAGACTATCTGGATAATGTTCCTCACATACTACATTACTAACTCTTCCTACACCATTACTTTCCTGTTTTTCCCTAAATTAAATAAACAATCTAATTAAATTGGCATTTTTCTAAAACATTTTTTCAAATTAAAAAGTCGGGTCACCTTACCTTAGATGCCTCATTTTTCTTTTCTTTTCTTTATAAATGCAAACCATATCCATGCCTTTTGAAATCCATTAAAAAAAGCAGCCCAAAAAAATATCCAATAGGGAATTCTTCAAATGTAAGATAGATTCTTAAAAAAAAGATCCATTGTCCAAAATTGGTAATTCATTCGAAATTAAAAAAGACCTTTGGATAAAGATCGATTAAACCAAATCCACCCAAAAAAATCTTCTCCAAATCCAAACGATTGTGAAATGAAAATCAAAAACAAACAACGATCAATCTTCTTTCTTCTCTTAAAAATCCAAATCTTCAAAATCCACAATCCAAAAAAACCCCAAAAACATAGAGTGCTTCATCGATTCGAAAAAAATGAGAAAAAAAAACATTTTCCCAAAAATAAAACCAATCCAACGAAATCGATCTTCTTGCTCCGGTCTTTGACAATAGAAATTATTTTATGAAAAAATACAAACAAAAGCAAATGTTTACAGTATTATAAACTTAACTAATATAATCAATCAATAAACTCATTTTTCTAACTAATAACATGTGACCCGACAATGGCATACTCTAACAACACGATCGGCGACATGCTAAAAAGCTACCTACAACATATATATCTATCTTATCTAATCCTCCCTCTTCTCTCCTTGCAATATATGTCACTCTCAACAACTTTCACATTATAAATAAAGTTTTAAAAGTTTCCTACCTGAGCGCAGGTCTCCTTGCTTCTGCTCTGCCCAGCGACGCTCCTCAATATGGCCGCGATGAAGCACGTCTACGCGTATACGTCATCCGGAGCTATGAAAAAAGAAAAAGGATTTATTTTCTATTTATAATTAAAACTAATATATGTTTAAAAAATTATTTTGTTAAATAATAAAATACATCAAAATTAAACTTATATTTAAAAAAAAATACAAAATTATTGTTTAATAAAAAAAAAAAATTTGTAAAAATTATAATAAAACAGTCTCGCATTGTAATTATTTTTTATACAAAATTGTTTTTTAAATGTACTAGTAATAATCTAAGAATGCAATTTTTTTTTTTAAATGTACTTACCTTTATGATGCTCCCTTTTGTTTCTGTTCCATGCCGCGTCAATCTTCAAATGAACTCAACAATAATACAGGCGGCAAACACATGGAAATAATGAAGGACAAAACTTTTCATTGAAGTCAATGTAAAAGCATGAAAAAATATGTTCGATTAATTTAAAAAAAAATAATAATTTATTTTTAAAAAATAAAGTACATTTTAAAACATATAAAAATATTTTTTAATAAAAAAAAAGTTTAAACCTTTTTATTTATATTAATTTATAAAATAAGTATTTTTTAAAATGGCAAACAATAGTTTTAGGGGATTTTTAAAAGTAGGATAAGTGTTAGAATAATGTTGATTATTATTTACTATTAAAACTCAAGTAGGGAGTAAAATTATAGTAAGTGTAAAATAGTAACATTTTTTAAATTACTTTTTTAAAACCAGGGAGGTTTTAAAATTAGTGCAAGTGCTGGATAGTGTTGGAGTATTAATTACTAATCTAACTCCAGGGAGGTGTTAAAGTAGGGTAAGTGCTGGATAGTGTAGGAGTATAAATTACTATTCTAACTCCAGGTGGGTGTAAAAGTAGGCTAAGTGCTGGATAGTGTAGGAGTATTAATTACTCATCTAATTCCAATGGGGTGTAAAAGTAGGGTAAGTGCTGGATAGTGTAGGAGTATTAATTACTAATCTAACTCCAGGGGGGTGTAAAAGTAGGGTAAGTGCTGGATAGTGCAGGAGTATGTATCACTAATCTAACTCCAGTGGGGTGTAAAAATAGGGAAAGTGCTGGATAGTGTAGGAATATTTAATTACTATTCTAACTCCAGGAGGGTAAGTGCTGGATAGTGTAGGAGTATTAATTACTAATCTAACTCCAGTGGGGTGTAAAAGTAAGGTAAGTGCTGGATAGTGTAGGAGTATTAATTACTAAACTAACTCAAGGGGTGTATAAAAGTAGGGTAAGTGCTGGATATTGTAGAAGTATTAATTACTATTCTAACTCCAGGGGGGTGTAAAAGTAGGGTAAGTGCTGGATAGTGCAGGAGTATTTATCACTAATCTAACTCCAGGGGAGTGTGAAAGTACTGGATAGTGTAGGAGCAATAATCACTATTCGAACTCCAGGAGGGGTGTAAAAGTAGGGAAAGTGCTGGATTGTGTAGGAGTATTAATTACTATTCGAACTCCAGGGGGGTGTAACAGTAGGGTAAGTGCTGGATAGTGTAGGAGTATTAATTACTAATCTAACTCCAGGGAGGTTTTAAAATAGGGTAAGTGGTGGATAGTGTAGGAGTATTAATTACTATTCTAACTCCTGGTGGGTGTAAAAGTAGAGTAAGTGCCGGATAGTGTAGGAGTATTAATTACTCATCTAATTTCAATGGGGTGTAAAAGTAGGGTAAGTGCTGGATAGTGTAGGACTATTAATTACTAATCTAACTCCAGGGAGGTGTTAAAGTAGGGTAAGTGCTGGATAGTGCAGGAGTATTTATCACTAATCTAACTCCAGTGGGGTGTAAAAGTAGGGAAAGTGCTGGATAGTGTAGGAGTATTTAATTACTATTCTAACTCCAGGTGGGTGTAAAAGTAGGGAAAGTGCTGGATAGTGTAGGAGTATTAATTACTATACTAACTCCAAGGGGGTGTAAAAGTAGGGTAAGTGCTGGATAGTGTAAGAGTGTTAATTACTTTTCTAACACTTGGGGGATGTAAAAGTTGGGAAAGTGCAGGATAGTATAGGAGTATTAATCTAACTACAGGGGCTTTTAAAATTAGGGTATTAGGGGGGTGTAAAAAACATTTAAATTACATTTAAAAATAAATAAAGAAAATAATAAAGAAAAAAAAATCAAAAACTTTTATTAAAAAAATATAAGATTAAACTTACCCATACTTACGTTGTAATAACATCTGCGTTGTAATAGCATGTGTTGTGAAGGATCTTGCGTTGTAAAAGATTAATTGTAAAAGTAGTGCGTTGAAAAAGTTGCGTTGAAATGGTTGTTCCCCGCCTCCCATACCAGGTCAAGTTGAGGCGGGACCAATCCGAGAGTGCTTTGGTAGTTTGATCCACCAATAGTTTATATTTAAGGGAGGCTGTAGTAGCGATAGAGGAAGTCAGCCGGATGCCCAGATATGTAATATCGGAGTGCACCCACTTATAGGCTAAGTCCTGCTGCAGATCTTGGACCTCTGCATCGGGAATAGAAATATTAAGAATTTGCGATTTTGAGAAATTTACTTCAAATCCTGCAGCCTACCCAAATTTGAGGAGCTCCGCTGACAGGTACCGCAGTGTGGAGTGAAGTTGGGTATGCGACAGAATAACATCGTCGGCATACATACTAATTTTGTGTGTGTCAGCACTAAACTTAAATCCCGCGATACCCACATTTGACCGTACATGTTGGGCAAAAGGCTCCATATAGAGCGTAAAAAGCCACGGGGACAAGTGACACCCCTGTCGTGTCCCTCTGGTGATGGGAAAAGGGTTGATTTGCACCCATTCACTCGCACTGCTGCCGTAGGGGCAGCATAGAGGCATTGAACCCAACGTACAAAGTTATCACCCAGCCCGAAGGCCCTCAAGACTGCAAACAGGTATTCCCAGACCACCCGATCAAAGGCTTTCTCTGCATCATTGTGAAGAAAAAAAACCTTAGCCCGACATCGGTGGACCAGGTCTATGAGGTGAAGAAGCCTTTTGGTATTATCCCCCCCTGTCGGGTATGGATAAAGCCTGCCTGGTCCGGATCTATGATACCGTCCATCAAGGGGCTGAGCCTCACTTCTAGGATGCTCGCGAAGAGCTTTGCATCAATGTTTAGAAGAGAAATTGGCCTATGCGACCCGCAGTCTCTAGGGTCCTTCTCAGGTTTAAGGATGACCGTGATGCTGCCTCTGACATGGAGGGAGTCACCTCCCCTGTATCGAGAAAGGAGTTGAAGAGTTGGGTTAAAAGAAGAGCCAGCTCAAGACA
Organism: Lissotriton helveticus; assembly: GCF_964261635.1. Taxonomy (NCBI): domain Eukaryota; kingdom Metazoa; phylum Chordata; class Amphibia; order Caudata; family Salamandridae; genus Lissotriton; species Lissotriton helveticus. The sequence continues at coordinate 851,458,970 of NC_136068.1, forward strand.
GAAAGTTTTGTAGAATATGGCAGCGAAGACATCAGGCCCCGGGGATTTGGCGACCTTCAACCGAGCAATCACAGATATGACCTCCTCTATCTAAATCACAGTATCCAAAGCGTCCGCCGACGTCTTTAAGAGAGGTGTAAGGTTACAGGTCGGCAAGTAGTCTGCCACCCCCTTAGAGTCCGTCACCTCCACCCTATACATGCCCTGATAGAACTGACTGAAGGATTCCACAATAAGGGTGTCAGTGGTATGCTTAACTGCCTGGGGGTCTCTAATGGACTGAATGGCCGTCATCTGAGCCCGCGCTCATAACCTATGCACCAGCATCCTCCCCCCTTTGTCCCCGCTAAGGTAACATTTTTGTCGCAAGCACAGGAGGGCGTGTTCTGCTCTATCTAAATTGAGGTGTTTCAACATACGTCGCTTTGCTTCCAACTCCCTCCAAACTCTTGGGGCTCCCGTCCTCTTATGCATCGCCTCCAAGGCACCTACCTACTTCTCCAACTCTGTGTACTTCTCTTTGCGTAATCGTGCAAATGATGCCGCAAGCGCAATAAACTCCCCTGCACCACTAATTTCAATGCTTCCCACACCGCTGCTAGGGGTGTACCTTCCTGGTCGTTATCAGCGAGGTAGTGGGTTATAGTGTCCCGTATTCGTGTTACCACTGATTCCGAGTGGAGCAGGGAGTCACGGAGGCGCCAGCCGGGCGGTGGGGGTCTCTTGCCATGGGAGGTGAGTTGAACCAAGATGAGGGCATGATCTGCAAGGGAACATGGTGTAATATCTGCTGCAGATAAATGAGCTAGGAGAGAGGATGTTGCTAAGAAGTGGTCTAAGCATGCGTAAGTTTTGTGCGCTGCAGAGTAGTAGGTGTAATTGTGCTCTAGGGGGTGATGGACGCGCCACACATCATTCAACCCGCCCTCAAGTAGCCACTGTCTCCCCCCTGCGACATTGCTCCTGTCTGGTAGGACCTTTGCCCAGACCTATCAATCCCCGGATTCATCACTATATTCAAATCCCCACCCACCAAGATCGATGCAGCGGGAGACGCAAAAACCTCAGAGAGGGCCACCCGCAGGAATGGCTCTTGTTCTTCGTTCGGGGCATACAGTGACCCTATCGTGAGCTGCATATCCCCCCATTGGACGCGGACAGCTAAGAATCTACCCTTAATGTCAGCCACCTGAGAAAGGACTTTGCAGTGTGCGCGCGCGCTAAAAAGGATCACCACCCCATGTTTCTTAGCCGGGCCTGAGGACCCGAGTTGTAAGGGGAAGCGCTTATCTTTCATCCCCTTAGTATCCCTAGAGAGGAGATGAGTCTCTTGTAGCAGGCACACATCGCCCTCAGCGCTCTTCAAGAGAGAAAGGATGGCCGATTGCTTAACAGGGCTGTTTAAGCCCCTGACATTCAGGCTTACAACCTTTAAGTCCCTACCCATAGCACTCAGAGGAGAGGTAAAAGTTATTGTGGCGCCTAATGCCAGCAGTACTAGGTGGGCAAGGATGCACTGACCACGGTCCAGATACTCGCCTGGCCTTCTGGAGAACAGATGCCGAGCCCCAAAAACAACCCCAAAACCCTAACAAAACCCCAGACCCCATCCATAATACAAGAGAACACAAAAAGGAAGGAGACTCAAAAATCGCACATAGTCACAACAGTCTGTATTGTGGGTCCAACGTTCAGGGGAACATGGTGCCATCGTGAAACACGTCACGCACCTGATACAGGGCACTTCCAACTTACAAGGACTGGGATAAGAAACAAATCCTCACCAGAGAACTTCCCACCTCCGGCCCCGAACAAGAAAACAACTAATGCCAATTGTGTGGAGCTCAGGGGACTCCAGAGTTGTCGGTCACCAATGCCAGAGAGGTAACAGCAGCCTCTCTCTCCAGCATACTCAGGGACACATCTGGTTTGACAGGCGGGGGGGGGGGACTTCCCAACTCGTTGACATTAGGTGGAGCGGCTGCGCCGTCTAGCAGGTGATTCGACGTTCCCAAGCGTTGTGCTTGAAAATAAGCCTATACGGGTGGCCCCACGATTAGGGGATGCCTTGCTCACGTAGGTGATTAGTGATGGGCTTAAAGTCCCTACGCTTGACGAGGGTGGAGGCTGCCAAGTCTTGAAAAAGCGCCGGTTGATGGCCCCGAAATTGTACGGGGTTGAGGTCATGGGCCTTACGGAGGATCCGCTCCTCAATATGGAAGTTGTGGACACACACCAGTATGTAGGTTATCTCCCTCCCCCTTCCATGGGACCGCATGGATTCTAATATTGTTCCGCCGGGACCGGTTTTCCAGATCGTCAGCATGGGCCTGGAGATCCAGGATTTGATCCGTGAGGCGAATTGCATCTTGCTGGAGTTGATGGATTTCATCCGCATGTCCCAGGTCATGCTCCTCCAAGGTCGCCACCTGCTCCATAATGGCATCTACATCTCGCCGTACCTCACGCAGGTCAGAGGAGAGCTGAGAGCGGAGTTCCAAAATGTCCTCCTTTACGGCCCAGAACAATTCAAATATGAATGCTTTGGTCGCCGGCAGATCTTTGTCCTCAGGCTGCAGGGATTTGACATCCGACGGAGAGGCAGACTGACCTGTCGCTTTCTGTAGTAGGTCCTTCAGGGGTTTGTCCCTCCTATTCCTTGAAGAAGACATCTTGCCTCAGGCAAGGGCCTGCGCGCAGTATCACGTGGAAAGGGCAGAGGTGTAATCGGCCCCTTGGGGACACAGCTGGAGCCCACTCACGTCGGGCCGAAAACACAAGCCCAGCCCCAGTCAGCAGCTCCTCAAACCACAGCACTATGCGGCCCTCGTGGCTATTCAGGAGAAGAAGTGGCAGAGCTTGGTCGGGCCTCCGCCAAGCTGTTCAGAAGCACCACAGATCCCAGTGACAGAGGTCTCACCTCAGCAAGTGGAAGAGGACAAAATAGGGAGTTCGGGCACTGGCTGTAGCAGGATGCGAAGGGCGGGAGGCGGCCAAAGCCTCATGGCCGAAGAGCTCTCCACACTGCCCACGGCAGGGCCTCCCTTGCCATCACCGTCCCCCAGTGCTGAGCCACACCACACCGCCGCCCGCCACACCCAGCAAGCAGCTGTGTCTCTCCACACGCTGCCCCCACCGCACCCAAAGAGAAGCAGACCTCCAGGCTCCACTCAGGTCAGTGGGCCCTTTCCGCACTCTCCCCGCAGCTCCCAGCTAAGGCGAGGCTCAGACCCCAAGGAAGAGGCACCGCCCGCCGACTTACAGGCCCAAGGTAGGCCTCCCGCTCCCCACTGGAACCTCAGGCCCCAGCGACACAGCCAATCTCACTCAATATCCACTCCAGGGGAGGGGTGCCTGCCCTTGTTACAGACTTGCAGGCTTCACTGCTGCGGGGGGCACTCTCAACGCGGTCGCTCCATGCAGCTCCCACGCACTCGAAACAGGGCCTTCTCCCAATCAGGCGAGGGGAGCCCGCTGACCGCCTCAGTCACCAGGGCAGCTTTAGAGCAGGGAACGAGGCCCCGCGCTCTCTCAGTCCGCAGGGCCTCCCACCGTCCGCCACCCGTGGACCGAGATCAAGGTCCCACACCTGCTGTCCTCCGCTCCTCACTTCGTGTCTCATGGGCCCAAGCACCTCGGCCCCTTGCTGCAGCATTCCAGGAGCACGCACCCGCTCACTGGGGGCTTGACCGCCGCCGCCTCGCAGCCAGAAATGCTCTGATCGCACTGCACAGGGTCGTCCTTGCTCCCGGGCTCCACACTCCTCGCGCAGGCCAGGGCCTCAGAGCGGCAAAATGGCGGCTGTGTCTCGGGGCTCGTCACCGCTCACACTGCTCTGGTGCTCCTCCCTTGAAGTTGCCGCTCAGTCTGCCAAACCGCAGCCCCCCTCACGCCATCAGACGCCCCACTGAGCAGCCGGGGCACCACAGGGCAGTAGGCGGCCACTGCGACTCTGCTCAGCCAGGCACACCGGGCCGCCGGGGCTGGGCCATCCAGAAAGGGCAGAAAGCCACTCAACAGCGCAGAAATAGGCGCACTGCCGGTGTCTGGAGTGTTAGTGGGGACAGCAGACCCCCGTTGCCAGCTCAGATGGGCTCCAGAAGGAGTGATATCCAAAGCTGTGTTCAGGCGGCGCCGGAGGGACAGGAAAGCAGGTCCTACTCTGCCGCCATCTTGGCCACGCCCCCGTCAACTGCTATTTAGAGGCAAGTATAAAGTGCTGGCTCATGCCGACTTCAATCCTGAGTCAGAGGGTGGCAATACTGGCAAAAGTTGAAATCCACTCATAATGACAGATTCCGGGTTGGACCCTGAAGAATGTTATGTATCAGTCTGTGGAGATTGAAAAGGTGAGAAAATAGTTTGTCTCAGTATATAAACACCACCACACACACTACAATGGATATTATAAATGGACCAAGTGAGATGAGGTTAAATCTTCCCACATGGCTAATTTTAATAGGCAGAGTCTTTGGTGTGAATGAGGATATAAACAATCAACCATAACACAAGAGCCAATTCTTGTGTGTGTGTGTGTGTGTGTGCTATGCAGTGTTTGTTTTCTAATAACTTGAGCTTATTCCACCACCTTGTAGGAGCAAAAATGGTGTGCCAAAGAGAAAGAGTCATATCTCTCTGTCATACTTTGTAGCAGGGATTAAAGCACATGGCACACGGGCAAGTCATGACCTGATAGCCCCTGCAGTTAATTATTGTTTGCATTTACAGTCGGGTAACCCATAGCACCTGTAACTACCCAGGGTTAGGATCTGTAGATAAGGAGGGTTATGTGAGAATGAGAGCGACAGATTGAGAATGGTGTTTGCACTTGGACGAGCCCTTGCATACAGAAGCAATTTGTTTTCTGACATGACAATGGTGTCTTCATACCTGTGCAATAAAGCTTCAGGCATGTCTGCCAGTGGTGCTGTACAAACCAATACAGCATTGATTCCACTACTGTAGTAGTGCTTTGAAAACACGGGCTATACGTTCCCGGCATTGCAGTAGTGTTTTACATACAGAAATTCATGGCAATTTATGGATTTCATACTGGGGCAATACAGACTTTGAGATCATGGAGATAATAAATGTAATATAAAATATAAACTAAAATCTAAAGATTGAGCAGTATGATAATAGGTCATAGTCTTGCCATGCTGGGGCAGTCTCCTGACACAGTCAGCTGTTAATAACCAATAATGACTCCTATAGATCACTAAGCAACCCATATCAAGGTTTTTCTGCTATGCTTGAGTGGCAGCCCTGGCAGGTGCACATATTTAGAAACATTAACCCCTCAGAGATCTCTAATGGCTGACACAAGAACTTTAAAGGCATTGGCAGAGAAATTCAAATGTTAGTACTTTTGGCATAGATTTTGTTTTTGGCGTTTATTCAGAATGGCACCCTGTATCAGAAAGGCACTGCAGCTCCTGTGGCACAAATATTTGCCTGCTGTGCCTCTAGTGAATTGGTAATATACTCCGACGGCGTTTTAACCCAAAATTTCTTTGAGGGTCATCATCAGGACAAAAAATAGCTTGAGGAGCGAAAGTGACCACTTGATAAACTTTCTTCATGGTCTTTCTAGACATAAAGTAATTCTATACCCAATGCACCGAATGGCTTCCAACAGGGATACCTGACAGATTCTGGAAGTGCCATAAAAAGCGTGCCTCCAATTTTGATATGGTAACAAAATTCAAGGGCTCAATAAACAGCCGATAGTCCAAACACATCCAAAGTGTCAGAAATGCATATATTAAAGGCATGTCCCGCAATCTCGTCTACTGCAAATACATCAGCATGCTGTCTATGCCTTGAAAGGCCATGAAGAAAGTTTATCAAGTGGTCGCTTTTGCTCCGCAAGCTATTTTTTGTCCTGATGATGACCCTCATTTTGGGTTGAAATGCCGTCGACGCTCTGTACATGGCAAAAATCAGTGATCACATTATTCTTCAAATGTTAATTGTGTTTGTGATTTGTTTTTCAGTCACTGCCATTGTTTTATGAATATATATATGTTGATGTTTTTTGTATTAATTGTGAGTGTATTTGTTTGAGCGCCCTTGTGGTTTCTTTTCTCTTCATTAAAATGTATTTGAGTAATTATTTTTATAAGGTTTTTTGTGACATTGTGGTTCTCATAGGCTTTTCGTCTTTTACTTTTTATGGGTGTTTTTTCCCCCCTATTTGTAGTTAAGTATAATAATATAGCTCAAGAACCTTGTTTGGAGTATATTGTTTGTTTTCCCTGGTTCTTGTTCTAGGGTTTCCCTTGTGGTCAACTACCTCCTCTACTGAATTGGTGCCTGACACATCTTGCAAAGACACATGCATTATTTTCTGATTTGAAGAAGCACTGCTTCTGAGTACTTTGCTGAACAGTCAAGGACTATATAGGCATGCACTGGTATAGGTAATGTCATGGGCTGCAGACCCACAGATGATGGGGAGATATCCAGTAGTACTGAACCAGTATGCATGGTCTCTTGGGCAGATATAACCGTGAAAGTGAAAAGTTAGCCTGCACCAGAGTCCAAATATGGCATGATTAATGCTGGTGGAAGGTTGCACAGTCCAACCAAGCCAAAGAGGAGAGACATATCGCAAGGGCTGTTGACCCATCAATCTAGATGACAAGAGATATGGGATGCACTAATGAGGCTTCCCCAGGTTATCCTCTTACCCTGTTTCAAGGCAGAGGCTAAAACACTCAGTTTTGAAATCAAGATAACTCTGATCATGTATACTGAGTCTAACTAGAAGCACACAAGTTCTGAAATATGTAGGACAGAAACCGCAATTTCTATAGTACATTTATTTAGGTGTTGGATTATCAAAGTATGTCAACATGTAAAGGATGTACTGTAACAGAACAAATCATTTCCTTGAGTTGAATTCGTGCGGAGCCCAAGAGAGCAAGTACCTATATGGGAGCCATACAAAACAATTGTATATAACATTGAATGTACATGGGTTACAATATTCATTGTCTATTTATAATTCCTCCATGCAGGAATTATGCGTTTACCAAGAGGTTGCACGGCATCTTTAAATTATATTACTAGGTTTAAAAAGACTGTGTTTTATTAATTTTTGATATTTTAATTTTAATTTGTAGTACTATTTTTCAACAATTTTGCTAAAATGCGCTTTAAATCAATATGCCAAATAACGAAACTTGACCAAACTAGACCTGCAGGAAAAGGGTAAATTATTCCAATCTCCAAATTATTTTCGTGCTCCCATTTAAGGTTTTGTATATATGTGACAGGATCATATGTGTACATATGTTTGTGAATAGGGTGGGGGCAAAACGAAGACAGCAAACTACCTTGTGCCCAGCACCACAAGCCCAAATAGCCAGCACACAGATCACAGTACAACAAACTGATAAGGCGGCCCAGTTCACAAGGTCACCTCCACCTGTCCATAAATGCATGCCATCCCTGGAGGTGGGAAAGGGAAGTAAATCACACCAAACATTTCAAACCAAAAACATTTCAAGCAACACAATTTCCTGAGCAGCAACGTGTGAACCGGATAAATGAGATGCCTATTTGATGAACTATGGTCTATTCTATTTGTGAAGCCCTGATGAAGTCAGAGAAGTAAGAACATCGTTTTCTGAGGAAACATGTGTTGGCTCAATTTGAAGGCTATATTTGAAGATGAGAATATTTGGAAATTGAAACTGAAGAGTTTGAAGAAATAAATCAATTTGAATGCACTCGGAACTGGACATAACTTTTCTTCACATGTTGGTGCTCGGGAAATTGTGTTAACTATTTTTTGGACTGGGTTTTCCCCGTTCATTATTGTGGGCATTAAATGCAGCCCACTTCCTTGGAGCACCTCTCTTTGGAACTGTTCTTTTGTACATGAGGTAATAAGTAACTAGTTTGCGAAAGTGACCCTGCCACCTCTCCTTGTTACAAAAAACATTTCACGCTGCCACAAAATCTAAATTTTTTCCAAACTCAGAATGAATATTGGGTGTCACTGATTCAGAATTTAGGTTCTGGCCAGGATGGGACCCAATGTGATCCGAGAACGGCCTTATCAATGGACCACCAAATAAAATTGTAACTTAAAGAAAATTGGATGGGAACTCTCTTGACATGGTGGTCCTCAGTGGGTTTTGATGTGTGTGTGCTTGGGGGGGTGGGGGGGGGGTGAGGGGGATTGTCACTTCAAGAGAACTCTAGCAAGAGAAGCCCAACCTTGATTTTGAGGCTTAAGATATTGCAAAGCCCATCGATGGTGGTGCTGGTGACATGTGGTATAATTTTCTTAACCGTTTGTTTACTCAGGAGATCGACAGACTATCGCAGAATTTGTACAGAGTAAACAAAAGTGCAAGGAGAGTGAGGCTTAGTTTAAAAGGGGAGGAGGAGCCAGAGAGCGGGAATCAGAAGAGAGAGAGAGATTGGGAGAGACAAATAGGGCGAGGGAGAGACAAAGATGGAGAGAGCTTAGGAACGAGTACACAAGGGGAAACTGAGAGAGAACACCATGGACAAACTTCAATAAGTTGGATATAAACACACTTGTAAAAGTAAGGAACGTAAAAAGCACATTTATTGAACTTACCATTCGAGAAGTTGCTTGCAGAGGGTAGTAGAGCCTGTGGCTGACTCTTAGGTCTGGTTCTTCTGGGACTTAGAGAGTCGCTCTCCCAAAAATGCAGGATACTGTTAACACGATAAGACCGAAAGTGTGCTTTGCACGTACGTAAGTAATCTAAGGCTGGATACCCCAAAGCTGTTCTCATTGGCCCTGAAACATCAGGACCAATTAAACCAGTCCTGCAGTGGAGCAGCAAGAACTAGAATTGTCCGATGGCTTTCAAGTCAATCCTAGGCAGCTTTATATGTTCTCCACACAACGTCCTGGGCAACCAGTGGAGAGTGAAAGACAACACATCATTAGCGGTGGCTGCTACTTAAGAGGGGTGGTGGGGTGAGGGGTAGGGATGGAAAAAAACTGCTTACTAGCAGGGCGGTTGCTGCCTCCTTGGACGACTTCAGAAGGAGGAAGCCCACAGGCTCCCAGATTCCCCTAGCCAATCACCACGCTGTTGTCACCAGCATGACAGCAGTGGCGGGAGTGGCCTGAGCATCAAGGTTCGGTGATCAGACAAGGACAGGGAGCCTCGGCATGTTCTCAACCCAGGCTGTGCAATACAGCCGGGTGGAGAACATGCTGAGTGTGCATGACTCTTTGGCCAGCCCAAGATGGTAGGCCAAACCATCTTGCGCTCTTAAGAGAGTACCCATCACTCCTCCCCCCTGCTTCTGTGACAGCCCAATCCCGCCTGCACCTAAAATGTAAACCAGCTGAGACAGGATGGAAAAATAGAATGATAACATTGCGTTATCATTTTCTTTTTTCTTTTTGAAATGCTCACAGACCAGTGAGGCGACGAAACTCCACCATAGCGGAGGAGCCGCTACTGCACATCATTGGCTGTCACCCAAAATCATTAAAATTAAGGACAAATGGCGTCCATTAAAGATATTATCATGGACAACCTAATGATGGCAAAAATTACGGACTGTCCATGAAATCCACAGACGGTTGTTGACCCTAACGGTGTGCTGAAGGAGTGGAGATCAGATTGTTGACAGTTTGTTTTGCTGTGATCTACAAGCAGGATTCTGAGTGATTATTAACAAGTTTGACTTGATTTAAATTATTTAAAGTGATTATGCCTCCATATATTATCATTTGATATCATTAGTGCACTACATTTTAGTTGGTTAGGATTTGCTGTGTTTAAGTATTGTATCACCTTTTAGTATCTGAATACTCAAAAATGATTGAATGAGGTTTAGACTGTTTACAGTCATTAGGACAAAAATGCATAATGAAAAGACACATTTACCAAGGTATCTATTTGCTAAAAAATTTTTTTTAGCCTTTACCAGTCAGTGCCCTAAGGTGAAGAACAAATTGGTAAAAAGATATCTTGCACTGGTAATTGGAAAGTTGTGTTCTATATGTATATTAGGGAATCCAGTATCTATGAATAATACAAGATTAGTAAATATCTCAAAAGCCTATTTAGGTGGTAAAATGACAAGTACACGCAAAAGTTGTTTGAGAAACACTGTTTTTCAGATAAATTGAACTTATATTTAAATAAAGTTTAATTGTTCTGAAACTAATATTCACGTTTCATTAAGGGAACATGCTTTTGCCAATAGTTCTGGTGATACTGAACTCCTTCGTTTGTTTTTAGGTCGAGCGTAGCGAACGGACCTCGTGTATACTTTAGTATACTTTTAGTATTTGTAAATGGGGGGGTGCACGCGCTGGGACTGGGAGGTGCACGCGCTTTCCGTCTCGGATTTGACCTCGTGAGCGTGCATGTGTGCGAGCGCGACTCTGCCATGCGCTTAGGAAAACGAAACCTAAGAGCCGCGCGATGTGAGCTGTCTACGGTAGAAGCTCACGCGCGCGGCTCTTAGGTTTCGTTTTGACTTGTTTGTTTCGCACACTCCTCTCCCTTGCAGTCCCAAGTTCACCGGACGCAACCTCGAGGAGACCGTCTCTCTTCGCACTGGCTACGGCAGCCTCACCTCGGGCTGCCTGCTTCCCATCTTGCTTCCCATCGGGTGCTGTGACGCTGCCCCGACCGATCGTGGCCTCTCTTCCTTCGCCCGTGGCTTCTCTCCACTCTGATCCAGGGTCTCTCTCGCCAGACCCATCCTGCCCCAGTCCCCCCTCCCCTTCTCTTCCCTGTGGTCCAGGCCTCTCCGCACCCTCTGGAACGGGTTAACACAGCTCGAAGTGCACTAGTCCTTCACTTTCCCCCAGACCCGCAGCATCCAGTGAGAGCTGCGGCTCCAGCGGGCGGGGCCGGGTATCTGCCCCACCCCGCCCTGCCCCTCCCACCTCTTAAAGCCGGCCGCACTCTCGGAGAGCCCAAGTGTACCGGCCGGGACTTGTGAGGGTTGGAGCGGAGTGAGTGAGGCGCGCACGGGGGAAGGTGCTGGCACTGCAGGATACTGCGCCACACCCCTCGGGTACCTGGGCACGGGCTAGGGCCGCCCCTGGGCATCTCCAACTCTAGGACCCGCGGAGCCGAGACCGGGATGGCAAACTTCAGGCTGATGCTGGCTGGGTGAGTGAGTGTCCTCAGGCTTGAGGGCTACGGCGGAAAAAGTGCAGATTGGGTATAAAGGCACCTTCTGTGCACCCTCCTGCAGGCTGGGCGGCCACGGCCCTGGAAGGTAGCTCAGTGGGTTCTGTAGAGCGGGTAGAGTTTGAAAGTTCTGTGCCAGGGTTGACACTTTCGGGGTTGGCAGTGTGCACAGTCCTGTACAGGGCGCACGGGCTGTGCAAGGCGGCGCTGCAAACTCACTGGCCAGGTGCACAGTGCAGCGAGGGAGGTGTCACTGCACACTGCTGCATCAGCGCTGAACGTGTGCAGTGCCGCGAGTGTGCACGGGTCTGTTCGGTGAAAGTATGTGTACACTGTTGTTTCTAAGGTGACAGGGTGTCCGTGGCTGACATTGATTTATGGCGCTTGGTGGGGGGCGAGAGGGTGCGCTGTATGCCCGGTGTTGTGAAGGGTCTGATCGCGTGCACTTGTGTTGTGTGGGGACTTAAAGTGCACAGTGTCTCACTGTCGTGCGCGCAATGCTATTTCTGGATTGCTGGTTACAGTGGCATCAATGATAGGTGACTGAGTGCTATGAAAGGAGTGGTCGTCTTTTCTGCTTTAAAAGCCCCTACACCAGCGTTGTCAAACCTCCTGACGTGTGTAGGACAATGCACCAGCATGACCTGGGTTGAAAAATGACAAGGACAACACCAAATTCAGGGGCTCTCTGTCGTCGAGAATGTTTGATTTGCCGTATTTTTGTCCTCTCGCGGTTTGTAAATACAAAACATATTGCATTACAAATGCTATAGGTATCACATTTGCGAAAGTTATAACTATTGGCATTGTAAATGACAAAGCTATTAATTTAGCTATTTAAAAAAAAAACATAAATAAAAACTTTGCCATTTACAATACCAATAGCTCAAACTTTCCTAATGCGAGACCTATTGCATTGCAAATGCTTGTTTACTTTACTTTCAGCAGGATGTGTGCTTTTAACCGGTATCGGCTCCGGGAGGGAGTGCTGCTGGGCGGTGACGTGGGGCAGGGTGGGAGGGTAGTAAAGTCCATAATACGGCCGAATGAAGGTAAGTAAATAAATAAATAAATAAATAAATAAAAACGAATTTCGTTGCGCGCGCTGCATCGCCAAATGCGATGCAGCACGCGCAATGACATTTGTTTTAATTATTTATTTGTTTACTCACCTCCGTTCGGCTGTATTCCGGATCTTACTACCCCCCACCCTGCCCCTCCCTCACCCCACTTCACCACCCGGCAGCACTCCCTCCAGGAGCTGCTACTGCTTTTAACATTCATCATTCTTTACCTGCTCACATACGACATTTCACAAGCAGGGGTTGGAACTTTGTTTGATCTTGTAAGCAGCTTAATTAGAAATTACCTCCAATTACATGCTCCTTCAAACTATACCGTTGGTACTATACTGCAGATGTGTGTATCAGTAATGTTTAGAACATCTATGTATGTGGGCAGTTAAGTTCCACAGACATAGCTTGGTGCAAAATAGAGCTGTACGGATTTGTTTTTGGGTAGCGGGAGGGGCAGGTAGCGCTGCGTTCTGTGAAGGAAAGTGGCCAATCTAACTTGCTGAGATGCAGTGTTCTGAATAGATGTAAGTTGTTAGCTCTCAACTGATTTGAAGGAGGCTAACAGCAGTTGAGGATATCCTGATCCTGGGTGCCCAGACAGAAAAGGCAAATAGGATTCCACAAGTTTGGTGCATGCTATATGCATTTAATCTGAGCTGGTTTGGGTTAACCGTCACCCATGTTACTGCCCTCTGCTAGTACTGAGGGAGGTAAAGTTGAATTGGGCTTACGCAGCCTTCATAACTCTGAGGCTATAGGAGTTTGCTTTACAAGTCAGCTCATTAGAGAAAAAAGCTGTTTTGTTCGGAACTGGCTCAGAGCAAATGTTAGGAATGAAGCTCAATGGACTTTCCTTATAAAAGGGTATGTGTGATCTGTGTAGCCAGTATAGTATGCAATTGATAATGCTGTGAAATATAGCAAGGTTCTCAATACATGTTCAATCAAAACTGCATTTTAAGTTGCTAGCCATTGAGAATCTTGTTGACAGAGGTATGCACCCTGTCCAAACAGGAAAAACAGGAACCACAATCCTACTCAGGATAAGTCAGATATCCACCCGAAATGAACCTGTGCTCGCCCTCTGGTAGCTTGGCACAGAGCAATCAGGCTTCACTTAAGAGGCAATGTGTGAAGTATTTGTGCAACACTTCAATCAGTAACACAGTGAAAACACCACAAAAAGACTCCACACCAGTTCAGAACAATAGCTTATATTTTTATTAACAAAACAAAACCAAAACAGAAAAAAATTCAATACTCTCGAGTTATGAATTTTTCAAGAATAACTGAAAAAATAGTGCTTCAAACTTTAAAGCACCAACCAGTGAACATCAGGTCGTGCTTGGCCTGGTTAAGTACAAAAGTTCAGGCTGGCTGCAATGGAGCACGGGTCGGATACAGGGACCAGTCTTAAGCTGCTGAAAATTGCCTGGGATGCATCGTCGATGGAGTCAAGATGCTAGAAGCAAAAAGGTGATGCAACGGCATTGAACTACAGGATCGAAGGTGCTGCGTCTTCTTCAAGCCACGCAAATTGGAGCCACATCATTGTTGAGCCATAGGATGTAGACAATGTGTCGGGAACTGGAGGGAATGTGCTGCACATTTGACAATGTGAGGTCCGCAGACCTTCCAGCCGCTGCAATGTGTTAATGTTAAGATTTGCTGGTATCGGTCAGCACAACGTCGTTGCTGTGTGGATTTTCAACAGTCGCAGCACTTTATGCCGACTTCCCAGGGCCCAGGACTGGATTTACACCACTTGGCAAGGGAAGATTTGCCGCTAGCAAAGTCCAGGTGCTGTTGCAGATGGATGTGAAGTCTTTAATGTCCCTGAGACTTAGAACAAGGGTCAAGCCAGCATGCCCTTGGATTCACTCTGGGTTCAAGTGAGATGGGTCCAGTCCTTCCTCAACAGGGCAGAGAATAGCACGCAGAAGGGCACCAGAGCAGAAAAGCAGTTATTCCAGAGCAGCAGTCAGGCAGCGTGTCAGTCCTTTTAGTAGCACAGCAGTCCTACTTCCTGGCAAAATTCTTCACAGGCCAAGCAGTGTCTGATTTGGTTGGGTCAGCAACCCAGTACTTATACCTAGTTGTGCCTTTGAACTGGAGGCGACTTCAAAGAGGGGCTATGAAGTGCACAGAAGTCCTCCCTCCCGGCTCTGGTTCCAAACTCACTGCAGGTGGCTGGGGGTATGCAGCCCTTTGTGGGGAGCCAGGACACAACCTATTCAGGTGTAAGTGTCAACTCCTCCCTACCATCCTGCCCAGGATGGCCCATCAGAATGTGCATGGACACTCAGTCACAACTAAACTCCTGTTTGGATGTCTAGAGGGAATGCACAAAACCCAGCTTCCACCCACCCCAAACATGTATTGGGGACAGGTTGCAGGCACACAGTGCTAAGTGCAGAAAAATAACATCTTTCTAAAGATTGCATTTTTAAAAGGGTAATGATTCATTCATCTTTGCCAGTAAAACGGACTTATCATTACCATTCTAATGATATGAAACATGACAGAGCTACAACTTCTCAATCAGGAATTACAGCTTATAAGTGTAATAAGGAATTCCTAATGTTAACCTATGAAAGTGGTAGACAACACAGTACTGCAAAATGAATGTGGGTGTTTTTCACTACCAGGACATAGAAGACTTAAAAGTACATGTGCTACCTTTTGATTACACAGCACCCTGTGCTATAGGCTACCTAGGGCCTACCTACAGGGGTGACCTTTATGTAACAAAAGGGAAGTTTAAGATTTGGGAATGGGCTTAAATGCCAAGTTGACATGGCAGTGAAAGGCCTGAGACATGTTTAAAGTGCCACTGATGTGATTGGTGCAATCAATGCTGCATGCCTACTAGTAGCATTCAATTGACCAGCCCTGGGAACATGCAGTGCACTCTACTAGGGACTTCTAGATGAAGTAAATTTGCCATTTGTGGATAGGTCAGTCAAACCATATTTCAGGGGGAAAGCACACGCACTTTAGCACTGGTTGGTAGTAGTAAAGTACACAGGGTCCTAAGGCCCATCCCAAAAAATCTGCAAAAATACGAGGCAAGCAGGCAAAAAGATTGGAGAAGACCTCCCAAAGGCTGTCAGGTCTAACAGAAATCTACTTGTATATGAAAGGCCTTGAATAGGTGATTTATCAACAACATCAGTTGATATTCCTGTTATCTACCCACACATGAACATGCTTTAAGAACATATCAAGCTTGCAGGATGGGATTGAATGTTGATTGCTGTAGGCAAGGTGCATTAGTCCAACTTCATAGCTTTTATAAAGGTAAAGAAATGTCTTAAAATGCATCCAGAGGGCTGTCATTGTCCTAACAATAAAACTGATAAGTTACTACACTTTGATTAATCACTCTCAATCGAAACTCACGTTGTTGCTTCACATTTTGCCATTAGGAGACAATCATGGAGGCTAATTCATTAATGCCTTTCGGTGTAGCACAGAGCAGTGCTCCTCTAGTAGTGTTTTACATACTCCTACATCTTTGTGAATTAACAAATCATCTAAAATGGGAATATTTATATACAATAAGTACAAACAGAAACAACTGTGTAATTTAACAGACAGGTAGTGCTTTTAAGTGGGATGAAAAAGGCAACAGGGATGGTCAATAAAAAGGGCATGGCTTAAAACGTGAAAATAAAAAATCCCATAATTCAAACAGCCGGGTGCCTAAACAGCTCCTCTCTGACTTTTCTGTTATTGTATCCAGATATTATACAACAGCAGGTGTGTGTTTAAAGCAAGCCGACCTACCTATTGCTTTTGCTAGTGTTTGTTATCAATATCCAACAAATGCGGATCACTAATGGAATTCTTGTTATTATTTAGGATTGCAAACATTTCAATTGTGAAAATATGAGCCTGTGAATTAAACATTATTAAGGATTTGGGATGCAGTAGTTGTGTTTAGAGGGTCTCTGTTGGACTTGGCCCTTTTTGCAGGGTCATCTCAGAACTTTTTGCTTTCCTCCTTGTATTTTTTCTGACCTGGAGTTGGTGTTTTTGGGACTCTGGCCACTTTATGACTGCGGTCCAGTGTTAAAGTACATGTGCTCTCTATGGTAAATGTGGTAAGATTGGTCTACACCTGTTTGGCATATTTAATTTACTTATCAGTCCCTTGTAAAGTGGTATCTTATATACCCTGAGCCAGTAAACTAAATGCTACTGGTGGCCTTGCAGCACTGCTTGCGCCACCCGTCAAAGTAGCCTCACAAACCTGTCTCAGGCCTCTGCCCTTGCAGGGACTGCACGCACAGTTTACAGCCGCTGTGGCGTGGCACATGAAGTGGGTGCCATGTCTGTAACTCCTCTTTTACTACATATCAGTCACCCCTAAGGTAGGCCCCTAGCTAGCCCTATGGGCAGGGTGCAATGTAGGTAAAAGGTAGGACATGTGCCTTAACTGAGTAGCATGTTGTCCTAGTAGTGACAAACAACCATTTTGTTTTCTCACTACTGTGAGGCTGCCCTCTCATAGGAATGCATTGGGGATTCCCTGATATGTGTTTCAGTGGTAATTCCTGATATGAGAGGAGTAGCATGATAAAGTTTGGTATGTTTGGAATAGTGGAAATAAGTGCTGCGTAATGGTGTTCGCAGATTTATTATCATTATTTTAGAAATGCCACATTTAGAAATGGGCATTTCTGTGTGCTATGTGTCTTTGTGCCTGCCTGTTGTGTATCGCATGTCTGTCTCTGGAGTGACAGAGACTGGAGAGGTGCAGTGGCTCCAGAGGGGCTGGGTGAGTAATCGCCAGGCTGAGTATGCCGATCTGCATTCGGAGAAGTGGGCGGAGTAGCACCTGGGATGGAAAGGACTGTGCCTGCCTTCCACAATGCTGGCTTCGCCCTCTGTGGTGTGTATGGGGCCAGAGCCTACACTAACAAAGGGGAGAACAAAGGACGTAGATGATATAAATATTGGCGCTGCGACCTCATGTAGAGGGTACTTTTTGGGTTACCTGCGGAAGCCCAAGGATTGCCGGACGAGGTGGAACCACCCTGGAACCCAGCTGCTGGCTCCTGGGGGTCCATATGTGCTGGTCTGCCTGTGCCCAGCTCTACCCTAAGGGACTGGGGACTTAGCGCCTCATGAGCGCTTCATTTTCCTAGCCCTCTTTGAGCCCGAGGCTCTGACGTTGAGCCTGGAGGGGGCCGTGGGGCCATGGCAAAGGAGCCACAGAGCAGGAAGTCAGGCAGTTGTTGCCTGGTTGGGGGTGGGGATCTCGTGGTGACAGGGAGAGCCCTCGTGTTCCCAGAAGTTCAAGCAAGAGGGCTTCCACTGTGCCCATGTGAGTGCGTGGCAGGCACTCAGTGCAACATTTTTCCTGACCCCAAGGAGAGGGCTCCAGCTCCGCTCGTTCTGAGCATCTAAATTGGAAGTCAGGCAAAGTCGGAGAGAGCCTGACCATAGGTGAGCCGTCCTAAGGAAGCAGCGTTGGAACGGGAAGTCAGGCGTGATGGTGCCTGATGGTGGTCAGGGCTCCCCGTACAGGGGAGGAGAGACCAGCGTGTCTGTCGAAGTTGAGGGAGGCAGAGGAGAGCCCCGCATATTTGCACAGACGAAGGCGGAGCCTCACAGGCTCGCCAGACAACAGGGAAGGACTGGAGCCTTGCGGGCTCCCTGTTGTAACGTCCCTCCTACTTCCCGGTAATGAGGAGGAGAGAAAGGCACCGGTGAGTGGGGCCGGCTGTTCACACAGCTCACGGGCAGCTGCAACTCGCAGGCATTCTTTGAGGAAGATAGGGGTGAGTTGCACCCCAGCCCTTGATTGCTTTGCGGATCTTTTAGGGGCATTGTTTTGGCTGCGTCTGCAGCTAAGGGGCTAGTGGAAGTCCAGTGTCCACGGATAGGGACACTCAGTTTAGGAAGCCCCTTACTAGTAACAAGGGCATTGCAGGGAAGCCCAGGACGTGCCCCTGGGGATGAGACTGGCCAAGGTGTGCTCTAGGGTCAGTGGGACCTAATGCCATTAGGTGATGTGTGCACCAACTCAGTGTGCATAGTGTTACTGTGGTGCACTAGCACTATGATGTTATGCCTCATGATGTATGCATAATGTGTTTATGCTAAGTACCTCTTGCCAGTAGTCACTGGTTGTTTCTTTATTTTCACTACTTGTGTGTTCTAATGCTTAAGAGAGTAGCCTGATTGGCCCTGTGTTATATATATATATATATTTTTTTTTTTTTGCAGAGTTTTATATAGCGCGAACTAGAACCGAACCGAATCAGTTATCAGAGCGCTTTACATAGCACCAGTTACGTTACATGAGGACACACTTTCATTTTAGGCACGGGGAGATTAAGTGATTTGCCCAGAATCACAGGGGGTTTTTGGCGTCGTTACCGAGACTCGAACCAAGTTCCCCAGGTCCGAGGTCGAGCGCCTTAGCCGTTAGGCCAACCCCTCTCCTCCTTATATAATCCCCTGTTCAATTATACCTAGTGCCAGGTGGCACAGTGTACATATGTAATTATGTTCTAATGTGTTTATGATAATACAAAGGCTATTTTTATATAACCTTGTGTTGGGTTCCTTTTGGGGTGTACCTAGTGTGGTGCTGCTGTGTGTGTGTGTTGCGCAAACGCTTTACACAGTGCCTCTGGGATAAGCCTGACTGCTCGTACCAAGCTACCAAGGGGGTGAGCAGGGGTTATCTTCAGCCTGTAACTCCCTTGCCCTGACTTTAGTGGTGGTTTCTGCCTGGTTTAGGCAAATGCCCTAGCCAACCATAAATAAAATTTCTAACAGTCTCGATCACTCCTTTTCTCCCATTCACACCTCTTTCCCCTGCAGCCTCTCATTCTTAGACAATTGTGGCCTTTTTCTCCCCACACTGTTCTGAAATCCTCCCTCTGCATATAACACGTCACGTCTTTCCTCCTCAGCACTTTATTTTCTCTTTCTCTCCTTTTGAAGGTGCTTTCTTTCACATCCTTCATTTAACCAGCCGCACACATAGAGAACCCACCCACTCACAATTAGAACTTACACACATGTGACTGTTGCTCTGTGCACTCTGCAGAGATGCCAATGAATGCATGAGCATGTAAAGTGAGCACCTTTATGAACCACTGACAGGCACTTTGAGAGACTTGCACTGCCTTCAGCCTTCGCTCCAAAGCTCTCAATCATCCCCAGTCATGAACAACCACTGAGAATTGCAACTCATCTAGACACTTACAGGTGACTCAGTTCTCAGTCTGAACTAAACTAGATTCATGTGATTCATGAAAAAGACAGTAGAAAAACAACATATGGAAAAAAGAGCATTTCTTGCAAGAACAGGCTTTCTGACGCAGAACAGGTGAAATGTATTCAGAGTAGGCCTTTTAGCTGACACTAGTTACCTTAAGAAGTTATGCAAAGATCGTTGCGAAATTGATATGCACTTTTGCCTGTAAAGTTAACAGCATTAATATAGGGTGTTATAGGCACTATCATTGTCTTTTTTTAATTACTGCTGTGTCTGAGAACCGGCAGGACCCGCTCCATTTATAGCCAATTTGGAAGTTTTGGAGCCGATTCAAAACGTTAGTCGAGAGTATTGTGAGTGAGCACTGATGTGTTACTCTTTTCCATACTCATACATACTTGTGTAGATCAGCCACAGAGTCTTGAGTTTAGAAAAGAATGGATATGGAAGTAAAATGATTTAAGTTATGGAAGCAAAGTTTGGAAAATGGCCTAAATGCAAAGGAAATGGGGGAAACTGTGGTAAAGCAATTAGTATATAACTAAAATATTTGATATTTGTAAATGCCACTATAAATTAATACACCTTACTATTTTTGCAGGCATACACTGTATAACGTATTAAGCCTCCTCTCCAAACCTAGGTGTGTTTATTATGAGCAGATTCTGAAATTCAGTCTGTGAAAACTGCTCGCTAATCAACACTAGGTGGCACTCACAACTTTCCAGCATCTGGACCGTCGTGTGTATAAATGTATGCTTACCCCACGCAGAGTATTTTAAAAATGGTTTGTGTTCAGCATGAGAAATGCACAACAACGTTTACATTTTTCATAAACACATTAACGCCAATTAGTGAATTCTTCTGAGCACCAAAATGTCAATTATTACTTCATCAGTCACTTATATTGCAAAGCAAAACTTCGAAGAATGATGTATAGCGATCACCGAGCTCAGAGTTTCCTGTCTGAGTCTGCAGTGTTGCTGCCAGTGGGGTGTACCACTGCAGCACACGCCCCCTCCCCACTGTTGTTCCGTGTTCTACCCCCAGAGCGTAAGGGGGCTGTTGGTTTGATCCAAGCGTAAGCGTAGACACGCAAGGTCTTCAATAAAAGGCCCAGGGAGCTGGGCGTGGCTAGGTTAGTTACTGCCACCAACTATACCACACGTGTCCTGTGTCCTCTATGCTCAGGCCCCAACCAGGACACCACACTGGCTACGAGGTGGTCTGCAATCCACCATGTAGCGTGCACCGCTACTTCATCGCAACCCAGGCGTGCCCCGCTGCTGTGCGCCGTGCAAACTTGCATGTGGCGCCCCGCCCGACACCCCGGCGCTCCACTCACCGAGGCCGGCCGACGCATCGGATCCGCATCCGGGGCTGCCCCGCATTGCCGCTGCTCCGCGAACCAGGCCGCCATCCTCAGGTACCCCGAGTGCCCCGCTGCCACACGCTGTTTCCGGCCCCCTGGCTGCACCGCTCTGCGCGGCCCTCCGGCCCCCGGTCGGCTCTTCAACCTTCCCGCGCATGCGCGGTGAGCGCCCGCATCGCGCTTTCTGTCGGCCCGCGCGACAGCTCTGCCTTTCCTCACGCTTCCCGCGTGAGCACGGACTCTGCCAACCCTCACGCATCTCGCAGAACGGAGCCCTCACGTCCCTCCGTTTTGGTGATTTCCATTTCCGAGTTGCTGCAGCGATCTACAGTGCTTCCTGAAGCCCCCCTGTCAACCTGCCGAGAGTGATTCTGCCATCATGGCCACCGTGCCACATCTAGAGCCTTTCGCAGTCACAGGAAGCCCCCCCTCTCAGGCTGCCCGATGGAAGAAGTCGGTTGAGCGGCTTGAGAATTACTTTGTCGCTGCGAATATCGCGGTGGGGCGCCAACGTGCCATGCTGCTGCACCTAGGGGGTGAAGCCATCCACGACATCTCCAAAGACATTACAGAGGGTGTCCCACCCCACACGTACGCAACGCTGCGTGACGCCATCACGAGGTATTTTGAGCCATTTACTAGTGCAGACTACGAATGCTTCCTACTACGCCAAGCGCGCCAACTCCCAGAGGAGTCCGTAGATGTATTCTACGCTCGGCTCAAGAAATTGGCCAGCACGTGCACTCTCCCAGATGCAGCAGATGAAATTCGCGCCCAATTTATACAAGGGTGCTCATCCCTAAAGCTACGAGAGAGGGTGCTAGAGACGGACGCGATGCCCATGCGCGACATCCTGGCCCTAGGGCGATCCAAAGAGCTCTCCAAAGCATGTGCCGCCCACATGGAACCATCTCCAGCAGTGACAATCAAGACGGAACCCGTGTGTGCCGTCAGGTCGCAACCCACAGACAGCAGGGTGAGAACCCCCAGGAAAGGTCGACCTAAACCAAACCAATCCACCCACGACCAAAACTGCATGTGGTGCGGAGGTATCACCCCCCACAAAGGCGCCTGCCCGGCCCAGGGCAAGATCTGCAGCGCGTGTGGAAAAGCAAATCACTTTGCGAGTGTCTGTTTGTCGTCCCAACGGAAGAAGCAGAGTGGCCCGCCCAGGAGAGTGCGACAAGTGGCGCCATTGCCGAACACGTCGAACAGCAGCGACATGGACGACGACGAAGAAGACGCCAAGACAGTCCACGTAGTGCGCATGCTCAACGCCTTAGCTGCCACGTCGTCAACCGAACCGATGTGCACTGTCCAGGTGCATGACCAATCAGTCAGAGCCCTCATCGACACCGGCGCCACGATAAATCTCATGGCTGCCAGCGTATACCAATGCCTCGAAAACGCCCCCACGCTTCACCCCACAAGAGTGCAAGTGTTTGCTTACGGGACCCGGCGCCCGTTACGCCTGTGCGGAGTATTCCAGTCAACTGTGGCCCACGTCTCGACGCAGCTACAGACAAAGATCTATGTATCCCAGGAGGGGTCAGGTTTTCTTCTTGGCTGCAAGACGGCACGAGAGCTCGGCCTCATACACTTCGCCTTAACAGTGCAAGCCCAAGGTGTAGACCAGCTGGTTACAGAGCATTCCTCGCTGTTTGAGGGCATCGGATGCCTACGAGGCCCCCCCGTCCGGCTCCACATTGACCAGTCGGTAGCTCCAGTAGCCCTCCGCCACAGACGGATCGCTTTTCACCTCCGGCCGAAAGTAGAAGCTGAGCTGAGGATGCTTGAACACGCCGGCATCATCGAACGGGTAACTGGACCCACGCCGTGGGTGTCCCCCATCGTTGTAGCCAAGAAGCCGAAGCAACCCGAGGCAGTGAGGATATGCGTGGACATGCGCCTCCCCAACCTAGCAATCAAGAGGGAACGTCACCTGACACCGACCATTGACGACATCATCGGGGAACTTGCAGGGTCGAAATGGTTCTCCAAGATGGACCTGCGGTCAGGGTACCATCAGATCCCTCTTCACCCGGACTCACGCCCAATAACAACTTTCTCCACCCACGCAGGCCTGTGGAGATGTACGAGGCTGAACTTTGGCATCTCGAGTGCGGCCGAGGTGTTTCAGAACATCATTCACAATGTCCTCCAAGGCCTAGACGGTGTGCTCAATGTGAGCGATGACATCCTGGTGCATGCCCCAACATTGGAAGAGCACGTCGCACGTCTCCAAGCAGTGTTCGACCGGCTAAAAGAGAGAGGACTAACCCTCCACAAGGACAAATGCGAGTTCCTACGCAAAGACATCAGTTTCTTTGGATATAGGTTCTCCGACCAAGGAGTTGGGCCCGACCCGGACAAGGTCAAAGACATCCACGACGCACCAGCCCCCACCTCTGTGACAGCCGTCCGCAGCTTCCTAGGCATGGTGACATACTGCGGGCGCTTCATCAAGGATCTGTCAGATCTAACAGGACCACTCCGCGATCTTACTAAGTCAAATGCCACATGGAAGTGGGGCCCGGACCAGCAAGAGTCATTCACAAACACCAAAGCAGCCCTGTCGGCTGACACGACCCTGGCCTACTTCAACCCGCAACACGAATCACAACTACTGGTGGACGCCAGCCCCACTGGCCTGGGAGCAGTCCTATCGCAGCGCCAAGCATGCGGAGAGTGGGCACCTGTAGTGTACGCCAGCCGCACGCTGACCCCGACCGAACAACGGTATTCGCAAATCGAACGTGAAGCGATTGCCATACTATGGGGATGCCGCCATTTCCAACACTACCTCTACGGACATCCTTTCTCAGTGATCACTGATCATAAGCCCCTCATACCGCTTTTCCAAGGCTCATCGTCTCGCCCGCCTCCGAGAATTGAAAAGTGGGTGCTGCAATTGCAAGAGTTCCACTTCACGGTGGAATACCGACCCGGCACGTGGAACCCCGCAGACTATCTGTCAAGACACGCCCGGCCAGTCACAGACGCTGAAGCAGCTGAAGCAGCAGCCACGGAAGAGTACGTCCGGCTAATCGTCGAACGGTCGAGGCCGCGTCCAATGTCCCTAGAGGATGTAACGAGAGCCACGAAGGACGATGACTGCCTCCAGATTGCAATCCAAGCCATAGAATCCGGCAACTGGAATGCGCTACAAAGCCCAGCATCGTTTCGCACTCAGGATGCCCAAGCCGTTCTAAAAGCCCTGTATCAGGTAAAACATGAACTATCCGTCTCAGGCGAAGGATGTCTACTGAGAGGCCCGCGCCTAGTACTACCCAGCAGCCTCGCCCAGCAAGCGGCCTTGCTAGCTCACGGATCACACCAAGGTATCGTCAAGTCTAAAAACAGGCTCCGTAGCAAGTTGTGTTTCCCTGGACTCGACAGAGCCGTCGAGGACGTAGTTCACAGCTGTCCAGTGTGCCTAGCGACGAGCCTACCAAACCCTCCAGCACCGATCATTACCGAAGAAGGGCCTACATCCCCGTGGATTCGAGTGAGCGCCGACTTCGGCAGTCTTCCAGGAGGCAAGCACATGCTTGTCGTGGTGGATGATATCTCCCGCTACCGCGAGGTAGAAATTGTGGCCTCCACGTCAGTGTCGGAAGTGATACCAAAATTCGAAAAAATCATCGCCACCCACGGGATCATGAAAGAGGTCCGCACAGACAATGGACCCCCGTTCAACGGCAGCGAGTTCACAGAGTACCTGCAGAGCCATGGCGTCAAACATAAACGAATAACACCAAGATGGCCGCAAGCCAACGGAGAGGTTGAACGGCTGATGAGAACTCTGAATAAAACAATCCAAATTGCAGTCACGGACGGTCACTGTCTGGAGCTGGCCATCTATCAGTTCCTCCGAGAGTATCGCCAGACCCCGCACTACCGGAATCGCCCCGAACAGACTCTCCTTCAACCGGGCTATTGCTGACACCATCCCACACCATCCCACGTGGGAGTTAGCCCCAAACCCCAGCAACCGATCCATGGAACAACGCGCCAAGAACAACCAGGAGGCGTCCCGAAGGCGGAGGGCCGCAGACAGCCCCATTCAAGCCGGAGACGCAGTTCTTGTGAGAGACCGCCATCCTGGCGGAAAATTCCGCCTGCCATTTGAACTGGACCCCTGGAAAGTCACCGAGGTGAACGGAACTATGGTCACTGCTGTCAGAAATGGGGAAGTAGTCACAAGAAACATTTCATTTTTCAAGCATGTGCCAGAGGGAGGAGAAGGTCCGGAACCGGACGACGGATACCTGTGCCCACAGCGCAGACCATCAGGGTCAACCGACACAAGCACCACGACACCCTCAACTAGTGATCTCAACCTGGACAACAACAGGCCAGAAAGACTCACTGAAGTCCCCAGCGTCGCTGAGGCTGGAGAAGCAGAAGAAACCCCAACAGCCATGGCAGGAGATCGCAGCCAAGCGAGGTACAGTCTACGACCATGCCCCAAGCCTTCCCAGAGGTACCGAGACTTTGTGGCCCAGTGCTGGCGATGAAATGATCCAGATGGCTGACCCCGCCGAGAATACAAGTAAGACTGTTCCAAGTTGCACCTGATATGTTATGTTTGGTAAAGCAATTCAGAGACTGCACCAGAGACTGTTCGGTGGACTTTATTGAACACAGCAGAGTGAATGGTCACAGCGCCTCCGCTGACTACCAGAGACTTTTTATGTATCACTGTATTTCTCCAGTTTGTTTTATCCCTAGGTAAAGGAGAAATGTAGTGTTGCTGCCAGTGGGGTGTACCACTGCAGCACACGCCCCCTCCCCACTGTTGTTCCGTGTTCTACCCCCAGAGCGTAAGGGGGCTGTTGGTTTGATCCAAGCGTAAGCGTAGACACGCAAGGTCTTCAATAAAAGGCCCAGGGAGCTGGGCGTGGCTAGGTTAGTTACTGCCACCAACTATACCACACGTGTCCTGTGTCCTCTATGCTCAGGCCCCAACCAGGACACCACAGAGTCCAACTTGCAGTTTCAGCCACCGTTATGCCAAATGAGATTCCTCTGAAGTCGAACTATGGAGTACATTTGAGTAGTGTAATAGAAACATTTGATATTTGCACTGATGCAAAAATAGGAAAAACCCTGGCATCAAATTATACATTAAAAACAAGTATTCAGAAGTGAGAATTTTCCGTCATGCGGCTGCCGCTCCACCCACGCTGCGTTAATTCCCCGCCTGTGCAGGTGAATTAATGAGCTGGCGGGGCCGTGACGGAACCACGCCGTCATGAGCACAACCACTCATGACGGCGTGGTTCCGTCATGAGTGCCGAAGCACCGCGCCCGTCCCCTAGCCCCCCAGCGCTGCAGCGGAATTCACACTGCGGCCAAGGGGTTAATAAAACAATAAACATAGCTGCCAAGGTTTCAGATTGCTGATGTGTGACATTTTCATAATTACAGTGTAATTATGAGTGACAGTCCGTCAATATGAGTGACACTTTCTTGTGCGCATAATCAAGCAATGAAGATGAGGGAAACATAAATATAAGAAATATCACCAATTTGAGCAACAAAAAACTCTAAGGAGATCTTAAAACTTCTGCACAGCATCAGAAATGGAAGGGCACTAACTTTACACGAGGGTGATAAACGAATGCAACATTGGCAGTAAGATTTTACCTGTTTAATATTGAACTAAATGAGCTCCCGACAAAATGTACCACAGCTGCAGACTACGGACTGCTGCACACTGACACTGCAGGGATGACCTTGCACCTGAGCAGTGATTCACACAGTACAGCTCCCAGCTCCTCTCTGCCAACTCTGCTCTCTGAAATTGCTTGATGGTGACAGACAGCCTTTCTGTTGTAGTATCTCTCTCCCATGGGTCATGTTAGGGATGCAATCAGGGCCTCTCCTCCAGACTGTGACAAACGCACATGACTTGAGGGCTTCACTGGTAAGGGTGAAGTTCATAACCCTCACACTGTGCCCACTCCAGTGTACATGCACTCTCCCATCCTTGTATTCCCTAATAAACAGCCAACATGCGTTGTGGTTAAGCCAACATGCGTTGTGGTTATAGTGGTCATTGTTGGCCACAGTTTTATTATGAATACATGCGCATAATTTGTTTATAAATTGTACGACCCCTGGTCATAAATCATCATTTGTGAACTGTCATACTTTGAGTCATAAATCTTATACTTTGCTAATCATGCATACTGTTTGCCAGAAATTGTATGTACATCAAAAATTCGTAAATCACATCGACAGTTCATTGGCTCCAACTCGCTACCTTATTAGTCCCCGGCGGGGTCTGGGCTGCGAGTGCTGTCTCTGTTTGCCACCCCGTTGTTGCTAGGCCAACTCACTCTGCCGTGAGGCATTCCAAAGTGAAGGGCCCTACTCCTACATACCACCCTGTCGGTGTGTCTTCATAACCAATCATTGTACCCTTACTTCTCAGCTAACTGATTGTTGTCCAACACAGCAACACTGCTGTTCCTTAGGTGTGGGTGGGACAAAAACGTTGTGGCACTCCCCTGCTCCACGACGATAGGAGATGCATAGGGTGAACGCCAACTTATATCCTCTCCCCTTCCCTGCCTCTACCAGCGGTGTCCCCCCATTGGGGGTTTGACCCCCCCAGACTCCCCCATTGACTGGGGGCGGCCTGGCACCTCTATGGCACCCGTGGGGGCGCTGGACTATTACAATACTGCTTCTGGGCACTTTAGGACACCAAAGACCAGGTCCTTCCAAGGCACGGCATCTGTTATGATGCCGGTCCTCAAGGTCCCCTTTGGGGGCAGCATCTGCAATAACCCCCACACTGTGCCCCCTCTAGTGTACATGCACTCTCACATCCTTTTATTCCCTAATAAACAGTCAACAAGCATTGTGGTTAAAGTGGTCATTGTTGGCCGCAGTTTTATTACGAATACATGCATATACTTTGGTCATAAATTGTATGACCCCTGGTCATAAATCATCATTTGTAAACTGTAATACTTTGGGTCATAAATCATATACTTTGATTGTCATACATAATGTTTGACGTAAATCATATGTACATCACAAATTTGTAAATCGCACCGACAGTTCATTGCTTAGTTCTTTTGTAGCCTTGTCCCTTCTGGGTCATACAATTGTTCAGTTGGTTTCTCCGCTCTTTGCATGTGGGGGTCTTAGTCTTAGTCTCCTTTGTGCCCTGCCGTCCGGCGGGGTCTGGGCTGCACCCGCCATCTCCGTTTGCTACCCCCTTTTTGCTAGGGCAACTCACCCTGCCGGGAGGCATCCCATTGTGAGTGGCCCTACTGCTACACACCGCCCTGTTGTTGTGTCTCCATAACCAACCATTTTACCCTTACTTCTCTGCCATGCCGTCAGGGAGGCTAACGTCTTCCTGGGGCCCCCCATTACATTCTCCTCATTTTCTTTTTTTTTTACTTGCAACCTGCCAGAGCCATTGTGCCCCATAGGTTATAGAAATGGCTCAACGACCAAAATCCGTTTCTGAAGTTCACTGTGGAGTATAGCCAGCAGGAGCTTGCGTTCTTGGATATTACCATCTTCCCTGTAAATGGATGCCTCGGGAGCAAATTGTACCGAAAACCGATGGCTCGCAACTCCCTATTGTCTTACGCCAGCCACCACCCGAAGTCCTTGCGGGAAAATGTGCCTGTTGGGCAATTTCTAAGAGTTTGCAGAAATTGCTCCATCAGAACTGACTTCGAATTTTTTGCTACTGATTTGGCTTTAAAATTAGAAGACCGTGACTATTCGAGACACATGATCAAAAGAGCACAGAAGCGTGCTATGAATAACAATCGGGAAGCCCTGCTAAGTCCCCCTGTTTTGAAACCACCACTTGACAGATTGACTTTTGTGACGACATTCTGCACATTGTCAAATAAACTGCAAAAAACGGTGAAGAAGAATTGGAAGATCCTTAACACCGCAGGTTCCACCATTCAAACACCGTTATTTTCTTTCAAGAGGGGCACCAACCTGAGAGACAGCCTTGTTCATACAAGGCCTAGAAGTAGGGGAAACGAAATTACATCAGTTAACACCCTATGGACTTTACCTCCAGTACAGGGCCATTTCCCTTGTGGGCAATGCACCGCTTGTCCTCAGACGAAGAAGACCCTTACCATAGACATTGGCACTCTGAGACCCTGGACTCTGAAGAGTCACACTAATTGTAATAGTGAAAGGCTGATATATCTCATTACGTGTCCATGTGCCTTGCGCTACGTAGGGATGACGACTAGAAAGATCAGAATACGTATAAACGAACATAAGAGCACCATCCGGTGCAACAAACAAGCAACCAGACTCACCAACCACTTTCTCCATATGAAACATACCCCAGAAGAGATGAGCTGGACAGTCCTAGAAAAACATTGTGTTCCTCCCCACGTACGAGATGTTTCGAGGTTCCTGTTTCTGAGAGAACAGAAATAGATCTATCGATTGAAGAGTGACACCGAAGGTTTGAATGATGACATCCCTTGGGTATCTATTTGATAACTATCCTCTCCCGTCACCAGCTTCAAGTGTCCCTATTCTATAAATCATGTCCCATGGGTTGAGATACCAACCCATGGTTATGGTTGCATTTACCGTGATTCCTCCTATGACACTGCCAGTTTTTGTGGGGTGCCTTGCCATGGAGATACCAAGCATATCTTGATGATTGAACTAAGGGCTCCATAGCACCCAGAATACAGATAGTCCCTCATAGTTCCGCTATACAGACGTAGTTCCATTTTTTACAAGGAGACTTAAGAGAGGCATTTATATCTAGAACCACTAGTCACCGATCGGGTTTTACTGAGTGTTATGCCAAATTTACTACCAACAATGATCACCATCCATTTGCGTGTATTTTACGGGACCGCTGTCATTTACACGTTCTAGACACGGTTACCATTGGCCATGGTAGGGCCAATCAGCAGCTCCGCTTTGTGGGCTGCACCAATCTGTTATTTACCTATTGGCAACGGGTGTAGCGGCAATTCCCGACATACTTTTGTAATAATCGCACTGTTACCTTTTCATATACCTATTATCGTAGCCGTAGATTTGATAAACAGAGGTTTTTTGATTTTGTGCCACAATGGTACTGATCAGGCCGGAATGATTGTTGTGTGATGACTATTATTATTTTGCCAACAGTTAACGCCAGTACATCGGACGAACTCTATGGGTTTGTGGCCTTTTACATAATTTAGTAACCATTGGCCACGGAAGGGCCAATCAGCAGCTCCCTTCTGTGGGCTGCACCAATCAGGCTTTTCCTTACAAAACGGTAGTTTTCGTACCTGGTTTCAAACAGGTCCGCCGGCGGCGATGTTTCCATTAGCTAAAATTAGCAATTCGCTCGTGCGGGCAACACTATTCAGGCTGTTCCAAACAGGTCCGCCGGCCGCATTTCCAGCGGCGTTGTTGTGATTGGCTATAAGACGGTTTATTAACAACTTACCACCGTCACGCCGGTACCTCCCCCTTGGCTCAGGACGAAGCCAGAGGTACCGACGGACAGGTAAGGTGAGGCAGGGCATCTCGTGGCTCCGTTCCCGTGCATGCCTTGTTGCTAATTTTTGCTACCTTCCCTGTTGTTTGGTTTAACTAAGGAATGTCTCTGCACAAGAACTGATACTTGTTCTCCCTTTAAGACCAAGCCCAAACATATATGATGCTACAGGAGAGCAAAGTTAAAACTATCTTGGCATTTTTGAAAGTAGTGAATCCTTTCTTTTCTTTTTCCAGTTATTTCTGGTTTAGGTTATACATCTTTGATGTTTATTTATATGAACAATAGCAGCCACTTGGACATACTACTTCTTTGTGCTATTGATACACACCATCTTGTTCCACGTACCATGATGGCCCGTTTGGGGTTTAAGCTTTCTCCATCCTCAAGTGTCTAAATACTAAGGTTTTTTGAGTGCACCCTGATGGGAGCACAGATAATGGAGATTTACCTGTTTGGTTTTCACTTCAACGGGATAACCTACATTTTGGTAAACTATTATTTTCCATTACCACAGAGCGGGGCCTCCATTTCCTGAGCAGTGGCCAGGAGAGGTGAGGTTTACTCCCAAGAATATTTGGGTGAGTAAAATTATATTTATAATATTTTTTTTTTCACTATCTCTTATGAAGTTAGACTTAGAAACAATTCAAAATGTTTTTGAACAGTAAGCATATCTGGGAAGTGTCAGATATAATTATTATATGGCAATACTTGTGTGTTTTGAATTTTCAGGAAAGAATCCTTTACAAATCCAGGATACACTGACGCAGAAAGTATCTCGCTGACAATATAGTATCCGGCATCATTTGGTAACAAAATGTATTCATGATTTTTGTACGTCATTGCAATAGTGTATTTTCCTAGGTCCTGATGAAAGCCTGGCAGGGGAGCTGCCCCTGAATGGCAGAAACATGTTGACCATTATACCATTCTGGTTGGACAGTCATTTTTTCAGACTGTCATACACTTTCTTTTAATCTTGACACCATGATTTATTCCCATTAAAGTTTCCCTTTATCATGGTAGCCAATTTTAATTAGTCCCTTCTCATTCATTTTTTCACTCTTTTTTCACTGCAATTTAATTTTCCCACACCACCATACCCACATACAACAATCTGGGTCGGATCCATCGCTGGAGGTCCTGGAGAATTGGAGAAATACACACAAGATCATCAGGTGTGTCTCCTTATCTAGACTATGACCTTTCATAATCCCAGATGATGAGGCTCCGCCATATGGGTGGGCTGATGGGATTCATTTCCTTTCTCACACACACTCAAAGGGTTTCTGACACCAAGGCTTTTGCTTCTGTTCTTGTACTTTAATTTAGACCACTACCAGCCTTTGTAGTTTTGCCATACTCCCAAAGCACCTTGCCACCCCTGTTAGGTCTGTCTGGATGTCTTGGAGGAGTGCCTTCCTCCCCCTTTGGGCCAGGTTGTTACCCCCAAGGTGGATTATCAGAAAAACTGGGTGCCACACTGTGTCCCTGCAGGTCCCTAAGGGCCGCTGGCTGCTAATTCCATCTCATCCCTGGTTGCTCCAATCATCAGATGCATGTGTGACTGGTCTTCTTATCTGCCTGTGGCCCCCCCGCTGCCACCAAGCCTGCATCCTGAATACGAAAGAGTGGCCCATCACCCATATCAGGCGGGGTCACCTTCCTGCTGAAGCAATGGTCACAAATGTCAGACGGCCTCTCGTACTGGAGGCTGCGCACCCCCCATGCGTCAGCCCCGATGTGTTTATCGAGGGCTTCTAAGGTAGCTGGGGTCTCACATATGTCCTGTATGCCAGGGACTGCCATCTGCCTACTGCTTGTATCTCTGCCTCGGTCATACTGTGTTGCACTGCTGAGGTTACTGCGCCAATCCGAAATGAGTGGGAGGCAAATGCAGGTGGGGGTAGCTCTGCTTTAGCAAGGGCCTGGCGCATCAGTGCAGTGAACTGATATTTGCTTAGGTGGCTCCCATCTCCATGCTTTAAAAGTGGCCTCTCCCCTGCTGGTCGCGCTGCCATGTACGCAAGTAGACAGCAGACAGTGAGGTATCTGTGGTCCTTGATGCCCTTTAACTGCACCACCGCCCCCTTGCTGGCCTGATCTATTTTTGACAGCCTCAGTAATAGCTCAACCTCCGCTAATTTCGGTTTGACATCGGCTGCCTACAAGCATCGCCCCACTGTCCCATCACTCCTGGGCGCTACTAGCTCGCTGAGTCTGAAGGCCCCAAAGAATGCTGTTAAGAAGGCCGCCCTAAAAAGGTGAAACTTGAAGGTGCCCCTCGCTATAGCCCCTAGTGTGTCCATGAGCTGACCCAATCTCATGAAATCTATGGGTTGCCTGATGTCTGCCCTTACTCCCTCTGACCACTTCCAACCTCTCATCACTGCTTTGACGTAGTGGGAGGCCTTGGGGTCCTGACCTGCATAAATCTTTGTGAAGAAGGCCCGGCGGACAGGTGGGCCTGCGCCCACAATCTAGACCTTTTGCTGGTGAATGCCCACTGGATGAACGGCTCGATTGCCCTTCTTTTTTTGCCCATGTTTTCTAGTGTCTGGATTTCTACTATTTGCATCCCTGTCCCTGTATATGTGTTGTAGCATCTGGACGCTCTTCCGGGGCAAGGGATTGGTTCACTGGCACTGGCAAGTGTATCCCGCCAGGCCCCACAGCTGTTCTGGAAAGGGGGTCATTACTTGTTCCACCCCTGGGGCCAATTCCCTGAATCTGCCCATCTGTGCTCGTTAAAAGGGCGTCTGCAACTGCGTTCCTCACCAGTGGTACATAACAGGCCTTCAGGTCTACGTTCCCCTCCAACTGCAATTTAACCATTTGAAGCATTAGTCTTAGCATATCTGGCTGCCTGGCTGAGCCTCTATTGATTGCCTGTACAGCCCCTTTGTTGTCTGACCAAAGCGACAGCTTCATTTTCCTCAGTTCCCGCTTCCAAACAGTAAAGGCCACTATAATGTGGAACCGCTAAAGAAATATAATGTTGGTGATGCCATTTTTGTGCCACCTGTTCGGCCATTGGCCTGTGCACCATCTTTCGCCCAGGATTGCTCCGAAGCCTGTGCTACCTGCTGCATCTGTGAACAGGGCTATCTGCATAGTTCTAATGCAAGGCTCACTCTATGGAGTGAGCACCTCCGTGCACTACTTGAAGACCATTGGTCTAATTCCATATAAATCAAAAAATATCAAATGTTAATGCCAAACGTAGTTTTTAAACAGCTGTCACATTTTATTCATGTGTGACCGGTGAAAATCCATGATTTTATCCACAAAATAAACTGCATTCCATGGGTGGATGAGTTGCAATCATTAAATTATTGCACATCACATTATGCATCCCAATGCATTTCGGGACCAGCCCTTCCTCAGGGGACAGATCTAAGGAAACAATCCAAATGAAAACATTTCAATATCCTATACCGATAACTCCTAACTTGAAAGCATATATCTCACAAACTACATTCTACTGTGTATTCATACACGTAAATAAAATACGTCATGTGAACCAATAACGTTATCATGAATGCATATATAAACATGCTGAATAAACATGCTAATACTGATAACCATAAAGCTGGACATAATTGTAACCAAACCAAGTTCGCCACAAACAAGAGTGAAAGTGCAGGTGCTCGAAATGTCCCACAGTGAACATGCTCCGTTTTCAGGAGAAAAATGTGTGTTACAAACAAATGTAACCAGTGCGTTTTAAAATACCCTCGTGCAATACAGTCTGTGCCTGTCAACAGACAGGGGCTAAATAACAATCCCCCACTCGGTACTTACAGATTGCGGATGAACAAGCGACTCAGCAAGGAGTCGTCAAAAGCGGTGAATCGTCAAGAAAGTAAGAGCGTGAGTGCTCATTAAATCAAAGGTCCGTGAAAAATGCATGCAAGAAAGAAACGAAGGACTACCCCATGTGCTGCAAACACCAGTCATCACCATATTAGCGGCCATCTTAGAGTGGTGAAATAAACATAGAAGCACAAAACAATAAAAACATGCAAAAATGATGAATCAATGAACATATAGAAGAACAAATCTGTAACAAACATATAGATACAAACTCCAGTACTCATATAAAGCTGATGTGAAAACATGCAGAAATAATGGGTGCATCGACAGATAAACATACAAACATATAAAAGACATGCAGATACGGAGTTAAGCAAAGATATATTTAAAGATAACACAAAAATTCCATGCGGTCATTGAGGCCGTTCGGTGCCATGGTGGACATAAAGCGGATCCAAAAGTTCTCTCTTTTCAATAGAGTGTTCTTGTTGTTGCTGGTGATTTTAACCTGCTCAAGAATTAGAAACTTCAATTGCGCCACACTATGTCTGTGTTCCAAAAAATGGGTAGCCACACTGGATTTCATGTTTTGTGTGCGTATATTGCTTTTATGTTCCAAGATTCGTACTCGAATCTTTCTTTCCGTGTGACCAATATAGCACTTGCCACAAGGGCATTTGAGCATATAGATGACATTGCTGGTATTGCACGTGGCATTGACTTTCAGTTTTATGGTATGTCCCTTCAAAGGATGAGTCGTTTTGTTGCCTGGGATACAGTTCCCACAGTTACTACAATTGTAGCAGGGCTTTAGACCATTGTAAATAAGTGAGGATGAAGTTGCTGTTGGGTGGTTCAATAACTCCTTGACATTGCGGCCTCTAGTGAATGCAAACATAGGTGGTTGGTTAAACAAACCATTGAAATCAGGTTCCATAACAAGGATGGGCCAATGTTTCCGAATGATGTGTTGAAACTGATTCGACAGTTTAGAGTATTTTGAGACAACCACCATTCTGTCTGAAGTTTTTTTTGGTTTGGATTTCAAAAGTTGTGCTCTCACACATTTGTCAGTTCGCTGCATGGCTAGATCCAAGATGAGTGTGGGATAGCCCCGTGCTTTCAAACGTTCCAGTGTGTTTCTGAGGGCTTGTTTACATTCCTGTTCTTTAGACACTATGCGTTTCACTCTTAACAGTTGTGCATAAGGTAAATTGTTTTTAAGGCCAGGTCGATGAAAACTGCTGTAGTGTAATATGGAGTTCCTATCGGTAGGTTTGCGATAAATCGTCGTATGCCAGTCTGTGATGTCACGATGTATTTCAACATCAAGGTAGTGGACGCATTTATCACTGTATTCCCAGGTGAACTGGATACGTTCATTAACGTTATTCCAAGACTCAAGAAAGGTGGTAAGGGTTTCAGTAGAGCCTGCCCATAGCAGGAAAATGTCATCTATGTTCAAAAGACATTACCCGATTTACTTTTAGCTGTGCGAGTACCCACGCTTTGATTGTTCTATCTGCATAGTTGTCACCCAGCCTTTTCTCCAGATCAGGACCCCGTTAAAATCTGCAAGGGATGTGTCCCACATAAGCAGGTCTTGCTTGACCCCTGCCCCCAGCCTGACTTGGTGGTGTTTGTGGGTGAGTCCTGCTGTTAGCTGAGTTAAGCACCGGGCAAAAACCCTCCCTGCGGGAATGACCATGGCAGCAAAATTGAGTTTGCCAATTAACCATTGAAGGTCATGAGGCGTTGGCTTGTCGCGGCTGTAGAGGCACCTGAAATCCCTCCGGTAATCTGGATGCTCCCACAACTCAGTCTAGTTCTATCCCCAGGAATGTGATTTTTGTTGCAGGGCCTAGCTGGCGGGATCCCTAGCTCCCCGGCTAACTCTTGGAATGCCGCCAGTGCGTCGCTACACTCTGCTGACTCCGCGGGACCTGTGAACAGAAAGTTGTCTAGGTAGTGGAGTTTACCCCCGCGGGGGCCCGTCATGCAGAGTCCCTTCCAGAAAGGCGTTAAATTGTTCGAAGTATGCGCAGGAAACTGAGCACCCCAAGGACATTGCTTTATCAATGTACATCGCCTCTTCCCACTGAAACCCAAGAGGTGGAAGCTAGAAGAATGCACTGGGATGAGGCGTAAGGATAACTCTATGTCTGCTTTTGCCATGACGGCCCCCTGGCCTGAGGACTTGACTAAGTCGATGGTGTCGGCGACTGTAGCGTAACCCATTGTCACGAGGACATGGTCCCTGTCATGGACGGACGGGGTGTGCCTACTCACTGTTGTCCGTTTCCGCCCCGTCCGCAGGAACCTTTGGACGTATCCTGGTGTTTCCCTACGCTGCCTTCCAGGACGCCGCCTCTGGCCCTGCCTTCCGTGACGTCCGGGAGGTGTTCCCTGGCGTTTCCAGCATTCGACCAATTGGAGCGTGAGACGTCACTAGACCCGGGCCAATCACCGGACACTGGGGCGTTTAAGGAAACCCCGTGTGCGTCTGCTACCGCGGAACCTCCAGGAGAGCAGCCGCGCTGTGAGGAACACGCCAACATCGAAGAAGACGAGAGAACCGAAGACCCTCATCCCAGACTGCCGGTGTCACGACTCGACAAGCCAGGAGGCCAACGTGACCACGCGCCGCCCTGCCACACTTCCAGGGGAGAAGTGTGGCTTCACAAGGTACGAGGGCGTTTGCAAGGGTTGTTGGGGACACGGGGTAGTACAGGCTAGCGTGAGGGTGGTCACAGACACATCACGTTCCCGGCATCACTTTGTAGGAAAGACCCTACTCCACAAAGGTGGCGGAACCCTGGTGAACCCTCACTCCCTTTCCCCCTCCCATTTTTTGTCCTCGTATCAGCCAGTAACGAGGCTGTTTGTTTCCTTTCTTTATGAGTGCATCCCGGACCGGGGATGAGCGAGAGGAAGAGGCCATAGGACTACCCAAGAACCATCAAGAGAAGGAAGCACTACATCCGGAGGAAAACCTGGTTACGGGACTCATTTCTAATCATTTGCTTCTCTGCTTTCTTGAACTATTTTGGACATACTGTCAATAAAAACAGTTAAAAGAGTCCCACGGTCCTTAGTGTCCATCCTTACGCGGACCGAACCGTCACACCCATGGAGCAAGCTTCGGCACTGATCCCATCTTTTACTGATGTCCCCTCAGGAAAGGAGAGGTGGTGAATTTATCTGAACTGACCTGGTTCTTAATTGGGAACTACCCCTGGGTCGAGATTTTTTACCCCTTGTGCATGTTAGGGGCCCTCTATCCTACCCAACAGTTTCTCTTTTTCCAGCTTTTTGCGAACCACCTCAGGGTGTTGTAGTGCCGATTTTAGGTTTTTTATGCTGCCCAGCGGTAGTGGGCCCTCTAATGGTATGATAAACCCTTCCTCAAAACATTGCACGAAGACTGCAGCATATGTCTTGTTGTGGTATTTATTGGCTAGCCTATGGAGTTGCTGCGTGTTGATGGGGCACCTAGCTAACCGTTAGTTGTCTAATCCCTTTGGCCCCCACCCTCCTTACTTGACTAAATCACTGTTTTCTTTTCTTCTCTCTCTTATCCCCTCATTGCTCTTTCTTGCGTCTGTACCCTGCCGCTGGGTGTCCTCCGCCACATGTGGAGCGTATGTGTTGGAATTTGCATGAAGCCCCCCCAAGTGCATTAATCGGAGTCGTATCTTCAGCAGATTGCTGCCGGCCCATTGTGGGGTTGGGGTTTCCATTTATTAAATGTTTTGGGCCTATGAAAGGACCTACCCTTCCCTTTGTAAATGGAACCCCGAAAGGGTTGCTCACTCTTTCCTGCCCATGTTTTTACCTCTTTGGCTACCATCATTTTATGTATAAAACCAGACACATCTTCCTCATTCCACTCCATTTCTGGGTGTGTCTGCATCTTTAATCTGAAACCCTTGTCATATTCTAACCATGCATCCCCAGAGAATTTCCTCTGTGCCCCATGGATGTTGGCCTCATATAACCATAAATCGACTGCACAGCGTGGAAATTTCTCAACAAATATGCACGCCATTATTCTAAATGCATCCGGCCAATTATCAAAATTCCTTTCTTTTTGATCCCTTCTCCTTTCCCTTCTATGCTTGGCTTTTTTGTCACACACTGTCAGGTCCAAACCATCTAATTGGATCTCTAGCAGTGCGAAAAAAAGTCAATAAATTCCTTCCTCCATAACCTCTCCTTCACTGCCAAGGGGATTAGGCTCGCTAGCCCGGTGCCCCTTGTGGTCATTGATGCCAGGCCTGGAGAGGGTCTATTGTCAGCTTCTGAAGCTTAGGCTATTCTAGCTGGGTCACTTGCCATGCTAGTGCTGCTCCATGCTGCTAAGGGGGGCCCTAGATCCCCACGTGCCTCCTGTGGGACCTGCCCTTCCAAGCCTTTCTGTGGTACGCAGCCGGGGTCTATCAAATGCTACGGTAGCCCGGATATTCCCCCTTGAGGTTGTGGTCCTGCTGTCCCTAACCCCTGTGAGCCCAGCCCCTTAAGCAAAAGAGGTGCCATTGAGTTTAAGCATTATTGTACTATTGCACCAATATGCTCAACATTTGTTGCTGCGTCACTTGCGTCACTGTTGGATCCTGCCGCTGCCAGGATGGCTACGGGCAGCAGGTCACTCCTCTGGCATCCTTTTTTGGGCGCCACAGTCTGCAGTAGTTTGGGCGCTATCCTCCATCTCTTCCTGGGTGCTGGCATGGCGGCGTTCTCAGGTGGCTGGTTGCTTGCCCCTTTTGCCGCGTCTTGGCCCAAGTGTGACTGCAGACAGCTGGTCCCGTGGACCTCTGATGCCGCCCGAATATTCGAAGCAACTCACTCAGGTGACAGGTCTTCTGGCTGCCTGTTTCCGTCTTGGCCCTCCATTGCAGGTGCCTCTAAGCGGGGTGCAGCCGCCCTCTTGATGCACCAAGCCTATCAAACTTTTGGGTGTTGCTGTCTATCTTTCCCAGCACTTCCACTCCTTGGCAGGGTGCTGCCACTGTTTCTTACGCACCAACAGTTTTATCTTTGAACCAGACCGCTCGCTGCAGTACCCGAGGATAGTGCTGGGGCTTGAACCGTGTTTAGCTTGTCTGCTGCATGGCGATGGACGTCGCTACTCCTGCTCCCCTCGTCTTCTGCTATACTTTGACCAACATAGCTGTGCTGCCAATTAAGCTGTGCCAGATCGCGGGCGTGGGCCCAACAGTGCCCCGGGACTCTTTTACTGCTGGAGGTGAATTGACTTTGCTTGTGCTTGTTGTCACTGCCTTGCAGTAGGAAGGATGTGAAAGCAGCTAACAATTGTGAGCCCGGCAATTGTAAAATCAAAGCAATGCTAGTTTCTTACACAGTGTGCATGCGAGGGTGCTCCAGTATGCTGCTGCAATACTTTGTATCCTCAGAGAGGGTGTGGGGGTCCCCTCAAGCGCAGCACTCCTGGGCTTCTTGCTACCAGGTCTGCCCCCCAGTCATGCTCGCACCTTGGACTGGAGAGTGCGAGTCGCGCTGGTCTCCCAGCAGAGGGCCGATGCCAGGGCACACTGCCGTCTGGGGGGTCGGTGACAACACCTCCCACTCTCCTACGGGGTCGAGACACTCCCGGGACCTACCGCTGTCAGAGAGGGGCGAGTGCAACGCTTCTTGCTTTTATTTTGGCCATCCCCAGAGCACCGAGCACCTGCCAGCCTTCGGGGATCTGCAGAGAGCGGAGCAACCGGGAGATTGTAAGACTTCTCGGTGCCCTCAGGGCCCGAGCCGCACTTGGGTGCAAAACCCTGCATGCCGTGCAACAACACCCCCACGCTGCGGTACCAAGGCTGAGCTTCGGAAGGGCTGGAGCGGCGAGGGGAAGGGACCAACCTGTGCTCTGGGAAGCTGAAATGCTGGGCTCGGAGCAGGCCAGTCTACGTACTCCGGAGAGTCCACCACACGATCTTGCTCTTCCAAGCCGGGCTGCAGTTTGTAAGGCACCAAAAGCTGGGCAAATTGCGGCAGTCCCTGGCCTTCGTGGAGCTTTCTGGATGAAGTGGGTCCTGCAGAACTTCGCCTAGCCTCGAACAGGTACTCTTCAAAATTCCTTTTCACGACAAAACGTTGTTGCGCCGCTCCCCTGCTCCACGATGATAGGCGATGCATAGAGTGAGCAGTGACTTATATGCCCACCACTTTCCCACCTCTCCCGGTGGTATCCTACCATTGGGGGGTTTGTACCTCACCAGACCCCTCCATTTGCTGGGGGCCTGTCACCTCTCTGGCGCCCTTAGGGGTGCTGGGCTATTACAATACTGCTTCTGGGCGCTTTAGGGCACCCAGGACTGGATC
The DNA here is from genome assembly GCF_964261635.1 of Lissotriton helveticus. Lineage (NCBI taxonomy): Eukaryota > Metazoa > Chordata > Amphibia > Caudata > Salamandridae > Lissotriton > Lissotriton helveticus. The sequence goes on from NC_136068.1 coordinate 851,499,483, forward strand.
CTTCCAGGGCTCTACATCTGTTATGGCACCAGCCCTCGAGGGCCCCTCTGGGGGCGGCCTCTGCAAGAAAGGTCTGTCCTGCCAATTAGTAAGATATTTTCATGTAAATGCACCCACTGGTGAAAAGTGACAACATGCCAAAACCAGCTGCATTACTATTGATTGCACAGGCCCAGTAATGGAAGCCGTTTTTAAATCGTCACGCTGCACTCCCTAGGTTAATGTTTACCCACTGTCACCAGTCAATGCTACAAAAGTCACAAAAAGATATTGTTTAGTGACACAATCAACAAGCACTGGCGTTGCCAATAGGTCTCGCATTAGGAAAGTTTAACCTATTGGTATTGTAAATGACAAAAACTTTCCTAATGCGAGACCTATTGGCAACGCCAGTGCTTGTTTTGATTTAGTCTGTTTTCTTCAAACGATAGGGGTTACTTAAAAAAAAAGTATTGTGGCATTGGTCTCTATTATCGAGTCCTAAAATTGAGCACGGTTCAGAGAAGTGAAAGTGTCCTGTTTTTGTTTTATTTCTGACTGTGTTTCGTGTAATGAAGACAATGCGAGGTCTGCAAAAAGTAAAACTGCATGAAAGAAATGCTGAGATATAGAGGGAGTCAGAGAATGTAAAACAAAAGGGGTATGATTAACCAGGTTCAACAGATTGAAAAGAGAGACAAATCTGCAAAAAACAACAAGGGAGAGAACAACACGAGTGGTGGGGGGAAACGCACGGAGACAAAGTGAAACAACACGTACCTGATAATTACTGAGCGGCCGGGAAACTGAAAGTACGTCCGGCCTGCGGCCGGCCATGAATAATTAGGGGAGGAGAAGCCGCACAGCACACGCTGGGCGAAGCCCTTTGATGTGCTGTGCGGCCGTGAATGCGCGTGCTTGTTTGCTCACGTGATTCACATGAACTTCAAGAAAACCGCAGGAACGAAGCCCGTGGTTTCACGAGGATTTTGAGCACTTGAATTCTCGCTCCCTCAATGCGCTTGCGCGCATTGTAGATCACGAGACCTAATTAGCAAAAAGAATAGTAAATTATAAAGCAGTTAGATTTCTGGCCACCTGAGTGGAAAGTAGAGTTTATACAGCTAATAACACTGTTGGTGTTTCGTCGGCACATGGTTTAGGCAAGTGTAGAATGTAACTGGCAGCCAGCCCCTCGCTTACAATTCCACTGCCTTGTCTCTCGGATTCTCCTCGGGGTCCGACTGTGTTCATGCAGGCCCATTCAGGGCTGCGTGTCATGGTGGTTCAACCTAAACTCTGCAAAGGCCTCTAGGGGCTGGGTCTCTGTCACCTTGGGTTTCTAGAGTCTGACTCTTAGCCACAGCTAGCTAGCCTGTGGTAGCAGCTGGGCTCAGCTCTGCCCTCCGCCATCAAGCGAGGAGGGCGACTACTGCCATGATCCCTAGCCGACAGGATGCACATAAAGATGGCCTCCGTCCAAGACCATGTGACTGCAGTAGCGGGCACCTCAGACTGCTTAACAGGCTGACGGGGCGGGATGGGAGGCTAACGGTGCAATAGGGTACAGTGAGGAGCTGCATCTGGGACAGCTCTTGGATGTACCTCCCTCCTTCATTATTCTTAAGCACACATTATTTGCGGTGTATCTACCAAGACAGAAATCCAGATAATGCACATCTATAGGTCTGTAGTAGCATGGCACACCGCATTTGGAGATGGCTGAAGAGCTGGCTGGCTGCACAATTTTTTAATCTTTACTTAAACTGTGCACTGCTTGTGCGCCACAGGTCAGGTGACCCACCTGTAGTGTCTCTGTGACACATGAATTATCTGTTCACATTGTCTGGCAGTAGCCATTGGGCAAAATCAGACTGGCTCTTGTATCATCGGGGCTGAATGCCATGGTGTATAGGTAACATAGTAACGAGAGCGAGCTCAGCTAAGTCAATCAGCCAGCCCTCGAGCAGAGAGGATCACCTCGAGTAGAGAGGTGCGCACTCTTACACTAGCTTGACAAGTCAGTCACACAGTGGTGCTAATTAGAGCACTCCACTGCACAACTGAGGAGGCACTATAAATGCGTGACTTTGCATTTCAGCTCGGTGATGCAGATCACCACACTGAAATAAATGCGTTAGTCTAACGCCTGATTGGTGGCACTTGGCAGGGCTGAATAAACAATGACATTTTTGGGACATTATTGGCCACAGCTTTTTTATTCTAGGTGGCACAATATTTAACCTTTCACCTTTATTGTGGTAATGAATCATCCGGCATGATTAATTGTCATGATGACACATGTCACTCAGTTGGCATCATAAATCACAGTTCCGGGCATAACTCGTCATAAATCAACAACAGACAGTAGTACAGCTGGCTTGCCACCAGGTCATAAATTATGCCATAAATAGTAATATTGCTGCCTTGTGTTACAGTCATAAACCACTATGAGGCTTGTTGTATTCTCTGAGCTGGAGTTCCTCTTCTATGTTTGGGTGTAATACCGCAATCTTTTTAGACTCAACTCGCTTCCTCAGTATAGTCCGCCCATCGGCGGCATGGGCTGCAAGTGTTGTGTTCTGTGTCCCCCCTCTCACTGTCCTCTTACCCTGCCATGAGGGATCCCATGATGAGTAACTGGTCTACCACCTCATCATAGTTGGGTGTGGACTTTCAAACCTCCTTTATTAAATCCTTTACTGCTGAACCTTTTTGTTTGCTGTTGTGACAGTTCTGTGTGCTAGGTGAGGGTGGGTGGGTCTTTGATTCACCACGGTGGCCCAAAAAAACAAGTGGTTGGGCAACGGGGGATTGTTGACATATATGGGGCTCAGATGCCCAAGGGGAGAATTTCAAATCCACCCTTTGGCCAGAGGCTTGGCACCTTTTATCAGGTTTTGCTGCAGCTTTGAGACACACCTTCATTCTCAGCACTGGTTAACGTGTCGGCCCCTTCGCCCCCTTCGGTTGTGGGTCTCTGCTCTCAAGGTTGTATGCACGGAGTCAAAGAGGTTTCACTCATTTCCGCAGGGTCTCAACCCCAATGAATATGTTAAGCATCACATTTAAATGAGCCGACAGCTGCAGCAGTGGGTGTGCGTTTGGAGTTACCAAAGGGGTCATGCAATCCCTTCTATTGTGCCAACATGTGGTGAATATGATAGTTCTCCTCACACAATGTGCAATTTGTACAGGGCCATCACTTCTGTTAAAATGCCCCTTGAAATTGGAAGGCTCGTTTGTGATTTTTATCTTTTGACCTCCCCAGCAAACTCCAGCACGTCAAGAACCCCACTGCCAGACCAGTCCTCAACCTACTGCACCATTGCCACATTAGCCAACACCTACGGTCACTACCCTGGCTTCCCATCAAAAAGAGAATCACCTTTAAACTTCTCGCCCACGCCCACTAGGCCCTCACGCCAAGACCCTCAGGATCATTATTGACAGCAAACTTGACATGGCGGGCAATGTAAACGCTGTCCCTGTCTCATGCTTCCATACCCTGAAGATACTGAGGAAGATTTTCAAATGGCTCCCAATCAGCACCTGGAAAACTGTAACACACACCTAGGTCACAAGCAAGCTGGACTATGGGAACATCCTTTATGCTGGGATCCACAAACAACTCCCCAGAAGGCTGCAGACCATTCAGAACTTGGCAGCCAAAATAAGTCTCGACCTCCCATGCCGCACTCACATCACACCACAGCTGGCTCCATATACACAACCGGCTTAGTATATATACACAAGCACAATTCAAACTCATCACCCTCACTTTCGAGGAAACTACATAACACTGGCACAGCATACCTGAACAATTGAATCTGCTTTCACTAACCTTCCAGACACATCTGCTTGTCTGGACTCATACTTGCACACATCCTACGCATATGGAAAACCAGATTCAGGGGTCGAACCTTCTGCTACATAACTCCTAAAGAGTGGAATGATGTGCCAATACAAATAGGAGCATCCTCCTCAGTTCTTGAATTCTACAAGCAGCTGAAGAACTGTCATTTTAAGTAGTCCCACTAGGCCCTAGGTTTGGCTAGAATTACACCTGCTCCGCACCAGGATATCCTCCAGGGTAATAGTGCGATCTACAAATCTACATTATATAGATATATCTCTCCCAGTGGTGGTCGCCACTGTGTAGCTATAGCTTGGTCAGATTTGCATTAGGAAGAGCATTTTTTCTTTCACTAATAACTTTTTCAAAGTTTGACAAATCTTATCAATATTTCAGCAAAACAAAAGGTACGCACCTCCGCTTCTTTCCTGAATTCTTCGGGGTAATCCGTCAAGCGGGTCCAAGAAAAGTTGGCCAAAAAATGTGTTTTCCACCATGCAATCTCCCATGGGAATTTTAGGAAGAGTTTTAAAAAAACGGTTGAACAGAATTACAGCAAATTTGGTAGAAATCTAGATTTTTGGTGTATATCCTTTCAGTGATTTTTGAGAAATTAAGATTCAAAAGTTAGTGATGTATGGACAGCTGGTCCCACTGGAGTTATGCGATACCACAGATTAAAAAAATAGTGTGATCTGGTTTTCAGCAAGGGCTGTTTTTCCCTAGCCGAGCAATCTGATTGGTCGAATGCAATATCAAGTGAAATGTTGCAATCGCCATTTTAAGGACTTCGGGATGTCTTGAGTTCTTAAAAAGGGTATAAGGGGGCAAGGTAAGGGTACCCTGAGCGCCTGACTTTGTGGGAAGATCCCAGAGGGACCTTGGGACCCTGCGGACAAAACAAAAAAAGCATTTGTCCTGCGGATCCTGTGGTACTCCCATGAGATCAAGCAAGACCTCCTGTGTGGTCCAGTGTGACTCCATGGAATCCAGTGTGGACCATCCATGTGGTCCCAGAGGATTACAGCGGGAACACTGGAAATATAAAGATAAAAACATGAAAATGTGGGTTGGAGGGGGGTGTTATGAATGAGCCACTTTTGTAGTCTGGTACTTGATGATGACCACCAACCATCACCATCTTAAACTGACTTTAGCATGTTATTTTATTTTAGCCTTAATGTAGATCGATATATATATATATATATATATATATATATATATATATATATATATATATATATATATATATATATATATATATACACCTGCCTAGTGAGAGCAATTTTGTAGAATAGTGTCTTTTGATATAAACCTTTACCTTTACCTTTGACTTTGACATGGCCTCATGTCAATCTTGTTCTTTAACTTTATCTTGCTTCACAGCAGTGCTTGCTATTGACTTTGACATAATCTTATGTCACCTTGCTTACTAATTTTGCTCTGCTTTAAGCTTCTTTATGTGCATGACAGCGCTTGCAGAACTGACTCAATTTTCTCGACTGTCGCCATTTTCTGTGCTTCACAAGGTGGGGAGGACATGTTTTGATCCTCACTTGTTTTTGGCACCTCACTGACCAGAGTGAACTGGATATTATCTATGGAATGTACAAACATCGCCTCCAAGCCAAAAAACAGAGGCTTGGCCTGCCACTGTCTTGACCTTGACGCGGACTGGTACGAGCCAGCCCGGTTTTCCAATGGGAAGGGCGCAAGGCTTTCTAGAAGCTTTGTTTCATGTTAGAAATGGTATTAAAGCAAGGGGCCTCCACGGGCTAGACAGAAGTTCACCACAGAATAGACATATTGCTGTGGACGGTGAAGAAATTTGTGTCCTGACTGAACCCCTGTTGAGGCTGCAGAACTGGACTCCCCTCAGCTTGGGCTGGCAGGATGGTGCTGAAACAGTTGGTGAGGTGTTCCTCAGCCAAATCTTTACTTATTTCTTTCTATTCTTGCCACTCTTTTCTTATTCTTTTTCCATTCGCTGCCACATATATATATATATTGCATCCTATTTTTGACCATTGATTCCAATTATCCATTTGTTACTTGGGAGTCTACCATGACTAATGCATTCGGCCTGCCATTGTTGAAATAGTGCATCAATAAATGTATATGTGTTATATTCCGTATGTTTGGATTGGTATTATTACCTCGCCTTCGGAAAGTGCTGTGTTTTGCCTTGTTCCGAGGGAGGGTTGGGGTTAGAATCTGTCCTTTTTGTGAAAAGTAGATTCATAACTTTTTGGCATCAGTGCTCACAGAATTCAAAAGGTTCGATTTAATGGGAAGAAATATGTTTTCTAGAAAATCAAAGGCGGACTCCCAGATACCAATTGAGATTCCCGGATGAGAAATGGCCCCATATGGGATTGCTTTCCCCCAAGTGGGCTAATTGTGCTGGATTGAGAGAGAATTAGAGTGCGTGTTTGGCTGCTGCTGAACCAGCCCAAGTGGTTGCGTGGTTGCGTGTTTGCAAAAAGTGCCAGTGAAAAAAGGAGAAAAACGACATTAGGAGGGAGGGGTTGGATTCTCCTAAATGCTTATAGAATTATGCATGAGAATGATGTGCAGCTGCAAAGTGAGTGTGAGAAATTAAAGAAACAGTGTGTTTAAGTCAAGAATACCTCTACAATGTTAAGTGGTTAGAATAAATTATTGCTAGACAAGATGGAAACCTATCAGACAGTAGCTGAAAAAGCTGCAGTTTGTATTGCAAAGTATAGGAATAGAAGAGGAAGGGTTGACAAAAAGAAAGTTGCTTAGCTATTGCAAAGGTTGGAATTGATCGGGACCCTGAAATGTGAGATGGAAATATTTGGGATTCCTCGGAGTTCACAGACTCTAGCGGAGAATGTGATAAAGTTGACGAGTGAGTGTAACCAGCCTGAGAAGCAGGGTGAGTCAGTGGGACGCAAAGTGGTTCAAGCGCAACCCATTTATCGTCGCAAAATACAGGGTAGCCCAAATTTCCCACAGGGGGTTTCGATGGACAAAATGGAGGATTTTACTGAGCAGGCGAATGATGACATTTCAGACAGATTTCGGCAAGAACCTGGAGAATCTCTACTAACGTGGATGGTTCGGTTGTTTGATCTGGGTGCTGCTGGTGTGATGTTAGACCATGGAGATGCAGTGAAATTATTTACACTTAGTTCAGATTCTACAGTGCAGGAGCAGCTTAGGAATTATAGTAAAAATTATCAAATTAGCTTGTTGCAGTTGGCCGTAGTTGGATGTAGTCATAAATACCTGACAGAGTCAGATTGGGCAGCGAATGATAAACCTTGATATGCTTTGAGAGATGCTATACAGACGCTTAAGGAGGAAGTGATGAAAACTTCAATCTTTCAGGATCCCGCACATAGGTTGATGGATGGCGTGTTGAATGCATCTGTGCGAAACAGGATAATTCGTACTGCTCCTCCTGCATAGAAACAGGTAATGATGACTTTGCTAATTAATCAGACTAGTAATACCTTGCCGCAAGTGGTTCAGGTAGTTTGTGAATTAGGGGAATTAGGAGAATGGATGAAAACAGAGAGAACTTCCAGACCTGCGACTCATACAGATAACAACAAGCTGTCTAGGAGAGATATGTTTATGGCTCTGTTGAACGATGGTGTGGAGAAAGAACAGATAGATGGAATAACTACCACAAGTATGTGGTAGATGTACCGCCAAAGAGGTCAAGATAAAAAGGAGGGAAGCAGGAGAGTGAATAAACAAAATAAAGCGCAAAGACAGTCAAACGAGGGTGAGAGCGAAGAGCTGGAAATGGAAGGGGAAAAACCTGCCCGCTCAGGCAGAAAGGTTGAGAAAGACTCAGAAAGGGACTGACTCACTGAGGCGAGGAGAGATGAGGACTTTATTCCCAAAAGATATGAAGGAATGTATCCAGACAGATACAAGGAAGATTAGGAAATTGGTCAAGCTCTGGTGCAGAGATGGGCTCGCAAAGATAACAGCCCTTATATTGATATAGAGATTTACTGGAAACATCTCACTATTCAGAGGGCCTGAGCCTTAGTAGATACCGGAGCAGAGGCCACTTTGATGTATGGAAATCCCAAACAGTTTAGAGGACAATATTTCACCATTACAGGTTTAGGTGGTAAAGAGACACCGGCAGTGCAGACAAAAGTCCACATGAAAATAGAGAGAATACCAAAAAGAGAATACACTGTATTGATTGTGCCCCTTTCTGAATATATTATTGGAATTGATATATTGAAGGGAATGTCTTTGTATTTGGAAGATGGGTACTATCAATTTGGATCAAAGAAGTACATTTCAGTTAGGGCTGTTGCCACAGGCTACAAAGGTATATTATTTGAAACAGTACAGAATTCCAGGTGGGCATGAAGATATTTGTGAAACTATTCAGGGTTTGATAGAGGCAGGGGTGGTAACCCCAATCACTACTGCTTGGAATAATCCTGTATGGCCTGTGTGCAAAAGTGATAATTTTTGGCGAATGACAGTTGATTATCGTGAATTGAACAAGCATACACCTCCTTTGACTGCAGCTGTCCCAGATACGGTTACCTTAATTGAGAAAATACAGAATCACCCTGGGACTTGGTATGCGACTGTTGATATTGCCAATGCGTTTTTTTCGATACCAATAGCCCCTGAATGTCAAGAGCAATTTAGTATTTCATGGAATGGTAGACAAATGACATTTAAGAATTTACCTCAAGGGTACTTGCATAGTCCCACGATCTGTCACCAGCTGGTGGCAGAGCATTTAGACGAAGTATCAGTTAACCCTGGAGTACAGATTTGTCATTACATTGATGATGTGATGATACAGGGAGAGACACACGAAAAGGTGCAAGCTCAATTAGACAGGATTGTAGAGCATTTGCAGAGTAAGGGATGGGAGATTAATCCTGACAAATTACAAGGACCCTCTCAGAGTGTGAAGTTTTTGGGTATCCAATGGCACCAGGGATATAGAGAAGTAGTGGCCCAGGTGAGACAAAATATTAGAGAATTTTCGGGTGCCACGAAACAGAAAGGAAGCTCAGAGGTTCATTGGTTTGTTCAGTTTTTGGAGACAACACATTCCTCGCTTGAGTCATATTTTGGCGCCTGTGTACAAAGTTACGCGAAAGAAAAATGCATTTGATTTAGGAGAGCAGCAGCAGACCGCATTTGAGTTAGCAAAAGAGGCTATTCAACATGCTCTAGATTTATGGCCAGAACGAGAGGGAGATGTTGATTTGAACATGACAGTGCAGAGACCGTATGCTAATTGGAGTTTGTGGCAGAAGCAGGGAAGAACGAAAGTACTCTTAGGGTTCTAGACAAAGAAACTGCCAGATGCTGGAGAGCGTTACACTCCTTTGGAAAAACAGTTGCTTGCATGCTATTGGGCTCTGGTGGATACTGAGCAATTGACTCTAGAGCACAATGTGATTTTGAGACCTGAGATTCCGATAATGCAGAAGGTGATGAGTTCCCCTAAAAATCATAGAACAGGACATGCACAGGAAGCCAGTGTAATCAGATGGAAGTATTATATCCAGGATAGGGCCTGAGCAGGTCCCAAAGGCAATGCAGTGTTGCATGAGCAGGTAGCGCAGGAGCTAATGGAAGAAACAGAGATATTGCATGATGTACCTGATATACAGGAATCACCTGTAAAGTGGGGTAAGCCATTTGGTGACTTGTCTGTGGAGGACAAGAAGCATGTGTGGTTTACTGATGGTTCAGCCAGGTATGTAGGAGCTAAGAGGCACTGGAAGGCGGTGCCATACAATCCTGTGACCCAGAAATTGTTGACTACTACTGGAGACGGAAAGAGTAGACAACTTGCAGAACTTTATGCGGTGTATCATCTTTGAAACACGAATTACCAGGAAAGTGTCATATTTATACTGATTCATGGGCCACGGCCAATAGGTTAGCAACTTGGTTTCCCACATGCCATGCTTATGGTTGGATGATAAATGCACATGAGGTGTGGGGCAAGGAGTTGTGGAAAGAAATTTGGACCATGTTGACACAAAGTACAGTTACTGTATACCATGTAGATGCTCATTGTTCTATCGACTCACTTGACCACTGGTTTAATTCCTTCACAGATGAGAAAGCTAAGATTTCAGAGGCAGAAGTGGAAATGCAGGATTCTGACTTGGTTGGGATTGTGAAGTGGTCACATCAGAAGTGTGGACACTTTGGAGAACAGATTACTAGCAGGTGGGCAGAAAATAAAGGGATAGATGTTCCCTTAGACTTCATTAAAACTGTGATTTTGCAGTGTCTTGTCTGTCAGAATGCTCGACACAGATCAGTCCCACAGATAGTGAGAGGTCAGCTAGGTAGAGGAAAGTTACCAGCCCAGATTTGTCAGATTGATTATATTGAGCCACTGCCAGTGAATAGAGGATGTCAATATGTGTGCATGGCTGAGGACACATACTCTGGATATTTGATAGCTTTTCCATGTAAACGTGCTACTCAGTTGAGTACATTGAAAACCTTAGACTTGCTGATTTTGTACTATGGAATTCCATTTCAGATTCAAAGTGACAACGGAAGTCATTTCAAAGGTAGATTGGTGCAGGAATATTGTGTGCAGCACAATATTGAGTGGATTTTTCACATCCCATATTACCCACAGGCTGCTGGTTTTATTGAGCACATGAATGGATTGTTGAAAGATCAACTGAAAAAGTTATCTAACGGTTCATTGAAAGATTGCCGAGATTATCTGAACGATGCTTTACAAATATTAAATAACAGACCTTTATCAATGCAGAAACGCCTTTATGTGTATGTCGACTCCAGCTTTGCAGATTCAGCCTCATGTGGCTACCAATACTGTCATTTATTGGGAAACAGTTCCTGGAGCTTTGGCCCCATACAGAGCGGCACCGGAGTCTGCAGGTCTTGACCCGTATGCTTTGAAGTTATATAGACTAAGACCCAGAGACATTCCACTCATTGGGACATGAGTTGGAATTCAGATACCCCCAGAGCACTTTGGTTTATTTGCTCCACGTTTTGGATTGGCTCTCAATGGCATCCAAGTGCTGGGTGGTGTAATCGATGCAGATTATCAAGGAGAAATTAAAGTCATCCTACTTGATAGTGGTGATGATGACTTAGTGATACAACCTGGAGACAGAGTTGCACAAATGGTGATTATGCCAGTATACGGAGGGGTAGTAAAGAAAGGGACTGCCCCAGCCCTCCTCACTGTATGTGGGGAAGAAGGGTTTGGTTCAACCGATAAAAACCCAGGAGCCAAAGTGTGGGTAGAGTCTCCGAAAAAAAACCCTCGAACAGGCAGAAATCATTGCAACTGGAAAAGACAATGTCATCCTGATTATGAAAACGGGGCAAGAGAAATGGGTACATGTGCCGGCTGACAAATGTTATTAGCTAAAATGAGTAATACCTGTTTAGTTTCCGTTCTTCTAGATCACTGTGTGGCGTGTTTGTGCGCTGTGTGCACTCGCTGGACTCCTTTTGGCCACGTACGCATGGAGCCGGGGTGGACGAGAAGCGCAAAGAGGCCAGCGACCGCGCAGACTGACAGTGATGCGGACTCCGAAGACTAACATCTGGACGTATTTGGCGCAAACTGTGCTCAACAGATCGTACATCTGTTTCTCCAATATGCAGAGCACGCTTGATGTGGTTTCTACGTGCTTTGTAACTGTGCCTATCCCTGCCCACATATTATTACAGACTTTAACGTCACAAATGCAGACGGGGCTGCAGAAGAACATGATGTGAGAACCCATCTATTGCCCTATGAGTTTTGTAGGTCCTGTCCCGTAGCTACTGACAATGATGGAAACAGTATGACGCAGATCCTGACCTATTATATAACTGAAGGTGATGTTTGTTACAATTTGACTTGCGACCCGACTTTGATCAGTAAATGTGCTCAAATTCGGCTTAATAAAAGTTTATCAGTTATGTCTTGAAAAGAAAAGCTTTTATGCCAATATAGGTACGACAGTGTTTGTGCTAATGTACAGAACAATATGGTGTGCAAAAATATAGTACCTGCTACTAGTCATTTCAGACATGTCAAGTTGCCTGTAGGATGGTTGTTTTCCTGTGGAAATGTAACTTATACATACATCCCAACAAATATCACAGGTGGACCAAGTGCTTTTACTAGATTGAGTTTGATGATGTTCCAGTTAAATCCATCATCTCATGCTCGGACTGTGAGAGAAGCTGTTCAGCCTAACGAACATTGTAATTCTGAATTGCATTTATTATCGAAATCTAAATACATTAATTTAGCTGCGCTGATAGTAGGAATTCCAGGCTTAGCGATTTATAACTCTACAGATGTTAGTGAATTAGCGTGTCTTATGTTTAAAAATATATATCATACATCGATTGCTTCAACTGAGTTCTTGTTAGACATACGAGGGACACAAAAAGCAATTTTGCAGAATAGAGCTGCCATCGATTACCTACTTTTTAAAAATGATCATAGATGTTCTGATTTTGAGGGAATGTGTTGCTTTAACCTTTCTGATCATTCTAAATCAATTCAGTCCCACATCGATGCTTTGCACAAGTTAGCTAAAGAAGTCAAGCAGGATGTTGAAAAGGGGTGGTGGGATTGGTTGTTTGGGTGGTTACCAGATTTTGGTTTTCTTCGCTCTATTCTAGGTGGTATAGTTTTAGCGATATGTATTCTAATTTCTTTATGTTGCTGTATTCAGTGTGTGCCTAATCTGTTATCTATGGTCCGTCCCCAGGTAGTTGATTTTAGACCAATATGTTATAGTAGCCATTGGTCAAGGGATGGACTATTATAAATTCTTACTGTGTTGTTTTTCCTTTGTCCTGATGGTGTTAGTCGATGGTCATGGGATGGAATGTTATGAATGAGCCACTTGTGCAGTCAGGTACTTGATGATGACCACCAACCATCACCATCTTAAACTGACTTTAGAGTGTTATTTTATTTTAGCCGTAATGTACATCGATATATATACATATATATATATATATATATATATATATATATATATATATATATATCTGCCAAGTGAAAACAAATATGTAGAATAGTGTCTTTTGATATAAACTCTTACAATTGACTTTGACATGGTCTCATGTCAATCTTGTTCTTTAACTCTATCTTGCTTCACGGCAGTGCTTGCTACTGGCTTTATGTCACCTTGCTTACTAATTTTGCTCAGCTTTAAGCTTCTTTATGTGCATGACAGTGCTTGCAGAACTGACTCCATTTTCTCGACTGTCACCATTTTCTGTGCTTCACAAGGTGGGGAAGGCATTTTTTTGCTCCTCGCTTGTTTTTCGCACCTCACTGACCAGAGTGAACTGAATATTATCTATGGAATGTACAAACTCCACCTCAAAGTCAAAATACAGAGTCTTGGCCAGCCACTGTCTTGACCTTGACACGGACTGGTACGAGCCAGCCCGTTTTTCTAATGGGAAGGGGGCGAGGCTTTCTAATAGCTTCGAGTCACGTTAGAAATTGTATTAAAGCGAGGGGCCTCCGCAGACTTGACGGAAGTTCACCGCAGAATAGACGTATTGGACAGCGAAAAAATTTGTGTCCTGACTGAACCCCTGTCAAAGCTTTAGAACCAGACCCCCCCCAGCTTGGGCTGGCAGGATGGTGCTGAAACAGTCAGTGAGGTGTTCCTAAGCCAAATCTTTTCTTATTTCTTGCCACTCTTTTCTTATTCCTTTTCCATTCACTGCCACATATATATATATATTGCATCCTATTTTTGATCATTTATTCCAATTATCCATTTGTTACTTGGGATTCTGCTATGACTAATGCATTCAGCATGCCGTTGTTGAAATAGTGTATTAGTAAATGTATATGTGTTATATTCCATACGTTTGGATTGGTATTATTACCTCGCCGTGGGGAAGTGCTGTGTATTGCCTTGGTCCACGGGAGGTATGTGGTTAGGCTCTGTCTATTTGTGAAAAGCAGATTCAGAACAGGGGGTCTTTGAGTGGTTAGCTGCCTGCAAGGGGGGAGTGGCAGACTGCATGGGTTGCTTGCAAATCCTGGCCCCATAATTCAATGCCTATAACCTCACATTTTACCTAATTCCTGACGTGCAATGGCATAATTGGCATTCAGAGTGGGGTTTGGCTGCAGGCACCTCATTCAGGCACTTCAACTGGAGGTGGGGGGTTACTGTTCCTATAGAAAGAGATGACTAGGTTGAGGGACATGGCGTCAAGGGCAATCTACAGGATCGTCTCTCTTTGCCCTCACACACACCTAACTATGTCATGTTTCATCTTCGGGCGAATGCTCTTCGTCTGTCCGGAACTACAATGCCCTACGGGTCACCCAAAGGATCACTTTATAGGAGATCTTTTAGTTGTGACCATTGTCTGATTAGGGAAGGTGTTTAATAGATATGGTGGCAGTGATTAGTGAAAAGAAGAGCCTTAAAACTGTTTAGGGGATGTCAAATTATCCTTTAATATGAAGACTCCCCTAACAGAATTAAAAGCCAAGAAATTGGTTAAAGCTACTTTTGAGGGTATGATGTACCTAACTAGCTCAAGATGTATAGGTGAGATAAAGTAGGGTCAGCATGTTTGGTGCCCCTGCGGGCAAAACGATTTGTGGCATTTCTTCTGAACCAAAAATAAGGATGGGCCTACCCCCATCTATGATATAATAAGATGGCACCCTCTATAAGGGAGTTCACTACTTTTCCAAATTAAAATGATTGTCCAAACTAGAAGGAATGAGAAGAAAACAGCAGACAAGACCGATGGAGAGGTTAATGCATAACTGGTATAGGGCATCCTTATAAAGCCAGTTTGTCCGTATTAGCGGACCAATGCTTATAACCAGTATACAATAATTATTAGGTGTATATCCCACAAGAAGGACACATTCATAAAGTGTGAGGGTAACCCACACATAGTGGTACCATGCATAGTATCGCCATTCATGGTGTCATCATGCAAATCACTGTGACACCATCATTATCAAAGGACCAACTAAACGGAAAAGGAATCAAGGTATGGTCCATGGTTAATCATCTTAGGTACATAACAATGTGTATGGTGTGAGCTGTCCATATTAGACCTAAAGGGCCCCATGCTTGGACCCAAACGAGACACACAGAATTTGATATATTGTGAACATAAGGTACAGGACACCAGGTTTCTCAGATACGAGACCAACATGTACAAGAATAAAGAATGCATGATAGATATCATGAGTTATCGTATCCCATTCTATAACCAGGCCAGAGGTAAGCACACAGCTGCTAGCTTAAAAAGGAAGAGCACTTAATGGTATATGTATCTCTTTGTAAAGGCACTGGGAGGCCTTATATCCAAATGGGGCTCCATTAGTAAAAAAGCGCTAATTTTACTCACGTTGCTTGCACATGTAGCGCGCCGAAGACCTACCCTCCTCTGCTTGCCTGGGTCAAGACTGAGCAGACGAGGCGGTCCTTTAATAAAGCGGGTAAGATTCAGGGAGATGGCAATCAGATGTACGAGATGCCATCACCGTGGGTGGAGCCTGCTGTCCACTGCTCATGACAGGAGGCCATCTTGAAGCTATATTTTTCAACTAACATGGGCTCGCAAGCAAGGTGAGACCCGTTTAGTGATATAGCATGGTAAATATGGACACGTCACCTTCTTAAAGGTCTAAAAGAGTATAATGTTCAAGACACTCCATTATAACAAACACATTTATTAGAAGAGCGTCATTAGCATTTAAAGGCTTGATGGTGCATCTTGCTTAAAGAATGCAGTGAAGCTTACTTCCTGGGTGTGATCTGGACCCAAGGGCCTAATTAAGTTAGCGGATCCTAGTTGTAAGTGGCCAGCCAGGGCTACCTGCGTCAAGTGGCGCTGCATCGGTTTCTTCAGCCACGATATGTCAGTTCTTGCAGCTGCGACAGGCGTTGAGTCGTCACTGCAGAGGCGCAGCGGTGCATGGAGATTCTTCTTGCATGGTGATGCTGTGTCTGGAAAAACAGCTGCATCGATTTCCTCCGTTCTTTAGGTTTCTTCCAGCTCCAAATATCAGGAACAACCTCCAGAGGCCCCAAACTGGAATAGGCACCTCCTGGCAGGTCAGAACTCAGGCGAGCTGGGCAGTGCAGTCTTTCTGTCCCTGAGACTTCAGAACAGGAGGCCAGCACACACATGCCCTTAGAGATTCTTCCTCAAGCAGATTCACAGCACAGTTCCAGTCTTTGTCCTTTCCTTGGATGAAACAGCAACAGCAGGCCAATCCCACAGAACACACAGCAAAGGGGCAGTACTTCTCCTCACAGCTCTTCTCTTTGGCAAAGGTTCCACTTGAGCCCAGAAGTGATCTAGAATTCTTGGGTTTAAGGTCTACTACGTAGACCCCATTTTGTCTTTGTTCTCTTTGTGCAAGGGTCTCTGAGCCCAGTCCAAACCAGTTCTGTCCTCACTGGTGCAGTATGACCACAGGGGATGGAGACAGCATTGTGCAAGGGTGACAGGCCCTATTCAGGTGCAAGGGAAACTCCTCCCACAACTCTACATTCAGTCAAGGTCTGTTCAGCTCAACTTTGAGTCATCCAGGAAGGGCCAGGCACACCTCAATCCCCCCAGTGGCGGTCTACAGTGAATGCACATCCCCAGCCCCTGTCACTCCAAAACCAGACAGTCACTCCACCAACCAGCATAGTCACACAAAATGGTTAAACAAGAAAATTCCTACTTCCTAAAAGTAGAAACTCTGGGGAGTACCTAGCCACTGATTTGTGTTATTTCATTTAAACATACAAATTATGAGACCCAATGTTAGAATCCTCTTGGATCTGATTATTTATTTGGCTGAAATGTGGCATTTTTCTGAAATGTGATATTATATTCTGATGTGTGATACAATCAGCATTTTTTTGGCCCTTTGTGTATAAATGTTAAGCTCGAAGGACAACTGTAAAAATCAGTGGGTGAAGACATATGTGCATTACTGTATGTTCTAAATGTTTCACAAAAACGCTTTTTTGTTTAGTCACAGTATTATGTGTGTATATGTTGTATATAATAATGTCAACATGATTAAGTGTTCCTTGACATTCAGACGTCTATGAAATAATCCAAAAGCATTTAAAATGAAAAAGAAAAAGTCATATAAATAATTATATTCAAGAGGATTCTAACGCTGGGTCTCAAAGTGTAGATGTTTAAATTAAATATCAGTACCACGAACCAGTAGCTAGGTACTCCCAGAGTTTGTACTTAATAAGGCCCTACCTTGCTATGGTCCCAGGGCCAACCCTCCATTTAGACAGCTACTTTCTAAAAGTTGCATTTTCAAATGCATATTTCAAAACTTTATTTCTCTATCTTGTCCCGAAGGGAAGTTATACTTGTAATATGTTACAAAGTATATCCCATTGTATCCTATTGAGCAGATAGCCTTTCAGTAGTGAAAAACGACATTGGAAGTGTTGGAACCTGGGATGACAGGTCACCTAGGGTAGCCTGGCCTAGGGTAAGACACAAATACTAGAGGCACATGTGCGAAGGTTGCAAACTACCCAGCAGTAAAACCACGCAATAACACCCAAAAATGACACTACACCAATGTTGGAAAAATACGAGCTTGTTTATAAAAATATTTCTTGCTCTTATGTCTTTAGAAATCACCGCTTAGTACATACAGTTGTCATGAAATTAATAATAATAATACTTTCAGAAGTGCTAACTTATATCATTATCAGCATCAATAGTACATTACAATAGACTCCAAAATTGGTTAAATTTAACTTCTATGAGACTCTGCAACTTTCATCTCAGTACAATAGTTCAGAAGAGGCAGTGTCTGCACTTCGCTAGACAAGTTTTACCCTTTTACCCCCTCCTTTCCAGAGATGGCAAAAGTAAGGGGAGGCATTAGTATCAAGAACCACAGTTACCAAAGAGAAACTTCCTGCTTTGAAGCTTATGACTTATTGGTTTCCTTTATACAGCTGGATCGCCTTCCCCAGGGCCAGCCTAATCCTCAGGTAGCCAAGTGATAGTCTGAGTTCTTTGATGGAGACTCTATAGCCTCCCACGTCCCCCACTCAACCTCCTTACTTCTTTACTGTTGGGCCCCCTTCTCATGGGCCGGTGACTCTGCCTGGCGTGAGGAAGAACAACACCAAACTTTACAGGCACTCGTGATGGGCCCCCGCCCCTTCTCCTCTGCTCATTACCGCTCCTCCGTGTTGGAGCTCAAGCAGGGAAAGGGGTTCCAGGACCGGTGAAGCGCCAGTACCTGCTTCCTGCCCGCTTCCTCGACGTTCTTCCTTTCGCCGGTCCGGGACGTCTCTCTCACCGCGGTGCAACTGCGCATGTGCGGGAGAATAGCGGCACCAGGCGGGAGTCGGCCCCGATCACCTGACGCTAGCAGCGTCTCCTACACGGGCCTGCTCACTTCCAGGCCCCTCCTTCCAGGGATAACTGCAATTACTTGGGGCATGCGCGATGGCGCCTTTTGTCAGTGTCTAGCCCCCACCTTCTCCTCACAACAGTGGCGCTACCACAGCAACGCGACCGGAGTCCCCGGGGTCCCGCACACGGCTGAGACGGCGTTGCCTCAAGGAAACCGGCACCCCTCTCCTTTCTCCAACTCACGAGGGAAACAGGGGATTTGCCGACTGCACGTCCGGTAAGGGCCCTCAGGGACACAAGGGCATTAGCCTTCCCTAATTCCCAGGGAGATGGGAAACAGCGCTAGATCTCCTCACACATCAGCTCCCACTTCCTATCCCTACCAAGGTCCTATTATCACACAGTGCTGGACGGAGGCTGGTGATAGGGTATGAGGAACACTCTTCCAAAGTCTCTTCAACTGGGCAGAGGACTGCGCTCCACAGCGCCGCAGTCTCCTTCTCCTTCTCACACCCCTATCTTCCAGACTAGGGGTTGGTCAGGCGCCCAGGGTCTCCAGGAATCCCATGTAGCGGGGACAAGTCAAGTAACCCAAGGGAGGAAGGGTGGTGAATCAATAGGTCAACCCTCTGACTATCCTACCCCCACCTTCTGCTACAGCCTATCCTCCAGCTGACTCTCTCTGGTTAGACAAAATGGCTGACCAGCATTCCGCCTTTTATAGGCTGACCCTCAGAAGTCCAGAAGGTACCAGAAAGTTCTGGAACGCCCTATTCTACTCTATGGGACAGGTTCTGGGTATGACAGTTGGGACAGTTGGTAGCCACCATTTTGTGACTCCAGCTGTGACTCCACCTGTCAGAAAAGGCCTCTAGGCCTGAGGTGAAAAACTATGAGGGGGGAAAAGAACACCTATCCCCTTGACCAACGCCTAGAAAAAGCTAGTGGACACAAAAATTAATAAAGATATGAGGGGCAAAAAGGGGACAAAATAAATAATGAATTGGGAGGACTACGCAAAAAGCCAGACAGGTCTAACACGCGTCCCCCCCCAGCTGAAAGTGGGGAGAACTACCCAACCCCTTGGGAGTCCTCATCACTAAGGCGGAAATACCTGGAGAGACCGTCTGCATTGGCGTGGTCCACTCCAGGCCGATGTTCCACCCGGAAGTCCATTCCCTGTAGGGAGATGGACCACCTCAACAGCTTGGGATTCTCCCCCTTCATTTGCATCAGCCAACGAAGGGGTCGGTGGTCAGTCTGAACCAGGAAGTGCGAGCCAAACAGGTATGGCCGCAGCTTCTTCAGAGCCCACACCACCGCAAAAGCTTCCCTCTCAATTGCACTCCACTTCTGTTCCCGGGGAAGCAGTCTTCTGGATAAGAAGACCACAGGCTGATCCAGGCCATCCTCATTTAGTTGCGATAACACTGCCCCAATGCCATGTTCTGACGCATCTGTCTGGACAATGAACTCCTTGGAGAAGTCTGGGGCCCTCAGGACCGGTGCTGCACACATTGCCTGCTTCAGTTTCTCAAAAGCTTGCTGACAAGCTTTCGTCCAAACTACCCGTCAAGGTTGTTTCTTTGAGGTGAGCTCTGTGAGGGGCGCTACAATAGTGCCATATCCCTTCACAAAGCGACGGTAGTAGCCTGTGAGGCCCAGGAAAGCTCGGACCTCAGTCTGTGTCTTGGGGGGTTCCCAGGCCATGATTGCCTCAATCTTTGCCTGCAGGGGCTGCACTGACCCCCTACCCACCAATTGTCCAAGGTACACAACCGACCCCTGCCCAATCTGACATTTGCTGGCCTTGATGGTCAATCCAGCTTGCTTCAGGGCCTGGAGAACTGCTTGCAAATGTTGCAAATGATCCTCCCAACTGCTACTGAAGACAGCAATGTCATCCAGGTAAGCAGCAGAGAAACTCTCCATCCCAGAGAGGACCTGGTTCACCAGCCGCTGAAATGTGGCAGGGGCATTTTTGAGCCCAAAGGGCATCACGCAAAATTGGAAGTGTCCCTCAGGCGTGGAGAAGATTGACCTTTCCTTTGCTCCATCTGTCAAGGAGATCTGCCAGTACCCTGAAGTGAGGTCAAAGGTACTTAGATATTGGGCAGCTCCTAGCCGGTCAATTAATTCATCCGCCCTAGCGATCGGATGAGCATCAGTCTTTGTAACTGAGTTCAGTCCCCGGTAATCCACACAGAACCTCAGTTCTGGTGTGGTGCCTGGTGGAGCGGCTTTTGGCACTAGCACCACCGGACTGGACCAAGGGCTGTTGGAAGGTTCTATGACTCCCAGCTCTAGCATCTTGGCAACCTCTCCATGGATGCTAGCCTTCACCTTGTCGGACAGCCGGTAGGTCTTCGACTTCACTGGTGGGCTGTCCCCTGTGTCCACATCATGGGTACACAGGTGAGTCCTTCCCGGGACAAGGGAGAACAACGTAGAGTACTGCTCCAGTATCTGGCGGCAGTCCTCCCGCTGCTCAGGAGTTAGAGTGGGAGAGAGAATCACTCCCTCCACTGACCCATCCTTCTCTTGAGAAGAGAACAAGTCTGGGAGAGGTTCGCTTTCCGCTTCCTCCTCCCCATCAGTCACCATCATCAACATGACCACGGGCCTCTCATGGTGGGGTTTGAGTCGGCTGGCATGCAGCACCCGTAGGGGCTGTCGAGGGGTCTTAAGGTCCACCAGGTATGTGGCCTTACCCTTCTTCTCCAACACTTCAAATGGGCCTGTCCAGCGATCCTGGAGGGCACTAAGCTCTCCAGGCTCCATCACCCACACTTTCTGGCCAGGCTCCAATTCCACCTGGTGAGCATTGTGGTCATACCACTCTTTCATGACTGCCTGGCTGGCCTCCAAGTTGTCAGAAGCTTGCTTCCACAACTTCGCCATTTGGCTCCTGAAGGCCAGCATGTAGCTCACCACATCCTGGGGAGGTTTCCTGGGAGACTTCTCCCAACCATCCTTCACCAGGCTGAGAGGACCGCGTACAGGGTCCCTTCTGTGGCACTTCCCTGTAAGAGAATAGCAAACAGGGTAGGAGGACGTCCCATTTCCTCCGCAGGCTTTCGGGCAGACTTCTGATCATGCCCTTCAAGGTCTTGTTGAACCTCTCAACCAGTCCATTCGACTGGGGGTGATAAGGAGTGGTGAACCGGTAGGTCACTCCACACTCCTTCCACATTGCCCGCATGTAAGCTGACATAAAGTTGGTCCCCCTGTCAGACACAACTTCTTTGGGGAATCCCACTCGGGTAAAGATCCCCATCAGGGCCCTAGCCACCACAGGTGCAGTGACAGTCCTCAGAGGAATGGCCTCTGGATACCGTGTGGCATGATCCACCAGAACCAGGATAAACCTGTGACCAGCTGTTGTTGGTGGATCCAATGGCCCTACAATGTCGATGCCCACCTTTTCAAAGGGGGTGCTAACTACTGGAAGTGGTTCCAGGGGAGCTTTCCGCTTTACCCCTGTTTTCCCACTGGCCTGGCAGGATACACATGTCCGACAGTAAGTGTTGGACGCCACTTTCATCTGAGGCCAGTAAAAGTGGAGGACAAGCCGAGCAAAGGTCTTGTCCTGGCCTAAGTGTCCTGCCAAGGGTATTGCATGAGCCAATTCCAGCAGAAAGGCTCGGTATTGCTGCGGGACTACCAAGGCCCTTGATGAGCCAGGTAAGGGTACCTTGGGTTCACTGTAGAGGAGTCCATCCTCCCAGTAAATATGGTGGTGTCCCGTTGCATCACCTGCTGCCTGGGCTTCAGCCTGACGCATCAGTCCCTCAAGGGTAGGGCACTCCCTCTGCCCCTTACAGAATTCCTCTCTGGTAGGTCCTCCCTCCACATGCCACTCAGCAGGGATGGGTAAATCCTCCAGAGAGTCTACCTCCCCCTCCACGGACTCCTGGTCCACCACCACAGGTGGCCGATCTGTCACATGGGGCGTGGAAGCCGAAGCAGGCTCTTCCTGTCTCCGGGTCTGTCCCTTTTTGGCAGCGGGTTGGGCCATTGTTCCAGGCTCCAACCCAGGCGAACTCCCTCTTCGGGTAGTCGCAGACCGTGTGCTCACATAGGCCCAGTCAGGTGTACCCAGCATCGCAGAGTGCGTCCGGTATTCCACCTCTCTCCAAGTGTTGTGCTCCATATAATTTCCCAGCAGACAATCAACTGGCACAGCAGGGCTTACGGCAACTCGAAGTGAACCTGCAACCCCTTCCCACTCAAAGGGAATCTCAGCCACTGGATAGTGGCCCATTCTGCCGTCAGCCATCGCGGCGGGGTGGAGTACATTGGGAATCACCTGTTCTGGAGACACCAGTTGACTTCTCACCATAGTCATACTGGCTCCTGTATCTCTCAGAGCCTCCCCTCTCTGGCCATTGATGGTGACCCATTGCCCATACTTTGCAGTATTTGGGGGCACCTGGATCTTAGGAACCATCTCCCGTTCTCCCAGGGACACTAAGGTGACACCCGCCCACTCACCCCCTAGCTACTCCCGGTGGTTTTCCTCCGGTGGGAGGGGGTGGTCTCTTTGGGCATCTGACATCTCCCTTATAATGTCCAACACCACCACACTCAAAACAGTGGAGAACCCTTGGCTGCTGGCTTTGGCCAGGATTAGGGTTTCTGGGCGGGTTTGCCTTAGGGGTGAAACCTGTTCCCTTTCCTTGGAAATTGTTTTGGGGACCTCTAGAGAACTCCCTCTTTTTGTCTCCTCCCTCCTTCTTCTGGGGGGCGCCCTGTCCGGCCTTTTGGGAATCCCCTCCAGTCCCCTTTGAGGACACCCGGGTACTTGCCCAGATGTCCGCCTCCTCTGCAAGCTTCCGGGGATTGGTCAGCTTGCTGTCCACTAGGTGTTGGCGCAGCTCGGGAAAGCATTTCTCAAGGAGGTGCTCTTTCAAAAATAGATCATACAACCCCTCATAGTCCTTCACCTCACTGCCCTTTACCCAGCCCTCTAATGCCTTTCTTGCATAATCAAGGAAGTCCACCCAGTTCTGAGTGCTTAACTTGTGGCTCCCCCTGAACTTCTGGCGATACCTTTCTGGGGTAACCCCAAACTTCTTTACCAATGCTAGCTTCATGATGGGGTAGTTGGTTTGCTCCTCTGGTTCCAGGGCCAGCAAGGTGTCCCGACCAGTAGGAGGCATGTACCTATACAAACCACCCCCCCCAGTGCTTCTCCTGCACCCCATGGGCTCTTAAGGAGACCTCATAGGCAGCCAACCACTTGGCTATGTCATCTCCCTGACTAAAGCTAGCAATAAGGTCTTTTGGCAAATAGGGTCTGGACTCCCTAGCTGTTTCTTTGGATTCACTGCCACCATTTATTACAGGAGAGGGCCCCCTTTGCAGGGCCTGGAGTTCCAACTCTTTCAACCTGAACTCATGAACCATCCTCTTCTCTTCTTTCTCCTGCTCCAGCTTAGCCAACTCCCATTTTAATTGCCTCTTTTCCCTCCTGTCAGCGAGCTCTGCTTCGGTTAAGCCTCCCCCGGAGACACTACTGCCTTTCCTGGAGTAGGAGCCTGGTCCTGGGAGTAGGTTTTCCCCCTCAGAGTGGAATAATCCATCTATCTCCACAACCGGGTCCCGGTCTGCCCCTTCACCCTCCTCCTTTCCTTCTTTGTGTGCCTCCACCCAAGCCCGTAGACTGGTCTGGAGTTCCCCCTTCTTGGCACCATGCTTAAAAAATACCCCCATTTTCTGGCAGAAATCTTTCAGCTGAGCCACAGAATAGGTATCTAGGTTTTCTAGTGCAAATTCCATTTTACAATAGGCAATACCAAGTTATACACACAAGGAAATTTGAGTTGCAAGGGCAACCTGAAGCTACCTCCGCCCCACCACCAGGAACACATTTGGAAAAACAAAAGTAAAAATTAGGAGGGCCGCTAGGAGCAAACTCCTGGTGTAGCCTAGTGAATTACGTTCAATTACTACTGAGTAGCTGCAACCACAGTCAGGATCCCACCGCTAGACACCAACTTGTTGGAACCTGGGATGACAGGTCACCTAGGGTAGCCTGGCCTAGGGTAAGACACAAATACTAGAGGCACATGTGCGAAGGTTGCAAACTACCCAGCAGTAAAACCACGCAATAACACCCAAAAATGACACTACACCAATGTTGGAAAAATACGAGCTTGTTTATAAAAATATTTCTTGCTCTTATGTCTTTAGAAATCACCGCTTAGTACATACAGTTGTCATGAAATTAATAATAATAATACTTTCAGAAGTGCTAACTTATATCATTATCAGCATCAATAGTACATTACAATAGACTCCAAAATTGGTTAGGTTTAACTTCTATGAGACTCTACAACTTTCATCTCAGTACAATGGTTCAGAAGAGGCAGTGTCTGCACTTCGCTAGACAAGTTTTACCCTTTTACCCCCTCCTTTCCAGAGATGGCAAAAGTAAGGGGAGGCATTAGTATCAAGAAACACAGTTACCAAAGAGAAACTTCCTGCTTTGAAGCTTATGACTTATTGGTTTCCTTTATACAGCTGGATCGCCTTCCCCAGGGCCAGCCTAATCCTCAGGTAGCCAAGTGATAGTCTGAGTTCTTTGATGGAGACTCTATAGCCTCCCACGTCCCCCACTCAACCTCCTTACTTCTTTACTGTTGGGCCCCCTTCTCATGGGCCGGTGACTCTGCCTGGCGTGAGGAAGAACAACACCAAACTTTACAGGCACTCGTGATGGGCCCCCGCCCCTTCTCCTCTGCTCATTACCGCTCCTCCGTGTTGGAGCTCAAGCAGGGAAAGGGGTTCCAGGAGCGGTGAAGCGCCAGTACCTGCTTCCTGCCCGCTTCCTCGACGTTATTCCTTTCGCCGGTCCGGGACGTCTCTCTCACCGCGGTGCAACTGCGCATGTGCGGGAGACTAGCGGCACCAGGCGGGAGTCGGCCCCGATCACCTGACGCTAGCAGCGTCTCCTACACGGGCCTGCTCACTTCCAGGCCCCTCCTTCCAGGGATAACTGCAATTACTTGGGGCATGCGCGATGGCGCCTTTTGTCAGTGTCTAGCCCCCACCTTCTCCTCACAACAGTGGCGCTACCACAGCAATGCGACCGGAGTCCCCGGGGTCCCGCACACGGCTGAGACGGCGTTGCCTCAAGGAAACCGGCACCCCTCTCCAACTCACGAGGGAAACAGGGGATTTGCCGACTGCACGTCCGGTAAGGGCCCTCAGGGACACAAGGGCATTTATTTATTTATTTAAAACATTTATAGAGCGCAGCTGTCGCCTGGCAGGCATCCTGGCGCTAGGGTGGCTACTCCTAAGATAGAAATAGTAGAAGATTGTTTAGTAGTGACGGAGGGACTCTAGGGAAAAAGCCAAGTCTTTATTAGTTTTCGAAAAGGCAGGAGCTGTGAAGTATGGTGGATGTCGGCGGGCAGACTGTTCCAGAGCTTTGCAGCCGCCACTCGGAATGATCTTCCCCCGATCCTGGCTCTCTTGAATCTGGGTACTGTTACAAGTCGAGCGGTGGTGGATCGAAGAGCTCTGGTTGGTGTATACCAGGTAAACATCCGTTGTAAAGGGATAGGTCCTAGCCCATGTAATGCCTTAAAGACCAAGCAAAGAGACTTGAAGGCAATACGTTGCTTCAAGGGAAGCCAGTGCAGCTCGGCTAGAGCAGCCTTGGTTGAGGATCTTCTGGTCCATCCAAGGGCCAGTTTGGCTGCTGCTGATTGGACACGATGGAGTCGGTCCAGTAGTACCAAGGGAGAGTCAAGCAGGAGAGCATTGCAATAGTCAATGCGACTAAGAATGGTACACCTGACTATCTGCGCTCTAGCGGATAGTGGAAGTAGTGGCAGGATTTTGCGTAGTGATCGCATAAGGGCAGAGCAGGTGGCAACTGTTCTCGAAACCTGTGTTTCCATGCTCAGCTTGTTATTAAGCATGACGCCCAGATTCCGAACACTGGCCACAGGTGACGGATTGTCCGAGTTTTCTGGAAGCCAGAAACCAGCAGGCAGAGGGCGAGGTATGCGGCTGGCTGGGCAGAACAGAACCTCGGTTTTAGAGGAATTAAATTGGAGGGAATTATGGTGTAACCAGCCAGCAGTATCTCTCAGGCAGTCGTGGAATGCTTCTAAAGTAATAGAGTCTTCACCCTCCCAGGAAAAAATAAGCTGGGTGTCGTCTGCGTAGTTTACTGTGGTTATGTTGTGTGATTTAATGAGAGAGACCAGTGGTAGTAAATAAACATTAAAGAGAATCGGGCTGATAGAAGAACCCTGGGGTACACCGTGAGGGACTGGGGAGAAGGCAGATTGATAAGGGGGAAGGGAAACAGCCTGTTTCCTGTCGCTGAGAAAAGAGTGGAACCAAATCAGGGCTGAGCCATCAACCCCAGCCGCTCTCAGCCTCTCTAGCAGGATCACGTGGTTGACGGTGTCGAATGCGGCAGACAGGTCCAACAGGATCAAGGCCACCGCCTGGCCCCTGTCTGCACGCACTCGAAGTTCTTCCATGGCCGTAAGTACAGCTGTTTCAGTGCCATGGCCTGGACGAAATCCAAATTGGAAATCGTCCAGAACGTGATTCTGCTCGAGGTGAGATGACAGGCAGGTGCTGACCCATCGCTCCACCACTTTCGCTGGAAAGGGCAGAAGCGATATGGGGCGAAAATTGGAGAGGCATTCTGGATTCAGGGATGGTTTTTTCAGAAGCGGGGTGATCAACGCTTGCTTCCAGGGGTTTGGAACCACTCCACTGCGGAGAGATTGGTTACAAATCCTCCGCAGCGTGTGGAATAGCTCGTGCCCGTAAGCCTTCCAGATTTTTGGGGGCAGTGGGTCAAGGGGGGACCCAGAGGAAATGCTCAGTGCCAGTCTTTCAAAATCTACTTTGGGAATCTGGGGGAGAGCCAGGAGACTTTCCCTGGGCAGACCGACTGGCCTGGCGGTGTAATTTGTGGGGCAGGTTGCATGAGAGGTAGGTGGGTATTGGGATTGAGAAAATCCCAGGTTGTTAATGATTCTCGTGATTTTATCCAGAAAGAACTCTGCGAGATTATCACAGAGCGTCTGGGATGGGGGAAAAGTTTTCTTCGTACAGTCTGGATGTATGAGATTCTCTAAGATCTGAAAAATGTTTTTTGAGTTGTTAGCTGCATTGACAATTGAGGAGCAATAGTAGGTCGATTTGCTCACTCTAATGGCCGCTTTATATTCAATAAGTTTGTTTTTCCAAAGGGTTTTATTAATGTCACAGTAGCCATGTCTCCACTTCCTCTCGGCCTGCTTACAGGCTGACTTGAGGGTTTTCAGAGAATCAGTAAACCAGGGAGCGGATCCTCGCCCTTTAAGAATGCCGCGTTTTAAAGGGATGATGGAGTCCGTGATAGAAGTTATCCTGCTACTGAAGGTTCTGAAGTTGTTTTCCACCGAGCTAGTGGGGGAGACACTGTCATCTATATTGAAAACTGGGGTGGCAGAGCCGGGCTTTCCTAGAGCTTTCCAGTTCCGGTATGTAAATTCAGCTGGACGACAGTTTTTAAGCTTGTTAACGGTGGTACTGGTGATGTATATTATAATGAGTGAGTGATCAGTCCAGCTCATAGGCAAAATGTTGCCCACTTGTGTTAGGCCTGCACTCGAGAAAATGAGGTCTAGTCGATTGCCAGCAGAGTGGGTTGGTTGCTGGATTAGTTGGTGGAGCCCCACACTATCACAGGAAACCAAAAGGTTATTTAGTGCTGTGTCAAGGTTGCCATTAAGCCAGAGATTAAAATCTCCCACAATAATTAATTTGTTATGGGAGGTTGCCATGTTTGTAAAAATTGTAAGTAGTGCTTGTTGTTGCGAAAGGGAGAAAGCTCCTGGGGGCCGATAGCAAATTATGGCCGTGAAAATATCTCCCAAGTGGGAGTTTATGGTCAAACCAAGGAGCTCGACCCCAGGCACTGGGTCTATGTCTATAGTGCCAACAGTCCAGGAGGCACGGAATATAATACCAACTCCGCCCCCACGGCCTTTAGGTCTAGGGAGGTGCAGGATATTGAAGTTGAGTGGACAGGCGGATGCAAGATCAATATTACAATCGGCCTGCGTCCAAGTCTCGGTTAGAAACAGGACGTCAAGGTAGTGTGATTCTATAAGGAGGCTAATCTCCGTCGCGTGCTTAGGTAGTGATCGGACGTTCAATAGGCCTCCTGAAATCAGGCCCCTATGGGAGAAGTCCGTTAGGGGAAACGCAGTGGCCTTCCCTATTTCCCAGGGAGATGGGAAACAGCGCTAGATCTCCTCACACATCAGCTCCCACTTCCTATCCCTACCAAGGTCCTATTATCACACAGTGCTGGACGGAGGCTGGTGATAGGGGATGAGGAACACTCTTCCAAAGTCTCTTCAACTGGGCAGAGGACTGCGCTCCACAGCGCCGCAGTCTCCTTCTCCTTCTCACACCCCTATCTTCCAGACTAGGGGTTGGTCAGGCGCCCGGGGTCTCCAGGAATCCCATGTAGCGGGGACAAGTCAAGTAACCCAAGGGAGGAAGGGTGGTGAATCAATAGGTCAACCCTCTGACTATCCTACCCCCACCTTCTGCTACAGCCTATCCTCCAGCTG
Organism: Lissotriton helveticus; assembly: GCF_964261635.1. Classification (NCBI taxonomy): domain Eukaryota; kingdom Metazoa; phylum Chordata; class Amphibia; order Caudata; family Salamandridae; genus Lissotriton; species Lissotriton helveticus. The sequence goes on from NC_136068.1 coordinate 851,528,301, forward strand.
ACTCTCTCTGGTTAGACAAAATGGCTGACCAGCATTCCGCCTTTTATAGGCTGACCCTCAGAAGTCCAGAAGGGACCAGAAGGTTCTGGAACACCCTATTCTACTCTATGGGACAGGTTCTGGGTATGACAGTTGGGACAGTTGGTAGCCACCATTTTGTGACTCCAGCTATTTCCCTGTCAGAAAAGGCCTCTAGGCCTGAGGTGAAAAACTATGAGGGGGGAAAAGAACACCTATCCCCTTGACCAACGCCTAGAAAAAGCTAGTGGACACAAAAATTAATAAAGATATGAGGGGCAAAAAGGGGACAAAATAAATAATGAATTGGGAGGACTACGCAAAAAGCCAGACAGGTCTAACACGAAGTATTTCACTATTACAACATATCACATACACCAGTATATGTCCTACCTTTCACATACACTGCACCCTGCCCAGGGGAGTACCTTGGGCCAACCATAGGGGTGCCTTACATGTATGAAAAGGGATGGTTAGGGCCTGGCAAGTGGGTGCACTTACCAGGTCGACATGGCAGTTTAAAACTCTACGCAGACACTGCAGTGGCATATCTGAGATACCTTTTCAGGGCTACTTATGTGGGTGGCACAATCAGTGCTGCGGGCCCACTAGCAGCATTTGATTTACAGGCCCTGGGCACACACATTGGACTGCACTAGGGACTTATAAGTAAATCAAATAGCCAATCATGGAAACACCAATTCATAAACACAATTTACACAGACAGCATATGTACCTTAGCACTGATCAGCAGTGGTAAAGTGCTCAGAGTCCTATAGCCAACAAAAACAGGTCAGGAAAATTGGAGGAAGAAGGGATAACCCTGCAAAAAGGGCCAAGTCGAAAAGGTCCGTGACGGCCAAATGAATTCACCCTGAATTTCCGGGATGCTATGTGTGCCATGTGTTGTGGAGCGCCAACGAGCCCAGGTAATCACGAAGGCCTGCAGGGCCAGGGGTTTAGACCCCTGCCCAGTTCCGGAAGTATTACGGCTGGATACCAGCCATAGATTCAGGTCACCACCAAGGATTATGGTGTCTCGTTCATGTCGATCAATTAATGTGAGTATTCTGGCAAAATGTGGGGTCGTTGGAGTTAGGAGCATAAACGTTAAGAAAGAGGGTTTTTTCCCGGCAGTGTCCCAGTTACTAATAAGTATTGCCCCTGTTCATCTGCAATGGTGGTATGGTGCGTGAAAGGGAGGCTACCATGTATGAGTATACACACTCCTCTCGAGTATGTGCTGTACCCAGCAAAGAATCGGTGAGGTTCCCAGGACGAGGTAAATGGGGGGCAGGTGCGTTTCCTGCAAAAAATCTATCATAGTGTGATGCCTATGGAGGTAGGACAGTACTAGCTTACATTTCTGGGGGTTGTTGAGGCCGTGGAAATACCAGGTCAGTAGCCAAGTTTCAATGTTTGTGTTAGAAGTTACCGCCATGAAGGTGCCGGAGTGTGAGTTGGTAGGATATGCATGTTAAGTGTACTATGTGTCAGGGGGAGTGGTACACACGAGAGGAAGGAGAAAAGGGAGAAAGAGACCTAAGAGAAGACAGAAAATGATCAAGTCCCAATTTGGCCACCCCACCCACAACAGGAGTAAACATCCAGGCAAATTCCCAAAAGCCCAATTCTTGAAAACCAAAATCCCAACATTAGAACAATCGAAATTATCCAGTGGGGCGGGCAACGCGTCGAAGACCCAACACCCTGTCCATATGGATCGTCACTGAAACAAAGAATGTTATCATAGTAAGGTGGGAGTTACATTGCTTTTGCAAAACCCTGGATGAAGCTATAAGCATGCAAATGTACTGAGTAATGTGGACCATTGTGTACATGTCCTTAGTGGGCTAATCCAACAGTACTAGGAGCAGTGAAATCGCCACTATTCAGAGGGAAAGAGTTCTGCACTGGCCTTCATCTGTCTATCTGGAGCTGAGAGACCAGATGAGGGAGGAGGGATTCGGCAGTTGTTGTCTCCCTGTGTTTTGCAGAAGGCCAAGGCATCAGAAGGGTGTCGAAGAAGTGGGGGTTGTCGCCCACAGTCTCGCGGGATAAAGCGTTGCATATTTCAGGCCAAGTTTGCCGAGTTGCACCTGCAAGTCAGTAAACTTTTGCCGCGCTTCCTAGACTGCAGCAATGTGGTCCGGGTAGAAGGAGAGCGAGCAGACTTTGTATTGGAGTGGAGAGTTCTCACGGGCAAATCGGAGAGTGGTGCGGCGTTCTCTATAGTTTAGGAGGCGTGCTATAATGGGCCTTGGGGGCCTCCGGGAGGAGGTCGTTGGCCAAGGGACCTATGCGCCCTCTCTAGAAAGAATACTTTGGAGAAGTGTTGGGGACCAAACAAGTCGGTAAGTAATGACTCTAGAAAAATCTCTGGGCATCTGAGGTTGGTTGATTCTGCCAGTCCTATAATCTGTACTTTATTCCTCCTTGATTTGGCTTCTAAGTCCTCATTTACTTGCCACCGCCTTAAGCAGCCGTTCAGTTTTTCCCGGCGGCATGTCATGTCCTTTGTTTGGTCTTCATGTGTGGATATGTGTTCTTCTGCCGCATCCAACCGGGTGCTGTGCCTGTCCAAGCGCTCTCCCAATTTATTGAGTCATGTAGCGAGGGTGTCAAATCTTGCATCAATGGCGAGAAAACGGATCTCAATTCTGCCATAACCGCCGTCGCACCTTCAAGTGAAGGGGGATGCACCTTTGAGTCTGCCTCACCATCTGTATCAAGGGTCTGTCCCGGGCCATCCTGTGTGCCGGGCCTGGCAAATGTTAATTTGCACTGTTTAGGAGCGACCTATTTTTCCTGTGAGGGGTTGACGGTGAAACCATTTGAGGCGTGGGTCTCGTCAACGCAGGCCCTCCAGGTATGGAGTATTTCGGTGTAGGCTGTGGGCCCCTAGCCCTGTAAGTGGAGAATTGGTGATGCTCAGTGGTGAAATGAATGAGGAGATGAGGGAGCCCAGCGGGGTTCTTACATGCCAGAGTAGTCCAGGCCCCACCAACGCGGGGTCTCTAGGGCAACCCCAGCCAGTTGCAGCCCCCACAGCAGATTGTCATTAATAAGGAGGATGCAGCCCAGCAACAAAGCCCAACAGGGCCAGGTCATCCAGTTCAGCGATAAAAGGGCAGGCAATGATGCAAGGGGGGTCTCTAGCAGCCAGGCCTGGGACCAGGGTCTGGTGGCCTCCCACTGCCACAGTGATAACTCCAGGATTTGGCACCTTTACAAAGGGAGGATGCAGCGTCAAAGCAATGTCTAAAAGGGCCAGGGTGGCAGATGCAGCAAGCTGTGGACACAGATCGGGTGAGGCAGGCCCAATACAGTTCAGGCCTGTGAGTCCGGGCAGGCAGTTCCACGTTGCCTTACTGTTGATTTCAGGCCATAAAGCCCGTAGCGGGGTTCACCCGGGTGAGAGTGGAGAACATCAAGTGGGAGCAGGGAGGGCCCAGCGTGAAGCTGGAGCACAGGTATGGATGGGGTGAGTAGTCGCGGAGCAGGTCAAATCTGCAGGAGGACAGCAGAGACTGCCCCCAGCCACTCACCTCGAGTGGGTATCACGAGTTCGCCCGGACGGCTCCCCGACAGCTCGGCAGTCCCTGGGCTGCAGCTGTGGTGGTGGGATTTGTACAGAGGGGAGGGGAGGGGCTTGCCCACAACTCCTGTCGTCACAGGGCCTCTGAGGCAGGCTGTGCCGCCTCCTGCAAAGGCTCTGAAATGGCTCGTTGACGTAGAGTCAGGGTGGGGAAGCCCTCACTGCATGCGTTGTCAGTGCTGGTGGCAGGATCACGCCATTTATGGGGGAAAAGCCACGGCAGTGCTATGCCACCATGAGGATGCAGGTGGTGGGCTCCTGAGCTTTAATGCTGTGCGGCCATCTTGGTCGCCGGCTTGGCCATGCCCCCTCCTTAGATCAATTATGACCAAACCATTTTGGCACTGTGGACACAGAATTAGCAGTAGGTATATTAAGTAAGGCGGTCACCTTATTGGAAATACCCTCATAGGCAGCTAAAATTGCCCCACTAGAGGATCATAAATCTAGACATGAGTAAAACTCTTGCATACAACCTGAAAAAAAGAGACTGTTTAAAATGCTTGTGGTCCACCCAAGACCACCTTAATTGCCTACTTTGATATATTGAAGAATACTCTCCTGTTGGAAGGCCTTAATCCACTTCATGATAAGTAGAGAAGGTTATGATCGCTAAACGGGCTGTAAACTATATTAAAATTTGAAATCATCAGAAAAAGCGATGCTGATACAAAAGTAAAGTCAATTATTGAGCCACAATCCCTTCCCGTGAAGGCTGGTACAATGCAAGGATTTACTGAATTAACCATCTTCTCCAGGTAAAATACAAGGTTATAGCTACTTAGGATTTCATTATGTTTGGAGCCCTCCTTACTATGGGCCATATGTAGCCCCTCTTCTACAGTGCATTTAAACAAGTTGTTAGTTGAATCAAGAAGGCTCTCAAATAGGTGGATTTTAAAATCTCCAACTATAATTACATTATCCAAACCGTGCCCTTTGCCAGTCAATATGCATATAGCAGCACTTAGGGTGATGAAGTTGGAAAACTCCAGCTTTTGCATTGTAAGGTTTTATGAGGGCAACAGTGATAGAGACAGGAAGCATTTGTTTCAAAATGTGTAACAAATGTGATCTCTAAGCCATATCCTTAATCTTCCCACTAAGGTCTGGAGAGACACAGGTAACTGAACCTCCTTTAGCCCTCCCCGCCACCGACGCAGTAAAAAATGTTTTGTACCCTTCCAGAAAAAACAGTTTAACTCTTCCCATGTTTCTGCAAACAGATCACATGATAGTGTTTCATAAAACATACCGAGTTTGGATCATTAAACTTAGATACTAAATTAGCGGTGTTCCATGACAACAATAGGAGATCTTGAGGTTACTACCTGGCATATCAGCAGGGGGGCTAACCAACAAAGAAAAATCAGGAGTCAAAAAAGAATCAGAATCGAAAAGTCAATCACATGAGTCCAAGTGACTCAAGGAGACGTATCTGTTAGCAATCCTCAGAATCGGGAAGCAGGGGATACAGGAAACACTCTATGTCAAGTACTTGATTGCAGTGGAACCTGTTTCCAGGAGGCAGGATGTCACCTTCAGGTTTATAAAAGAAACCAAGAGAAAGAGCCTGAATTATGGAAGGTCTACTAGTTCTAAATTAACTTAAGGTGGTCAGAACCTAAGCTGCAATGGACCATAACTTGGTGAGAGGTCTGGGTTATGCAGAAGTTAAACAAAGGTGATATTGATTTTATTTTATGAGATGGAGAGCAATGGTTCCGACCTTACATTATATTTGTCTGTGCCATCCCACTGTAGTGGTTTTATATGCAGAAGGTAGTGTCAACATTTGCTCCCTGTGCTCTCATACCCACCACAGGAGGCCACATAGTGGGACTTTCCAGTCTTCTAATAAGCTTCCAGACCCTCCCCTGAATGCATAGCCTGACTTCCAGCCATTTGGACACTTATTGGGAATTGACATCCATTCCTAATCCATGCCGGGTTTGTGAAAGCCAGCCTGCTTATACTTAAAGCCAGCCTGCTCATGTTTGGAACTCCATTACCTAGAGTTCCCTACTCACTGCTTCCTCTCCACCCCTGCAGGCCAAGGATGGGTGGAGGAATTCAGCTCACCTGTGGCTGTCTGCTGCTAGCCTGCTCACACCAGCTGCATGTGATTACTGTGAGCTCTTTTAAGCCCCAGCTCCATTCAGGCCAAGGTTGGTCATTGTAGCTGTGTACCGGTGTGACCGATCCTTGTTCCAGTGTTTCCTGAGCCTTTGATATCCTTGTTTCCAGTGCTTCCTGAGATTTAGTTATTCCTTGTTCCTGAGCTCCTGCTGTTTTCCTTATTCCTGAATTAGCACTGCCTGCAGTGCTACCTTGACTTCTGAGCCTTAGCATTCCTTGTTCCTGAACTACAGCAGTTTCCCTCCTCCTGAATTAGCACTGCCTGCGGTGCTACATTGACTCCTGAGCCTTAGCATTCCTTTTTCCTGAACTGAAGCAGTTTCCCTTCTTCTGATCTAGCATGGCCTGCAATGCTACCTTGACTCCTGAGTTTTAGTAATTTGCCTGTTCCTGAACTAGCACTGCCTGCAGTGCTACCCTGACTCCTGAGCCGTAGCTCAATTCTTGTTCCTGCCCCAGCACTGCCTTCTATGCTACTTTGTTTTCTTGATTCCTTAACCTGCACTATTCTAGTATACTCTTGTAGCCTCCCCTTCTCTATATATCCTTTTCCAGTCCCTGCCTTTCTTCCCATTTCTTTTGTTCCAGATCCTAGTTGGCTGTCTTTCTAGTCTGCTGTCTTGCTTCTGTTGCCTTGAATGTTTGTTACCTGCTTTCTGACAAATGTGCCCTGTGATTTCCTTCCTTTCCTGTTAAGCACTCCTCCTTGCTAGATCCTTGTCTATTGTGCTTGTGTTTAGGTCTACCCAGTTGCTGTTACTGCCTTGCGTGTTCGTGTTTGATCACCAGGATCCATGGGACAGTTGACTACCTAGGTGGTGTTTCTTGTTCACTGTGAGTATAGACTTTGAGTTACATTTATGACATCACCATAGGTATAAGCTCCACAGACCCTGCCTTTGCATGCATGTCCTATATGTGGGTATTTGCAGTCAGTATCTGTAACAGCAATTGTGGGTGAGAAACTTACTGATCTTCAGTCTTACTGTGTGGAGCTCCTCAGTGCTTTACCCCACACTCCCATTTATTGTTAATGTTGTTTCATATATATGTCTTACACATTCATTCTGAGTGTAGTTATTCTGAATGCTAAACTGCCTCGTAAGGGTTCTTCCTTTCTGAGTCTTACCCATCTTGTTCACTTGTACAGGCTATCCCGTTGGATCCCTTTTTCTCCTCTGACTCCCTGTGGGATCCTGGGCAGCACTGTACTACTTTTTCTGTGCACTGAGAGTTTTCTACCCAGTCCTTGCCCAAGTCCCTAACTGTGTTCCTGACATAGTCCCGGACAGTCCCTGACAGGTAGTACCGTTAGAGATTCCAAGTTTGCACTTTAGTGTTGAAATGAACGAAGATCTTCTTTCTTTACATGTCCCAAATTACCTTTTAGTTTTGTAGCATTGCTCTGTGTCAAATGTGACTTCACTAAGCCTAATACTGCCACATTTTGCATTCTGCTGCCTTTAAGTCCGGCACGGGTGGGACCACACACCCCAGCAGCCATGAGCTAGTCATCAGGAGGTCTTGTCAATCATATGTTGTGGCAGCTATTCCAGGACATAGATAAAACAGTTTTAAAAATTAACAACAGAAGGGAAATGTTGTAATAGAGAAGTTCCATTGCATGCTGTGAAACTGATCAATATTTTGTGAGCAATAAGGGACCGATTTACAGTTTGGTGGTTATTTTGTCTATGGAAGATTTCTAATTATAATAGCACAGCCTCTTGCTGCTGATTAGGAGAGTTTCAAACATTGGTACTGAGGTTCTCACATCCATGAAGACCCCAGAACAGAAATTTTAAGAATTGGGTTTGAATGAAAGTACCAGAATCAATCAATCAATCAGGGGAATTGTAAGCGCGCTTCTCACCCATGAGGTTCTCAAGGCTGTTTTCATTACCGGAGCCTTCTTGGAAATGACATAGGAGTTATCACCGACCATTGGGTAGTGGCTATAATAAGAAAGACTTCCCATCAGCAACACCTCGCAACAAAACTGGACTTGTAACAGAACAGAAAAAAATGGACTGGAACTGTTCTTTCATATAGTGGAACTGCTTCTCAAGAGTCAGACCATTTGGTTTTCTGTAGTTCCAAACACATAAAGGACAAGAAGTTCATCTTACCTGGGAAGAATGAGGCGACCAGAGGGCACCAGGAGCTGTGCAGTTTCCTTGACTGAAGAGTGGATGAGTATGTCTCCTACCTCTAGCCTAGTCTAGTGCTTATCACTAGGGACTGGGGTCTAGGAGTATGCAGATGAAAATATCAGGTTCCACAAAAAAAGAGACCTTGGTAGATACAATTTCCTACTCTATCCTGTTTGAAGGTTTTTGCTGCAAGTTCAATAGAAGCCTATGTGGACGGAATCCAGCCTAGTTGAGGTCTGCCTGGCTATTGCTCTTGATATCATCCTGCTGCAGAAATTTAAAATATCCATAGTTTCTCCCAAGTCCAAAAAGGTGGCAAACTCATCCCTGGGGTGAAACAACCTCAGCAGCTACACTTTTCAAGTGTGTCGCTCTAGGCACTGAAAACCAAGGAAACAGGAGGACCCTGCATCATATGTATCTGACTTTTTTGGTACCCTCATTGGCTAAAGTATCCTGCCTTCCTCTGCTGCAATAATTTGACTACCATTATGTAATCTAACCATAATGAAAAATTGTGTACATGGGTGAATCCCTGAGCAGTATCGGAAAAGCATGTTCTATTGTGATCATCCTGTCAAGGTATCTTGGTCCCAGTCACCCACACACATCAACTTTTTGACAATTCATATTTTTCAAGTAATTGTTTGTGGTTTCCTTAATCATTTAGACAATTTTTGTGTAGTTATACTTACTACATGTATTTCCTTTTCCTTAAAAGGGGTGGGTAATTTGTTTTTTAAGGTATTGTTCTGTTTCCAATTGATGCCCCAGTATCAATCTAAAATTACTTTTTACTCTGCTTTTTTTATGATATATATATAAATGTAAAAATCAGATGTGTCTGCAATCAGCTTCTCTTTTGATAAATTCTACAACTTTTTTTCCTCATTCTGCTCAGACTCTCTTGGATTGCCTATGTATGCATGCTTTAAATATTACTTTGTACATTTGTCTTTTACACTCATTTACTTGGATTTGTTGTAGATACTTAATTTTCATGCTTAATAATTTATTTTATTGTACAGTATCAGTGACCCCGGGTTTGGGTGCTACACTATACCAATTCTATAGGATAGTAAACTAAAAATACAACTTAATGAATAAAGACTTGTAAGCAGGGTTATTGAGAATCAGACATATCGCCCATCAGTTACGATATAGACATTGCCGCCATCTTAAATATGATTTTAACTCTCTAAAATATATTGAGAAATAGATCAGCTATAAAATCATTATTGTAAATAATGTATCTTTGCAATACAGAACCAAAAATGGAAGAACCACCTAACGTAAAAAAAGAAAAAAAAATTGTTAGTACCATTGCTAACATTCAAAATACAAGCAGGGGTAATCTTAATAGAAATGTCTTTGCAGATGTTTTCTATATCTAAGCCTCTTTGTGTTCACCCCTTCAGAAAGAAATCAATTTGACACATTAGCAGTCACTTTAAATTCCCTGAAGGGCATTTTAGTTTTCCTGAATGCAAGAAAATCTGTTCTTACTAACAAACGGAGGACATGGTTATGTAAAATACATTGTAAAGATGTAAGAAACTAGGGAGCTTATCTGCTCCCAGAAATTTCGAAAGACTGATTGGGTCACGGAAACTGGAATGGGAAGAAAGTTGCAACTAATTTTTGATGAATTATTTTAGCATGTGCTCCTTATAATAGAGAAAGACGCCTTGCTGCATAACTTAGGAAGCAAATCCTAGAGATGCTTGCTGACTTTGAGCTGAGAAGACTGTTAAAGCCTCTGCAAATCTTGGTTGCTTGAGTGCTAAGGCTTCATGCCTATGCATTCCTATTATGTCATCAGAGACCTTCATTTGGTTTTCTGAAGCCGACACCTTTTTGCTTGCTTAACATAAATGCTATTTAAGCTCAATCCTCATTCATTTAGATTCGGGAATTTCCTTTAAGGAACACACTTGCTGCAAATTCTGTATACTATTTGCAATTCTTACCAATGCTATTTTATCTTATTTCGAAATATCGACTATTAGATTATTTGAATCTGTAATAATGATGGCTAAAATGAAAATACTGAACTAATGATTGATTTGAATTAAATTGTTTAATAAATTCCTTTAATTCATTTAAAATCTATTTGTCGATTATTGCAATGCCCTAATTATACTTATCCCTTCTCCTTGTTGACTAACAAAAACCCATAAGACTAATGGCAGGGGTTAATTAATGATTATACACGATGTTTGAGATCCAAAAATCACCGCTCTGGCAAGACGGATCAAAGGCACCAGGATGCTGTGCCCAAACTGGCTGACCCTGTAACCCTCCCAAAGAGTTGGTAATGTTGATGACTAACTTGATGGAATACAAACAGCTAGAACCTCAACTGGAGACTCACAGGAGCATAAAATTGATATGGTGATGATGAACTTGAGCCTACTGCGTGATGACCACAGGAAGTTGACAGACCATGTCATGAAAGCTATCAGATCTCCAGCTGGCCGCTGACAACTCCATAGGCAAATTAAGGACTTGACTGAAAGGGAGTATAGCATTGAGCACAGACCTACAAGACATGAGGAACTGTGCAGAGAAGCACAGCAGTCACAGTGACACCTACAATGGGGACAGCAACTCAGCAACTTGGCAGCCCAGGATGAGACACTGAATGTGATAGTATCATTTGACAAATCCTCCACCACATAGCCCTATCTGCAGATAACCTGCTATTGATTGTACATGCACCACAGCTAGTTGTGCCAAATTCTATCTCAGCTCCAGAGCAGTTTGGAAACATCTTGTAACTCAAATGGAGCAAGTCTGGAGCATATCCCCTCCTCCAAAGAGATGAAAGGGCCAAAATCCTATAGGGGATCAAGAAACGTAGATCGGAGTCAGACTGGTTGGACTACCTTGGGTCCACATCTACAGGAATGAGGTAGATATTCTGGATTGGAATCTCAAGCCAGCAATAGTCGCCAAGAGAAACTTCATGAAGTGTTGATGTACTCTACCAATGCCTGTCATTGGTAGGGTCTCCTTAGCAAAAATTGTGGCCTTACCCAGACATTTGTATCTTTTCACTGCACTTTCACTCAAATACTCAAGAACATTTCCAAGTATATAAATTGTATTCTGCAGGACTTAGTGTGAGTCTGCAAACACTCAAATGGTATTGTTTAAACTGAGCCTCTCGGTATCAGGAGGGGGGCCTAGCAGCTCTATATTCTTTAGCTGCTCAACTTCAGTGGCCCACTTGATATAGAGAAGAGATCCTTACACACCGGGAAGGGCAAACCTTGGCCATCCCAACTATAGAGGCCATAATGCAGATTTGTTAGAACTGGCATCATTGGGGTGGTTTTCCAGTTAACTTTCTGCCTTCAACCCTCCTGTTTTGCTGACTTCCTTTTTGCTGGTTTTAGGACTCTGGACACTTTACCACTGCTAACCAGTGCTATAGTGCTTGTGCTCTCTCCCAAAAACATTGTAGAATTGCCCTATACCCAATGGGCATATTTAATTTACTTGTAGGTCCCTAGTGAAGTGCCACTACCTGTGTGAGTGATTGTACAACCCACTTAAATATTACTTTAAACATGCCTCAGGCCTGCCATTGCAGCCTGTGTGTGCAGTTATAAAGATTTAATTCTGTCAAAATACAACTTTTGCCTGGCCAAAACCTTCCTTTTTAAGGCATTCAAGTCACCCCTAGGGTAGACCCCGGACAGCCCAGAGGGCAGGGTGCAGTGTATTTATAAAAAGTCAGCCATGTATTTTTCATTTTTGTATATCACGGGAGTGAAAAACTCTTAAAATAGTATTTCACTACTGTAAGGCCTACCTCTCCCGTAGACTAACATCGGAGTTACCTATATTACATCTGCTAAGTGATAATTTCCAAATAACAGCAGGAAATCAGTTCATGTTTGGTGTCTTCGGAATTGTAATGAAAAATCCTCTCTCATGGTGAAGTCGGGTTTTAAATTATATTTATGAAAGTGGCACTTTTAGAAAGGTGGCTTTTACCTGCCGTTGCTGTTTAGTGCCTGCAGCCTGTCTTTAGTCAAATGAATGGTGCAGCATACAGTGAGGCTTTGTGTACTCCTCCTAGACATTAACACACAATAGAGAGCTTAGGTGTGCCTGGATGGGCCATCATTGACCTGGTGGGAGGGCGGAGCTGAGCACCACCCTACTTATTCTAGAATAGACTGTATCCTGCCCCCACACAGATGGCTGCATACCCCCTGTAGTTAGGCTGAGTTCAGGACAGGAAAGGCAGGATGCCTTGGGACTTCAAAGGCAAACCTCTAAAAGCTTCCCCCAGTTCAAATGAATGCCCATGCATAAATATTGGACCCAGACACCAGTTCTTCAAGTACTCTTCTGGATCTATGGGATACTGTCCCAGGGAGAAGCTGGGCTGCTGAAAGACAGCCACTCTGCTGGACTGCTCCTCTGAAGGACTGCTGCCTAGCTGTGTTGACCTGCTGCCTGATGCTCTCTTGCCTGCTGAGAAGGACGGTCCTGCATCTGTTGAACCCAGGACCCCAAAGTGAGTCTAAGGGCTAGATGGCCGTCCTACTGATTAGAATCTCAACAACTTTTAACCCAATACCTGGACACTGCCATCTAAGAATCTTACCCTGCCAAGTGGTGCCACCCAAGTTCCAGACCCTTGGAAGAGAGTCTGAAGGTGCTCAGCCAGCCATCTGTGGAACCATCAGAACAGACGCATCGACCTCGTAGCCCACATTTGAAGTGCCGCCTGTGCAAAGCTTTCCTGACATAGGCCCTCAAATCACAAATCCCTCTTCGATTGTAGCCTTGGCAACGACGCAGGTACTCGTATAGCAGGCTCACAACTCTTCATAACCGACACATCACCTGACTGTGCGATGCTTTCTCAACATCAGACTTTGTGTTGCAAACCTTCATCAATAGAATCATTGATGACTATGCTGGACCTCACATTGCAGCTCCGCTGACGCATTGAATTGACTGCACGAAGCATTGCCTTGGCGTGGGGCCTCGCAGCGCTCTGTAAACATAATTTTAAGGTACTCTGCAGGGGCTATTGTTACGCCACTGCCAAACACTGCAGAGGACACAAACAAATGTGCCCTATTCCCCTAAACTCCTGATAAGCTGCATAAAGACGTAATATGCCATCCCTGGTGGACAGTTTATTTTGTTTGGTATGGTGGTGGCAAAACTACAGGAACTTTGGAGTATGGGGAATGGAGAACCGGCTATCTATCAAGGAGTGAGAATGCTATACTCCATTAGCAGCAAGCACAAAGCTATCACAGTACTATAGAGGGCACTGAGCGAACACACAAAATGGTCTTTAGGCCAGCTTTAGGACAATGGTCAGCTGATGTCGGCACCCAGCGGAGCAGGAAAGAATGGTCATTGATACTGATAAATTGCCCTAAAATATGCATAAATGCAATATTTAAGTTTAACCATTTCTTCTCCTTACATAGAGCGTACATGTCCACCAAGAGGATTAACAGTATGTGCCCTACTGTGGGTATGCTATGTCCCAGGTGCAAAGTGGGAGACTCTGAATTCTTTTACGTGATATGGCAGTGCACAGAACTGAGAAACTACAGTAAACAACTAGTAAACACTGTAAAAAAAGCAACAGATCAATGCTGTATCATTCTTCTGCGTCCACACCATATGCATGCTCTGCAAGATCTTCTGATGGGTCCGCATCTCCAACAGGAAAACGGTCTCCCAAGCTCTCATAACAAGCTGCCTGGACTATGGCAACACGCTTTACACCGAAACCACCAATCAGCTCCTCAACCGCCTCCAGATCTCTGCAGCAAAACTCATCCTCAACTTCAACCTCAGAAGAAGAACCAGCATCACCCCCACCTCAAGACCCTGCAGTGGCTCCCAGTCCAGAGGAGATGCCTCTTCAAACTCCTTACACATGCCTACAAAGCCCTGCACAACTCTGGACACACCTACATCAACAGCCCCCTGATGCTCCATCAACCTACCAGGGAGCTCCGCTCTGCCTCCCTTGCCCTGGCTCCCCCCCCTCCTCCCCCCACATTCGTCAGAGTAGCTGCGCAGGACGGTCCTTCTACCACGCTGTTAAATCATGGAACAAACTCCCTCGCTACCTGGGTACCTCTCCCTCACTGGAAGACTTCAGGAGCAAGCTCAAGACATGGCTTTTCAACCAAGACTCACAGAACCCCAGCACCTGGAGATCCCCCAGGACAGCAAGCCACGCTATACAAGATAGACTGACTGATTGATTGATTGATAAATGAGTTGACTGACAGAAATATCTTACACGAGCCAGTGGTATGCATATTGGGTCTGTTTCTCAGGTCAACAACTAATAGGATAATGAGTGGATTTATTGGTCTCGCATTGGGACAGTGGTGAAATGCAACATTACCAAGCATTGGAAATCTGCAAGGCCACCCATGCCTCCAATTATGGCAGAAGGAACTACTAAAAGTGGGCAGAGAGCGAAAACAAACCTCTACACAAGGAGATTTAAAGAGGGCTTAGACAGAGGGATGCAGCACGAGTGTGGGACTCCATAATTACAGCAATGATGAGTGACCAGAATGAACCATTCAAAACAACACCCAATCCTTAGAAGGGGAACGATTTTCAAATCCCATCAACAAGTAGCATACTCCTGAGGAGTGGGGATCAATGAAAATTATTCTTTGCCCTTAGCTACCCCTTTCTCTGTATATCCCTTTCTTCATTCCTCGCTCATCCTTTTCCTGCCATTATCATGACTGAAGTGCAGGACCCTGCTTTTGTCTCTCACCTCTTTACCGTTGGAATCCTAAAAAGGATCTCCAAGTTTACCTTTTCCCCGTGTTCATTCCTGGGGCCTCATTTATGAGAAATGACGCATCGCTGCGTGAAAGCAGCGCTGCGTCACTTCTCAGTGTGCACTCCTTGCGACATACCTGATGCGTCATATTTAATGTATGACGCATCATTTCGCAAGGAGTTACAGATACGTCAGTATTTCTGACGTATCTGTAGGCGCAAAAGTGACGCATTGCTGGAGTGTGTCACAAAAGTGACGCAACTCCAGCAATGCTTCCTTTCACATGGGGCAAGCCCCATGTGAAAGGGCTTGCAACAGTCTTACACCAGCTGTGAGGCAGACGCAAGATTTTGACGCAACGGTGTCCTAGAAGTGACGCAGTGAAATCTCATAGATTTCACTGCGTCACTTCTACGAAGCTTTTTGAAGGGAAACGCCCCCCCCCCCTGCATACATTATACCTGACGCAGGTATAATGTAGCGCAGGGGTTTACAAAGTGACGCACCTACCTAGATGCGTCACTTTGTAAATATGGTGCAACAAGGCACATTTTTTACGCTGCTGGTGCGTCACAAAAAGTGACGCACAGGCAGCGTAAAAGTGACGCACGGCCTCATAAATGAGGCCCCCGATTTTTAGTCTGTTTCGGCTAGGTACTTTATTTTACTACTGCAGTGGCAAGTGGCAGCCATTGCTCCTCACAGCCTGGGATGTGCTCTGACTGCACAATGTCGGTGATGTAATTAACTTGGAACGCCGTGAGGTTTTGATTATATGCTTGTGAGAGACAGTTCAAGATGTGACAACATGGAATATGTCACTTATTTAATTGCTTTGATACATAAAAAAAATATTTAAAAAAAGAAAAAATCAGAAACTTGTTATGAAGTATTAGTAGGTGTGTGTTCTTAAAAAAGGAATCAGCATGCCTGTGGTGCAAAATCCTATTCACTAGAATTTTTTTGACACTCCCTACTTTAGAGTTGGTACTTATTTCATTTATCAACCCTCGATCCAACTTAATAATTATGTTAATGTGGATTGAGCATGAGTTAAGGTGATCAGCTCTCCAGAATTTAGTGCAGCTGCTAAATTCTAAACTGATCTTTAAAACTGTGGGGAGGATTACTCTGCTCCAAAATTTCCACAACTGACCTGAAGCAGGACAGACCTTCTTACGAGGGATTGCTTTGACAGACCCCACTGATTACCTATTGGTCTGACCTGGTCAAGTCCAGCCTAGCCTATTATATGAGGCACTGTACTGGAATTAATGCTTTTTTTGTTCTAAACGACCACCTGTTATTGGTATATAGTCCGGAGCAGAGACCAAACATCAAGCGAAATTATGTTTTAAATGCAAAGTCAAGTGGAATTCCCAATATGGATTACCTGCTTATGTGTTTGAAAGTATCCCCCATATGTCAGAGCGAAAGAATGTCAATCCACAGACGCCTACTAACGCTCTCATTGTTGCTTTCGGTGGTTTTTTGGAGTGTCAAAAAAGTTGCTTGAAATCCAAAGGCTACCTCAAAAGGAATTCTCTTAGCCACAGGATCTTAAATTGTTAAGTGCGATGTTAATCTGTCAAGAATGTTAAATTAATAAATAATAAATAATTCCTAGGGGCTTCAATTGCATCAGGTTGATTGAGACCATTTGTAAGACATGGGCATTGCTTTCCGATAGTATAAAACAATGGATTGTCCATGCCTTCTCTCCCTATTCCTATTATGCTAAAAAGGCATGGTACTTTATAAATTTAGTTTCTTAACAAAATATTTCGGGGCATAAGAGTAAAACATTGCCCAGGCTCATTCCTAGGACTGTGGTAATGTTAACAAATCAATGAATGTTTGCATATATTCCCTGAGTACGGCTGTTCTCTCCATCTAAAGAAGCACATTTCGCAAATTTTTTAGGGACAAGATTTAAGCCATTTGGCCAGAGTTTGGCTGTGCTTGGGAAAGCCTTGATACATTCATAAACCTTTCTCGTAGCTCCTTTCCTGTAACGATTAAGGGCTTCAGACCAGTAATGTTGTTTGAAATCACCATATGTTTAGTGACATGACATACCATTACAACTAGCTATATGTAGACATGGCATTAAATGAACTCGATATGCCAGGCAAATATAGGCTACAATGGCAAAAAATGATATACTGCTGTATCTTTTCACAACTTCCCTTTAATAAAGTTTTTTCATTATTAGTTTTTTTGCACGGGGTAAGGTGCTGGAGAGAGGTCAATGATGTATTTGATTACAGGGTAAGAGTTACCTGGCCAGAGTAAGAATGCACTGTGCTGCACCCAGTGTGGTTTTGATGCGGAGTGTGTCCTGTAATATTGTCCTACCTCAAATTCTTTGCCTCCAGAACCCATTATGTTTTAGCAAATGATCATCATCTAGATACCCTGAACTTAGAACCCATTAAGCAGAGGATTAAGCCATGGTGTATTCTTGGAATACAGGGTGTGGTCTATCGCCACACCATGCACCTCACCTCCAGCCTCTTTGTGAGGGCTTTGTCCATAATTTCTAACACCTGCACTTTGATGACACTAATCCAAGCACTGTCACTATACCCTTCAATAAAATCTTCCAATTCATGCCTCCCTCTTTTCCTTGAAAAAGGGTAAAACGGATCACATATCAATTTGTGCACAACAAATTAAAGATAAAATTTGGAGGTTTAACCATGCATTTGAGCCTGTTTAAGTGTTTTCTTCTCTCCATTTATGACTGACATCAAACATGTGGTAAGCCGTTTTTTTCTAAGCAATCTGACTCTGATCTTAAAAATGTAGTGTTAGAACTGGGGGTCTCTAGTTGGCAGAGGTAGGTACCACTGTCCAAATAGGGACCCTTGCTTCTAGTCAGGGTAAGAAGGATAAACCCTTTAGATAACCCAAGCTCACCCCCTTGGTAGCTAAGCACGAGCAGTCAGGCTTATCAAAGGCAATGTGTAAAGTATTTGTACCAACACTCACAGTAACACAGTGAAAACACCACAAACTGACTCCGCAACAGTTTAGAAAAATAAAGGTATTTAATCTAAACTACACAAGACCAAAATGACAAAAATCCAACATACACAGTTCAAGAATATGGTTTCAAAAGAGTTCTTAAGGTTGCATTGAAATAATCCACCATTGCGTCACGTTTTAGCCAACAGTACCCTTAGGTGCGACAAAAGTTCCAAGTGAAAGCTGCAGCGTTGAAAACCAAGCGATGCTTCACTCCTGAAACCCTGGGGAGGCGATGCGACAACCCCGCTGGACGAAGCAGGTGTGTTGCGGTGACTCCGGTCTGTATGGGGAGGGATGCGATACCTTGCATGGATTCTGGTGCGTAAGTTTTGGTGGAAGAGGCTTGCAAAATGTACGATGCGAGGATCTTCGGGACCGCGACGATCTCAGGTGCGGCGGCGATGCCCAGCGTCGATCTTCTCCTCTCGCGGCCCCTCGATGCGATGGCTCTGTGACGACTCTTGCAGCGACGTGATCCGGTCCGCAAGCAAGCTGTGCGACGATCTCACCCAGTGACGACAGGCTCTGGGAGAATGTCCGCAGCGATGGTACTCTTCCCGCACCGGAGCGATGCATTCCGCAAGCGAAGGATGCATCAGTTCTTGCAGCAGCAACAGGCGCTGCAACGATCTCGATCTTCGCGGCGGCGGGAATTTCCTCGCACTGACAGGGATGCACTCTGCACCGGAGCTATGCATGAAACTTTGCAGAAAGTCTTTAGTATCTTGATTTCCAGCTTCCCAAGCACAGGTACAACTCCCAGAGGCACCACAACTGGCCCAAGCACTCTGGGAAGGAAAGAACTCTCTCAGTAGAGTTCAGGGAAGCTGGGGGAAGTCCTTTTGTTCCTGGGACTTCTTAACAAGGAGCCAGCTCTCCCAGGCCCTTGGAAATTCCTTCAAGCAAGGGGACACAGCACAAAGCAAAGTCCTTCCCCTTTCCTTGGCAGCAAAGCAACTGCAGGTCAGTCCACAAGCACACAGCAGGACAGTCTTCCTCCTTCAGTCTTCCAGCTTTCTCCTAGGCAGAGGTTCTTTCTTGATTCCAGGATGATCTAATGTTCTGTAGTCTGGGGTCCTGTACTTATACCCCTAAAAGTAGTTATTCCCTTTGTGCAGGAGGGCTCTGAGCCCGGTCTGAACCAGTTCTGGGTGTCCCTTGAGCACTTTGTTTTCCTGGCCTCTCCTTTCCATTCAGAGAGAGGGGCAGGGTCGTCAGCCGCCCAGCAGGAGGTGGAGCCAGCATTGTGGAGGGTTTGCACAGCCCTATTCAGGCCCAGGTGCTACCCCCTCCCAACACTCTAGATGCAGATGAAGCTATTCTGCCCAGGGATGGCCCACTCAGCCTCTGGGAGCCACCCAGCCCCTGCCACTCTGAAGCCAGACAGTCAATTCACAAACAGGCCAAGGCACACAGAAAGGTCAGACAAGAGAACAGACACTTTCTAAAAATGCTGTTCTCAAACACAGGATTTAAAAACCACCTTTCTTAAACGATGTGTTATTAAATTCTGAGTTCAGGGATACCAGACTTTTATGTCCTGCCTTGCTCCTATGGGATGATATGCAGGTAACCACTGTAGCCAGCATTCCCCATGATAGCCTATGGGCAAGATAGACTTACAATAGTGAAACACGAAAATGGCTGTAATTCACTACCAGAGCATGTCACCTGCACTAGTACATGCTCTACCTTTCACATACACTGCACCCTGCCCAAGGGGGTACCTTGGGCCTTCCATATGGGTGACCAATGTGTACAGAAAGGGAAGGGTTAGGCCTGGTCAGTGGGGACACTGACCATGTTGACATGGCAGTTCACAGACTGCACACAGGCACTACGGTGGCAGGCTTGAGACAACATTTTAGGGCTACTTATGTGGATGGCACAATCAGTGCTGCAGGCCCAATAGTAGTATTTCTATCACCAGCCCTGGCACACTCAGTGCACTTTATTAGGGACTTCTTGGGGATACAGATATGCCAGTCATGGATAACCAATTACAATAACAATTTACACAGGGAGCACTTGCACTTTGACACTGATCAGCCGGGGCAAAGTGCCCAAAGCATCTAAACCAGCAAAAACGAAATCCAGCACAGCATTAGAAATACAGTGGTAGAGGCAAAAACCACGCCAACGATGCCAGGTTTAACATGTAGTAATTGCTCCCCTCTGGAAAAAAAATATTACAAATCCATTAAAGCATCAGCCAAGTTCCAGGGTGCCTTAATTCAGAAAAATCCTTGGAAAATAGTGCACTAACAACAAGAATACGCTGATTCTATTCATATTCTCCATGATCTACATTTAGACTTTGTCAAAATAACACGTTTATGGGAGATTTCCTCTGCATATTGGATGAAGGAAAGCAAATCACTTTAATACTTTTGATTTCTCTGCAGCTTCTGATGCAGTGGTACGGTTGAACCATTTGAAAAGTCTAATTAAATAGACTAGGCTATTAGCACACCCTTGGAGTCAGTTCCCTCCTTAACAGCAGAAGCTAAGAAGTGTGTAATAGATTATAAAAATGTTCAATATGATGGGTGTAGAAAAATGCCTTTCTTTTGTGGCCACTTCCATTTTTTATGAAATTGCTGTTTTCTGAATGATGTGAACTGGGAATCTCATAGCCAAGCCCCAGGGCATGTACTCTTACCCCTACAACATGTTGACATTTGTTATACTCCTAATTGCAATACCTAGCTTGCTTACAAGTCCCCAGTGTATGGTCCAACATGTAACCAGAGCGTGTGCAAATTAAATGCCACCAGTGGATTGCAGCACATATTGTGTCTTCCATTACAGCGAGGGTGTAAACATGGTTTCAGACTTCCTATTCTAGTTTGACTGTGGCAGTCTAATCCCTGCAACTCGACCAGTCAAACTAACTCTTTGAATAGGCTTAAACAATTCTATTAAATATTAAGTCACCCCTAAGTACGCCACATAGCTCACAGGGAAGGATGCATTGCATTTAAAAGTAGTATGTAAGAAATTAGATTACTGGTTGAGGGGGGTGAAGTCCTACTCAAGCAGCATCTCCAATCCTTGTCAGGGTAAAGTCACACGCAAACCCCAAATTAACCTGTGCTCAACTCTTTGATAGCTTGGCACAGAGCAGTCAGGCTCAACTAAGAGGCAATGTGTAAGGTATTTATGCAGCAGTTCAAGCAGTAATAATGTAAGGAGGATGCATGGCGCAGCCGAGGTGATGCGAAGTCCTGGTCAGAAATATCCTGCATTGTCATTGAGGAGACTGTTGATGAGTGGGCTTGTGATATAAAGTCTTGCTTTGAGGATGCGTTGCGGAATGGGGGTTTAGATGAGGCTGTGAGGGCAATGTGAAGTCCTAGTCCAGGAAAAGTTCCACGCTGCAGATTTGATGCGAGGGTTCTGCTCAGGGTTTCGCCACATAGCAGAAGAGATGCATTTATTCTGCTGGGTCCTTAGTCGAGCTAGAGAGCACCATCAGACCCACTTTCAAGGGTCCAGGACTGGAGTGGAACCGCTTGGCAAGGTAAGACTCACAGTTGCAGATTCCATGTCTGGTTACAAGAGACTAGTCCTTGGACTAACTATGGTGGTCCTTGGGTACAGGCTACAGGTCAAGTCCTTTTCACCCAGGCGAGAGGGCATCAGATCTGCACAGCAGAGCAGCAGTTCTTCAGGGCAGTAGTCCAGCAGAGTAGCAATCCCTGCAGCAGCACAAAAGTCATTCCTGACTGGGTTTTCCACAGGTCTAGAAGTATACTGAATAGTTGGTGTTTGAGGTACAATATTTATACCTGTTCCCTTCTTTGAAGTGGGAGAAACTTCTAGAGAATTCCATTTAAGTGCTCAGGTTTCCAGCCTCCGCTACTCTGGCTCTAGACTAACTGACTAACTACAGGGGGCATGCAGTCCTTTGTGTGAAGGCAGGACACAGCCTGTACAGGTGCAAGCGGGGCTGGATCCAGCTCCGCACCCCCACCCTGTGAGTGCTGGCCCATCCAGGCACACCTTAGCTCTCGACTGTGTGTGACTGACTGGGAGGAATGACAAAGACAAACTGCCAACTACACCTAGTCATATGACCCAGAGACAGCCTGCAGGAACTAAATGGCTTAGACTAGAAAATGCCAACTTTCTAAAAGTGACCTTTTTAGGTCGAGCCTAGGCAGTGCGCATCCGCTGTCTGCAAGACCTGCTGTAATCATTATATGGAATGTAATCCCACCTGCTGCATACCATTGGTTCGCTCATGCGTAGCTCTTCTTTGATGCCTCCTAACTTGTTCATGCAGCCGATACCTCACTTACGTTAAAGGCTGAGCAGCAACGGTCAAGTACACTGTCTTTGCGCTTGCCTTCTTTGTGTTGTTTTGGAGAACTCCTTTGTTTAAATTTTCCTTTCCACCCATCTCTGCTTCTTTCTTTATGTTGCTTGTGTCTTTGGTGCAGAGCCTGGTGCTGGCTCGCCTTTTCTCCTATTTAATCCATGGGGTGATTCATCACTCTTCCCCAGTCCAGTGCTGGATTCTTCCTTCGCCCACTTAGTGTGGTGCTAGGTCGCCCATGTTTCTCAATCGGGCACTAGATTGCTCCCTCTCCTCCTCCATGCTGGATCTCCTTGCTTTGGTCTTTGCCCACCATCCCTTCCCCCTTCCCCCTTCCTGTGCTTGCTTTGTGTGCTCTTCAGCTCTGTGGGTTCACTGCTTCCCAGGCTGTGGACTGGATCCAGTCCCCATAGTAAGTGGCTCTTCCCTTGCCCATCCATCTCACTCTCTCTGCTCCGCCTACCCCTCACTTCCAATCAGCTAGCTGACTCCACTCTGTGCCGACCTTGCAGCAGAGTAGCAAAGCCTGGCGGACGGAGAGCGAGGGCTGTGCAGCTACCTACCTCAGAGCAAGGAGCACTGCTCTTTGTGCCTACTCCTCATGATTTACAATGGAGTCAAGCTTGAAGCGTTTGCTGTTTGCCTTGGAGCGGCGAGTCAAAACACGGCAAAATCTAAGGGGGCTCTTTGCTACCTACCACTCACATGCTGCCTTACTGCAGTTCAGTCTCCAGCTTGAGACGACATGGGCTGCTGCCATCAAAAAGCATGCTAAAGGCTGCCTACTCCTATTTTCTGTAGTCCGATCCAACAGGCACACCTAAACTTTCTAGTGGTTGTCCTCGAAAGCAGCACCAGTTTAAGGGGGATCTACCCTTGCTAAGAGATGGGCACAGAGAAGGAGGGCTTCACACATTATTGCAGAACTCTGTGCTTGCCCACATCAATGACAAGCGAATTTCTCATAACATCAGGTATGAGCTGTTTGTTGATTGTCACCTGTTTCTAATGCTAGCTTTTCTGGCTTCTCACACACTACTTTTTTGACGCCCTCTATTTAACAGGATCCCAAACACATGTTGCCCAAACCGCGCGAATCCTGAGTGCCTCCAAATAACCCCCAGCACATGCAATTTCACCCGCTTCTCTTACTGTAACATCTCCGTAACTCACTGGCTCACCACCTCATCCTAATGTGCTGCCATAGCACAATGCAACCTGGCACAGAGCCAAATCAAACCTGGTTGCTGTGTGTTCTTACCACTGCTCAGACCAGTTGCCTAACTGCAAATACCTCTCCCTAAATAATCTTCATTTGCTTCAGACTGCCCTGCCACCTCAGAAAGGCAGACAAACCACTGCCCTACCAATCTTGCAGTCTTGACATTCCCTACACACCCACAGCTTTTCAGAATGCCACCTTGTTCCAGCATTGCACAATCTGCCTGTATCTAGCACCACTTCTTCCTCACGTTGGCAGCTCAAGTAGGTAAAAGCACTGCTGAGCCCCCTCACCCTGATTTACAGATGCCCCTCCTCTCCCATGTGCCCACCTGACACTCTAAAAACCAAACCACCTCTTGTCAAACCCTGCCATTCAATGCCCATATATAGTACCACTTGCTTCCTTAATCTTGCTAAATTGTGTATCACCCCAGCGCTTAATTTGGGCAAGTGAGGTACATGAAAACAGGTAAGCACCATCTGTCTCACCCTCTTCTTGCCAACCAAAAACAGGTACCACTAGATAAACGCGATTAATTTCGAGCTCTTCTGCTATTTGAAAAGGTCCATTCTCTGTCGAGTTGAAACTGTCTGTCATAATCTGATTCTAAAGGAATTAAATGATGATGCCATGCCTTGTCTGTGTTTTAGAGAATTCAGCATAAGTTGCTCCACTTTGCCTTTCCTCTGTAGTTCGCTGCAACATCCATTTGTACATCTTCTACATGTACATGTGAAATAAATAAAGCACGTAAACCTTGGTTGACATATTGATCACAGTATTTTATTTTAAACTTCATGTAGGTTACTCCCACTTATATGTTTGTAAAACAAATGTCTAAATCCTAGAAAACGTTCATTGTAAAAAGTTTAGTCATGGCTTGCTCCTCATCAGTCTTATGTGAATGCGTTTTATCTCTACATTTATTAACAGTTTAACAATTGAGCATTTGGTCAGTGTTGTAAACTAATCTACTAAATGCTGTTTTATGCTACTCAATAACTTGTTTCGTCCTATTAGTTTATTGTAAATTCTTATCCATTTAATTGAGCTACTTTGTTAGGTACCGCCTAAAAAAGTATGTAAGAGATATTGTATACAAGGGGCTTGGAGCCCACCCATTGCTTACCATTTGCTGTTTTAACACATTTCCAAACCATACCACATAATTCGACATCACACCACATAATTAAACTCAGCAACACAATTACACAACACACCACATACATACAATCCACACAACAAAATTCAACATCATACCACAAAATAGAACAGTACACCACATAATTAAACTTCACTACATATCACTACACAGTACAAAATACCATTCCACTTAAATACACTCCATAACACACAACCAACTCCATATAATTCCCGTACACTGAATACAATATACTTACTATCGTCATAATTCCACTGCACGCCATGCCACATAGCTCCAAAACTAAAATCAATTCCACACTACACAATTACATGCCACAAAATTCCACAACTAATAATTCAAATCCAACCCTCTTAATTCCACTACACATCACAAACATGCATTTCATAACATATACATAAAAAACATTCTCATTTACAATGCCTATAGCTCTAACAGAATCAAATGTGAAACCTCTTTTATTTCTAATGCTTGTTAACATTGTAATTGCTACCTCGACTTTCCCTTAAAAGAGGATTTTTCATTGCAAATATAAAGACACCTAGCAAGAACTGTTTACCTGTTCCCATTTGGAAGTTGTTATTATTAAACATAATAATAACCCCATTATCCTATAGGTGATGTAGGCCTTGCAATAGTGAAAAACTAATTTGACCGTTTTTACTAGCAGAACATGTAAAACTTGAAAGCATATGTCCTACTTTTTTAAATACATTGCAACCTGCCCATTATGCAGTTAAGGCCCTACCATAGTGGTGACTTATATTTATTGAAAGGTAAGGTTTAGGCCCAGAAAAAGATTGATTTTGCCTGATCAAAATAGCAGTTTAAAACTGCACATTCAGGCTGCAATGGCAGGTCTAAGGCAGATTTGCAAGGCTACTTAAGTGGGTGGCACACCAAGTATTGCAGGCCTTCCAATGGCATTGGGTGGCACCACTTCATTAGGGACTTACAAGTAAATTAAATATGCCTATTAGGATAAGCCAATTTTACTATGTTTATGGAGTGAGCACAAGCACTGTGGCACTGGTTAGAGTCCCAAGGCCAACAAAAACGAGATCAGAAAAATATGGGCGATTAAGGAAAACAGTTTGAGGGAAGACCTCTCTAAGGCTAACAGGCCTAACTCAGAACATCTAGAAAATTAATATTAATCATGATGTAACTCTGATTACCATTTAAATGTTATTTCCATTGAGCAGGACTTGCTGTTTCACAGAGAAATAATGGGATGCATTATTAAATGTAATAATACTATCTACAACTACGAAACACCTGGAAATGTAATTGTTGTACTCCATGTAATATTTTCAAAAGTCCAATTCACTGGGGAAGTTGGATGTTTAATAACTGAACATTTAGAATGTTACTCTTTCTCTGCCTAAAGCCTTGTGGGGAGGTAATTTGCCTTAGTCTCCAGTTGCAGCTCTCCGAGTACTGAAGCCCTGAATGAGGTGTGAGAACAGTTCCCAGAGCAGAAAGAAAGGTCTGGATAGGTGTTACTGTTCCTCTGTTCCTGACTTCTTGCCTATACCTCCTGTATTTTTGAATGTGTGCTGTATTTAGTTTTTGCTGGCTTTGGGCACTTTGCCACTACAGATCAGTGTCAAAGTGCAAGTGCTCCCTAAGTGTGCCAGGGGTTGTAAATCAAATGCTACTAGTGGGCTTGCAGCACTGGTTGTGTCACCCACATGAGTATCCCTATACGGGTGTCTCAGACCTGCCACAATAGTGTTTGTGCGATCAGTTTTTAAATTTCCATGTCAACCTGACAATGGAACCTACGTGCCAGGCCCTAACCTTCCCATTTCTTGTACGTCACCCCTCAGGTAGGCCCAAGGTACCCCCATGGGCAGGATGCAGTGTATGTGAACGGTAGGACACTTGCTGGTGTGTTTTGCATGTCCTAATAGTGAAATACTGGGCATTTCATTTTTCACTATTGAGAGGCTGTTTGGCCCTAGGGCTAATATGGGGTCTGCCTTGTAAAACCTTACAAGTATAACTTTTCATTGGGACAGGATAGAGAAATTGAGTTTAGGCTATTTGAACTCTGAATTTAATAACACACATTTTAGTAAAGGTGGTTTTCAAATTGTGTGTTTAAAATGCCACATTTAGAAAGTGAGCATTTACTTGTTTAACCATCCTGTAGGACTCTGCCTTTTTGTGTATTCATCATCTACTTTTGAAGTGACAGGAGCAGAGGATGGGCATTCACTTTAGACAGTCACAAGGTGGGGTTGGGTTGTGACCTGCATTTCCTGGGTGACTCATAGCCAGGCTGAATAGACCTTGTCTGCATTTAGAATGGAGGAAGGAGTTTCACTAGCACCTGAATAGGCTGTGTCTCCTTTGCACAATGGTGTCTCCACCTCCTGCAGTCAAGCTGGCCCAGGGAGGTAAGAACTGGTTTGGACTGATCTCAGCGATCCTTGCCACAATGAGAACAAAGAGAAAATGAGGTATAAGTAAAGGACTTAGAACCCTAGAACTTTGGATCACTTCTAGAAACAAGAGGACCCTGCCAAGAATATGAGCTGAAGAGCTGCGTGAGGAGCACTGCCTTTTCCGTGTCAGGGGTGGGATGGCCTACAGTTGCTGCTTATATCTGTGGGCAGAGGAAAATGACTGACTCTTTTTGCCCTACTGTGGATTTCCTTCTTGTGAAGAATATCCAAGGGCTTTTGTGGGCTTGCCTCCTGTTTGTGGGTGACTCAGGGACAGCTAAGTCTTCTTTGTGCTTTACCAGCTAAATATTTGACCAAGATGCCCGGGCTGTCTTCCTCACCTGCTGTGTGCAAACCCGAGGCACTATACTCCGTGCCCAAGGGTTGTGAAAGATCACTGCTCTAACATTGCGACTGTTCGTCAGCTGTGGCCAGTGCCAGGGAATCTCCTGCGATGCTTTGCAACAATCCCTGAAGCCAGGAGGGTCCTGCGTTGCCCGGCAACAATCTAGGAAGCCGCAGAGGTCCCGATGTACCCAGGAATGGGAACCATGTCAGCAGTGGCCCTGCCCAGCACGAGAACCAGCCCCCCAATTGCAGACCCAGGTGTGGTGAGCAAGCGGGGATGCTTCCCGTGTGAAGGAAGCAGGAGCCTCACCTTTGCTTGCGTCACCCAAGCCAGGTACCCTGGGCCGCCGTGTCCCAGTGCTCTAATGCACAGAAGGAGGAGAGAATCCTCTCACCTCCCACCAAGGAAGGTGCCCCCTGAGCAAGTTGTTTGTCCTGCCGTGAACAGCAAGAGGGGGGCATGTGTTCCCTCCCCCCCTCTTGTGATAGCATTGGGGCATTGGTTCTCTTGGCCTCAGCTAGCCGGGCAGGAAGGAACCGTCAACTGAGGTCGAGCTCAGCCTTTTCCCCTCAAACTAATGTATTCACAGTTGTAGGTGGGCATGTTGCCTGATAGCCTACGTTACATACTGAATAGTGAGTTTCAATTACCATATACTTCATAACAGGAGCACAGGAGCACTGTGCCCTAGGTTTTCATCAGGGGGTATGGCAATGTGATTATGGTGATGCTTGTGTTTTTCTCTACTGCATTTCATGCCCTGATATTAGGATAAATGTGTTTTAATTCCTGTGAAGGCAGGATAACTAGTCTCATTTTCAGGATCTGCATGTTATGTACAGTGATGTGTTGTTATAACATGTGCAACCTAGAAGTACTTACTTTAATGCACTAACTGCGATGATTATGGCAATTGTCTACTTGGCAAAGTGATATGTGATTTATGTGATTGTGGTCTATGTGTTTATATACAATATAAGATATATTTTTAGATAACCAAGTTTCTCCCACACTGAGCTTCTCCACAGCAGCAAATCTTTGAGTGGGACCTCAGAGGGAAGGTATCCTTCATTGTGGAGCCGTGTGAGCGTGGGGGGAGCGCGGTCCGGAAACACAGACATGGAGGCTGGATATAGTGTGCAATTTTTTGTGTTTTTATTGAGAACAATAGGTAGCATTAAAGGTAACGTGAAGCACCAGGTCTTCTCTTCTTTTAGATTGTTCTTTCCTACTTTGTGGGGGTCTCCTTCGATTTTTCTGATCTTTCAACTTTTCTCCTGCCTTGAGTCTTGGCGCGATGGTGGGCTTCACGTAGGCTCGTGGATGGGAGAAGAAACAAGATGGAGCCGTCAGCTATTGTCTCTATGAGGCTTAATTTGTAGCGATCTCCATCACCACACCCGGTCAGTGTTATAGGGGTGTACACACATGGGGAAATAAAGAATGTGCAATGTCAAGGAAGGGGAGTTATGCGCGATTTTACAGAGATGTCAGATGTCAGAGGGAAGAGGAGGAGGGGCGTCATTGGTGCTTATGCAGGCGTGTGAGGATTCAGGGGCAGTGCGACAGTGGTGCTGTACAACCAAACCCTCCCTATCCCACCCCTATCAAGCATTCACCACCCGCCTCCCTGGTTCCCGATCTCTCTAATTCCCCTACTCGAGGACTCACCGCCTCCGCCGCAACTCTCCAGAGTTACGGTGCGCTCCCCAGCGTCCTCCGGTGGGCTCCACCAGTCCTCGCTCCACTCTTTGTCTTCTTCGGGGCCGACAGCTTCCTCCTCTCGCCTCGGGGTCTTCTCGGCAACTTCATTGTTCTGGCTCTCCTGCTCTTCCTCCTTGTTCCATCCGGATGCGCTGCCTTCCCTCTGATCTTGTTTTTATTTCACTGGTCTCTTGTTTTTGGTTCCGGGGTCAGTCCCGTACCCTTCCGCTAGCTCCAAACTTGGGATTGGCTCCTCTTCCTGCAAGGACACATGACAGGGGGCGTTGTTACCCTTGACGGCGTCGGAAGGTAATCCTCAGGAATTTGCAGGGATCGTGGAGTGTTTGTAGCGTAGTGCTCGTAAAAAAGAGATACCATATTATTGTGAATAGTACTCGCCTCACAAGCCGTCTTTGGCAAAAGCCAGCAGCCTTACCCCACTGGAGGAACCTGAGCTCCAAAAAGTGAGTAAGTCTGAGTGTCTAAAAGCTTGACTGGAGAAGGTACCAAAAGTATCTGGTCGGCCAGAGGACTTTTCTGGGTGTGAGTTTTGAATTGGCCCTCTTTGAGCTTTTTCTGGGTAAACCAATAGCCTCACCTCAGCCTCATCTA
Source organism: Lissotriton helveticus (assembly GCF_964261635.1). Classification (NCBI taxonomy): domain Eukaryota; kingdom Metazoa; phylum Chordata; class Amphibia; order Caudata; family Salamandridae; genus Lissotriton; species Lissotriton helveticus. The sequence goes on from NC_136068.1 coordinate 851,557,870, forward strand.
ACTTCTATCTGATGTCCTTGAACACTTCTCAGGTACAACCTGCTGCCTTGCTCTGATGAAGGATTTTGACTTACAGAAAAAAACTCTGTGACTAAGTAATCCATTCACAAAAGTCGAAATCATGACCAAAGATGCTGGATATCCCGTCCACCATATTACGAGTTCATTATATCATATAACACCCGTAATATGGCAAACGGGATAGTCATGGCAGCGTAACTGAGCTGCAAGCATTTAAATCATGCCCTAAGTCTCAAGGTAAAACCTCTAAATAGGTTGAACCTGGTTGGTGCATCCAAATCGCCCTCCATCAGTGTCCGTCTCAAGTTGAGCGTAGGTCCCAATCTACCATTTGCTCGTAATGATTTTTGGCACTATTTCTATTTAAAACTTTAAAAATCCATTTGTCTGATTTCTCCTATTGGGAGAATTTCTGCTATTAGTCATGGAGCCACTTACCACACTGCTGCAAGCATATAATGTACAATTTCACATGTACGCAGACGACACTCAACTCTACCTCAAAATACAATCCCCTGAAGACATCAAGCTACTCAACACAACGCTTAGGAACACACAGACATGGCTGGCCGAGAATCATCTCAAACTTAACGCTCTAAAAACGGAATTCCTTCTTATAGCACCTCCCGCTAAAATCCCCATCACTCAAGCTTGGCTTAAACACCTAACTGAACCCAACGTCCAACCTACCATCGTGGACTTAGCGAAATCTTTAGGCGTAAACCCTTGACGCCAATCTCAATATGCAACATCATATCAGCAAGGCAACTAAGGGAGCTAATTTCCAAATCAATACTTTGAGGAAGCTTAAACCCTTCCTCCCAGCCAAGGACTTCCAAACCGCAGTACAAGCCCTAGTCATTCCTTGGATAGACTATGGAAGTGTCGCCCTCTGTGGTCTCCCCATACCAACAACCGCACCACTATGAGCCTCTTTGAACGCCGCAGCGAGACTTATCACTAGATCGAAAAAGCGCTCGCACATTTCTCCTGACTTAAAATTCCTGAACTGGCTGCCATACGAAGCTAGAATCCATCTGAAAATCGCCTGCATGACACACAAGGCTATACACCACAACTCACCCAGCTACATCACTCAGAAATTGAAAATTTCAGGTGGTTCAAGAGCCACAAGAAGCACACAAAATCTTCTTCTGAAACCACAAAGATTCCAGAAGGAAAAAACTTATAAACGCTCCTTCTCAGGGATGGCACCCAGGATCTGGAATGCCCTCCCTCCAGAAACCAGACTTATCTCTTCCACTGCATCTTTCAAAAAAGAAGTAAAATCGATCCTCATGGCTAAATTCACCTGAACATATGCTATGGAACTCTTGAGACTCTTCATCTATCCTTCTACTACATGTCTGGACTGATCTACTATGTACCTTGTTACCTTATCTTACTTTGCTCTCCATTGATAACCTTCAGCTCCTCTGTGCACAAATTCTTTGTTAATCACTCGCTTGTTTTTCTTATCCCATGTATGTGTAAAGCGCTCTGATTTCTGCAAGGATCTTGTTCGCGCTATATAAAACTTTCAAAATAAAATAAATAATAAATAAACTATTTTGGTTCTTCTAAATGGCTTGCACATTTTCTTAAGTTGGGGATGTCTACAATGTGCCACAGCTACTAGGTGTTAAGCTCAGGTTTAAAATTCTGAAACCTTTACTGGACCTAACAAGGTAGCAACATGAGTACTTGTGGTGGATTCCCATCCACCCAAACTAATAATCCACTTTTTCACTCTAGGTGAACTGTGGTGTGCCAGAGGGCTCTGCTCTCGTACAACTACATTCACTGTCACAAATGTTAGAGTATTACCAGCCACATCTCCTAATGTACAACGATGATGCCAACAAATATATCTGATCGGACAGACAACTCAAAGTCAGATATACATTATAGAATGCCTCTGCCAGCCATTACAATGGAATAAAGAGAGCGTCATGAAATGGTATCCTAATACCAGGATGACCTGACCTTAATACGAGTCATTTTGAATCATCACAGTGGCTGGATGTCCCACAGTTTACTTTTAAACTAGAAAAAAAACTAGTTATAATGTTTGATACAGACTTTATATTGGATCCACAAGGTAACACTGCAATTATTGGTGTTTAAATGAAATTGTCATTGATTAGAAAGATCCTGCAAGGAATGCAAATAACATTTAGTTGTAGTGACGAGCTGTAATTTTGGGATTACTGGATGAATGTAATGTGCTCTATGAATGGCCCTGATTAAAGCTCCTTGAGAGATTGTAAAGACTTCAGAAGCATATATTCAAGCCCTGCCTACACCATTAGAAACATGCCAATGTGAAATCGGCCTTTAAAGCCCTCATCATTTCGCCAGCACAATCCAGGACTACGTTAAAAAACTATTTCTGAACAAACCACTGTTGGTTTAAAAATGTAAATTAAAATCAAGAAAGCACTGAAAAAGCTTGTTGGATGCCCACAGCTTGCACTGGCAGGACTTTTATGAAACCAGGCAATTTCATTTAGAGGGTGAAAGCAGTCCCTCTACAAAGAACTTCATGCAGATATGTCGTTAACTTATCTTTTTATGTTTCTATGTTTCTATAGTTTTTTCAATCTCCCTTTTGAAATTCCTATTTTCTTAATAATAAGTAGTTCAATTGCCTCTAATTCTCATAAACAAGCATATTGTGCCAACTGCTACGAAGTCATCACTTGTGATCTACATTTACATTTATAAGGCAATACACAGTCTCTTAGCTTTTTGTTTTCAATTAACTTTAAACTTTCCATGACTATAAAGGTGTTTTGAAAAATTATAAAACGGATACCAAATTCTCATATGTTTTCAAAAGTGCACGCTGTCACGGGCAGCGATATGATGCAGGACTTCAATTTTAGCTACACTTATCCCTTGACTCTGAACATACTTTACGATGAATATAGCCATGTGCATCAGGTTTCTGACAGGCAAGGTGGCCTTAAGCTATATCCTGCTCTTTTCCCCAGAGCCCACTTCCCACAGCCTTCGTCTCTCTAAATCAGGATTTGTATAGCACCAGGGTCGTCGGCCACATCAAACGTTCAGACTCTTTGGCCCTTTAGACATCTATGTACAACCATGAGGCCAAAAAAATGGACTCACACCAACAGGAATAGCTTTAATTATGCATGGAATTTGTTATAGTGCTATGCCATTTTTTCATTCTATATTTAGAGATGTATTTTGTTATCCACAACAGATTTTTATCCACATTTGATACTATAGATTTAAATGAAATGGAACCACAAATAAGTTTCCGGTTGCTACCCCTACAGCACCTTGAACCTTCACTGCAGTAGGGGAACTGCTCTTTTGTATTATCTTGTAATGGTTCTGCTCAGCTTGTAAATTCTTCAGCATACCTCGCTTTCAAATGCCTACGGATTGTGGCGCTCCAGGTGAATAAACCCTCCGTATCCTCACCATAACTCAAGATCACATTGCTTGAATGCAAGGGGGATTACTTGCAATTTTCTTTCACCAGGTGGATGACTGAAAAATTACTATATATGCAGTTTTTCTCTGCAGCTGTCTACAGTGCAGATGAGCTCATGCACTTCTGCACCCTGGAAAGGGCCAAAATCCATTTGTGCTAATTCCGTGGTCTCTCATCTCTCCTAAGCAGACAGACACTCCCTGGTTTATACTCTCAGCAATGTCTTTTTTAATGAGCTAGTGATGAACATTTAGCTCTTTAACCATCTATGTACCCACCGACCGAAAATAATAAAAATCATGCACACAGGCAGGACTTTTATCAAGCAGGGAATCTTTTTAAGGGAAGGATACATTGACCATGTGCAGCAGGGTTAGTAACAGGGCCTAAGGCCATGCACAGCAGGGACAATATGCCCTCTGTGGGTTTTTTCAAGGCCTGTTGCTCCAACCAAACCCCACTGTGCAAAGGTGTAGAATTTGAAGAATCACAGTAAAAGATTAGTTTAGTGAATAAAAACCCACAAAACCCTTGAAATTCACCAATTATGATTTGCAGTTTATATCATAACTTAAGCCACACACGATGCTGAATACACTGTAGTGGCACAGGAAAGAAAAGCTGATGACTAAGAGAACAACATAGTGTGAGATATATTGTGTCTTAAATATACTATGGCCTAGGATTGAGATTGTAGCAACCCCCTCGAAATAACTTGCCGTGGGTCCTGCCCATTTTCTCCACCTCTCTATAAACATGTCTCCTGGCACACTACTAGTTGGGGGATGAAGTCCCCTTGGATCTTGAGGGTCCTTGGGGGCCAACCAGTCCTCCTGTTATGTCTGGTAATACCCACATAGCTGGATTGATGAGAGGTAAACAAAGGCCACACCCGCTTTTTCCACCACTCTGAAAGCGCCCCTCCTGGCGCAGTGCTGCTTGGGGGAAGAAGTCCATTTTAGTCCTAAGGTGGCAAGGGAAACTCATCCCCCCCCACCAGCAGTGTGCCGAGAGCCACATTTGCAGAGTGGTGGATTAAGGGGGTGTGGCCTCTAACCACCTATCCGAAAGCAGGAGCCAGCATTGCTAACGTGCAGCTCCCTAGATCCCAAAGCAATGTGTCTGTTTCCCTGCTCGCTTCACATCGGGCAGGGAACAGACACATGCTATGATTTCAGCAAGTGAGAGCATTTTCTGCAAAAGCAGAGCAGGTTTGCTATGGCTATGGAAAAAGTTACCTTCGAAAGTCCAGAGCGAAGAGCCCAGTTTGCAGTGGGGAGTGCAAGGGACAGAGAGAGCATTGCGCATGGTCGATGCTGTAGCGCAGACAGCAGGCCGGGCATCATGTATTTGTGTTAGCAGTCACAGCGGGCTGGTTCCGCATTTATGAATGCAGTTCACTGGAGCTGAACATTAGCGGTCCATGTGTTGGGGGTGGTATTGGTCATGGTCAAGAAGATTCTAAAACTTCAGGATTTCTCCTCCTCTCCTAGAAGGAGTTCAACTGATGCCACATCCAGGGTCCAGGACCTGGGAGGCACCTCTTGGGGACCATGTACTCACTCCAGCAGAGACCAGCAGGGCCCAGGCAGGTCCAGTTGCTGGTCTAGTGTAGCAGGTCAGTTGCAGTGAGGTCTCTGGAGTTTGTTGTGTCCTTGTAACTCTAACTAGCCATCATTGGAGTCATTCAGGTTGCCTGGGATAAAGGGTGCAGGTCCAGTCTTCCTTCTCAGACAACAAGGCAGATATCAGGCAGCAGGACAGTCCTCTGGTAGCAAGGCAGCCCATCTTCTATACTGTCCCCAAGTCCAGTGTGTGCACTGAAGAGTGGGTCTGATGCTCACATTTTTATATCTTTTGCTAGCTTTGAAATTGTAGAAACTTCTGGAGTTTTCTTCCACAGAGAGTTTTAGATTTTTTTGCCTCCCCATTCTGGCTCTAGTCTATCTGCAGTCTCAATAAGCCGGTGTGAGGTTCTTTGTGTGTAATATGAGGTAGTGTCTTTGAAGTACATGTAGGGTTGTGTGCAGCTCCACCCCTATTCTGCTTTGGCTGGCCTATCCTGCCAACAGACAGGCCCTCTTTTGTGTGGCTGTTGGACTTTGCCCTTTTTCCAGGGTCATCCCTAAACTTTTTGCCTTTCTCCTAGCCTTTTTTTTCTGACATGGTGTTGGTGGTTTTAGGGCTCTGGCCACTTTAGCACTGCTGTCCAGTGTAAAGTGTGTGTGCTCTCTGTAATACAAATGGTAAAGATTGGTCTACACCTGTTTGGCATATTTAATGTACCTGTCAGTCCCTTGTAAAGTGGTATCTCATATACCGGGGATGGTAAATTAAATGCTACTGGTGAGCTTGCTGCGCTGATTGCGCCACCCACCAAAGTAGCCTTGCAAACCTATTTCAGGGCTCTGCCATTGCAGGGCCTGTGCGCGCAGTGTTACTGCCGCTGTGATGTGACACCTAAAGTGTGTGCCTTGTCTGTGACCCTGCATGTCAGTCACCCCTAAGGTAGGCCTGAGCTAGCCCTATGGGCAGGGTTCATTGTAGGTAAAAGGTAGGACTTGTACCTTAAGTGTGTGACATGTCCTGGTAGTGACAAACAGACATTTTGGTTTCTCACTACTGTAAGGCTGCCCTCCGATAAGAATGCATTGGGGATTCCCTGGTAAGTGTTTCAGTGGTAATTCCTGATATGAGAGGAGCAGGGTGGTCAAGTTTGGTATGTTTGGAATAGTAATAATAAATGCTACACAATGGTGTGCACAGATTTATTATAACTATTTTAGAAATGCCACTTTTAGAAGTGGATATTTCTGTGTGCTATGTGTCTGCCTACCTGATGTGAATTGCATGTCTGGCTTTGGAGTGATAGGTGTGTGTGTGTGTGTGGCTCCAGGAGGGGTGGGGTGAGTCAGCGCTAGTCTGAATAGGGCTACTGCATTTGTAGTAGTGGGAGGAGTAGTCCGCTGACCCTAAATAGACCTGTGCCTGCCTATGTGAATGCTGGCTCTGCCCCCCTGTGGTGTGTCTTATGGCAGAGCCCCCATCTCACAAAGGAGGGTGTGAGCACTGTACACAAAGTGCTCCGCACTCCCCAGACTCAGTTAGGAATGCTGGTATAAGTACTGGAGCTGTGACCCCATGAATCTGGTTGTTCCTGTGCTTTCCTTGTGCTTGGGGCTTGCTGCTGCTGTTCCCCAGGAGGTACTGCCACAAGGGAATGCCTCCCTGCTTTAGGGTCCTGTGTGCTGGCGTGCCTGGGCCCAGCTTTGCCCCTTTAACTTTGAGGACCCTAGCGCCTCGTGAGTGCTACAACTCAATTGCCCGGTGCAGGACAGAAGGAGCCCTGCAGGCTCCTGTACCCTTGAGCCCCTAGTGAGGGGTTGTGTTGTAGCAGCTCAGCCCTGGGAAGTGCTGCATGTTTTGCACCCCTGTGCTGCCAAGAGAGGAGCGGGAACCCACCATGCATTAGCGTGTTCCCCGGAGTGTGAGCATTGCAGAGGAGCGGGTGCCCACCCCGCATTAGCGTGTTCCCCCGAATGCGAGCATTGCCAAACAGCGGGTGCCCACCTCGCACTCGTGCTTAATTGGATGGCAAGATCCCACCCCGCATTGGTGTCATTCTAAAGCGGGAGCCCACCCCGCATTTGCCCGAAAGAAAAGAGGAGCCGCTGCTGAGCACAACGACCAGGAAGCCAGGCATGTTGCCTGGTTGTGAGTGGGGCTAATACACAGCCCACCAATCGAAGCGGGCCGGGAGAGGAAGCTACTGTGGCTGGCAATGTCTCGAGGCTATAGAGGAAGCCAGGCAGGCTGCCTGGTTGTAGGCGGGCCCTGGGAAGTCGGCGTGTGTCTATTCGGTTCTCCCGTGAGGAGAGGGAAAGCCCCACGCATTCGTCGATGACCGGAGGCAGAGGCACATTGTCTGTGCCTGCCCTACCCAGCCAGAGAAGACCGGGGCCGATCCAGACGAGCCCCAGATGAGTTAGGATCCCACATGAAGCAGAAGACTTGAGCAGTCCTTCGTGGCCCTGGTGTGTGGGGCTTGAATCTGCGCCTTGTTGGTGCTCACAAGGCACTGTGGTATTTAGTACCAGTGTCTTCCTAACTCCCCAGAGCTGTCTCGCCGGACAGTGGGCAGCTGCAACATCGAGGGCACCACTTTGGCCACATACAGCAGCTGCCCCGAGTGGTAGTGGGCAGCCTCCCTTACAGGAATCCCTCATGGTGTGTGTGCTCTAAGTTCGGGGTCATTTTTCAGAGAGAGGAGCCCAAGACGGAGGGTGGTTTCTGCCTGGCTTAGGTGCATGCCCTAGCCAACCAGCAATTCAATTTCTAACAGTGGCTGTCTGAGAGAAATACACTAAGGAAAAGCCAACATGGTAAAAGTTTTAGTAAAAACTATTTTAAAAAAAAGAAAATTCCAACTTTCCAAAAATGCTGTGGTAACAAATGATTTATAGAATGCTGAATAAATCAAACATTCGCCCTCAGTCAAGAGATATGGGTTAAATCCATTGTTCTTTTGCTCACTATGCCACCCCAATTTGGGCCCAGCCATATGCAAATCAGGCTTGACCCTGCTCCTCAGAGGAACAGTCCAGCCCAAACTGCAAAGCCGGGTCCTCCCTGGACCAGTAACAAGCATCTTGGGACCGGTTTCGGGGTATTACCCCTCATCCGCCACGGTAACTTGAATCCAGTGGCACAGCGAGCAAGGGACCCAAGTCAGGGCATACCCATCCCACTTAGGGCAAAAAGTGCTGATGCAACAAAAGATGAACAGAATGCTGAATAAAACAAACATTCACCCCCAGTCAAGAGATCTGGATTAAATCCATTGTTTTTTTGCTCACTACGCGACCCCAGTTTGGACCCAGCCATATGCAAATCAGTATTGACCTTACTCCTCATGGGAACAGTCCAGCTGGATCAGAAACAAGCATCCTGGGACTGGTTTTGGAGTGTCACCCCTCATCAGCCAGGTTAGCTTGAATCCAGTGGCACAGTGAGTAAGGGAAACCACTTCTGGGCATACTTATCCCACTTAGGGCAAAAAGTGCTGCGGCATAAGGTAAAGGGGTTAGATCTACCAGAACGGGGTTTCTTGGCAGATCATATATTGGCATCATAGACAGGTAGGTAAGGGTGCATCATATGAGTACGCTAGATTCTTATAATATTGTATATGTATTCCTCAAATACTAAAAATTACATTCCCACCTGGTCCCAAACAAAAGGTATCAATTATTAATTTGTAATGTTAGCCCAATATTATCCTACAGGACAGGTAGGCATTGCAATAGTGAAGCACAAATTTGAACTAATAGGACTTTTAAAACTTGAAGTTTTCAAATACAATGCACCCTGCCCTGTGGGCTGTTGAGGGCCTACCATAGGGGTGACAAATGCATTAAGAAGGAAGGTTCTAGGCCTGGCAAACATTTTATTTTGCCAGGTTAAAATAGCATTTTAAAACTGTACATACAGGCTTCAGTGGCAGGCCTGCGACATGTTTTAAAGCCCACTTAAGTGGGTGGTACAATACGTGCTGCAGGCTTGCTAGTATCATTTAATTACCCAATTTTACCATGCTTAAAGGAGACAGCACAAGCACTTTAGCACTACTTAGTAGTGGTAGAGCATGCAGAATCCTAAAGCCAACAAAACTAATTTAGCAAAACAGTGGGGGGAGAAGGCAAACGCTTTGGAGGACTACCACCCAAGAGTGTCGGGTCTAACACAGTTTAACTGCTTTTTTTGTTTTCCCTGGGTCCCACAAACTCCAGATATGATGTCTATCAGTGGCACCTTTGGTGTGCCCTAAGAATCGGAAATTCTCCATTGGTACCCACACGTATGCTCTCAAAGTTAAGACCTTGACACGCAGGTGTTTTTTGTTTTTGGGTACCTAAATGCACCCATGGGAGCTCCCTTCTGGCACCCTCATGTAAAGTTAGCTCAGACACAAGGTTGATGGGGACCTCTCCCTGTGTTTTTTCATTTTTAAATGAGATGCTTATGAACATCATCTGCAGCCATTACTCACATAGCCCTTTGTGAACATTAGAGTACATGAGAACAGTAAAAAGGCCTTTCAAACATTATGGTAGTGCTAACGTTGGGGTCAAGCCCGTTTCACAAACATTTACTTTTGTAAAACAATGACATTGTGCAAGACGGAGGATGAGTGCTTGTCATAAAAGGCAACACATTTCCTGATCAGCAAGAATCCACAGAACTTTCCAGATGTTGCTTCTGGAGTGTTTACCTAGAGCACCTGCAGTTGTATCAGGAAAGACTCCTTGAATGCCAGATTCCTCTTTGAGGAGGGAAATGTAACACCAGCCTGACTGGCTGGTCCAAAGGAATTGCGGACTGCACTGGCCAATGATTAAACATTGGATCTTTGCCAACGTTGTGAATATAACTTGGGCTGCCCAGGACTTTACTATTTATTTTTTAAATGTGTACTTGTGTACACCATGTGTTGCCAAATAGTACTCAGGGTGTACAGCAAGCATGTTGCCCACAGTCTTCAAGCTAGGACAAAGCTGAGGCTCTGTGTGCGTCCTCTTCTGTTGACCACCTGTCCAGCAGGGAAGAAACAGCCAGCCAGCAGTGGCCTAGCAAGGGGCTGGTGCAAGGGTGGAGGGCGGCCTGCCCTGGGCTGCACAAATTTAATGGGGCGCCGGCATCCCACTGCGGCTACCTGCGGCCGCAGGCCGGCAAATCGCAGGAAGTTTCAAACCCCCCTCTTCTTACATTCGGCAGTTGCGGGCGGCAAAAGCAGGGACTGCCACGCATGGCACAAGGCCTAGCTACGCAACGGCCAGCCAAGGAGTTCCATAATGAAACAGAAAGCCTGAAGTTAGTCTGAGCCCACTACGCTCATCGCCCTGGGATGGAGGTTGGCTGCTGGGGATTCGACCTAGGAAGACACCAATGTTCATGAACATTGCTGAACCTATCACATCCCTTACTAGTGACGGACAGACTGTCCAAAAATCATTTCCTCCCAGTGTATTTGACAGTGTTCACTCGGTGAGGCAGACACACCCCTTAGTAGCAGCTTGATCAATTTTATTGTTGCTCTCTGTGATCTGCTTTGTGCGGTGGTCTCTAGCACTGAGCTGGTGTGTCAGCTGAATCAGGGCATTCCGACCCTTCTATTTTTTTATGCAAACTGTTTGCACTGGTTTGAAACCTTTCCAATTCTAGGTACATTCTATGCTTCATGAACAACAAAGCTTTGCAATCAGTAGAACATTTCAAGGATACCGAACGATGTTTAGGTATTGACCCTGGTTTTAATTGTGCTTACATCTGCTTTTACTCTTGCCTGGTAATTTCGCACAGTATCGGTTTTGTTTTTGTGAGATTATCGGATAATTTTACTATTTAATAATAGTGTGTTGTTGTTTAGTATTGTGCGTTTTGTAATTTTTATTTGTAATGTTTTTATACTGTTAAATGTATTTAGGTTTAATGTGTTATTATTAAGAGTTCTGTACATACAGGCCTTGTCTCACCTTCTACCATGGTTATTGGGTCATCCTACAATGGTCTGAGTCTGGAGGCATGGTGTAGAGGTTGGAAATTATAAACGGATCTCGATATCATCTGCTTACAGAGGATGTGAGTACCAGAAGGACGTGATGATGCCACGAAGGGAAGGTGTGTAACGTGAGAAGAGGAGGGGACCCAGGACATGAGTTCTTCTAGTCACCATCCAGTTGGTATGTGAGGATGGGGAGCTATAATACTTCAGCATAGGAACAAAGCAGCTAAAATGAAAAAAGAAAAATTCAGCATATTGCTTTTGTGTAAACTGTTATTTGCCCACCAGTTTGTAAATATTCAGAATTAATGTGTATTGAACTGTACGTTCACCAATATACTTAATCAATTGAGCAATATGTCTCTGTTACAAGAATTTTATATTAACCTTGTGTAGAATCGCTTGGAACACAACATTGACGAGCCAGGTTAGTCCTTTGTTTGCTTACAACAGGCATAGACTGAGCACAGCTTCGGGTTTCTTACTGATGTTTTATTCGGGCTGACTCTGTTTGTTTTCCTTTCTGATTCATCTTTAGTTATCATAAACTATTACTGTAGATTGTGATCATGACGCACATGTTGTTTTCAAAGATTATTTATTATCCAACAAACAATTTTACTGGTGTTTACAAGTGTGCTAGTTCTGAATATAAAAACTGCGATGCATGAATAGTCTTTTTATATTTGTAAAATAAGTATAAATTAGTTCACCATTTTATAAAACTCCTATTTTAATTCATTATCAATGTTTATGGAACTAAACATTGCAATAAAAGAAGGCTTGCCTTATTTCTAACAGCTAATAATGTTAACGAATTACGTTTCATTCGTTGGAGTCCTAATATGTGAGAGGCATTTATGTCTGGGCAAAACAACCCAATATGGTTATTGCAATATGAAGGTGGTTTATTACCTGTGAACGGTTTATTTTTGATACGCACACCAATGTGGAATGGGGTTTGCGGGGGAGCGTCCGACCAGCGGGAGGCCTGCTTCCCCCGGGGGGGTTTTGGGGCCACTGGAGGGGGTGGGGGGGTGTTAGAGATTTCAGCATCGTAGGGGGCTGGTTTGCCTTTGGGCTTGTGTCTCTGGTTGGGCTGTCATTGGGCTGTAATGGGCTTGTTTTGGGCTGGGGAGGGGATAATAACGGACATCTTGGGGACAAGGTCACCATTTTGTGTGGTAGTGACACTGCAGCCGGGGGCCGTGGTGATTCGAGCTTTTGAGGTGTTGTTTTTGGAGCTTTGGAGAGCGTGGCGGATCGTCGCGGGTGTGGTTAAGTGGTGTGGCATGTTGGTGAGGGCGGAGTAGTGACCAGGCAGCTGTGGCGTGTGGTGATATCGCTCACGGCAGAGGCAGGTCAGGCGGTGGGGCTGCGGAGCATCGTCGGAACCGAGGAAGGCGGAAGGGGCTGCCTGGTGGTGTGCGCCTCTTGTAGTGTGGAGCAGGGGAGAAGTTTACTGCAGCAATGTCGTCAGACGGAGCGGAGGACCCGCGCGTTCGTGAGGCCCTCCGGCTGTTGAGGAAGGCGGGCCACTTGGACCTCCTGCTGCCCGCAGTGCAGGTAAGGCCCCCGCGGCGCGCTGCTGATGGCGCCGCGGCGGCAGTTCTAGCCTGTGAACCGCCCCGGTCGCGGCCTAGGAAGGAACAGGGAGGGGTGAGGTGGGGAGAGAGGGAGGTGGGCGGCAGTAGGACGCGGCGCAGAGAGAGAGCATTGCCGAGAGGGGGGAGGAGGGCGGGAAGGAGGCGGGGGCAGGGAGGGGGCCCGCATTATCTTTTGTAGAGAGGGTGGAGGGAGGAGGGGTGACGCGGGAGGCTGGCCACGTGGAGATTGCTGGGGGGGTGGGGGTTGGAGGCCGCAGGCAGGCGCTTTGACGCTGGGGGGAGGGCTGGGATGCGCGAGGCAGGAGCAGGCTGCTGCGAGAGGCGGCATTGGGGAGATGAGGCAGGGGGGTTTGGGGATCCCCAGTTGGCAATTGGGGGGTCAAGGGGGACGGATGGCTCGGGGGGGTGGGGGGAGCAGAGTCATCCCTGCTGATTGAGGAGACGGACGCGGAGGGGGTGGGGGATGGGGGAGGGGAGTGAGCTTGACTGGGGAAGTTTGTCTGGGGGGAGGGGAGTGCGATGGGACCGAGCAGGCCGGCGTTACCTACAGGGCTGCTTCAGGCCGTAGGAGGGGGAGAGGGTGCAGAGAGGGGTCATGGGTGGAAGGTGGGGGGGAGGGGGGTCGGTCCGGGTCTGGGGGTTGTGGTGGCTTGTGGGGAGGGAGTGGGGCAGGGGGGGCCGTAGTGAGGGGGCAGGGAGGTGTGCGGTGTGCGGGGGGAGGCCGGTACAGGGCAGGGGTGGGGGGCGGAGTGTGGGGGGGAGCAGCGTGGGGGAGTTGGGGTGGGATGGGGGAGTGGCCCGTGCGGAGGGGCGGGCATTCCGCACGATGGGGTAGGGGTGCGCAGAGGGGGTGGGGGGTGGGTGGCGGTGGCAGGGCGGAAGTGTTTTTTTTCTCCCCGGCATGCTGGACTCCACATTTCATTTCTTGACAGGAACAGCTGGCTCGGGGCTCGGGAGAGCAGCATGCGGCTCCACCCCACCGAGAAGATGGGCCAGCTCAGCCAGTCGCGCTCCAGTGCAGGACCTTTCGTGTGAATACCTTGGACGGAGGGGCGGTAAGTCCCCGCCAGCCCCACCTCGAAGGGTCAAGACGGCCGCCGGGGGACGGGGATGGCGCATGGATGACTTTGACCAAGCAGCGAGTTGCAATATGGAAGAAGGGCGGAGGGAGTGTGTGGATTTGGGGGAGCTGATGAAGGCTTGCAGGAAAAAGGCAGGGCTTAGCCGGCTGGAGTCCCTAGGGGGTGGCCGGGACAGATGGTGGGGGACAGAATGGGAGGATGTGGATCAGGAGGAGGAGTCAATGGTGGAGGGGGAGATTCAGGGGGGGGGAGACGAGTAATGTTGGCAGTGTTTTTCAGGTTCGGCCCCGGCAGACAGCGCTGAGAGTGACGGCCCCCCCAGCTCCACTGGTTAGGCGGCGGGATCCAGTGCGGATGCCGGCCTTGACGCCAGGTAAGGATGGTGAAAGAGCGCGGAGGGGTTTGGGCAGGCCGCAGGGGTCACAGGTGTCGGTGGGTACGGATGCTCGGGGGGAGGACGCGGTGAGGTTGGTTAAGGGCAGGTACGTAACAGATGCAGGGGTAGGCACGTACGCGGCGGGGAAGGGGCCCGACGGGAGCGCCGGGGAGACCAGTGCCGGGGGTGCAGAGGCGGAGAAGGTGCAGGACGGGGGGGAAGGCCGGGAGCCCCGGGGCGAAGGAGAGTTGCGACGTGCCAGTTCGGAAGCTCCCGTACATGGGGGTGACGAAGCCGTTGGGGGCCCATCTCTCCTTGGCGACCAAAGAAAAGATTTGGAAGGGGAAGTACGTGGAGCTCCTGAAGCTCCTTCACAGGGAGCTGTCAGTGAAGGAAGGATCCTAAGAGGAAGAGCAGGAGCTGGCTCGGCGCTCAAAGGTGCCACTCACCATTGAGAACTGGTCAGCGGCGTTCTTGATATACGTTGTTGGGCGGGCGCAGGTTACATACGGGGGATATGCTTGGTCTCATTATGATGAGGAGTTCCGGGCACGGATGGCGGGGGATCCGGAGGCGAAGTGGGGCGAGCTAAATTCGGACCTGTATCAGCAAACGATGGGGGGGCGAAGTTCGGCCGCACGGTATACACGGCCAGTGGTTTGTCGCTGGCGTCGACCCCCTTTTCGGCCCATCTCACCCGTGGGGCAGGGGGAAAACACAGCCCAGGACACTGTCGGGGCCTGCTGGGACTTCAATAAGGGCGCCTGCGGCAGGCAGGTGTGCCGGTTCAGACATGAATGCTCCAAGTGCGGGCGGAGACACCCAGTGGTGCGATGCTGGGGGGTCAAGGGGGTCCCCCACAAGGCCAGCAGACAGCAACGGCGGGGGCTACAGCACGAGGGAGGGGGAGTGGGAGTGGGAGGGAGGGAGGGGAAGGACCGGACCTATGGGCAAAGGCTCATACGCTGGTTAGGTTGGACCGGATGGAGCCGCTGTTGGAGGCCTATCAACGGGCGAAGGACGCGACCGTTTTGTGACGGGGTTTCAGGGAGGGTTTCCATTTGGGGTATGAGGGTCCACGGATTGCGCGGTGGGCAGACAACCTGAAACCTGTCAACGCGCGCAAAGGGGTCGTGAGGGAGAAGTTGTTCAAGGAGGTGAGGGAGAGCCAGATGTTGGGGCCCTTTGTGGAGCCGCCGCTGCCGGATTTGATAAATGCCCAAGAAGGAACCGGGCAGTATCGTTTGATACAGCATTTGTCTTGGCCGGAGGCGGAGTCGGTGAATGATTAAATCGCGGTGGAGCTTATTTTGGTGTCGTATTCATCAGTGGATGTGGCGCGGAAGATTGTGGCTGCGGTGGGGCAGGGCGCACTCATGGCGAAGTGCGACATCAAGTAGGCATTTCAGCTACTTCCGGTTCATCCGGAGGATCACCATTTGTTGGGGATCCAGTTCGACGGGGGCATCTTTGTGGACAAGGCGCTCCCCATGGGGTGCTCGATATCATGTGCTCTGTTTGAAAGGTTCAGTTCCTTCCTGCAGTGGGCTTTTTCCTGGCGCACAGGCTCAGAGACAGTGACGCATTACCTGGATGACTTCTTTCTGGTTGGACGGCCGGGTTCAATGGACTGCCAGCAGCAGCTGGACGGTTTTACAGACCTCATGGGATACATGGGGGTTCCACTGGCGCCAGAGAAGACGCACGGTCCCAGTACGGTGCTGACATTTCTTGGTATTGTGCTCGACTCAGCAACCATGGGAGCGCGCGCCTACCGGAAGACAAGCGGTCGGCGATGTTCGCATTGGTCGAATCCATGTTGAACAAGCGGAAGGTGACTGCGCGGGAAGTACAGGTGTTGCTGGGGCACTTGAGCTGCGTGCCGGGTGGTGCGAGCGGGGCGCACATTCTGCCGTCTGCTGGGTCTGGCTTTGTCCGGTTTAACGCTTCCGCATCATCATCTACGGCTGTCGGCAGGGACAAAAGAAGACGTGCGCATGTGGCAGGCTTTCTTAGGGTGGGAATGGGACGTCACGATGTCGTCGGATGCGGCGGGCGGCGGAGGTTTCGGGCTTTACTGGGCAGAAAAATGGTGCGCAGAACAGTGGCCGCCGCAGTGGCAGGCTGGTGGCAGGAGTATCGCATTTCTGGAACTGTTTCCTTTGGTCGTGGCTGTTACGGTTTGGGGGCAGGAGCTGGCCCACAAGCGAGTTTTGTTTCGGGTGGACAACATGGCGGTGGTGCAGGTGGTCAGCAGGCAGTCAGCCAGGGACCCACAGGTGTTAAAACTGTTGCGAGTTTTCATTCTGCGTTGCTTGGAACATGACATACTATTTCAAGCTAGACACGTGCCAGGGATGGACAATGACATTGCGGATGCTTTGTCTTGTTCACAGGGGCAAAGGTTCCATGGGCTAGCCACGGAGGCGGATGAGCACAGGACGCCGGTGCCAGCAGTGCTGTGGTCAGCGGGAGAAGCGGGGTCATTCAGCTGCTAAGGCCGTCGGTGGTGGCGTCCACCTGGAAGGCGTACGAACAGACATGGCAGGAATTTTGGCGTTTTGGAGCGGTAAGGCAAGGGGACCAGTGGCGGCGGGAAGAGCAGGTGGTACAGTTCAAGCTGGGTCTGATGGTTAGGGGGCTCTCGCGGGTGACGATTGCGGGCAAGTTGTCGGCCAGGGAGTTGGGGGCGCGACTCCTGGAAAGATAGGATGACAGAGTGACGGCGGCTCAGGTGTTGTGGGTCCTGCGGCACGCCCTACGGTGTATGGGTGAGGACCCCAAGGCATTTTGGACGCATTCGTTCTGAATCGGGGCTGTCAACGGAAGCGACTCGGCAAGGTTGGGGAAAGGAGGATATAAAACGGTTGGGGCGTTGGAAATCGGACTGCTTCAGGACCTATGTTAGGATGCGGAGCGTAGGGGCGGAATACTGATGTGACTGTGTGTTCTCGCTGTTTACATGCGTGTCTTTGCAGGTGCAGTGGCAGGGACAGCTGCGGAGGCGTTGGACATATACATAGTTGGGCACTCATTTGTAAAGAGAGCGGAGAGGGCAGAATGGGACAAGCATCGGAGCCTAAAGTTGGAGTTGGATGAGCGTTTATTTCATTATCATTGGCTGGGGAAAGGTGGATGCGCTGGCACGAGTTGGTGCCGGCATTGCATAAGGTAGTGCGGGGGGAGCGTACGGATGTGGTGATCATACATTTAGGTGAAAATGATCTGGTCCAGTGCAAAAGTTTGGCGTTGCTGAAGCAAATGAAGAGGGACTTGTTGGAGATTAAGAGTAAATGGGCGGGGTGTTGTGTGATTTGGTCGGAGTTTGTTCCCAGGCGGTGTTGGAGAGGAGCGGAGAGGCCGGCGGCCATTGATAAGACAAGGAGGAAGGTTAACAGGGAGATGAGGAGTTTTTGTGAGAAGGAGGGTTTTGGCAGGATGGAGCACCCGGAGTTGAGGTATGGGGCGGTGTATTTCTTTAGGGAGGATGGCGTCCATCTGTCTAGGTATGGGATGGTGTTGTATATAGTTCAACTGAAAGAGGCACTCGATCAAGTTATTGGGGTGCGGGGTCCTATGGGGGCATCGAAAGTCGCTAGGGCGGCTTTCGAGTGGCGTTTCTGCCTAGTATTGGGGGGTCATGTTAGGAGGTCTGGGATGTGTTTTGACTGGAGAGGGGTGATAGAGTGCATATAACAAGTTATTTAGTCAGGCAGGCAGGCATTGTGCAGTTGGGCAGTTTAGTTTTGTACGGCACAGGCCAAGGGTTTGGGTGTTTTGTAAGGTGCACCTGCTTCCAATAAAGCAGCCTTTGTCACACCTCATAATGTGTCTGTGGTCGGTGCTGTCTCCCCCCCTCTCCCGATGGGCCCCAATGGGGCTTTGCGGGGGAGCGGCTGACCAGCGGGAGGCCTGCTTCCCCCGGGGGGTTTTGGGGCCACGGGAGGGGGGTGTTAGAGATTTCAGCATCATAGGGGGCTGGTTTGCCTTTGGCCTTGTGTCTCTGGTTGAGCTGTCATTGGGCTGTATTGGGCTTGTTCTGGGCTGGGGAGGGGATAAGAGCGGACATCTTGGGGACAAGGTCACCATTTTGTGTGGTATTGACACTGCAGCCGGGGGCCGTGGTGATTCGAGCTTTTCCCGCCCTCCCACCCTAAGGGCTAGGTAGTGGGGTAGTGCAGGGGGGATTAGGGGTGTCTTTTTTGGATGGTTTGAGGGGTTTCTGGAGGGGTTTTGTTGGGAGCAGATGCATTAGGGGAGCTGTGTTTGTGAGGGTTATCGTCTCGCTGGAACCGGTGCTGGTGTGCTCGTTATCTAGGGCCGTTTCTGCCTAGTATTGGGGGGTCATGTTAGGAGGTCCGGGATGTGGGGGATAGAGTGCATATAACAAGTTATTTAGTCAGGCAGGCAGGCATTGTGCAGTTGGGCAGTTTCGTTTATGTTGTTATTTGGGGAACCATTTAGGGGAGGGGGTGGGGGGCTGTTAGGTTGCTTATATTTAGCGAGGTTTAGTTTTGTACGGCACAGGCCAAGGGTTTTGGTGTTCTGTAAGGTGCACCTGCTTCCAATAAAGCGGCCTTTGTCACACCTCATAATGTGTCTGTGGTCGGTGCTGTCTCCCCCCCCCCCTCTCCCGATGGGCCCCAAATACCTATCAGTCAAGCCATTGCCCAATGTTTTACTGCATTTATGTTTGAGAGTTAGCAACGGTGTGTGCTGGTGGTAAGCGGTCACAGTTTTTAGGTATTATAATGTGGTAGTACTGCAATATTACTGAACCACCCAATCTGGAAGGTGAATAGAAATATATGGGGATCTACCTACTGTGCATTTCTCTAATTATCTCTGTCCTCTCACTGTCGGACTGACATGGTTTAGTTTTGTAATATACTACGTAATTATGGATCTGTGAAGCACAAATTGTTGATTTTCAGAGCTAATACTGACCAAAAATTTGATGCAACATGACTTCTAGCATAATTGTGCAAGTCCTGGAGTTCGATGGAAGAGAAAACTGACCTCAACATTATAGTTGTCAAAACATATTCACACTGTTAACGTTCACAACATAAAGAGTATACTTTGTATAGTTGAGTGCACATTAAGGATAACTTCCTAGCTTTGAGTAGTGCTATGTTATTACAAACATATCAGTTGAAATGATGCTTCCATCACAAAATGTATATTCAAGAACCACATCAATTTCACTTGGTTCCTTCATTTTCCTCCTGGACACTTTGACGTGTTGATGTGATTTCCTGCTATGGGCCTCTAATGTGCTTCCAGCTGTATTTGTTGCCTTAAAACTGAACTGTGTTTTCTGTATCAATTGACCTATTTAATTCTTCGATGTAGCTCCTGTAAAATATGTATTAAAGATTGGCATATTTGCCAAATGTTCCAGTATTGAGTATACGCTTGCAGATGTTTCACTCACATCTAGAAAAGGGTAATCAGCATAACAGCATAGATTGGTGAAAAAGAGACGGTAAATATGTATGTATGAAAAAAGGAAAGCTTTTTAATAAAATTGCTAGAATTAAAACATTAATGAACCAGCAGTAAATATGTACAAAGGTTTTGCAGTGGTACCTAGTTTCAAGTCTAGACTATGAGCATAGAGTGGATAATTCCTCACTTACATCTAAAAAGACAACGTGATTGAAAGCACATGTTTTGTGCACAGGCTGATGAAACCTGCAATTCAATGTGTGGTTGCCCATGGGTAGGTATAGTTAGGACCATGTTACCATATGAAAATAAAAACTGTTTTCTTATACCAGGGTTCTCCAACGAGTAGCTCGTGAGCTACTGATAGCCTTCCAGGTACCCATAAGTATCTCTCCGGTGTGCAGCCCAGCTTAATGCATAAGAAGCTTTTACTTTGTTGAATTCATATGTATCCCAAAATTAAAAATGTGTGTATTTGAGACGAAAATGTGTGTATTTTCAGAACTCATGTGCTGATGTTTGGGGGACTTATTACTAATATTATTAACTTGGTGCCAGGGGTATTGCAGCCATGTACAGGCATTCCACGTTGTCAAAGCATTTTTTAAATTATTGCTGAGAACTGGGCCTGATGTACTGATGTGATCACTGTTAGTTATTTTGCGTATGTTGGCCACAAATACAAGCTTGTATGATGTGGTCAGTATTAAAACTCTTATATCATTAGTAGCTCTGTATAATTTTCATTGAGCATTAGTAGCTTTAGTAGCTGTTACTGCAGAAAAGGTTGGAGGCCCCTGGCTTATACCTTTGGCACCATTTGATGAACCTTCTCAAAACTTTTCTCCTTCCTCTAAAGTTTTTGAGGTGATCCATTAAGTGGTGGCTGAAAAGTGGTGTCTCAAAAAGTATTTTCTCCATGGATATATTGAATATTTATACCACAAAAAGTTCTGAACATAATTACCCCAAAAATGGCAGAAAGCTAGAACTTGGTCTAGAAATCATGCTTTTTTGTTTAAATCTATTCATTAGTATTTGAGAAATTAAGGCTAAAAGACATTGTATATTTCACGATGCAGAGGATCCGCAGAGCTGACAGATAAGATCTGAGTGGCTGCCATCACATCAATGTGGCGGCAGCCATTTTAGGACTAGGGGACTAACACCCAGTTCTGGAAATTAATTAAAAAAGATATAAGGGTGCTGGGACCCCCTTGGGGCCAGAAAAACATGTTTTTCATTTTATCACAAATTCACAAAAGGATCCGGGCTGGGGGGCAGCAAAATTACTTAGGGGAAGGGGGAATGCAGCATCAGTCTGCAGCCTCTATGAGGCCCCGGGACCACATCCCCTGGGGCCTTTTTAAAATGTAGGGGGGGGCGGAGAGGGCAGCATGCTCCCCAATCCTCTGAGTCCCTCGGGACGCCATCCCCCTGGCCAGTATTTTGATAAGGGAGTGTGGGGTGTGCTTAGGCCCCCCTTCCTGAAGACTGCAAGGATCCTATTCCCCCAAGCTCGATCGCAGTCTCCAGGGGACCCTATACCAGGACCCTGTTCACACTCTTCCAGCTAGGGAACCCAACTTTGTTGGGGCGAGCAACGTAATGGAGCTGGGTCCTGCCATCACTACTATAGGTGCTAGCTTTGAAGCTGGCTTACACCCACTGGTGCATTGGAGCTCCCCTGGCGGTCCCAAACAATGAAAGTATTGTGTGTGCCCCGAGTGGGCACCCACCAATAACTAAAGTGGCTGGATCCTACAAGGGACCGTGGAGACCATGCCCCCCCCAACAGCTCCTAAACTTTAATAAAATAAAAAGGTGTGGATGCCCTGGGTGGGTCGTTGAGCACCCAAAAATATAGTTTTCAAAATGAATAATAAATGAGCGTCAGGAACCGCTCATTTATTATTCACTTGTCCTGCCAATAAAGCCCTTTCAATGGTTTTTTACTTACAATTTGTGGAGTCTGGTGGTGCCCCTAGCAGGGACAGACCACCATCAAAAAAATTGTTCATGTTGTGAGGGGCTGCCTCATACCTTGCGCTCGCTGCATCGCCAACTCGGCGATACAGCAAGTGCAAGGTTAATAGTTTTATTTATTTATTTACATTACTACTGGCCATCGTATGTCTGACTCCACTACCCCACCTACCCTGCCCCGCCCGCAGCACTCCCTCTGCGATCCACCACTGGTAACAGTGTTGATCAAATATATGTACACACTCGTCCCACCTTTCTGGGGTCAGGGACTTATTAGGCATGACAGTTGCATAACTGGACCATTTCTGTTTTTTTTTTCTTTAAATGTACTTGGGAAAAACACCTTTACATCAAAATCGCTGACTCAATGGGGAAATATAGCTAACTTTAGTAAATCTAGATAGATAAATAAATACACTTAAAATGATTAAAAGGTCTTTCAAAAGATCAGGAGTAGTCACGATGGTTCAGCATTATTACTGATCCTACAAATTAACAACCAATCATACTATTAGGTAGGAATTCATGGTTGATTATTTATCACATTAGGGGTTTAGCTGGATTTGGCACGCGAGGAGTGTCATAATTAACGGATATGTGTACATTATGAGAAACTATTTATTCTCATGATCGTGGCAGTCACATACTTTTATATGTCATGTACATGAACTAATAGCAAGTATAAATTATGTATATTATGAATGCTATGCAATTCATAAAATAATTTATTATATTGTTATATATTAATCACGTAGCACTTGTTTGTGTAACTACTTGACGGTACAATATCATTATTATGATACATATTTCACAGCTCAGTAGGTAGTAAGCATAGAACACCTCTTTCTGGCCACTGAATGTGCATCACAAACGCTAACACATATTTGATTTGGGCGAGAATGTTCCAAAATGTAAACACACATAGTGTCCGGACGTATAACAACACTTTGTAACAATGACATCATGCAGTAAGCTTCATGTATTCGCAATAATATCATACATGAACATAAAGATAATCATACTTATGTACATATATTAGTGGCGTTTTCCTGTGGCACATGAAACATATGTATTTAAAAGCAGACAGTCATTGAGTGTTGGACTACTGACAACATATGGGCTGATTCACAAAGGAAGGTTCCTGCAAAATTGAGTAGCTCATTCAATGCGTGTGCTAGGCATACCCACTTACATTTAATTGATTTGCATGTGTAAATTATAGATTATTTTGATGGTGCATGCTGCTGAGGCACATGTATGTTTTTCATACATAGCAAGCATTTTAACTGAAGGATCTACCTGAAGACTTGCTCGGGGAATTTTTCACATGATGAGGCACAAATTGAAAAATATTTTTTTTACTGCAGTTGCCATGGTGCCTTTTTTTTCTTATGATAGTCTATTTCGAATTCGAGAATTGATTAACCACATCTAAGCCCTTATGTATGAATGCATTTTAACATAGACACAGAATGGGCAAAATATTTTGATAAATTGGCCCATATTCATATGTGTCTTTACATATCCTGCTTTGTAGCAGGAGTACGTTTGCTACGAGGAAGGGCTTGCTTCCAGTGTACAACACGGGGTACTTGCTTTGGAATTTAATTCCTTCTGGGTGTCTTATTTTACGTGTAAAAAAGATGCATATTAGTACTGCAAATGTACATATAGAGAATACACTATTACTTACATTTGTTTATCAAGCAACATTCACTTGTGAAGATTCTCATCTACAAGTCATTTTTACATGTTTTCCTTCGGTGAATCAGTCCAGTAATTCAGAAGACTTTATGAAGAGTTCTCAGTGTGTAATCAGGTATGACTGACACAAACACAATTACAGAACATTATTTCAAAATATTTGAATATGTTCACAACATTGTTCAGTGCAACTCTGTCTACATTTAGAACAATGAGCAGCAACAGTTATAGAAACAGAGAATACATATCTAACAGTAATGTGATTAGATGCAAAACAAATAAATAAAAGCAAATGCATGACAAATGGGGTGTTATAAATGTTGAATACATTTCCTTAGCTCCTCAAGTCAAATTCATAACTATTCTGTTGTATTGTGCTATAATAGTAGGGCAATTGCCTAGAGAATTTGGAAAAATTGCACAATAACTACCCAACAACATGGAACGTCTATTCAGTGTTTCTCTCTTAGCAACAGAGGTTCTTTCAAAAAGATTAGACCTACACTGTGGGACACCTTCACCCCTAATCTGAGATTCAAACCAAATCAAAAAGTGATTTATAAAGGTTTAGAAAACTGAACTTTTAAGTCTTGCTTTCAATTGAACTGTACATGGATTGGGGGTTGTGGCTGTAGAACATTGGACATTTATTCTTTACATATTTCACTTATGCCATTCTCAGTGCTCCGAAGAAGCCAAATGGCTACATTTACAGATTTCAAAACACTGAATGAATGAATATATCTATAAACATGTCTGATCAAATAGTAAATTTAAGCCCCAGCAGTACGTCTAGGCAGAAGGTGGCATTAGATTTACTTTCTTAATCAAGTAACATGATTACTGTAGGAATACATTAAAACACTGTGCCTTAAAGTTGTTGGTGAAGTGGTGCAGAAAGTAAAGAGCATGATTTACCTAATATAGCTGCAATCACATTTACACTAGCATTCCTTTTTACTTCGATCAGCTAAAACTGTTGATGTAATTTCTTAAATGGCACATTATTATATGCCAATACTAATCCATCTTGTAAACATGTATTGCTTCTAACAATACCAGATGTCTGCATGTTTAAATTGCATTCAGCACAGGACCCTAGTCAAGAAGTCTTCTGAGGTTTTTTGTAGCATCCCCAAGGTTATGGGACTTACTAGGACCATCTCTCACCAATCTTGCAATAGAAAAATGTCCAAATCATTATCCGAATGTCTCAGCGACAGGACTGCCAATGAGAAGATGAGAACAGATGGAGTAGTGAGGCATCTAACCAAGTGTGCAGCTTGCTGTTTAAAATGGAATGTGTTCATTTTTGTCCCATTGTTTGAAGAAGGAATTTTCTTGGGCCTAATCCCAACTGCCCAGGAACACATTATGTGTAAGTACATGGCTTCCGTTTGGTTCTGTCACATTTAGAATAACATAAACCTATAAAACTAGGTCTATCAGTAAGATTCTCCGTGGACCTTTCATAATCTTTACATTAAATTGTGTTGAATGGACATACAGTGTAATTAATAAACTGTTTTACAGTAACAGCTCCTTCTTAACCAAAACTTCTAGCCCATGAGACATTGCAACCTGACAACCAGGACCTTTAATGGTAGAAAAATCAAAGGTAGACTGTGGGAATACTAGTTTTAAGAGGCTATTCTTCAAGTCATAAAAGCACAGTAATGAAAAATGGAAAATTTGAAACAAATAATTTTTCAAGTTTCGATGCAGAGGCTGCATACACTTTTCAGCAGTGATGTAGTAACTGACTGCCTGCTGATCATATATGGCAGTATTTGTTATCACTGAAAAATCACAACTATCAGAAACTACTGTTATTTCGCTGAAACCATAGGTGTTTGACATAATTCAGCCTACTTTGAATTTGTGCTTCGCTAAAGCATTAGAAACATGAAAATGATTGAACCAAATACAGTAAAATTCTGACCTTTGGAAAATGATGATCAATTAAAAGAAAATATCATATTTGCCTGTGCAAAAAATGAGAAAAATTATAATTTTTATTTCAAATCTTAGAAAGAAATGTAAATGAAATCTGTATGCATCTGGTGATCTGGATGCTTATGTATGAACCAGCAAATCAGAAAGACCAAAATCCAATACCTGACTTAATTTTGCGAGGGATGTAGTCCATTACATAGAGTTGACCTGCAAAAGAAACAATGTAGAAAATACTGACATGTAACAAAAACATGGACCAATATTCCAAAATAGCCCAGTTGTCAAATGTCCCGGGGCACATAGGAAAGGGGCTGGTGTACATCAGCTCATGTTAATTATCCTAAAACAATATCATCCAGACAATAAAACATCACATCCACCAGTATTCACTACGACTCCTTGCAAATCATTCATTATTCCATGAGGCGTAAAAAGTAGTGATGGCCAATGAGTAGCTTTGTCTTACAATTTATTTGCCAAATGTGCCAGAAAATGCACGTCTTTTGAGTGAGGCATTAAAAATATCAAACTTCAAAGTGGTCATCACTATTTCAATGTCAATTATCACAGCATTTTGATTATTTAAAAGAAGCATAATTCTTTTCTTCCTTATTAGAGTTCACTATGCAATACTAATGGAATACTAAGCTGAATTAGAAGTAAAATTCTGATTCTGAGTTCAAAAATCAAGTGATGTCATGCTGCTAATGCAGCCCGTAATGTACTCTTCTTTAAGAGACAGAAACTATATGACGAGGCTAAACGTTTGTATTTTTTTAACTCCTGTGTTCATCCATCTTTTATTCTTTCTCCCTGTACCCTTTAAATTTTTGCCAAAACCTATTCTGAATTAGGTATTGATTGGTAATATGGTAAACTATTCCACTTCATACAGCTTGGATTTTCCAAACTGCCCTTTTCTAATTATGTTAATTGCCTGTTAGAAGCTGACATTTTCTGAAAAGCAACAAAAAGTAGCTAGTTCAGTAACTGTGTTATTTAAAATCTTGAAGTTTCCTCAGATTGATTCTGAGAAAATATGTATTTGTGTTGATACCCCTTGCTTGCAGTTACCCTTTTGAAATATTCAAAGCATAATGCTGCTGCTTTAATGCTTCAGACTTCCGACCGCTTCTGCCTAATAAAAGAAAATCCTATGATTTCATGAATGTTGTAAATTATTGTTTGATAAAACATTTTTAGCACTTAGTACATGATCTTCTAATATGATGAATGTCTTTTACTTTTGTTCGGAAAATAAATAATGTCCTTTTATAAACAAAGGCAGCGAGAGACTCTACTGTTACGACATTCTGCTATAGACCACCCTTCCCATAAATTTAATTCCATGTTAAAAAGAAAAACATATGTACCCTTTGTCCGTTCTTGAAAGAATGTCATTCCAATGTACAGGCATCTTCAGAAATACAGTAGTGGCCAAAGATCCAGGAAATTCGCCCCATTCCGGTATTTCTGGCTCTAGACACATAATGTATATGAGTGATATTTTCGATTTTGTGTGCTTTCATGATGTTGTTCATCTGTATTGTATTGTTGTCCTGGTGAATGTATAAAATATGAAAAATTACATATGTAAAATGTTGTAGATATAAAAACAACAAAAGTAAAGTGAAATATGGAATATATGTTAAGAAGAATTGTGAAATTAGAAAACCTGTAATGCATGAAATGCTTCTGCAAGCAGTAGATCTTTACTTCTATGTAGTACTATAAGAATGGAGGATTAATGCAGATAACTGCCATCACAAAGTTGTCAGCTGGGTTCCTTCCACTGCGACAGAGTCTTCTAGATTTGTAAAAGTCTCATGTTAAAATTAGTAGAGTGGTATTTGGAAACAAGGTTTTAAAAGGCGCAGTGGGACATTATTTTTTTCTCTTGAAGTAGTAAGGATTCATTGCCTCTACTCTCATGCACATTGTTTAAAATGCTACATATTACAGCAATACAATAAGAAAAATGTAAATCAATATCATTTTGAAAATGAGTCTTTTGTGGATAACCTCCTTTGACCTTTTTAGACATCATAGGATAGCTCTGTACTTTAAATGATCTTTATTGCAAGTTGTTGCTAGTGAAAAATAATATTTGATACTAAAGAAAATGCCTCCCTTATTCTCAGAGTGTTTTACATTTTATACACTTACTGGGATACATTAAAGAACCACAACTTATTATAAATGTTTGTCTGCATATCTTCAAAGGCATCTACTTAAGCCAACACGTACAGCTAACTTTGCTTTACATTTTATGAAAGATACAGAAGTCTAGCAGTTCTGTCATTTTGATGGTTGTACTGGATGAAGCCCCACAAATCTTTACTCTGGTTTTGAGATGGGAAGGTATGGAAGTGGGAAGTACATGCTCTCCCAAAATAAAGCATTACTACCATTGATCCAAAATAAACTTGTGTGTTGAATGTCAAGCTTGATGCTTTCTCTGACAATTCAGCCAGCATTATTATTTTATAAGCATTCAGAGTAATACTGGTTAATGAAATGTCATCTAAACCAGTCACTCAAAGAAAACATGGTGTCTGTACTTTAATTGCACTTGCTCTTTTTGTATGGTGTCCGACATGCCGAGCTATTATAATTGAAGTACATTTAAGTTAATTATTAGGCCTACTGAAGTTCAGAGGGGGAAGGCCATGAGCATTGGAACTAGATGTGATTATGCACTATCTACTTCTTTCTGAGGCTTTCATAATGTGCTTTCACACAGAAAGCTACAGAAAAACTTTTCCTTGCATTTCCACCTGTACGACTATAAACCAATGTTGTTATATTAAGCCAAGTTTAAGAATATAACTCTTGTATTGTTGTAAGTAAGGAATTAACAGCGTCCATTATCCGCCGGGACCTATAAATGTGAACAAATGCAGTAGGAAACTTTATGTGGAGGCAATAGAGGGGTGGGGACTTATTGTTAATGGCCCATTGGCTGCTTTGTATGACCCAATATTGAGCACCAAAATGTCCAGAGACAAATATATCTTAAAGAAAATATTAAATCCAAACTATAGACTTAATAGAATTATAAAGAAAAGTACCAGAATATCAGCTAAAAGAATATTGTCATTACACTACACAAGCAAGCATATGTATTTAAATGTATTTTTATTTGTATGTGTAATACGTCTTTAAAAAACTTAATATTACAAGGTAAACACTAATTGAATACATTTAAAACATATTAATTCATACAAATATATGTAACATTCAAATAACTTAATATTCAACAAGATAATATTGAATTATGAATTTAAAATAATGTATACCTAATAAACATGATTCTTAAAAATAAAATTATTGCAAATACATATGAAAACTCATATGCAGTCCCAAGGTTGGGCAAATTGGGACTGCACCCGTGGATTATTACCTCGTTAAAAACAATTATTAGAAAATGATTCCAGAATCTGCAGTGACGGCAAAATTTTGTGGTTCATCACAAGTGCATAAGATTTTTCACGGAGTGATTGCTCTTAAACGGACGTTTACTTGAAAAGACATGGCATGTTTGTTTATGTTTGCAACAATTTGGGTAGCATTGTAATTTTTGAAATGCATGTTGGGAAATGTAGTGTGATCCACCAAACAGACAGATGAATATGGTGGTTAACTCTGATTATCAGGCCAATTGGGAGAAGGCAGGAAGTGGTAGACTCTTTAAAAAGTGGGAGGGAGAATGGTGAAACCGTGATCGGTTATGATGAGGACGGTAGGCTTTTAAAACTTTCACAGCAGGTACGTAAAGCACTGGGATGGAGGCTGTAGTGTAAAGCAATTTCACTGCATGGGGAGGTATGAGTTAACGTTTGCTACGGGGCAGAAGGAGTGCTATTTAAATAAACAGTTGAGAGTGGTAGCGAAACGGGGAGTTTGTGACAACACGCAGTGATTTAAACGTTCTCGATAAGAGGGGAGGTTATTCAGTAAAGAGTTATAGATAACGGTCATGGTGGAAGAAGGGGAAGAGTTAAGCAGACAAAGAGATTGATGACACTCTCACTCGAAGGGGGGAGGCATGTAGAAAATGGGGAGGGGGAGGATGATGTTAAGTGATTGGCGCGTTGTATGTGCATAACAAAGATTTCACCATGTAATTGTGGCATAATGGATAGATTTCCACTGTACCTCTTTTTGCATGAGTATTTATAATAAGCACATAGAGTAATTATGATGTTGTTTGTTATTCATAGTGACCCCCGAAGAAGGGCGCGAGGCGGCCCGAAATGCATTGGGTTTTTACACAATAAAATCTGCTTGTGATGAATCATGCATTATTCGTATTCTTACAAGAGGTCCGGATGGGCACAGTTGGAATATAAGAAACTTGAAAAATGGCAATAAATAAATTCCGCCGGTGGATTCACAAAAAAGATGAAAAGATGTGAAAAGAAGATTAAGAAGTGGTTTAAAAGAGAGTATTATGATTACAGAATGGAACTTTTTGAAAAAAAAGTGCATCAAAATGGCAACTTTGAGCTGTGCGACTGGTTCTTTGGGGCAAGATGATGTCCCATTCCTCAGTGCTATTGTGATATCTAGTGGCATTTGGGCAGGCCACATAACCATTCAGCACGCATTTGTGATTAAGAAAAAGGAAAAAGAAAAAACTGGTATAAGAGGTGTGCATCCCACTCTTACAGTGTAACTTTTAGGAAGTTGGCATTTTCTTGTAATACTCAGTTGGTGGCTGCTGCCTGTATACTGGGTCACATGACTAGGTGTATCTGGTAATTGGTCTTCGTGTATTGATCCGAGACAGTGAGACATAGAAGAATATGTTTTGGCAGGATGGGCCTTCTCTGACTTGATGAGAGGGAGGAATTATCACCTACCTCACTTGTACATCACAAAGGTTCTGCCTGAGAACACTCACAAAGGGTGCGAAGGATCAGGGATCACAAATTAGGACACTGATGATGCTGAGAGATGTAGAGGATGGAGCAAGTGGGGAGCATTCGCTCTCTTGCCAGCACCTGCACCAACATGGAAGCCATGGAGCCTGGAGTCCTGCCGCGGCCTGGCTGCCCTAAGAAGCACTACCACCAGCACCAGTGCTGGAGCTTGCGGCATCAAAACACTGCTTAGGGCAGCATGCCTTAGGAGTTGCCACCACACCAGCCTTCCTGCACCTGCCATCCACTGACCTCGCTAATGTCCCACGGGCCAAACTAGCAGGGATGTCCTGGGCTGGAAAAGTTGCTAAGAAAGCGAAGAAAAAGGTGAAAAGGCCCCCTAGAAGTGCTGTTACCACATGGGGCTTCCCTGGGAGAGTAAGGGATTCGCACTTGTTCCAAAAAGTCCATAAGCCTGTACAGGCCAACATAGACACTCCCTCAGTCCATCTTTTGTTTTGCTCCTGCCTCCCGCTGACCGGTTCATGCCTGGCCCATCAAGCAACTGTTGCTAGCGGGGGACTTAAGCAAGGACTGGAGAACTCAACATGAGGCGTGGCAGCAGAATTAGGGCTGCAGCTGCAGGGTTGAGCTGAAGGAGAACAAAAATAGTCGGACTAGGCTCTGATACAGTTTGTTTCTTTCTGTGACCTCCCCACCTCATTGCAGAAACACACTATAGCAAGTCCCTTCCTAGCGCATAACCTGTGCTTGACACCTGGATTCAACCCCGATCGCCTCCACTCAACACGCTGCAGGCTCAAAGCAAGTGGGGCCCACCCTTGAAAGAGCTAACTGTGTGGCTGTGAGCTTAACAGATTCCTCCAAACCCTATAAAACCCACTACAGGTTAAAGCGCATCAGCCTTGCCTTAAAGTCATTCATCAGCTGCAGCACTAAGGCAATAATCTCTTCGAAGTGTGCAACGGGGGGTGCACAGGGAAAATCTTACTAATCCCAGCATGTATAGAAGGAAACCCACCTCTAGATCAAGTCATCTAATGAGGGGAAATTATCCCTGGCTCCAGCCATCAACCGGAGTTCAGTTTGGGGACACCCAGCTCCCAAGTCATTCGCCAATGTTCCACCAAGAGGCCTTATCACACAGTTTTTTCAAGCTCCACTCTAATTGGAGTTAGATAGACTTACCGGGTGCATCTTCTACCTGCAACCCCGATGGCAAAGAGGTCGCACCACTTCTTAGCTGCTCAAGCAAGCCCCGCATGATCCATGCTCTCCAACCAGGAAACGCAGGCCCCAGTCCTATCCTATGCTCCATGGAATGATTTTCCAAAATTCCGGCAGTCCCTCAACACACTTTCCAACTTCCAGGCTTTAGAGCCCCTGGAGCTGGAACAAATAATTTCTGAACACGGAAGAGTCCTTGAAACATGCTCAAGTAATCACTGCACATATCCATCACCACATTATCCCTTTTTCTAAGCCTCAACTCAGGTATCCTCCCATGAGCTACTCAGACCACGCATGACCATGACTGCTGCAATTTAACAAAACCGTGGCCTGGGAGACCCCCTCTGCAGCCTTCTTTCATAATTTGGAATCCAAAAAAGAAAGAACATTGGCGCTCACTCCAAAGTTATGCAGAAAACCAGAAGCAATAAGTCAATCATCTGCCAATACACAAGATATCCATAGGACGGAGGACCTGCAATTGACCTCCTTTAGTGCAGCTCAAAACTCCATGGCCATAGCATTGATATGGCAGTCCACCAAAATGAGGTACAGATAGACCTCCTTCAGGTGATCGCACACCGCCCAGTGGACCTGAGTGCTAAGATGGACCTCAGTAGAAACAAAATCCAAGTCAGCCTAGAACATAGGTAGAGTGAATCTATCACTGATAGTTGAGTGACTCTCCCAGAAATCTTAACTGAACTTGTTGCCACAGTCAGGGGCAAAGCCAGCACCTCCGCAGCTAGCAGGCCATCTGGCCATTGCAACCAAAATATAGTGGTTGAAAGCTCAGAAGGGTCATACTCCAACTCGATAATAAACTTAACAGAGAGCCCCATTCAAATCCCAGCATCATAAGCCCATCTTTTCATGAAAATCCACCATCCATCCCCATGACTATAGCCCCAGCATCGGTGTCCAGCTAACTGGAAATGACAACATGGAGGCCCCACCCAGGTTAACATAGCCAGGTGCACCACTCTCCAGGAGGGCCAAGAAAATAATTAAGAAAACCACACAAAAGGGCTAAAAAGATCAAAAGAGTAGCATTCCTAGACAACTACCAGAATCAGCTTCATTTGGCAACAAAATTCCCTGTTCAGCTGTTCCTGATATTCCTTTCAAGGACAGGCAACCTAAAAGCCATTTCGGTAGAAGGATCAAACAATAAGACTCTCTCATCTTCAAAGATCAAAAAGGAAGGGCAGTACCTTGGAACTGCAAGCTCAGATCCTGCGATTGTTCTCACCTGTTCAACTGATAAACAAGGAGAGGGCGGACGCAAGCATTCAGGCTGCTTCCATCTATGAGCCAAGCACAGATACTAGTGGGCAGACTGCTTGGATTTCCGTCATCATGTCCACATCGATCCACCGTCAGCCCAATGTTCTGTTAATCTCTGGCACCAATCAAAAGCACGCTCAGCAGCAGACACATTGGGCCCTGCCCCACCTATCACCTTCTTGGCATACAAACCCCAAGCACCACAACCAATTGCCACTAAGGCAGGGACGAGCACTCTGGAGACTGCTAACCCCCAAATATTATATCAAAGGACCACATGACATCCTAAACAGAAGTGATATATTATGCCTATTTCAACATATACCATCCCTGGCTCTCATCCGTTCAGAGGATCTTACCTGGGTCAGGTTCCAAAATCTCCCCTGTGATACTCATGGTGCGTCAACACTTATAGGACTATGTCAATAACCTCATCCGGCTGCCATCCTTAAGGAAGAGCACCAGTTTGCAGAATGACGTATAGACATCAAATACATCCAACCAAACATATATCCATATGTGCTTTTTGTACCTTCCAAGAAGAAGGGGGGTCATTCCGTCTGTGAGGCATTAACAGCACTAACCATGAGAGTAAATATCAAGCTGAGCTCAAACCTCAGCTCCTTCAGGATAACATTCACTAACGACCAAAGGGCTGTGCATCCTCAGGACCCCACAGCCTACAAAGAACTCGATCAATCGGCACCCCTGCCAAAGCCTCTTTTGATGGCATCCCTAACTCCACCAACACTTGGATGCAAGGCAAACATTCCAGGGTGGCAGTCATTAGCCCACATCTAACTGCCTTTTCTTGGAAAGTAATAAACGCACAGTGCCCACACCACAATTATTCAATGACTAATTTAAAATAAGTAAGAAGCCAATTTAATGTAACTTCCCTTAGACAACCTTACTTTGTGTCCATTATTTATACTTTTTTTAAAATTTTCAGAAACTCATAACAGAAAAAAGGGGGGGAGACAATCAATTCTAGGATTTACAAGACTAAATACACTTTGTACATACATTCAATACAAACATTATTTACACAATAAAAAACATTTCTGTATCAAGCATTACAAAAAACATATCATTACATCACAAAAAACGATTATCACAAACAGAACATGAGAAAAACTAAGTTTGAGGGGGGAATATAAGCAAATTTGTAGCTTATAGGCAATTGATTACTGGACCAGCCAGTCCTAGTTTTTAAAGAAAATAATTTATTCCACCCCAACAACACTGCCGACGCGTTTCAAGACCAGGCGTAAAGTCACTGGTCTTTCATCAGGGCTGTAGAATCTTTGTATCTGAAAGATGCAAAGAAAATGTTTTATTTTACCGATCGTGTGGGTTCCTTATTTACATGCAGTGGCTAAAAAAAAGTGGCATGCCTATAGAAACTCACTGTGGATGACAGTTCTAGATTCTCTTCACAATGGACATATTATATGCTTTCAGGAGGATTTTAGGCTTGTGTCATCACGCTGAGCGGTGCTGCCAGCGCTTATCCCTTTGTAGAAACTGTCACATTAGAAATATTGTGTTTAGAATTACTCACCGTTTTTAAAATTCGACCGAATTGTTTGCTGTTCTCCTGACGCTCTAGACACTACCCCGAGGCCTTAGCCAATCGGCCGAGAGGGGGAGGAGTCAGAGGCAGGGCCCAGGCTCAAAAGCATGCCGTAGCGCGAGAGCAGGCGATTTTAGGCTTGTATCATCATGCTGAACAGTGCTGCAATGGCTTATCTCTTTTTAGAAACTGTCACATTAGAATTATTGTGTTTATTATTACTCACCCTTTTTAAAATTGGACCAGATTGTTTGCTGTTCTCCTGACGCTCCAAACCCTATCCCGAGGCCTTAGCCAATCGACTGAGAGGGGGAGGAGTCAGAGGCGAGGCCCAGGCTCAAAAGCACGCCGTAGCGCGAGAACATACAATTTTAGGCTTGTGTTATCACGCTGATCGGTGCTGCCAGCGCTTATCGCTTTTTAGAAACTGTCAGATTAGAATTATTGTGTTTAGAATTATTCACCCTTTTTAAAATTGGACCGATTTGTTTGCTGTTCTCCTGACGCTCCAGACACTACCCCGAGTCCTCAGACAATCGGCCGAGAGGGGGAGAAGTCCGAGGCGTGCCCAGGCTCAAATGCACGCCACAACGCCGGATCGAAGTGGACACGCTCAGCGGGCGTGCCGGTGGCGCGCGGCAGGCAAGCCCGTCTGCACCCGTCCACACCCTGACGGGCCCAAGGGCCACACATCATGGCCATTTTTAAAAATATTCCTCTGAGGAACTAAGATTTCTTGCTCAACAGTGCTTACCCTTTGATGCAACCACATAAGGACTAACTGCATTTCCCAAACACTCAGTCCTCATGCTGTTCCTACCCACATCCCTCATTGTCCCCCTACTCTTGACCCGACTATCTTTAAACATTCTGCCCTGTGCATTCTTTATCTTAATTCTCGCTCTTTGGTCAAACACCAGCTGGATATTTTCTTGCTGCTCATATCTGAAAAACAGATGTTCTTATGGTTACTGAAACCTGGTTAACCCAGGACTCTACTCCTGACTTACTAGCAGCCCTACACCAGGACTATTACATACTGCATGCCAACAGGCCTTTAGGAAAATCTGGTGGTGGAGTTGCTGCTATCATACACAAACCTCATAAGTTTACTTCTGTGTCTCCTTTGGTGCTTCCTGCGGTGGAGAATATTGTTATTAAACTTGACTCCAGTTCAGGAGCTCTTATTTTTGTTTTGATCTATCAGCCCCCCAGTCCATGCCTAACTTCCCTCTTTCTCTATGTAAACAGCTGGCCAACCTTGCCATAATTTTACAAATATTTTACTCATAGGTGGCTTGAACTACTGGCTCAATGATGCCTTTGACGGGCCACATGTTGCATAAATATTTGATCTGCTCTCTAACTTGAATTTTTCTCAACATCTATTTTCTGCCACTCACATAAACGGCCACGCATTGGACCAAATTTGATATACTAATCTCACATTGATGGAACTGACTATCTCCCCATGTATATGGTCAGATCACCATCTAATACAATTCACTTTCACAATGCATCTTAAGATCAAGACCTCCACAGCCGAGGAAGGAGTGACAAGAAAATTGAGGGCTATTGACAAACAAGCCTTTGCTGAAACATTGGCTAGCTCAGTACCCACTTTTAATCCCGATGTTAATTCCATGGAAGAGAATATCTCTTCTCGGCTATTGTCGGCCTGCAACATTCAAGCTCCACTCACTAAATTTACTCGTGCTCATCATTCTGACGCCCAAAAATGGTTCTCCATTGAGCTAAAAAAACAGAAACCCGAGCTCCGTCAAAAAGAAAGAAAATGGAGGTCACGCTACTCCCCTGAAGACAAGCACCAGTTTTTATCAGCCCGCAAAGAATATAAAAGCAGCCTATTTCTCAAATAGAATATTAAGCACCCAGAATAAGTCAAAGGAAATCTTCTCAGTAGCCAATGACCTACGCAACTCCGAGAGGATCCTTCCCAAACAGACACCCACTCAAGACCTATGTGACTCCCTGAACGATTTCTTCTTGGATAAAATCTCTATCATCAAAGCCAGTATCTCCACTACATCATACAGGGAACCTTTGGACAATCTGATAACCAATACGTCCACTTTGGATCATTTTCCTATCATCTGCCCTCAGACTTTATCAGATTTATTGACTGGCGTCAAATCTAGCTCACCCAAGGATTGCTGCCCTCCCCATATCATGAGGGACGCCCTCTCGGTCTTAACACCCTTTCTGAAGGAGTCTCTCATGCAGGGTAAGGTCCCTTGCGCTTTTAGAACGCAATAGTGGTCCCTTTACTTAAGAAACTGGGGGCAGACCCTGTGAATCCTTCTAATTATGAGCCTATTTCTCTCCTCCCTTTCTTGGCTAAGATCTTAGAGGCCCATGTCACTTAGAGCCTTTCCAATTTCATCGAACAGTCAGAATACCTAGAGTCGCACCAGGCGGGCTTTCGGCCCGCCCACTGTACTGAGTCCGTAATTCTGGCTATGTTGGACACTATTGAGAGCTAATGCTGATAAGGGTGGCTATCAGGCTCTGGTGCTTCTGGATTTGTTGGCTGCTTTCGACACGATAGGCCATAAAATCCTGTTGGACCTGTTAGAGCAGGCTGGCATACAGGGTTCCGCTTACAACTGGATTAAATCCTTCTTAGAAGGTCGAACTCAAGCAGTACGTCTTGCTCCTTTCACTGCCCCTAAGATCGCTACTACATGTAGAGTCCCAAAGGGCTCGTCCCTATCCCCACTTCTGTTTAATCTTTACCACCTGCCCCTGATTCACTCCTTTAAAGACAGGAAGGTAACTACCTTTAATTATGCGGACAACCTTCAGCTCGTCTTCACCCTGGACAACTCCTCTGACTCTATCCATCAATTTCAAGCCACTATGCTCCATATCCAGCGTTGGATGGACCTTAACCATCTTAAACTTAACCCGGACAAGACTGAACTAATCCTGCCGGGGAAGAGTGAGCTTTCCTGGGGCCCATATTACTGGCCTTCAGAATTGGGACCCCCTCTGCTCCCTTTCCCTCTGTGAAAAGTCTTGGGTCATCATAAATGCAGACCTATCACTTAGAAGCCAAGTGGGGGCAGTGTTCTCGTCCTGCTTTTTTCAACTATGCAGGATCAGGAAAATTGCCTATCTGCTGACCCACTCAGCCCTTATACAGGTTGTGATAGCTCTGGTACTCTCTCGCCTTGACTTCTCCAACTCTATCTACCTCAGCCTCCCATTATTCTTACTTAAACGCCTTCAAATGATACAGAATTAGGCTGCTAGGTTAATCCAGAAGCAACCCAGATGGCTGTCTGCTAGACCTTTGCGGGACAAACTTCACTGGCTACCTATTGCCCAACGTGCTGCGTTTAAGACAAGGTGTATAATTTTTAAAGCTCTGCACGGCAGGAGCCCCTAATTTATCAGCTGCCTGATAGCAAGGCATGCTCCACTTCGCAACCTATGGTCTGCCCTTCTTCAGTTACTGACTACCCCCACCTTTAAACTCAAACACCAGGGAGGGTGGGGTTTTCTTACCTTGCCCCAAAATGTTGGAATTCCCTACCATTAGCAATCCGGATGTGTGACAACCTGCTGGGGTTCAGAAAGTTGCTTAAGACCTGGTTGTTCGAGCAAGCATATGCGTAATCTGCCTCCATTTTGACAATTGCCTTGTTCAGCGCCATAAAACCTCCTGGTGACCGTGCACTTTAAAAATTTCTATTAACATAACATAACATAACATAACTTGCGCCACCAAAACCACATCACTTGCAGGTTATGAATCTAGGAGGAAATAGGCGCCCCTGAAATACTTACCAATTGACTGGTACTTCAAGCACTGCTCATCAAAAGTCTAAAGTGTGAATTCTAACCTTTCCCAAAGCTGCTATGTTAACAGTATCATAAAAAACTGACTTCAAACCCACTACAACAGCAATTGAAGAGTTATTAAGCAAATAGGACTCTCACAATAATTGCTGGGGATTTTAACATCACATTTCTAAAAGTGGCATTTTCAAAATTCCAATTAAAAAATCTAACTTCACCATTAAAAAGGATGTTAAAGTACTATTCATTTAAATGTAAACAACACATCCCTATCTGCTCCCACCACATATTAAATGTAATAAGGTAACCCAGTTTTAGTCAATGAAGGAGATAGGACTTACACCAGTGAAAAATTAGTTTAGGAGTTTTTCACTGCCAGAACATGTAAAATGGTTTACCTTATAAACACAAAGCACTCTGCCCGTGGGGCTGTCCGGCACCTACTTTATAAGTTGCCTAGAAGTATTAAAAAGGAAGGTTTAGGCCTGACCTAAGGTCTATTTTGCCCATTCGAGATGGCAGTTTAAAAGTGCATTTACTTTTTTTTTTTAAACAATCTTTATTACATTTTTACACTAATGAAACTACCCATCCCACCACCACCCCGCCCACCCCGAAACATGCATTACAATTACACAAAGATATACATTGGTCAGGGTAAACACATAATCATACAAGGTTAACGATTGAACGAATGACATATAACACATGCTTTACAATCTTGATTAATCGGCCTGTTCTATCCACCGCATAAAGGGATCCCAAATTGCTAATCCTTTTTTTTTCTTATTCCGACCTTTATGACTGTATATAGCTATTTCCAAACTATAAATTGCTAGTATGCGTGTTTGCCATTGTTGGAATGTGGGTGGGTGTTGGTCGAGCCAAGCTGATGCTAGACATATTCTAAATACTGCCATTGCTACAAATATTAGTCCCCTCATTTGGACCGGTCGAGAATCTCCGTCTGCCCCGAAGATTATTTCAATGGTAGTTATCTCTATGTTTGTTTTAAAAATTTTAGAGAGAAAAGTCGAGATTTCCCGTCTGATGGTACAGAGTTCCTTACACGTGGTGAACATATGAATTATATCTGCTTCAGGCAATGCACACCTCGGACATTGCGTCCCCTTGCCTGTACTCCACTTAGCTTTTCTTTTAGGAGTATAATATAATTGAAAAAAGGTCTTATAATATTGTGATTGTAATTTGGTTGAAATTAAAAGTGATTGGGAATAATCAAATGCAATCTGGATTGAGGTTTCTGGTATTTCTAATTGGTTCTGCCAAATTTGAATATGTTTGTCTAAGTCGTCTGTCAATGTGGTGATCAAATTATTATATATTTCCCCAATTTCGATTATATTGTTTTGGGTAATCGTTTCAATTATCTGTATTTCCTGGAATGCAGCGCTGCCGCCTCCTTTTTTCAATATAAAATCTCGAATTTGCAAGTATTTAAAGAAATCTCGGTGATCCAAGCCAAATTTATTTTTTAACGATTCAAATGTGCTGAACCCTGTTGAGTTGGAAAATGT
Source organism: Lissotriton helveticus (assembly GCF_964261635.1). Classification (NCBI taxonomy): domain Eukaryota; kingdom Metazoa; phylum Chordata; class Amphibia; order Caudata; family Salamandridae; genus Lissotriton; species Lissotriton helveticus. The sequence continues at coordinate 851,597,422 of NC_136068.1, forward strand.
GCCGAATTTAGTAATACCCAACCTAACCCACCGTTCCATACATGAGTCAGTAAAGATCGCAGGGGGATTTTGATTTCTATAAATGGTAGTATAATGCGAAAATCTACCGATCCCCAGAATTTTGCGTACATTGCCCCAAGCAGTATATATCCCTTTTAGGGTTTTAAAACAAACCTTTTTGAAATGACAATCATAGGTCAGGCGCTTGATCCGTTTGTTTCAAGAGTGGATCCATGTTTAGTCTAACCAAGTTGTTAAGATTTGAGGTGATGTTAACTCCTAAATAAACCGCATTATCGACTACCCTTCTGATTCAGTTATTGATTATGATTTGAGTTTCATTTTGATTTAGTTTATAACCTGAGACCTCTCCAAAATGACTAGCTTCTTCTTCCATTATGTTTATTGCTTCATTTGTGTTAGTTGTGATTATTGCAATATCATCAGCATATGCCAATGTTTTTGTTTCTCCGTTGGGGGTCCTCATTGGTATTATGGCTTGGTTGGATTCTAGCCTCCGAATAAAAGGGGGGAGCAGGGGCAGCCCTGCCTTGTCCCTCTTGACACTTTGAAATTTTCAGATATATCCCCGTTTATCATAACAGTCGCTTCCGGGTTAACATACATCATACGGACTGCTTTGATGACGTTTTCCACGATCCCACTCTTTGACATAGTGGTCCATAAATATTGCCAGGAGACCCTATCGAATGCCTTCTCTGCGTCTAACAATATAAGTTCCATAGGGTGTCCTGTAACCTCTGCTATGTCAAAGAGTGTGATCACCCTCTGTATGTGATCGGTGGTTGATCTGCCCGGAACTAATCCATGTTGCCTGACTGAGATGATTTTGTGTATTAGTGGAGCAAGCCGGCTAGCAAGTAGTTTAGAGTAAATTTTGGAATCGTTGTTAATTAAAGTGATTGGGCGGTAGGACCCTAGCTCAGTGGGGTCTTTGTTCTTCTTAGGGAATATGATGATTTTTGCCTGTGCCCAGGATCCTGGTGTTCGCCCACCCTGAAACACCTGAGTCAACAGCTTGGTTAAGATCCCTTTCAGTTGTTTGCTGAATCTAGCATAAAATTCTGATGGAATTCCATCTAGCCCGGCTGCTTCACCCGATGAGAGGCTGTTAATTGAAAGAAGTATCTCGACCCATTGCGGTTCTTCAGTCAGACTATCTTGATCATTTTGGGGAAGTTGAGTCCATGCAACCAGATCCAAATAATCCTCAATTTGTGATTGATTTTTGCATGTCTCAGTATATAGATCCTCATAATATCTTTGAAATATTTCTCTAATTTTTTCAGGATCTTGTGTAGGGCCATTGATGGCGTCTTTAATCTCCTTGATTGTATTATCGGTGTATTCCTGCCTGGTTCGAACTGCTAATTGGTGCCCTATTTTTTCCCCAAGCTCGTAAATCTTTTCTTTATTTTGCGTGGCTTTACAAATTGCCTTTAGTGTGAAAATTTCTACAATTGAATTTTTTGCAATAGCCACTTCTCTTATCGCCTCCTCGACGTTGGTGTTTCCCTGAATTGCCCTTACTAGATCTTCCTCTTTTTGAACTAGTTTATTTTGTAGGTTTTTTAACTTTAATTTTGCCTCTTGATTACTTTTGATTGAGAATCTAATGGTTTCTCCCCTGATTCCCGCTTTGAGTGTATCCCATACAATTTCCAGGGCTGCACTTCCGAGAATATGTTCTAAGAATTCGGGAATCCAGTTTTCTATGAGTGACAATATTCCTCGTTAAGCAATAGACCCCTTTCAAAAGTCCACCTCTTGTAATTTGATTGCATCTTTCCTGTATCAATGGTGATGATTAGGGGATTATGGTCAAATAACACCTTCGGTAGTCGATCTATGGAACAGTTTGCCGCAATACTATGTGATGCGACTATATAATCCAACCGTGCGAATTTATAATGTGGGTGGGAAAAGAAGGTATAGCCCGGATTATATGGATGGTGCACTTGCCATTTACAAGTTTCAGTGGCAGGGCTGAGACATGTTTAAAAAGGCTACTTAAGTGGGTGGCACAACTAGTGCTGCGGGATCACTAGTAGCATTAATTTACAGGACCTGGGTACATGTAGTACCATTTATCAGGGACTTAAAAGTACATTAAATGGACCATTCAGAAAGAAGCCATTTGTACTATGTTTTAAGGAGCAAGCACAAATACTTTACCACTGTTTAGCAGAGAGTCCTACTGCCAGCTAGAATGGCTTCAGCAAGAAAAGGCAAAAATATGGGGGTGAACCTACAAAAAGGGCCAGGTCAACAGAAATTAATTATTGTATTGAACAACAAACAATTAAGAAATAATTAAGTTGTAACAAACATTTTTTTTTAAATGAAACCATCTATACCTTTACAAAAACACTTCCCACTGAATCTCACATAAAGTCTTTATTTAGGGAATGGACTAAGCCTGATGCATTGCTGAAACTCATTGTCCAGGGATTAATAAATCTCATACCATTGGCTGCATACATTCAACAAAAGTGAGTTATGGTTATTTTGCAACTGACCGATTGCATCTCATGTTTTGATTTAGGATTCTTGAAAACATTTTTATTTTAGCTTTGGTCTACTTTACATCACTAGAAATAGGTGTTTCAGGATCTTCTCTTCAATCTGCTTGTTACTCAATTAATTTACAGTTTGCTGTGCTTGTGTATGCATTCCATTCAAGGGTTGTGTGATGGAGCCACGCACACATTTACCCCGCATGAGTTTACAATGCAGTCACTACCTCTCTTCGATATTACTGTGAGTTACTTTAGCACACAAGTCATTACAACGAAATACTTTAAGAGGCGCTGGACTTTGGAATAGTACACATTACTATTCCAACTTCAGTCTACGCACCAGTAGGGAAGGTGTTGAACCTAAAAATCGAACTCTGGTCCAACAAAGCCCTCTATAGCAAGTTGCTGTAATGGCTTATGTGGTAATGTAAAACGTGGTAATGTCGCATGTGGGGTACTAACTTCGTTTTAAAGGCTGGTCATTGTAAAGACTGTCGGATAAAGGATGTTTCCCCACTCGAGAGGCACCAAAAGATATGTTGATTTGAATGATATTTTTTTTACCATTTTAATCAAATATTTCACTCTCGTGTTAAATTTGTCAACTTAAATGACATATTAGCGCGCCATTCCTGCCTCAGAGCTAAAATCCTTCAATTAAATATGTGAAAGTTGTTAACATATTCTGGCCACATCAGGGTTGTTATAATAGAGTAGAGAAATACATTGAGTGTGTTTTGGAACACTGAAACAATGATCTTGCAGTGAGTGCATTTTTATCTAGCCTAAGCTGCATTCTCAGGCACAATCATAACGCCCACCAGAGAAAGCATTGGTGCTTCCAAAGCTATCTCCAGTCTGTTCTCTGTGTGAAAGCCAGGATCAATAAGATCTTTGAAAACCGAGGAACATGTTGTGCATGTTAATGATAACAATTATCTGCTCAAAATAATTTCTTGCTTCTCCTATCTAATTTTTCTTTCATCTGCTTTCAGTAGACACATTTGCTAACCATTTTGCAAGTTACACTTGGTCACCCAATTACTTTTTGTCCATGCTGCCTGATAAAGAGAAGATTTACTGATAAGCTGCATTGCCCTTCATTTACACAAGTAAAACAATGTGTGCCAGAAAATTCACCATAAGTTAGGATTTAAAATTCCAATGCCAGAGACACCAAATATGAATTGGTCAACCTGTGTCCATTTGGAAATTACACTTATGAAATGCCATTAGGTAACTCTAGTGTTATCCTATGGGGTATGTAGGCCTTGCAGAAGTGAACAAATTAATTTAAAATGTTTTCAGTATCAAGGCATAACATTTTTAAAATCAAACGTCCTACTTTTTAAATACATTGCACCCTGCCCCACGGGCTATCCAAGGCCTACCCTATGGATGGCCTATAATTATTAAAAAGTAAGGTTTGGGCCAGGCAAAAGGTTAATTTTGCCAAATTGAAGTGGCGGTTTAAACTGCACACACACAGGCTGCAAGGCAGGTCTGAGACATGTTTAAAGTGCTACTTTAGTGTGTGGTACAATCAAAGCTACATGTCCACTGTTAGCTATAATTTACAGACCCTAGGCACAGGTAGTGCCCCTCTACTAGGGACTTATAAGTAAATTAAATATGCCAATTGGGTATAAGCTAATCTAACATGTTTTGGGGGCGGGCACAACCACTTTAGCACTGGTTAGCAGTGATAAAGTGTGAAGAGTCTGAACGCCAACAAAAAGAATTTAGCAAACATAGGAGGAATGCAGACAAAAGTCTGGGGATGACCCTGCAGAACGGGCCAAGCTCAATAACTATATGATAATATTGGACTTGTGATGTGTCACTTCTGCTTGTTTCAGATATAAGAATGGATTATGCAGATACTTGCCACTCACCAAGGGTATCTAGATTCAAATATTGGTCAGGGTTTTCTTTGCACTGTATGGTTTTCACAATGGGGTGTGTTGAGGAGGGAAGCTTTTTCCACAGGTAGGCACTTTGTGGAGAAAATGCACTTCCTCCATAACACCAGATGCATAATCTGCGGGTGTCTCACTCAGATGATGAACTTAGCGTTATCACAGGTGCATATTTTACAGTCATTTACATTTAGATAAAGCAGGCCATTGTTGTGAATTACTTGACATGGGCCACACAATCATAAAAATCCCGCTCAGTATTATAGGCAGTAATTTTTAGGCTGGGCGATAAACTTCACTCCTCCGGTGGAGTTTTGCCCACTCTTCAAAAACTCAGCCAACCACAGCATGAAAGAGCTTTTCTCAAGTGCAGCTCGCCAATGTTAGTTACCAAGCGAGAAAAAACGAACAGTAGACTGCCTTTCGGTGAGATTTCTCAATGCGAGCGGTCATGGCAGGTTACCACCGCTCGTGTTGAGAAAGTTGCCGCTCCCATTGTAAAAGCTACCGCTTGAGTAGAAAATCTAACTTATCGCCAGAAAGAAGCAGTGCCCTCCAGCGCACCGCGTGGTACCCTTCGTGCTGATTTTACAGCACAAGACCAGCTACCGGCGCTACAAATCAGAGCGATGGTCTGGGATTCCGCCGCTTGCGGAACTCTGCAGAATCTTGCAGAGAATTTAGGTAATACCATGGAGTCAAACTCTGTGAGTTCTTCCCACCCCTAGTAATTTCAAGGCTGACTACACATGGTGTCTGAGTAATAAACTTAATCTCATTTAATGTTCATAGAAATCCTCCACTTTTGTACCCAAGGAATGTATACCTAATTAACAGTTGTGTATTTATTCAGAACTGCAGTTCACGGAATTCACAGGATTGTCTACACAACCTTGCTATATGAGATCAGCAATAATTGTCATTGCATTATTTGTTTTTCCAGCCTGAAATGCTCCTGGATGGTACAAAAAGACAAATTGGGAGGAAAGCAGTCAATTAGGAGCAAAGGTGTGAGCTAGAAAAGGAAGCCATCCAACCATGAGGTAGGAGCTGATCCCCAGCCCATGTGAGGTGGTGTACTGTTTGCAAAAGATCTCTGACAACACATAGCAAACAATTACTGTAAATGAGCCTTACTGTTTTCTAGAGTATTAGCCACATATCCGAAATTAAATCCAAAACACTAACAGTGCCTGCTATCCTTGGACAAGTTGTATATTACAAATCCTACCCAATTTCTAAGTTTAATTATCCTGTCAGTACCATTTGGGTATGTTCTAGGCTAGGTAAATCTAGGCACACCGTCAAATAAAATAGACTAATGAAAACAAGAGTTAAGCCAATGTATTTTTTCAAAATCAGCAAAAATAATATCACACTACAGCAACGATTTCTGTGTAATATGAAATCATGCTAGCAGCAACATGAAAGTTCTGTTTATGAATGGACTCCTAGTTCTTATGGGGCAAAAAAAGCAGTTACCGAACCATCACAATTATGAGTTTTTCAATGTGATCCAGAGTTTTTGGCAGCTGGACGCAGCTAACTGCAGGTAAAACACCAGCCAAAAATGTGTAATTGCCAGATTAATCAAACCCTGCAACTACAGATTACCTGACAATTCCTCGTTTTTTAGTGAACATGCTTGGCATCAGTAACGCTTTAGGAAGAATCACCCTACATTACATTACATTGTCAGTAACTTTCATTAAATGTAGTGCGCCAAACTTCGAAGCGTTAATGATTGGAAAAGCAGAAGATGATGATTTTATGTCAGGACCGGAGGCTCCGATTATGCTTTTCATTTCTTTACTGATAATTTTAAATACAGAAACCAAAAATACTTCACTACCCATGAATACACTTTGGGGCAGATTTATGTTAACTGGCGCATCCCCAGGGATGCGCCAGTTAATGTGCGCCACAGCTCCGCCATCCATGGTGCGCCGCATTTACAATGCGGCGCACCATGGGGCAAAAACGGCACAGATGTGTGACGCATCTGTGCCGTTAAGGTGGCGCATTGCTGGAGTTGCGTCGCAAGCGCGACGCAGCTCCAGCAAGGCTCCGGGGTGCCCCATCTTAACAATGCTGCGTCAAGACCTACGCCTGCTTCAAGCAGGCGCAGGCTTTTGACGCAGCATTGGCCAGAAAGTGACTTCTTATAGATTTCACTCAGCCACTTTTAAGAGGCGTTCTTGCGCAGGAACGCCCCCCCCCTACGCAGGAACGCCTCCTGATGGCGCAGGGCTTTACAACGTGACGCATCTCCTAGATGCGTCACGTTGTAAATAGGGCACATTGTTTGCGCCGCACTTGCGTCAAATAAAGTGACGCAATTGCGGCGCAAAGAGGCGCAAGGGCCTCATAAATCTGCCCCTCTGTGTCACATGACCAACCAGAAAGAGTATCCCCTATATAAGCTCCAGTCCTAATTACAACACCCTCTTTCTTTGCTACTCTGCAGCCACATAAGTGAATTTCCATTTCTTCTGCCTCTTGTAAATTGCCACTTATGTTTGTGGGTTGTTATTTGCTTAATTTCGAATTCCATTTGGACATTGCTTAATGTTTTTCCTAGCGTATATATTTACTGTATTTTGCATTGTATGCATGATTGTAGTCTCCTTGCACCTCGCGGTCGTTTTTTTTCATTGTTGGCAGTCTTCCGACTTGATTTTCAGGCAGCACGTACCTTTCTACACGCGTGTTGGGTGCGCTCTGCCTCCTGGACAAGGCTTCCCCGCCCATGTTTAATTTCCAGTGAAGTGGGAGGTGAAGGAAGCGAGGACACACGTTGGACTGATGAGTAGTCCTCTTTCTGTGTGCACGAGCGGCCTGTACCGTGCATGAGCGGTAGCCATTTTGCCCGCATTTCAAGGGTATTTTGGGATTAAATGAGCACGGGAGCAGCACGACTTTGCTCTCTTCCCTCTGTGACTCGTACCAGCTCCCGGTGATACCGCCTCTTGTTTCTTGTTTCTGAGTGGGGCTGTATAAATTAAGCATAGGCATTACCTAGAGTGGTTCTGGCAAGCCCTCCCTCCACATTTTAAACAACTGTTCCTCTTAATATTTTGGCTTGCCTGGGGTTTCTCCACTCCCCCTTGAATTCAGCTGCAGCTGTTATTGAATATTTTCATTAACCCTTCGAGTGAGGGGCAAGCAGTTCCTCCTGTGGAAAAGTGTGTCTCTTTATTGGGACATAAGGTCAGAATATTATTTTGAGGAGGACTATTAAGGTGAGGAGCCTTCTGGGTCCATGGAGCAGGTCCTTGTGGATGCGCTTGACGCAGGGGTGCAGCACTCAATCAATAAGGCCGTGGTGAGGGCCATTGAGCCACTAAAGCGCCATTTATCCACCTATGGCAAACAACAGGGTTGGCTTCCCAGCTCAGGGAGACACCCTAGTGCCAGTGGGAAAGGGTCCAAGAACCCCCATGCAACCGATTTTGCAAAGCTGGCCAAAGCAATGGCTTCTGACCATGACTATGACACTTCCTCTAAGGAGGCATCCATCCAGACCACCCCAATGCCCTTCACAGTATGGCTATGTACCATGGTCTAAAATGAAGTCTGTTCGCCCAGGTTGCAGGTTTAGGCCCACACGTGTCTCTCCTCGAAGGACTGTGCATAACAACAAATCACTTGGGTCTTCGCCCATTAAGGCTGCTTTGATCAATGCCAGATCTATGAAGAAGCATCATGTAGATATCTTTTGATTTAATCTCTGCCCATTCTCTGGACTTTCTCTTTATTACTGAAACGTGGCTGGATGCTACATCTAACCCTATTGTCACATTAGCTACCCTGGCCGGCTACAAAATACACCGGGCTGATTGCCCTGTTGGCAAAGGAGGTGGCCTTGCCATTATGCATAGAGAGAACTGGGCTCTTCACAGTGAAATTGCTAGCCTTTGGGATGAGTGTGAAGCTCTTGATTTTAGAGTGGAGCTCTCTGCCCATATTACATCGGGTGGGTCACTTATCTATCAGCCCCCGGGCAAGCCAAAGGGCATTCTCAAAGCATGTGGTGGCGCCATGGCTGAACGAGTTCTCAATGTCAAAAGCTACTTCACAGTAGAATGTAAAAAAAGCCTTTGGACATTATCCTCCCACAGTCTGCTGTGTTAGTTTACCATACTGAGCATATGGACTGCTGCCTGTCCAGTTACTCATGCCTCTCCTGGTACACATTTATTCTCAAAATGACTCTTTTATATCTGTATACTATTTAAAAAAAAATGTTTTAATGTATAATCATGTTTGACCTTTAATCACATGTCACGTGTATGATTTTATATTAAAATCGAATAAAGTAATTATTGATTGATCGACTCTTTCACACGACCTTTTTGCTCCTTTTCTCTATTCTGTGATGTATACCTAACAAAATGTGTTTATCTAGAAAGAACAGGCGAACATTCATCTCCTCTTTCAGGCCCCTTTTCTTTCAAATAATGTGCCCCACCCTTTTTCTCTCCATAACACCCACTTTCAGCATCTATCCACCGCAATACCAATAAATGTGTACTTGGTTCTCATTAATTTCATTCCTAGCATTTTATTTATGAGTTATGACGTTTTCACTTTGTACTCCTGCCATTGTATGTCTATGAAAATCACATACGCAGACCAAGGGAACATTGTGTTTCCTAAATTATTATAGAGTAACTATATAATTCAACACAAATTTCAAATACTTTTGTGAGCAAAATGGCTCAAAGAAAATGGAGCATAGAGTTATGCATCAGTGGTGATAATACAAATGAACATCACTTGCCAGGCAGTGGAATATTTCAATAGCTCGCAATTTCAAAGGAGAATTAATCAGTCAGTGAGAATAAAGGGCTCCTAGTAAAACTTATAGATGTTGTCTTTGTTTACACAAATGATAGTGAATGAAGGAATGAATGAAATTATATTTATAAAGTGCAGCTACTGCTTCAAAAGAAGCATCCTGGTACTGAATCCCAATAAGATTCTTAAGTTCACCAAACAAGAACATTGTCAGCTGGGCTCTAAATATATTTTCATTGGGAATGTTGCAAAGATGCAGCAGAGGAAAATTTCAAATGTTGGGTGCCAGAAATGAAAAAGATTTACCATCGGATCTAACATTATGCACTTTTGGATATGAAGTAGATTATGGTTAATAGAAGGAACATATTTATTTAGCATATTTTGATTGTAGGGCAGACCATTCTGAAAGAAGGCACTGTGCATGTTTAAAAGAACTTTAAACGTAATTCTGGATCTAATTTGTTACCAGTGAAGAGATGTTAAGCCTGATCTGATGGAATGTTTTTTAGGAATATTCAATACAAGATGAGCAGCAGTGTTCTGAACATGTTGGAGCCTTGTAGGCAGTTCTTGAAAGAGTCACAAGTAAAGGGCATTGGCATAGTCCAGTCTGGAGGTAATCAGGGTGTGAATGAACCCCTTCAGTGTAGTTACAGGAACATATTTCATAAAAAATATCTAAGATTTCAACAGGCCAAAGCAGGCAATGACCATAGCGCTAACTTGGGGTAGAAAGGACAAAGTTGAACCCAGCAAGACCCCCAGATTTATGGCAACTGTAGCTGGAGAACCAACATGGGAAGTCGAAGTATTGACGGGTCAATGAAAAATGGAGTACCGAACATAAAGATCTCAGCTTTGCCAGCATTAAGCTGTTATACATCCAGTCTGCAACCACAGTAAGACAACCCTGGAAATCACTAGCCTCCGAGTCATCGAGCTGTTGAAAGGCCAACATCATTTGAGTGTCATCTGCATAAGATACAATGTTCATACCCCATTGTTGCACCAAAGGTACCAGAGGGGCTAATAGATGTTGAATAAATTGGGGCCCAAAACAGAGCCCGATGGGACACCACCACTGATCAGTCTAAACTGGGAAGTGAAACGAGAGAGAAATACAGCTTGTTGCCTTGCAGAAAGAATGGTATGTAACCAGTCAGAGGCCCTACCCCATATTCTCATCTTCTCCAATCTCTGAAGGAGAATTTTGAGGGACACTGTATCGAAGGTAGACAGATCTAATGAAATAACCACTGCCGTCCGACCCAGATCGAGGTTGATTCTGATTATTCAGAGGTCTCCAAAAGAGCAGTTGTTTCTGTGCTAAACCCAGCACGGAAGCTAGACTGGGAGGAGTGGAAGAAGTTATTGTGCTCAGCATAGCCGTTAATTTAGCTGTTAACTAAAGATCCCAACATCTGTCCCAAGAGAGGAAGAAGGGAGATTGGTCTATGATTACTCAGCGTGAGCATTGATCTTTTTTAATAGGTGTACAATAAGTGCCCTTTCCAAGAAAGAGGTACTACACACCCAGTTCAAGGGAGAGATTGAAAGAAAGATTAATAGAAGGATTAAATCTGGTACCAGAATTCGCTAAAACGAAATGGGACATGGATCAAGAGGATATGTAAATTGTACTTTATGCAGAGTTAGTTCTGATTCTTCCAGCGAGATCTTATTAAAAGATTCCAGCAATGGGCCGTTCCGCATGGAAGAGGAAAATGAGGGATTCCATCTGAGAAGGAGTACATCCAACTGATTAAAGTGAGAACAGATTTTTATCCTCTGTGGATTGGAAGAAAAAAGACATGTCTTCCACAAAATGATGGGAGGGTGGAATACGTTGGTTGCATGCCTCAGGATAAGCCCCAAAAATCTTTTTGTGCCTTTTTTTCCTGAATTAGCTTACTTTCCATTTCCATGTGCAATCGGACATAGCAGAAATGCAATTTGATTGATGTGGTACCATGCTGCTCTTTAATTCTTCAAATGGTGTATTGCACAGCATCAGAAAGTTGACACCTATACATATGAGAAAAGACTTTGACTTCAATTTTGGCTGTTTTCTGCCGTTGCTGTGTCTTTTGAAGGAAAGTAAACAGAGGAGCACCATTGCTATCAAACACTGGTGACTTAATCTTGTACTAGCATAACTGTTATTTATCAATTGTACTGGGGAGGTGAAATTTTACTCTGATACTTGCATGTTCTGATAAGTTCGAAAATTACATTTTGCGCTGGTGGTTACACATGCAATGTTGTACAAATGAAATGTCATACAAAGGTTCCCCCGGAAGACAATCAGGCTGGAAAATCTGCTGCATACTCGTGGTCAGTGTTGTAAATATATGTAATCAATCCCGTCTTGATAATGACTCTTTGGAATGCATTGTGAAAGGACCCTTTTTCATGCCGAGGACCAGAAACTACATGATAATTTGGCTGCAGACTGCATAGGAACAGAATAGAGATCCTTCAGTCAGCCGACTTCATGCAGGACTTTCAAGTATACAAGAATAAACTGTAACAATCATTCCACTAGAGGAAACTAAGAGGTGAAACAGATCTGTGCAATAGGCTGTAAACTAAACATAACAATAGTTCACATATACTCTGCCTAAGACATCTCAAGGGGCCACAATTAAAAAGATGACTTTCAGACAAATATCCTTAGTTCTGTGACATCACAAAGGGGGGTCATTGTTTTTAGTAAATGCATTAATTTTTCAGGTGCCTTTCATAGAATCGAATTCCTTTGTGTAACACATTCTCCCACTGAAGAGCCGCAGGGCTTTGGTCTGAAGTAGGTGATTTTCTGCTTCTCCCCATCACTGACCTTCAGTTCATTCCAGAGCTCCTGCTAATCACCATGTGAGGCAGACCAGTTATAACTGGCGACACATCTACATTTTTGATTAACGAAAAAAGAAGCCCTGCTAATTTAATCTGGTCACACCCTCCCTTTTCTGAAAGGTATCTTCTGCAAGCGAGACCATCGATTTTTGCGAGCAGACAGGAAATCACCATTGCATTCACCAGTGGTAAACTAGCCTTCAATCTCTGCTGCATATTCCCTGGGGCGTCTTCTGTGACAGGCGGCATTGATTTGCCTCTCGATTTTCAGAAGAGATGCCGATAGAGCTCTCTTTGAAACCAGCCAAGGCTGCGCGGCATCCCCGACTGAATTCAGAGCATGTACCAAGAGGTAAACCAGGCTGAAGTAAACAATCTTTTTAACATCCTCATTGGGAAGTCTTCCGGGTAAAGAATCAATCATCAGCGCTGTGCAACAGCAGGAACTAATATATGGCAAACCTGGTATAATGGGAAAATAAATTGTGGCTACCGGGCCTTGAATGTGAACTGCGTTAGCGTTCCTAAATCGCTTTTGTATTAGCCTGCGTTCAACTGCTGCAGACAACATAGCGGCAGGCCGCCATTGTTTTTCTGAGAATCTGCGCATTTTTGCCTTCCAGTACATTTTTTATTTATTTATTCATGTGTTTTATAGAGCGCGAACTTGACCCGTTAGGGTATCAGATCGCTTTACAGGAGAGCAAAGAAATATACAGAAGACTTTAGAGATACATAAGGGAAAAAAGAGCACGTATTTACAGTTTACATAATCAGTTACCCAAGACGAGATACAATATTTACAGATTACGTTTACAATTATTTAAGCCAGGCCCCAAGGTTCTGAAGGGATGACAAGGTAGTCCCAAGGGAGGTAGTGGATGGCAATAGGTTGGGCCATAGCGGTGATTAACGCGTTAATTGGCTGAGAAGTTTGCCCATAAGGAAGGTTTTGGCATCCTTTTTGAAGCGAGACAGAGAGGGGATTCTTCTGATGTTGGGTGGGAGAGAGTTCTATATTCTTGGAGCATCCCCCAAGAAGGCCCGATTAAAGTTTTTTCTTTCCGAAAGCATGCAGGTTGGAGCAAGAAAATCAGGAATTTCTGATTCCTCTAGTCAGATAAGCAGGGGAGTTAGAGTATAACGCTTTGTGCGTGATGCATGCTAGTTTGAGTTGTATTCTTGCCTCCAGGGTAAGCCAGTTGAGAGCTTTCAGGTGTGGGGAAATATGATCGTATTTCCTTATGCCAGTAAGTAGCCTGGCGGCTGCATTGAGGCAAGCTTTAAGAGGTGCCAGGGAGATCTTAGGTAAGCCCGAGAGGGTTGAGCAGCCATATTCCAGTCTAGAGATGACAAGTGCTTGGACTGCCATTTTCAGGTCGGGAGCATCGCGGAAGGGTTTCAATTTTCTAAGGTAACTCAGGTGGAATCTGGCACATTTACTCTCTATGATGAGGAATTAACATGTGAGATTCGATTGGAAAGGGCTGGCAATTAAAAACTTGGACAGATAGTATTAGTGTAGGGTTAAGTAAATCATGTATGTCAAAGTAGTAGAAGTGTTGTCTACTTCAAAGACAGAGATCAGCCAAGGTCAACGTAAACTGTTTCTTTTGAGCAGGGCTTTCAGATATGTCATGTATATCAGTGCTTGCTTAAAAACAAACAAACAAAATAAAAAAGATTAAGTGCCAGGGTTCAAGGTAATTTCACGTCACTGCAACTGTCGACATCCACAGATCCTGTCACTGTTACTAAATGCCAGTGCCTGCATTAGCTATTATCGATCACAACACAAGTGTGATAGTTCGTATTATTCCAGGTCACCGTTAACAGTAGGAATTACCTGGTAGAGCTAGTTTTAAATATCTTTGGTAAAATATAATAAATAGCTGAATGCTCAACTGATGTGCTGTGCTAAAATTAGATGCACAGCGCCACCACGTGGAGGACTGTCGCAAATACATACTGTGTTTAGAAGTAGGTGTTAGTGCTGAGCACAATCAAACACCGGTACATATTAGACACCAATGCCATTCCTCCAGGCCGTACTTACAAAATTCATCAGCCAGCTTAATTTGCAAGTCTGAGCAGCTTAATTCAACTCAAACCTTAGGGGTGTCGAAAATTACATCACACGTGTCCCCAATGACAAGCATTTTCATGTTTAACTGAAACGTGTAGTTGTCAACTCAAAAGTACTTAATAATAATATAAACAGTGGTTGACAACTGACACAAGTAATTAGTAACACAAAGTAGAAACAACTGCTTAAAATCACATGGCATTCAGTGCTTGCAACAACTTTGGAATTGGTATCTTCAATGAAACTTGCAACATTTTTCCGTACTTTTACAAAATATGAAGTTGCAACGCCTCGTAATTTAGAATATTTTTACTTTTGACGTCTCCTAGTTCCACATGGAAATGTTGCACAAATACTTCGCAACTTCCAATTCTACCCCCCGCAATGCCTCCTTACTGGAATATCTACATATTAGGTATGATATCTTTATTTTTCAATATATACCTCTCATGCATAATGAACATCTATCTAGGCATGGCCTTCTCATATCAGTATTTGAAATATCTCACAATTGTATTTCGAAGTTTTGTGTCTTATGTGACGCTTAAATGAAATATCTCTAACATGAAGTTTACAGACATTTGGACCTTTCTTAGGGCGACAAAATGAGTACTATTTGGCTGGAATTCCAACTACTATTTGAGTGCTGAGAGTAATTTCTTATATCAGTGAAGTACATAATGTTTACAATCTCAAAAACACTAATATTTGTTTATTTATACTAATATTCAGTAGCTTAACTGAGAGAAGGCTTGCCTAGAATATAGATTTCATTTTCATTGGAAGAAAGGTTTTTATATGAGAAATGTTTTTATCCTACATTAACTCTGAAGCAATCCCTGATACTACAAATTAGCTAAATCTATTGTAAAATGTTGGTTACGAGTCTTAATCCCTGTGAATCCTTCCATCTGTATTCGGTAAATTAACTATCTGAGCAGTGGTGGCTGACACAGATAAATACCAGCGGGGGAGTGGAGGTGGCATGGATGGGTAAGAAGCGGAGAGGGGGTCGTTGGGAAGAGTGCAGCAGGGGGTTAATAATTTAAAAAAAAAAAAAAAAACACTTAGCTGGTGCTGCCGGCCACACTGCGCTCCTCTGCTTCCATTTCCTGGCATCACTGACTCTCCATTCAATTCCCCGCTGCTCTCAACCATGAGAGGAATGTGGGGATTGGCTTGAGTGGGCTGGATCAATGCTTGGCACAAGGCGTCTGCGCTGTTTCTCCAACCCGGCTGTGCAATACAGCTGGGTTGGAGAAACCTAAGTGCACTTGTCAGTTTGGCCAGCCTAAGAGACAGCCGGCCAGACTGACATGTGCACTTCAAAGGGCACATCTACCACCCCTCCTCTGCCCACTCACATGGCCCGGCCCTACCCCTCTCTGCACACGCTGGCTCAGAACCAGCAGTTAAAAAATAAAACAACAGTACAATATCATTTTATTTTTCAGCTGTTGTCTCTTAGCCAGTGGGGCGACGCTCCTCCACCATTGCAGAGAAGCCAAAGCTATCTAAATGCAAAAGAGTTATGTTCCATACAGGTACCCCAAAAACGGCTCAGGTACTACATGAATCTTTAACATACATTGCCCTCATATTGCACTACATAACAGTTTTTAGGACTGACCTTTTACCTAGTTGTTGTAATAACTAGAGGACCTGGGGATTTCTCCGAAAGGACTAAGCCTCATTCATTATGCATGAGGATTCTTGGAATCATAGCTGGTTAGCAGGCCGAACATCTCCTGCATAAAAACTATGTACAAGCGTAATTCTTTCCATCTTCCTAATTCGACATGACACAGCGAGGTATATCCCGAGGGAGTATCACTTTGGGTATATATACACCATCTCTTGCTAAGGTAGAGAGAGGAGAAAAGGACTTCCATGTTGACACACTGATGCAAGACGCTGAGGCTCCTGCATGCAGACGCTTCAGCTCACAGTGGTCTGACATCCCTTGAGGGGTGTCAACCTCGAGACCAGAACGGTTCCCACAGTCTCTCACTTCAGGTAATGAGGTTGACTTTATCCTAGAGGGATTCTTGGCTTTACACCCACATCCATGCTAGGTACATTCAGGTACATCTAGTTAGGGACGCATCGTAGGAGTACGCTTTTATTACTGTCATGTATTTTTATACTTGCCTCT
Organism: Lissotriton helveticus; assembly: GCF_964261635.1. Lineage (NCBI taxonomy): Eukaryota > Metazoa > Chordata > Amphibia > Caudata > Salamandridae > Lissotriton > Lissotriton helveticus. The sequence continues at coordinate 851,613,781 of NC_136068.1, forward strand.
ATTTATCGTTTTAGCTCTATGGCAGAAATCTACCATCCTTTTACTCTGGTAGTGCTTATAATCATTTATATCTGTTACTGAATAATGGTTGTTTCAGTACACCTATTTTACACTAGAATGACGCTGTTTCAATAAATACTTATTGAGAAACGTCCCCACCATTTATTCTGTGTATCTCTCTCCAAGATAAAGTGAGCACGAGTGACTGAGCCACTGGTAGCACTGTTTCCACGATCCCTGATGGGACAGAGTTGACATGTTTGATAGTTGCCAATAACTATTCTCTTCCTTGTAAGGACAGTTTCTAGTGGCACTGTGAGCTAGCTGGTATACAGGCTGACATACTCTGTGGTGGTGTCCGGGATCCGTTTGGACACCAAGCCCACAGTGTATGTTGTCTAAATGTGCAGATCCTATATAGGTTTTTTGGAACTATACTACAAAACTAAGTAACAGTAACCCATGCACACATGCCCAATCAGGGCAAACCTGTGGCATAACCGATGAGCTACCTCCGTGGATGGCACAACCAATGCAGCAGACCCACGGAGGCACTTTCAAGATACACAACCCTGCTAGAGGTTTGACCCCATGACAAGGGACTTACAGCTAACTGGAATCAGCCAATCATATATACGCTGGTACACAGTATGTGTATGATGAGTTTAGCGCTTTGATACTCCACAGCAGTTCCAAACACAGCCAAGTCCTAAGGCTAGCATTGAGAGCAGCACAAAACTTAGTAGGAGAAAAGCAAAAAGTCGAAGGAAAGCACCCTAGAAAGAGCTAATTTCAACAGGTGGTTTTTCCAACCTGTGGCCTGAAGAAGGTTGGTGGTCCGTTGGCCATCCTTTCACTGAAACGTGCATTGGCACCTGCATGTATGCCTCTCTGACATGGCTATGGAATCCTCTTGAACAGGATGATGAAAATAATCCCTTCATAAAGTGTATTGGTATTATACATTGAATGAATATATGTTATATACTGCAACCTGCACACATTTTTAAGGTTATTTCCCTTTGAAAATGTACAAACATTAATTCTTGCTCTGGCATTGGATTTAGTAATGATTTATTTCTTCTGTATAATCTTTTCTTTTTCCTACTTGATTCATGTCTGTTCCATGCCAAGGAGGCACTGTATAATACAGTTTTATTGATTTGCTGGATGATGCGTTTGGTATGAGTTGTATGTATTAAATTGGTGAGTCTGGGTTTAGTTTAGGAGGGTGAGATGGCTCTCTTTTGTTATAATTCACACTAGGTGTCGAGTACCCCACAAGACTCACCTGGGCTTGTGAGGCTATCCCGCAGAGACGACAGTTACCACCGCCCCTGACCCCAACAAACCCCCGCGGGGAATAACGCCCGTCAAGGATGAGGTGGAACCAGGGATGGGGGCCAAAAGGAACCAAGGAAGTGGCTTTGGTGATAGGGACGTTGGGACGGGTCTTGGCACAGCTGAGGGAACAAGAAACACCAGATTAGGGCTAGTGACTACGCTCGTGCTGTCCAACACCCCACAAGACACATGCAGACCTGAGCCCCTGTTTACACTCACCACAAGATCCGTTCGGGTTGACTGCATAAAAGGCCAGTGCTGTGTCGTCCAGGAGTCCCACGTCCGTGGCAAAGGAAATGAAGAATGAGGCACTTCTGCGCCTGGACCCCCAAGGAACCAAAAAGAACTCAAAGAAAAAGCGCTTCTGCGCTTCACAGTAGGCAATGTCTAGAACTCCCGGGTAAGCGCTGTAGCGCGGCCCAAATGTACAAAGCTCCCACGCTACCTGCGTGTAGGAGCCAAGCTGTAGCACACCTGCGCCACTGCCAAGCAAGGTTCAATGGATGAAATAAGCGCTCCTGCGCCTCGGACAAAACAACAGAGGAAAAAATGTTATAGTGCACCTGCACTATGAAGAGAAACAAGCAGTAACGCTCCTGCGCTACTGCCGACAAAAGAACTGAGGCTTGAAAGTAGCAGCGTGCCAGAAGCAGTTGCTTCAGGACGGAGTTTCCCGCAGCGCTCCTGCGCGGCGGACAGGAACAGGTACAGGCAGTCACGTAATGCGTGAGGATTGACAGCGTTACCGTGACCTGAAGAAACCTTCGGCGTCTGCTGGGCTCATGCGCGTCTGACGGAAGGAATCAGAAGCACCGATCCGGCGGCCACACGCACTTTAAAAAGTGTTGGCCCGGAAGTGCTTGTTGCGGTGAGGACTAGAACGGGACACCACCTCCGGCCGGAAGTGAGTATCCCATTGTTGTGGTGAGGTCTAGAACGGGACACCACTTCCGTCCGGAAGCGGGTCTCCCGTTCTCTGCATGTATCCTGCGGCGCCCGGACTGCGGAAAGCCGCACATGACAGTACCCCCCCCTCAAAACAGAACCCCCCCCCCCCGGGGAGTCAGAGAAAGGAAGCAGGGCGCGGGCTCAGAGGGTGGCTCAGATGGAAAGCACGAACCAGAACAGGGGCATGACGTACATGGGAACGGGGTTCCCAGGACCGCTCCTCAGGACCGTAACCCTTCCAGTCTACGAGGTAGAACAACCGCCCCTTGGAACGACGGGATCCCAGAATGGCCCTGACCTCGTATTCCACATGGTCCTCCACTACCACCGGAGAAGGAGGAGAGGGGACGGAGCAGTCGGGATGGACCGCACGTAAAAGAGAGACATGGAAAACCGGGTGTATCTTCATGTGGGCCGGGAGCGATAGTCTCATGGCCACTGGATTGACCACCTTCTCAATGTCGAAAGGACCCACAAACCGAGGCAGCAACTTCTTGGGACCATGCACGTTGAGATGACGGATGGAGAGCCACACCTTGTCGCCGGTGCGATACTCGGGTTCTCGCTGCCTGTGAGCGTCAGCGTGTGACTTGTAGGTGTCCTTTGCTTTGGCTAACTCGAATCTGGCCACTTGCCAGAGTTGACACAGAGTCTTGTGATAAGCCCGAACCGTGGGTAATGGACTCTCTGCTGGAACGATCCACGCCGATGTGCGGGGGTGTTTCCCTTGAAGGCAGAAAAAGGGGGACATCCCTATGGCGGAGTGCTTGCTGTTGTTGTAGGCGTACTCTGCCATCCATAGCACCTCAGACCACTCCCTCTCGACAGAGAGCAACAAACAGCGCAGGTATTGTTCCATGGTGTGGTTGGTTCTTTCCGCCTGCCCGTCTGTCTGGGGATGGTAGGCAGAAGATAGACGGACTTCCATCTCCATGAGTTTGCACACTGCCTTCCAAAACCGGGAGACGAACTGCGACCCCCGATCCGTTATCACCACCTCCGGGACACCATGGAGGCGAACCACGTTGTTCACGAACACCAAAGCCAGTTCAGCTGCCCCGGGGATTTTGGGCAGTGGTACGAAATGAGCCATCTTGGTGAGGTGGTCCACCACGGTCAGTACCGTGGTATGGCCGGTTTTGGTCAGCGGTAGCTCCACAACGAAATCCATAGATATGGTGTGCCATGGATTGGGTGGCACCGGGATGGGACGGAGATGGCCCACTGGGGGCTCAGATCTGTTCTTGCCTAGCAGGCATATGGTACAACGGAAGACATGGTTTCTTGTGTCGGTTTCTATGGTCGGCCACCAGAACTGTCGTTGTATCAGGTCGAGCGTTTTGTGGTATCCCGGATGGCCCGCGATGACATGGTCATGACACATCTGGATCGCTCGTTGTTGACAGGGTTCCCTAGGTAGGTACAACTTGTTCCCTTTGACTAGGAATCCGTTTTCTCGAACCACGCCTTTGTGTTCCTGCACTAGAGCGGCTGGATCAATACCGTCCGAGTCCTTTCGTAACTGGGTCATGAAGTCCGTGGAGGCCACTACTCCCTGGAAGTGGTCATCCGAGATGACGGGACGTGGTTCCGTGTCTTCGGTGGCCTCCTCGGACTCGTCCAATCTTGAGAGGGCATCCGCCTTGGCGTTGTCCTTTCCAGGTCGGTAGGTGATGGTGAAGTTGTATTCGTTAAAGAACAGGGTCCATCGTAGCTGTCGGGCGGTCAGGGCGCGTGCTGAGCGTAAGAACTGCAGGTTTCTGTGGTCCGTGTAGATGGTGACCGTATGTTTAGAGTCCTTCAGGTAATGACGCCATTCCTCGAACGCCGTCTTGATGGCCAGGAGCTCCCTGTCAGACACGGTGTAGTTCTTTTCTGCCGGCTGCAGTTTCTTGGAATAAAAGGCCACCGGATGCAGCAGTCCGGTGTTGGCATCCCTTTGTGACAATACGCCTCCCAAGGCGTCTTTCGAGGCGTCTGCTTCTACCACGAAAGGCTGTTCGGTGTCTGGATGTATCAGCACTGGTGCTGTGGTAAACCGCCTCTTCAGTTCCTGGAACGCGTCGTCTGCTTTCTGGTCCCAACAAAAACGCTGTCCTTTGCGCAATAAGCGCGAGATAGGTGCCACCAACCCGGAGAATCCAGTAATAAAACGGCGGTAGTAGTTGGCAAACCCCAAGAACCGTTGCACCCCTTTCACGGAGTCCGGCGTGGGCCAAAGAAGAATGGCCTCCACTTTCTTGTTGTCCATCTGTATGCCTGCGGGGGTGATGACATGACCCAGGAATTCCACGGAGGTAACGTGGAATACGCTTTTCTCCAGTTTCACGTATAGTCTGTGTTTTCCAAGTTGTCGTAGAACCGAACGCACGTGTTGTACGTGCTCGGTGATGGTCTGGGAGAAGATGAAAATATCGTCTATGTACACGATACAGAAGACGTCGAGAAACTCCCTCAATACCTCATCAATGAAGTACTGGAACGCGGTGGGGGCATTGCAGAGTCCGAAAGGCATGACTTGGTACTCGAAGAGGCCGAACTTGGTCCGAAAGGCGGTCTTCCATTCGTCTCCCTTCCGGACCCTGACTAGATGGTAAGCCCCCCGCAGATCCAGTTTCGTATAAACCGAGGCGTTCTTGACTTGGTCCAGGAGATTGGAGATGAGCGGAAGCGGGTATCGGTTTTTTACTGTGATGGTGTTCATCGCCCTAAAGTCGATGCAGGTCCTCAGGTCCCCTTCCTTCTTCGATACAAAAAAGAGGGGAGATGACACTGGGGACCTGGAATGGCGGATGAATCCGTTTTCCAAGTACTCATCCAGATAGGAACGTAAATGGACGTTCTCCTTTTCAGTAAGGGAATAGATCCTGCTACAGGGCAAGGTAGAGCCGGGTATCAGGTCTATCCGACAATCGAAGGAACGATGCGGTGGTAGAGTGTTGGCTCCCTTTTTGTCGAACACGTCTACCAGGTCCTGATAATCCTCTGGTACTTCGGCTTGAGACACCAATCCCATGCCTTGCCCTGATAACGACCGAGCTTGTATGGACCGGATACCTTGCATGTTGTCCTCTTCGTAGCAGGTGCTACAGCAGAGTTCGGAATCCAGACTGATCACCCGCGATACCCAATCGACTCGGGGATTGTGGTGTACCAGCCATGGCAGCCCAAGGATGACCTTAAATTGTGGTGCGTCGATGACGTCGAAGCTGATGGCTTCGGCATGCTTGTTGGTGAAGCACATCTTCAAGGTTTCGGTCTGATTCCTGATAAGACCAGAGGTCAGATCAGTACCGTCGACGGCTTTAACCGTTTCTGGTTGTTTTTTGGGTGTCGTCCTCATTCCCAGGGATTGCGAATAGACTGTGTCGATGAAGTTGCCGGTGGCTCCGGAATCAAGCATCGCGATGACATTCCAAGAGGCGCCGGTTTGGTTCCGCAAGGTCACTTCCATGCCTATGTGATGGTTGCCATCGAAGACTGCAGGGATCTCTGTAGTGCAGGAAGAAAAACCCAGAGGACGGACCCCCTTGTCTACTGGGTTGTCTCGTTTCCCGCCTTGTTTCCTTTCTCTATGGGCAAGGCGAAAGGCCGTTTGTTCCGTGGACGACTTGGTTTCACCGGGCACTCCCTAACGAAGTGACCGTTCTTTCCGCAATAGAGGCACTGGTTCTGCTTCCTCCTTCTTTCTCTCTCTTGGCTGGTTAGGGCCCCTCTAACGCCGCCGATCTGCATGGGTTCCTGGGTGTCGCTTGACGAGGGAGCCTCCGCCTTGCTTTTCTCGGAGGCCTTCTCAGAGAAGGGAAGGAAACGGTTGTCGCTGTTTTTCCCTTTTTCGGTTTTCCTCTCTTGTAAGCGGAAGTTCATCTTGACCACCATGTCGATGAACGGCCCTATCATGTCCGGAGGGTCGGGGTGTTGGGCGATAAGGTCCTTCAGATCGTCATGTAACCCTCGATAAAACACCGACACCTTTTTGTCCTCCGGCCACTGCGCCTCTATGACTAGGCGGCTAAAGGTCGTGATGTAGTGAAGTAGATCACTGTTTCCTTGCTTTAACCCAAGCAGCTGGTTATCTGCGGCTTGTACGAACGTATGGCGAGCGAACATCCGTCGCATGGTCTCCTTAAACGTTGGCAAGTGGTTAAGCATGGGGTCATCGTTTTCGACCAGCGAGATGGACCACTGCGCGGCGTCCCTGCCCATGTAGGATAGTATGAACGCCACCTTTGAAGCATCATCAGGGAAGGCGGCTGTTCTGGCCATGAAATGCAGATGGCATTGGTGGATGAAGACACCATACTTGGTGCTGTCTCCATAGAAGCGTTCGGGTGGAGCCAATTGCACCGGGTGGGGCGTGATGACCTGAATAGCCGTGTCCTGACCGGTGGCAGAGGAGGACCCTCCAAAGGAGAACGTAGGCGGTCTAAGCAACCCCTCTGTTCGGGTTCTGGGGCTAGGAGTGGTTCCCCAAGGGTTGGTGAAACCCGCCGTCACCTGGCCCTGTAGGGCCGTCATATCTTGGCGTAAGCTGAGGTTCTCTGCTTGCATGGCAGCCAGCAAGGCTGCTATGTCCTGCAGGGTGACCTCTGGTTCTCCCATGTCGTCTGGGCAGGATATAAGAACGTGGGCTTCTGATTCTGTCGAGTACCCCACAAGACTCACCTGGGCTTGTGAGGCTATCCCGCAGAGACGACAGTTACCACCGCCCCTGACCCCAACAAACACCCGCGGGGAATAACGCCCGTCAAGGATGAGGTGGAACCAGGGATGGGGGCCAAAAGGAACCAAGGAAGTGGCTTTGGTGATAGGGACGTTGGGACGGGTCTTGGCACAGCTGAGGGAACAAGAAACACCAGATTAGGGCTAGTGACTACGCTCGTGCTGTCCAACACCCCACAAGACACATGCAGACCTGAGCCCCTGTTTACACTCACCACAAGATCCGTTCGGGTTGACTGCATAAAAGGCCAGTGCTGTGTCGTCCAGGAGTCCCACGTCCGTGGCAAAGGAAATGAAGAATGAGGCACTTCTGCGCCTGGACCCCCAAGGAACCAAAAAGAACTCAAAGAAAAAGCGCTTCTGCGCTTCACAGTAGGCAATGTCTAGAACTCCCGGGTAAGCGCTGTAGCGCGGCCCAAATGTACAAAGCTCCCACGCTACCTGCGTGTAGGAGCCAAGCTGTAGCACACCTGCGCCACTGCCAAGCAAGGTTCAATGGATGAAATACGCGCTCCTGCGCCTCGGACAAAACAACAGAGGAAAAAATGTTATAGTGCACCTGCACTATGAAGAGAAACAAGCAGTAACGCTCCTGCGCTACTGCCGACAAAAGAACTGAGGCTTGAAAGTAGCAGCGTGCCAGAAGCAGTTGCTTCAGGACGGAGTTTCCCGCAGCGCTCCTGCGCGGCGGACAGGAACAGGTACAGGCAGTCACGTAATGCGTGAGGATTGACAGCGTTACCGTGACCTGAAGAAACCTTCGGCGTCTGCTGGGCTCATGCGCGTCTGACGGAAGGAATCAGAAGCACCGATCCGGCGGCCACACGCACTTTAAAAAGTGTTGGCCCGGAAGTGCTTGTTGCGGTGAGGACTAGAACGGGACACCACCTCCGGCCGGAAGTGAGTATCCCATTGTTGTGGTGAGGTCTAGAACGGGACACCACTTCCGTCCGGAAGCGGGTCTCCCGTTCTCTGCATGTATCCTGCGGCGCCCGGACTGCGGAAAGCTGCACATGACACTAGGGTACGACTGGCTCAGTCTAGGTGAGAGGAAAAAATTAAGAAGAAAGGCAAGGGATATAAGAATGTCAGTCTGAGTCCACAGAAATTTTATTGGGTGGTCACTCTCGCCAGCCATCTCGTGTAGGGATGTTCCAAGCGGGCACAGCTGGACACCGCAAGATGGTCCTGATCATGGAGAGTGCACATGACTTTTTTGCACAATAGTTACCCTCTGAAAAGAAGAGGGACGCTGAATATCGACCCACACAGTTCCAGTGGTGGCTTGTATTATAAGTATTATTATTTTCACTTTATTCACTTTTTGCAGAGTTACTGGATATTTAGATCCTGATGAATGCCTGGTGGCAGAAACATGCTGACCTAATGTATTAGGGTATATCTGGTGAATCCCTACCCATCTTGCATTTTAACCATGTCGCTGTGAACACCCAATAAAATTTCAGTGGACTAAGACAAACATTTCTAGACCACTCCCTTCACTACCTTATGCACTCTGCCCCTCAGTCACCCCCTACCAACGCTCATCCTCAGAGAAAACACCTCAGCTCCTCCTGTAGGGGAGTTATAGCCCACACTCTGGGGTGAGGAGGGAACCAACATGATGAAGCATGTCACCTTCTCGTGAGTGATTTGATTAATATATTTGTATGGCGCACGTATGCCCAAGGGCGTCTTGACGCTGGAGTTGGCAGGACCGAGTGATGCTGATATGGGATTAAAGCAGAATCAGTTGGAGAATAGCCAGGTTTTCAGTGCTCTTCTAAAAGACAAGACTGCTCTTTATCGAGATTGGCAGGAGGTTCCAAGTTTTTTATGGGCCTGTAGGAAACTTCTACCCCCACCCTCCAGCTTACCTGCTTGAACTTGGGTATTAGTAGCAGTTTAGAATGGGATGATCTTAAATTTCTGGCTGGCACATACCATTTCAAGAGCATCCTCAGATACTGTGGCCCTTTACCATGTAGAGCTTTATAGGCTAGGCATTGTGATTTGAATTTAATTATTTTGTCCACTGGAAGCCAGTGGAGGGCTCTCAATCTGTTGGAGACTGGCTCATATTTGGGGATATCCAGTATTAATCTGGCTGCAGCATTTTGCAATCGCTGCAGTTTTAGTAAATACTGAGATTGTATCCCCACTTATAGGGCATTGCCATAGTCCAGTCTGGAGAGGGACAAAGTTGTAACAAGTGTTTTTAGTGCATCAAGGGAAATGAATGGCCGCATTTTCCTGATCGTCTTTAAAATACCCCAAAAAGTGGAGGAAAGCATATTGATCTGACTATCAAATGTCAATCTGTCATCAAAGACAACATCTAGGTTCTTAACCTTAGGGGACTAGGATTGGGCATTCTCCCACATTGGCAGGCCACCATCTAGGAGACCAAAAAGAAGAATTGGATCCTAGTAACATGACTTCAGTTTTTTCGCCGTTCAATTTCAGGCAGTTGGTCTGCATCCAAGTATTTACCTGAGACATGCAGTCGTTAAAACGATCGGCTGTCTCCTCCACGTTATTCGAGACTGATAGAACCACATGGGTGTTGTCGGCGTAGGAGACCACCAAAAAACCACACTTCCTAATGATCAAGGCCAGAGGAGCCACATAAATATTAAAAAGTGTAGGGCTCAATGAGGAACTTGTGGCACACCACACGGCAGTTTGAAAGACTTGGACGCTGAGCCACCAAGTTCTACTGCAAAAGTTCTATCCCTTAGATAGGTTGACAGTTGAGTGAGGGTGGTGTCTTGAATCCCCAGCTCCATTAGTCTGCCAGTTAATATTTTGTAGTTAACTGTATTTAAGGCCACCAATAGATCTAACAACATTAAGGCAGCCTTTCCCCCTGTATCCAGTGTTCTTCTAAGTTCCTCTCCCGCCATGACGAGAGCAGTCTCTGTTCCATGACCCTCCCTGAAACCATATTGAGAATGGTTCAGGAGGTCTGCAGCGAAGATGAAAGTTATAAGCTGTATGTTAAGCAATTTCTCCAGTAACTTAGACAGGAAAGGAATCCTAGAAATCGGACGGTAGCTACTGAGCTCCTTAGGGTCAAGGTTCTGTTTTTTTTAACAAAGGCAGGACTGAGGCTGTTTTCCACGCATCAGGGAAAAGGCCTGACTGAATTATATCCGTGAACACTAAACTTAATTGTTTGCTCAATATTTCTGGGAACAGATGGAAAACTTTAGGGGGACAAGGATCTGACGGGGCTCCTGACTTAGTTGTCTTCACCACTTGAATAATCTGTTCCCCCAAGGGAGAAGAAAAGGAGAAACCAGTGCCAGGTGTGCAGGTATCTGGCCCTGGCTTAGTGATCTTAGAGGAGGGGTGAGTGCTATCTTTGAAGGTTTAATACACTGTCTCAACTTTATTCATGGAACAATGTCCCAGAGTGTTGCAAAATTCTGGGCTACTAGCTGTCTGATACTTGGCTGGTATATTGGCTAGTTTTTTTTACTGCAGCAAAAAGCACATCCTGCAAGAGTTTTTAGCCTCCAAGATTTTTGTTGTAAAATATTTACTTTTTTCCTCTATAACTAGTTTCTTGTATTCTGACAGTGTTTGTGCATATTCGATTTTCCTCGCCTGATCGTAATTTACTCTCCACTTTCTTTCTGACCTCCTGCATGCTTGTTTTTGAGCACTAAATTTGTCTGAAAACCAAGGCTCAGAGGGTTTTCCCTTCTGGAAATGAAACTCTTTTAGGGGGCTGCAACATCTACCACTGTTTTAACCCAAGTGGTTAATCTATGAACCACTGCATTAGTATCCGATACGAGTTTCGGTTTAGTTTTAAGTAATAAAGCTTGTAGATCGGGGGTATTGATATTGGCCCAATCTTGATGGGTGACCAAGATGGGTGTGTTTGTTGATGTTGGTTGGTGCAAATCTGCACTTACAGTGAGCATTATAACTCTGTGGTCCGACCAAGGGACGGGAATTACCTCTACAATTATGAGCATGAGATTAGAGGTAAAGATTCCATCTAGGGTACGTCCAGCGACATGTGTCTCTTGCTTATCTATCTGTCCCTGCGAGAAGCCCGCCATTGCATCAACAAGTGTGGTAGTGTTGTGGTCTGCTGAGTTTTCTAGGTGATAATTAAAATACCCTAGTATTGTGAAATCAGAATAGTTTATACTGGATTCCAGGAAAGAACTGATTCTGTCCAAAAGAGGGGTCCGTGCCTTCGAAGGCCTATATATGAGAAGTCCTTCTAGTGTGTAGTTGTTATTAAAAGTAATATCTGGAAGGATAGCTTTCCACAATCAGGAGAGCTGCCAATTTAGGATCCAACCACCGGCAACTCCTCTCTAGAAATAATAGCTAGCCCCTCCGCTTGAGTTTTCTATCAGCTCTAGTGATAGTAAATCCTGCGGGGAATGCTAGTGTAAGCTCTGGGTCTGAGGCTGCATCTGCCTATGTCTCAGTTATGAAAGCCAGATCAAGCTTGTGTGTTTCTATCATTTCTGCAATTTCCGTATTCAGTTTTACTAATGAGCGTGCGTTAATTAACATAGCTTTAATGCCCTTGTTAGTAAACGTGTGTGCTGGTTTTTGCTGTAGGGTTAGCGTAATAATTTTCATAATACTGAGCTGCAACATACAGTGCTCATACTTCTTGGGCTCTTTCAGGAGATCAAGTAGCGGACAACAAGAGGTTCCCCACCTTGTATTCAATTTCTATAACTCTTCGCTTAAATATGTCACCTTTTTCAGTTCCTCGCAAAAATGCTCAGGGGTCTGGCGCTAAGTGCGGACGGGCGCAGACAGGCTTGCCTTAGGCGCGCCCGTCCGCTGCGCGTGCGATCTATCATCAGGTTAAGTAGGGGTTTCCGCGGGAAGCCTAGCCCGCTTACCGCTACCTGCCCGGAAGTGCCAATATTCTCCTAAGATGTGCAAGCCTAGTAACGCCCTCCATTCAACAGCACTTGCCGCTTCGGACCGAGGCGTGAAATGGAAAGATCGGCAGCCAGGCAACCGGTCGATCCAAGAGAAGTGCAGCAAAGCGAGCAGCGCTAGGTAAGCGCGAAATGTGCAACTAACAGCAGTTAAAACAAACTATATCCTAAAAATTACAGCAATAGATTGTCAATGTAAAAATATTTTAAAAAACAAATGACAGCACCACCACAACACAGCAGTGAGGGTTCTTGTCCTGAGAGATATCTCTCCCCCCACAGGTTTTCATAGGACACCCATCCTCCTATATCCCTGGCCTTTCTAAATCATTTTTTCCTCTCACCTAGACGGAGCCAGTCGTACCCTAGTGTGAAATATAATTATTGAAGGGATCAGTACTTCCTGGCTCTGACCGATCCCACTAGATCCCAAGTGTGTTGATATCTCTTTTGTTATATGAATGTGTTCAAGTTACTATAATAATGATTAAGATGATGTATTCACTAATAAACAATAAATATATGATGTATTATATATAAAGCAATCTTTTTTGCATTATCAATTTGCTATTTGACTCTTTATATAGAGCATTGGTATGGAGGCGGTTTGTTTTTCTTTCTCTTAGCTTTATTCCCTGTCCCGCTCCAATATCAGTTACCTTGGGGAACCCTCTGATGTTTCATTTTCTCATAGTCACCAGCCGTCGCACTGTATCTGGAAGAAGGGCAAAGGATTGGCTTACCAGACTTCCTCTGAGGAGCACCACCATGTTACTTTGGAATGGGGAATTGCAGAAACCGAATAGCACTGATTTTTAGTGGAAATAGTCCAGCTGACCATGACTGGACATATATGCTGGAGTTCCACTTTAATTTAGGGAAGAACATCACCATAGAATACGGTTGTGTGGAACCTGCTCTGGTGCTATCAGATCATGGAACATGCCTGGGTCCACATTTCTAGCAACAGGCCTTAAAGCAATGCTGAAGCTTGTCTAGTCTAGACTGCAGATGCTGAATAACCTGCCACATGGAAGACCCCAGCCAGTTCAAGGAGTTTAAACATGCAGGCACAGCACCTTGAAATCCTTTCTACTTATCACCAGATACTACGACGGGGGGGGGGGGGGGGGGTACTGCACCAAGAACTTTAATCTAAAACTGCAGGTGACCAGTATGCCTGCCAAGCCAATACCTCAATTGTATTGCAGTGTGTTGTACATGTATTTATATAAAATGCATTCCTTCTGAAACTACACATTGCAGCAAGTAGATTGCTACTCCAAAAGCCAAGGTTAGTGATTAATCCAGTGTCTTGTACTGTCAAGGATACCATTCCATGCATGTACTCCAGTTTATTTTCGGTAGATTAAATTAGTAGGATTTAGGTGTCATCCTTAGTTGGAGTTACATGAGTTCATGCAAAGGGTTGGTTGAATAAATAGACATTTTGCTTCTGCCTATCACAGCATACAGAATTAGGACGTGGGTCAGCCCACTTAATCGATTGGCTTTTGCTAATGTGAATGGTAGCATTTTGCCTGTGAGCATGTCACACTTGTGCAAAACAATCTGTTTCAATGCCAGCGGCTCCTTTATTTTTTGTATCATTGTACTTTTTATTTTATTTACTTTGGCAAGGAAGTGTTGTTTCGTGAGTTTGTTGTTTTGGCGTATTTTAGGAATTGGCTGAATGTTGGCCGTTTTTTTTACAACACAACTTGATAGAGGCATAAAAGTCACGATATTAATATAGAAACGTCGATGCATAACACTTCACTAACAATAAGTAGCCACCCTAGTATCCACAAGAATTGCTGAAAAAGCTCGTGGAAGAAACATAACACCCACCCCTTACAAAGGCTATTCCTCAATCATGGATTTTACATGATGGTGGGATCAAATCAATATGGGACATTACATAACGAAGTGCTGAAGAACCGAAAATGAGTTCTAGCTCTCAAATGCATTTATTACCCGAAGCACGTCACAGGAAGCGGAACTGGTTCATGTCGTAAATCTCTTGAACGTGTACTTCAGCTTACGCATGACTCACGCGCTGGACGTTTCAGACCAGCAGCCAATTTTAATGGCTCTCTGATGCTTTGTAAACAAATCCTGAAGATTTAATTATGCGCTGATCTTTCCCTCCAACAGATAATTAGCTAGCTCAGAGGCTTTGATAGGCCCAGCAGCAGTTCATAAATCCATCATTATCTACGCCTGTTTTCTTTATCCGCTGCTGTTGTTTTTCCTTCTTGAAATTAGAATGTGCATCAATTGTAACCTTAAACCAAAAAGGTTGCTTTGCAGTCCTTGCTATTTTACTGCAAACCCGTTGTACAATATCGGGGACGGATGTTTATGTGTTATTGTGTTATTAATAACGTCAGAAATATGAGACGCCACTAACAGGAAGGTTCCTGGAGAATAAACTTTTAGCTTTGGAGATAAAAAGTCTGGCAAGATTCCATCCCATGAGTAATATTTAATATTGTTTTAAATGAAACACAGAGAGTGAAATTCTACTCATTTATAGAAAAGATATGTGTGTTTGCAATATGAGACATAAATAAACAGCTTTAGACCTGTGTAAAACCTGTAAACTGTCTCATTGGTCTGATGAGGACTGGCAACGAATCAAAGCCTCTAGAAGAACAATGACTGAACAAGAGCAGAAGCCAGGATACAGCAGACTGTAAAATGTGACAGCCTTGAACAGGAAGAAAAACAAAAGGCCAGTAAGTACATGAGCCAAATACAGGAAATACACGAAGGAATGCCAACATGGTATTAGAATCACTGACTCCAGTAAGAGAGAAAGAGGAGGAAAGAAGGTAACCGAAGAAATATTCAAGAGAGCAGCAGTGAAGCGTGTGAGATTCAAAATTACCTATGACCTATCTTTCAGTACCTCAGATGTGTGGAAATGCATCACTTTTCCTAATCCTGTGATTTAAATCATGCCACTTTAGTTTAACAAAGCATGTGGTTACTGCATAATGAATTATCTCCCTATTTTTTCCTCTTTCGTAAGAAACCTGAATACCTGCCCAATTAGTTACCAGCAATTGTTATTATTTTCAAGTTGTCCAGATTTGCCATGATATTTACCCTAATAGAAGAGTCAACCAGGAGAGTTGTAGGGGTGTCAGCCATCAAACTATTTCATTTTAGAGAACACATCATTGATATTTTGAAAGTTTTCTTTTCTGCTTCAACTTAATGTATTTTTCCATAACCTCGACACCCTTAGCAGAATTAGAAATAAGTGTGTTATTAATAACGAACATCCTATAATGTGGGAACACTTAGTTATACATTACTCTTGTTTTATCTACTCCCACCTATGTTTTCGTATTATGTTGGACCCTACTTTTAAGTCTTTTTTCCCTATGTACTTTAATGTATCTGAGAAGGATGCTTTGTAACGTTTATACGGAATGGGTTACATTCTACTTGTAATGTTTATATTACAGCAAACCTTATACTTGTATCGCATGTCATATTGCTAAATGTGTATACACTCAATAAAATACTTTGAACAAAAAAATATATATCTGATTGTGTAGAAAAAAAAGAAATGTGTGTTTGCTTCGATGATAAGAGAGTACTTTTAGTTCTTACTTTTCTCTACCCTCTATATGGTGGAAACGGATGGGAATGGCTAAACCAGTGCTGGATGAAATAAGTGATAAAGGGTGGGAGAGATGGACCTTGCATTAGTCTGTGCCCCCTGTTAGTGGTGAGACTCTTTAGACAAAAGAAAAAATACTGTAATGCTTGTCACAATTATCTTTATAATATATCCACACCAATGAAGCAAGATTTATTTTGATTTACATTTCAACGCAATGAATTGAGGGAATTATTGATATATGTTTAAAATATAAACATTTTGTCTAAAGCATTATAAATGTAGCAGGGATGAGTTCTGACCAAAACATTTACCATAAACCCCTAGCAACATATGAAGGATATGATTTGAATATCAACAAGCAATAATGATGTCATTATATTTGATGAAATGTAGAAATTTGGAGAATTCTCGTGAAAGTGCCCTCCTTAGTGTGTGATTTTTATAGTTGCACCAGAACTTGAACCAGTGGGGGCACTCAAAGATTAATTGAAATCTCTGAATTCAGAGGACGCAATTTTTTTACTTTGATACTGCCTTCTTTCACCCTGCCAATCAGCAGTTTGGGATGAATGCATAAAAGCTGGTACTCTGTAGTGTGTGCCATATCACTGCCAATTCCAGAGACGTTTATTGAACCTACAGATCGAATCTTGGGGCCATATGTATCAACACATTTCCCCATAGACACAGAACGGGTAAAACCCTTTGATACATCTGGCCCTTGGTGCCTTATCATTTCATCTTCATATTTTAATCAAAGGGCTTCGCCAGAAACAGAAAAAGTCCTTTGATAAATCTGGCATCGTAGATTATTTCTGAAAAATGTAATTCATATTTTATTCTATGCAGATATATGTGGTGCTATCTAGCTCACTGAATTATGCTCAGTAATGTCTGCCTCCTGAACCCCAGTGGGACCAGTTATTGATTTTGACTAGACAATATATCTCACTGTAATGCAGCTACACTACAGTAATTACTTACTTTATAGACATTAACTACGCTTCTGATCTTTTTTCTGAAATGAAAAGAAGCAACGTTAATTTATCTCAGCTGCTGTTTCAGCTCATGCTAGAAGTTCTGCATTAGGAAATCCTATCTATGTGCTTGAATGTACTTACTGCAAACCATTTGTTTGAATGGGTCCCATCATTTGAAAAAAATAATTGTATTGCAATACCAGAGGCCCGTACTTCTCATGTCCAAGTACCCCTCATCTCAGTCTAGTAGGCTTTATCCACAGCATTCAAACAACAAGAGGAAACATTGAACTAATCTTCAACTGACTCGTTGTTAACTAAATGCATCTCTAAATCACCTAGACACAAGCACAACAACAACACATCTCCCATACAGAAAGATACAAATGTGACCTCTGTAATGGTTTGTTACAGTCAAGTGTAGCTGAGACCAAGTGAGGGGAGTGAGAAATTGGTTTACTGGTTGACTGAGGTATGAGCCCTGGTCGAGCAGCAACCACAATCCTTCTCCGGGTTAGGCGCAAGCAAACCCCAAATTAACCTGTTCTCAACCCACTGGTAGCTGGCACAGAGAAGTCAGGCTTAACGATAAGAAGCAATGTGTAAAGTATTTGTGCAACAATTCAAACAGTAATATAGTAAAAACACCACACAAACAATCAAATCCCATGTCGGGTTAGACAAATAGAACTGAATTTAATAAATAAAAGATGACCAAAATTATACGAATCCAATCAGTAGATCCAGAGTTATGAATTTTTAGAGAATAAAGGGTAAAATACCGCCTAACAGCATAAAGTGCCAACCGCAGCTATCTGGTTGTGTTGGACCAGGTCAAAGACAAAGGTTCAGTCCATCTGCGATGGAGCGCTGGTCAGATACAGTCCCAGGTAAGTCCCGCTGAACGGTTACCTTCTCAAGTTCATGCCTAGAGTTAAGTTTGCGTTGCAGAGGGCTGCAAGGATCAGGAGAGCACTGCAGGATGCTGTCTGCAAAGCATAAAGAGCCTGCTGGCATCACAGACAGACAGGCATTGCTTGAGCTTCGCGTTGGTGGTCCTTGCAATATGGATGCTACAAAGTGAATAGTTGGGCTGATGGAGCTTTGCGATGATTTGTGGTGCGCGCAACAATGTGCCAGTGCGTGCAGTCACTATGAGCCCAAAAGCTTGGTTTCAGCACCTGTGAGCACACCATGGGTCCAGGACCTGAGAGGGGCTACTTGGGGGTCTGGAACTCACTGCAGCTGGGTCCTGGGAGTGGTTCAGGATGTTGGGGAGCCTTTTATGCCTCTGAGGCTCAGATCAAAGGCCAGTAAACTAACCCTTGAAGTCACTCTGAAGACCAGGGTTCAAGATACAGTTCCAGTTCTCCTTCCCCAGGTAAGAAGGCAGCAGGGTAGCAATTCCTTTAGAGCAGCATCCAGTAGAGTGGCAGTCCTTGTAGCAGCACAGAAGTCCTTCTTGCTGGCAGAGTATCCACAGTTACAGAAGTGTAGCAGATAATTGGTGTCTGAGATCCATTATTTACACTCACTTATTCCTCTGAAGTGAAGACAATGTTTCTAGAGGTTTCCTTTGAAGACCACAGTTGCCCTGCCCTACCTCTATATTAAATACAGGGGCATGCAGCCTTTTGAGTGGAAGAGAGCACATCATATTCAAGTGTAAGAGGGGCTGTGTCGAGCTCCTCCCTCTCACCCTGTCAGTGATGCCCCATCCTGGCACACCTAAGCTCCCTATTGTGCGTGACTGTCTAGGAGGGGTACACAAAGCCCATCTGTCAACTACATCCAATCATTGACCTAGAGACTGGCTGCAGGCACCAAGTAGCTAAGGCAGGATAATGGCAACTTTCCAAAAGTGGCATTTTCAAAATTATAAGTTAATTATAACATTATCTTAATTATGACTTATTACTTGCGACTTCATCATAAATTGGGACTTTTCATTACAGTTTGAAAGAAACCAAACATGAACTGGTTACCTAATCTCATTTGGAAATTACTGTTTATTAAATGTAATAAGAATATTCTAATGTTATCCGATGATAGAGGTAGGCCTTTGCAATAGTGAAATTCAAATTTTAAGGGGTTTTCACTACCAGGACATGTAAAACTTAAAAATATATGTCCTATCTGTAACACACACTGCAACTCGCACTTTAAGCTGTCTAAGCCCTACTCTAGGGGTGGCACATATGTCTAAAAACAGACGGTTTGGGCCTGGCAAAAGGCTTATTTTGCCAAGTCCACATGACAGTTTACAAACTGTGCACACAGGCTGCAATGGCTAGCCTGAGACATGTTTAAAGGGCTGCTTAACTGGGTGGCACAATCAGTGCTACGGGCCCACTAGTAGCATTTAATTTAAAGTGCCTTGGACACATGTAGCACCACTTTACAAGGAGACGTATAAGTAAATTAAATATGCCAGTTGGGGATATGCCAATGTTGCCATGTTTTAAGGAGTGAGCCCATGCACTTTAGCAGTGAAAGTGCACAGAAGTCTAACAAAATCAGCAAAAATGGAAGAGGAAGTCAAAACGTTTGGGGGAAGACCACCCTAAGGCTGACAGGTCTACCATATATCCTTTATTTTTTCTTATAGAAAAAATACTAGGATGTGTTCAGGGATGCATATAAGATTACATTGCAATATTTTTTCACTTGTAAAACGTGCAGTCTTTTGAATTAATATTTGCTAGCACGCTGAAGACCATGCGATATTTGCTGATGCTAAAAGAAATACTCATGTCACAATTTATAGAACTTCTTGGAAAACAGCTGCTGGTAAAACACAGAGCATAAAGCCATCAATATTGTATCTGTGTGACATACTATTTAAATAGTGCTGCTTCAAACTGCTCACGGAGGTATCTGGGTGAAAAGAAGCAGTAAATACATGTCTGATTTGGAAATAGGAGTTCTCTTTGAACTGCTGCAGAATAGGAATATGCTCACTTGTAACAAAGCCTGGAAAGAGAAGAGTTTGGCGTGTTTCAATGAGAATCATCCCCCAGAGAAATGTGGCCAGAGCAGCGTTCGGAATGCCTCAGTATTAAATATCCTCTGGTAACACATGGTGAAAGGTACTCAATGCAATTCAACAATGTACCTATCGCTTCTCCAAAATGGAGGAAACCCTGAATGCTGGGTCCATGTGGACTAACACATGGGGGACAGAGTGAGTGTGGCGAGACAAAAAAGTGAAACATAGCAAACATTCAAACAGGAACCCCACTATCTTCGCACCCTCTTCCTGGAGTAGAGTCCCTGAGCCAGTAACTATGATGAACCCACCACAAATGTCCCGATGATGACCTATCCCTCATGGACAAGAACAATTTATAGCTAACCTCATTGTCTTCTTGCAACCCGTGTAGAAATGCCTGAGTTGATGTCAGATGTGAAACAAGTAGCCTTTCACTTCTGTCTTCCTTGCTCTTTGTGCCACTGGAATCAAGCTACATCCAACTAAAGAGCCCCTTTCAGGGTGAAGTCAATCATGGGTTGTTTGTGTTCTGATTCAAAGCGGACCTGTCATGGCAGTTCGGGCTGGACTGTTCCTATTAGAGCAGAGTCAAGACTGATTTGCATATAACTAGGTTCAATATGAGGTGGCATGGAGGACAAAAGAACAATGGGTTGGAATGCATTCCTGGGCTATTGCCAGTGGTTAGACACATTACAAGAATCCTCCTGTTACCTTCTGTGTGTTTGTTCCACAGTAGAGAGCACCCATCAGCATAAGGAATGTAGTGCAACATCTATACCTACCTACCTACCCAACTTCACCATACGAAGGGATCATGGGAAACAAGCAGTAGAACAGACCGGGAAACAAACACTGGAACAGACCAGGAAACCAAATGGGTGCCATGAATGCTGCTTTCTCTTGGAGAATGGTGAGCCATATCAAAGAACAAAGATAGTGAACTCAAAATAAGTGCTAGGCTCTACCAAAATCCCAAGAGACCGAAAATACTAAATAAACTATATAGCAAAGCAAGGTATTATGGAGTGCTCTAATTAACAGGAGCACTCTGCTTGCTGTAGCTACAACAGTAAACATGGAACCCTTATCCAACATATCTAATTCAGTATTGGTATTCCTGCTCATAACAGTGTAATATTATGTGGCTTCTATGGATTTAGTGCCATGAAAAGTTTGTGAACATCCACAAATACAATAAATTTGCATATATTTGTTTTATTTAAAAAAATAAGAGAAACACTCAAATCAATTATGCTAACTGAATAGGTTAGAGATGACAATGATAGGACCTCAAGGCTGGTTATTGTTGAATTTTGTTGATGTTTGAAGATAGACAGATCCTTGCCACAAAAGTTAAAATATTTAAGAAACGGAGGAACACAAATGAATATATAGATTCAGACAATCCAGTGCTACACCAAGAGATGTAAATGAATTAGAAAAGCAGCATTATATCATAAAGTCACCTGAGAAGAATAAAATACCAGGGCAACAGTTGACAAAATAATTAAGCTTCATACATTTTCTCTCTTACTTTAAGTAGTTAAAAGTAGAGGAAAACATGATTAGAGTACAAGAGTTAGCAACACACTTTATGTTCTAAGAAACTTCAAAGAAATTGAAGAATATATAAGTGTTTAGCCATGCAACAGTTCATGCTGTTGTACCAATGATATTGTGCTGCATAACTAAATATTTATAAGGTACCAAAGGCAAGACCTATTGGCTATGCCAATGCTTGTTTGCATTGCGGTGGGTGCTACAGCCAGCAGCACCTGCCGCAAAGCAAAATATAGGCATTGCGACTGCCGTGGTGGCGGTCGCATTGTAATGCCTACTAAGAGACCGCCAACAGCCTGTCTGGCTGTCCCATGTGCGATAGGATGGCAGGCAAGCAAAAGTCTGCCTGCCATCCTAATTAGGCCCTAAATGCCAGAAAACTAGGAGCATTAAACATCCATGTCACATATTATTACAGAAAGTTTAAGTAACCATTCTCATAGAAAATAATGGTGCATACCAATTTATAGTGCATCAATGTGAAAAGGCAAGCAATCACAAAAAAAGTCTTCATTGATGTCATGGGAATCTAGCAGGACTTAAGCATCAGGTTAGACCATCTTGCAAGAGCAACCGGTCTGACTTGGGTAGATAGGACAGGTCAATGATTTTACTATCTGACGTAGGCTCTTATTTAGAGTTTGGCAGATAGGATACACTAGCCCAATCACAGTGTATGTCCTGTCCACCGTATTACAGGTGCATTATAGTCTATTACACTTTTAATACAGCACATGGGATAGCCTCCATGTTTTGATATAGTATCTCGACCACCAAACTATAAATAAGGACCTTAGCCTTCAATATTTTGTAGCCCGAGTTATGACTTGTGGCTGAGTAAGTTGAGAAAATCAGAGTCCAAAACTTCACCTGGAAGAATATACCTCTCAAATTCAGAAGGCAGAGGAGCTGAATTTATTAGCAATTCCATGTTACAAGAGTAATGCGGAATTACCCCATTCCTCCAATTCAACAGCAAAATCAATAATTCCGTCCAGGCATATCGCCTTAACACAGGGATACGGTGCCTCAATATATTGAGGTTTACAGTGTCTCTGACCTAGTAAACTGTGGAAGAACCGATTGAGGTAAATTTTGGGGTAAATTTTGCTCCTACAGTCTCACCCATTAACTCTCTGAATGTGGGTTATATTATATATGAATCTGACATCAACAACTAAATGGAATAATCATGTTACTCTGTCCCATAATTATAGTAACCCACTGATGGTACATGATCTTTTTACAAGTCAGTTTTTGTGCTTTGTGCATGTAAAGGAATGTGTCATGTAAGTTTGGTGGTGAGACTAGAATTTAACTGGATAATGACATTCTGAGCTCATTCTCTTCTCTGTGTACCCATTATGCAATTGTGAGCATGGCTGAAGCTCATTCATGACTCAATGCAAAATTGTTTAATTTTGTATTATGCTTGGAATACGTGGTTTTAAAAAGAAACCTACGCAGTCTATTGATTTCTATATTATTAATTAGAAAAATGTAAATCATTTTCAAAATAATTAATAAATAAAAATGAATTTGAGAATAAATTAGCAAGAAAAATCTATAATTTGAACCTCACCAAAATTTCAAGAAACAGCACTCACATCGAAAATGTAAGTGCTTAGTCTCAAATGCTTTGACATGTGCAGCATATATATTGTCCAAGTTTATGTTTATTAAACATAAAAAATCAGTCTTGAAATTTTTTAGAATGCTTGAGTTTTTATTAAAACCAATTTAAATGATGGTTGAGTATGAGCCAGGAAAGGTTTCTCAGGAAGATCCGTCAGGCATAGGAAAGGCCCTAAGATGACACTGATTACTTTCCCAGATGTGATTGTCCCTTAATTTAGCAGCATATTTACCAACAATTCCACTCCTGAAGAAGAGATCAGCCTCCACAACAGAATCAGAGAACAATCACTTATGTGTCAAACTGCCCTTTGCTATATTCTGGCTAAATGTCTCAATTGGGGTGTATTTCTTACCATTGACAAGTATTAACAATGTTTTCCCTACAGATATACATGCTTTTCTAAGTGGGAGTCAAGCCCAAAGCCTCATAGTGGGACCACCTGAGTTAGCAATAAACGCTGATAGAATAGTGGGAAAATGTAATGCATAAAAAAAACTGAAATGGGTGAGGAATCACCACCACCACTGCCACCATCACCACCACCATCACCACCACCATGCTATTTCAGTACTCCCTGCTTGAAAATTAAAATATCATGGAAGATAGAGAGATTTAATTTTGATATACAAAACCTGGGAAACTGCCACCAAGAACCTCAATACATTCTTGTATTGTACAATGATGATGGATCACACAGACCATTTCTGACATCATTCTCAATTTCTTAAGTTCCTTATTGATGTATTACATACAGCCTTTATTAATTAAAGTGTTTTAGCAAAGACCATTGTTACAGCACATATGAAAAATAATAGTAGGTGATGTTGCATAGGTGATGCAGTTTGTTTTGTAATTGTAACTGAAACAGTATTTATATAGTGCTTACTACCCCTGACAATGTGTTAAGCACTTTGCGGTGAGTAGTACACTACTCCAGAACCAAAGTTTGGGGTAAATAGGTAGTAGTTTAGTAATATGTGTTTCCTTTTCCTTGTAGGATTAGTTTGGCTGACAGACGATGAGCGAAAATAAATGTTAAAAAAGTAACAACTTACCTTGCACTTGCCGCATTGCTGAGTCGACGATGCAGCGAGCGCAAGGTAAATGTTTTTTTTTTTTTTTTTTTTCCCTCGTCATCTGTTGACTCTCTCCCACCCCATCCCATGGCCTCACTGCTCTCACCTGCATCGGCCGTCACTGGATGAATTGAAATCGTTAATTATTTTGGGAAAACATTGAAGCAAAAATAAAATTATGCAATGTTGTCATTTTGTACTTAATACTTATAACGACTTCGTTTTTCAAGAAATGGAGGGTCCGGAGTTCTTCAGATTTGTTTTTGTGAGCAGACACCCCGTCAGTTTATAAATAACAGCATAGGAAACAGTTTGCACCTTTTCATGTAATTCCTGATCCACACCGATGGCTTGTCAAAACCCACCCACACGAATTCATTCCAATAGTGTGTCTTCATAGTAGGGTGGTTCTTCCTAAAGTCAGTAGAAATCTCTCCATCTATCCAATTATTGTTCGTAATAAATAAAGGCACATCAGCACTACCTGATATTTACATATTCCGTTCGTTTGCGCTAGGTAATTCGGGACTTATTTTATGAAGGTGTCAGGGCAATGAAACCGGCAGTGTGCGCCTGTATCAATCTGATGTGTGACTCATTTTCTTTCATATCGCTGCCGGAGCTGACACTAAGCAACGGCTTGTCTTTTGACACAGACCTCAGTCTTAGCCATGGAGCTGTGAGCCTCATTTGTGTTTCCCCGAGACAGCCACCCCACCTGCACATGCTTGCACATATGCCATTTAAATGATATACTACGTATTTTTTTCTATAGATACACTGCCGGTAGTCAGAGATGGGGTCTAGACCATTTATTAAATGTTATCAAAGAACACACATGAGTTTCTATAATAATAATTAATCAATTACGATATCATGTTTATGAGGAAATGAGCGGTCCAATGACTGTGTTCAAAGTATGCGGATGTGTTTGTGAGTATCATTATCACTGTTTATTTCATTTTTCTGTATAGTAATGTAGTCGAAAAAATGCACTGAATAGAGCACTACATTCCACAATGATTCCTGGCATGCCATATTGTCCGTCTTAAGTGCAGTAGGCGTGACTTTGTAAGTGGTAAATGGACCTTAGATTCGAAAGTAACTGAAAAGATGAACCTTTAGGGCCATATGTATCAAGCTAATTAGCATTCACAAAGGCGAATTTCGGCCTTTGCGAATGCTAATTAGACAACTGGTGTGTATCAAACATGTTTGATGCAAAATAAGGAATAGCAAAATTTGCAATTCCTTATTTTGCGATTGCACTTAACCCCTTCGATGCTTGTGACGGAACCGTTCCGTCATCAGTCACGGCTGAGCTGTGCTGATGACGGAACGGTTCCGTCACGACCGCACCCTGTTCTGGGATGTCCAGCACAGGGGCGGAATTGGCGCCGCACGGAAGCGGTTAAGGAATCGCAAATTTTGCGATTCCTTAAATGCAATGTATTAAACAAAAAATATTCAAAAAATGCCATTAAGGATTCGCAAATTACCACCAACTTCTAGTTGGTGGTAATTTGCGAATTCTTTTCAAAAATCTTTTTTTCCAAAAAACAAAAGGTGCCATATGACGGCCATACATGCCCTTAGGGCATGTATGTGCGCCATATGCCCCCAAATGTCTTTTTCAGGGGTGCAGCAGGGTGTTCTTGAGACACCCCTGCACCCTTGAAAAAATTCCTAATTTGCGATTAGCTAATTGCCAATTGCAAATTTTCCTTCATTCTTATGGGCCTCCTGGCCCATAGAAATGAATGGGTAATTTGCGATTAGCAATTTGCTAATCGCAAATTAGGAATGGTAAGGAATCGCTATTAAATAGCGATTTTGTACATACATACCGTTTTGCTAATTCCAAATAGCGATTCCTTAAAATTCGCAATTTGGAATCCGCAAAACGGAAGTATTATACATATGGCCCTTAATGAGGAAAATTCTCCAGATTCCCTCGAGGGAGAACGAAAAGCAACAAGTAACATCACAGAATATCAGTACCCAGCAATCCATTGAATGAGAGACATGTTTCCAACAAACATCTATACCATCCTCCATGGTATGTATACTCACAACGCAGAGACCTTATGTTGTGTAGAACCCTAGCCTGCAGCATTAAACTACTGGCAGTCCATCAAGGACCAGCATTGAACCCTATGGTATTTTCTTTGTATATATGTAACTTATGTAACTATGTCACCTACCCTGTAAAGCGCTCTGATACCCGCAAGTGTTTGGTTCGCGCTATATAAAACTTTAAAAATAAAAAAATAAATCACTTGAAGAGCAAGACCCCAGTGATAATACCTCTTCTGACCTTCAATGATGTGGTCTCTAGAAGCATGCACAGTGCTGATATTCTGCAAACCCAGGCCCAGAAGAAAGCACAGAGGATAGGGTCTACACATCGCTAGTACAGCATTTGGGGTAGGCAATGGCATCTGAGTTCGTCAATGAATGCTCGGCTCATCCTCCAAGTGAGCAAACCCAGGCTCCAAACCAACATGGAGCCTAGGGATGACTGTCCCAGCCAGAATCGCACTGCCCCCAACCCCAGCTGAGGGGCAAGGGTGCACACACAGCGGGCCACAATCCCTGCTTGGGCCCAGAAAGCCAGAAAAAAAGTAGAAATGAAACAAAGAACATCAAAAGAGAAACATTGGAATCAAGGCACAAGGTGAAGACCTTGTCGTGTTAATGTTAACAGGAAATCACTGTCAATATACAGGATGTACAAGGAAACCGCTTCCAAGACAACTGAAGCAAAAACGAAGGATTCAGCATAGAGGCGGCCATTTATTAGCAAACCTAAAGGAAGGCGAAATGTAAACATTGTTTCTAAAGTTGTAAGAGCAAGTCTGTCTCCAGTGTGCGAATGTTCCTCATGAAATGAAGGACTGGATTGAGGAAGAAATAGAAAATAATGTTGACTGTAGAATGCAACCTAACTAAGCAGTGGCAAGTTCATGTTTTCTTGCTGCAGAAAATATAGAATGTTTCAATTATGTTTGTACTAACGCTATTAATATTTGTCTGTATATTAGAATTGAAATGTTGGTTGCTCCATTGAAGACGACAAAGTGGCCCAGGACTAAGAGTGGCTGGTTTAATTCTTCGGCTGCAACATTCTATTATTTATCAATTTGTCATTATGTATATTCCTTTTTAACCCCTCCCATGCTGATGACGAGCTCAGCTCGTCATCAGCCACGGTGCTCGTGTGCTTATGACGAGCTGAGTTCGTCATGGCCGTTAGAACGCTCACACGTGGGGATAATTCCCCCGCTGTGCTGAGCGTTCTAAGGAAACGGGTGTGGCCGTGATGAGCTAAGCTCGTCATAAGCACACGAGCACCGTGGCGCTGTGCGCGCCCCCCCACCCCCCAGCACAGTGGGGGATTAACCCCCGCAGCCAAGGGGTTAATTAAAACATTCCACCCACTGAGGACAGAAAGTTATAAATAGCCTGATAGCCTTTCTGCTTTGGGCTAGACCAGTTGTTAGAGACCTCTTCCTCATTTTAACCCTATCACTCAGATTCAGGGCCTTTAGCAATCAGTATAGCCCTCAGCATTGGGCTAAGGACACATTAAATATATGAGGCCTTACAGGCAAACAAGTCTAACTCGACCTGAAATATAATTTGTATTCATGTTTATTGTATACGTTCTTTGGTACATTTGTGACACCAAATTTCAATAAGAATAAAGAAAAAGTATTTATGGAATGATATTGCTTTAGAGGCGCTTTCTTGAGTACATAGAAATGTAACTAGTGTGTCTCAGAGTTTTTGAGGCGAGGTTTTTAAAGAATGTCACGGAAAGGGAAGGGTCTATCTCAATGGTGAAGAATAGGAGGTTATTTAATGCGTTTCTTGTAGATAGAAGAGGGTTACTTGTATGTTCCTTGTCTACGCTATGAATGTTTTGGCACCTGGATTTGAAGGTTAGGATAAAAGGTTGTTCTGACAGAATTATTAGTTTCTTTTTGCTCGTGCTGCAACTATTTATCAAAGAAGGCGACGAGGCAAGGACAAAAAAAAACAAGGATTGGAAAGGAGACACACCACAGAGATCCCAATCCCCAAAGGCCAAGCCCCAGAAGGGAAACTGAGGTGAAGCAACCACACCAGCAGAGCAACAGGCCCCAGGAGGACCAGAACAGACTGAGCTCCCCACAGGGCATAAAAAGCCCGCAAGGAAGCCCACAGGGCCAGAAAGCTGTCATGCCCAGTGCCCCAAATAGTTTCAGAGACACAGCAGCAGAACCAACAGAGAGCTACGAAAAGAAGACAATGGAAAGAACAACCAACAATGCCGAAAGGCCTGACAACCAAATGTAGAAGAGAGCTGAGGGGACGCAGGGGAAGACACAAACGCCCGACCCAACCAGGAACTAAGAGCAACAGGGCCAACAAACAGACCAACCCCACCACCACCAGGGAGGCCAAAGCAGACCAGCCCAAAAAGAAGGATAGGAGCCGCCAACATGGCCGAGGCCCAGACAGAAAGGACCAGCCAAGGGCAGTACCACACAGACGAAACCAGGAAGGGAGGAGTCACCAACCAATAAGCAAGCCCCCACCAACCCAACCGGCCCAGCCCCTAGAAAGCTCAGAAGACACCACAGCCACTGAAAACCTCAGAGGAGCACCAGGCCCAAAGGCAAGAACACCCAGCACCAATCACCAGCATCAGCACTGGACAAACACCAAAGCCCCCTACCGGGAGAAGGAGCCGGGGCACCAGGAGAGTGCAAGACCAAGCACCCCACTAAAAAGTGCAGGGAATACCGGAAAACAACAACCAGAATCCTGCCCAACAACAGCACGCAGCGTCCGAACGGAGGAATGGACGGACAACCACCAAAACACCAGCCGCCCGAAGACCAACTTGGTGGCCCAGGCGGCCAGAAACCCCACCAAAACAGGAAAAAACCAGTGGAAAAGCCAGAGGCCAGAACCCAGTGAAGCACAACACCCCTCCAGGAAAGAGACCAACCACAGGGTCCTGTCCAAGGAAAGACACCCCAAGGGGCACACAAAACCAGACCCAGAACTGGACTGACCTGGACCAGGGTCCAGAAAACCGAGACAACCATGAGAGAGGTGAGGCAAACACCCAAGACCACAAGACCAGGGGAACGCAAAACCAAACAGGCACATCAGGGAAAACCCCACCACAAACAACACACAACAAGGACAACACCCCCAACCACAAAACCAGGGGTTGACCGAAGGCGGAAAACAGCACCGGAGATGGACAAACCCACCGGCCACCATAGACAAGCTGAAGAACAAGCACAACGACCAGCCACCACACACCCTAGACCCCACATCTGGGACGAGGGCCACTGGCCACCATGCCAATCAGCCCAAAACAGTAGGGGAAACCCCTAACTGAAGAACCAGCAAACCAACTGGCCAGGAGGGCAAAGGACAATTCCCAGGAGCCATCTCAAGCGAGCCCCAACACCAGCCACAGAAGGGCCAAGACAGAGACCCATGCCAACCCCAGAGCAACCGGGGAAAGAAACCACCAATGGCCCAAGGCCAAAAACCTGGCAGGGACACAAGCACCACGCCAGAACCCCAAGGACAGTGGAGACATACAGGGAGGCCCTCAGGCCCCCAAGAAGCCAACCAACAGAACCACAGCACAGCACAGACAGGAACAGGAACCCCCGTCAACCACCAGAAAGCCAGGCCACTGGCAGGAAGACCCAACAGCCCAGGAGAACAAGCAACAGCCCATAACCCCAGGGCCAGCTACTAAAGGAAGCACAGGCAGACACCCCCAGGCCTGCCACAGGGCCACCACCAAACGCCCTAGGAAGAAGAGAACGGAGGCAGAAGGCCCCGGCACTGCCTAAACGTCCAGAAGCAAAGACCCTACACCAAAAAAGGCTGGCACAGCCACCTTCAGCACACGAGGAACAAGGCCACCAACCTGGTGCCCCAACAGACCCGGGAAAAGAGGTCCAGGACCAGAGAGACACACACTAGAAAAAAACAACAACCGCCAAAGGCAGAAAGAAAAGACATCAGAACCAGCCACACCAAGGTCCCAGAGACAAGATCAGCACAACACGGAAAAAAGCTAAGGCGATAGATAAACAGCCTGTACGAAGATGACCACGCCACTGCCCAGCTTGTACCGGGGAGGCAGGTACCGAAGAAATCAAAGGGAAGGGGAAGAACAACGGCCCGGGACCCAGGCATGCCAGGCACAGAATCACCATACCAAAGAGGAATCGGAGCACCCACACCAAAGAAAGACAGCAAAAAGAGGAAGTGAAACAAGAAAACCCCCAGGCAGACAACCAAAAGGCAATCCCCTTCCCCAGGCACCAAGGCCCAATGGCAGCACCAGGCACACACCCTGGAGGCAAGCCCCCCGAACCAGGAAGCACCCAACCAGGAGACAGGGGCAGAGGACACATAGAGGCAACACCACCACCCCAGGAAGACAGTCCAGAGGACACACAGCTGCACACACCCCCAAGGGAACAGAAACCTAAAGGCAATAGGCCAGAAATGGACCCACGGCACACCAGGCATCCAAAAAACCTGAAGTGCCACAAGCCCCAACACCAATGCTGAGGTGGGTCCCACCTCGACATTGGTGTTGGGGCTTGTGGGTTCCAGGAAGAGGAGGAACCCGGGCACCAAAGGCTGACCACCCAGTGACAGTGCCAAGTGCAAGGAAAAAACAGCAGAAAAGCGGGCAGGAACACCAACGGACCAAGTACAAAATGCCCAGATCAAGCAGCAGTTACAAAACAACGGGGTAAACCCAGACACTAGGACCTGGGTAATGTACGGTACAAGAGACTATGGTCCCAGTGGATTTGAACTGAAAATAACATTAGAAACCCAACAACACCTGTTAGGTCAAATCCAAACAATAGTAGTCATGTTAAACATTTTATTTTATGATAAACAGTAGGTTTGTATGTACAGAACCTTCACATTTGTTAAAAACTCTTGTGAAGAGGTATCCCAGAGGGGAAGGAGGGAAAGGTGCAGCAATCTGCAAGTGTGAGAGGGAGGGCAGTGAAAAATATATACATCCAAATCATAAAGAGCAAACCAGCCTTATCAAAGGCTAAATCTATTTACAAAACCATAATGCAGGAGAACACAGTGAAACTATCACAGTTGTCCAAAAAAGTAAACACAAAATAAAGCCATCGCCGTTTCGACCCAGGGTAAATTGTAGATGAGTGGCGTCCTTACAGTAGGGTCTTCATCAGGACCATGTCGGGTGCCCCCTTGAGTCACCGCTGCAGGCGGAAAAATTATGGCGATAAGGGCCCACAGGCTCCAGAGTCAGAAATAGAAGTAAAAGGTTTACAAAGGAATCATCCTGAATCTATTTTCTTCTCTTTAAATCTATTTTCAAAGTTCCAGGGCTTGGGAAATCAATCCTCCTTAAATCTCCTTCTCAGGATCAAGTCCGTTTCACAGCCATGCTGCTGGACTGCGTGAGGTCTCGCTGCCAATGGGTGGAGTCTTTTATTGGCAGGATAAGGAGTAAGAACACCGGAGTTCGGATTAGGCACAGCATTCATGATGCATGTATAATGCCTCACTCTAATGGGCCCGCATTGCTGCCCTGAGATGATGTATATGTGGTGTCCTTTTACCAGAGGTGACTCCACTATAATATGTGCACCCTGCTTGTAGTTAATGGGGTGCACTGTTGAGGATGTGCTAAGTACCAGTATTGTGTTTATGCCTAATGCTTTGTGCTAAGTGCATGGTGGTGATAAATCCTGCTTATTGGTGAAAGCGAATTCGTTATTACTATTTTAGAAATGTCACTTTTAGAAGTGGACATTTCTCTGTGCTTATGACTCTTGGTGCTTTGTAGCCTGACTCAAATCAATGTCTGGTTTCGTTTGACAGGGGCCTGTTTAGTGCATTCACTCTAGACAGTCGCAAAGGGAGCTGAGGTGTGCCCCGCATATCCTGATGGGTCATCCTCAGCCAGAGTGGTAGAAGGAGTTGTCCCCTGCACCTGAATAGGCCTTTGCCTGTCTTTCACAATGCTTTCTCTGCTCCCCTGTATTGTGTCTGGAGCCAGGGCTGGGGATTGAAAGGAAGTGTTCTGCACTTCTAAAGTTGTAATGAAGTTGCCTCCCCATCAGAGACATTATAAGTGCAGGGGCTCTGACCCCGGGGCCTTATTTATGAAGGACTTGCGCCACCGGTGCGTCACTTTTTCCCATGTTAAAAGTGACGCACCGGCGGCGCAAGTCCTTCATAAATAAGGCCCCATGTTTTTAGACACTGCGTGGGACTTGAAACCAGATGCTGCTGGCTCTACATGCTGCCCCATAGGGTTGTTGTACTGCCAGGAAAACTGCCACTTGTACTTTGCTCTGCTGGAAGGACGACCTCTTTGCACCAAGGACTCTGTGTGCTGGCCTGCTGCCTGCTTTCTTGATTCTGTGTTGCCCCCAAAGTACTCTCTCAGGAGTTCAGCACATTGTGAGTGCTGGGGACTGCTACTGGTTGTTTTCCTTATAGCTGTTGCCTAATTTCTTTTCTTGAAAAAGAGTAGTGTGGGGAGAGCTTTGGCAGGAAAGTGCATGCGGAGAAGCTCCCTGTGGTAGTTTTCCAAAGTGCGTGGGGAGTGCTTTGCTTTGGGACAGTTTAAGCGCAGTGTGATCGCTTCCTTTTTTCTTGTCTTGGTACCCCTAACTCAGCATATGAGGGGTGCTCTGGCAAGCAGGAGAGGCCGAAGCAGCGAGGTAGGTCCGACTCAAGGAATTGCTGGGAATCTCTGCTTCAGGGTCCTACAGTGGGTGGGACCCGCTGAGGAAAACAGCGCCTGTTATTCTCTTCCTTTTGTGACTCCTTGACTACTGTCTTTACAACAGAGAAGGCTGCAGCCACATGTGAGCTTGGGAGGCTCCTCCTTCTCCTTCCTCAGGTACTGTGAGACTGTGGCGTTACCCCATGCTTGCAGGCAGCCACGTGTGAGATTTGGGCTGTGGGGATCAAACGAGGTCTCCCCGTGCTGCTCTACTGGGGTGCCCCCATCCACTTGTTTCCAGTTTAGAGGAGAACTCTGAGGCATTTGGACTGGCAGGGACTACAAGGTGGGTTATCAGCAGCTGATCCACACGCTCACAGGCAGCTGTCTTCGGCTTCTCGGCACGCAGGGGACCAAGAAAGGTTAGCCTGCTCATTTCTACACGGCGGGTGTGCCCCTCCTTGTGTGTGCACATATCTTTGGGGGCATTGGTGGTCCCACTAGCCAAATGGGAAGGAATCCTCAACAGAGGTACCAATTGGCATTTCATCTTGCTGCAAATTGCCATGATGCATGTAGTATGCGTACAGGTGCTCATGTGGCCCACAGTTTAAAACTGCATAACTTGCCAAGCATTAACTGGTGATGTTATGTTTCTCTCGCACACCTAACTGCTGTATTTCATGCCTTGATATTGTGGTTTATATGTTTTTTTTACCTTGCTATGATAGGATAACGAGTATCATTTTAGGACCTGCATAATATGTACAGTGATGTGTAGGGTCATTTCATGACATGTGCAACCTATAAGTATTTACTTTATTGCACTAACTGTGATGTTATGACAATTGCCTAGTTCACGAAATGATTTATGTGATTTTGGTCTATGTGTTATATACAATATATGTGACATTTTTATATAATACTGTGTGGAGTCTCTTTTGTGGTGCATTTATCTTGTCACCCGTGTGTGTGTTGCGTAAACGCTTTGCACATTGCCTGTGGGATAAGGCTGACTGCTCTGCCAAGCTACCAAGGGGTTGAGCAGGGGTTATCCTGGGTGTGTAACTCCCCTACCCTGACTAGAGTGGTTGGTTCTGCCTGGCTTAGGTGTATACTCTAGACAACCAGAAAACCCATTTCTAAAACCCTGTCTTTCCTATGCATGAATGTGGAATCATTTGGACAAAGGCTTAGCTTTATGTCCTTCCCCTCAGTTCATAAACTCCCTTGCTAAAATGTTAACTCTGGAACTGAATGTATTTCTCATAATACTTTGACGTTGACCTTGATTTTGGGTTTCTCTTTGCCACTTGGAAATTATGAGATAGTTGGCCCAGGTTTGACTTTTTGTCATTTACATTCTCCCTTTTGGCAGATTTTTTCAGAGATCATTTCACTATTCCAAAGAGTATGCTTTTAACATGCTTTTAACATTCTTTGTGTTATTTGTTTCATTTGTACAAAATTATATCAGTTATTCTCTTCGTATATGGGGTACCTCATTTAGTCTAGCAGTTATGAATTGCTGATTACACAAAACATGCTAAACCTTCTGATTTTTGTTTTGTAAGAATGTAGTGACGTCTTTTTTTCCTCAGTGATACAGACCTATATTCTCAGCAAGGTTTTCATAAGTTGGTAAAGTGGTGATATACATGTGTTGTGTACGGACCTTGACAAACATTTTTACAACCCATACATTTATTGCAAATCAGTTTTCATCCATGGCTCTCATATCCCTGAACCTCTCTCCTCCTTTTTGGTAGATGACTGTTGACCGTGTAAGTCATTGTACATATGGCGTATTGATTCTATTATATGGTATGCCCCTTCAAAGTTTTTGTTGAAATATTGAAGATTATTGAATTATTAATTGGATGAGTTCTGGGAGACTCTGAGAACCCAGCAGCCTGCTAAGGAATCAACATGAGGCCAGAGATTAGGGTCCGCATTTATGAGGCCCTACCTGCACTACTGCGCGCCGGAACGCAACTTTTCTGACATTCTGGTGGCGCAAAGTGCCACGGGCCCTTTTATAAGCCAAAGTAAACCATGTTACATTGCTTTTCATGGCCTTATAAATATGTAAACAACCAAAAAGAACCAGAGGTCTGAAACGCCTCAATTAAGGCAGGCAAGTAACACTCTCTCACTAGTAGTGTGTTGTCTCAATTATACAACGAATACACATAACACAGGAACTCAAAAGAAATGAAAAGAATCTACACAAGATATAAAAGGGAAAGTCCGCCTATGCTTAAATCTGAATAACAATCAACTCTTCAAAGTGATCAGTTTTATCATTTGGTCATCCAGTTTAAAGGCAGGTGTACCTCTTGATCATAGAGAACACCATGCCTGTATGTGCACGGCTGGATCTTACCCAAATATATTCTGAGAAGGTACAGCGAACCGTACTCTCCTGGATCACTGAAAAAAAGTGTTAAAGCAGTGCAAGCAAAACTGTGAGTGGTGAATTTAAAATAGGGTGGTGTGCCCCAAATTAACCAACTTTATTCAGAGTGCGGACACTACCCCCTAACTAAAAACAGAACAGTGCAATACGCAGTGTAAACAAATAACTGCGAAAATGGGCCAACATGTTTCAGCCAAGCGGGCCAAATGTCCCCAGGCTTTCTTCAGGGCCTCTGCTCTCTAAAATATGCTACTGCATCTATCAGTGGAATGTTAGTGAAAATTAATCATGCAAAATACTTGCTGTGATAATTCAATGTAATGCCGTGAGTGAATTTAAACATAATCCTCCACATCAAGGGATACACTTGGCATCCAGCTTGACCGGGCACTGGACCTCACCTCACCTGGACCGTGCTCAGGATATGGAGGCCCGCTCTATCCGTCGGTACCTCAGGACTTCACTGAGTCTCCCCCTAGAATCAGTGAAGTCCTTTGCAGAGAGATGTTGTGTTTGTGTTTCATGTAACATCCCAAAACAAGTTTCATTTAGATCAAATCAAGGCCTCACATATGAGAAATGGGAGAGTGCCTTGGAGATTATTTGCAGTGAGCTGCTTCTGTGTTACAATATTAAAAACACACAACTATCCCTGAATATTAGATGTAAACATATTTAGAATTTGAACGAGTATTCCTGTGCACCAGGGCACAAGTCCTAAAAAAAAAAAGTGGGGGGACGCTGATGTCACGACAGGAAGTGACGTCACAAAAGGTGGCTTGCACCATAAAACTCATTGCCTCCCCTCGCTCACCCCTTAGATGCGATTGCATCAGAGAAGCCAGCGCATGAGCAGAGTTCTGAATGAGCTCCGATCTCGCCCAAGAGAGGCCAAAGAGTGAATGTGTGGCTAAATTTATCGAGCTCCTGGTAAAATAAGTGGGGGGACGCCGTCCACTCGCGTGGTACCCCGACTCGAGCCCTGCTGTGCACTGATAGTGACCTGGTCGAAGAAGCCTTGAAAGAGCTGATATTGGATCATAAATACAAAGCTGTTCCAAACAAGGGCCCATGAAATACGTTTGCCCCAAGGCCCCCAAAATCCTTAAAAATGTGCCTGCCAAACCAATATACAAAGACTACTGTGCCAGTTCTTAATACAGCTTACAGTCAGCGTGGGGTATCAGTCGAAAATGCTTCTCACTTTTATCCTGCTCTGACTGGAGCAGACACTGCAGTTAACCCCATCTTTTCACTTTGTTATTCGCCAAATGCACCTATTCTCTCTCAAAGCAGTGTGACAAGCAATAATACAGAATATCATCGTGTAAGTAAATACACAATAAAAGGGTACATTTTAAACGAAAGTAGCAAGGGTGCACCAACTTTTTTTTTTTTGCTGAGATATGAAGAATGTTGCTCTTTTTACAATATTCGTTGTTCTAATTTAAGGTTACACTGAGATGTTGTTCAAAATTAAATAGAACATTTATTGTAAATAATTGTATTCTGTGAAATGCCAGCTGCAAAGCAGCAGATGCCATATAACGTTTGGATTTAAGAAATGCTTTTAATATCACTGTTTGTAGAACCCTAAGAGAAGCAGATTTTATTTGCATATTTTGAGTTTGCAATGTGAAGCTACTGTTACCTGTGATAACCGAATCATACCAGAATATAAAAAGGTCATGGAAGTGGCAACGCGCCTGGAGGTGTGATGCTTTTCATTGTCATCAGTATACATTTTTAAATGTAAAATGTGACATAACATCTAATGTGAGGAGACGCGATCGCAAGTTTTAGCAGACAATGCTTGAGGCAGTGAACAGCAGCACATTGCATCAAGTGATATACCCCCCGTAGGAAGTCTCAAGAACAGCATCAGCTTTCTTTTGGTCTTTGAGTAATATAACACGACAGGCCACAACAGGGCGGAGAGTCCAACCTCTGGAGAAAATATGCTTTGACATAAAATAACATCATCATCTGGGCTCGCGTGCCATTTACATTTCATCAATTATTTTGACAGCAGAACGAGAGGAAGGCTGGAAATGCTAAAATAATGTATCTTTATACGTTTTTATCTATTTACCATCTTCCAGTATTGCTTTGAATCTGGAGGGGGGAGGGGAGGCAGATTAAAGGGACGTGGTGGGACGAACACAAAACAAAAGTCTAATTCATATATTGATTTACTGAACCCAGTAGTTTTTCTAACATATTCGTAAAACACTATGGACTCTAATAGGTCATTTTTATGAGTACTCTGTAAATTTGATGGGCCTGGTAATCGGAGTTAATGGTTCCATCTGAATTTTCAGAATTGAGTTTCAATCAGTGATTTTGGCAGCTAAAAGCAACCAAAACCTACATGTGAGACTCTGGGGGAAAACACAAGGATATTGCCAGAGAGACACAATTCCTTCTTGTTATTCCCCAAAGAAGTCATAATCTCTGTTATTTCCCCACCGTTAGAATTACGGGGATTCCCATCAACAGTATATATGAGGTGAGGAAATGGCAAGCATTTTAAGGGGCAGTCACAATGAGGGTCTAAGAAGAGAGCAGAAATGGAAAATAAACAAAAAACAGGTATCCAAGAAACTACATTTAAAAAACATGATATGCTGTTTTTTTTTTTTTAAATAATCTACTTAGTTGAATTCATGTGATTAATACTTTTGTAATCACCTCTAAGCACTGAGGGGCATATGTATGAAATGAATTTTCAGTCGCAAAAGCAAAAAACAGTGTTTGCGACTAAAACTTCGCAAAACGCAATGTATGAGCAAAATTGCATTGCAATATTAAGGAATCGCAAAATTTGCGTTTTCTTAATTGGGCGTGAGCATTTAGGGAATCACAAATTGTGATTCCTTAAATGCTATATAACAGGCACCCAAGTTGTGTGATTTCTCCTTAAGAAATCGCAAACTACCACCAACTTCAAGTTGGTGGTAATTTACGATTTCTTTCAAAAATGTACTTTATGGCATTTTTCAAGGTGCCATAGGGCATGTATGTGCGCCATATGTGCATACATGCTCATTTCAGGGGTGCATCAGGGTGTCCTTATGACACCCTTGAAATGATTCTCCATTTGCGATTCTCAAATTGCGAATCGCAAATTGAGAATGACTTCCCATTCATTTCTATGGGCCTCCTGGCCCATAGGAATGAATGGGAAGGTATTCCTTAATTGCGATCTTGCAATCTGCTAATCGCAATTAAGGAATACTAAGAAATTGCAAAAAATATTTGCGGTTCTCAAATAGCGATTCTCAAAAAATTGCTATTTGAGAATCCCAAAAATGGATTTTGATACATATGCCCCAAAATCTCTTGTGCAAAAGATGAATGAGCAGAAAAATCTGAATTTGTTTAGAAAGATTTGCTAAAAAGTTGCACTCTGAAATGCAACCATAGCTGCCATAAAAGGGTAAACTGCTTTAGTATGTAGTCCACTCTGTTAGGGTTATATCCCCTACTTCTCCAGTGAGGCAGACCTTCTAGAGCAATCAGATCAAGAGAAAACATTTACAATTCAGTTTGGAGAAGCTAAGTAAGTCTTGAGATATTTAAACTTGAAGCACCTGTTCTTCAAAAGCAGTGTTCTTAGGTGAGAGATGGACTACTGTGTTTTGAATTATTTGAAACCATGTTATTGAGTTAAGCTATTTATTCTGCCATAAACTCTTGAAATGTTGACAAGGCAAAAAGTCCCATTGGGGCGGTCAGCTATTGACAACATTTGAACGGAAAGTATATCTTTAAATGTAAATCTGTTAATCTTTAGTTCCAGCAATAAAGTTATTTTCATGTATGTTCCCCATCATTCTACTGGATTTACTTGGAGGGTGGTATCCAACATACATTGTGGGACCCAGCTGATGAGTTTAACCTGTTCAATCTTTATAGGAAATAGATGTGTGTCTTTAAAAAATAGGTAGAACAGCTCCAAATTCTTGTTTCTAAAATTACCTAATGTAGATATTCAACATAAGAGATGGAAGAGGTGACCCTTAAGGACCTAGTACACTGCTTGGGGGTGATAGGACATAGGAAACTACCATACTGGCGTCCTCCTACTTGATTACGTCTATTTTCTAGTTTATTTTAAATAGCCTTGGCAACAGCAATGATATACTAGCAATCTACATCCATAGCACATCTTTTAGAGCATCTGGTGTAGCAATAAGTTATCACCATCAATGAAAGATAAAGCCACTGGAGAACTAAAACAAACAAAATAAAATTGAAGGAAGTTGAAATGTTCTCTTTTTGTCTTACTCTCTCCTCTCCACTCTCTGATCTGCACTCCTCTTTATCATCCTGATTTAAAAAACAGATTTTCCCAAATAAATCCTGAGGCAATTGTAAATTGCTTCTTATGTTTAATTGCCACATTTTCTGATTACATGTTCTGTGCAATCAGCCAATATCCATTTTTTAAGCAACTACAGACTTTACCAGTCCCAAATTAAGTATAATGTAGAAATGACCTTTTATTGTTCCTAAATGTGTAAGTTTTTGTGGAATGGTACATAACATTCAAAAGAAACATTTGAAAAATGTCTTAAACACATCCATAAAAACAAAATAAAGAATATTGCCTATACTTGCTCATTGATACATGGTTAATTCGTGGTACATGAGTAAAATGATTGCAATTCTTTCCCATCTCACTGCCAATATCAGCTCTCACATATTTCTGGGAACTATAGGTATAAAATGGCTAGTTGGCTGTAGAATGCTATGTAGATGGATGTTTTATTTTTTTTTAATTTTTTTTTATTAAATTTTCTCATCAGCAAACAGAAAGGGCATGGTACAATAGCAAATCTCAGAAAACTGAAATAATAAACAAAAAACAATAAAAAAAGATGAAAAAAGAAGAAACACATAGCTAGGAGCAAAGATAAAAAAATTATCGAAATGAAGTTAGCACGTTATAACAGTATACCATCAATTCTTAACTTCCTAACCATTTAGTGATAGGAGACCATAACTGTAACCCCTGTATGTTTTTCCTCATGCCTTTGGTCTTATAAGCCGCAATTTCCAAATAATAAATAGACAGCGATCTAGTTTGCCAGCTAATAAACATAGGTGGATCAGAATCAAGCCATTGCGAGGTAATACATAAATGAAAAATGGACATACACAAAAATATAAATCCTTCCTCCATAGCAGGTCTAAAATTAGCTGGCTCTTCTAACCGACCCAAAATCACTAACTCTGCGGATAGCGATTGTGTGATGCCTACCACCTGAAAAAATTGCTCTACATCTTTAATAAACTTAATCAATTTAGGACAGTGAAAAAACATATGTAGTGCATCTGCTGCGTGTAGACCACACCGGCTACAGCTATCCCCCTACCTGATTTCCATTTAGCAATTTTCTTAGGTGTGTAATATAAATCAAAAATTGACATATAGTGTTGGCTTTTCAAGGGTCCATTTAACAAAACATTCGTAGCTAAGTCAGTTACTTTCTCAACATTGATGTGCTCCACTCCAAATCTATTTTGCCATTTTATTTCCCAGCTCCCAAGATCGTTCTCCTCTTTTTCCATGAAAATCTGATACAAATGTCCCATTCTCTTTCGCATTCTAATTGCATCTGTGATCGCTATCTTTTCTCGACTTATTCGATTTTGTTTCATTTCCTGTTAAAAAAACTGCGTATTTGGAGACATTTTAAGAAATCATTTTGGGGTAAATTATATTTCCTCTGCAAAAATTCGAATGAAACATGCTGATTGCCCTGAAAAAAACACCAATCATACAGATCCCCAGATTGTACCATCTGTCCATGACCCGGTCTCTAAAAATTTCCGGTAGTATTCGACAGTTATAAAGTGGAGTATAAAAGTTCAAGTTTGTCCCAATCCCCAGCTGCTTCTTCACTTTCTTCCATATCTCAAATGCAGAAATGACTACCTTAAATTTGGTCTTTTTGTAATAGCTGGGCTCTATTATTCGATTTAAGCATTGCTTTGCCTCACCCTCTAGTAACATCTCATAAATAGACGGATGTTTTAAAGGTCTGATCTCCCTGACTGCGTGTTTTATACAAGTTAACAAAACACATTTACATTTAAACTATATGTACTGCATGGGATTTAATTCAAGCAGACATTGATAATCCAGTGGGAAATGGAAGGGAACATGTCTCAGTACCAATGATTAACAGTAGAGATTTGGGTCATTAATAGACTGACTGGTGTTAGGCCCTCCTCTGAAAGTAGAAATAAAGGGGTGGGTGGAGCTTTTTTTATTCTGCAAAAGGCACCAATTATAAACAGCCGATAAAAACCTACAAACAGGAAATCAGATGTGCCCAAATAACGTTTATTGAAAATAAAATTCACCTAACCTCAAATAAATTCAGGGTGCTATTTTATGCACCGCAATACTTAATATTACCAAATTGTTTGGTGACGTCCCAACAAGTGGATTTGATTTTTGGGAAACAATTGACAACTTTTTTACTAGCAAAATCCAGAGGCTGTATGAAAGTTTCCATGCTTGACGCTGACTCTTTATATAGATTGCTCTTATCAGTAAAGTCAGGATCTACTGGAGATCTGTACCCGCCTAGTGCTTTGCTGCCTATAATCTGGCTATTCTGAGTAGTGTCAAACAGTTTGTTAATAACTCTTTGGAATAAGGTCAAGTTCCACTAGCTTGGAAACCAGGAATGGTAAAGTGTGCAGGGGCCTCGGCCAAACTCCTGAGACTGCTCCAACGCATCCAAAACGCCTCTGCACGCCTGATCCTCGACATCCCTCGCCGCAGCCACATCACACCCCACCTGAGAGACCTGCACTGGCTCCCGGTCAACAAGAGGATAACTTTCAAGCTCCTCAACCAAGCACACAAGGCACTCCACGGCACCGGACCAACGTACCTCAACAGACGACTCAGCTTCTACACCCCCACTCGCCAGCTCCGCTCCGCCGACCTCGCCCTCGCTACAGTCCCCCGCTTCCGAAGAGCGACCTCAGGCGGCAGATCGTTCTCCTACCTCGCCGCCAAGACCTGGAACACCCTCCCCATCCACCTACGGCAGACCCAAGACCTGCTGACCTTCAGAAAACTCCTCAAGACCTGGCTTTTCGAGCAGTAGCAGCATCTCCCACCCCAGCGCCTTGAGACCCTCACGGGTGAGTAGTGCGCTTTACAAATGATATGATTGATTGATTAATTGATAAAAACAACCTTGATAGCAGTAAATCTGTTATTACAAATAAATTGGGCTATTAGTGGAGGGGGTGAGAGCCCCACTCAAGTAATTAGAACAATCCTTGTCTGGATGAACCACAAAGTTATTAAATAAACTTGTGCTTAACCCTCTGGTAGCTTGGCACACAAGCAGTCAGGCATAACATAGAGCTAATGTGTAAAGTATTTAGGCAGCACTCAAACAGTAATGGGTGAAAATAAAACACAGGCAAAGCCTCAAACAGTTTTGAAAAGTAGGTAGATTTTATAAAATAAAATCACATCAAAACAACAAAAATTCAATCAGTAGAACCAGAGTTATGAATTTTTAAAGCTTTAGGTGAAAATAGCAATAAGAAGCACAAAGCACCACTTGGTGTTATCTGGTTGCGCTGAACCGGGTCAAAATCACCATTTCAAATCTGCCCTCTCTGTTTAGATTTTTATATGTTGCACTGGTAGATGATACTCGCTTTAGAGGAAGTGATAGCTTGCAAACTACAGATGATTATCAGTGAACTAGGTATTTGTCCACATATTTAGCAATAATGCAATAGCTGGCAGAGGTATCACAGCCATGTTACTAGGTAGCTTTATAACTGTCTGCGCCAACAACTTCTAACTCATGACAAAAAAGGTTTCCAATTAAAGTTAAAGGAAATATACATAATTCCAGTTGCCTTTTCATCCCGGTATTACGAATGAGAACAGGCGTTCAGAAGCTGCCATGACACCTCCTAACAACTCTCAAATGAAACCATTTGCACTAAAACACGCGTCTCGTTTTCTGTGTCTGAGACATGTTTTTTTGGAATGTACAAAACATCACATTCTTTAGTAGAAATGTTGTATTATAAAATAACTTTATTGCCATTCACATGTTGCCCTTTGGTTAAGAACATACAAATTAATTATTTGAACATTACAACGAGATTTGGTGGGGTAAAGTTGCCAAATTAATTTTAGACGAATGTCAAACCACTGGATCTGAAGGAAGCTTTGTGCCTGACGAGTATAAAAAGATCTGCCTTCAAGGGGCACATGTTGGTGATGTCTGTCAGGGGAGCTTTCATTCAAAATGTTCTCTGTTGAAAACGAAAGCATTTTGCAAGATAAAAAGGGCATGATATTTCTTTATTTAATTTAATTTAATTGTGGGTTTATATAGCGCTAGGAATCGACTCCCGGAGGAGTATCTCCACGCTTCGACCGCTGGGGAACCCGTCCTGGCTCACCCTGAGAGATGGT
Source organism: Lissotriton helveticus (assembly GCF_964261635.1). Lineage (NCBI taxonomy): Eukaryota > Metazoa > Chordata > Amphibia > Caudata > Salamandridae > Lissotriton > Lissotriton helveticus. The sequence continues at coordinate 851,657,269 of NC_136068.1, forward strand.
CCCTGATGGGTATCTCTAAGGTGCGACCAAGCATCCCTGGCGGTCTGGGGGGGCCGTTGTGAAGATGAGGCAAGCTGATGCCCAGAGTTGCCGAGTGTGGTTTCTGACTAGAGTAGGCACCGAGGCGAGAATTATCGAGTCCGCTGACCCTGGTCCACGACCCTGCCGCGTCGGGAATCGAACCCTGGTCCCGGGCCGTTCTCTGCTTACGGGTCTGCCGCCTCTAACCAGTGAGCCACACTTCTCCACCAGTGAGCCACACTTCTCCAAGAAGTTTTAAGGCCTCATACCCACGTGCACTTTTTAGAAAAAAACGTTCTGCGATAAAGTTTCTATCTTGTAATTTTATTTGGCAGAATGATATGTGCACTTAATGTTATTCACAAGTTTGCCAAATATTTTAACTCATCTTTCCAATTGGAACTGTGTGAAAACATTTTTGAAGACGGAGCACCTCCATTAGAGTTCGGATGGAAATTAAAAACATTTTTTAGTGGGGGGGACTTTAAACATAAAGTCGAATACATAAACTGAATTCAGCCCATGGGTTCTAATATTTATTTATAATTTTTATCCAGAAATTGCAGGACTTTCCGTTGATTTCAAATTCAAAATGATGTTATGACTTGTGTGACACTTATAGGGTCACAATTAAACTACGCAAATGGCTTCTGTCTGCAACTCTGCTTATAAAACTTCACATCATACACTATATTCTTGTGTATTGTGCATAAACTTTGATCTCAGATAACTACAGCATTTATTCAAAATTATCTTCAATGCTCCCAAGAGAAGTCTGAGATCCTCTTTTCATGATTTAATGATTATCCCTAGATTTCGTAAATCGAGATCAGGGGATCACTGTTCTTTCATCAGTGCCCGTAAACTCTAAAATACAGTCTTTTATGTGTGGAAACTTATTTTCTTCAGTTTCTTCAGTTTCGTCATTCCCTGAGCCTTAATTCTAGTCCTAGTCAACTGATTCACAATTACGATCAGAATATTTCGCGATCATTGTTCTACTATGTAGATGAGAGCGAGTTCCTACAATATCTTTGTGCTTAAGAATCCTTACAAAGTGCTTTGTTAGTTTAATTAATATTCAAATTATTTTTATGAACCTTGAAAAATACTGTTTTCAAGACATCTTGCCTGGACATAGTACTCATTTTCTTTTAACTACAACTACTTTACATAGTACTCTTTAGTTCCTATATATGCCAATAAAATTAACAATTGACTGTTGAGATTGTACCCAAAATGAGATTCAAATTTACTTTAATACTGACTTAGGGTGCTCTCTGTGGTGTTTTGGTGCTTAATGTATAAAATATTAAGCCACTCTATTCCCTTCCCTCTCGACCTAGCTGTTTATTTTGCTTAAAAATGTATTTGTGAATATACAGCAAATGTCTGGGCAAATGGCTTCTATGTACACTTCATACTTCACACTTTACCTATCTTGCCGCTCCACCCACATTCATATTAATGATGTAGCTGCAATGCTGATTCCTTACTCATTTATATTTGTATTTTATATTTATAGAGCACGACCGTCATCCCGAGGCATATCACAATGCTAGGAAAGCTATATCCTGAAATTAGGGTGGAATGATACCCGGACATCTGAGAACAGGGGGACCTAATCAAAAGGCTGCAGAGTGTCCGCGATTACATCCTAGGGAACAACAATGTTTTTAGCTTCTTCCTAAATGACATATAATCGTCCATAAGGCGAAGGTCTAAAGGAAGTTCATTCAAATGAACAGCTGCCATATGAGAGAAAGAGCCGACCTATGCTCTGACTTCTTAATGTGTCTGATTTTGACCAAAGCGTGATAGCAAGACCACAGTTTTTGTGTGGGGGCGTTGAATTCAGTTTTGTTCTGCAATACTTGGGGGCTGCACTTGTGTAGCACTCTGTATACATAGCACAGGAGCTTGAACTGGGCTCTTTGGTGCACAGGCAGCCCATGGAGCTCCCTCAGACATTCAGATGCCGCGCTGTATTTGCTTTTATTGCAGACAAGCTTGGCAGTTGCGTTCTGGATCACCGGCAGTTGAGAAAAAAGATAGTCTGGCATGCCCACATAGAGCACATTTCCATAATCCAGTCTACTTGAAAGTAGTGCCTGGGTAATGGTCTTCCTGCAGTTCAAGGGGATCCATGAGAAGAGTCTTCTTGGAAGCTTTAGCATGGCAAAGCTTTTTCGACACAACACTTGGACTTGGCCCTGCATGGTTAGTGCATTGTCGATGAGATTGCCCAGGTTTTTACAACCTGTTTGGGTTCTGGGGCAGTTTCTAGTGACCGAGGCCACCAGGTAGCGTCCCAGACCAGGTGAGCTCCTCCAAAAAACAAGATCTTGGACTTCTCATCGTTAAGTTTCAGACGGTGGTCTGTCATTCAAGTTGCCGTTTCTGAAAGACAGTTAATCAGGTTGTTCCTGGTATCCTCATACCTTTCTTCAAGGGCAATTAATAGCTGCATTTCATCCACGTAGGAGCAGATATTGAAGCCCCATTTCCTGCCGATTTTGGCCAATGAAGAGACATAGGCATTGAAAAGTGTAGGGCCCAGGAAAGCTCCCTGCGGGACACCAAATTAATAGTTTTTGGGTTAGAGGAGAAGGGGCCAATTTAAACTTTTTGTGTTCTGTTACGTAGAAAGGAATTGAACCACTGAAGGGCTTTTGAGTGTTGTCCCTTTTCATGCAAGATGCTCAATAGGAGGTCGTGTGATACAGTATTGAAAGCTGCCAACAAGTCCAAAAGGATTAGAGCGGCAGCTTTGCCCTGGTCCACCAAGGCTCTAATGTTGTCCAATAGCACAGGTAGGTGGCTTCTGTGCTGTTTGAAGCACTACAGTCAGTCTAGGATGGGTCCAAGAGCCCATTGGTTTCTAAAAAATTGACTAATTGTTAATTGAGCAGTCTCTCCAGTACCCTGGACAAATATGGAAGTTGGGAGATTGATTGGTAGTTTGCAGGGTTGTGGACTTCCATACCAGCTTTTTTTAATAAAAGGAATACAATGGTGTCCTTCCAGATATCCGGGAATACTGCAGATTCAAGGGATTTATTGAAAATTTGAGTAACACGCAGGCATAGGACCGATGTGAGCCGAGAAAAGATAAAGTGAGGGCATGGGTCAAGCAGAGATCCTGACTTGACCTCGGTCATCGCTTTTGCAACCTGCTCCTCACAGAAGGGGAACAGGTTTCTTAACTGAGAGTGTGCTTAGTGGTGGGGAGCCAGGGTTTCCCAGCTTGGTTCATCAGAGGTGGGTTGGTTTTTGAAAGAGGAGTAGATTTTAGAGATTTTGTCAATAAAGAAATTGCTGATTATCTTGCAGTTATCTATTGAAGGGGTCTTAGTTTGGGACATGCTGGTTGGTTTGCATAGTTCCTTTACTATTTTGTATAACTCTTTAGGTGAATTACTGCTGTCATTTATTCGTTTAACATAGTCGTTTTACTTAGTACATTTGAGGGCGTTGTCATATAGATTAGATGGTAGGAGCTTGGATGAAACCTCTTATGGTGGATTTCCTTAAGTTAAAGACTGGTGAACCATAGTACCAGTATCCCTTTCCATAAGCAACGTTCAGAAGTAATGTGATAGTCAACATTAAGAGGACACAATTATAGGCAAGCTGGACTGTGGTGACTTGTAGGACACCTGCCTCTTAAAGATAGATTCATCTGATGAAAGATCATATACAAAAGCAATTAATTGGCAACAAATTAGAGAAATAAAATGACCATCTCCCCACTGCATTATTCTCAAAGACAGGCCTTGTGCAAATCGGATGATGACTTTAGTGCACCTTGTGCGTGCTCTAGTCATTTCAAGATTTGTGTAAGTAATAATGTACTCTGTGCTTCAGTTCAGATTAAAAGGTGGAACTCGTGTAGTGCTAGAAATTGACATGAAAATATAGTTACTGGTGTATGGTAGAGATCAGTGGTTGGTTTGGTAGTAGGTGTCTAAAGACTGTTCCTAATTTCTATAAACAAATTTTTATTATACTTAAATTCAAAATACTTCATCGCAAAATGGTCAGAATCATAAGCGTGTCCATATTTGAAGTAAACACCAAAAATCGAATTCGACTATTAATAAAGTAAACCGTTTATTGAATGGGTAGTTTTATCCAGGCATTAAACATTTTTCACTGTTTAGAGTATTCTAACTGGATATATGTGGAGTACAACGCAGCACACTTGCATGAAAAGAACTGGATATTTCTGCTATTTTGGCACTTGTTTTCACCCCAAGCAGAATCAAGAAATCTTCATCGGATTGAATAAGTAGCCATATGTTTGCTAAAGTGTTGGCAGGCAAAGCATATTTTCCTATTTCTGATGGGAACACTTTGCATTGGCTGAGAAATTACACATTTGATTCCAGTGGAATTCGTTATTAATTATTTCACATTTTAAATTCAATAATTATCATCCAAGAGGATGAGCGAGCATAAGAAAAATTAATATGCATGTAATCTATTTTGACAATGATCTGTTGTATTAGGGGGTATTTGGATAACTTCTAGTAAATACCATTAGCCTTTGGCACCTTTTACCTGTTCTCCTACTTACAACATGGCCCCCAATGTAAACAAATCGAGCTATCATCAGCACGCAAAGCTACCACACTGTCCTTTAAAAAGAAGGGGCTTATGCTACACGTGAGTGAGCCTATCTTCATGGGAAGGCCCAGCATTATACTGAGCCTGTATTTCTGCACTGGGATATAGAATGCTGAAAATTCCACTCCTCCAAGCCACTGCTGCTGAATTACTACGTGCAGACAAGCATACTATGTTGTACACCTGCCCTGCCCAATCGCCTTTTCTTCATACTCGGAATTACCTCTGCGCAATACATTATTTATGGTCATTTCCAGTTTTCAGATTCGAATCTAGCAAGCGACCTCATCAAATATAAATACTTTGAGGCCAAGAATGCAGTAGTCACAGGGAAGTACAACGGAACGAGAATAACAAGGATGTGGATGCAATCTCAGACTGAGGAACAGAAAAATATATAGATATTTTTAATTAATTTGAATATGATGACGTAATCATTGTTTTTCATTTAGCACATACATTTTTCATGAATGTGCAATGGCATCACAAATGTGTCACAGGAATAAATAACATCCACCAGTACCGATTGTATACACGACATCTCGTTCTAATAGTGTACAGTGATGATTGATCACTAATATTGCAGAGAGCACCTCCCACATTTGGAGAGATAATGGTATGAAATTAGCTGCTTGTGAGTAATATCTTGTGCTCTGTTGGTGCCTGTTCGCCTGGGGAGCTGATGAGGTTGTTAGTGGGTTTGTTGTGGTGAAATGAGGGTGTCTGTATGATCTTAGAGGACAGGCAACAGTTTGCCTCCTGTTTCTGAGGTGGTCTGTGTGGGTCTGCTGAAGGTGTCCGTGGGGATTGATGGGATGGCAGTAATTTGATTAGGTTCTGCGGCTGTCAGTTGTGTGAGGCATCATCTGTAGAGGGTTTTATTGTTTGCTCTGTCAGATGGGCTAGCAGTAAGAGAGTCATCTTTTGTAGGCTGCTGAAGTGGGTGGCTGCAGTACTGGCAGAAGCTGTTCACCTGCAGTGTAGTGTGAAGGCAGAAGAGAGGCTGTATGCAAAGGCGCAGGTGGCACCTAGGCGCTAGTCTGCTTCGGTAGGGCATGGTGGTAATGGGCACCTAGGCGCTAGTCTGCTTAGGTAGGGCATGGTGGTAATGGGCACCTAGGCGCTAGTCTGCTTAGGTAGGGCATGGTGGTAATGGGCACCTAGGCGCTAGTCTGCTTAGGTAGGGCATGGTGGTAATGGGCACCTAGGTACTAGTCTGTTTAGGTAGGGCTGGTGGTGTTGCTAATCAAGATAGTTTTAGAAGCAACAGAATGGACAGATCAGACAAAAACGGAAGACAAGTTTCTTCTCCTCCATTCATAGGATGAACCTTAGTTTGCCCTCCTCAGGGAAGCAAACATTTTAGGTGGCTCCTGGATGAGGGCAAGGCGGCTGCACAGATTTTTCTTAATCTCAGCGCTACCTTCGATACTGTGTTCCATGATATACTCCTTCTGAGGCTGGAAGAATTGGGGCTTCACGGAACAGCACTTGCCTGGCTTGCCTGGCTAGCCTCTTTTTTAAAGGGTCGAACTTCCCGGTTTCCTCGGGCAGCACCTGTTCTGAGTCGCATGAATTGCCTTCTAGGGTCTAACGCTTTTCTCCTAAGTGGATAATACTCAAATCCTCTTTTCTTTATCATCCAATCAGGACCACAACTCAGTGTCATTGACTTCTGGTCTGGCACGTGTAGCATCTTGCATGACTACCAACTTGCTGAAATTGAACAGAGAAAAAACAGAGGTGCTGGTGCTTGTAAGGAGGCTGTCCCTGTGGGGACCTTAGCACTGGCTGGTGCTTTGGGTGATACTCCTATCCCTGCAGTCAAAGTTAAGAATCTTGGCTTTTTATTGGACTACAGTGGCCTGCTTTGCTACCTAAAATGGCTTCAGAAATTCATCTGGATTTTTCCTGTATCTGCTCAAAGAACAGTCTTCCAGGCATTTATTCTGTCCTTTCTGGATTATGGCAACATTCTGTACTTGGGGGTCGACAAAGTCTCCACGTATGCAGGTGGTGCAGATGTGTTGATTGCTTGAATGAATCTCAGCCACTGGTAATTTCTCTGCTCCGCGTCAGTTTGTCGTTTCTAAAATAACTTTACTATGTACACAGGGGCTTATCTTGGTCTGTAAGATTATGGGGTGTCAACTTCAGATTTTTGTAACAATCACACTGGCACATCTTGTTAAAGTACATTAGATGATCAACAGGAAATGAGGAGGCTTTTCAGGCCAGGGGGAAAGAGTGTGGTTTGTTACAGTTACTAAGTGGAAATACAATATTTTCCAAATAACTAACATTTTTGAAGACCTTCAAAACAGGATGAGAGAGGGTGTGTGTGCCTGTGTTCCCATGTGCGTATGTGCCAGCGTGTGTGTGTGTCAAATTTCTCCTGGTATTTTTACATACGTACGCTCACAAAGACAAAAACAGACACTTCACCATACCCGACTGAGAGCACCTGTACACAACTATTTACTGGATAATACATTTATTTGGGGAGTGTACCAACCCAAACGCTCAGCCTGAAACTGTATCCCTGTATGTTCATGAGGTTAACCAATGACTGTTACATGACCCTATTAAGCTTCTGACGGCCATCTGAGTACTCTACCAACAACGCTGTACAAGGTGGCCTCGAATTATAAGATAAGAAGCTGAAAGTCACAGTTAAAACCTGTTCATGGATTTCACTTCAGTCATGGGCAATTCAGTTGCAGATATGTTTCCCTTATACCGGACATTCTCTGTATTATATGATGGGAAAAAACATTTGAATTGAAATAAACCTCTACTCATCTTGTCTTATTTCAGCTTTTGTCTCATCGTAGGTGGAGGGATAATGAGCAGCTTGATTCTCACAGCAGGAAGAATATTAAAAAACAGCACTTGAAAGAATGGCACATTAGTGGAGATGTGTGGCTCACTGGTTAGAGGAGGCAGACCCGGAAGCAGAGGTCAGCCCGGGACCAGGGTTCAATTCCCGGCTCGGCAGGGTCTTGAGTCCCAAAATGTCCATGGACTCGACAATTCTCGCTCCGGTGCCTACTCGATTCACGGGTTCACACTCTGCGACTCTGGGCAATAGCTTGCTTAATCTCCACAACGGCCCCTCGCTGCGGGATGCCTGGCTTTCACCTTGCGGATACCCTGCCGGGGTTATCTCACAGGGGAATACCAGGACGGGTTCCCTAAGCAAGCGCTTAGAAACTGCTCGGTGATTTGCGCTATATAAATTCCTGTACATTTACATTTACATTTACATTCTTGTTGTTATTCCAATAGCCCATAAACATATTGCTGGCTATTGCAGCGAAATTGCCATTAAGTGATGAACACATTTGATGCAGTGGGTTTGAAATGCAGATGTTAAAATCATATTAAGTGAAGGGGAGGGTACAGCAGATCTATATCCATCTTGCAAAGCAGCTCTTCTGACCATATTTGTTTTCTGTCATCTTTTGTTACAATGAGTTATGGCCTCATCACATCACAGACCTTCCAATATTAGCTGAAGGTGTGTAGTGATCTGTAGTATGGACACATCATAGACATCCATATATAAGAATGCCATGAATTTAAGAGCTGTCTGTCGACTAAGGTGGACTTCTACACTGTGCCTTCTGTTCCAGGAATATTCTTTATGTTAAAGCAGCATACACAAATTGTTTTTTAAGGTTAGAAGACTTTGACACGGCCCACTCATGTATTGTCTATGTACCTAGTATATGCCTTAGTCATGTTTGTTAATTATTCAGGATTTTAAAATGGGGTGTATAAGCATTAGGGGTTGGTGGAACTCGTGAAATTTCACTCTGCAGAATTCCTCTGTTGCATAACAACTCCAAGAGATTCCGCAGAGTTTTGCCAACGGGGGGAAACAATCCATGTTGAGCATAATGTATGTCAATAAATGAAAATCAAGGAGTAGCAGCTGAATTTGAGAAGAATGAGAAGAAAGAGGTAATGTATTTGTTTAATTTTAATGCATTCATACGGCGACTCCTAAAGCATGTGTTTACCTTTATAGATTGATGTATTGTAGAACACTGAAAATATAAAAATACCATTTGCAGATGCAGCCTGATATATACAAATGTAATACATTCTCAACTAACTACCATGCTTTGTGTTTGCCCTCACAGTTTTCTGTTTGCCATATGACCATGTGAATCTTCCTCCTGAGAAATGTGTTCATTATTTAACACAACAAATGTTGTCCTTGTATCTCGTGGCATTCAATGAAATGATGAATAGATAGATCACTTTACTAATTATTTAGAAACATAAAGTAGAAATATTGTGATTTCCCCAGACTCTATTATTCTCTCATAGCACATCATTTCACACAACACGAATCACATGTAGTCTTCCTCAGCGAAAACATCCCCCATTTGTGCAAATCCACCCCAATGTGTATATCAGCTATTGCTAGTTGAGATCAATAACAATAATGCTTTCTCAAATTCACTCAGTCAACCCTACTGGACTAAGCTAACATTCACTGGCAAAAATCCAGATCACCACATTGAGCAACCTTTCATGAACTCCTTTGGTACGAATTACAGGTTTGCTCCAAAGAACAGTTTCAAAGTAAAACATTTTCGACCACCAAATACCATAGCTTGCTCAACAAGCCCATTCCAGATTTACCCAAAACCTTTAGCATTGCAGATGCACCTTAGGGAGACCAAACCAATGTTAAAATTGGTTGGCATCAAATACCCACTGGCCAGAATACATACTACTGAAATACATGTTCTAACTTCAAACAATAACATACTTTGTTTTTATAGAAACATTTTCAATAAAATATCAGTCAAGCTTCAATGGCATCACCCTGTTTGGGTTTACATCTTTTTTTAAAGCTAAAGGCCTGAAGTTTCTCATCTTCTCAGCAATACTTACCTGTATGGGCACATCCACCCTAATTTACTCCATATCTGAAAGTGTGGATGTAAGATGTACAATTAACTCCAACTCTTCCTTCAAATTTGAAAAAATATACGGACCATCTAGGTAAAAATTCAAATTTATGGGCAACATCTTTTACCGAGTGTTACACCAGCAAGATTCTTTAGGAAATGTTTACAGCTTCAGCATATTGGAAGACATACCTGGCAATAGACCTACAACAGGACTAATAGAAAAGATGAATAATTTGGGATTCACCCAAATTGTAAATTGTTCCACAGAGATAGTGGAATACACAAGTTTGCATGTTCAACTGCAGCATCGAATATGCCAATAATGCCTATATTCAGATCCACCTGCAGACCTGCTCTGATCACTCCATTTATCTTCATTTTCAACACCTTTATTATCTTCCACACCATCCAAGAAAGAGCTAAGCAAAAATGTATACAATATTATTTTCCCAAGGTACTAAAGAAGGAAGAATTTGATTTTCAGAAAGCAGCGGGACCAATATCAACAAACAGCCCAGTATCTCTAAACAAGACAATCAACCACATCACAACTGCATTGAACAAGCTTTGACCGAAACAAATAGTAAAATCAAACCGTGCCTCAAAACAACCAACAATTGCATCAACTACGAACTTTCAATTCCTGAAAGGCACCGCCAAGACCTTGAGCACTGAATGAGTAAACCTCAGTCCAAACTTGACAAAACATCCTACAGGATGAGCACAAAAAGTTACCTGAAAAGGATTTGGAAAATAAAATAAACCTCGGCGTTTTGCACACACACACTGACAAACACAGGGTCATTACACCAATTAATTCTCCTGTATCATCTTGTGCAGAACTTTAATAAAAGAGTTTTCCAAATAAATAATAAATCCTTAAATAAAAGAATGCAAATATTACACCATTTGGTAAGCAGTAAAATATGAAAAAAATCGCAAAACAATGGGTAGGAAATTAACGAAAGGGTCCTGATTATGAGTTGGGATTAAATATGAGCACAAATTCTGGGTGATAGAATTACTATCTTCAACAGGTGTCTCTGCACATATTCCATCCTATTATGAGTTAAACCACATTACGTGATAGAACCCTGAGCAGAACACAATTTACAGGTGGGTTTATACCAGGATTCATTCCGTGGTGTTTAACACACGCATTTACCACCTTCTCTGGGGCAGGTGGTAAATGAGTTTGGCGGTAGGGAGGCAGGGAACAGAGGAGGGGAAAGAAGAGGAGTGTGTTTCTGAGCAGGAGGCCTTTACGTGCTCCCCTTGTACCTTTTTAAAGAGGGTTAGGCTGCGGCAGGCTCTGGGTAGCAGGGGCCTCATTTATAAGGCCTTGCGTCAGTTTTGCGCTTCCGATGCGTCACTTTTTGTGACACATCGGCGGCGTAAAACATGCCTCCTGTTGCGCACTATTTACAAAGTGACGCATCTAAGCAGATGCGTCACTTTGTAAACCCCTGCGCTACATTATACCTGCGCCAGGTATAATGTATGCAAGGGGGGTGTTCCCCCGCAAAAAGCCTCGTAATAGTGACGCAGTGAAATCTATGAGATTTCACTGCGTCACTTTTAGGACGCTGTTGCGTCAAAATCTTGCGCCTGCCTCACAGCAGGCGTAAGACTGACGCAAGCCCTTTCACATGGGGCTTTCCCCATGTGAAAGGACACATTGCTGGAGTTCCGTCACTTTTGTGACACATTCCAGCAATGCGTGACTTTTGCGCTTACAGATATGTCAGAAATACTCACGTTTCTGTAACTCCTTGCGACATGATGCGTCATACTGTAAATATGATGCATCAATCATGTCGCAAGGAGTGCGCACTGAGAAGTGACGCATCGCTGCTTTCACGCAGCGATGCGTCATTTCTCATAAATGAGGCCCCAGGTCTGGGCTGCACTGCAGTTCTAATACGGACTGATCTTGCAGACTGCTTCTCAGCCGGTATAATCGAGACCCGAGTTCCAACGCCCGGTATGTCTGGGTAACACCTATAATATATTTATGTGGAGTGCAATTCCATCGGGAAATTCTGCTCCGCACAACTCGCAATAGGGCATACATTTGTTGCGTCATGTGTTGTGAACTATGTGACGAGTCCTGAATACTAATATCGCTTGTTAAAGTTAACAGTGCATGTAAGTATATTGCAGCTTACATTTCGCTGACCTCTGCAAATGTGCCAATTTAATGGTTCCTTTTTGTAATTCCATGTATGGCCACATATATTATAGCTCCATGTGTGTATGCGTATATAATTTTGCACGTTTTCTCCTTGAAACACAACCTGTTTCTTGCCACCGGAATATTTCATAAGAAATTCATGTGGTGTTACTTTGTACTCAAAAGGAGATGTGTGCTGAATGTCAATTAACTAGGAAAAATGCAGTCAGTAATAGAGTTGAAGAAGCCATGAAAAATGTATGAAATGAATTTTGAAGCAAAGAAAAACACAACACCTCTCTGACACACGTTTTCCGTAAAACAAAGCATGGCAAATGTGCTAAGTTGACATTAAAAAAAAGTATAATAGTCTATATTTGGACACTTCACTATGCTACCTTTTTGGGTTCGTTTGTGAAGATACACATTGAATATATTAACATAATTATATTAACTGCAGTACAAGTTGTGAAGACATGGCGGCAGCAGTTGTATGTCACACTACTGAGTGAATAATTATTCTTACTCCATACATTTGTGTTCAGGTTAACAAATATCACTCTATCAAGACTGTAAGTATATTTGCACAGGTCTATAATTAATATTCTTAAAAAAAGAGTCCCCTTAAGTATGTAGTGGACAGATACAACTCATCAGAACCCTTGAGACTGAAATGCAGATGAGTGGGACAAACAAAAGTATATAGAGAGAAAAGATCAAATTGGAGCAGACAACTGAGACAGACAACAAAGCCATCCATCCATGAACATGGGTATAATCGCAAATGGTTCTGTTGGAGTTATTTCAAATGTATTAAGGATTTGATTGGGAGAGCTGTAATTGACCTTCTGTGTAAACTTGCATTTAGTACAATAATTTAAAAACACCAAGCTCAATGTTTAATGCTTGTATTATTCAGCTATTTTCAACAATCCTTTTTAAGCACAAATACATTTTGAAAACAGGATGTGCAAGTGCAATGGTGACAAATGAGGTGCTCGTGCAGTGCAAAACAAAAGTGCAGAGATTTAATTCTAGAGACTGCTTTTACTGAAATTTTAGTTATATATATGTTAGTATTTGGCTATGATCCATCGACCACACCATAAACAAATCAGGGAAGTAACATTCCCTGTCTCCCAAGTGAGTGCTTTGTAGTGCAAGTATGGCTTCCTAAAGTGTTGACGTTTCAGCCCTATGGCGAACAGGTGATATTGGTCTTCAATCCATCCAATGGGAACTTCATACGGGCATAACCAAAAAACTACACATCCTTTAATAGAATGCAAACATGAGCTGTAGTGTGTGGTCAAACACAGACTAGCGCAATGACTCGTATCAAAATGAGGTAATCACTCAACAAGCATTACGAACATAGAGTGCCCCAGCTGGTAGCCACATGTGGGTCCTGGAATACGCAACCAGGATACCCTGAACCTGCAAAAAATTTCCAACACTAACGGCTCTAACAGCATTGACGGGGCAAAAAATGCACAGTGGACCTATTGCAATGAAAGGATCCACGTGGACCCAAATACAAACATCTGGATCACATAAACGCTGTCAAATCACAGTGATCTCTGGATGCTGGAATCATGCGACTCATATGTTTACACACAAAGGTGCTTAGTACACCGTGTGAGTGATACTATCTGTTAGACCTGTCATCTTTAGGGTGGTCTTCACCCAAACATTTTGCTTGCTTGCCTCCTCTTTTTGCTGGCCTTAGCACTTTGAGTACTTTACCACTGCTTACAAGTGCTAAAGTACATGTGCTTCTCCACTAGACACGGTGACAGTGGTGTATACCCAATTGGCATATTTAGTTTACTTATAAGTCCCTTGTAAAGTGGTATACCATATACTCAGGGCTTGTAGTCCTAATGCTACTGGTGGGTCTGCAGCACTGGTGATGCTACCCACACCAGTAGCCTTTCAAACCTATCTCAGGCCTACCATTGTAAGGCCTGTGTGAATAGTTTACTGCCACTTCAACTTGGAACTTAAAACCATTTGCCAAGCCTTAAACTCCACTTTCATTACACATAAGTCACCCGTAAGGGAAACCCTAGGTAGCCCTAAGGGCAGGGTGCAGTGTAAGTAAAAGGTAGGACATGTAGGTATAAGATTTGCACGGCCTGGTAGTGACAAACACCCAAGGTCTGGACCCATTTCACTTGAACCCAGAGTGACTCCAAGGGCTTGCTGGCTTGCCCCCTGTTCTGAACTCTCAGGGCCATCAGAAACTTTTTTTCAAATCTGCAGCAGAACCTGGACTCTGCCATCTGTGATCCCTGCCATGCCAAGCGGTGCCAGTCCTGGACCCTTGAAAGGAGGATTCTGCTGTGCTGACCCATCAAAACTGACGCATCAACAACTTTGTACTGATCGAAACTGACGCATCGTCCTTCGATGATGATCGACATCGCTTCGAGGGAATGCGCAGCTAAATGATGATGGACTACGTGGCTCGATGATGATGCATCACCTTTATTGTAAAGGGGTTCATCGATGAAGCCTTCATCAAATGGGCAGGCTGGAACAATCCCCAGGACTGATGATGATGCTTCGCCTCCTGTGCTCCTCACAACGAGTCTTCAATGTCGATGCTGCCGTCATCCAAGGTCCTTTTTTCAGCTGAACCAGCGTGAGTCCCTTAACCAGCCTGACTTCCATCCCGGAGGGCCTGAACTTTGAATTTACCCAGGTTCATTGTGATGTCCCTGGTTGGCGCTACATGACTCTAAGCACTATATTTTGATTTAATCTTTAAATAAATCATAACTCCGGTGCTACCTATTGGATTTTTGACATTTATGGTCTTGTTTTACTCATAACATTTGAATCTATTTTTCTAACCCTGTGTGGAGTATTTGTGTGGTGTTTTCATTATGTTTCTGTGTGTGTGTGTGTGTGTGTGTGTTGCACAAACACTTTAGATAAGCCTCACTGCTCTGTGCCAAGCTTCCAGAGGGTGAGCACAGGTTATCTTTTAATACGTATCTAGATTACCCTGAGTAAAGTGGTGTATAGGGCGCATACTCTGACAACCAGAAACCCCCATTCCATCATTCATTAAAACAAAGTATTTCATCATCACCCATCTGGCTTACATATTGTTGAATATGAGATAAACACTTACTGCAGCATGATGCAAGTAAAAATACATTATCCCAGGCCCTCAGAAGGATCAACGTATGTAAACCAGAAATGAACAAATGGATTAAAATCAATTAAAACCTGCATTGATGTGTGTAAAAAGAGATAGGTCCTATAGGTCCAACACACAAACTGACCTAAGAGAGAATGTGTCCCTGATAGCGATCTGATTGAATGAAAAAAGGCTGAATAGTTGCCTTTTGCATGGCTCAAACCATAATGACTGCACGGCAAAACCTACAAGATTAAAAGGGAAAGCCATGAGCATGATGCCAATGTGCATGCTGACAGTGAGGATTTATAATGTATCTTCTTCAAACAAGAATGCCAGGACAGTGGCGCATACCAGAGCTACAACCTTCGCCAGCCCATCCGTTAAACAGGCATACTCCATATGTGTGCCAGTGTCTCTTCCTTGTTACTAGAAGATAGACATGTATGCTCTACAGAAACAGTAATCATTGTAATAGCAGCAGATAAAAGTGAAGTCACCTAGGGTGCCCAAAACTGAATTAAGTCTATATTAAGTTACACTCAAAAGTCAATGACCTGTATGAGTGGTGAAAATAAAGCAAAGTAAAGTGTACAGTAAAATAGCTTGATCATTGTAGGACTTTCAAAGTGGCCATGGATAAATCACATACTTTGTGACAACATTATGTGCTTGATTGCTGTATTAGGTCATTGTGAACACATTCAAGAAATTGTCACGCAGTTGTAAAAATATGAACTCTAATATACATTCTTAATGACAACATCATGCGCTTAATTACTGTATCAGGTGATTATGAATACAACCAAAATGATATGTTATGTAGACAAAAAAATGTTATGTAGAAGAAAAAACGTAGATGTGAGTAATCAAAACAAGTTATGTCCATGTACCTCAGATAATGCATCATCCCTTACTAAGAAAAAAATCCATTTGCTTATTGATTCTCTTCATATTCATTCAATCCTTTTCCTACTTTATCAAGAGCATGTTGCCAGTTCCATTCTCTAACAATAAGAATGGCTCCAATGTCACCCCCCCCTAGGGTTGGGTATGATTTTCTCCAAAACCAACTATCTAATGTCTTGGTCTCTGTGTCCTGAACTTATTAAATGTTCAAACAACACAGCACCCTGAGTTTCCCTGCAGATCCTGATGCAATGTGGTAGGTTCAAATGTATATGTAGGTCAGTTTGATCTGGGTGGGGTAGCAGTGATCTCACTGCATGATCTCTTACATGTCTTCCTTCTTCTTGAATACATACATTGGGTTTTCTGCTGTGTCTATCATCTGATACTAGATTCCAGTGCTTGTTAGTAACTTTTTTATTTTCATTACTTCTAGCACAGAAGGTGGTGACACATATTATCTTACTCATAGCTTTCTCCCTTCTCATATTAGGCGATAAAAGACTCTCCCTTGGTAAACACCAAGCATGTTTCCGTGTTCATATCAATCGGCCTTTTGGGTAACCCCTATCGAGTAGTTTAGTGATAAGTTTATCTGATTCTTTGAAGATCTGAGTTTGCAATTCCTCTTTACCCTGAAGAACTGACCAAAAAGCAGATTGCCCCTTTACCTCTTGGGTTAGTGACTTAAATATGTCAGGAGTGTGTTCCGTTCTGTGTATGTTCTATATATTGTCAAGTACAATTCATTTTCTTCTGGATATGTGTGGGTATGTCCATAATCGTCAGCAAAGATGTGAGCCAGGTCTGGGGCAAAATTAGCACCCATTGCCACAACTTTGGTTTGGTAATAAAAATCACCTTGGAATAAAAATAAATAAAATATTTAGTCATGGCAACGCCAAAAAATGCTTTAGTGAAGTCAGTGGGTACCTGCAAGGGCTTAGGTCCACTGCCCATTGTTTTCCTAATTACCTCCAGGGCTGCCTGTTGTGTAATGCTGGTATACAGAGAAGCAATGTCCATTGTAACTAGAAGTTGTTGTTCAGTCTCAAAAGGATGATCCTCAATTTGCTTGATCCATGGTAGGCATTGGCTTAAGCCACAAACGTATCAATAAAAAAGTCTAAAAATGTATAAAAATGTTCCAAAATAGAACTGCGCTGGACACAATTGGTAATCCTGGGGGTTTGTCCATATGCTTGTGTTTTTTAGGCAACATGTATATGATTGAAATTTTATGGTATTTCTTGTTGAGATACTAATGTTTCAGATCATTTAGGAAGCCCTCCAATAATCCGCTGTTAGTTACTAAGCTAATCATTTGCCTCACCTCCAGTGTAGGATTGGTCCTTAATTTCATGTAGTGATCCTGGACACTCAGTTGTTGGAGAACCTCTGTCATTTGATCTTTTCTGTCTTGAATGACTATTGCTCCCCCCTTGCCACAGGTTTAATCACTATAGAGGTGTTCTTTTTAGAGCTTATACTACCTATATTTGGATATATGACGTTAAAACGCATGTTTTTACAACGCATACCGTTACAACGGGACTTTTACAACGCCAATACTATTACCACGCATGTATTTACAACGCATTTTTTTACAACGCAGGTACCTTTACAACGCATACCATTACAACGTAAGTATTGGTAAGTATATATTTTTTTTTTAATTGTATATTATTTAAAATTAATATAATGTAATGTAATTGTATTTAATTTAATTTAATTTAATTTCATTTCATTTAATTAATTTAATTTAAATTTAATTTTATTTTATTTTTACCCTGTACCCCTTTACCCAAAAACCCAAAACTGACCCTGAACCCTAAAAATACCCCTTTACCCAAAAACCCAAAACTGACCCTGAACCCTAAAAATACCCCTTTACCCAAAAACCCAAAACTGACCCTAAACCCTAAAAATACCCCTTTACCCAAAAACTGAAAACTGACCCTAAACCCTAAAAATACCCCTTTATCCAAAAACTGAAAACTGACCCTGAACCCTAAAAATACCCCTTTACCCAAAAACTGAAAACTGACCCTGAACCCTAAAAATACCCCTTTACCAAAAAACTGAAAACTGACCCTGAACCCTAAAAATAACCCTTTACCCAAAAACCCAAAACTGACCCTGAACCCTAAAAATACCCCTTTACCCAAAAACCCAAAACTGACCCTGAACCCTAAAAATATCCCTTTACCCAAAAACTGAAAACTTACCCTGAACCCTAAAAATACCCCTTTACCAAAAAACTGAAAACTGACCCTGAACCCTAAAAATACCCCTTTACCCAAAAACTGAAAACTGACCCTGAACCCTAAAAATACCCCTTTACCCAAAAACTGAAAACTGACCCTGAACCCTAAAAATACCCCTTTACCCAAAAACCCAAAACTGACCCTGAACCCTAAAAATACCCCATTACCCAAAAACCCCAAACTGACCCTGAACCCTAAAAATACCCCTTTACCCAAAAACCTATAACTGACCCTGAACCCTAAAAATACCCCTTTACCCAAAAACTGAAAACTGACCCTGAACCCTAAAAATACCCCTTTACCCAAAAACCCAAAACTGACCCTGAACCCTAAAAATACCCCATTACCCAAAAACCCAAAACTGACCCTGAACCCTAAAAATACCCCTTTACCCAAAAACCCAAAACTGACCCTAAACCCTAAAAATACCCCTTTAAAAAAAACCTAACATATAACATTTTAAATATAAATATATACTTACCAATACTTACGTTGTAATGGTATGCGTTGTAAAAGTACCTGCGTTGTAAAAACATGCGTTGTAAATAAATGCGTTGTAATGGTATTTGCGTTGTAAAAGTTCCGTTGTAATGGTAGTGCGTTGTAAAAAATGCGTTGTAATGTGTGTTTACCCCTATATTTCAGTTCTAAGGGTGTTATATTGCACATAATATCTGGTCTTAAGTATCTGTTTGACATCCCTGAGTACCACCTGCTCAAAATTCTGAATTTTGTGTGACACTAAATCATGAACATGGGAGTTGGTACCAGCAGTGTCTGGTAGGCTGAAGGGATGCCCCCAGCCAGGCCGTGCCTACTGCTCCCATCAAGGGTGGACGATCAGAATTACTGTATAACCTGTGCTCACTCTTGGGTAGCTTAGCACTGAGCAGTCAGGCTTATATCAGAGGCATTGTGTAAAGGCAATGCAAAGCAGTCACCTGTGCTAAATGCACTGAGCATCACAAAAGAGACTTTATACAGGATGTATGTAATAACCTTTATAACAACACATATTCAGTCATTATTTATTTATTTATTAAAGTTTTGTATAGCGCTAGCTGGACCCGAGGGTATCAGAGCGCTTCACAGCAAGTACAGAGGCATCAGACAACATTGCGGACGGAAAACATGGCAAGGGGCACATGGCACATCATATATTTTTGGGCTTAAAACACAATTGGAAATATTACTAGCATTACTAGGCCCACTTCTATTGTGATGATGTCAATAGTACCCACACTGTGGACAATTCCTAATATAACCCCCTCAATAGAGAGAGAGCACTCTTATGCGGTGCACAATATCTAACATATGTACATACATGAAATTAGATCACTTTTTAGCAGCACCATGGGCCATAGCCACGAGGTTTAACCCAATGTGAAAAGTATTGTGCTTTTGCCATGAAATTAACGTATAAAGCGGCACCACTGTTGTGAATCACAGGCAGTTTGCATACAATGACTCTCACACACACACTCTCTCAATCTGCATAGCACGATCGGTTTCAGCCAGTCCGCATGGAATGCTCTTGCACACTTACTCACTCAGAACCCTAATGAGGTGCCACTGGTACCCCGCAGGTCAATGGATAACACCCTGCAGAATCCGTGGCCCCAGCCTCCCTCCACCCTCTAGTTCACCCTGATTGTCCTAAATCCCTGAATGGAGGATGACCAGCCCCCCCTCCCAGACACTGAGATGCACGAGGCCAAAGTCACACTTAGTCTGGGTCCTCAGGAAGCAGGTGGGGATATGTAGCAAGTTTTAATTAGGAGGTAGACGTAAACAAGGGGAGTTCAGCAGCCACCTGGTAAGTTCACCCACAGTTCTCACAACACAAAGGAGTCAAGTAAACTCTTAACCTGCTTCCGAACGGTTTCGGAAACATTCCTTCAACCCAGCCAATCTCTCTCTCTAGTACCTGCTGCCAAGATGTCTTTGGGAAGGGCCAGGTCTGGAGAGAGCAGTTGGTCTGCTACATTGAGGTCAAAAGGGAACAGCCAATGAATGGAGAGTAACACAGGGGAGCCTCTTGATAGGAAGAGGCACCTGATTGGTACACAAAGACCAGGGTGGTGCCCAGGAAATCCGGGCATAGTGCTTGGTGCGCGTTGGTATGAGTCACCACAGACACTTCCAGAGTTGCAAAGTTCACACCTCCCGGGAAATGAGGCACAAAGACAGGTGCATGTTGATAAAAGTTGCACCAGACCAATCCAGTCACACACACACTGGCACAAGTTCAGTGGAGCCACATGAGGTAGAATGAGGCACTACTACTGGTACACCCCCCACCTCCGAGGGTCACACCCTTTGAATCGGACACAACATGAAACGAGCATACAGTCAGCGTGTCGCACAAGAGACATTCAGCACAAATGATGAAACGGGTCAAGAGTGGTCCCAAAACTGGTTAATCCGCTCAACACCAACTAGACGCTTATGAGTGCCATGGCCCCTGCAGTACCGGAATCACATGCCTTAGATGCATGCAAGAATTCTGAGCTACACACTAGATAATCCCGTCCCCAGACACAAGTCATAGTTCCACGCTCACACCACAATACCTATTGGGATTCAGTAGCCAATGTGGGCACTTGAGAGGGCACCGCTCTCCAGATGTCACAGAAAGGTGTAGGTCCCTTGTGGTTAATCTTTGATGTCCCTAATATCTCTGGGAGAACAGGAGCCCTGCAATCTGGCCCTTGGAGAGCACACTTCAGGGCGCCACACTTCAGCAGGTCTTCGGTCCAGGCCATCCACTATTCAGAAAGGGCATGTGGTCCCCTTCATGGGCAATAAACCTCAAGGTGCACCACAGAGTCCACTGTCTATGTGCACCATGCAGTCCGGGTTCTCTGGTCCAGCGTCCCCACTAGCGTATCTCATCCTTTGCTGAAGGATGGCACCAGTAGTTATAGTGTCATGTTTCTTCGAAGTTAGAGGTGGTTTAAGGGGTTTCCCTTTCAACCACAGATGTCTCCTCTAACTTGCAGGCCTGTCTGCCACAGGGCCATGGAATGCAGATCTTAATCTTTAGTGGGGCTACGATCCGTCCATTAAAGGCTAAGTGCCAAAACCTCTCCCTCCAATCTATCCCATCAGGGCCTCAAATGGCAGAGGGCTGTCGTTCTAATGGTATGCCCATGGTTTATGACAGTCGCTCAATAAAGTCATTATTCAGCTCCTTTGCAACTGCCTTTATCTCCATGATACTCTGCGTATAGCTTTCCCTATTACCACTGGCTACCTCCTCGTTGCATTCTTTATCTTGCTTTGTGCATAATCTTATAAATTCTTTTCTTGGTTCCAATAATGTGTCCATTTTTTCTCTCTTCATTCTAATTCTGTTTGTCCAATATAGCAATTACCATAACCCTTTCATTGCCGCTCACAATGATATTGCCTTCTACTTACAGGAAGGGGCTTTTCATGCCCAGTAAGAACTTTGAGCCTCCCTATAAAAATAGTGGATAGGCTCATATCAGTGTGCTATTCCTATCGTGAGGTGCTATGGAAGTTGGAGGTAGAGAAACCTTTGCATTCTTGATTTTGTTATAAAACGGTTTCAAAATCAGGCGCGGAAGCCTACTATTTTCAAATGTAATCCTCTTTTATGAGGTAGCCCATATGAGTTAAGTGAGATTTAATGAGTTGCTGATACATAAATACTGTATTCATTAGGTGTGTGTTACTTGACCATTCCACTTGGAAGATGAACCCTATCTGCTGGAAATCCCCTTCAGTCTGCTTGTATCCCACCACACCATTCAGCTCTCTACACATTCCCCTTCTCCAATTTTTGTACAGTGCTCTGTTGCTTTGTAGCTACACTCGCTATATAAATCCACGTATATGCTAGTTTTGTCGGTCTGATCAAGGCCCTATTTAGACCCCGAATACTACTGTGTTTCAGAATGTATTGAGCCTCTTTATTAATAGGGCTTAAAATGCCTTGTGGTGCGTTACATCACAATAGCCTTTGCCTTGGAAAGTCTTGTAAATACAGCAATATAGAGACCAGTTTTCCACTCTCTCCTAGTACGCACAGTATGCATTTTCTGTGCTTTGCTACTAATATCATTTGCTCATAACATACCATTTATCCTTAAAATTTACAGAGGGACCTGTTGAAAAAATAAAACAGAGTAACTATTTCTTATCTTGGCCAGCTTACGATAGTTTCAGTTTAACACACATTTTAATTAGATGTTCACTCATTGTATTATAGTCAGTGGTTTGCCATCCAGTCACATTTAGAGCGAAAATTATGACATAATTATAGAAAATGAATGAACCTCCAGTAATGGGTTTGCATTGTTATGGCCAGTAGCCCTGTCACCTAAGGCTCTGCTTTCATACACTGCTGAGCTTAATTAGGGTTCTGCCACAACAGTATGTAAATGAGGGTTTTTATTGCATACCTCGTGCAATTTACTCAAATAGGGTCCGGAAAGTGCAGCGAGTGAAGAATATTCAAATGCTTAACAGGGAATGGAGAGAGAATCAAAAGAAATGTCTTTGCTACTGGCTGTCAAATTCAGACAAGTCTGGTAGTCAGTGAAACAAGCTGGCATCTATCTTTGTTTGGATGACTGCTGTAGGCTTTAGCTTTCCCTGGGGTTTTCGGTTGAAGTTTTCTTTATGATTACATTCCTGGCTACGCTGGTTGATTTTTAGGTTGTACGATTACTCTTGAATTCCCACAGTGATATAACAAACAAAAGTACCTGAACACCATCGGAACATTGATCTCAAGCATAGATAACCCAGGTAAGTAATTATCTTCGGGAAAATAAAGTCTATGGGCCTCATTTATGTAAAGTGATGCATCGCTGCAAGAAAACAGCGATGCGTCACTTTTCATTGCGCCCTCCTTGCGACCCCAATGATGCGTCATATTTACAATATGATGCATCATTGCACAAGGACTTACAGATACGTCAGTATATCGGACGCATCTGTAAGCGCAAAAGTGACGCATTGCTGGAGTGTGTCACAAAAGTGACGCAACTCCAGCAATGCGTCCTTTCACATGGGGCAAGCCCCATGTGAAAGGGCCTGCGTCAGTCTTACGCCTGCTGTGATGCAGGTGCAAGATTTTGACGCAACGGCGTCCTAGCAGTGACGCAGTGAAATCTCATAGATTTCACTGCGTCACTTCTACGACCTTTCTTGCGTCAATACGCCCCCCTTGCATACATTATACCTGGCGCAGGTATAATGTGGCACAGGGGTTTACAAAGTGACGCATCTACCTAGATGCGTCACTTTGTAAATATGGCGCAACAAGGTGCATTTTGTACGCCACTAGTGCGTCACAAAAAGTGATGCACCGGCGGCGTAAAAGTGACGCACAGCCTCATAAATGAGGCCCTATATGTTTCCAATGTCTTTCTATCTGTTCTCTCCTTTTCTTACAGCTGTGCATTAGGAAAGCTGAAGGTTCCATGAGAAGTTCCCCTCTGCACCTCCATGAGATCAGACTGGTCCTTGGTGATCTTCCCCTTAGTTCCACAGTGCCTCATACCCGTGCTTCGAGGGAAGTGAATCATATAACAGCAAGATGCCAAGATAAATCATTCTAATATACTGCAATTCTCTCTATAATACCAAAGAAACTATTCCACCATCAGAGACCAACTAGTCAGGGTATTACAAATGGGAGGGGAGAAAGAGGGGTGTATAAATGTGTATACACTACGTCCCTATACATGCAATAAAAAAAAAAAATAAGTGGCATGTTTTCAAACAGGAGGTTATGGTGGGCAATCTGACTAACCTGGGTTACCACAACCCTTCTGGATGTGGCAGGCAGAGAACTGTCCATCGGTGGGGTCCACCATTCTTTCGTCCACTCCTCTCTCTCTGTTTCCTCCTCCCACTGGCTGGTTTCCCCACAGTAAACACCACCACTCCGTTTTTATTTTATGCCATCCACCACCCACCACCTTCACTTAGTTATCTCTGGCTTCTTCCTTCTATACCACTACTCCGCTACATGTCCAGTCCATTGCCTTCCACACCTGTGCATCTATCTCCTCCATATGACCTTTTTCTCTTCTTACCTCACCCCTCCTGCTACAAGTCTGTTTTCAATGGTTCCTCCTCCTCTCTCTGTCTCTGCTCTTCCTCCTCCCCCCTCTTTTGTTGACTTGCCCTTTTTCTCTTTTCAGGTTTCTTCTAGTGTTCGGGACTGACATTGTGGGATCCCTCCTTCCTGACCCAGGTAAGTTCCAAATCAGTATTCACACTTCCTCCACACACAACAATACCTCTTTCCCCACATAGGGTCCCAAATCAGGACTCTAAATTAAAAATGTAGAACTGTGTACATCTTGGTTATGGCTATGTGCAGATGGTGCCAAGTTCACACATCTGAATGCTCTATATACGTCTTGCTTTATAGTACCAGAAACAGGCTGAAAACTTTCTACTTAATACTGTACTCTTTCCTAATTGCTCTACAGAATGATTCCTTGCCATTTTTCATGTCGAGCCTAGACAGCACTTGCGCTGCCAGGATGATATGTTGTATGTACTTTGTGGGGTTTGACTCCTCCCATTGCTTGTGATGTGTTTAACTGGTTGTCTTGTAAAAATTCTTGCTCGCTAGTGGGTAATTTGGATTCTTGGTCCAGCCTTTTTCCAAGTTGTTTACTCCCCTGGAGAAGAGCTCCAGCATTTCTCCACTTCCGCTTTTTCTATATTACTTTCTGTTCAGGGACTTTAAAAAAAAAATCTGAACAGCTCTTGTGATTGTGCTTTGAGTGGCTGATTGCATTCCTTGCATGCCTTTCTCTTATTCCAACAACTATACACAACAGAATCGTGGTTCGTTTTACTCTGTGATGCACCTTGTCACAAGCAGACAACAACAATTAGACTCATTACTGAAACCCTAAAAGCTGAAATAACACACTGCTCGAAGTATGACTTTTCGTATATTTTCATCGGATGCCTCTCACCCTTCCTGTTGCATTGCACTTCCTCCCCCCTCAACCTTCTTAAAGGCGTCACTAGGAGCCTGGTGACAGGTGAATGTCTCCTGTGCAGCGCTGGCAGTCCGTTGCTCACGAGGTCCCTCTGTGGACTCCTCGCTGGTCTTATTTATCGCATACTTTTGGGATTATATTGGGCTGGACACAGATATGGGGATGGTTTATATGCCTGCTCGGGCAGGACGTATCTATCACTTCCAATATCCTTGATGTATTTATAGCCCTTTCATACTCTGTGTGTTTATAGTTCTTTTTACAGATTGGATATGTTCATTTCTCGCCTGTCTCTGGCAGCTCTTCTGTCTGCTCAAGTTAGCTGCTTGTTGTGAATGAAGTTCCTGCTCTTTCCAGAAGCTGCTCATATTCTGGAGTGGAGAGAGGGCACGGCCAGTGACTCCAGGTGGTTCTGTATGGGTTTAGGGTGTAGGAGCAGTGGGGTCTGTTTTTTAAAATCTGTTGATGGGTGCAGACCCCTGGGGTACCTTTACAGACCAGACTCAAGCCGCACAGACTCTGGCAGCCCGTAGCAGTCTCTGAGAAGAATCTGGCTCCTGTGGCGCTTGCTAAGAACATATCCTTGTAGAACACATCTAAATCTATACAGGAGTTGGTGCAATGCATGCGTTACTGCAGATAGAGAACGGTGTAATCCACACTACATCCTTAGAACAGCAGGCTGTAGGAGAATCTTGAATGAAACCTTGAGTAACGAGTAGAAGAGCCATCCTCTGACCTCGGAAGCCACTGCCCTTCAGAAAAACATGAAAACAATAGCTTTTTGTGGGAGTGTGCCGTCGTGGGACTGTTTTTAATGTGTTCATTGTCTCCCTCTTTCTGCAGTTTCACTTTCATCACTCCTACCTGAAAAAAAGATGTTTTTTCTTTTTATTTAATAAATGTGGTCTAACTCTGTCCTCAACACACAATGTGATGGCAGAAATTCCCAACCTTTGGCACCGTTGTTGCTGTAACCTCCTCCAAATTCAACGGAAGAATGTTCACCTAATGGAGTATCTATAATATGCTGCAGGGCCAGGAGCCTCTGTGCTAGCCAGTTGTTACTGTGGGCCTTCTTCAAACTTTGTGTACACTTCCCATGTGTCGTCTCTCCTGCAGCTTGCTGTTCTTAGTGTGCATAGTGCACACTTTAAGACAGGCTGATTTCCTGCCAGCTAATCAGTTAATTATTTATTCCAAAGATGGTTGGCCTGGGTACTATGTCTTGTGATGTTGACAGCTGAGAGGCTTGAGGAATCAGTAGGTGTGATACTATCTTTTTTGGTGGGACACGCATGTGCACTTGACTAAGCACAGTGAAGTGTTGCCCGCAGTTATGTGGTGGCTCACAATTAAATACTGCTCCCTGTATCAAAACCATTACTATACATATTTAAAGTCTGTATTTCTGTATTTTGCAAATAGGTGAGGTATACGTCGGTCTGTGGTTGTCCTCTAAAACAATAACGGTGTTACCTGTATTCGATGTGTGGGCAGAAGAGGTGGCAAAGCATGTTTGTGTGTTTGCCAATATGGTTGTTGTTGGTTGAGGTGACTGTAATCATGTATTCAAACATGAGTGTCTGTGCTAGAGTGCTGGTGTGGTTGTTCTTTGGACCAAAAATGTAGGGTTGTGTACATATAGTTTGCGTACTCGTGTGTGCGCCCGAATGACAGTGGTCTCTGTGTGTTTGTTAGTATTTTTTGCCCAGTAGTACCACTCTGCAGGGCTAGATAATATATACTTTTTTATTTAGATGGCTACGCGGGTACTAGGAGGGGGGATTCTAATAATATAGAAACTGAGGGATGCTGGGGATAGTTTAATCTTTGCTTACATGTATGTGGGGCTTCACTGAGCATGGTCACTGAATGTTTGTTCATAGGAGCAGGATTGGTCAAAATTAAAAACCGGTATGTGTGGTCGAAATTGCATGACTGTATCTTTTTCAAGTCATTTACAGATCTAGAAATTATAGGAGGTCTGTTGACTGCAAGTGGTAGCAACAGTTGACTAAAATGTATGAAAATTGCCTTGGTTTTGTCCGGGCCACGAACTCAAGGTTTAGTCTGTTGCGTGCTTGTATTCAGCATACACACGACCTGATGATGGGAGTGCACAGACACTTTTGTCTAAATGCTGAGTGACAGGTGGTGCAGTTCGATAGGAAACCCCTGTACAGGGATTATTCTAGGTTTTGAAAAAGAAAACTCATGCTTGCCACAAAGACGACAGAATTACATTAATAAGAAATCTGCACTTTAGATCTAATGGTATAATTATTTTCATCAGTGATCGCATTGATGTTTTTCAAGCTGCACAAACAAAACAAAAAGGCCATAATGGGTAAAGTTTTGCACCGTTTCCGCCTTTTCCCAGGCAGAAACAGGGACAATACATTACACACCATGTTAGCTGTATGTGTAATAACAAAAGAATCAAATGCATTTTTTGCTTCACTCTTCAGCCAGTATGGAACTTCAACAAGGGCAACATGGGTTTCTCCACCCCTAACACAACTATCAAAAATTGAGGATACATTGTCTCTCCTATGAGGTTATACGGCTAACCCCCTCCACCTCCTCACCCAATTTTGACTCAAAAACTATAGGCATTTTGTCAAAAGAGGACCATAAGAATCAAAGGTGCACTGCTCCTCAAAAAATTGCATTCAAAAGTGACCCCCTCCCTCAAACACATTTCTTCAGGAATTTCCCCAGTATATGGACTAGCCACACCAATTATACCAGGCCTGCCACCTCTCTTCAAATCGTTAAAAGATCATGTCTATCAATCAATCAATCAGTGGGTTTACAAAGCGTGCTACTCACCTGTGAGCGTCTCAAGGCGCGGGGGGCACCTCTCCGGTTCAGTCGAAGAGCCAGGTCTCGAGGTTCTTCCTAAATATGAGGAGGATTGTGGATTGGCTGATGTTCACTGGGAGCTTGTTCCAGGCTTTGGCTGCGACATAGGAGAAAGCTCTTCTTCCTGTTCTGGTTCTGTGGATGCGGGGGGGTCTCGGCGAGGTCTGCGGTGCGGAGGTTCCTCTTGGGTACTTGGAAGGAGATTCTCTTGTTGAGGTATTTGGGTCCGATGTTGTGGAGAGATTTGTAGCCATGGTTGAACAGTTTGAAGGTAACTCTCTTCTCGACGGGGAGCCAGTAGAGGTTACGAAGGTGTTGGGTCATGTGTTCGTGCCGTGGGGTTCCGAGGACGAGTCTGGCTGCGGCATTCTTGATGGTGTGTAGCCTGTGTGGGAGAGTTCTGTTGATTCCGGAGTAGAGGCTGTTGCTGTAGTCCAGTCTCCTGGTTATGAGTGTGTGGGTGACGGTTTTTCTGCATTCTGGGGCTATCCATTTGAAGGTCTTGTGGAGGATCCGGAGGCAGTTATAGCTGGTGGAGGCGATGGAGTTGATCTGGCGGGTCATGGTGAGGGAGGAGTCGAGGATGATGCCAAGGTTCCGTGCGTGGTCTGTCGCAGTGGGGGGGGGACTCCCGAGGGCAGAAGGCCACCAGGTGTTGTCCCAGGCAGAGGTGGAGGGTCAGAGGTTGAGGACCTCGGTCTTCTCTGAGTTGAGCTTCAGGCAGCTGCTTTACATCCAGGTGGCTACGTCTCTCATTCCTTCCTGGAAACAGAGTCTGGTGTCTCTGGGGTTCTTCGTGAGGGAGAGGATGAGCTGGGTGTCATTGGTGTAAGATACTATGCTGAGCCTGTGTTGTCTGATGATGGCGGCAAGGGGGCCCATGTAGCTGTTGAAGAGCGCAGGGCTGAGCGATGATCCTTGGTGAACTCCGCAGTTGATCTGTGTGTGTTCGGAGAGGCAGGGAGGGAGTCTGATCCTCTGGGTTTGGCCGGAGAGAAAGGATCAGATCCAGGAGAGGGTGGTTCCTCGTATCCCTGCGTTGTGGAGTCTGGCTGTGAGGGTGCGATGTGAGACGGTGTCGAAGGCTGCAGGAAGGTCTAGTAGGATGAGGGCTGCGGTATGTCCCTGGTCTAGTACCCTGCGGATGTCGTCGGTGGCAGCGAGGAGGGCAGTCTCAGTGCTGTTGTTGCTGCAGAATCCGGAGTCATCTTGGATGGAGTTTTCTTCGATTAAGGTGGTCAGCTGGGTGTTTTTTTTCGAGTCTCTCGGTGACCTTGGCAGTGAAGAGGAGGAGAGAGATGGGTCGGTAGTTTTTCAGGTTGGCCGTGTGGTTCCTGCGGAGAGGTGTGACCTCCGAGTATAAAACTCTTCTTAATCACTGCACTCACTACATTGGTCACTGATTTTCCTTGTTTCCTCTGTATTTCAGTACCACTGAATACAGCGGAATCATTGTACATCGTGTAAACTCGCACTAATAAGGCTTTAAGTGGGGTGAAAAAGGTGTGTGTGGGGGAGTCCCTGAAAGGGGCGTGGCCTGTATAATTAAGGGTGTGGCTTAAATATATACATTAAAATCGAGTGCCACTCTACCCACATATTGCATAAATCAGAACTGCAACTAACACAAGTGACCTTTGCTCTGTGCTGTTTGCAGAGAGGCCAAGGACTCCAAGGCCACTTATTCTGAACACCATTGTGCCCCTGACAGGCACTGCCTACCACAACTTATTTGTTCCCTGTTATAAGCAGGTGGATACTGAAATCAAATGATGCCCTAGAGGAGAGTAGCATGCTGCCTGAAAAAAAGTAAAACCGCATTCTGGAAAGAGCAAACACTCATAAGGAAAGTAAAGCTTATGAAATATAAGCAGCAACGACATGGATTACCTTAACATTTTTAATACCCATTGTTCAGAAATAAATCAGTGATTTTGCATGAAAAGTTAAGGACATGAATACAGGGCCCGAAAGGGACCCGATTCAGTATCCAATTTAAATGACAACGAGGTCGGAGAACTTGAGGGACCCGGCCCACTTAAAGCCCTGCGCTATTGCACCAAGCTTGTGTATTCCCTCACCCCCTAGTCTTTACCCAACTCCTGGAGATAGTTGTTAAGCTGTAAGTCTCTTGCATCAATGCATTTCTTTAACTATTGAGTTAGCCATGAATGTGCTGAGTGGTACATGACAGATGCCTACTTTTGTGTACCACTCTTTATCATTCGCCACTGCTTTATATTATAATATCAAATAAGCATCTGTTGTACAGCACCCTCTCTCACACTCATGGTTTTATTTGGGGTTATTGCAAAAAGCCCACATCCATTTATTAAATCTCTTCCACTGGAAACCACAGGCAGCAAGGACGTCACATTTCCTTTTTCACTCTTTTATGATGGATTGTTCCTTTTTTTGTTTCAGATGCAGCTAAGAGCATGCATCTGAGACCCTCCCAGCACATTTTATCATCACCACTATTGGTATTGGCTTTCACACCTTGCAGAGACAAAACAGGCGCTGAATCTTATCCTACTTGGGAGTGTTCGGAGGGGAGGATACAATGTGTATGTTC
This sequence comes from Lissotriton helveticus, assembly GCF_964261635.1. Classification (NCBI taxonomy): domain Eukaryota; kingdom Metazoa; phylum Chordata; class Amphibia; order Caudata; family Salamandridae; genus Lissotriton; species Lissotriton helveticus. The sequence goes on from NC_136068.1 coordinate 851,687,794, forward strand.
AGCAAGGACAAGCAGGGCCAAACGTGAGAAATGCGTACACACTGGTTAATGGACTTGGAAGACAGGCAAGTCCAGGCCCCTCGTCTCTTGTGTTCCAAGCTCCTACATCTAGTAATGTGACATAACAATTAGTGCGCCTAGAAACCAACGTTTAAAGTGATCTACCTGCTTTTTAGGAAGCAACTGGTTTTGGTAAACTAAAGCAGTTGTAGCCCATATATCATACTCAGCAAATCGTCAGAGAGGCAACGAAGCTCAAAATAGTTTTAAAATACACACATATGTTATTCAATGGTCTTTCAGGATTTTCTGCTGATCCTTAGCTCTCTTCAAGCCACTCAGGCCGTCCAAACCAATCTGTTTAGTGTGCCCAGCGTTTCATGATGTGCTAAGAATTTGCACTAATCTGATGGCACTGAGGCTGCTTTCTGTATCGTTTTATGGTACTAGAGAAGCGTTCCTTTTAGTCTGCCATATTTATTTTGGAAAAGGGAAGTACGGGTATTTTGTGGATGCAATTCACATCGTCACTTAGCCAGTATGCCACGTTTCTACACGGTGGAATGTGTCCACACATATTTCCTGAGGCAAGAATGTGTTCCTGAATCACACTGCATGACCCAGTGTCTAGTAATTGTATCGCTCCTTAATCCCTAGCAGCACAACACCCAGGATCATGAGCTGCATGGGTAAATACTTTTAAGGTCCCAACGGCGAGACCTATTGGGTATACCAAAGCTTGTCTCTCTTACCCAGGGCACAAGTCCTGAAAAAAGAAGTGGGGGGACACTGTTATCACAACAGGAAGTGATGTCATGACAGGTGGCTTGCACAATCAGGGTCATTGCCTCCCCTCGCTCACCCCTTAGATGTGAATTGCATCAGAGAAGTCAGCGCGTGAGCAACGTTCTGAATGAGCTCCGATCTTGCCCCAGAGAGGCCAAAGAGTGAATGTGTGCCTCCATGTGCTCCAGCCGCTAAAATAAGTGGGGGGACGGAGTCCACCCGCGTGGTACCCCGACTCGAGCCCTGCTCTTACTGCTCAGGAGCGGCTGGTGCAGGTGAGAGCAGTGGGCGTGGTGGGGAGCTCGACAGACAACGCCCAGTCCCCCCGGGTCCTACCTGCACAGGCCGCTCCTGTTCCCACCTTCCCTTTATGTTCTTTGACGGGATAGTGGGTAAGTCAGTGTAGCACTTGAATTCTTATGACATTGTGACGTCCTATACTAGATCATTTTTATTTCACTTTCTGATCGGTAATATATGTGCTTATATTGAAAATTGGCCTGGTATGCTGGCAATCATAATAAGTGATTAGCAAAGGATTCTGACTGATACAGTGATGCAAGCCAACGTTTTGCTATATGGATTGAAGAAAAAAGCTAGGCATTAAAATAATAGCACTTAAAACACATTACCCCCCCGCTTTCCTATAGCTTGATGAGTACATTTATGTATTTAAATGGGAAATAACATGAAAACTTTCTATTTGACTGCTAGACAGCTAGTCAAGGTGCACAAATTATCATAATGTCACTGTATATTCTCTTTCCAGAACCACTGTACATCCAAGGGGTTGCCTAGGCAACGGGCAAGTAAACAGTGATTCCAAACACTAGATGTGTAATACCCTCCCGGGAAATTTAACTAGATGAGGACAGATACTTGCTTTTAAATCTCGAGAGAAACTGGGTAACCAGTTCATATTATCCAATATGTGTACAGCTATTAGTGTCTGCCCTTCCTTGTCCTTGAATTGGATCTCATTTGCATTGTACTGCGGTACTTCCCATGGCACAATTCGCTAAGGACTTGTGCTAAAGCAGAACATCGAGGAACCAAAATGTCTAAGAAATGCTGTATCATAGTGATTGTATTTTGATTAATGAAAATTGGAACTTACAGTAAATATCGATTAAAGTGGAACTTGAGAGCGGATTTTACAAGTCAACAATAAACTTTCCGTTGAAAACAGTAATGGTGACTGCTCGATATATACCATTAATAAAGAGAAGACGATTCATAAATATTCCAGTCATGTTTTCTATTACAAGCGCATTTCCCAATTCAATCACCGAGTTTCGTTTGCACATGAATAGGTAAGTATCCAGGGAGCTGTGCTATCCGGCTGTTGTTCTAACTCGCTGCTCTTATAATTAGTTCTAAAATGTTATTCCCATGCAGATTTATTGTTCTTGAGGTTTCAGAAAATCCCAAGACACATTATTCTATGTGTTTTGCCATTTGAAAGTCTAATTATGAAGTTGAATGTGGCTAAAACTGTAGTCAGTTGCTTGAATAATATCCGATAGTCCTCCAAGTTCACACTTTTGAATGTTTTTTTCGAGGTGGATAAAATTATTTCCTTTTAACCAATTGGTTTTCTGTTCAACTCCTCATAATTTTAATTCTTTTTTTAACCAGGAAAAACAGCTCAGACCTCCTGATGACCTCACGATACTGTACTCCTTCCATGTAAAATGCAGACAGCTTATCACATCAGAACAAGCAGGGTACTATTCCAATACCATCAAAGGAAGCCACTAACAGAAACAGAACTCTTGCCATGCCATCAACCTCATCTTCAGTAAACGAAATACAGAAGAGCCAGCAGTATGTTAAAAACACCAAGCCTACTTGATCTGTTACACCTACCCTTCCCCATGAATCCCACAATGGTTAGCCTTTAAAGCCCTATCCCTCACATATCTTGCCGACATGCTCAATTGCCTCAAAGCGACTTCCGATGAAGATGATGTCTTCCCTTACGCAGCATTTTTACCCGCACTCAAGGCATCTCCCACAAGCTCTCAAGAAAGGTCAGATCCTCCCACTGCTAAAGAAACCTACAGTGGACCCTGATGACCTTGCCAACTACCGGTCCATCACTTACCGAACATTTATTGGCAAGTTCATTAAAAAAGCAGCCTTTGTTCAACTCAAAGATCACATTAATGCTCACTATCTCCTACATGACTACCGTTCTGGCTTAAGATCATGCTGCACCATGAAGACTGCTACCTGAGACGGCCGACAAAATCATCATGAGCAGTGATGGGAGGGTACTACCACTCCTGTCAGTGCCTGTCACCACCAGGCTCCGCTCCAAAGACTCGTCAGGAAAGGAAATAAAAGAAAATTAGCTTCATTTTGTTTTCCTTTCCTGCCGTTTGGGGGGGTGGGTGACGCTCCTCCACAATAGCGGAGGAGCCACCTCTGGCAGCCTGCCAAAGAGGGAACACTTCAGGGATTGGTGCTGATGCTGTATAGGCCTCATAATGTATGTGGTTACAAAGTACAAGGGATACCCAAAGGAGCAAAAGGTAACGGACCTTGGGTGCATATACTATTTCAAAGAATAATGGTCCCCAACAAGTAGAAGATGGTTGGTGGAGAATGAATATAGATCAAGATTGGAATCTATATTACCTGTCCAGTCGGACAGGGTTTAATAACATATATTCAAGTATAGTCAGTCAGACTGTACAATATCAAGTGGGAGACGGCGTGTGTCCTACAACTGCATAAAGACAATTGTGACATACAAGAAAAGTGTGAGGCAAGAACGGGCAGTCTGCATATATTCCAAGTTTCGCAGACGAATAATTCAAGAAGTACACTATTGTGATTTAACATATAATACAATCAAATCATCAAGTGTAAGGTGTCGACGGCGTTTCGATCCCCATTTAGACATAACGGGATCATCATCAGGACATTTGGATTCATGCCTTTACATACTTAAACCAGAATCAAGCCCAAACATGTAGGTAAAACGAAAAAATATTACTACAAAACAGTGGGAAGAACGGGATGGGTAGTTGGGAGGAAGAGAGATACAAACATGGGAGAACATTGTCGTACAAAAGATCAAACAACAACTAACTTTTCGTAAATTTCCAAGGTCTCATCATCTTAGACCTGAACACCTCGTACGTCTTCGAGGTAAGCCGAGTTCTTGGCTTCGAATCACCCTCCTTCCAGGCACCACTTCCTCGGTAGTTCACGTAAATCAATAGGATGCTTTTGCCCACTTGATCATTTTTCACTTAAATTTCACGGGTCCACCCTTTGGCGGCACAACCGTTACCGCGTCGGACTTTATTTCAGCCATCGCGGTTTTTAGCCTTCACGCCACCATTCCTGTTCCACACCGCCCGAGCTTCTCCTCACAGCACCTTTCGTGCCACGCTGCAGAACCCTAGTTTACTCACGGTGATCTCACTGCTCAGCTAAGTTTGGGCACTGCAGTTATGCACTTACAAATTAGACATGTCAAAAAGTTAGTTGTTGCTTGTTCTTTTGTACGACAATGTTCTATAACCCACGTATGTATCTCTCTTCCTCCCAACTACCCATTCCATTTTTTCCCACTGTTTTGTACTAATATTTTTACGTTTTACCTACATGTTTGGGCTTGATTCTGGCTTAAGTATGTAAAGGCATGAATCCAAATGTCCTGATGATGATCCCGTTATGTCTAAATGGGGATCGAAACGCCGTCGACACCTTACACTTGATGATTTGATTGTATTATATGTTAAATCACAATAGTGTACTTCTTGAATTATTCGTCTGCGAAACTTGGAATATATGCAGACTGCCCGTTCTAGCCTCACACTTTCCTTGTATGTCACAATTGTCTTTATGCAGTAGTAGGACACAGGCCGTGTCCCACTTGATATTGTACAGACTGACTGACTATACTTGAATATATGAAACATCATGTCACCACAATATGTGGCAAGGGTTTTGCAATATTAAAACAGCTAAAACGAGTTTTCCCATGGATTCCCATTGAATGCAGACAGATACTAGTCCAGTCATTACTGATAAATAGGCTGGACTATGGGAACTCGTTGTTTGTCGGCATGGCAGACTATTTGTTTATGAAATTACAACTTGTCCAGAATGCGGCAGCAAAAGCAGTCTGCAACAAGAAAAAATATGACTCTGCTAAGAGCTGTTTGAGAACTTTACATTGGCTCCCTATGAGGCAAAGAGCATCTTTTAAAATGCTGTGTATCACTCATAAAACCCTGCATAAAACTGGTCCCAATATTCTAAAAAACAGAATCAAGTTTTAGGCACCGACCCGGAACCTTCGCTCACAATTTACAGCAAAAGCAGCTACTACACGAGTAAAGAGAGCCAGAATGGGCGGGTGGGCTTTTTCACACTTAGCCGCTAATATCTGGAATGATCTGCCAATAGATCTAAGGCTCACGGAGTGTTACCTTACCTTTAGAAAAAAATTAAAAACTGTGCTGTTCCCTAAAATAGAATAAACTTCAGCCTTAGGTAATCGCTCACAGCATATTGTTATAATCTTAGCGCCGTGATATCCTTCCAAATGTTGCGCTTTAAAAGTACGAATAACAATAACAATAACAATATATGTTATTAAACCCTGTCCGGCTGGACAGATAATATAGATTCCCATCTTGATCTATATTCATTTTCCACCAACCATCTTCTACTTGTTGGGGACCATTGTTCATCATAATGTATGTGGGCATTCATAGGCTAAATCTCTAGTGATTATTTGAATGTCTGCATCTCTTGTTTATACAAAATGGGTAAAATCTGTTTTACACTACAGTTTTGCCCGATGTAGGCCTAGAGATACAGATACCAATCCTAGAATAAAAATGTACTCAGAGTTCAGGTCTAAAGTCATTTTTGTGATATCTGTACTCCTTCCTGGCTTGTGGAGATTTGTCATACTCTCCTGGCTTAGCTCATATTAGATGTTAGCTCCCCCTCCTCAGGCCAAGTTAATGATTCTGCTAGCCAGCAGGAGGTTCCAAACCCCATACAGTAGAGCCATTTGACAATGTATTGGCTTGTTCCCAGGGATTGAAGAGGTGTGGACAAATTGTAAACACACTGCTTACCTTTTATGTTGCACCTTTCATGAAAAGGCTCACTTTCACAGAAACAAATGGGGACAGTAAGTACTCTGGAGCCAGTCACATAGGGTCGCCCTTTGAAGTTTTGGAGAATAGAGATGAGGCAGCTGTGGCAATCTGGAGCAGTGCTTAGACTCTTGGAGAAGGTCTTTACAGAATAGTGTGCAGGATGGTCGGGGCAGGGTAGAGAGATTGTGTATCACCCTAGGACTGAGCATCCCAACTTAAAAACCCCTGCACTAAGGATCTAGGAGAGACAGCGCTGGAGGAATGCCCAGCTGGAAGTTGAAGCCACCTGATTCCACTGAAAGGATGGACTTACTGACTTTTTTACTCCAACTGGAATGCGGGTAATAGCAGTGTTTCTCCAGGGGCATTTGTGCAGGCCCCTCTACCTCGTCTGAGGGACAATAGGAGGATGTACCTGTTGGGGGAGATTTGGAGGGCTATTGGTCTTCTGAGGACTGGCCCTGCTAATTAGTTACCTCCATCAGGAGGGGGTACACTGATTTTGCTGCTGATATTTAGGTGCCCAACAAGACAGCCAAACATATGAGGCCTAGAGAGTGCCCCAGGGCAGGTTTTCTGGCTCCAGAAGAGCTGCTGAGAAAGCCCTGCCTGGGTGAAGGCAGTGCCAGGAGCCTAGACAGAGCACATGTCCAGCATCAGGAGCAACGATACTTGAAGAAAAATACAATTTATGTGCAAAACGACCTGAAGGAAATACTCCTGGTGGCTAGCCACCAGGATTTAAATACCACCAGAGGTGTCTAAATTGGACCAAGAGGCCTGGAGCACCCCACAGGAGAAGTTCGGTTTTCTAGGTGCCATCTGGGAAATGGAGTGCATAGCTCTCCACCGTATTCTTTGATTATCAAGGCCCCAGGGGTCAAAAAAACAGAATTGCTCCCCTCCCACCAACCATTTATATTGAACCAAGGGGACCCCCATCTCTCCAGGGGTTGATACAAAGTGATTGAGAACCCATGTGCTCTGCCTGGGATAGTACCTGGTGGCCCCCAGCTCCCCAGGGATCCAAGGACCAAATAGAATTAATGGGTCCACTCCCCTGCTTCCTGTGTTAAAGTCTGAGGGATGTAGGAAGCACCCAGCATGGAAATCCCGTTTCACGCTGGATAGAGCAAAGGAGGCAGCACCATCTTGCTCTCTCTACATCATAGTGATAGAGAAAGTTCAGCAGCTATCTCACGCCCAGAGGGAGACAAAGAGACATGGAGCTGGCTCCTTCACCTACTGTAGGAGAAGCCAGTTGAGTGGATTGCTGGCCAGGCTGCACAGGAGTATGCGCCATATGCGGCTACAGCAAATTAAAGATGCTGCATGCCCCATCATAAGGGCAGTGGCACCTGACATTAAAAATAAAGACAAATGTGGCTTGGAGTTGCTTTGGAAAAATGGAAAACAAAAATGAAAAGCAGCACTACTGTGGGTCAGAAATTCACCCCATAGGCAATCACTTCCTCATCAATAGATGCAAGGGCTTCTCCCATAGGTCTTTTTGGAGGAACCAATCATTAGCATATTGGTCCTAGTGGTGCCCCAGGAAGGGCATGGGAACCACCAACACCACGCCAAGAGTTTGCGGGCTGGCAGGCATGCAAAAACCCTCTAGAAGAAGCACTCTCAAGGTTGCCAGAAGTCTCACAGGGAGTTATATTGATGCTCCTGGGAGAAAGTTTTGTTGTTATTTAGGCACTCCGGGATCATATGTTTAGCGCAAAGACACTGGAGTGTGGAGATTCCTGTTAGTTGGTCTTAAAGCTGCAGTGCCACTATGTCGAAAGTATAAGAGAGACTCTTGTACATAGTACATTGACAGTGATCATATTAACAATTAAATATAATTTGATTTAATGAAGATTATTAAAAGTTGCTACCATCCTTAGTGATTTCATTGGTGTCACAGTAATTTTGAATGATCTATTTCTGTTTTTAATTATTGTGGTGCACCTTGACAAAGCTAGCAGGCTTGCTTTATGAAAACAACACTCTGTAATATTGTGTTTAGTACAGGTGGGAGGGTATTGCGGTTACAGGGCTTAGGACTCCCTGGTGTTTTGAACTATTCTAAGGGCGTCACCAGAGTACGTCCATCTGCCTAATTGTAGATATTTGTAAAATAGTGCATAGTATTCAGTAGTGTGTGCATAATAAAGTACTGTACCTTTTTATAAGAAAAGGCACTGGCTGGACAAGGATTTATTGAATGTTTGTTGCTACCAGCCAGCTGAGGTATTAGCCCTCAACACCTCCCCTTAGTAGGCCTCGACTTGCTCAGGGTAGTTAATCAGAGCAGTCCAAGGACTACAACCTGCTGCTTGGTTCTAAGTAGATGGAAACTTATGGACTTATTAATTGTGAAGGACTCACATCCTTCAGAACTACAAAAAAACACTTTCTTACACATCCACAATCCAGCTACTTCTCCATAACTTGTTTTTGTGTAGCAGTTTAAAGCAGATACGTCTGCCAATTCTAAGCACTCTAAACATAGCAAGTGTTTTTACCACCAAATATAATGCTACTCATTTAACTGATCTCTGAAGGATTGAAGGCTAAGTCGACCCTGTTGGAAATCAAACTCCCAACTGTTTAATAACAGAGCCCTCCTCCCAGCTTTTGAGCTAGAAGAAAAATATGTTTTCAGTTATACCACGTTGAGGCTTCTCTTGTATGTGGCATATGTTTTCTAAACTAAAGTGTAAGACAATTTCTAATTCTGATGGATACATTTAGAAAATAGTATATTAGAGGATTTTAAAAAATGCTTCTCACATGAAAAATGTGTAACCACAAATTGCACAATGCTTTTCCAGATAACTTTCAAAATAGCGCTGCCCAAATGTTTTCCTGATTGATTGATTGGATTGCATACACATTTTCTTGTCCCAAACTTAGTTATACTAACACCGGTCTTTCCCACGTCCTTGTTCTCAAACGTAAGTGTTAATATTATTTAGGCTAAATTAAAAAAGTTATGGCTCAATTATGAGTACAAGTTAGGTGTTGTTAACATTTATATCCTTGCTTTTTAACTATTAATTGCATCTTTAAAATAGCTATACATTTTGAAACTGACTGAATGGTACGAGTAACTACCAATAGCATGAGGCGAGAGAGTAATACTTCTCTGGGTAGAGCCAAAGTCCACTCCATGTACATTTAAAAGAATTGATAAGACTATGTCTTGCAGACAGCTGTGCTATCAAAACATACCTAAAAAAAGGGAAGTGCAATAAATATAATGGCATACAAATGTTCACAATTTGATAGCAGAAACCAGAGATAAGGCTCTTTAGGTTTTTAAAGTGAGAAAATCATCTAGAAACACAATAATCCACTAGTTTGTATTTGAGTGGGCCCTATGTGTGAGTTCAGGACAACTACAATGGATCAGAGATGGTTAAGTATAGTTGGTCACACAGGTTGAAAGTTTCACCACAGGGATTATTTTATAGAAGTCAAATTCCTTCACCAATGCATGTCAGGCCATTGTAGGCAACGAGGTACTTTCAAAGTCAGATGTACATTTCTCAAGGTTCCACTGATGTATTGGGTTTTTGGTTCTAACATCTCTAACGGGCCAGTCTTGAAAAATGTGGCTGATTATGTACTTTTCTACCTAACATCAATTTTTCACCTTTTACCATATTTGAGGTTCATCTTCAGTCTTATTAACTTGTTTTGGAGCTTGAGATTCTCCGGCTACGCAATGAAGTATCCTGTAGCTTATTGGGGCTCCTTGAGGCGGGATACCTGCTTTCAGCAGTCAAGCAGAGCAAAACAACAGCCATGGTAGCAACTCATTAGGGGATCCTTGGCACCTTGCCCCAGTGTTTTGGATGCCAAATAAATCTCCCAAAGTCACAACTCTGTAGACGCTGGAGAACGTAGGCCCCAGACACCTCCCACAGCTATTTCAGAGCTGTATTTGCAACAAGGAATAACTTTGGGAGGTTGACGCAACCACTGACTCCAACAAATGCTCCAGCATCCTCCAGTCCACTCCATTGCCCATCAGCTGGTTCTTTTTTCGAAGAGGAGCCCTTGTCCTCAGCATTCTCTGTCCCTGAGGCTGCAGGAATCCATCTGGTATGAAACAACAGATCACTTTAAAGAAAGGTTTCATATAAAGGAATGATATCTTCAGTAATAATTATAATTGATATATTTAAAGTGCAAACATATCACCCCCTTAAGGGTTTCAAGGCGCCTGGGGCTGTCGGGGAGATTAAGTGGGCTATTTCCCAGGGTCACATGATGTTGATCTGAGCTGCCGCTGGCACCAGGGATCGAACCGTGAACCCAGAGCTCTGGAGTCAGACGCTCTTGCAGCTGCGCCACACCACTTCTTCTGACACAGTAGACATCTTCTTATGGTCTCTTCCAAGTTCAGTTGTGTTTTCATGAGCTGGTGGAGGGAAGCTTTGTCATAAGGCACACTAGGCAGTAAATCATGGCAAGTCCTAATTGAATCTTAAGAACACTGTTGGGTACAGACCAGCTCACCACAGTGCAAGGGTGCCTGCGTTGGCGCATGACAGCCAATTGTGTGCCAGCACAGGGAGAGCTCAGGGATACATCATATTGTTGCAAATATGACGTATCCCTTTGCTCGGACAGTAATGTAGTGTGGCGCAGCCAAATAGTTTGCAGCACCACGCTGTTATTTTGTTGTAAATATGGGCCACAGTATATAATATAGGCGACCTTGTCTACTCATTTTTCATGTGCTTCGTGTCCCACCCTGCTTGAAGATGCACATCTCATTTCACTCAGGTCAAAAAGAAAAGATAAAACACAATTCTCTCCGTAGCAGTATTCTGCAGGCATGTCTCCAAACACAGCAGCCGCCAAGGAGCCAGGGAACTCAATTTTGGTTTGAAATAGTAATGGCCAGGCCTCACTGGTTCTCATTTCTAATTCAGGCTTGATCCAACCATAATCATGCTGTCAATAACCTGGCAGGAACAGCGGGTACTTTGCAATGAAAATCCAAATGTTGCAGTTGAAAATATTTGTTTCATGACATCTAATCTTGTGCATTTGTACTTGATGATAAAGTGTGGCAGTGTGTTAAGTCTGCTCACTATGCAGTGGTAACCAGACACTTGACGACAGCCAGTTAGAGGTATTTAATGAGATATTACAGACAGACAGAATTCGCCCAGTATTATCCAAACTGGAGAGAGTATACTTTACTCTGAGTAATGTGAAGAAAATACATTTTCAATCAGACCGAGGTGTTATGCCTTTTATTTGGCAGATTAACTGGGCAGGCGTTCCCACAAAGTTACAAGAGTAATTACACCCTGCGGCCAAATATTTGAAGCATAGGTTGTGAGTCAGTTCTGCTGCTGGCCAGAGAGTTGGAAACTTCTACAGACGGGGAAACAAATAGCAGGCTAGGGTCCGATATAGCAAGTAAGGATGGCGGATATTTAGATGGATTCACAAATATTCTGTTTCCATTGAAATTTACTAGAATTTGTAGAGGTACTTTTGTGAAAACGGCATGCATTTCCTTGGTGAACTAAACAACCCTAAGTCCTAATGCTAGGAATGATAATGTGCCCCCACCAATGACTGAATAGTAAAGACAGTCAACATTTTGGTTGATTTGGCCCCTCATGCCACTGGGGATAGGTGCTACGGCTGTGCACTATTGAGGGCTGGATTTCCTGTGTATGCCACTGATAAAGCAGAGATTACATCAAAAGATTTTACTGATAAAAGAAATAGTTACGCAAACAATGACAAAACGTGTGTTAAGTTCCATGTTATAAAAAATTAAGCAAATAATACAATTCAGATGCTGCATCGTAAAAGCATGCATATGAAAATATAGATGTTAGACGTATTGTATGTTTTATTAATATAGATGTAAATATCGATTATGAAAAACTATTTTTGCGTATTTAAATGTGTTAGAACAATATCGGAGAAACAATCTCATGTTATAGATTTTAATACTAATGGATTTGATTCATGTGAAATGTTACAAAAATGTTATTTCATGCTATAATGTGTGCACTGAAAACAATAAAAGAAAAGTAGGTGTTGCATGAATATACTTAAAAGTGCCTTAATGAAACTCAATTGACATATTTTATATATGTATTTCTGGGATAATAGAAAAATTACAAAGATTAATATGCATTTTCTTATATGTATAATGATGACACAAAAAATATTTTATGAGTACCGTATACTTATATGTATTAATTATGAGCATATTGAAATGTTTATCAATGTGTTTACCAATGTATTCTGAAATTATATGCTAATGTATGATTCCCAATTTGAGATGGTCATTGTCATGTATTAGCCAACTTTCATGTAGGCCTCATATTTTACTTCCCCTTTCCAGTGAAGCCATTGGCTGAATATCTTAAAGTCTATGGGAACTTTTTGAAATATAGCAAACTGTGTTGAAATGATAACTGTTTCCCTTGATATATCCCGGACTGAATAGCGTATTTGCAACAAATGTTGTTACGCTCTGGATCAGCTGCATGAGAATGGAACTTTTTCACTCCTCATGTCATCATCTTCAATATTTCATTGTTCAATGTGTCTTTACCGTACATGACATGAGGAACGTGTAATCGATTTACCTAATTTTTCCAGATTTGTATCTTCTTTCTTGCTGCATCCCCACATCTTATTTTAGATTGACCAATGGAACTGAGGGGTCTGACAATTTGGTGGTGCCAGAGGGTGTCACCCCGGAAACCTGTCAAGTATAATTGCTCATCTTTGGGAGAAATGTACGAGGGTGCCTTTCAAGACATGGGTTATCAGTTTTTTTATTCAAATTTCTTTTCTGCTAATGGGACTAGGACCCGTTGCTGCTGACCAATGTCCTGACGCAGATTGAACCTTTTGGGTGAAGGGTTCTTGTCATGCTGGTGTGACTCTTGGGGTTACAGCAACAGACTCAGACAGACTTTTGTCTTGAGTAACTGGAAATGGCTACTTGGAACTTTGCTGAACTATCCTGAGAGTCTTTATAAGGCTCATTTGTCTTCCCATTCCTATCGACGCATTCGCTGTCTGAGTGCAAATCAGCCTCAGCTGAGGAAGATTTTTCTGTTCATTCATTATTTCTCCCTGAATCTCAGAAGCTTTGTATGTTTTAATAAATCCTTAACTAATTGATTATGCAGGCTGTCTGCTATTTTATTTGAATGCACATTTATTTACTTATAGAGAAAATAACTACACTTTAAATTCTTAAACTGACTCTTCTCTTCTGACTCATCATTCCCTGAGAGTGATTTATTGGTTGGGTAACATGATAATAGTCACTTTGTGAGCTTTATCTAATTGTAATTAATTTGAGTCGAAGGTACAGTTATACCAATCCCTATCCTCATTGAGTATGTGTCCAGCCCCTTTCAGCCCAGAGCAAGAGTCAACTGTATGCGCAAGGTACCAAGAGATTAAAGGTATATAGGATTTCATGTAAGGGTCCAGTAAACGTTACAACACCACACTGAATGGTCCAGTACAGTGGTTCAGTTGCCTTTATACATGTATTAAGAATTATGAGCACTAAAGCATGCAAAATAAGCCTAATGTCACCAAGAGTAGCTTCATAATAACAATCATTGACTTGGGTTTGATCTGCTCCTGTCACAGGCACTAGGCCCAGCCACCCAAGTTGGGTAATATGTTTATAGGGGCAAGAGGAAGAACGTTGGGTGGTAGGAAGTTTGTGGATCAATGCGGATTCTAGAAGTTTACATCACAGAAATGCAAGTAAAATCTGTGATTTTTTAGCAAAGTTTGAGGTTTGCAGGGCATTGTGTGTAGGGAAACATTGTTGGATACATGTGTCATACACCACCTTGGACTCCCTCGGGTGTCCACTTTTCAGAAAGTCCTGTGTTCAGTAGAATTCCCTAGTTGGCGACTGAGACAATACCCTTATTGCTGATGTCTCCGTTTGGGCTTTATGGCCTTATGCGTTGCAGGCACTAGCCCATCCACACAAATGGGCAATCAATTTTATCAAAAGAGCTGTGAAAATGCTAGGTGGTAGGAAATGTGTTGATCTTTGCAGATCCCACATCTGTAGTTCACATAAATATGACAAACGTGTGTTAAGATTTACTAGGTTCTCTGGAAAATAAAACTCATGAAATCCATGCAAGCCACATGTGTGTCTAGTTTTCAGAAATGTGCAGGTTTGGTATATTTCCATGGATGCTGGCTGAGCTACAGCCCAAATACTGCAGCCTCCAACATTGCAAAAAGGGTTGGTTTTGAGTAAATATTTGAGCTGTCCATTTTGTGTTTTTGGCTCTTTCCTATTGCAGGGGCAAGGCCCATCAATAATAGTGTGGCACCATGTTTGTCTGTAGATGAGGGGAAACCCTGAATGGCAGGACATTTGTCGATCCCACAGATTCCAGATCTTTCCTTAACAAAAATGTAAGGAAAATGTGTTTTTTTATCCAAAGTTTGAGGTTTGCAAGATCATCTTTCCAATTTTCTTGAGTCCACCGAGTGCTTGGATGCGGTCCAGTTTGGCTTTAGGCCAGCACATGGGACAGAGTCGGCCCTGGTGACCGTTCTTGACGACCTCGGACGCGGGCCGACCAGGGTCAAGCGGCCTTCTTAGTGCTGCTTGACATGTCGGCCGCGTTCGACACGGTTAGCCATGCAATCCTGATCAGGAGGTTGGCGGAGGCTGGAGTTTCTGGATTGGCCCTACAGTGGTTGGTATCATATCTCGATCATAGGTACCAGATGGTATCTCTGCCACCTTTCAAATCTAACATCAGGAAGGTGGGGCAGGGTGTACCACAGGGGTCTTCCATTAGTCCCATCTTATTTAATCTCTACCTCCGTCCCCTGATCTCGTTGATAACATCCTTTGGCATAACAGTCACCAACTATGCAGACGACACTCAGCTTGTCTTCTCTTTTGAAGGCAAGAAGGCGGTATCCCATGAGGTGTTTCATCGTTGCATGAGCACCGCGGCAGCATGGTTAGGTAACAACTCCCTGCAAGTTAACAGCATGAAAACTGAGGTGTTACACTGCTCAATGGACCGCACCCCTAGGCCTCTACCACTGGACTTCTGGCCCCCTGATTTTCAAGGGACTGATTCCCCTGCTGAGTCGGTACGGAATCTGGGTGTAATGTTTAGCTCTAACTTACAACTAGAGGTAGCAGTGAACAAAACGGTAGCCACTTGTATGGCACTGCTCTGCTCGCTGCGGAAGATTCTACCCTTGCTCCCTTCTTGTGCCAGGCCAGAGGTAGTGCGAAGCATTATTTTAAGTCATCTCGACTATTGCAACGCACTGCTTCTGGGGGCGCCTGCCACTTTATTGGGGAAACTACAACGTGTGCAGAATTTTGCTGCAAAACTCGCATTGTCACGCCACCGTCTGGACTCCTCTGCTGAGGCTCTCAGGGACTTGCACTGGTTGCCAATTCTGCAGCGCATTGATTTTAAGGCCCTGTGTCTGGTGTTTCGGGCTCTTCATGGTCAAGGCCCACTCCCATTGCAGAACCTCTTCTCCTGGTATACCCCAGGCAGACCACTCCGGTCAGCCTCTGCCTATCTGGTATCAGTACCTAAGATCAGGCGCTCTCGGATGGGAGGTCCGGCCTTCAGGTTCACCGCAGCAAAACTGTGGAACTCCCTCCCGCTGGACCTGAGGGGTATGACCGATCTTTCCTCTTTTAAGAAAAACTTGAAGACCCATTTATTTCCCAGAATGTTGCACTAGATTTTTCGGATGCTGGTAACACCTTGTATGTCATGACTATCTAAGCGCCAGGATGCCCGTTGGGTGACAGCAAGCGCTATATAAAAATATCTATACATACATACATACATACATACATCTGGTTATGAAAACCTCTTCAACACCACACATGTCACTCCACCCTGGACTCAGAAATGTGTAGGTTTTGTAGGTTTCCTCGGGTGGCGACTGTGCTAGTGCCCAAAATCCAGAGCTACCCACACAGAATAGTAGAACATTTGTTATTACTAATTGGATTTTCCTGCACTTGTGGCTTCCAGGTGTAAGTCAGTGTGCTAGAAAGAAGACATTTTGGAAAAAGGCCCTCTGAATCACAAACTAGTATGGGAAACCACAAATTAAAATGTGTGCAAATATCCACAATTCATAAACTCAGTATCTTGTGTATATTTTAGAAATAAATAGTTTTTCTCCATACTCACTCTCATTCTTTATGTTAACATATGAATTGCTATATAGTCAGTAGACAATGAAAAAATCATTGCAAATTGCAGCTCAGTTATTGGCTCTGGCTCTCACCTGTCTTTGGCAAACCTACAAACCCTATGTATTGGTATAACCAGAAGAATCTGCTGGACACAACAGCATATTCCTTTTGTAAATTGGCCACTGTGACAAGAAGTTACAGATGAAAACGCTGTCACAAATGGTTGTTTTTCCCTACTAATTTCCATTATTTGTTTTATTTCAACTGTTTGTTTGGGAAAACCATGAGGTAGCCACACAAATGACCCCTTGCAGAGTTCAGAAAACTGTCTACTTTTCTGAAATGTATAGCCTTCCCGAATCACCCATAGGTTGCACGTGTTTTCCACCATAAACTGCAAACAGTCTGAAACCACAAAAAAATAGGAAAAATGTATTACCTCTTGGGAAAATAATTTGTTTTTTTCATAGAGCTCTGCTGGTTCCTGACTGCTAAGAAGATGGTGATCCTAGCACTGCAAGCCTTTTGTTAATGCTAATTTTACGGAAAAACACATTCTTGCACAGGAGTTTCCCACTTTTCCTACAAAAACCTATTGGCTATTTTCTCAGCTCCCTCCAAGAGAATGTACTAACCCAGGATTCCTATAGAATCACAAGTGTGTTGGAAAAAAGGACTCAAATTTGCATGGATACATTTAGTAGAAAACAAATGACATGAACATTAGCGTAACATCAAAAAGAAAAAGTTAACACAAAAGGTCTTGCAGCCAGGAGGTTAGGGTCTGATGGTGATAAAAACAAACAAAATCAAAACATGATAAAGATTAAACACATGAGAATATTAGAAATAAGAATGACATGTTAAAAACAAATGGCCCATCAGCACTCAGTCAGTATTGGCTCTTGTTAAAAAGCAGTTATCTCCTTTAAAGAAACACACCCATTCTTCCAAAACAAACTGCCTGCTAAATAAAACCACCTCAAACGTAATTAGCTGAACCACAACAGTTTGTGTAGTCACACTCCTGTAGCAAAACCCCCAATGATGTAAGAGGCCTCCTCTCTATCAGTCTACTTTTTTTTGCATTTTATTTTTATAGAGATCTTCATTTATGTATTTATTTATATAGCACATACTTTACCCAGAGGTGTCAGAGCGCTTTACAATAGAGCAAAGTAAATTACATGAAGAATGAAAGTAGCATGGAAGTAGGTAAAACTACTTATAGGTACTCGTGGGGAAAGTTGCATATTAACAAGTTACAGATACATTCAAGAATATAAAATACGAAAAAGAGGGTACAGAATATATCTTTACAAAATTGAGCTCTCATGAGTATCATGTGGCAATCAGAGAAATGACCTGGCATGAGGTGAATAATTCATAGAAGTATCTTTGGAAGAGAAGACTTTTAAGATCTATTTTGAAAATTCGGATAGAGGCGGTGGTCCAAAGGATTGGAGGTAGTGAGTTTCAAATTCTAGTCACCTTACCAGAGAAGGATTGCGCAATAAGTCTTTCCCTTTTGAAAGTTGGAGGTTCGAGCAATAAATTAACAACATTGTGTAAAGGTCTGGAGCCAACTGATATTTTGAGTTTGTTTGGCAGGTAGCTGGGGTGGAAGTGTGCATGGCTTTATGGGTGATGCTGCAGACAGTCTTGTAAATGGACCTATCTTCAATAGGAAGCCAGTAAAGAGAAATCAGTTTGGTTGTATTATGATCATTTCTTTTGGCCCCATAGAGGAAAAGTGCTGCTGAATGGAGGATGGATTTTAGAGGGGATAAGTGGGATTTGGGGAGGCCAGCAAGGAGAGAATTACAGCAGTCCTGTCTAGAGAGGACCAAAGAATGGACCTGAGTTTTCAGGTCTTGCTTAGGAATGAAACACAGACTCTCCCTGAGAAAATGCGGTTGGTAGCGTGCATTCTTGGCCATGGTGTTGATTTGGGAACGTAAGCTGAGTCTTTGGTCCAGAGCCGGCTTTAGGGCAGTGCGACTGGTGCGGCCGCACTGGGCGCTGACCCGTTGAGGGGGTGCCGACCTCATGGGAGGGGGCGATTGTTTAGCAATAACTTATGCTTGGAGATATGAGGGGTACTTATGCCTGGTGGTAGTGAGAGAATTGGGGAGGGGTCATGCGGTGTGGCAGTGCCAAAAATGATTCTCGCACCTGGCGCCACCATCGCTAAAGCCGGCACTACTTTGGTCCAGGAAAGAAGCAGATGTTTCACGTGTATTTTCTTTGAGGTAGAGAAAGATTACATGATTTGCCAAGAATCACAGTTGCAGAGGCTGGGAATCGAACCAGGTTCCCAGTTTCATGATTGTCACTAGTTTCCGATAAGCCTCCCTTGTTTATAGGATGAAAGGACCATAAGAAAACTGTTCTGCATTCTTATGATTGCAGTATTTGTTTAACAGACTGATGAGGCCAGAACTGACCTGCATCATGCTTGACATCAGGGACAAACTAGCAGGCTCTTGGCTTTTCCATGCCCTCTCAGATGATACGATTAGATCCTTCTGTTGCTGGCTTTGGTTTCTTGATGTTATCTATTGCAGCAATGCTTTGCTATTTTGGGATGTTTGACAGGATCACTTCTTCAAGCATTTCAAAGGTCGCGTGACCGCACTTTTCCTTGTGAACAAGATTGAACAGAGGTGTCTCCCTCACCACATCCCCAATGCCTCTTCTTTCAATAGTGATTATTTAAATCCAAAGATCCCATGGTGCTGGTCAGCTCTCCCAAGCTGAATAAACCAGCACTTAGAGATTGGTCGTAAAGTCTGTAAAAGATGGTGTAAGAACACACCTGCCTGCGAGACAGAAGCTACATAGAGGCTCGGCTCAGATTTTGCCCGCGATTTCTAGAGGACCTTGAGCTGAGGGAGAGCCCAGCATCTGCCTTGAGCCTTTTGTCATTCCAACCTCTACTTACACTCCACTATGAATTATACGGTTGAGGTGAAAAAACACATACCATCAACAGGACTTTTTAAAAATGTATGTCTTATAATGTTTCTGGGCATAATCGAGATGTCAAATTATGTTTAAATATTGCTGCAGATCTCCACTCCCATTTATTTGCTTTATAGATAAATGTATTCTGGTATGACTCAATAAAGGGAACTTTTCTAACACCAAAACTTCAGCCACTGTAGCTTTCATGGCCGGTTTGCCTTCACAGAAGGGAATCCAAAGAGTATGGAACTATGGTATTGGTGTCTGCCGAATTGAATCCATTGCCTTCCATTCACAGATGGAGGAAAACTGCTCTTCTAATTTTGAGTGGGGAGGCATAGGAGTTAATAGAGTCATATCCTCATCCTATCACCACCGTTTTTCTATCCCAAGATGCACAGAAAGGCCATGCTCCAGCTGCAATGCATATTGTTCTCAAAATGTACTCACAAACAGGTTATACTGTTATTTTACATTCTCCAGCTATGAAACATTTCAATTTAATAAACTGCTTTTAGTACATTAGTAAAAGTTGATTCAGACTTTACCATGAAAAAATTATATTATAATATAGGTGTAAAAAAAGTGTATCGTTACTTGATTTTGACGAATGCCCACTGCAAGGAGCAATATCACTTCTTACCATGGTGGACCCCTAAAGTAACTAAATTAACCTAAGCTTGTTAACCCTTGTAGCATTGGCATAGAGAAGACAGGCTTATCTTAGGGCAATGTGTAAACTATTTACGCAGTGCTAAACAGTGATAAAGTCAAGACACCAAGCATTAAAAATTAAAAACTGAATTATAATACTTTAGTAACATTTAATAAACTAAATGGCACTAAAAGGACAAAAAAACCTTTAGAAGAACCGGAGATATGGATTTTTAAAGTTTGGTGTTAAAATACCACCCAAAACCACTAAGCAACATTGATAGTATATGGAAGCAGCAGTCCGGGACCTAGACATGATTTCAGGCCCACCATGATGGAGCCTCGTTCAAATGCATCAAGTCGATTGGTCATTGTAAAAATGTAGAAGGCAGAAACTTTTATAAACTTTTCAAGTTCAACTTCAGAAGTGGAGTTTGCCACTTTCTTGAATAAAAACATTAACATTTCTTTTAAGTCCCAATGGGGAATGGCATGTTGCCACTTTTTAAGATGAAAAATCTTCTCTGCGTGGGACGGTGGTGAACCTGTAGCCACCGTCATGTAACTGAAGGCCAGATAGCCGAAGCAGGTTAGTCCCACTGACAGTCTGAAGCTTTGAGGATTGCTCAGTGAAAATGTTCAACATCCCAATGTAGAATGGAACCTCGTCATTTAATTGAGAGATGTAGAGTGTTCTATGCAGGCCAAAGCTGAAATTCAGTCTGGCACTTTGGAACTACCCGTCAGATAATTTACCTTCAGAACACCATTGCTTCAGCGAGAATGGCCGCCGAACGTTTTTCAAAAGTTTCCAAACTTTCTTCAGGTGCCCAAACAACCACGAGTACTTTTCTAATGCTCCAAGGACCTGCGAGGAAGGCACTTAGAGACTCTTACCGAGAGTATCAGGCAGAGGACAACAGAAAAATCCATTATATAACAAGGCCAACCCAATACGCCCATGGCACATGGGAAAACGTATATCAATCTGAACAAAAAGTTACGTGGGACTTAGTCAGAACCAGAATATTCCTCTAGAGGTATAAAGGCTATGTAATCTACTTGACCACATTCAGTACCATTTTAATTCAGTATGGAGAATGTAATAAATCCGAAGTATCAAATAATCAGAAGTGATACATAATCAATATATAATATGCTAGATAAACAGACTCCCCCACTATATATGTATAATATTCATACATACACAAACAAATATAGTATAGTGTGAAAAAGTGACTCAGTAGAGCATCTGACACAGTGCTCACATAATATAAATATAGACAATACTTATATTATAGAAACACTGTATATTCCTCAATGGTTGTATACAATTTTAGGTCCTTAATAATATAGGGTAGCTTTCATAAAGTTAGGAATCCCTATTTGTTCATTACAGGTGTCAACCATTCAGGGGTTCGATGTTTCAACCCCAGTATCTTTGAGGGGTCTGCTCAGGATGCCGTCATCCAACTACCACACCTACAAAATAAGAAGCACACTTCACAATCAAACATGCTGGAAGCTACACTGCCCTGATCATGTCTCACTACCAGGGTGCAGGTCTATCTTTCCATCAATCTAGGACAAAATCAGAAGAAGCCAAAAACATCAATCCACCACCATCCACCACAATCCTGTTAGTGGAGGATTGTGCTCGATGTTTGTCTCACGGGAGACCACAATATAGTGCCAAACCCACCAACTACTAGGTGCAGTGTTGTACAATAACTTACACCTATTCAATTATGTAAATGCATCTCAAATATGATATTCCTTAGGCATACAGGCTAAACTCTGTGCAAAACTGTCTACATAACTTGTGAGTTCCTTCTCATTATCACCCAAATCCAATCTATGGCTGCTCTAAGAAAAGATTGGCTTATGTATTCCAGAGGGTAAATCAGGGAAATGTTGATATTCCACAGGCACCTACAAGTCAGCATATCTGCAATACTGTATCGAACACATGTGTGAGAATAATCTCATAGATAACTGTGCCCAAACGTCGCATATAAACCAGAAAAATCAACCATCCAAAGTAAATATGGGCTGCATGTCATTCAACTCACATACCAGCTGGAGACCTTTGCACTCCTCACTATAAACTAACTGCTCGCGTCTCATATGCGTAAGGAAGACTTGGCATACGTTATCCCATTATCAATGTTTCTATCAGTCTGGCTACTAGAACACTACCTGATGGCTTCCATCTTGGGAACCCATCTCAGCGTAACACCTGCTCGTATGTGCTGCATCCAAACTAGTAAAGCTAGCACCTGGTCAGGAGGAAAGAAACAAGAAAACCTTTGGGAGCAACTGCCCTGCAATGATAACCTGAACAAAAAGGTGTTGCTACTTGAAAAATCCTGGTGCAGAATCGCAACTAAACTCAACACCAGCCACATAGAGCTAACATCTGTACCAAAAACGAGTATTTAAAGACTGCGTGACCAACACTGTCTATCTAAGCTCACCGATGAGTCTGAAAATGTAATCTGTTTGTAAGTGGGTTGGGTGCTGTATCAGAAATAGGAATCAGACCTCAAATATAGTGTAGTATACCTGCTCAATGTTTAAACATAATTTATCTTTCTGGATCTTGTCTAATTTTTTTTTTTAACAGGTCTATTGAGTGACATTCTTAATAGTTTTGTGTTGATTATCTAAAACACCTTTGACAATTCCAATGGTAGTGCTATTCTTACTCTTTTCTGGAGATCAGCTGGCTCTTCTGGGGAAATGCTTCTTGCTGCTTCTTGTGTTGTTGTAGCCAAATGGGCAGCAAGCTGACCATTTAAGTCCACTACTTTGACCTGAGTATAAGCAGGAAGGATGTTCAGTCCTTCAGGGTTCCCTTCAGGTCACAGACAGCAGGTCCATCTATCGTCAGGTCTTCCTCAGGTCCAGAAAGTGTTCTGAGCAGGGTGTCACGTTTATGGTTGGCGCTAGCTAGTGGGTGGGGTGACTCCTGAGCACTCCATAACCAATGATATATTGGTTCTCAGGCTGTGGTCCACCTACTTCTTCAGTAGTTCCTGTTTGCCTTACTGCAAACATCCCAAAATGCTCTGAGAACCTGAGGGGTCTAGAGGAGTGTACTATGGAAATTGCTTATGTAGTCCCACATTTAACACTAGAGTCTTGCCTGGAGCAGGCCCACAACACAAATGAGACAGAAATCTGGTAAGATAAAATAGGGTCATTAAACAACCAGACGGGACACACCACAATTGTGATCTAGTCCTGTTTGATCTCTTTCAAGACTGCAGATGCTTTACATGTGCCTCAGTTAGGCCTTTCAGGCAGAATGTGACACTGTTATGCAGATATGAAAGGCAGCAGACCCACCCCTGAATGCCCAGCTTAGCTCATAGGAGTCATCACTGCCCTTTCAGGTGGACCTGTCAATCAAAGAGGTCTATTGTGTGTCTCCTAGAAGGAATTTCTCACTCATTAAAAGGCTATGGACAGGTGGGTTAGCTGTTAGAGAGCTAATACAAATTAGCGCTTCAGATAGAGTAAAAGTAACGTTCTAAAAGTTATGTTTCCTTAACAATTGTTTAGAATCTGACATCAACACTGATTTATAATTTTTATAACTATTAAAAATAAGGGTTTACCTATTTTTTTAGCTGGCCACAGAAAATATTATTAGTATTGTAATCTTTACTCTGGTTTTCTGTATGAGACAGGTATGCCTGCCACACTACATGTAGCTTTTTGGGGCTTTTTTTATTGCAGGGACACAGTGACATCAAATTTCTTCATATCCCACGTTTAGTTACCATCCACTCTACTTTGTGGGCTAGAAGGCCTACATAAGGGTGACTTGTTAAGATTTAAATGGGAGGTTTTTGCCTGTCAAAAATGGATAAGTAATGAGTCAATCTGCAGGTTTTACCCTGCAGCAGTCAGGCTGCAATGTAGGCCCACTTTGTGGATGGTACAATTGATGCTGTAGTCCACAGCATTTAACTTCCAGACTTTAGGTCCTTTTTCTACACCACATGCTAGGAATGTATAGGCCAGGCAAATGTGTCAATTAGGAATAGGTGTATTTAATCATGATTTAAGGGGGAGCACAGTCACTTTATTGCTGTTTAGCAGAGGTAAAATATCGAGAGTTTAAAGCTAGCAAAATTAGGGCCCAGAAAAAGGCAAAAAAAAACAAAAGTACCATGCAGAAAAGGCGGATTTCCTACAATAAGGATTAACTATATTGAACCTAATAGCTTTTTCTTGAACCAATTTCGTCCAATATTTCAGTTAATTGAACTAATTGTTGTAAATGGGTCCTCTGAATAAAAGAGGGATATTTAGCTGCATATTCTCTAAATGATAGTCACCAGTTTGTGCAAGTATGTGAACTGCTATGAATAATGTATCACTTCACAGGCCATGGTAAACTTACAGAGTAAACAAGCCTAATCATTTGTCATCTAAACTGCAGCTGTGCAAGGAGCCATGAAACGAATCAGCAGTCCTAGAAATAAATCAATATAAAAATGGCATCAGATAGTGATTCTTTCACTGCCAGTGAATTTATAGGATATATAGTGGGGTGGATGTTTGTGAGCATTTAGCCTACTATTTAAAATATGTTATCATAATTGTAAATAGCAGCTTTTAACTGCAATATATTCCCAAAAATGGATGGAAACAAATTGAGAAAAAGCACATCTAAATCAAGGAGACATTTTGAATCTACTTTAAATTCCCTTTGAGGTATGAGATATGACGGTGAGAAAAAAATGTGACGCAGCTCCAGTGAGAAACAAAATGATAACTAACACACAAAATGAATGTGCACCATGCACAATGGTCTTCTGTGACGCAATGCTTTATGCAGACAGTTCCTCTGACAACAGTATTGCAGAACGCTTTTACTAAAGAAATGTTTCTGATGTTTAATTTAAGATCCATCCTCAATTAACAGACATGCATTTGATATGGATGATTTAGAAATAATCTTGTCATGTAATGAAAAGAATCATTTTCTTCTCATTAATTTGCTTTATTACTGACACACGACTAATGATTTCTAAACGTGTGATATATTGTCTGTGCTACTGTTAGTAGATTAGTTGTGGACTCCCAACCATCCTTATATGTACAGAATGTTATTATAGGTTAAACGATAATGCTTTTGCATTGTAAGCATTAATATCACGTCTAGGTACTTTCAAATGTAGTTCTGAGTACTTAATTTTGAGACATTTGCTTATTCGTTGTATGCCTATGCAAAATGAACTAAAAGAAATAAGGAAATTATATTTGTGTATGTTTAAGTTGCGAACATGTATATGAAATGTGTACCTATGATTTATTACTTTAAATCAACATTTAGTCTAAAGGCCTGACTTTCACCATGTTTCATTTCATAAAAATAGTTTCCTTCATTTTGCTTTCTCGACATTTCTTGCAGGTATTCTCATGCATTGCTAGTTTAAAATAGATGCATTTTTGTATTAGTGATAGAAACATGGCCTGAGAAGCGTGACGCAAAGCATATGAGAACTGAAATGTTACTGAATGGACGGTTCATTCCTAACCTGGGTGTGTGAAAGAGATGTAGTTGCCATGTCTAGTGTGGGGAAACTTGGAAATGTTGCAGTCCGCAACATTTGAATCCCATGGACAATGGACCTTTTTCATGATGTGTCACCTATGGACTTTACAGAACATCAGATCTTGGTGTGGTTAGCTTACATCACCTTGACTGAACTGCTTGTTTGCTTTATATTGATTTGTCTAAATGTCTTTAGGAGACTTGGTCTCCCTGTTGCAATCTTGTACTTTTATAGCATAGTCTTGAGAATGATCTATTTGAATATGATTACTAATTTGTATTAAACACCTTTGAACATGGCTACTGACTCTGAATTCTCATTGAGTAGCCACTTGATTTATTGATTGAATTAAGTATTTCACCTTAATGTCCCTCACTCCTCAGTGCAATAAGCAAGGTCCATTGGAGGGAAAAATGTCAGAAACAAGTAGATGAGATGAAACAATAAAGCATGGGCCCAGAAAATGCTGTATCAAAGCCAAAAACCTGGAACAATTGAACCCCAACTTTCACCCACTGCCCATTTACTTGGGTACTCCCTGGACACAGAACTCACCATCTAGGATAAGATTGGCAAGAAAATTAAGATGGCCTGGTATATGTTCACAACTATCGTGAGATTCTCTGCCACAGAGACACAAAAGGTTTGTTTGTCAAATTCCGCTAGAAGCTGATATATTGGGAGGCTAATGAATGCAAATCTCTAATATACAAAGAGATACACTGCCAATGCAAATCAAAATAGACTGTTTTTGTTAAATTACTTTTATTCCATGGGAAAGCTTAGGCAATAATATGGCATTGTTGGGAGACTGCACTTTAATGATTAAACTGAATATTTCAATAGAATGATTAAGGGCCATATGTATGAGCAAATTTTACCATAGACACAGAATGGGTAAAACCCTTTGATACATCTGGGCCTAAGTGTCTTATCATAGGCCTTTTTCACACAGTTGGCTACAATAAATCTATCTTTTGTATAGAGTGTCTTAGCATGTAAAAGTCTAACTAGGAGTTCTACTACCATTACTGCAGGTAGTACAGTATTTATTGCAGGTGGTTTCAATGTTTGGTAAAATGATTTGAAGGAACCTACGGTGGTGCATCTCTTGGAAAACATACTCCTGATTGTTTGCTTGTCCTCCACTTTGCAATTTACCAACATATGTCGACTGCTTCTAACTGGTTATCATGTTTGACCTGCCAAGGATCTAGAGCAGAGAACACAATCTCTAACTCGAGAGTCTTTGTATTTCTTGTTCATTCCTTTGCTCTTCAGCATCCACACGCTTCCAGCTCCAGCTGATATTGCTAACATGGTTCACGCTAATAATAAGAAACAGAATCCTTAGATTTCAATCACTTATGCCAGAACCTATGCCTCATTTCCTATGCCACTGTGGCTTTCTTTTAAAAGATGCTCATTACCACAGTAGAATTGCAGATGCTGTCAGAAATGTAGAATTAGCTAGTGGGCTATCATTCAGGTTTCGGAATAAATAGAGTAATAGACTCTACTTTATTAGACATACAGGCAGCCCTCTTGGAGACTCTGGGTAGGGATCATGTGGCAATGCTGGTTTTATTTCATCCTCTTTAGACACCCTGGGCTACTCTGTACTATTGTCTACACATGGATAGGAGGTGGTGGTTGTCTATGTGATTAACCAACAATTTAGGGTCAAGGAGTGGAAGGCTTCATTGCCTCTTGTATTGTTTCTTTGGAGTGCCACATGGATCCTGCCAGTTCTGAGTCATGTTTAAACAAAATGTGAAGCCCCTTCATCAGCTACATTTGATCTTGGAGCAGATTTTCAGAACGTTGTTGATGATACCCAGGATGTGTCCAGGTTTTTATCTTGTGTGCTTGCTGTCGTCACATGCTGCATAATCTCTTTGAGCTTTAACAGTATAGAATGTGCCAGTGACAAAAAAAACAACACCATGATTCACTGAATAGTGGGGTACTAGATCGATGGTAAAAAGCCCATTGTTCACATATTCAAAGAAGAGCAATAAATAACAGCTAGTTGGGGCTTAATAAACTAAACCAGATCTCTACTGATTGCATCTTATACGAAACCTCTAAAAATGAAAGTCTATTGTAATACATGGGATTCTGTAATCCCTGTTTAAACGAAAGTCTCTAATTTTTTATAATACATGGAATTCTGTAGTCTTTGTATAAATGTGTGTCTCAAATTTCTTTATAATCTGCAACTTGTGATGCACCCAGTCGCCGATTATAAAGAATAGACGTCAGACTGCGACAAATTAATGTTATTACAGTTGAGGTCTGATGCCGCAATGCCTTCCTCCAGAGCCAGCAGCTGAGTTGAAAGGCAGGTCAGGTCACACAGTATAAATGAAGCAGCTGTAAGATCACTGAGCATAATTAAGCAGCTGTTTAAAGCAACTAAAACTTAACATTGTTTTTCTGTCTTCCTCTGCATTTTAATAACTTATATTGTCTCTGCTTGTCATCATGTTTATTTTTTGTACTCCTTAGTTAGAGAAAAGCTAGAATCTGTCTGCATGTTTCTACACATTCTGAGCTACTGCAGCTTTTTTTTAAATGACTTGCATTGAACTGTTTCTAATATCTGTCTGCAACAAATATCTAACAGGTTTTGATGTGTTTAATTTTGTACCAGCGGTTTAATGTTTATTCTTCATGTTTGCAAGCATGCTTACTCTTTAAATGAAAGAGCTATGCACCAAGGTTTCAAGTGGTTTGTGGGTAAGGTTATGACGTGATCATGTATTATATGGGCTAAAGCACCCCCTGGTGCACATAATAAGAAGGATATTGCAAATCACCACAGAGTTCCAGAACCTTATAAAGGAACTTTGCCTTTGGCCTCATTCCTCTATATGGTATGAAACTCCTCTTTGACTTGCATTATCCTTAATGTACGGCAGGGGGTACTTTATCACTAAAATACAGAACCAAATATGCCATACCCTTAGCATTAACATCAAAACCCTGGGAGTATTGGTAGACTCAGATATGCCAATGACTTGCTAGACAGTTATATTGTACTCTCATCTCATGAATACTTTTATACTCATTTAGACATATTTGCTATATCTTCTAGAAGTCTAAAAAGGTGGCCTCAATTGCTACAACAATTATAATTTCTTAAATAGATTTTGGAAACGCCCTCTTGATCTTTAACTTCTCGATATATGTTCAAAAGCTCAATTTAATTAATTTAATTTAAGCTAATTTTTAGCGCTACATCACATGCTGTGACCAACATACCTCAGCATGAACACACATATTATCTTCTCTGAGAAAAATTGCATCAAGGCCTTGACACCTTGTACCAAAGTAGAAACTTTTCACTCATTGAA
Source organism: Lissotriton helveticus (assembly GCF_964261635.1). Taxonomy (NCBI): domain Eukaryota; kingdom Metazoa; phylum Chordata; class Amphibia; order Caudata; family Salamandridae; genus Lissotriton; species Lissotriton helveticus. The sequence continues at coordinate 851,716,496 of NC_136068.1, forward strand.
AATTCAGTTCACTCTGGCTACACAGTTTGGCCAAATGGCAACATGTTTTCCTTGCATATAGAACCAAGAACAACATGAGCGCAGGCATTTTGCAATGTATGTCTATAACTTTTGGAACTCCCTCCTTTACAACTTTGTGAAATTAAATAATCGTTTTAGTTTAGGAAACAGATTTAATGTTCTAATCCTGTGTTGTATTGGAATGCTTAGTGCTCGGATTCCTAGTCTGGGTTTTAAAAGCATGTACAATTATGGCAACATCGAGAAGTCCTAAATTCCTAAAACCGCCCTACATGTCCTATTCTCGGGATTGTGTTTCTACTCTACTAGCATGGAGTCTTCTTGTTGTCATTAGTCACTTCATCTGTGTGTCTCATGGTACAAGGAAGTCAGAGAATACATGCGATCCTACTTAGTGCATGTTCTTTGGAGTACAACAGAGTACACAAAGCTGAGCAGCAGGCCTTCTCAATGACCTGAATGTTATCAAGAGCAAGATCTGTGCCAATGTGTTCCATGTACATGTGTATATATCTTGACAACATAGTTCTTTTAGAGAGACGCAGGAACATAGGCAGGCAGAGCTTCTCCTGTGTAGGCGGCTGTGAATGATACCACTTATATTGTCACTTATGAGTTGGGAGAGGGATATCATAAGCAATTCTTTTAGGACTAATAGTAAAAATTGTTTAGTTTATTGAAGAATAACTGTATGCCTTTGAAGTGCACAGCAGGGCAATACTAACCTAAAAGCCAAGAGGTGTTTTTTCTTTTTTCTTGAAATGTAAACTAAATGAGGATCCCTTTGGAGAGCAAAGTATACTTCCTCATTCATATCAAGGAATCCAGGGTCTGACATTTGCAACCACCGTGCAAATAAATGGATCTCATATTAATTCCAGTTCCCGAACCAGGTATCCAAGCAACAGGATTCCTCTGGAAGTTAATCGCACTCTGTGGGTTTCTCCGTGGGAAGCACCATCAACATGAGCTGCTGCTAGCTGAGACAGTTTGCAGAGAAATGCATGTTTTCTCTGCTTTAAGGTGGTCTTCTTTGTCACATTTAATGAAAGGCAACTTGATTCACTTGACATTTTAATGAAAAATGTGTTAGGAATAATTTACAGTGAAAATCTGCGTCGTGTTTGCTTTCTCCACTAAAGCAAACTTGTAATATTGTACTTGCTATGCTATGTTAATGGGAAGACAGAAATAAATATATGAATGCAGCGGATAACAACGTTAAATTAAGGTTATTATGTCAAACAATTGGAAGAATAAGGCACCTTATTAGCTATTTTGGATCTTGTGCACTATGATGGAGATTACGCGATAGAGCTTTCAGTTGTGATCCTGCAAATAACATGCTCTGTGCAATTACACTACATTTATGTGTCAGCCCCGCTTCAGGTATTTGTAGGTGATCCAGAAAGCCCACAAAATGTAGAGTGAACACTCGGACTGCTCCCCGACAAATAAGGCTTAAGCTCAGTGTGCCATAAGACACACAGCAGCTGGTAGGTCAGCTACAGTAACGGTCTGTTCATAGGTCAGGGGTGAATTGTGTTCCCTGTGCCAAAAAAAGTTCATGCAGGTATCAATACTTCAAACAGTAACACAGTGAAAACAAACCACAATAGGATCCCACACCAAATTAGTAAAATAGAGTAGTTTTTAATGAATACAAAAAAAGACCAAAATTGGTAAAAATCCAATTAGTAGAACTGGAGATATTCAATTTGAAAGACATCAGTAAAAATAGTGCCAAAAGGCGTAAAGTGCCAACTGTGGAAATCTGGACGGCCCGGACTGGAACAAAGTCACAAGCTCGTATCGACCGCAATGGAGTATGGGACAGCTACAGGGAGCCAGTTAGGCCCATTGAACAGAGTACCTTAAATCCTGGTTTGCTGAGCATTTTGAGAATCAGCGACAAGGATACTTCTGGCAGCCGAGGCGAAACGTCTGTACAGAAAATTGGTGAGAATGTGATGCGAGAACCTGTGTCATCATCAAGGATCCCAACAATGCGGGCTTCCATGTGAAGGCCAGCGCAAGGAAGCATCGGACAGTCTAAGCAATGTGTCTGTTCCAAGGAGCTGTGATGCAGAGTCCAGCATCTTCGACAAGGGATGCGAGGGCCTGTACAGAGGTTGTGTCAGGCAGCGGCGGTTCCGATACAGCGATGGGCTGTGATGCGGGTCTTTGTGGTGGTTCTGATCCACACAGTAGTGGCAATGTGTCAGTTATGCTCAGTGATGTGCTGTGAGCACAAGAGATGGGTTGTTTCCACTGGATCCACTGAGGATGGTAGAGCTTCTTAGACCCACTTCCAAGGGTCAAGAACTGGGGTAGCACCAGTTGGCAGGGTAGATTCACATATGCCAGAGTCCAGGTGCAGATGCAAGGTTGTAGGAAGCCTGTTGTGTCTGAAGCTTCAGATCAGGAGGCCAGCCACTAACCCTTGGAGTCACTGCATGGCACTGGGTTCAAGAGATGCAGGTCCACTCCTTCTCACCCATGCAAAAGGGCAGCAGGCAGAAGATCAGCACAGCAAGGCAGCATTTACAGCAAGGCAGGATTCCAGCAGTCTATCAGAGTGGTAGTCCTTTCAGGAGCACAGCAGTCCTTCTTCCTGGCAGAGTATGCACAGGTTCAAGTGTACTGAAGAGTTGGTGCCTAAGGTCCGGTATTTATACCCAGGTGTGCCTTTGAAGTGGGGGCGAAGGTTTTAGAAATTTCCCTTTGAAGTTCCTGGACATCATGCTTTCCCTATCCTGGCTACAGACTAACTACAGGGGGGATGCAGCCCTTTGTGGGGACGCCAGACACAGCCTATTTAAGTGAAAGTAGAGCTGTACTCAGCTCTGCCCTCCCATCCTGCCAGTGATGACCCATCCAGACACACCTACACTCTCTACTATTGTGTGTGGTTGTTTAGGAGGAATACACAAAGCTCAAGGGTCGACTGCACTCCGTCATGTGACCAAGGTACAGGCACTAAATAGCTAAGACAGGAAAATTCCAACTCTGTTAAAAATGTGGCATTTTCAAAATTGCAATATAAAATCTAACGCCATAAGTTAGGATTTTTCATTATTATTCCAAAGACATTAAATATGAACAGGTTACCTGGTCCTGTTAATATTGAAAAAGTTGTTGTCAATATGAATAATGCTACATTCATGTATAAAAACTAAATCGCATCTTTATTGGCGCATTTGCCAGTTGTGAACTCCACATCAATCCATGACTCAGAAATACGTAGTTAGGTAGGCCCTGAGATCCAGGCCTGAGGTCACTGATTGACAGATCACTGGTGGCGTGGCAAGAGGCCAGTAGAAAAAGGCACAAACAGGAAATCCCAGATCAACTGCTCTCTGCTGGACTACTGCCTTGATGTGCTTACCTGCTACCTGCTGCCGTCCTGCCTGGGTAAGAAGAACTGAACCTGCATCTCTTGAGCCCAGAACCCCAGAGTGAAACCAACGGTTAGTTAGATGGCCTCCTGACCTGAGCCTCAGGGACAGAAGGCTCCAAAAAACCTGAACCTGCATCTGTGAGTCTACCCTTCCAAATGGTGCCACCCCGGTACTGGGCCCTTGGAACTGGGCCCATGATGCTCTGCCAGACTCTGTGGACCCAATCAACGCTACACATCTCCTCTGATGCGTGGTGATATCCTGAGCAGAACCAATGCATCACCCCTACTGCGACTATCAGAATCACCCCAAGGATCAGCATCGCATCACATCACTTTGCAGCCCGTCAACGCATGGGAACACTATTGCGCAATGCATCCTCGGAACAGGGCCTTGCATCCCTTGTCGACTTTAACCTCGACGATGACACCAGACTCTCCATCACTGTCTCTCAGATCCTCAGAAACTACGCATCACCCAGACTGTACAACACATCTCAGACTCCGGACTTCACAAAGCAAGCCCTCGTTGACGGAATCTTCGAGGTTGCAGAAGGACCTCGAAAGTGCACCTTATCTGCATCTTGGAACCAACATTTTGCCTCAGCTACTCAAGGAATCTTTGACATGGATCCTCGCAATGCTCTTCAAATTAGGATCAAAGGTACATTGTTCATTGGGCCTAACTGGGTCCCTGTAGACAACCCATTCACTATCATGGTCAGCCTGAAGTTGTGACTGTGTCCTCCTTCTGCGTGACCATAAACCTACAGTTGATGCTTTATGCGTTTTTGGTGCTATCTTTTCTAAAACTGCGTTTCTACTGATTGGATTTTTGTCATTTTGGTCTTGCTCTGTTTATTAAAAAATCCTTATCTTGTGTTCCTTTACTGTGATATTGTTTGAAATGTTGCAAACACACTTTATACATTGCCTCAGAATTAAGCCTGACTGCTGTACCTTTGGGTTGAGGACAGGTTAATTTAGGGTTTGCATGTGACTTCACCCTGAGAATAATTGTGATTGCTGCTTGAGAAGGGGTTCATTCCCATCAACCAGCAACCCAGTTCCTTACACTGGGAAAATCTATTTCTGGATTGTTTGGGCTGTCTGAGTTGGAAGCTATTTACTTCTCTGTAAATTGTGCTCAGGTGGCTTTTCAGATAAAAGATGCTGCATGCAATATGTTGTGATTTTTCCTTCATAAATGAAATGCGATATACTTCCATTTAACTGGTTTTGAGGGTACAATTCCTTTTTGGATCAATTATTTTCGATAGATGACTGCAATAAATTAGAAAAGAAGCAGGAGAAGATTAAGTATTTACATTAACCTCTGCAAATGGTTAGATACATCTGTGTCTAATTAAATTCATAAAGCAGACTCATCACCATTTTAAGATGTTGCCACTGAGATCGGTAACTCAATGGAAAAGTACAACAGCAAATACATTGTCTGTACCTTCAGATTGCACAGTACATTCCAAGCAAGAGTAATTGATGGCCAAGGTGGAATGAGAATGATGAAAAAGAATCTTATTTCCCCTCATGGTTTTGATAATGGTGGAAATTCAATTTCATGTTACGTAAAGTGACTCATGGTCAATGTAGCAAGACACAATGGAGGGTTCTATGGGAGGTCCAGATAAGAGAAACAAAGACGCCATTATTGGACAAAACTGTGATGATTTTTATACCAATGATAATTACTACAATGATGATGATGAAAACAATGGGCACCACCCAAACTGTTAAATTGGATGAGGTAGGCAACCTTGTATTTGAGCTTTGATTGATACAACACCCCAGCTCGGCTGAGTGAGCCCCATCTTTGTTGATTTATCTATAATGTCTAAAATGAGGAGTTGGTCGACAGAGAAGCTACTTCCAAAATGAGGGCAGAATGCTCAAGAATGATTATTTCTGAGAAGCGGGCACGTGCATTCCAAGATTTTAACAATATTGAGTAGAGGCAGAAAGGTGTCTAGAGATGTATTAGACAGGGCATGAGTGGGTCTCATGTCAAGATAAATTATCGGCTACACTCGGTCCTGTTTCTTGAACCCTATATCCAGATGAGGAGGTGATAAAAAATAGGGGATCATTTATGCCCAGATGTAGTTTTCAGCAGTACCAGAGGATGATATGTGTTCTTGGCAATGAAAATGCAGGGCTTTCTTTTTTCAGGCCCAGAGGCATACTGTTGCGCATTGAGCCTAAAGTTGGTGAACTGCTGCGTTATGATGATTTTATCAAAGAAATTGGATAATACATTTAAACTTTTGCCTCCCTGGACAAAGTGTGTTTATCCCTATCACAAGTATTTCGTTGAGTCTTTCCCAGGGGTGGATATGGGGTCGATCAGGCTGCTGCTGCACGCCCTATTACTTTCACTGATATGGATATTCCAGACGAATGTTCTTCCCAAAAAGAAGAAGGGGAGGACATTTTCTCATCTGCAGGGGGCCAGCTAGTGGTTGTGGTGGTGGTGGTGGTGGGGGGGGGGGGGTTCAAGGTCAGCACGGTACTGTCCCACCTTGTAAAATTTGGGGCAGATCAGCCCTCTTTGTGCCACAGTGGGACTCGTTACCAAGCAACTCTTGGGCATTGCAAACAGGGAGTTTCAGATAATTATGCAAACTCAGTTCAAACCAGATGACCTACACTTATACAGTTTTCCAAAGGGGGTGAAACAAGTTCCCACTGAAATACAAAAACTGATGCAGAACAAAGAAATAGCTCCTTGGCAATTTGAAGTCTAGGTAAAAATCAGTGTGTGGCCCTCTTTCGGATGTACAACCTCACAGCTATCAGGTACAAATACAGACTAGGGAGAATGAGGTCAAGATTCTGGACAGATTCCTCCCTATGTTTTGCCTTTAACAGAGGATTTCTCTGGTTGCAGAATACTGTCTGGGTCCATGCAGTATGGCAGCAGACTAGTGTTTGAGGTCTCTTCTGAACCATCATATTTTCAATACCCTGAAGAATGTGTGGGGACGTTTTGACATATATCCTTAGTGATGCTGTCTACTATGAAGCAAAAAGATCTTTTTCAGAAGAAGACCAGATCCATAGGCACTAGCAATGGATGTTTTGCTTCAGGAATGGCCTGGTTGAAATCTCTAAATTTTCATACAGCAACACGTATCTGCAATCAAGTCACCGCACATAGGGGCTCATTATGATTGCGGTTTTCCCGCATCCTCCGGGCCGGCGGAAGCCACCGCCGGCCTGGAGGATGCAGGAAAACCGCTGTGGAGCCTCCAAAGACCCACTGCCAAATTAGGATGGCTGGTGGGTCTTGTTTTAAGTACGCCGCTTTTCCGCCGCTGTCAGCTTACAACCGCGGCGGAAAGGCTCTAATATGGTGGCGGTGTCTCTCAGACACCACCAGCCATATTAGGATTGCGTATCTGATATGCTTTTCCGCGGCGGGTTCTCCGCCGTGGAAAAGCATACGGATGTGCACTTCTGGGGCCCGTTGCGGGCCCCCAGGGTGAAGGGGGGGTGCACATGGGGGGTACCTATGGTACCCCCCTGCATTTACATGCAGACAGCGGCAGGCACCGCGCGGTGCCTGCAGCTTTCAGCATGTAAGCATGTAAATGCAATGCGTGCATTTTTACCATTGGGGCGGGCGCAGCTTGAAGCCGCACCCGCCGCAATGTTAAAAATAGAGGATGTGACCGCCAGGGTGGCGGTCACATCCTAATTGCAGAGGAGGGAACGCCGCATCCCATGCGGACGTTCCCTCCTCCTCAAGGGTCGCGGACGGGCTCCTTAGTTCCTGTTACTGCTGTACTTATTCCTGGATCACAGATACAAGTCCCACGTGGAATGCAAATGCATTATTATGTGCGACTCCATTGATAAGAGATTCAATACTAATCAAGAGTGCTGTGGACTTGAAATTGTGCTCCTGGAATATGCGCAGAAGCAACAATACGAACTATGGAATTTGATTGCAGATACTTGATGCTTCCCTACTAAAGACTGAAGAAAGATCATGCGCCTCCTGTGGTATTCTATGTGTACTATATACTCCCCGCCCCCCTTTCATTGGTTTGTTTTACAATTAATCTTTGTGGTATGATTGTTTCTTCAGATGTCATGTTATGTGTCTATACTTTGTTCGTTATTCTCTATTAAGTCCTCGTACTACTTGTGCAGGTTTTTCAAAACATGCCTTTTCCCTATTAGTTTACTTTGTACGCTTTCCCCACTAATTGCCTTGTTTGCCATTTCATTGCATTTGGATAATATTTATTTATTTTATCCTCTCTTCCTCGCCTAGGAAACCTCCAATCAGGGGTTCAAGCAATGGACGGAATGCACTGTGTGCTCCAAGCCTGCTTTCAAGCTTCATTGTTGCGCGCGCTTGCGCTCTCCTTGTAATTAGACAGAGACGGTCGCTGCACTGTCTCGTAGAAGTTGGGAGGACCTACTCCTTAGTATGATTCTGGTTAGGAACCGCAACACGTAGTCCACGCCATACCTCATGAATCACCAGTGAATTTCTTCACAGGTTCGTGCCTCGGCTATAAGTACCATCATTCCATTAATGTTGTTTCCGGAATAGTTTATTCTTATGTGCAACCTTTCATTTATTGATCCAATTTTACAGGTTATTTTCTCCTCCCGACTAAGTACTAATCTCTGTGCTTTTCCAACAGGGTGATTTAAATGTTGGCTGCAAGCTTTACACAATCTGTGGTTGCAAGGTAGCATTCACTACGCTTTGCTGTCCCATTTGGTGCCTGACCCTACTCTCCATTTCTGGTAACTCGTATCATTTCATCATTTCAAATGTCTCCTTTACCATTTAAGTCCTGACGAGACCTGGTCCTCTCATTTGTGGCTGAAATGTTGTCGAGAGTTATAACATCCCAAAACACCCAATGTGGCGCATTTATAAGGCCAGTTGACTACTAATGATGATCTTTTGTAGTTGGATGTTATGAGAAACACAAACGCAACTACAAAATATCATAAATGTCTTCAGAAACTACTATGGTGGTCTTATGTGTGATTCTATGATGAGAGCATTAACTGCATGTAGCTATTTGGCACATTGAGAAATGTTTTTATTTTTCTAATGGATTGATTTATTTTTCTAAGAGAGGTACGTTTTTTTTCTAAATTTAATTGTACAGTTAAGGCATCCCCGGCAAAAGATAAAACAAGGGCATTTAATTCAGCATGGGATGTCTGGAATAGATGGTGTGTGGGAAGACTTGCTGATCCTGTTCTTTCAAACATCACAAGTGTTCCTGGCAGCTAATCAGAAGGTCTATGAGACTAATAATGGCTAAGGTCAGCTTTATCACAGCACTTCATAAGAATGATGGAAAGCAGGTTGGGGATCATCCATTAGGTTACAGGTTATAAAAAAGGTATTAGTTATTCAAACCCACCCAAGCCTATATATTTTTCCTTGTGGGATGTGAATATTGTGTCCAACATTTTCAGTTATGGGAAGATAATGCCAACATTTCATATGACTGTTTTCTGCAAAATTGTTTATCTTGCGGTGTTTGGACTCTTTTCGATTGGTGTCAGGTGTTAGGGTTTTCAACATAACCTCATTGCATTTTAACTAGTTGTGGTTTATTTTACAGCTTCCCCTTTACGCCCTAAGTTATGTGTGGCAAGATGCCTTAAGTAGTACATTTCGATTTGGGATACAGGTTCATCCACAGCTTTTAATAGACCCTTTGTAAAACATCTATTCCACAGAATGTATGTGCTGGGGCCATATTGCAAGACATTGTTAAGTCTAGGGATTGGTCAAAAGTGTATAGATTTAAAACATTGTATTGTAGCCTATTCAACATGCTGCTTTGAATGTTGTGGGAATGCTTAAAACATGTATTATGGTTGTAATTTATTGTCATATCCTTCTTCCTGTTTCTTCCTTTCTTCCCTCCTCCCCCCTTTCTTTTTTCTTCAATAAAATCAAACTTAAAAAAAAAAACATGTATTATGAAGCCTCCGTTTTCAAATTAAATTGCAGATTGTCCTAGACAGTTGTTGGAAGACATAGCATATCAATACTTTATTACTATATGATGTCAGAGCCAAAAACGCCTCAAACAGAGTCCGCTAACTCTTTGTAAGTTGCAAATTCATTTTCTGTATAACAGAGAGGCAGTCAATGCCACTGGTTTGTCATGAATTACTTTATTATAAAACTGTCAGACACAGCGTTTATCACATAAAGGCGTGCCATCTTAGTTCAATGTTTTAAAGGGCATACATGCTCAAATACTCATAGACATAGAAAAAATAAAAACATTTGTTATATTTGATCAATCAATTTACAATATTTAACACACAAACGCTTAGTGTAAATATTATTAGTAAATAAAATCATAAAAGCACATATAAACACGTCCACAGGGCACCTGGCATACATTCGATGATGAGTAAATGCCATATTGCACACTAATTAGATTTTCTATTGTCAGTTTCTTATATAATTATTCTTTGGTTAGCCGTACTCATCATCTCATTTTGGTCACAGTACCTTAACTCTCCTGTGCATGCATTTAATGTTAATTTCATAAATAACTATATGTTTAAATATTCGTTTTGGAAATACCACGTGTTAAAAATGGAAGATCAGGAAATGAAATCATTAGAAAAAAAAGTTTATCAGGAAGGGGACATATTACAACTCCCAATCAAGTTTCTATCTTTATAACCTGATAGAAAAAATCTGAGATGCCAATATTCGTTCCTTAATTATCACCCTACGAGACAATGTTATAAAACATATACATTGATGTTTGGAATATAAATATGAATGATCAGCTTCAACACAAAAACATCAACAGCTGCTGTCAGTAACTCTTTAATCACTGTAATATTTGCATTTGTACAAACAACTGATATGTAATAGTACGTCTGCAAGATGCAATACACAAGCTAATAATTTATGCTGTTGGGTTTAAACACCTACAAATATTGTAAAAACGATTTATCCCAGGTTATGAACTTTTGAAATTTAATGCAGAAAGCAAGCTTGGCTCATATTCTGATCACTGGACTCACAGTCCAAAGGTATATAATTGCCCAAGTACACTGCATTGTGACAAATATTTTATATATGAAATCAATGTAATACTAACATAATGGGTGGAAACAAAAGTGAATGCAAAATTTAAATTAGTTATGTTATGATCTAACAGTTCTGGCTTTACTATTGCAGACAGGAGTCAGATTCAGGTTTACCAGATGTTTGTGTGTATTGTATACTAGTACTGTTTTTGAATATCTGGCTTTATCTTTGCTAGCTGTTTGCACATCTTCTACTGTCTGATAGAAATTAGATATGTATGTTCATACTGGTGATTTTACAATTATACCAAACTACCTGTCATATCTGGGTTGTTTTGGATATTGGAAGTATTTGTCAAATACTACTATCAATAATAATAATAATTATTATTAGTATACAGTGAAAAAAAAGGATAATAACTAAAATCATGGGCAATATCTTATGACCTTCAGGAAGAGTCACGGCTCAATCAATCAAGCAGGTTACTTGTAAAGCGTGACTACTCACATGTAAGGGTCACAAGGTGCTTGGATGTGGACACAGCTGGTCCATCGATGGCGCTGTGGTTCAGTTGAAGAGCCAGCACTTAAAGTCCTTCCTGAATTGAGGCAGTGATGGTGATTGCCTGAGGTGGAGATGAATTGTGTTCCAGGTCATTGCTGCAAGGTAGGAGAAGGATCTTTCTCCGGCCACCGTCTTGCTGATATGTGGAATGATAGCCAGGGCCAGTTGGGCAGAGAGGAGGTCTCTGGTGGGTCCATTGAATGCAAGGTGGTGGTTAAGTTATGCAGGTCCTGCATTGTGTAGAGCTTTGTAGACGTATGAGAGGGGCTTGAAGGTGATTATTTTGTTGGCTGTGAGCCAGTGGAGGTATCTGGTGATCTGCCTGTGCAGGGATTGTTGAGTATGAGTCTGGCGGAGGCATTCTGAATGTTCGGTAGTATATTGAGGAGTTTCTGGGTGATGCCGGTGTAGAATGCATTTCTGTAGTCGATTCTGCTGCTGATTAGTGCCTGGGTGACCGTCTTTCTGGACTCGTGGGGATCCACTTGAACATCTTTCAGAGCAGGTGAAGCGTGTGGAAGCAGGATGATGAGACAGCGTTTATCTGGGTGTTCATGGTGAGCTTGGAGTCCAAGATGAGACCTAGGTTTTGTGCGTGGTCTGCGGGGGGTATCCAAGTGCTGCGGGCCACCAGGAGTTGTCCCAGGTGGAGCCCATGATGAGGCCTTCAGTCTTCTCTGAGATGAGGTTGAGGCAGCTGTTCTTGATCTAGGTGGGGACAACCTTCAGCTGGTCATGAAGGTTGGTCTTGGTGACTGTGGGTTCATTGGTGAGGGAGAGAATCAGCTGGGTGTCGTCTGCGTATGACGCTATGTTGAATCCATGGTTCCTAATGATGGCTGTTAGCGGACCATGTAGATGGTGAAGTGAGTGGGACTCAGGGAGGAGCCCTGAGGCACACTGCAGCTGATCTCTGTGGGTGCAGCGTGGAACAGGGGTATCTGACACTCTGTGTTGGGCTGCTGAGGAAGGAGCGGATCCATTCCAGGGCTTTGTCGTGAATGCCAGTATCATGGAGTCTTGTACATAGGGTGCGGTGAGAGACACTATCAAAGGTGGCACAGAGGTCATGGAGGATGAGGGCTGCTGTTTTGCCTTGGTCAATGAGGGTGCAGATTTCCGCTGTGGGGCCGTGGAGGGCGATCTTGGTGCTCTGATTGCTTCAGAAGCCAGATTGGGAGAGGTACAGGATTTGATTTGCATCAATGAACTCGGAAAGTTGGGCTTTGACGGCCTGCTCAATGACTTTGGCTGGGAAGGGGAGAAGAGAGATGGGTCTGAAGTTCTTGAGGTCTGTCAGGTGGCAGAGGGTTTCTTCAGCAAGGGGTTGATCTCTGTGTGTTTCTAGTCTTCTGGGAAGGTGGCGGAGGGATGGAGCAGTTGATGTAGTGGCGGAGATGGGGAGCGATATGGTGCCAGCTCAGTTAAAGATGTGGTGTGGGTTGGAGTCTGAGGGTGCTCAGGAGTGGATGCTCTTAATGATCTTGAGGGTGTTATCTGCTGTGAGGGGAGTCCAGCTGAGGAGGGTCTCCTTGGGTCAGGTGTCATCGGATGTGGTGTTTGTGCTTGGGGTGGGAGGGTCCTGGCTGTTGAGGCTGTCAGAGCGGTTGTATATCTCCTTAATCTTGCAGTGGAAGAATGTGCCTAGGTTGTTGCAGGGATCTTGGGAGGGAGGGAAGTCTGCTGTCTCTGTGCTGAGTCTGGTGAATTATTTTACCACAGCGAAGAGTTCTTTACTGTTGAGTGTGCTGGCATTGATCCTTTCTTGTAGGGCCACGTTCTTTGTTGTTCTAATGAGGTGGTGGTGTGAGGTGATGGTGGTTTTGAAGGCTGTGTGGTATTCCGGGGTCTTGCTGCTCCTCCATCTCTTTTCGAACCATCTACAGGTGTGTCCGAACTCATGAAGGGTAGGAGAGAACCAGCTGGCTTTTTCTGGGGTGGTGCTTGCGTAAGGCTATCTTCAGAGGAGCTAGATGTCACTGCATTAGCATTCAAACCTTTGAGCTTCAGTTTCACAACACGATAGCTGTTCAAAGTGTGATTTGAGAAACTATTTGACCACAGTGCACCTCATTTCTGTTCATTATGAGGACCTTCTTTGGTCCTCTGTGAGAGTTAGTTTCTTACAAATTCACAGTGTTGGCTTCTAAAACTCTCAATCAACGTTGTGGTCAGACTTTTAGATTGTTTCACCAGTACTAATCTTCTCCAAATGCAAGGGTTATGGGTTAAACCTCCTCAAATTGTTATTGCATAGTAATATTGTAAGGACGTGCATTATTAGTTAATGTGGATTTTAGTCCACCACAAGTAATAACGTCACTATTCTTGTTGGGCCCAGTACAGGTTTAAGTAATTTAAACCAAGCTATGCAATTTGTAGCTGTGGCTCAGAGAAGATAGGGTTAACTTAGGAAAATGACTAAAGCATAGAGAAGTTCCAAAACAGTTAAAAAGTTAAAAACAATAAACACAACACAATAAAAAACTTACTTCAATTTATAAAACAGAGAATTATTTAATCAACAAAATAACAGCAAAACAACGTAAAGGCAACATGGGGAAATGGTCATATTAATTTCGTAATTTAAAATAGCGCCAAAAAGCATTAATCACCAACGTGGTCATCTGGGGTTGCACTTGACGGATACCTAGATGTAATGAAAACTCGACCACTCGGGCCCTGGGGAAGGTCCCTTTCCAGCCAAATACTGGTCAGTTGGGCCCTTCAGGAAAAGGGGCATTTAATACTGTGTTTGTCCTGGGTACAAGTGGGAGCAGCCCAGTCCTTCAGGTCTCTTCTCAGGTCTCAACAGCAGATACAGTCCTCCTTCTGACTACCACAGTCTAGTAGTGTTCTAAAGAGGGTGCCACATTTATGCTGGTCACTTGCCTATGGGTGGGGGTGACTCCTGTTCCATCCCTAACCTATAGTTAAAACGTTCTCAGGGCTAACCGTACCCACTTTTTCAGCAGTTTCTGTGTGCCCTACTGCATACATTCCCACAGTACTCCTCTCTACCTAAATCTAAGATCATGAAACCCTTTCCACTCGCGCAGAGCCTGTGTGCCCACCGTAAATGTGTGACCAGGGAAGTGAGCAGCCCCTTTTCTGTGGTCACTTAAAAAAACTTCTGGGGCAGCTCCTCTCAAACTCGTTTTGGTGCCTGCCTGACTGGATGAAACAAAGAAGGGCCCTGCACAGGTGCCGGATAACATTTGTCAATGATAGGGTAGACCTCTTTGAAATTGATAAAGTTACTAGGCACAGTGCTATTATTCTTGCTGTCAGGGAAACAACCACCTCCTTGCATCCAGGGCTTTTGCTCTGCACTTGTAGCAGGTTTAATATCTCACAAAAGGTGTTATTCAGCTGCCAAGTGACAAACGGAGCTCATGCAAATTGGCCTCAAGAGGCTGTAGGCAGGAGAAGGTAACATTCTAAAAGCATCTTTTTCAAATACTTACTACTGATCCGGCTTTACCAGCGACTTGGGCTCATAATAATTCTTTCAAAAAGTCTAGAAATGAAATTTGTAGTTATTAAATTGAATATTGTATCCCAATGCTTTCCTATAGAACAGCCAACTACAGTGAAAATACAGTTTAGCATTATATTTACACATGTCATACTTTTAAATACCATGTGCCTTGCATAATGGGATTCCATATAGGGATGATTTATTAATATATAAAAGGAAAGTTTAAACCTGTCAAAAAGGTGTATTTTGACTGGTCAAATTAATATTTTAAAAAACAGCCCAACCTAGGGTACAAAGGTAGGCCTTCAGTCATGTTTGCACTGTCACTGTAGTTGGTGGCTCAATAGGTGCTACAGTCCTCTAGTGATATTTTATTTGCAGGCCTTGGGTAAACCTAGCATCATATACTAGGGTCTTATTACCAAGTTAAACATGCCAGTTAGGAGTATAGCCAATTGTGATGTCTTTTAGGGGTCAGATCACAGGCTCTGGGGTCTTGTTAGCAAAGTCCTAGTGCACAGACTCAAAAACCAGCAGCATCATTCAAAACAATGGGGGATCACACAAAAAGGGGTCTTTTCCTACAAATATTTCATATTGAACTTGGCTAGGAGAATTTTTCTTCTGCAACAAGATCAAGATTATAGATTTATTTTTTCTTGTGGGACAATCCTCTGTAGTGCATGGTGACTAATTATGCTCTAAATGACTGATGGATTATGGCCCTGGTAAATTCTGGATAGTTGGTGAAGTCATTTTAAAAGGAATGTTTTCAGGCATCCATCCATTCAATGAAGAAATCAGGACAAGGCTCTTGAGTGTGAGTTGAAGGTGATCAAGAAAATCTTGGCCTCCATCTTATTGTTTTGATTCTGTGTTTGGTCCATCTGAGTGCATCCTGCTCAGGTGAGCTTAAATTGCTTGGCTACAACATAGCTAATATCGAAGGCCAGTATATGTCTGCATTTCACACATTGCTCTGTAGGCAGTGTACAATTATAATTTTCTTTTGTTTTTCCATTGGGAGGTTTGGGAGCACTTTAAGAGCAAAGGCAGCAAGTGTGAGAGATTGTAGCAAAGTCAAGCTCTTTTATTTTGGATCCTCTTTAAAACATTTCTTTCTTTCTTTTTTGTGTACATTAGAGTAGACTGCATGATAATTAGCTGTCACAGCTCTTGTTATCTTGTGAATAATACACCATTATTTGCATTTAGAGGCAGAAGTGCTCTTCTGAGCACCCTAGAAACTATGTTAGTGGTTTGTATGATGTTAACAATCTACTGGGTGAGAGGTTGTTTACATAACTCAGAGAAGATATGGGTGTACCCAGAGCTTGCTGATGAGCGAAAATGTATTTGTCTTTGAGACATTGGCGATATTTAACAAAGGCAATTTTAAACAAATTGAAACATAGACATTTCTTAATAGTTTAGACTAACAAACGCTTTAAGCTCTTTAGAAATCCAGAGGAAGGTTAATTTGCCTGACATTGGTTAGGTTTATTAACTGCAGAACGTGTTGCGTAATTGCCTCCACCATGGGACATATATTCATATTAAAGAGCAGAGATAGCAAACAACATTCTGGGTCCCCAAAAGTGTATTTCTTGAAGAGAACGTGGTATTTTTCGACTGTAGTCAAAGATGAAAGGTCAAATGTAAATTGGAGAACTAATGCCCTTTACAGCACTTTAGAGAGGATAAATGAATAAGCAAAAATGCCTACTGTCACATCGTATGACTAAAAAAAATCCCTATAGTTTTTCATAATTTGCTTTGGCATAATTATGTTGAATTTCTGCAAAATTGCATGATATTATATGAAATGCAAAACCATCATTTAGTGCACTATTTTATTGCATGAATTACATCCACGCATCAATTTTTGATGTGAGGACTCATTTTGTGTTCAAATTTATTGCAAAAACAAAAGCACAGGGAAAAATGGATTCTCTCTTTCTGTGGTTCATGTGTGTTTGCAGTACATTTTTACAGCGAATGTGGCTGAGTCAAGGTAAATGTATACCTATGGCGTGTAATTATGCAGCGCACCATAATGGCATAATTCTGGGAACTTTTCACAACAAACCTAATGCGATTTGCCCCAAATGATGCCAACTACGTCAGCGCTACTAAAATGTCGCCCAAGGTTACCCGTTTTCTAAAACATCAATATTGAATATGGTCGTCAGATTTAAAAAAAAAAAATGTAAATACATTTTTAGTCCAATTGCACAATATAAAGTGAAATATCTAAATAAGTACACACACTCGAGGGTACCTTCAAACAGAGTGAAGATTATTGTATTTTATGCTGGTGAGAGAATTACGTTAATTTGGAAATATTGGCAACCTTAGTCTTTGCCCGAAAAAAAGTGCAAAGATTTATGGATGTGCAGGGGCAATTGGACTTTTAGGATATCCCGTGAAGGCCTGGTGAAATTTCAACTATGCCAGAGTAATTGGAGTAATTTAGTGATTTTGCATTACTCTTTGATTCAGTATTATCGATAATTACATGACCACTCCTCATTGTGTAATTAAGAGTAATTATGGGGGAGATATCCTATCATAAGAGCCCATTTAGCTCATGCTCACTATTTGTCTTCTGTTGCATTTAGCGCTATTTCTTAGCACAGCCTCCTTTGGTCCATTTTGAAATAGCGCTAAATGCAGAATTACTCTTCTCACGTAATTCAAGCTTAATCTTAATTACACAAATTGCGCTCACCCCAATCCCTTGCTCTGAAGAAGTCTCAAATAGTGTTTAAATATACCTTCCCTAGTTTAAATGTAACGATTATATTTTGTTGATACTTTCAGCAGGGCCTGTTCAGAAAATCTTTTTAAAGTAAGTAAAGTAGTGTTCCTGTCAAGTATTCATATATGGCTTGATAAAGTAGCCCAAAAACCTGTAACATGCGAATCGTAAGGGAATATTCATGTAAATAATAAAAGCGCAAAGAGGACAGTTTCTTTTCTATTTGTAATTACAGGGAGTTGGAAGTTTCCGCACCAGTCACAAAGGCATTTAAGTGTATAACCCCTATACTCATAGATGCTCTTGTGCTTAATTCAATTATGTTGTACAATTATGCTTTTGTAAATATGTTTGATGATTTGGTTTATACAAATCAATAAATGCCTTTGAGAGACATGATGATTCGGTCATAGTATTCCTCATCACAGTCCCCTTGAAGCTCTATGTGTTTGGGGCACAGCATTTCCCATAGAAAAAAAAATCCCTGTGCAACATGGCGACCTGAGTGGAAGTACCTATCACCTGACCTATAAGGTTGGTGGGGCAAACCCAAACCATATCCTGCAATACCACACAAGTGTACAAGAAAGAACAAACCAACCAAAGGAAAGAAGCAAAGAAGACCCAACAGCTAGCGCAGCGAAAAGAAGGATCGTTCCGATTTTGTTCGTTCCCCAGCTCAGAGGGCAGGAGGGATGGAACAGGACTGAGAAGAGGAAGACTATGACTCGGAGTAATGAAGATTACTGGTAAATAACAGGGTCATTACCTTCCTCCTCGTTTCAAATCAAGAGAATGAAGGTGAGTTTTCCTCACTGTAGAGTGGGTATGAAAAGAGGCCGGAAGAACAATATCCATGGCCAAATTAAAAGGCGATGTTTGGGGCAAAGGACCACCTTGTTCGGGGAAAACCTCAGAAGGGAGGGCGACAAAGCAATGCCACAATCTCCCCCAAACACCATCCCGAGGTGATAGCCACCAGAAAACACACCTTAAGGGTCAGAAATTCTAGAGAAAAAGAAGGCAGTGGCTCAAATTGAGAGCGCTGCGAGGCATTAAGGACCAAAAGAAGATTCCACGGGGGCAAGGGAGAGGAAACTACCGGAACCCTAAGGTAGAAACTTCAAAGAAGGCGAGAAGTCAAAGACTCAACAGACAGGAGATAAGTAACCCTGATATCCTTGATGGCGGCCCATTGGCTGTGATTAGTAGAGACCAACAGCCCCATCAATAACCCATCCTGGAGAAACTCAAGAACAGACCCCCCCCTCACAAGAGTTAGGGACAAACCCCCCTTGAAGAACACCAACCAGAGACATTCTTCCAGTGCCGTTCTTAAATTCGAAGGGCATTGGCCTTCCTGGAATTCTGAATGGAAAGAGCCACCTCTGAGGAACAACCCATCATGACTAGCCTTCTCCTTTCAATTGCCCAATGCCAGCTGCCTGAGCACCTGGCGAGACAGATGAGGAAATCGGAGTAGAGAAGAGTGACAGCAGGAACTTCCAAGGAGGAGCAATAGACAAACTGAGTAGATGGGGGTACCATGGTTTGTGAGGCCAAAACAGGACTACCAACAGCATCACCACCCTGTTCGTCCTGATCCTCACTAAAACTCTGCTGGAAAGGGGAAAGGCAAGGAGAAGACCCAGAGGCCACTGGAAACACAGGGCATCCACCCCCAGGCCTCCATATAAGGAAGAAGAGTGCAAAACCTCAGCAGAAATGCATACTGTGGGGAAGCGAAGATATCCAACCAAGGCCTCACGAACCTCACCAAAAGCTCCTGAAAGACCAGAGGAGACCGGGACAAAGACACAGAGGAAAGGAGAAGGTGACTCAGCAGATCTGCATGCCCATTCTTCCTTCCTGACATTTAAATCACAGTCAGACCCAACACGTGGTCTTCCGCCCAAGCCCCAAAATGATCAGCTAGGAGAGCCAAAAGTTGAGAACGAGTCATCCCACCCCAATGGTTTAAATAGGTCCAGGTCACCTGATTGTCTGCCCAGACTTGAACCAACTTGTCCCTGAGAAGAGGAAAAATGCATAAGAGCTTTGAAAAACGCAGCCAGCTCCTTCCTATTTGAAGACATCAAGCTCTCCGTGGGTGATCAAAGCCCCTGATATTATGGGCTTGCATTTGTTGTCAGGGAACAGGGTTGGGGAGAGTCCAATGGCACCCTTTCACCAGGTTGCCTGGCAGCAACCACCACTGCAGTTGATGAGAAATGGAGAGTAACACTGGAGCCACGGCATTGTAATCCTCGGACCTCAAAATCCAGTGAGACAGAAGGTGATACACCAAATGGAAGAGATGCCTGTGCGCCCAAGGAACCAGGAAAAGGAATGCAGACATGGCCGCCTGAACCTCCAGCCAGTCCCCTCAAGGATGTCAACTGAGCAGATAGCAGGGACTCCAGATGAGACCCGAGCCAAAGCTGGTGAACTGATGGAAGAAACACCTTTCCCAACCTTGTATTGAAGAGAGCACTGATAACTCGAGCTTCTGAGATGGAATGAGGTGGGACTTGGACTTGGAAAGGGATTTGCACCCAGGTGAATTGGTTCAACCCTTGCATCATATGGATCTATTAGTAGGATCCTCACCAGCTACTACCACCAGTAGCATGCTTCATCATCGGATCCTCACCCACTGCACCTAGATTGAGTGGGTGGGCTCAACACAGTTTGTAAGCTGAGTTCCTACTAAAACATAAGTGCAAGCTAAAAAAGCATTCAGGGTCCTAATTCCTGTTTATTATTATGGTATTTTAGCTGGGATAAAATCAGTGTAATGTTCTATGAGTGCAATGATCCCTAACATCTATAGTTCAGTACGGTCGACATGCTTCAGCCTGTTACAAGTGCCACTCGGGGTCAGCAGGCTTTCTTAAGGACTGACTAAATCTGTAAGGTTTCTACAGATTGTGTTAAATACCAATTCCTAATGCTCCTTTACACAGTACAATAAACAAGAAGCATGCAGTCATACAGACCATAAAGGACATTTTCCCTGTAACGATCTATGATGCTTAGAAATTCAGGCTCCATCAGGTAGTGTGGATGGGTCGATACCTGCCATCAGACTTGCTTCAAGGGACATCATCCTCCCTAGCTCCTATTCAGCGCCCCACACTCCACAGACTTCTGACAGCTCCTTGAGTTGAGAGCCAAACAACTTAGCCCCATCAAAGGGCAAACAAGAAAGGAGGGGCTTCTTGGATGACTCAGCCTTCCATGACCTAATCCAGATGTGCTATCTAGCTGAGACAATGGAACCAGAAATGGCAGACACAGCCGACAGAGAGGCAAAGGAAATGTCTGAAAATAAGCATACTTGCAAACCCATTGTCAATTCTAACTGGCATATCCTGAATGCAACCAGAGACAGATCTGTACAAATATCCAAACCCCCGTTCGCACACCGTAAAAATAAAAATCTCAATGACCTAATCACATGGTCGCGGTTAACACCATCCTTGAAAGAATCTGTACAAACGACACTGAGTGGCGCGGCTGCCCCAACAGGGAACTACAGATGTCTGTCATGTGTATCGTGCCAATTTGCCATTGAAACTAAACAATATCTAGTGAACGGCACAAAGATAGAACTAAAGTCTTTAACTAATTGTAAGACGACAAATATGGTATACTTAATTGTATGCCCTTGCCATTTGACATACGTGGGAGAAACCTCACGGTCTATGGTTACGCTCCTTACCGAGCATAGGTTGGCAATCAGGAACAAGAAAATCCAGGCACCCCTAGTACAACATTATATGGAGGTTAACCACACAGCAAAGAATATCCAGTGGCTTATCCTGGAAAAAATACACAAAAGTGTACCTGCAGGTACTGAAATCCGCAAGCGCAGAGAGGTGTTTTGGATTTTTACCTTGGACACCTACAAAAATGGACTGAATAACGAAATACCAAGCAATAATGTGTAACAATCATTAATTGTGTACCTTTATTCAGTCTCCCCAGTAACTTTGATTCATATTTACAACTCCTGTTATCTGACAGTGCATTTATTAATTTATTGCGGTATTGACTCATATACATGCTGTCTACATACATTATTCTATCTATATGCCATACTATTGGTTGGCTGTCGTGACTATGTACAGATTTTATGCCATATGGTGCCATCTGCAACTGAGAATCATTCAGATCACTCATAGGCCGAGTGAACAATACCTCTGCATTTAGCACACATACGAGCCCATACATCGCCACTTAGGCGCTGGCTCTTCTTCTATGATAACCGACAACAAGTGATATTTGTCAAAACTCCAAAAGAGCTCATGCAGTAGCTCTTTCATGACAAACTAGTCAAGGCTGTTCACTGCTGGATGTATGTCATTACATCGCATTCTAATACCACGCATACCATTACAACGCGGGTATTACAACGTGATGACAGTGACATCGCATGCCATTACATCGCATACTTTTACCACGAGTATGCTTTTACCACGCATGCCATTACAACGCAAAGGCATGCGTGGTAAAGCTATACTTATGGTAAAAGTATGCAAGGTAAGTTACATCTCTATCCCTACACCTACACAATAAACTACTCCCACCCTTACACTACCCCAACCCAAAAACACTACTACAGTACTACACTACCCACACTACCCACACTACTCCCACCCTTACACTACCCTAAACCCTAAAACACTACTACGCAACCCACACTACTCCCACCCCTACACTACCCTAAACCCTAAAACACTACTACGCTACCCACACTACTCCCACCCCTACACTACCCTAAAACACTACTACGCTACCCACACTACTCCCACTCCTACACTTCCCTAAACCCTAAAACACTACTACGCTACCCACACTACTCCCACCCTTACACTACCCTAAACCCTAAAACACTACTACGCTACCCACACTACTCCCACCCCTACACTAGCCTAAACCCTAAAACACTACTACGCTACCCACACTACTCCCACCCCTACACTACCCTAAACCCTAAAACACTACTACGCTACCCACACTACTCCCACCCCTACACTACCCTAAACCCTAAAACACTACTACGCTACCCACACTACTCCCACCCCTACACTACCCTAAACCCTAAAACACTACTACGCTACCCACACTACTCTCACCCTTACACTACCCTAAACCCTAAAACACTACTACGCTACCCACACTACTCCCACCCCTACACTACCCTAAACCCTAAAACACTACTACGCTACCCACACTACTCCCACTCCTACACTACCCTAAACCCTAAAACACTACTACGCTACCCACACTACTCCCACCCTTACACTACCCTAAACCCTAAAACACTACTATGCTACCCACACTACTCCCACCCCTACACTACCGTAAACCCTAAAACACTACTACGCTACCCACACTACTCCCGCCCCTACACTACCCTAAACCCTAAAACACTACTACGCTACCCACACTACTCCCACCCTTACACTACCCTAAACCCTAAAACACTATTACGCTACCCACACTACTCCCACCCTTACACTACCCTAAACCCTAAAACACTACTACGCTACCCACACTACTCCCACCATTACACTACCCTAAACCCTAAAACACTACTACGCTACTCCCACCCTTACACTACCCTAAACCCTAAAACACTACTACGCTACCCACACTACTCCCACCCTTACACTACCCTAAACCCTAAAACACTACTACGCTACCCACACTACTCCCACCCCTACACTAGCCTAAACCCTAAAACACTACTACGCTACCCACACTACTCCCACCCCTACACTACCCTAAACCCTAATACACTACAATAAACATACACTACAACACTACACTACCCTAAAACCTAAATCACTACACTACATAAACACTACACTACCCTCCCTAATACACTACACTGAATAAACACAACACCACAACACACACTAAAACGTTTTAAAAAAACACAAACAAACATTATCAAAGCTTTACAGGTAAATCGCAACTCTTGAAAATGATAACCAACTTGCAGAAATTGGTGGAGATATGATTCCACATATTTTAAAATTGATGTTATAGTATTTGCACGCCGTAGAGCTGGTATTGCATCTTCCAATTAGCAAGCGGAAGTCCCGCTGCCCTTGTAATTAGAGCCTCCTTTCTGTTTCGGGGCCACATTTTGACAACCGAAATAAAGTGCCTTTTTTATTCACACTATTTTACCCAATTTTGAGTGTTTTAGATGCCGCCCCCGCCGCTGCCGCAATTACACATTACATCACATGCGTTGTAAAAGCGCATGCAATGTAATGGTATATGCGATGTGATGGTATGCGTGGTTTTACCACACGTTGTAACATCACATGCGTTGTAATACATGCGATGTAAAAGCAACGCGTGGTAAAACCCGCGTTGTAATGGTTGTTCCCCTTCACTGCTATTAGAATGGACCCTTCTCCTATAAGATGACATAGACACCTTGGAGCATGAAGCATCTCACCACGTAAATCATTGTATACGTGGGACGCAATTGACGTAGGGGTGGGAACCACTTTACGAATGGTTCATATACTGCCATGAGTTAGCGTTTTTTATATCCGTTGCTGCAGTAGAGATACCTCGCGATGACGTGCATCTGTGGCGTCGGATACGGGCACTGGGAATTTGCCACCACAGCTGTTTACCATACAGCCAAAGCGGACCAGTCTGGAGGGATTAGCCAGGACCCCTCGGCCCTCCCCCCCCCACTGCCACCCTTAGAACTGAGGCCCAGATGGTCACCCCTTACCTTGGTGGAAGTCCGAACCTAGGATGGAACGCCTCAATTGCCAACGGCTGGTTTGCATGGTAAGAGACATAGTCAGCACAGGTTAGCTCGCCAGGCGGGCAGTTTAAAATAATTTTTACACACATTTTTTACCTAGCGACCCGCATGACACTAGTGTGAGGGATTAGTGTACATTCATTTTGCTACACAACACTTTCTCGCATATGCCGCGCAATGGATATCTTTAGCATCAGATGGAGCTGCATTATTCAGGGAGAGGGGTCATCTTTAGATTAGAACATCCAGAACCACCTTATCAGGGAGTATGTAATGGCAGCCCCACTTCACAACCACCGTTTAACAGGAAGTATAGAAACCCTGTCATAACCAGTGGTGGTCCATTTGTAAATATACACTCATTATCATTTTTGCAGGATCTATGCCAGCTGGGGAACAAAATATTGTCTCTGTTGCGCCCCACACACAGTAGGGGGGTAAGTATGACCACCTACGTAGACCCTATCTAACGGTTACCTAGACAAGGTCATGGGGCCAGACACTAAGGGGGTCATTAGGATGACGGGCGGACTTTGTCCACCCGCCATCCTGTCGGTATTCGGGACCGCCCGCCATAAGGGCGGGGGTCCCATGGGGGGTATTAGGATGGCCATGTCTGAACTGGGGTGGCTGAGTGAACTAAAGAATGGTGATGGATTAAACCCAGATCAGTTGACTGGGGGTGAGTGTTTGATTTGTTCAAACGCTTCGTCCATCATCCCCTTTTGTATTGCTTTGTTCGCCCTAAGTGTGGCAGGGTATGCTCAGACGTGAGTCCCTTGTTCACTTGGTCACTGGATTCAAGATAGCCTGGCTGAGGAGGATTATGAATCCGAAACCGGTCCCAGGATGCTTGTTTCCGGTCCAGGGAAGACATGGCTTGGCAGTTTGTGCTGGACTGTTCCCATTTGGCACAGGGTTAGACTGATTTGCATATAGCCATGTCTGAACTGGGGAGGCTGAGTGAACTAAAGAATGGTGATGGTTTAAACCCAGATCAGTTGACTGGGGGTGAGTGTTTGATTTGTTCAAATGCTCCGTCCATCATCCCCTTTTGTATTGCTTTGTTCGCCCTAAGTGTGGCAGGGTATGCTCAGACGTGAGTCCCTTGTTCACTTGGTCACTGGATTCAAGATTGCCTGGCTGATGAGGATTATGAATCCGAAACCGGTCCCAGGATGCTTGTTTCCCGTCCAGGGAAGACATGGCTTGGCAGTTCGGGCTGGACTGTTCCCATGAGGCACAGGGTCAGACTGATTTGCATATAGCCATGTCTGAACTGGGGTGGCTGAGTGAACTAAAGAATGGTGATGGATTAAACCCAGATCAGTTGACTGGGGGTGAGTGTTTGATTTGTTCAAACGCTCCGTCCATCATCCCCTTTTGTATTGCTGGGTATTAGGATGTGCCCGCCACAGTGGCGGGCACATCCTGTATTTTTAGAATTGTGGCGGGTGGTGCTCTCTGCACCGCCCGCCGCAATGCTAAAAATGCATTTCAGCATTTGCATTTACAAAACGGCAGGCACCGCGCGGTGCCTGCCGCTTTGTAAATGCAAATGAAGGGGGGTACCACAGGTACCCCCCGTGTGCACCCCCCACCTCTCCTTCACTCTGGGGGCCTGCAGGGGGACCCCAGAGTGAAGACCGCATGCCTTTCCATGGCGGCATCGCCACCGCGGAAAGGCACCTAAATACAACCATCACCGCCACCATATTATTCCTTTTCCTCCCCGGCCGCAAAGATACCAGGGCGGAAAAGCGGCGGGCGGTCTTTCCGTCCGCCGAGGTCCCCCCCACCATACTAATATGGCGGGGGGGGGAAACGAGTGTGGATGTCGGGCGGGGGCCCCCGCCCGACAACCTAATGGGCCCCTAGGTCTTTTACAACTTTCTATATGTAGGTTTTGCCCGGTTAAATGTCCTTCAGCTGCTCTTCATTTAAATAAGTGAGAAAACAAAAGCTGCTGTTACCCTCTTGGAAGGTACATATTTGGTCTCTAAAACATGATGGCACATAATGAATTATGTCACGCTACAGGAAATCACAGGTGAAAAGGAAGCCCTAAACAGGTGTTGGGCCAGGTGGTGTCTCCCTGTCTTTTTCTCAGTTTTCTTCTCCTTTTTTTCTGGTTGCACGCACAAAGAAGCAGGCAGGTGTTGCATGTTGTAATTCTTGTTTTCTTTCTTTATCTTTTCTCCATTGCCAGTTGGTCACCCTCGAGTTGACCATACAATCAATTCTTTGCTCTGTTTTTTGTTAATTTTTCCAATTTACTGTCCTTTTGCTTTAAAATTACTATACAGTGTTGTCCTTGGTAATTTTTATGGTGACAAGTTATGTAAATGTAAATAAGTATGTACAGTTTTTTTAATTGGAATTGTATAAAATGTATGGTGTATATAGTGTCGTGTATTTCTATAGGTTCTGAATCGATCCCCCTATTCCTGACCCTATTCTGGTTAAACTACCTAGCTAGTTAACTAACAGTCAGCCCATGAGGCAAGAAATCCCCCATGATGCAGATACCGTTATCTGACGCAGTCACACTACGGCACAGGAACGTGTTATCTGATTAGGTCATAACGCTTGAGATCTAATTAGACAAGCGACATTCCTCCAGCCCCTGATAAGGCATACGACGTTCTCATAACAAATCAAACCTATGACAACCTGGAAAATCCGTGCGGCCATTGTTTTGATTTCACAGAGAACTTTTGCAAAAGAATGTGCTAACGAGCAAGTCGTATGACATCTTTATTGACGTACCTATGTCCATCCTTACGTCAATCTCGGCACCTTTAAGGTATAAATATTGCCGACCTTGCCCTATGCAAACACACGCGTGGTGACAAGACGGAGCAGCCATACTTGCCGAAGCCGAGAGCAGAAGCAGACCCCGCTGGCGCAGCCCCGCCTTCCTGACGCGCTGAGAGACGCGCTGCTATCTCAAGCCGAGAGACCCAGCACCGGCGCTTCTGGGCAGCCCTCGCAGGCAGCCTGGAATATCGAGAGCAGAGAAAGAGATACCATTCCTCATTCATCCTAAATTCCAGGTACAGAACTGAATAACCCCTCCTAGAGAATTCTTTAGTTATTCACTTGGCAAAAACAAACTTAACTTAAACTGTAACTTTCTATTCCCGCCCACGCATTAGACTTAGGTCAGGTACACGGGGTAGGCGTATTTAGAAACACCAGTTGAGTACGTTTAGTCAAATGTATATGTGTATGTAAATATATTTTAATCATTTTAAACATCATATGGCTCAGAAACCATATCAATGTTTTTACAGTATTATTTTATACTATTGCTTCTAATGTATGCACTTTACTTAACTATAAGTATTGCAATAATATCGATCCATTTCTCTTGTACGAGAAAAGAGACTGATCAATAAATAACATCTTTTATTGAACACGCCCGTCTCTTCCTTTTCTCTACATTCTGATGAGACTAAGAATGCACGTACTGACTGATTAAATAATTGCCTTGTGCTCACACGACTCATGAGATTGACTCTTGATTAGGGGAGAGCAAAGTTGTCATGTTCTATGGTTGTCAGAAACTAAATCTCTTCTTGTCTAATCAGGGGAGTTAATTCCTTCCTTGAACATTCGAGAAAGTTTCTAGCGAACTCTGAGCTTAGCTGGCAAACCCAAAAATTAAGTCTAGTATCGACAGTAGTAGACCTAGTTAACGTCTGGTCTAAATTATTTACAACAAGGGGTGGTGATGGACAGAGTCTCTGAATTAAGCAGAGTACTCTCACCCAGTCAAGAGATCAGGGCTAGATCCAACACCGTTTTTTAGCTCATTGCACCATCCCAGTTTCAGAACCTGGCTGTATGCAAATTAGTCTGTCCCTGGCCCAGTGCATCATGGGAACAGGGCAGACCAGACTACAAAAGCCAATTCTTACACTGGGAAGGAAACAAGCTTCCGGGGACCGGTTTCTGGCATTTCAGCCGTCTTCGGCCCGGCTTGCTTGAATCCTGATGGTGCAATGAGCAAGGGACTCACATCTGAGTATACCCTTCCACGCTTAGGGTGGACAAAATTATTTACAACAAGGGGTGGTGATGGACAGAGTCTCTGAATTAAGCAGAGTACTCTCACCCAGTCAAGAGATCAGGGCTAGATCCAACACCGTTTTTTAGCTCATTGCACCATCCCAGTTTCAGAACCTGGCTGTATGCAAATTAGTCTGTCCCTGGCCCAGTGCATCATGGGAACAGGGCAGACCAGACTACAAAAGCCAATTCTTACACTGGGAAGGAAACAAGCTTCCGGGGACCGGTTTCTGGCATTTCAGCCGTCTTCGGCCCGGCTTGCTTGAATCCTGATGGTGCAATGAGCAAGGGACTCACATCTGAGTATACCCTTCCACGCTTAGGGTGGACAAAATTATTTACAACAAGGGGTGGTGATGGACAGAGTCTCTGAATTAAGCAGAGTACTCTCACCCAGTCAAGAGATCAGGGCTAGATCCAACACCGTTTTTTAGCTCATTGCACCATCCCAGTTTCAGAACCTGGCTGTATGCAAATTAGTCTGTCCCTGGCCCAGTGCATCATGGGAACAGGGCAGACCAGACTACAAAAGCCAATTCTTACACTGGGAAGGAAACAAGCTTCCGGGGACCGGTTTCTGGCATTTCAGCCGTCTTCGGCCCGGCTTGCTTGAATCCTGATGGTGCAATGAGCAAGGGACTCACATCTGAGTATACCCTTCCACGCTTAGGGTGGACAAAATTATTTACAACAAGGGGTGGTGATGGACAGAGTCTCTGAATTAAGCAGAGTACTCTCACCCAGTCAAGAGATCAGGGCTAGATCCAACACCGTTTTTTAGCTCATTGCACCATCCCAGTCTGGTCTAGGCCTTTACTGCTGTAGGTACTATTCCAATGCGCAGAGCCTATTGGGAAAATAGGAGCTACACTACATGGCGCCCAACGCGTTTGGAAAGGGCGATAAAACTAACGTAAGACATTTAGAGTAACTCAGTCGTGCTTTCTCACTCAGACCCCTTTTCCCAAATACTCCAAAGACGTCTGGAGTGGGTGAAAGGTTATTATATCCTCCAAAACCTCGCAGGAGGGAACTCCTATGTATGGTTCTTGGTCTAGTCAACGTTGAAGGATAAAACAGTTCCAGAATATTGTGCATCTAATCTATGTTTCCATAAGAAAAGTGATCTGCAAACAAACATAATACCATCCTGTCTGTAAAATGGCAGAGAGTGATGATGAAAGAGAGGCAATTAGATTAGCTACTGAAATAGCAGATGCTGATGCTACCATGCAAACAGCAGACCCGGATATAATACTCATCCAGGTCGCCAAAAGGAGATCTATAACCTTAAAACTTATAGAAAATGGACTGACACCTAGAGGTGGCACAGTCATATTCGTAATTGAGGCACACGAATATCGGCAGACAGAGGTATACTATACATGGATACATTTTCCAGCAGCAAATGCTGTAACAAAGTACTTCCACTATTACAAAGTAGAGGAACCTCCTGAAACGTACACTCCTTTCGAGGAGGTGGAAGTACCACTCAAATTCCAAGAGCATTTGCTCTTATTTGATGGCGCCCTAAAACATAACAATCACATTACAAGGCTCGGTCCTTTAGGAAGACCAGGAGCAACGTGGCCGGTCCTAGCCGGATACACACCACATCCAGACATCGAAAGAATGCCTGCAGCAGAGCTGTTAATACAGCTAAAACAACTACTAAAAATTCATAGACAATTAGTTCAGTATGTAATGCGGACTTCAACAATTCAGCCAGCGATTAAACTACCACAGCTGACCCCTCACCAGGGGAACACAAATAAAATTACACCACAGAACATCCAATCCTGCCTAGGTAAAGTTCCAGCTAAACGGGAACAAATACCATTCTGGTTGGCACAGAAAATTACCCAAATAGAGGCGGTGTTTCCTGACACCACCCCATTAGAAAAACACAGGATTCTGACTATATGTCTCCCAATGGGAATCGCACCACACATTGAGGACTGTGACACTTGGGGTACAGTCTTTGCTTCCATCTACACAAAAACGCACGGTGTTCCATCCATTTCGGTGATACCAGATGTGCTAAAACAAATTCAAGATGAATACGGTCCAGAACCTGCTTTAACTCTTGGTATGAAATTACTGAAAGACTTCAAGCAGGTCTCGGCTATATTATTAGCCAACATAAAAGGTGAAGCAGCAAACGTGGCGATCCGCCAGAGGTTAAAAGAGACAGATATAGCAGACCAACCAGCTGAAATTGCCAGAATCATAGAAAAATCCTATGAAGAACTAGGCAGAGATAGTCTAGGTGGAATACCAGTAAAACCGCAACTGACTACAAGTCCAGAAAAAATGTTTTTTAATAATAATAATAATTCACCAAAAAAGAACTGGGATGGGAACAAACAATCCAATCCTAAAGAAAAGAAATTCCAGTCCAGAGGAAGGTCTCCTAGGCGCAGAGAGAAATCTCCAAACCCGAGACAAAGGTCACCCCAGAGTGAACCCTCTGGGAATAGATATAACCTTAGAAATAGGGATAATATTAAAAAACCTGATAGATATCAAGACATTGATACACGTCCCTCTCAATCTTTTCAGAATTCCTCGCAGAAATCGGAAAGAAGAGGACGATCAGAAGAGCACGCCAAGTCCAAAGACAAGGAACCTGCTCAACTGAAAAAGAAATCACAATTTCCAAAAAAGAAGGTAGCCAGTATCAAGGTAGTTAACAATGCCGAGAATACTGAGGACACAACTGAAAAACGGAGAGTGGGCTCAGACAATGCTAGACAGCGCAGCAGAGGTGAGCATAGCTCGCAAAGTCCTTATGAATCATCTGGAGACAGTGGACACGAATGAATACCTTCAAGTGGAAACTGCAGATACCAGAGTTAGCAAGCCCCACAAAATATACGAGATAACATTACGTATAGAGGGAGATAAGACTAGGAAAATAAGGGGACTATTTTGGGATAACCTCTCCAAGGGTTATGACATCCTTCTAGCTGAAAAAGACTGGCCACCAGAGTTTGTCAGGGAGTGCCCTCATGGCGAAGAAGTAATTATGCCTGCCTTCTCGAATCAAATGCCGATTCATAAAAAATATACACTTGCTAGAAAGTGGGCAGTGGCCTTAGCACCTGCTTTATATAAAAATCATGTAGGATGGGATGAGGATTCTCCTCCTCACAAAATCCAGTTAAAATCACAACCAACTGCACAAAGGCAGTACCCAATTAAGCAAGAAGCTAAAAAACAAGTAAATGAAATACTAGATCAGCTAGAATACCAGGGGGTGATTGAAACTTGCACCTCACAAATGAACAATCCTTTGTTTCCGGTCTCCAAACCAGACAATTCATATCGCCTAGTTTTGGATTACCGACACCTTAACACATGTTGCAAAACTTTTGCAGTGCAAAACTCACACAGTGCTGCACTAATGAATAACATAGTGCGCAAAAAATACAAAACAACCTTGGACATCTCCAATGGATTCTTTTGTCAAAACATAGCACCAGAGAGCAGATATTTAACAGCTTTCTCAGTAAATGGCACTCAAAAACAATTCTGTCGGTTAGCCCAGGGGTACAAGAACAGCCCGGGGGTATTCTCAGCGAGAGTAACAGAATTACTACAACTATATGATGATGAAGCATTATCTTATGTCGATGACATTTACTTAACAGATGATGACTTGGAGACTCACTTGAAAAGAGTGAACATCATAATACTTGGTTTCGCTGCAGAGGGTTACAAATTCAACTTCAAAAAGTCCAGAATTGCCCATCTGACGGTCCTATTCTTAGGATATGAGCTATCAAGTGAAGGTAAAAGCCTGGCAGACAATTTCCTAGAGAAATGTGCCGTTATCCAAGCTCCTAAAACACTAAAAAACCTACAGTCAATTTTAGGCTTCCTAAATTTCGGAAGAACATACATTGCAAATTACGCAGAAAGGGTGAAACCCCTTTACGATCTAATTAAACCAGACTTTAAAAGATCCAGTTGGACTCAAACACACACAGAAATTTTGAGATCCTTACAAACAGACATGCTAATTAAGACAAAATTAGAAACCCGTGATAATACACGCAACCTTGTGATCCGAGTCATCCCAGGGAGATGCGGATTCACATACCTGACCTCTAATGAGGGAGAAAAGGTACCAATTGCATTCAAATCACACTTGTACACAAAAGCTGAACAGAGATTCAGCAACAAAGGAAAAATTGTTCAAGCAGTTCAAACCGCAATAGCTAGAGAAAAAGACATAGCTGACGGTAGACATATCACAGTCAGAACAGCTGAATCAGCCTTTGAGGCATTAACAACACCGTGTAATTTACCATCAACAACATTGGATCCAGAATGGATACAATGGGTGAATTCAACTACAACGGACAAAGTATACTACTACTTTGATCCAGAACTAGAAGAATTAAAAAATCTAAAATATGAAAAGACGTATCCTCTGCCAATCGACATTCTGCCTCTACGACATTACGCCTGTGTAATCTATACAGACGGACATGCTCAACCCTCCGTTTGGGGAGAACATGCATACAATCCCACATGTGAGATCACAAAAGAAGTGTGGCGCGGAGGTAAACTAAGACCTCTATTAACAAAATCACACTCAGTAGAATCTAATTCAGAACTACAAACTGAAATAATAGCTTTGAAAATGGCGCTAGATAATGTGGATCGCGAATTCCCGACACTTATAGTGTCAGATTCATATTTCTGCGTCAAAGCATATAACAAGGATTTGCAGACATGGATTCAGAACGGTTACAAAGATGACACAGATGCACCAATAAAGCAGAGACTTCTCTGGGAACAAGTAGCTCTTTTGAAAAAAGAACTACCAAAGACTCACGTGACTCACTCACTGAGTCATCAGCGTGATGGCGTTCACGTTGTAGGGAATTCATTGGCTGAAACAGCCGCAGCGGCAGCCAGTAAACCGGCTCCCGTAGATCGAAAAAAGCGTACATTAAAATACATTGGCGGTGAAACATTGCTGGCGGTGAAAACGTCATTAAAAGGCGACTGCTCAGCGTTACCGATCAACTATCCACTCAATTATACATACATAATCGATGCAAACTCCGTCCCTTTTGCTCGAATCCCTGGAGTGGGGGATAGAGTGATTCCAAACATGGAGAGGAGACACTTGTTAATCGCAGACGCACACATGGGCGAGGGTCTCAGACACCTTAAATTAAAAGATTCTCTGGAAGAATTACAATCACGGTACTGGTGGCCAGGCATGAGCCTGCACTACACCATGTTTGTAAAAAACTGCCCAAACTGCAACAGAGATCGCAGTGGGGAGAGAAGCAGTTTAATACCTCGTCGTATCAAGGCAGATAATATTACCAACAAAAAGAATGGCTTGCGATTAACATACACAGGCTAGTTCCACTTATAATGTAGATCCACAGCACTCGGCTGACGTCCGGACTGTTATACAAGATTTGCGAGTCTAAATGGCATATACGCTAAGAGCATGCTACGTTCGACCATTTTTTTTTCATTCAGGCAATCCAGCCTGGGGGGGGAAAGAATGGCCAAATGAGCACAGCCCAGCGGGAATCTTCTCACTTCCTTCCTGAGGGTATGGGATGGTGTAAAGAAAAAACCAAGGCAGAAAGCAATCTATAATGGAAAGGACATTAGGTTCGGGAGCTGGGTGGGTCAAACATCTAATAAGTGTCCAACGTAGTCTAAATAACTTGCCAAGAAATTCTCTGAAGGGATTCAGTCCGTACGAATTATTATTCGGAACTAGGATGTTGATCTCTGACCTTGATAGTCAGACTTCAGTGGTAATAGAAAAAACCTTTGATGTCAAAGACCGTTTGGCTATTTTGCAGGACTTAAACAAAACAAGAAAAGACCTGAGCAACATACAGTTGAAACAACAGCCAACAACCACTGAAGAATCACCACCTGTCCCAGCAAGACCTGTCTGGATTCCAAAAGTCGGGGATCTAGTCAGGGAGAAGATCGCGGTAAAGAAGGAATTTGGGCCTTCTTACAGAAAAGCAGTTCCTGTCTTGTCTGTCAACGGGACAAGATCAGTTGTACTACCGCCACTTGCTGGAAAAAAGGAGAACCGAGTTGTATCCATCGACCTGGTAAAACCACAACATGTGGCCGATAACAAACAGTAGGCCAAGTGGACTCCCAATAAGTAGCAGAACACCAAGGTTTGCTACCAGTACAGAGGTCCTAACAAAAAGGCTCATCACATTCGAAACGCCTAAAGAAGAACAACAAGGACTATGCAACAATGCAATAGAACTCAGACCTCTGAAAACCCAAATAAAGACATTTAGCAGAGACACACCAATCTACAATGAAGTTCCAAGTGAAAATGCAAGAAACAAAAATCCTGAACCAATTGGAACAATTGACAGAACTGCATCTGGTTACTTCATCAACTTCGATGATTCCTCTGAAGGTTTCAGCGAACAAAAGACACAGCCATCATCAAAATCCTTTAAAGACAAAGCTAAGGAACTTTTGAAACAACTGAAAGAAACATATCTGGTTACTCCATGGATTGAATTTTGGGTGGGGTTTGGTGCATTTATCCTCATACTTTGGCTCATCATGGTATTTACCTTGGGACGCTTCATTGAGGGAAAATATGCTAAAATGGACACAGCAAGTCAGAACATCAACTTGGTCCTCAAACCACACACATCTTCACACGTCGAGAAACGAGAACTTTCTTCAGAACTTTCTTCAGCCAACTTCACAGCAATTCCAATACCTGGTGGGGTAGCCTGGGACAACACTGACTATGAAATTTATGGTCCGGTCGAGATCCTGAAATATCCACACCAAATCAAGATCTCCTTGAGTGACTTTGCAAAACCAAACTCATTTGCTGATGATTGGGACTTTGAAAGTATAAACAATATGATGTCTGACTTAGTAATGTCTGCTAAATTTACAAAACATGATTATTTGCAAGGTTCTACAAATTATGATAGTATGTATTGCTATAACCATTATGGTAACCATTTCTTGCATAAATCTGCACAACCTAGAAATGTTTTAAATTATAATCAATGGGAACATTGTGCTACACCTCCAAAAGGGAGCTCTAGAACCGTTTATGACAAATATTCATATTTTTCAGGTTTTAACATAACTAATGCTGAAACATTTTATTAAAAATTGTCAAACAAGACAGGGATGAAAACCATGATAACCAACACAAAATTGATATATTCAGATTCATTCTTTGAAAAAATGAATACATTTGGATTTGATTATTGGGACAAAAATGTTGATTTGAAAAGTGTTTGGGGTACAAAAGAATGGCAAGTACAGGGTATAGAAGCTTTGTTTAGAGCCTGCATGATCCCAGAACAAATGATATTTTTAAATGACACTGTTCAACAAACCACCTGTCTTGGCTTAGCCAAAATCAAAGATTTAAATAACCTGTCTATTCCAAAGCCAACAATGTTCAGCAATAACTCTGATACAGATGAAGAAATAGACATAAGCCATATACTTAACCAAAACAGAACACATCCTGATTGGAAACAATGGTTGATCTGGCCCACAGATACAAATAACTGTCAAGATAGATTCCTGAATAAAACACAGGGTTTCAAAATGACCAGGCCAGACCCTAGATATCCTCAAAGACATCACCCAGGGATAATAACAACCTACAGTGTGGGCAAATTATGCCTTCAATGGCTACAAACTTCCACACTGCCTGAAATTAAGCAACACCTAACTTTACTTACTGATGGTGCTGACTTGCGTGATTTCATACTGGGACCACGCAAACAGCGTCAAAAGCGTTTCATAGCAGCCTCTGTATATGCAGCATACAAAGAGGCCTGGAAGGTTACACAAATTGAAACAGCAGAGAGAATACGTGAAATTGATCGTATTAATTTGGAAAAATCACTTTCTGTAGTGGACAATGGGTTAATGACTCTGTCCTCCAGAATATTTTCATTGGACAGCATTGTGTCTTCAGCAATCGATATATTATCGCAAGACTTACTGTTATTGCAACATGGTCAGTCACAATTGCGCTCTATTGTACAGCTTGGCTGGACGTTACAAAATCTGCGTTCAGGCTATGTGCCTTGGCGTTTAATCAACACAACGTCACTATTCCAAATCTTTAACCTTACTGATAGACAAATCGGTATGGCGCAGAAGGGTGCTGATTATACAATCTTGAGCATTGAAAAACTAGAAAGATTACCAATGACAATGTCAGAACGACCTGTCAGTGAATGGATAATCCACGGAATCATAAATATTCCAATCTCAACCTTCAGGTTTCAATACTGCCAAAAATATATACAGGCTGGCATGTACGAGAAATTGGGAAAGGGGTACCTTAAAACAACTTGGAACCTGCCCTATTCACATGCATGTGTCAGTAACAAAGGACAGAAAGTGTTTCTTAGTGGCAACAATTGTGCTATGTCACTAAGCGGCACGCTTCTGTGTAACGGTATTAGTTTGCACGGAGCCTGTGAAGGGAATTCATACAACCTTTCATGTCACCAGCAAGGCGCACCTGCAACTGAAATAGAACCATTCTTTCAAAGACTCTATAATGGAAGTTACATTCTTATTGTAGACCGCAGATGTTGTAGTCTTATGCCCGGGACTCCTTATCTCGTCACCACGACGGCGAAGGTCAAGTGCTGTGGACGTTCTTTGTTCCCTAGCTCCTTACCAGACAGGGAGGCAAGGGCATGGCCCGGTTTGAAAATTACTTCTATTCGAATAGACACTTTAAGCAGAATGAAAACAGTGCTTCTTCAGACGCCTACAAGGCTCACGTCATCTAAAGAAACGTATGATCTACAAGTCGCAAGGACGACTGCAGAGATACATACATTATTATCAACTAATTCCCCCGTACATTTCGCGGAAATCCTGAGCAAAATCTTAAATATTTCTGATACCACTGGGGTCTCAAAGGTATTTAAGACAGTATTTTCGATGGCATTAACACCATTCAAAGCCATACTGGGTATTTTTCCAGATTTCGTCCATCCGATTTTTGGCGGACTTCCCCTGATCCTGGGACTAATTGCAGGAATCCTATTCCTAGTCCTTATTTTTCGTTATGGCAACCCATGTCACAGATCAAACTCTCGCGACAATGGAAGATACGATCCTAGCCATTGGATACCGGGACCGGATATCAGAAATCCTGGGACTCTCCCGGCTTAGAGACCTAAACATGACTTGGTTTCTATCATTTCGACCAATGTGGCAAAGGTGTGTTTTACCTGTACTAAGGTGTCTGCTATGCGGAGAAGAATGCGTGTTAGACACCTGTCTGACGCTACAATCGGATGCGCCGGTGGATGCAGATACACTGTTGGTTCCTACCAAGGTTCACGCACTGTGCTGCCCTCAAAGGCTGCCAATTCTGATGACGGCATTCCTGGAATCTTCACCACTACGATTGAAGAGTAGTGAAGTTCAAGATGAAAGCAGCATCGAACAGGTACGACCTTCTGTCAGCAATGCAAATCAGAATGTCAATGGAGACAATCATGCGCACGAATGCATGGTTACCCCTATTTCCGACTTAGTGGAACTTTCCCATGAAGCTGTTGACAGTTTTTTCGAAAGCCTGAATGATATGATGTTCTCTCCGGAACAGAAATAGAGACTTTTGAGTAAACTCGCACACGGCGTTCCCTGAATTCGGCCTTCAACCTTTAAAAATAAAGTCACATGAACAATTACAATCCAGTTCACGGACAGCAACTTTTTTCAGCAAGCCCTTAAAATATTTTTCTATATATTTTTTCCCCGGGACATTGATCTTCTGCTTAAAGTAAGAAACTATTCCTAGAGAACTAAGATTTCTATTTTGGATACTTTATATAGACTTTAGCTGCCCGCTGGTATGTTCACAAATATTTTATTATGTGATGAAATGGTCTCCACCTTCCTTTCTGTATAGCTATATTAAGAGCCATTTCCTGTGTATTTCTCATATACCAAAAAGCAATAATGCATTACTTTTGCATTTAATTCATAGCTTAAGTGCGTACAATATATATGACTGCAATTTTTCAGTATATTTGAAAATTTCGAAATGCATTTATGTATTTTGGGGTGGTAAGGTATACACTATACTCTATAGTATGTTGTACTATGTTATACTATGCATAGATTAGTAGATATGACCATAGTTAGCGTGGAGTGGGTGTCGTGTATTTCTATAGGTTCTGAATCGATCCCCCTATTCCTGACCCTATTCTGGTTAAACTACCTAGCTAGTTAACTAACAGTCAGCCCATGAGGCAAGAAATCCCCCATGATGCAGATACCGTTATCTGACGCAGTCACACTACGGCACAGGAACGTGTTATCTGATTAGGTCATAACGCTTGAGATCTAATTAGACAAGCGACATTCCTCCAGCCCCTGATAAGGCATACGACGTTCTCATAACAAATCAAACCTATGACAACCTGGAAAATCCGTGCGGCCATTGTTTTGATTTCACAGAGAACTTTTGCAAAAGAATGTGCTAACGAGCAAGTCGTATGACATCTTTATTGACGTACCTATGTCCATCCTTACGTCAATCTCGGCACCTTTAAGGTATAAATATTGCCGACCTTGCCCTATGCAAACACACGCGTGGTGACAAGACGGAGCAGCCATACTTGCCGAAGCCGAGAGCAGAAGCAGACCCCGCTGGCGCAGCCCCGCCTTCCTGACGCGCTGAGAGACGCGCTGCTATCTCAAGCCGAGAGAC
Organism: Lissotriton helveticus; assembly: GCF_964261635.1. Classification (NCBI taxonomy): domain Eukaryota; kingdom Metazoa; phylum Chordata; class Amphibia; order Caudata; family Salamandridae; genus Lissotriton; species Lissotriton helveticus. The sequence continues at coordinate 851,755,418 of NC_136068.1, forward strand.
CCAGCACCGGCGCTTCTGGGCAGCCCTCGCAGGCAGCCTGGAATATCGAGAGCAGAGAAAGAGATACCATTCCTCATTCATCCTAAATTCCAGGTACAGAACTGAATAACCCCTCCTAGAGAATTCTTTAGTTATTCACTTGGCAAAAACAAACTTAACTTAAACTGTAACTTTCTATTCCCGCCCACGCATTAGACTTAGGTCAGGTACACGGGGTAGGCGTATTTAGAAACACCAGTTGAGTACGTTTAGTCAAATGTATATGTGTATGTAAATATATTTTAATCATTTTAAACATCATATGGCTCAGAAACCATATCAATGTTTTTACAGTATTATTTTATACTATTGCTTCTAATGTATGCACTTTACTTAACTATAAGTATTGCAATAATATCGATCCATTTCTCTTGTACGAGAAAAGAGACTGATCAATAAATAACATCTTTTATTGAACACGCCCGTCTCTTCCTTTTCTCTACATTCTGATGAGACTAAGAATGCACGTACTGACTGAGTAAAATAATTGCCTTGTGCTCACACGACTCATGAGATTGACTCTTGATTAGGGGAGAGCAAAGTTGTCATGTTCTATGGTTGTCAGAAACTAAATCCCTTCTTGTCTAATCAGGGGAGTTAATTCCTTCCTTGAACATTCGAGAAAGTTTCTAGCGAACTCTGAGCTTAGCTGGCAAACCCAAAAATTAAGTCTAGTATCGACAGTAGTAGACCTAGTTAACGTCTGGTCTAGGCCTTTACTGCTGTAGGTACTATTCCAATGCGCAGAGCCTATTGGGAAAATAGGAGCTACACTACAATAGTAGGACTATGTTTTTTGTACACCCCGTGGATTCAATTTTTGAATTAATTGTTTGACAATATCGTACTTTTTTGTTTGATCTTTTTCAGACAGCAAAAATGCATGGCTACCTGATGAAGGTTCAGCCGAAATGCGCGTAGATTGTATATTATATATTTAGCCATGAAATTTCCCTATGATTCAATTTTTGTGTTATCTGTCTAAATGAGTTTGTTCTCTTTTTGTTATAGTATGTTTATTTGAGAATCCAAATGTACCATAGTATAATTGGCTGTATATTGATTAAATGCATTGTGATGCCAATAAGAGACTGATTCAGGTACATGTTATCATCAGTTGTTAAATGAATGTACAGATATATACATATGGTTTCATTGTTTTATACTTCTGAAAAAAAAGTTTTTGAATAACAAATTATGAATTTCTATTGAATTAGCATCCATGAGTTTGTACATATATGTTTAAAGATATTTGGTCCACATTTAAAGATGTTTCCTATAGAGTTATTTATATACATTTTGTTTACCCTGATATAGGAAACGTTATTAGGGGTACCCTTTTTGTTACAAATTGCAATCCCATAAAAGACAGACATGAATTGACATGAACCCCTTGTGAGGTTCCTCCGACAAGGATAGAAAATCATGCAGGAGGGACTGAACAACATACATGGCATGAACACCTGCCCTGATGGAAAAGTTAGCAATGATGTATGCCTGTTTAGCAGCACTGTCCATCTCATCAACCAGATCGCTAGACGAGGTATCTTCAGAGATGATGGAACCACTGGAAGCCAGACCTGCCATCATAGAGTGCACCTTCACCTGATGGAGGAACTCAGCCAGGAAATTACTAAAATACTTTTCAGTGAGGCACCTAGGGAAAACAGCTTTCTTGACATCAGACCACTCTCTGGACAAAAGCCCCCAGAGAGAGAAAAAAAGGATATGGTTTGGGTTTGCCCTACCTTTATAGGCCAGGTGAGAGGTACATCCTGTCAGGTCGTCATGCTGAGTGGGAATTTTTTTTTATGGGTGAATGCTGTGCCCCGAACACATAGTGCTTCAAGGTGACTGTGAAGAGGAAGACGGTAGAGGAAGGTAATGGGTCACACTAATGTAATCATCTGCACAAAGTGACTGCAGAGTGGCTGTGGATGTACCCAGCTACCTTGTCAGGCCCATGTTTAGAGCCATTTCCCTCAGGGGTTCATAAAGTTTAACGTGAAAGCTTAATGAGATAACACATTTTCTCATTGTGAGCAGTGTGCTAGTTTTAAAACAGACCACTTATCTGAAAGAAATTGCAGTAATAGTAATACCACACTGTCCTTTCTGCCCCCTGATTCAATATCCTCTTTGTAGTTTTTGTATTTCTCTTTTCCCACGTGTGTACTGGGACTGTAGGTTTGCTCTCAAGAGACAAGAACATTTGCTACAAATGCCTTTTCTGTCAAGTAATTGGCCTTGCTGTGCACGAAGACAAAGAGGGAAATATGACATGAGGCCCAGGTGCGCTGGAGATTTTCTCTTGCACGGGTTACACCGATGAAAAGGCTCATTAAAGAATCAAAACGAAAGCTTTTTATATGTCAAGTGGTTTTACTGTACATTTCAGCAATGTATTTTACGACAAAACACAATAATGGACACACTTTACAATTGTCACATTCTAAAAGGATGCAACAAAACGGTGCTTTTCATTAAACATGATTTTCTATACTTTTGTAGTGTTATTGATCCTACCATATTAGATTTTTTTTCCACAAAACAAATCTTGGCACACTGAAAGTCAAGACATTTAAGCAATATAATATAGCAATAAAATTTGTAATAGCAAAATAGATGGACTTGATACTTGTTATGAAAATGTAAAAAAAATCTTAAAGGGTTGAATTGGGCAACTCTGCTGATTTTCAAAATATATCAGGGGTATATTTCTTTTTTAATCGGACCTAGTCTGAGCAAAGCATCTACTTATTCTGCTGGAACTGCCACTGCTATTACTACTACTACAGCTACTACTGCAAAAATATTTCAAATAAAAGTATCACTATACTATGTAAAACAGTATCTATTGACACTAACTTGGAGTATTTTAGTTCTTTTAAAGCGCTAGCATTATTTCAACCCACTAAATTTAATACTTCTGTACATCATATTTTTTAGGAAAATATTATGAAAACAATATGAATTATTCTCTAAAATATGCAGAAGGCTTCATTCAGATGGGCCATTCAAAATGGGCAGAAACATGTCCTGTTTTTAAGTCTCGCCTGGTGAAAGCAGCGCATGCGCTGCCCTCGCCATGGAGGGGATCTTTTGGAATCAATTCTGCCGAGGGCTTGCATTCACGCGTTTGCACGGACAAAGATGCCTGCTCTCGCCAATTGTCCAATGCAAACAGCATGCATGTGTCTATTGGACTGTGGACAGTCAAACTGCATTTTTTTTCCTAGCAACTAAAATGCCATTGACACAAATCGATCACATTCACTTTCGTGATCGCTTTTACTTTCACAGGCGCTTTTTTGTTTTACAATAGCGATTGCTTTCACTTACGTAATCGCTTTCACTGCCGCTTGTCATCAGCTTTCACCTCAGCAACAGTTCTGTTCTTCTCATTCCATCAGCTCCATCCCACCACTATCTCTGACCCCCCCCAGCAGGTCTGACTCTACCACTATCTCTGACCCCCCACCCCCCTCCACCAGGGGTGAGCCTCATCTCTACAAACCCAGACTCCACTGTAGGATGAGTTCCCAAGTATTCACAGCGCAGCGTGTTTTCTGCGGCACCTCAGAGGCTCTGTCTGGTCCAGGGCCCTCATTCCTGCCTTCTGATTACCGAGGGGCGGCATCTGATGTTAATGAGGGTCTGGCAACAAGAGGGAGGGGGAGGGTAGGGCACTGTGCTAGGGGCGTGACAGTGCGCTCTACCCGTGTCTGTCTGTCTGCCCGTCGCTCTGTCCTGGCTGTCTACTTCACCCTCCGCCTGCCAACCTGTCTGGGCAGCTAGTTGGACAGACAGACAGAGCACAGAGCGAGATGTTGAGAGACACATCACCCCATGGGCACTCTGCCACGGTCTCAGACCCTCGTACAGATGCAGGAGAGCGGCCCCAGGGCCTGCTGCCAGCATTTGCATGGACATAGATGACTGCTCTCGCCAATTGACCAATGCAAACAACATGTTGTATCCGCGGGACTGTAGACAGTCCAACGCCATTTTGTTGTCTTAGCAACTAAAAGGTCATTGACACAAAGCGGTCGCTTTCACTTTCGCGATCGCTTTTACATTCATGGACACTTTTTTGTTTTACAATAGCGATCGCTTTCACTTACCCGATCGCTTTCACTGCCGCTTGTTATCAGCTTTCACCTCAGTAATAGCTCTGTTCTCACCCCATCACCTCTACCTCACCACTAGCTCTGACCCCCCCATCAGGTCTGACTCTTCCACTATCTCTGACCCCACACCCCTCCACCAGGTGTTAGCCTCCTCTCTACAAGTCCAGACTCCACTGTCGGATGAGTCCCCAAGTACACCCAGCGCAGCGTGTTTTTTGCGGCACCTCAGAGGGTCTGTCTGGTCCAGGGGCCCTCATTCCTGCCTTCTGATTACTGGGGGGCGGCATCTGAAGTTAATGAGGGTCTGCCAGCAAGAGGGAGGGGGCGGGTGGGACACAGTGCCAGGGGTGTGACAGTGCTCTCTACCCGTGTCTGTCTGTCTGCACGTCACTCTTTCCTGGCTGTCTGCTTCACCCTCCGCCTGCCAGCCTGTCTGAGCAGCTAGTTGGACAGACAGACAGAGCAAAGAGCGAGATGTTGAGGGACGCATCACCCCATGGTCACTCTGCCACAGTCTCAGACCCTCGTTCAGAGGCAGGGGAGTGGCCCCAGGGCCTGCTGCCAGCATTTCACCTGCCTGGCTCCTTTCAACAGGGCACTCTCGCTTCTCTCCTGTTTCCTTTACGTTCCCTCTCCCTCCATCTCTCTCCCCCACACACACTCCACTCTTTCTCACACACACACACTCCACCTCTCACATACACAAAAACAGAGTCTCTCTCTCCCATAACACTGCACACTCACAGCCTGTCTGGGCAGCTAGTTGGACAGACAGACAGACAGACAGACAGATCACAGAGCAAGATGTTAAGGGACACATCACCCCATGGGCACTCCATAACTGTCTATCACACAAACACACACACGCACACACACACCAGTCTTTTGCGTACCCACAACCCAAACTCTCTCGGTGCCACTGCCCTGCACCAGCCCCAGGTCTTAGAGAGGCCCCATTGGCTGGCACTGTTTACAAGTGCTTCACAGACTGGCCCATAACAACCCGAAACCTTCTTATAACAGGCATTGAAAATGCAATAGGTCTCGCCTTTGATTAAGTTAAAGCCATTTGCTTTGCTAATATATTGTATAACAGTGCAAATGGCTTTAACTTAATAAATGTGAGACCTATTGCATTTTTAATGCTTGTTTTCAAAGGACTGGAGGAGTCTATATTACGCTACGAATGCCGTGATTCATTAATGCCCAAATTTTGGAATCAGTGCCTGTTCTCACAAAGGACCCAATGGGAGTCTGTGATGGCAAATACTATCTCTCTTACTATGAAGAGGTGACAGAATATAAAACGATGATGTAGTTGAGTTTCGGAGTATTTAGTGTTATCTTTCTAGAACATGCATGCTGTCTGTTGTGAGCCCTATTGTGATCAATAAAGCACCACTTCATGTTGACTTTAGAGCTGTGGTATTGAAGTAGTTTCCTGCACAGACAGGCAACATGGGTCTGTCAGCAGCAAACGCAAGGTCTTCAATCCTGGCAAGGGCATTACAACGGATACTTGCCACCCTTCTTGCTGCACTCACCCAGCCCCCTCCCGCTGAAGGCAACTGCTGCTGGATAACTGACTCTTTGCAGAGCCCTTCACATAGTATAGTCCAGGTGTGTTGGCTCCATTGATTGTTTATTTGGTAGTAAATCAATACATTGTGAAGGCATTTGCAAAGACATGGACTAGTTGAAATGGTGAGAGAGGTGAGAAGCACAAATTATGCTTACGAGGTGTTCCTCTAATTTCACTGATAGAGCAGACATTTATCCTTACAAATTTAAGACAAACAAGAAAGGGAAAGCAATGTTGACAATGCTTTATGTAAATAATGACAAACATGTTTTAGGCTCCAGGTTTCTGGAAAAACAACAAAATGCTTTGATTCAGATACTGTACCGTAAAAGCATGCAGAATGCTAGAATAACCTAATGTTATATTTTATGTTTACTCTAATAGAGTTGAATTTTTAACACATTTAATTACACTGACCTTATGATGTGATATGTGACATTAATAATAACAAAGAAATTTCCACCTGAAAAATGATTGTGTCATGTGTTAGAAATAAATAATTATTTCAGGATGTAAGGTGTACGCTGAAAATGATAAAAGAAATGTAGGTGTTACACGGGTTTTAGTTAAAGCTAGTTTGTGGAACTTTCTCCTAAAGTACCTTTTAAATATGTGTGCCTTAATGGCCAAAATTAGGCAAAGGCGATTTATATTTTCTCATCCTATATATGTGTGACAGTGATATTTTCAAAAAAATTTATGAATACCCCATACTTACAAGAAACACTTATGATTTGATGGAAGTATTTATTAACAAAATTATTGTGAAAATAATATTATTTGCTATTCAATGCGAGAGTCATATTCCAGCATAATTCCTCGTGAATGAGCTATATTCCCAGTAGGCCTCAAGTCTTGCTTCCTTTTCCAAATGATGAACTCCACAGTCCGAAGTCTGTGGGAATTCGTAGTAAAGTTGCCATTTGTATTCTAACTCTCAAACTGACCCTTTGACATCTTCCGCATAGCTTAACTGTATTTGTAACAAAATCTGTTACATACTAGAACAGATGCTTGAGGAAGGTCTGTCAACAATTCAAGAGCTTGTTTTTGCCTACTTTTTTAATATCACATTTTGTGCCACAACCGGAAAGGGGCCATTTCTATGAAATCCTTCAGATAATTCAGCCCAGTTTCATCACTGCAAATAGCATTTGCTGTACATTTAAGTACTGTTCTCAGCCCTCTGTAGGGCGATGGGTTTAAGATGACATTAGCCCCATATAAAGCGACCGGCATACATATTTATAAATCTAAATGATTAAATTCCCTCACTGGCTTATGGCAAACCCTGGAGGCAAACCTGAATACTGCGTAGAACGATTGCTTAAATTATATACATCTTAGCTTAAGTAGATATCTCCACCGTAAATCTTTGTCAAAGGGAATACTCAAATAGCTGAAATGTTTGACCCTGTCAATTTTGACAATCCCAATCTTATGCTTTTTGATCTTAGTATTTAGAACCCTGGTAAAAGATTTAGACATAAAAGTCCAAATCCTTCCATGACAAAGGAGTCCAACAGCATTTGTAATCCTAGCTTTTCTCGCAAGGAGAACTCTGTCGTCTGTGTACAGGAGAACTCGAATTGCACTTGTCACTATTTGAGGCATATTCTTTCTATTAAGGGCTAAAAGAACTCTAAACCATTAATATAAAGTAAAAAAACAGAAAAATTACAGAATGTCCTCCTGACGAATGCCGTGAGTCAACCTAATATGGGAGGTACATTTCCAATCTAAGCTAAATCGAATTTAACAAAGGTGTTCCAATGGAGATTACAAAAAAGGTCTATCAGAACCTGTTCCGACCCCAGACTTCTCAGCATGTTCCACAGTTTCACACAATTGACAGTGTTGAATGCACACGAGAGTTCCATCAAGGTCATGCAAATGACCCATCTCCTGGCTTTCATGTATTTCCCTATAATAAGGTGAAGGTTGAGACACTGCTCAACCATCCCCAAACCTTGGCGAAAACTAAACTGTGCACCTGAGAGAATGTTGTTCTCATCGGCCCAAGTCTCCAACCTGGACAATAAAAAACATAATTGTTGATTTTGAGTAATGAAATGGGAAACCCGAAATTGTTGATGTCGAGTTGAGTAATGAAATGGGACGGCAACAGGAGGATTGCTGTTTGTCTCTCTTTTTATAAATTGGGACAATTATGGCCTCTTTCTAGGTTTTCAATAATAGGCCCCTAATAGCTGCTTATAGTACATAGGTCACTAGTGGCCCAAAAAGCTCAGTATTGGTTTTGAAAATACCCATATGGACACCGTTAGGTTGAGGAGTCTTACCTGCAGCACCAATGTTAAGAGCTAGGACAACCTTGTCAGTATTGATAGTAACTAAAATCAAGTGCTGCTCTAACTTCTGGCACAATGATCTCATCCTCCAGGTCATCCTCAATTTACTTACCAGAGTGAAAGACCTTTCTAAAATAGTTCTCCCAACAATCATCACTAATGTTTGACACAAGTTTCAGCACCTCATAGTTTACAAAATGGGCCTATTCACAACATACTAGAAACTATTGCTATCCCGTGCAGGCCCAGCAACTTCAAGGTCCTCTCAGGCTTTAAATCTAGCTTTGGCAGAAGAACTAGCCTGATTTTCGACCTCTGTCTTCAAAGGCTGCTTTGGAAAGTTAGGAGGAGGACTGGCGATTGTGATCAAGGGAGAATTTAAGTGCATCCTTCAACCCTTCCCCATTCCTGACTGTGAATGCGATTAATTTTCTATCCCTTTCTCACCAACACATACCCTCTCTGGGCTGCTAATTTATAGGCCTCCAGAGCCCCAGGCGGAGTTTTTAGAGGGATTCATAGACACAGTCTCTAGTCAATTGATAAAGAAAACCCACATCACTATCCTAGGGGACCTCAGCCTGCACTTTAAGGGATCAGAGCATCCCTAACGTCATGAGGTTGGAGCAGGTACTAGAGAGCTTAGCACTATCCCAATGAATAACTTCTGCTACTCACACCAAAGGACACATACTAGACCCTTTGATCACCAATGACCCTAAAAGATCCATACACCATCAGATCCCGGTTCCATGGTTTGATCACCACCTAATTACTATCGCATGAGAGAAGATTGAAGGAGCTAAAACTAATTTCCAACTGACCAAGTCCGCCTCAGATCTCCAATTGAGAAATTGGGCCAAATTGAACTCAGAAGTCTGGGTGTAATCCCTGCTGGCCTCATGCCCGAATACATGCGGTAGCATTGATGAAGTGTGAAAGGTGGATCCTTCAGTCACTTGATAAAGCGGTCCCCACAATCAATCCCAACACAAACAACATAGCCAAAAAGGCTCCATGGTTTAATGCTCAGCTAGCATCATTGAAGAAAGGCTGTAAAAAACTGGAAAGGGAATCGAGAACGACCTTTGACCCCCAACTCAACGCAGAGTACAGATTGGCAATTAGAACCTATCATACTAAAATCAAAGAGGCTCAAGCTGGGTTCATCAGAAAAAAAATCATACAGGCTCAGAATGCTTCCAAGAGCTTTTCAGAGTGGTAAAATCCTTAACCACCATTGTATCAGACACCTCCCACCACCAAGCCTCAAAGGAGAAATGTAACGCACTAGCCACCTATTTCCATAAAAAGGTTGTAGACATTTAGAGTTCCCTTAATGCAAAGTTGAACAACTCCAACCGATATCACTTCTCCCATTCATTCGCAAAACCTTGGCAAAATATGTCAACAAAATCCTGTCACAATTTCGGTAGATCACCTTCGGCTACACCCTTCACAGATGGGGTTTTTCCCACAGCACAGCCTGGAAACTGCCTTATGAGCAGTATCCGAAGAACTTAAAATGACTCTTGACAAAGGGGGATCAGCTGCGATTCTTCTAGAACTAAGCACAGCATTCAACACAGTGGACTATGTCTTATTGGCCAACAGACTCCCGGACAGGGCAAAGCACTAGAATGGTTGGGATCCTTTTTGGAGGAGAGATCCTGCCAAGATGTGGAGGCCAACTTTTTCTCTCACATAAAGCCACTGACCTGCGGTGTTCCGCAGGGCTCGTCATTAAGCTCTACGTTATTTAATATTTACAGGCAGCCATTGGCTGACATAGTTCAGGAATATGGCAATAGTTCAGGCATATGGCATTTCTGTGATCTCTTACGCTGACGACACCCAGTTGATGGTGTCACTTGATACCAGGACCAACGGGGAGTCAGGCCAGTAGGCACCTTGTCTCGAATGAGTGGTGAAATGGATGACAGGGAGCTGTTTGAAATTAAATGGAGACAAAACTGAATTGATTTGTCCTGGGTAATGCAGAGATATCCACGCCTCTAGACAGTTGGCCTCGCTGCCTAGGGATCTCCCCAGTCCCGAGCACTGCCATTAAGAATCCTGGTTTATGGATGGACAGAGATCTGGCTATGGAGATCCAGGCACGGAAGGTGGCAGGCACATGTTTGGGCTTTTAAGAATGCTCCCCAAGATCCTTGAGCTAATCCCCATACAGCTAAGGAAAACAACCATTTATTCCCTGGTCACGTCACGTTTGGACTGTGGTAACTCACTCCTTCTGGGCACACCCAAATATGTTATTAACAAGTTACAGGTAGTCCAGAAAGCAGTGGCCAGACTTTTGTGTCAAATCCTAATGAAGGAATCAGTGATTATACATCGCAGAAACTTACATTGGCTCCTGATCGAGGCGAGAATCAAGTTCAAAGAAACTCTGCCTAACCCACATAGCCATAAATAACAAAGTGGCCAGTAAGATCAGCAATTTGGTGTGCTTATACCTTCCCAACAGATGTCCGAGGTCAGGCACTGAGCGCCTGTTAAAAACCCCACCAGAATAAAAAGGGCTAGATGGGGAGGAAGAGCCTTTTCCCACCTGGCACCTAAACTATGGAATTCACGTCCGTGGGAGATCAGGTTTACAGCCCCAGAAGCAACCTTCAGAAAAAAAACAGAAAACTCTGCTGTTTTACCAATGTGACTAACCTCGAATGAATGAATGAATATAAGATTTATAGACCGCTAACGTAGCCCAAGGGCATCAAGGCGCTAACAGCAGAGCAATATGCAGGCAGAAAAGGCATACTCGAACAAACATCTAAGGGAACAAGGTCTTTAAAACCTTTCGAAAAAGAGTGTGTGATCGTTGTCCTGAAATTTCCTCCGGGAGGGAGTTCCACAATTTGTCTGCAGCAATTGAAAAGTATCTCCTGCCTCATCTCATCCTTTTAAACCTAGGATTGGTAAGGAGATGTTTGCTTGCTGACCTGAGATTCCTAATGGGAACATAGTGGTGAAATAAAGCTTTAATGCCATCAGGACCCAGGCCATAGTAAGCATTGTGAGTGAGGCAAAGGGTTTTGAACATAATTCTGCGGTCCATCGGGAGCCAATGCAGAGAAAGAAGAGAAGCTGAGACTGGATGCTGTTTAGGCAAGTCCATCACCAGCCTAGCAGTGGCATTCTGCACCAGCTGCAGGCGCCACAACTGTCCCTTGTTAATGCCCAAATAAAGGACATTACAATAATCCAATCTGGACAATATTAGAGCACACGACAACTTGTTTGTGTGACGGAAGTGAAAGAAACTGCGAGATCTTCCTCATAAGCCTTATTAGCTCGAAACTGGTAGCAGCCGTCCTGCTAATTTGCAGATTCAAGGACAGGGAATTGTTCACCAGAACTCCCAAATTTTTTCCATGGGAGACGGGGCTTGGGCAAGTGCCCAGAGAGTCAGGCCACCACTACCCGGACCAAATGTCTGACTTGCCCCCAAAAATAAGAACCTCCGTCTTCGCGCCGTTCAGTTTCAGATAGTTTTGCACCATCCAGGATGATACTTCTTGCATGCAATTTTTAAAATTGCAAGCAGCGTCAATGATGTTATGAGTGATGGACACCATGGTCTGCGTGTCATCCGCATATGACAACACTTCCAACCCAAAATATTTTACCACCTTTGCCAGCGGGGCAACATAGATATTAAACTACGTAGGGCTCAGGAAAGAACCCTGAGGCACACCGCATAAAAGGAGAGTTGGATCTGAACACAAATTGATCAATTTCACAGTTTGAGTCCACTCACTAAGGAAAGAGGCGAGAAGCCCTAAAGCGGAGCCCACCCTCCCTCGCTACACCATGTCTTAATCCTAGCGCGGGTAAGCCTTTGGGTAGCCATGCGCTCTATAAATCCTAATAACAATAACAAAGGGCAGCAAATGTGAGGAGGTATATACACAATTTAAAAGCATCTTTATTTATAGCTTGGAGTTTTGGGAAACTCTGATATAAAACTTTTATTCTGTGCATAGAGAATGTGTGCCTGCATGTTTATTGGCCTACATGCATGGATGCATGCAAACACAGTAGCAAAAAACAGACCGGTTGGGTTTGTCAATGCCTGTTTACTACGAACAATCACAGCAGTTAAAACGCCTTTGCATAACAATTGTTTATTCCTTGACCTACATGTTTACGATCTCTTATTCTCTGAGAAAACGCACAGGACTGCTCTTTAGTTGAAATATCAGTATATCAGTAAATCAGTAATATTTACTTTAGCACCCTCCTCAATGTTAATTTACACTATTTTATACAGGACATAATCCTTGCCTCTTAAAACTTTTTGTGTCATTGTTTTACTTATTGGAAAGGTGAAATAGTTATTTTGAAACCTCCTACCTGGTTTTGATACAAGGTAATTCTTTTGTATGCTCAGTCAGTCATGCAAGCTCAACTACTCATTGTTCACAGTTCTTTTAACAGTCTGCCTGCAGCCATCAGGAAGACAGAGCTTCCAATAGCATTCAACTTAACCTTTGAGGTTTAGGTACTATCGATCTGTTGTGACAACTGATATTACCATGAAGGTTGATTTCTGCAATTAGGTGGAAATATGGGCTGAAGTGCAAGGTAGCAGGTTTCACGCTTGCACTTTCAGCCACATTTTTTACTCATCCCTTCAACAACATGGTTGTATTTTGAGCCTTAGTTTACATTTTTTTTATGTTGAACAAACATCTGTGTGCTGTTTTTCCCCTCGTTATGTGCACTTGAATGTTACTGTGTGGATGGGAAAATGCTAGAATAATGATCGCTCTCTTCAAGTTTCACCTACAATGAAGAAGAGGGACGAGAGAGAGAGAGAGATAAGAAAACAATGACATTTGCCACCATATGTGATATTATCCAGTTGTTGGCAGGGTTACGTAGAGTGCACTCCAGTAACGCAGTTTTGCACCCGTATTTCAAAATTGAATAGGCTGAATTGATGCCCGGGTGTCTCCATATTGCACTGCTACTACTGCAATTTTGCACCAATATTTTCATCAAGTGGCAGGTGGAAATATTTCTGCACTAATTGGACAATTCCATTCTTACTATTACAACTGTTACATCTGTTAAGGGATGCACAGCACATTGGAAAACTGCACCTGCTATCTAGGTAATTCGAAAATAATAGTGTTAAATTACATCGGTATAGGTGCAATGCATGTTTTATACCTGACATGCTTGGTGTGGTATTCCACCAAACCTTTTTGCCTTCATTTCTTGATTTTTGCTCAACTCTTTCTTGTTGGCATTAACCAGAGTTAAAATGCGTGTGCACTTTAACATGTTAAAATTGGCCTACACCTAATTGGTACTTTTAATTTACTTAGTACCTAGTGAATAGTACAGACTGTAACCAGGGTCTATATATTAAATGTTAATAGTGTGCAGCAACGATCATCATGCCAAGGTTGGACTTGCCAATAGGGCGATTATGCAGTAATGATGGGCTGGTTTGAAAGGTCACAGTGTGGGCCCTTTTTTTTTAACCAGTTTGTAAGCCTGTTTTATGGTCTGCTGGAACGGTTTAAAAATTCAAACCTACCTCAATTTGCAAACATAGGTCATTTTTTTAGCTTTTTACTATACTAATGGGGGTCATATTTGGTTTGGTGCCCTGGCGCATTTTCTGTCCCAGTCCGACACACAACTGTGCCACCAACTAAAGTAGCACTGTAAAACATGTCTCGGGTCTGACACTGCTGCAGCGCTTGTTTATGGTTTAAAACTGCCCGTTCTACCTAGAAAAATAAACCTTTTGCCAGGCATAAACCTTTCTATTTAATACTTATTTGTTGCCCCTAATGGAGGCACTAAAGGCTCATAGGGCAGGGAGCATTATATTCAAAATGTAAGGCCTATCTCCACCATTTACTAACAACAGGTTACCTTATTACAATTTATAAGTGCTGGCTTCTGATTGCGAGCAGATAGCAATATGCTATTTACACACTTGTTAACTGTAGTGTAAAATCCTCTTTAAAGGTGAAGTCGGATTTTAAGTTATAGCCATAAAAATGCAATTTTTTGAAGGTTGACATTTTCTTGACCCATCCAACTGTGCTTGACTACCAGTGTCACATGATTGTGAATGGCTTTGATGTTGAGATTTGTGTATAGCTTCAAGACAATGAGACATTCAGGGCTTAGATGAGGACAGGATGGCCATCCTAACGGGATGGCTGGGGAGTGGCTGTACTCACCCCTCACTTACACTTTAAATGACTTTGCCTACAGCACCCACGAAGGAATACGACACCATGCCTGCCTTGTCTTTTGTCATCCTAGACAGTTTGGGTCCTGGACTAGATGAAAGGGAAGAACTGACCAGACCCGGCTTGGTGGTAGGTCAGAGATTTCCCCTGACACAAAGGCTGACACCAGCTATAAAAAGAGTATTTCCAGAACCACACATCAGAACACTCCTGGACTTGTGGAAGATTAATAAGAAGGACTGCTCTGCTGCTTGAAGGACTCCCTTACCATCTTAACAAGGAAGTTTGGATGTGCTTGCCTTGATCTTATCAGTGAGAACTCATCCATGAGAAAAGATTAAATGCCTTACGGTAATGAATGGGCCATTTCTCACCAAAACCCTGCCACCTGCAATGACCGCTAGGGCAAAGCTCTGTTGAGGTCTGCTCTTCGCACCTACAGCGACAGTCCTCGATGACTTCCAATGCAAGAACTGCACTTCACAGCAGTAACCATCCGTGACAATTAACCAATGTAAGCCTCCAACGATGACCAGCTCTTCGCACTACAGCAACAACAGTCCATGATGCTCAACCTGCTCTTCGTACCAAAAGCCTCTTCCTTGCGTCCTCCTCCAGAGTGAACTAGGCTCTTGATGCCCAGTTTGAGAAGGTACCTCTTCAGTAGAACTAACCCAGTCCTTACCCGACTTGCACACCATCGAGGTCAGCTTAAACTTGAGACTTTCCTGAGTCTAGTGCAACAAGATAACCGTGAGAAGTGCTTTCTGCTTCCTGGGGCTATTTTCACCTCAACCTCTGAAAAGAGGTACTTCAGGTTCTACTGATTGGATCTTGTTCCCTTTGGTGTCATTTTGTTTATTACAATTCCCTCTATTTTTCTAACTTGGTTTGGGATTTTTCTTGTGCTGTGTTTTCACTTTATTACTGTTTGAAAGGCAGCATAAATACTTTACACACTGCCTCGTGGTTAAGCCTGACTGCCTTTGTGCCAAACCACCAGTGGGTTAAGCACAGGTTCATTGTGTAACTGTTATGGCTTTTCCTGACAAGGATTGTGGTTGTTTACTGAGTGGGGCTTCCCGCCCCCTCAACCAACAATCCAATTCTTACATAATGTAATCCAATCCAGATATCTGACAAGGTTTTAAAAACATTTGCACATTCATGCAAGCTTTATCCATCTCCTAGTTACTCAAAAACACAGGCTGTAATTTGTTTTCTATAAGCAAGGTAAAAGTTCTGAACAAGTAACTAAGGAAAACAATAAGCTGTTTGAAAAATAAGTGTAATGAATTTATGCAGGGTCAGTAATATAGTCTTCAAAAAGTAAAGTAATTTTTTCACAGTTTCTAAAAGCGCCTATCCACAGAACAATCTATGTGTACTTCATAGATTATTAAAGTTATTTGTTTTTGTTATAAACTGTAATTAGGTTATGGGACTAAAGTTAAGTATTCAAGATTATTAGATATTAGTATTGGTGTTTGTAGTGATAGAGCTAGATTTCATCAAGATTAAGCATCGCTCTGTTTTGTGTTTCAGAGAGACAGATTTTGGTGCAAGTGAAAAAACATGGCACATGAAATATGAAATGAGGCCTAGTCAAATGCTTTTTAAAAGGGGCACTTTTGGTGCAAAGTGAAAGACATGAAATGAGGCCTGGTCAAAATGTTTTCAGTCTGAAATGCTTGTGCTGAATTAACATGTGTTTTTGCAGTGTAGAGAAACTTGTGATTGCAGTTTCCTTTTTAGCTTTGAAGAAAATCATGGAATGTGTTCTCTCCTCCCAGCTCCTTTTCCTTGTAATCTACACTCCCTGTTCCTGTCTTAAGAGACTTTGGCTTTGTTGCATATTTAGACAATGCATATCCAGTTCATAACGCATCTTCTTATAATGTGTATTAATTAACCATGCACCAACACTACACGCGGGGCAAACGCATTTTGCATGAAAAGCTATCTGAAACATTAGAGCATGTTGCTATGAGTATGTAGTAACTGTGTGCGCTTTAAAAATTTGCACTGGTGCATGTTTATGCTATGTTGTACATTGCAAATTTTTGCATGTCGTGCACAAATGATAGAAAAGCTGCTTTAAACTAATAGCTTTTGCTAGGTAATAACTAATACAGGGTACTAGTATGGGGGAGGTAAACATAATGGGTTTTATTTCATAAATTAATAATCTTTTGTGTTTGTTTTGTTTTTGGGCTTCCCATAAGATGGCTGCCTAAGAATCCAGCATGGCTGAGAATTGTGCTGGATGAGAGACGCATGCGAAGATTAAGCCAGCTGCCTCAAGTGAAGACACATGGGTCAAGGCCACAGTGAAGAGTACACTCTTGTCATCGTGCCAATGTACCAGTGTTTGTGGGAAAGTGTCATTATTGTGTGCGATGCAAAAGCAAGGAGGATATGGCCTCATACTTTTTTCCTATTTAGTATTTCAAAAATGTATAATTATTGATGGAGATACATATGACTGTATTAAGCATTAACACTTCCTTTGTCAGAACTGGTATGGGTTGGATTTGCAATGAGAACAGGATGGTGAGACCCTCATGTCATCCATGCTAGCCAATTACAGTGCAAGTTTCTACTGAAACTGCAACATTATTAGTATATCAGCCAAGAATTAGAATATAAAAACATGACCCCATAGGGGGCGTGTCAGCCTTAGAGTCTTAGAAGTCTTAGAGGGAGAAGAGCAGAAGAAGCAGATCTGACACAGACATCATATGGGTTAGGTATGTGAACGTCGCGGGTGCATCCTGGGAGGAGATTGCGTCCGAGAAGAGACAGAGGGAGGTGGGGGTTCTTGCTCATATTTTTTTCAGAGAGTCCTTGCACATCATATTTTTGGCAAGGCAGATCACATTTCCTCTGTGATCTTGTGTAGGGTGGGCAACCTCTCTCAGATGAACAGATCAGGGCAGAGAGTGTAGCTGATGGAACAGGTTTAGATTTAGATGCTAAAACTCTAAGTTTATGCTTTGACTAACTTAGCTAGTTTTGAAAAGATGTATTTGTCTTATGCATTTATTTTTCTTTATGGGAGATTTTTGCCTATTATTAAATATTGATTAGCCTTGCATAACTCACTCTTGAATTATATTTTCCTGAACTCTTTAAAGAATTCTGACTGACATTTGATGCCTCATTCCCTTCCTTTATGGAATGCCTTGTATCCAGTCTGTAATATGTTCAGTATTAATTCTATATTTCCTATTTTCAATTCTGTAACCTGATTGATATTTGACTAATGAATAAAGGGTCAGAGAAGCTTAAATTTTAACTAGAAAATAAAACCCTTTAAAATACTCACAACTCTCCTAATCGGCTTAAATATTAATTGTATTTGGATTTTATATGTTTATGTAAAGTCTCCTGAAGGTGATACATGGTGGCAAAGGTCCATTCACCTATACTGCGGTAAAATAGGGGTAAATGATGTTTTTTATTGAGAAATTACCATGAAATTACCGCTGGATCAGTAGTAGTTATGGCAGTTTTACAAATATCATTACTTTGAACACTGATAATATAATTAATACAAGTTAAATACTTTATTAAGTAAAGATAGTATATTGATGTTCATAGATGGAGAGTCTCTGATTGCATGTGGGCTCTGTTTGGTGTAAAATTTGCCGGGGCGTTTTCATTGCCAATCTGTTTGTGTTCTTTGGGACTAACTGGCTCAGCTGCCGAATTGGCATTACTTATCTATTTGGCAGTATCCAACTGCAGACTTGAATTTGGTTAGCCTTCTATAGCCTTTAGAGCCCTTGTAGAGGGCTCTACTGGCCATTAAAGGCCCGCTCCAGCATTAACAAGGGGTCAGGACTTTATTGGCCAGTAGAATCTGCTACAAGGGCTCTAAGACTATTAGATTATTCCAACCCCAGAGGGTAGAATGTTCTAATTTGTAGAAAAAAAGGCCTCTCTTGGGGTCCGAGAGGCCTTTGTTAACACCAACTGCTATGCAAAGACATTGGAATGTTGCTCTCCCGGCTTCTACCGGCCAGTAGAAGCCTGGAGCACTCCATTGTCTTTAATAGAGCAATCAACATTCCAATGTTCTAATTAAAGTTAGGGAACTTGTGAGTTGTCACAGCACCTGATGTATTGTTAATGCTAGGTAAGAGAAGGACTAAGCATTTAAGCCCCATCCGATGAAGTGGTAGAACTGACTCTTTCTTGCTTGGACATGAGCTGATAGGCCACAAAACCATGCCCACCTGGTGTATAGGGTTTACTTTTTCAAATTAGACATTCTTTGTGTTTTCCGCCTGGGCAGACCTCATTTTTATGTAACAGGGTACAGCTTAGAGTGAAGAAGTAGTCTTGCATTCTTCTTGGACATGCCCCTTTAAGCTTTTGTGAATCGGCCCCAATCATCTCAAATGGGTATGAAATTGAAATAGTAATATATAATAAGTATAAATAAATACAAAGGAGGACTGTCTGTTTTACTAATAGGGAGGTGGACATTCTGGGCTGATTAAAAAAGGCATGTAACAGTACATAAAGAGTACTCCTGTACTACTACTACACCAAAATTATTTTGTAAAATACCCCTGTGTATTCACCTTACTTTTAGTTGTGAAATGTGAAACTATGCACTTTGCACATACTTTCATTAATAACCCTTTACATTGCTCACAACAAGTGGTTGTTTGAAAATGCAACAGTTTATGAATGTGATTCCTTATGATCTGAAACGTGAACTATATTTTTCCATGTTTTTGAAAGACTTTGATCTTTAATGCCATGCGTGCGGCGCATTTTCCCGCTGTGCGCTGACTTTTTGAAAAACCCGCGGTTCATGACGAGCTCAGCTTGTCATGAGCGTACGAGAGGCGTACCTCATGACGAGCTCAGCTCGTCATGAGCGTCGAAGGGGTTAAGGACTGTGACTCAGTACTGAGTTACAATTCTTAAACAATCAGAATTTCCGAAAGCCATTGAAGAACAGGGTTAAATGCTTGCTTTGGTAGAGAAAAGATATAACTCATGTGGTCTTCTCCAGGACAAGGATAGTTTGGAGCTTTTTAATCTTAGTCTTCTCGTTCTACTGTGAACATTTCTTACCTTAGTTGTGTTCAGTTCATTGGGGTGTCACAGTGATTTTCCTGAGAGACTTTTATGGGATTTTGATAGAAAACCTTTGAAAGAGAAGTACGAGGGTATACAGCAGTTTTGTGTCATTAATGGTGTCAAATAAAAGTGTTTCTAAAAGTCGATGCAGGGCTGGTGGCATTACGAAAAAAATGCTGGCGGCTATTGGAGGGATGAAATATTATTGCAGCTATGTGTGATATAGTGTTGAATTATAACGAGAAAAGTATTATTGGAGTGATGAACATCCACACTAATTATTTGACTTATATCCTCAGCACCAGCAGTTCTGAGAATGTTGCCTCACAGAAAGATGGTATAAATCGTTATTGGGTATTGAAAGAGACAGTTTAAAGTAATTGAGATAAAAACAAATTTGTCATTTTATGGTACTAAGGCTTCAGGTATTGAGCCTGAAAAATATATGTATTTTTCGCCGGTTTGTGTTTGTACAGTTTTCTTTAGTATTGTCTGACTTATTAGATTCATGTAACGTAATTTGGGAGGTGCCAATGGAATTGTTGAGGTATGTAAGGGGCTGATCATAGAGGTTAACGACGGCAGGGATAACAAGGACAACATGTTGCCAAAGTGCACCAGGAAATGTTCATGTTGAAAGACACAGACACTGCTCTGCTCAAGCCTTTGTGCTCCTACCGACTTTATGTTGTTAGCATCATACACCCCCAACATCATATTAGATGGCCTCTGAAGGACTATGTGTACCATTTGCAATCTGACATAGTACAATTATTTTTGTGTATATAAGTTGGGTTGGACAAAATGGATCATAAACTAAGTATGTTACTTTTGTTCATTTTTTAAAAAAATATATATAAAGTGGAATATATAATCCTGCCAGTGAATGTGCCACATAATGTTTATTTTGCCACATAATGTAGATATTCTTATTTTGCCACATAATGTAGATATTCTTGTTACACAATTAGGTCCTCGATGCAATGTAACACTAGTTGTCCTAGTGAGTCATGATGATGAAATCCACATTTCATGGGGCACTGTGAAATATTTTCCATATTTAAAAGTTCCCTATAAAGTATGTATTTTTATACCGCTCAATTTTTGCAATAAAAGCAAACACACATATATGTGTGTGTGTGTGTGCATATAGATATAAATGGCATATAGTGTGTGTGTGTGTGTGTGTGTGTAGTGTGTTTGATTATCAAATAACAGATGAAGAAAACTGAAAAGTAGCATACGATTTAATAGATCAGAGATGGAGATTTAAGAAATTAACCCAAAATAGGTCGCATGATCCCTATTTATGTTTAAAATGAAAGGTTAGTCTCTCAATCACTGATAGATTTAAAATGTCTGAGATCCATTATTCTGTATAATGTTGAATCCTGACTTTTCGTTTTTGAGAAAGCTTGTTTTTTTGGTTGTCCTAAGTCCTTTCTTTAAACCAATGTGTATTAGACAGGTGTGGCTGCCTATGTTTTTTACCCAAATCAACCAGAGATAAATACTCTGATATGGACAGAGGTATTCAAGCTAATGAAAAGATAATTATAGGAATGAGTCATCAGAAATGCCTCATATTTAACAGTTTAATTTATACTTGTTTGCTCATTCAAAATCTGTATAAAAGTTTTGGTTGTCACATATTTTTTAGTTCAATCCAGTCGTTACAAGTTTCAATAAGTCTGTTGTAGGTATTCATTTGATTCCATTTTGGAACTCAACTTGCATCTGGGGCTGTATTACACAATCACATGGGGGTGGAGCAGGCCGCTTTATGCTCCCCAGTAGAACTTTGGTATTACAGAACTGGCTGCAGATGCTTGTGCGCCCCCTTTTGTAATCCAGATAGCACTGGTGCATAAACAGCACTAGTGCTATTATTAGAGAAGAGTCCCTCATTTGCAGGGGCATGGCACTCTGCAAATGAGGGAATCACTGCCTCTGCACCCACACCTTGTTACCAATGTGGGTGCAGAGGCAAACATGCCTCTGTAGAAGGCACACTGAAAGTGCGCCAAGTAAAGGTCAGAATGTAGCCCTCTAAAGGAATGAAAAGTGGTCCCATGGATATCCCCAGACATTCCCTTGAAGGTGGGTGCAGCCACTCACCTTAAGTAATAAACACAATCCTTGTCACGGTGACCCACTAAAGTCACTAAATTAACCTAAATAAACCCCCTGCTATCTGTGGCACAGAACAGACAGGCTTAACTTGGAGGCAACGTGTTATGTATTTATGCAGTAACTAAATAGTTGGAAAGTCAAAACACAATGGGAAAAAAAATCCCAAAACAATTTGGAAAATGTAGCACATTTCTATAAACTGACTGACATACAAAATAAAGTAATCCAATAGGGGAACCAGAGTTAGGAATTTCTTAACATTTTAAATAAAAATAGTGCAAAAAAGGGTTAATCACCAACCACAGTTAACTAGTCATGATAGATGGGAACCAAGACATGAATTGAGGCAGACCGCAATAGAGCGGGGTGGGTACAGGCACCAGGTTGGATCCAGTTAGAAGTTTTACCTTTGGATTTAGTCACAAAAATTGAAGTCCAAAATCATCAACGGACAAGGTAGCAGGCTGTAGCCGAGAATGGATCCACAAGGTCAGATAGCATTGCAATGAGGTCCCATTGAAACCTTTCGTTCTTGGCAGGAAAGTTCCAAGTCTGAGAAATTTTAATTTTGCACCAGAGGAAGGTCCCTCTCCAGGTAGAAACTTTTGGCGCCTTCGCCTGGTTACTTCGTTTGCAGTTAGTTTCTTTATTTAGAGTTCAATTTCTTCTAGCAGGGCAAATCTGTAAGATGTAGCCAAAGAGGGCTCCACAGAGCTTGCTTAATCTCCACAACGGCCCTAGCAACGCCGGGGATGCCTGGCTTCACCTTGGGGTGCCCTCTCACAGGGAAAGCCAGGACGGGTTCCCCAGCGGTATACAGCGCCAGGACGCCATGTAACGAGGTAACAGTGCGCTTTACAAGTATACATACATTACATTATAAAGTTGATATCAGATTGGCTGATGTGGAACATCTGATATGAAAACCTGAAACGTTCTCACAGTGACACTCCACCGTTAGAACAGCTTGGCAGATTTGCCCATAGTCTTTGGAGCTAAATGATTTCTATGGTATTTGACATTGTTATAAGTATGTAGAATTTGGAATGTGTTTGCTTTCAAACAGGAGGACTGTTCAGGTGAAGGAGGGAAGTGTGTTTTTAAAAATACTAAATAAAGCTTTCTTCAACTTTCCTCGGATGTCCCAACAATCATTTACTTAAGGTATTGTGTATCTTTCTGCAATTTCTAATCCCAGGTTTTCTGAAGTGCCACCCAGACCTTTCAAAGGGTTCCAAGACCTCATGAACAGCATTTGAGGGTCATTACTCACTTCATCAGAGTCCAGCAGCAGGGCCTGGGTCAAGCCCAGTTGTAACTGGTCAGCTGGGCAAAGGCCTCTTGTAACTTGTTGTGTCGTCATAGCTTGAACAGAAGGTCAGTCCTATGTTCCTTGTAGTCCACTTCTTTGTCCTGGGCACCGGAGAGAGCAGGTTAAGTCATCCAGTACTCTTCTCAGATCTCATACAGCAAGTTCAGTCCCCTTCTGATCTTCCTCAGGTCCAGTATTGTTCCAAGTAAGGCACTGGGATGTCACATTTATGCTTGGCACAAGCTTTTGCATGGGTGTGACTTCTGAATTCACTAATGAATTTCGGCTTTAAATAAATAGTACAAAGAGCCGAAGAATGACATTATAAATGTTTTCTAGCTGAATCCAGCATTTTTAAATGTAATATTGTATCCCAGTGTTTCTCTATCGAACAGCCAGCCTTCCTACAGTGAAAATTCTTTTAGGTGCTAGTCACTGTAACTTTATGTTTAAAATTAACTGCCTTCATGCCTGACAATTAGAAACCATGCACCCTGTCTTATGGGCTAAAAAGCCAACATAGGTATGACCTAATAAAAGAACGATTCAGACCAGTCAAAGGGTTTATTTTGACCGGTCGAATTGCAGTTAAAAAGTGCTTCAGACGGGCTACAATGGTTGGCCTTGTTTGCATTGCCACAGTTGTGGATAGCACAAAAGGCGCCACAGTCCACTAGTGGCATTTAACTTACAGGCACTAGGTATACTTTGTACCATATACTAAGGACATGTAGGTAAGTAAAATATGTCAGCTACGGTTATGAGAATTCAACCATATTAAAGGGGGAAGCGCATGCACTTTCCCACTGGGTAGTACCGATAAAGTGCACAGAGTTCTACAGCCAGCAAAGTCGGGTGAGGCAAAAATCTGTGGGTACACCAGGCAAAAGATGGTCATTTCCTACAAGTAATAACATTAGTAATATATTGTACTTATCAATTAAGCATGAACACATGTACTTCATGCTATTTACTGCTTGCATCACTCATGTGTGAATTAGGTATTCCACTCTACTCTATAGTAGCACAGAAAATAGGGAAGGAATATAGGTAACTGTTCTATCCTGTATACTGTACTTCACTATGCCACATAGAGGTAGAAGAGTAATAGCAATAAGCCACTGTTCGCCTTTACCCAAACAACTACCCCTATGAGAGAGATGAGGTTTTCCCTGCTGACTGCATCTACACAGTGAGAGCATGCTCCAATGTCCCCACTGTTATCCGATAATAAATGTCTATTTTAAAAAAAAAGAAGAAAATAATGCACAAAGATTTACAGAATTTATATCTAGAACCATTTTCTAGTGCCACAAACGATCCTAATGCTAGTCCAGTAGCCCTTTCAAATGCCCTTATTATTTAGGCAGTGGACAACAATGAATTGGGACTTCCCTTCCAGTTGATGCATTCAAATGAGCAATGATGTCTGGCATAGGGTGTTTATTCACAAAGGTATATTTGGTCATAAACAGGTCTTTAGGAGGTATAACAAAAAGTCTGGGGTTTCTAAATGAGGCATGGCTAAAGAGGGGTGGCCAGGCGTCATTTCCCAAGGGCATGTCCTATGTAATTATGACCTAAATCAAGTAATCTAGAATCCAGTGATCCACAAATTATAAAAGTGAGCACGCTGCTTTAGATGTTGGAAGGACACCATTGTGCAGTCCAGAAAAGGTACACATTAAAGATAAGGCTGAAAGAAATACTGCCAGGGATCATAGGGGAAAAGTGCCTTGTTCAATTTGAGAAAGATTCAGATTCACATTTTGCTATATCCTTTTGAGACTCTGCCACAGTCCTTCTGCAGAATGTGGCAGGAATAACAATACAAACAAAAACATTAAAATTGATTTCTATGATTGCATCTCTGTATCTGACCCATTATCAGAAGCGTAGCCAGTGTGCGATGGAAGAAAATGGGCCCCAAGCCTGCAGTTTGAATTATACAATAAAACACTAATCATGGTTCAATGGGTTCCTCAGAACTCTGGTCCCTGGTTCCACTGCATCTGCCCCACCAATGGAAGCTACACCCCTGCCCAATGTTGCTAGACTGACACAGTTCTTTCTTTCACCAATACATTATTTCCCTTCCCACCTAATGCAGGGCCCAGAATGGTCACAGGACCTCCTGCCTCTTGCATCTGCAAAATAAACAAAATATCACTGTTGGATTGGGCCCTATATGCAGGGTCATCCCAAAACGTATTGCCGTCACCATTCTTTTTCTGAACCCGTTTTATTTGGCTTTTAGAACTCTAGCACTGGTCCTCCAGTCCTTTGTGCAATTTAAAGGCACAAGAGATGTGTTCCTTAGAAGAGCCCAGCCTTGGGTATAAATGATGCTCATCCTCAAAAAAAACAGTTGGTTGTTCTCTTCAGTGCAGGCCTGGGAAGTGCAACAGTAGGTAACTGCGACCAGTCCACAAACTGAAGGTATTGAGTATTTGTCCCACTTACAGCAGTGGGCATTTTCCCACTGTCTAAATTATGGGGATAAATATACAGCCCGAAAGGGGCCTGTTTCAGTGCCCCTTTTCAATTACCGAAGGTGCTCAGATGAGACAGGACTTGGCCCACTTGAGGCTGGCCGTAAACAAATGTTTTTTTATTTAATTTACCTTTTTTAGGCATGCAGGCAAATCATGAAGCAATTCCAGGTAGACTGAAACCACTTCTCAGTGGCAAAGATTTATGTCAGGAGTGCATAGATCTTTGCACTTGAATACTATGCTCATGGAAGGGTAGTGGGTATTCCAAATAATGGCTTGCTTTGAGTGTTTGGGAATGCCCACAAACATATACATTTGTGGGCATTCCCAAATTCCTTTCCCTTGTTTCCACCCAGGAAAGTGTTATAAATGTACTCCAACACAGAGTGGGAAAGGAAAATTCCAGGGTGGGAAAGGAAACATTAAATCCATGTGTAGGGGAAGCACTTCCTCCACGGGGAAAACATTTTCCCCATGGAGAAAAAAAGTTTCTTACAAATCGATGCTTACACAGGGGTTCCTATTGCCACTGCAGATAGTTCTCATCTATTGAGAGCTCCACACTCTGGGTATAGCATCCCATATGAAGAGACACCTTCATATGGGATGAAGTGTGGCTCACTGGTTAGAGGAGGCAGACCTGGAAGCAGAGGTCAGCCCGGGACCAGGGTTCAATTCCCGGCTCGGCGGGGTCTTGAGTCCTAAAATGTCCATGGACTCGACAATTCTCGCTCCGGTGCCTACTCGATTCACAGGTTCACACTCTGCGACTCTGGGCAATAGCTTGCTTAATCTCCACAACGGCCCCTCGCGGCGGGATGCCTGGCTTTCATCTTGCGGATACCCTGCCGGGGTTATCTCACAGGGAAATACCAGGACGGGTTCCCTAAGCAAGGGCTTAGAAACCGCTTGGTGATTTGCGCTATATAAATTCATTTACATTTACATTTCCTAAGAGTAAGACTGTAAACCTGTGCCTGAGGCAAATATAATCCTGTGACTTCCCGTAGGTTTCCTATATGTTTGTGAATCCCGTCTCAATCTATTCAAATATGCAATTCCATCAGAGAACAAAGAAACATACCATTAGCTGTGAAATATGACTTTCAGTGACTCTTGCAGAATACTTTTACAGTTACATTTCCCCATTAGAAAAACAATTATCTTCGACAAAAACCTTACAGCTTTTTTTTGTATAGAAAATTTAAAGTTGTCTATTGATCGTCTGAATATTGATCTATTGTGCTTATACGGGTGCTCGGGGTCTCATGGTTGCAGTAGCACTATGTACTCAAAAACACACATTAGAAACTAAAATGGTGATATGTTAGCCATCACCAGCACTGTGAGAAATTGGTGTATTTGGTTGAGGGGAGTGAAACCCTACTCAAGCAACACCAACAATCTCTATCAGGTAGGAAAACCAAAAAGACACTTAATTTTAATCTGTGCTTAACCAACTGGCATCTCAATACAAAATCAGGTAGGCCGAACAAAGGAGGCAATGTTTAAATTATTTTTGCAGCACACCAACAGTAATATATTGAAAACCTAGCCCAACAAAAAGTCAATACCAATTAAGTAAAATAGAGTAAAATGTAATACATTATTTAAGACCACAATTACTAAAATCCAATCAGGCGAACTGGAGATATAAATTTTAAATATTTAGATAAAAGTAACGCCAAAAGGCAAAATGCGCCAACTGAGGGTATCTGGTCACTCAGGACCAGAACATAGTCCCAAACTCATGCCCACAACATAGGAGCTCCGGCCAGCCACAGGGCCAAGTTTGGCCCTCTGATGTTTGTAACCAATGTCGTTAGTGCGTGATCTGTATAGCATTGCTTACCAAGGATACGAAGGGAGGTCCTGCATCAAGTTGCATTGCACTGCGTTGGTTCTGATGCGGACGAGTTAGGGCTGGGATGTGAGGTCCTCTGTCAAGTTATATTGTGCTGCGTCAGTTCTGAAGAAACTCTGAGGTGAAGCTTAACATTGCTTATTGGTTCTGATGAAGCAGGCAGCTGTGCATTGAGGCTGTGTAGGCTTTGTGTATTCCTTGTGTTGCTAGTTTAAAAGCTCCGTCCCATCATCCTTTAGGAAATAATTGCAATTTAAGAGTTCCCTGGTTCATGGTGTGTGAGTAATACTTGTGCGCAGGACACATATTAATTAAGTGTAACAGATGCTACCATTCGTGATGGAATGTCGGAAGAATTTTGTAAAAGTGCGAACCTATTCTATTTCCAAGTAATTATTTGTCATACAGAAGAAACCAGTTGATAGGGAGTCTTCTTCGTAGAAAAGTGAATTCTACCTGCCCTCTTTGGGATTGTGGTTCCATTATGATTTTTTATGTAGACGAAACGGGTGATAGAGAGAGAAAGGTCATGAAAAGTATCTAACTTGGCCCACTCCAGCACTCGTCTCCAAAAATAATCGTACTCATTTTGGCGAACTCTCTGTCATGTGGCCGGCTTCCTTGCATTTCTTTAACTATTTCGCTCAAAGAGCAGAATCACAATCGAATTGTTGTTTTATGAAAGCTATCTGCCTTCTCTGAACTTTAACCCTATAATATTTTAATACTCTTCCTGACGAACCATCACAGAGCAACTTTACTGCTCTCTACACTATTATAGCTATTCATTTTCTCATGGGGCCCACAGCAGACAATGCACAGCTTAACACATGCCCCTGCCCATGATAAGTACACCTGCCACACTGTCTTCCATGCACCAGAAAACATATGCAATTTTAAGCAATTGTTTTATTAGCCATTAGTTCAAAGTTTAATATTGCAGGTTTAAAGAGTCTGGACAATATTATTCAGTTTTTAATTGACAGATATGTAACAGTTGTGCCATGATGAGAACAAATTAGCAATTAAAACTACTTCAGTTGAAAAGAAGCATGAAGGGGGAATCAAGGGCACAATGTTGGTATACTGGCAGGCTTATTCAGCTTCTGACACACAAAGAATCGTGTGAGTTGCAGGAGTTCAGGAGTACACAGAAATGCCTTGTTCTAACCTATGAAGTATTTTTTTTCCAGGCAAAATGTATTAATTAAATTACGACAGCGCACCAATTGCCACATGTGGTAATGACCAAGTGCAACATTTACCACAAAACGTTAATCCTGATTTGTGTGCAATCCCATCTTTGTTCAAAACTCGAAATTATCCTGACCTCTCGGGATGAGGCAACAAGTCTTCTGAAAGATGACTTAGTTAAACGTAATAGCATTTACCTTATTGGTCAAAACTCCCCTCCGTTTGTTGCAAAGAAGAGAATGTGTGTTGCCAGCATCCTTCATTGCCGTGCTTTCGTTTGAAATACAAAAACAATGGGGCGCCGGCAGAGCATACCTACTTAGCAGGTTTCTTCCTGCCAGACAATAATTAACTGGTCCCAGCTGGTAAATGAGATTTCTCTGCAGGGAGGGAAATCTATCAAGGCAAGTAAATAAGTCACGAGGAATGTGCAGTAGGTCTGGCATCATAGAAAACCTCTCTTTTTCAAGAGATGTTCAAAAGTGCCACACCGCCCGGAAGGATTTTCAAGTACTATTCCATCAAGCGAATTTCTAAAGCCAAACTAATTTTCTGACAGACAGCAAGCAGTGGCACATTCTGCCTTATCGAGCTTCCTGTCATTCGTGGTAATCTTTGCTATTCATTTTCCTCTCAAGAACGTCATACGATTAAATTAATCATGGCAGACTGGCCGTTCAGCGAATGTGTAGAGCTTAGTATTATTACTCATCACCTTCTTGTGGGCTGTGTATTTATTGCAGCGGTTTGCAGATGACGTGAAAGGAACATCTTTCAGAAAGTTGCCCTAGATTTCCATCACTTGTAAAATGCAAAAAGCCCTTCGTTCTCACAGCAATCAGAATATTGTATAAAATCACCAAAGAGTTGAGGCTTGCAGAATCTCCTAGTTTGGAGCCTTTTTATTCAGTCATACAGTTGGGAAGGTTCCCTCCAGCCTCCTGGAAGCCTACCCATAGCTAGCTATTAACACTTCGTAGGAAACGTGTCAGCCCTGTCCTTAACACGAATAGCTTTTTCTCCTCCGCCTACCTTATATCTTCAAGTTAAGGGTGTGAATGTGTGCTCAGTTACCAGGCATTTGTGTTGTTTGTGAAAATGTGATTATTTTCCTACTTTTTTAAGAGCAGGGTGAAATCTAATGTCTCTTTTGTTTACAAATTGAATACGTTGTTTGTATGCCACATCACTAGTAGCACATCTATAGCTTTCACTATCTGATTTTCCTTTGGGATCCAGGCTTTGGAACCAAAATCCACTGGCATTAGGAGTTAAGCCAAATTGTCCAGGATTTTTAAAGGATCTTAAAACATGGTTGTTTTGGCTCCTTAAACATCTGTTGCACTACACTTTTCAGCCTGTTGTGTCCTCCTAGCTCCGAGAAGCCCTTGACCTTTAGCTGCCCTTTATAAATACTTTTACATTATATAACTAATGCTTAAGCATGTTTTAACTTCTAATTTTGCATCAGATGGTGACCAGACCCATGCACAATTCTATGCACAGCTAGAACTAATAACATTTAGAATTCATTTTGGAACACTCAAAGCCTTTATTTCTACATGGATGCTTGAGGAAGTTAGAGATTCCCTTTTCCCAGCTAACCATAAAATGTTGTGGAATAACACTGCCCTGAAGCATTTTCAAAGGACTCTGTCTCTCTCTCTAGAAATTTCAAGGAGCTCAAGCTGAATCCTTCTCGACAAGGTTTCATTAGCTTCCTGTGAAGAGGAAAGGTGCGTCCTTTGTGCATCCTGGTGCTACACCTAGACTAATCAAGGACTAGAACCCACCCTGCAGAGAGCTATTTTAGCTAGGGGTGGGTGATAAACTCTGCTCCTCCAGCGGAGTTCATGGAGTTTTGCCCACTCAGCGGTGATTGGAGTGCGGATTTTTCAGAAAAACTCCACCAACTTCCATGTGGCAGATTTTTTTCTTGTGTGGAGCTTGCGAATGTTAAGTTGGCATGGTAAGCGAGGAAATCGAGCAATAGACTGCCTCCCGGCGAGATTTCTCAATGCAGGCAGTCGTGGTAGGTCACTTCCACTCGCGTTGATAAAGCTGCCGCTCTTGTAGAAAATCTACTTGAGCAGCAGAATGAAGCAGCGCCCTCCAACTTGCTGCACGGTGCCATTCGCGGTGATTTTACGGCACTGGCCACGCTTGCCAGTGCTATCAATCAGCACACGCAGTGCGACGTACCAAACTCCGTCGCTTGCGGAACTTCGTGGAATCTCGCAGAGTTTTTAGGTAACTCTGCCAGTTTCACCCACCCCTAATCTTAGCTCTGAACCGACATATAGGTGTCAATTGCTCTCTATCCCAAACAGAAAGATCAGGTTTTCAAGAGTCTTTTCTACAAACAAGCCACCAGTACCTATGTTTTGCAGACCTACAATGGAACCTATTATTTTAAGAGTTAGTAATGGAAATCGTTTCAGATTTCTGTTTGTGAATTAAAACGTCTTTTCCGCTCTCTGATTGGATGAGCCAAAATGTTTTAATTGGACCCTGAGTTTCTGGTACCTCTTCCTTCCCTGGTCTGGAAAATATTTCCTCACAGCCTAAATGAGATGCAACTCTTTGTTCATGCTAAAAGAAATTCGCCTCCAAAATTATTGTGGGCAGGTGCATAGAAATCATTTTCACAAGCGACGTGTATTCTTTACACATCTATTGTGTCTCACCGAGGCATAGTACATAGTTCAAATAAAAATGAGATATGAAGCGCTTTTATTTAATAACGTGCTATCTTGAGTGTTTAATGACCTAAGAACAGATGTATAAAGTCTGGTGATGTAAAGTATTAAAAAAAAATCTGAGCAAGAATGAATAGACACTGAAAGGCAGTAAGTAACTTTAATATGAACATGCCACGTCCTAGAATGATAAGAAATTCCAATCATAAGAAAGTGAAAACAAGATGACATGCTTTGTAATCCAAGGTCTGGGTTTGAACAGTACAATGGCAAGTGTAAAATGAACTTCAAGGATCTAATGTGCCAAAGATTCACTTACATTTAATTATGTACAGTGGCGTTCCCTTCGCCCATGAAAACTACATATTTTTTCTGCAGATTTCTTGACGATTCTTTGATTGTTTCAAAAGTTAAGCTGCATTTCTTTGAAATATGTAAAGGTATGATCACCAAGAGCAGAACATTTCAGTTCACCAATCTTATAGAGGACATGACACGCACATATAGAGTTTCAGGTCTGCAGTCATCATAACAAAGGTGCTTGTCCTAGACAAAATGGAATGTCTGCAGTTAGAAATTGCATTTTTTTCCATTCTAACATAGATTTAGGGACAGATGTACAGAGCATTTTAAAATTTGCGAATGCTCTGGTTCAGTGTTTGCTACTGTAAAAAAACGTTTTACTATGTTCTATGAAAGGGTTTTCCCTCTCCTAAAACAGGATTCCAACTGGACACTGATTCAGTATCTGGAAAGGGGATATTGTAGGCATCTCTTCAGTGAGTAAGTGGCTCTTTTTGTGTGCTCAACCCTACTTTCCCCTCCCTAGAACACTACTAGCCAGGCCTCAGTGTATGTGTTCTGACACTAAAACATGTTAAAATTGGCTAAATCCTAATTGTCATATTTAACTTTCCTATAAGGCTATAGTATACAGTCCCCAACATACACCCATGGCCTTAAAAGTTAAATGTTAAATGTTACCCTTGGACAACATCCACTACATCAGTCCAGGCCTAACCTGACTGCTGCAGTGGAAATTCTGCAGTGTAGCCTCTCAAAATAACCCTTTTTGATTAGAAAAAAAATTATTTTAAATATTAACGTCACCCTTATCTAGAACTTGCCGTCCACAAGGCAGAGTGCATGGTATTTAAAAGAAGGACAGTCAAAACGTTATTGTGTCCTTCTAGTGATTAGAACCAAAAAGCTATTTTCACTGTAAGAAAGGTCAGCTGGCCCAATGAACCTTATGGAAAGAGGGATTAAATATTCTTCTATCTATGGATTGGAACCAGCTAGAAATAAGACTACATCACTCTTTTTAATATTTTGTAAAAGCCCAATCAGATGGTAAAGTTGGATTTGTAATAAATATTACGGAAAAGTAACTTTTAGGGAAGTACCTTTTTCATGCCTGAAGCTGAATATGCTTTAGCTCTAAAGCAGTAGCCCAGTGGGTGATTAGCTCTGATAAAGTATGAAAACTGCTCCCAGAGCACAGACTATGGCTTGGGGACTGGGAGGCATTTTTTTGTTCTCCTAGCAGTACCCAGGAACTTACTTTACATTACAGGGGCTTCTCATGTCACAAGCAAATATTAGATAACACCTGAAAATGCCCTGCTTTTGTCCTTTGTGTCAGGCAGGCATCAAGCCCCATTGGGAAAGCTACCCCCCAGAACTAGTTTAAAGTGCCCACAGAGGAGGGACGTGCTTATTACCTGGACCACACATCTGGGTGGGTATACAGGCTTTGTACAAGAGGAAATGCATGAAGAGCACTGTTGGATTATTTGCTAAAGAGCAAACTGGAACTGCTGCAAACGTGGATAGGTTAACCAACTGGGGGATTTTGCACATTGGTTAGGAGGGAGCTAGGAGCCCCCCCCCACTAGGTAGTACCAGGCATTAATGTGGCAACCCAAGGCACCCTCTTCAGAACACTTTTGGGACCTGCAGAAGAACAGTAGAGAACTGGAGCTTTTGTCTGTGACCTGAAAAGGACCTTGATGGACTGGCACTGCTCCTTCTTATATCCAAGACCATTAAGTGGACTCCAAGGATCAGTTGGGCGGCCTCCTGTATATCTACAGAACGCTACAAAGTCCTTTTTCCCCAGGGTTCACACCTGACCAGTATCAATTGGACTTACCCTAGACCCTGCTGGCTGACCTCTTTTGGAGTAACTTTTGACTTCATATTGCAGTTCCAGAGGCCCTGGTATCATTGGCTGAGACTATCTGGACTTCTAATATTGCCCCTGAAATCCTTGGAATAAGAACATTTCCCACACTGAGCTTCACAGCAACAGCAAATCTTATTCAGCTGATCCGCAGTAAGAAAGTATTCAGCATAGTGGAACTCAACATCAGATACGGCCATAGCATTACTCAGCTGAAAGATCCCGAGCTCCCTGGATGAAGGTACAAAAAGAAAATGGAGTCCGTTTGGTGTGAAATTTGAATATCTCCTGCTCTGAGCTTTTCCCAACAAAACCAATGGATTCAGCAGGAGCTAGTACAATGCTTATGCAACGTCTTGAAGACTTCCTAAGATACAGCATGCTGCCTTTCCCCACTGAATGATTTTGACTTCAAGAAAAAAAGAATAAATTCCAAGAAACAAACCTCTGCTGGACCAAGCCATGTCGATGTACCCGGCCAAGTCTCCATCTCTGTCAACCTCAAGTTAAGGTCCCAATCTACAGTGACCATCAACACTTTGCACTTTTTGGAGCTATTTTTCTTATAACTTTAAACATCCATTTCTCTAGTTCTCATCATTAGATTTGTGTCATTTGGTTTCATTTTATTTATTACATTTTACTCTATTTTCCTAAATTGGTTAGGGATTTGTATTACTTGGTGTTTTGACTTTATTACTGTTTTGGCACCACATAACTAGTTTGTCCATATCCCTAATGTAAGCCTGTCTGCTCTGTTCAATAGCTACCAGGAGGTTGCACTCAGGTTAATTTAGTAACTTTGAGGGGTAGCCTTGCCAGAGTTGTGATTATTCTGAGGGGACAGTCACCCACGCCAAATATTAATCCAGTTTCTTTCAGAAAGGCAATCAAGCACATGGTGGCCTGATAACCCCACAATATCCTTGTGATGGCCTGCAATCAGAGTGAGTCACAATTTGTGACCTACCTCATGAATATTAATGAGGTAGTTTGTATTGTGACTCACTCTGAATCAGAATTTTCAGATCTAACCTATTTGTACATTGGTTGGTTCTGAAAATATATTCTGGTCTCATAAATACTGATCGCAAATAGTGACTAGCATTTTATGAGCAGTCAGTAGAACATATGTCCCTTAGCGTCCTAAATCACAAATCCTGATTCTCTGGATGAATCTCACTAAGTCCCTTATTCACATATTGGTAGAAGGAGATGGTAGCATCCCTTCACCAAAGTGCCAACACCTGGACGTCAGATAAGATTGTGATGAAGATGTGGGACCCACCAAACACATGACAGCATTGATTCTACCCAATTTTCAATTACCTAGTTGAAAAGAAGAATTTAAGTGAGCTGGCAGTGAGGCTTGTTAACTTTGAACTAATTAACCCCCCCCCCCCCATCTTCCTAAGGTATAAGGAATACCAGAGGATTCCAGAGCCCTGGGAAGAGCTATATGGCTCCCAGTTCTATGGCACCTGAGTCCACAATGGAAATCTCTTATATTAACTTCTCTGGGATGAGCTAACACCTGCAGTGACAGATGAAATATAGGGCTTTTTCTTGCTTGCACAGCACCAACTCCTAAGCTCAATGACGGCAATACAAATGTGAGCTACAAGAACAAAACACTACAATTTCTACTGCATGGTGAAACTGTGTGGGAGTATGCAGATTCAGAACTCCTTACTGGCATGTTACATGAAGGCCATTGGCTTGCACTTTTGGCCATGGTTATACTTTCACTCGACGTGCTCTGTCTTCTGCCAATAGGGAATGAGACTCATTAGGCACAATGGAAACTCAACCTTTGAAGTTGCTATTGGGAGTTGTCAACTCTGAGGCAGGTTGAGATTTATCAGCTGGAGATCAAGTCCAAAGGAAGCATCATTCACTGCTTGCCCATTATGAGGAGGATGGACTGTTTCTTCCCCTTCCAAGATGGTGATTTTAGTGTCATGGATCAGCAAGAAAACATAACTGCGACTTAAAAAACTCTAAGTGAAAATGGAGTACTGAGGCTCCAGCCTCTGTATCCAAAAACATAACTATCCGATTGAATCTGGCAGCCACAGAAGAACGGACCTGGTGATTTTTGTACAGCACTCTATTATCAACATCAATTATTCTGTAGGCAGAAAGGCATAGGTTCTACACTCCCAATCAATTGAGGTGGCTTCTGATGCTTGACTATTTCAGTCAGGTGCCTTCCTGGTCCCTTGGGATCTTCACTCTTGTTAGGTCCAGCCCTCCAAGTCCTATACTACCAGTTCTAGTTCTCCATCACGTTTTGTCAGCTCTTGTCCTGCCAGGTTTTGATCGCTGCCAGTTTCAGCCCTTCTACCTTAAGTACCGCTTGCTGTACGTCACTGTTCCAGTACTGTTAATGTCTACAGGCATTTGTGCGGCTAATGCCATTTCATCAGCTATATTCACAGTCATATATATATATATATATATATATCCATATCCATCAGTGCTCGGCACCCTGGAGGTTCTATGAGTTTTTTTACATTTGCTTCCTGGTGCTGTAGGGGCAATAATTTCCAGAGACACCCTTTCTATACCCTTATTTTTGTTGGTACATGGGACAGGCAATGTAGCTCCTAAAAGAGCCCTGAAGAGGGCAGTTAAAATCGATTGATAAACCTCTATTTACATTCCAGAGGGCCAAACCTTGAAACACCTTTTCCTGATATACTCTCTGAGACAAATAACAAGGTGTTCAGAAAAACCTTATAGCACAAACCTTATGCTTGATCTGTCACTTTCTCTTCTGCTAGCAATAGGATTATTGCAACGTATTTCATTACATTACCATGTACAAATATCCACTGTTAGTTACATTAATGAAAAGAGTATGCTAGAATAAAGATTTTCTCTTAGGATCTCATTTAGGATGGAAATTTGCATTCCTCTAAGAAAGGTGTTTCTACCAATACATCCATGGATGTCTACAGGTACAGCTGTGCCACATTGGCACAGAGGAGCAGTCTCTGTAGAATGTGGAAATCTGTCCACAGGGTACCTGCCAAATCACATTTCGGAGATATACCACAGTAGTAACTGCAATTCACTGCCACAGTTGGATTCCTGGAATCTTTCTCAGTCACCAATATCCCTGCTCTTATATAGTAATTTGCGTGGGAGAGTTGAGCTTGATCAGCAACACGTATAATCCTGAGAAACTCATTCAATCTACTCGCTGCATATTTTGATACTTACAAGTTTAAGGTTTTGCTCTAACACACCATAGACACTATGATTAGGATATACATTTCCTGATCATTTCTGCTTTTCTCATGACTTATTGCAATCTTATTTATTTAACACTTTTCTGACTATTATGTATCTGCGGCCTTTATAGAAAAGTATGAACGTGTTGTTTACAAAAATTGCATTCATGGATGAAATATGGTGTTAATATAATTCTGAGGCATAATCCATTTTTCCTGAAATTGAAGCCTGAAGAATCCCTTCAGCCTATGATTTGTTCAAGATGTATGGCAAGAAACTATAATTACTTTCAGTTAGATGAATATATTCTCACTGTTTACACTTCCTGACGTCGACTGTGTCTTTATTCCAAACATTTCACTTTATTCTGGGTGCCAATTGCACTTGTAGTCATGTGTGAAGTTTGTGTACATACTTTCTTGCACTATCTCTCTGAAACATTATCACTTTGGTATTTTTTTTTAAATAAATTAAGATATGCATTGATTTATCTTAGCCAAGGAGTATACCGCACCTTGAGTTTTCACATTGTGTATGACACATAGGAAAGATTTTCTTCACTGGTTAACCACATGACATTTCTCAAAGTATCATTTCATATTTGTTATTTTAATATTTTTAAAGGTTCATTTAAATATCAAAAGAGCAATTGAACTCTGTTTAAATATCAAAAGAGGAATTGAGCTCTGTTTTTCCTCAGGATTGTACAGTTGAAATGCTGGGCTAAACAACAAAAGCAAAAGCAGTAAGATTTGCAAGTGGACCTATTTATGATGGCCAAATCCTAGTTACTTAGGCCTAAATTGTTAAGGGATGCGAGTCTCTTAAATGATTTCTTTGTGCATCGGGCCTAATGCTGCTCCCTCAGGTCAGCATGAACTTGTGGGTTCATCAGCCGAATGGACTCAAATGCAGACCCTATCCTCAAGCCTCCTGACAGAGCAGACCTTCTGCATATTGTGATCCGCTTGTGCTTTCTTCAGGGGCTCTACAGATATGATATGATGATGCAACAAAAGCCTAGGAATGATTTCACAATGCACATGTATATATAGTCAACAAAATGTTTCTATGCTCTATTTTGTGCAGATTAATATAGATCCTGACAGCCTGTAAATGCCTATTCTCTAGCTTTTCTCTACTGGTTCCAGTGGTTAAAATATCTATAGGGCTAGTCCATCATGCTCCAAACACATTGCCCTTGTCCTGTCTTCTCTTCATGGCAGATACCAGGTATGGTATTAACTTGTACTCCCTTGCCCTACCTACTTGTAGGAGTTTACAGTCTCTGATGTGACTCTTTTTTCATTAGGCAGCCTTCACGTTTTAAGAATAGCATTAGCATAGAAATTTTGCGTGTGTATTTTTCAGGGGCGGATCTTCCGCTAAGGTGGAGGAGTGTCACCCCACTGCTCTTAGAGCAGGAAAAAGGAAAAATAAAATAATGAGAACTTCATTATTATCATTTAATTTTTTGGAGCATCCATATGCCTGGTGGGACCACTGTGGTCCGGTTAAGCATATTGCGAGTTTCTCCCCGCCATGGTTTTAGCAGCGGTTTCGCCTCCATGAAAACACTTGCAGGGAGGAATCAAAGGGGGCCCTACACACAGGGGGCATAACGTGTGCATAGATAGGAGTTCCAGCAAGCCATGGACTTTTCAGTCCATACCATGCTGGAACATTTTTTGATGTTCCCATTGTGGTGCCTATTTTATAGGCCCCTTCATGGGAACACCAAAGGAACTGCCCACCAATTACAGAAAAAAGTCATTATTTAGTGGGTGGTTATCCTTCGGGTTTGGCAGTGTGGGGTGGTGCGGTCCCGCTGCTACACTGTCAAACTTGTAATCGGCCCCTAAGTGTGCCACCAGACCCACCTCACCCTAACTGGGGTGGTATGGTGAGCAAAAAAACAATGGATTTAAGCCCAGATCTTGTACTGGGGTGAATGTATGACATTGTTCTGCATTCTGTCCATCAACTGTTGTTTTTGCATTTGTCACCCCAAGTGGGACGGGTATGCTCAGGTGTGAGTCCCGTGCTCTCCACGCCACTGGAGTCAAGCTATCCTGGCTGAAGACGGCTGATAGCCAGAAACCGGTCCTAGGATGCTTCATTCCGGTCCAGGGAAGACATGGCTTGGCAGTTCGGTCTGGACTGTTCCCATGAGGCGCAGGGACAAGACTGATTTGCATTTGGCCATGTCTGAACTGGGGTGGCTTGGAGAGCAAAATAACGATGGATTAAACCCAGATCTGTGACTGGGGGTGAATATTTTGCCATTGTGCAACATTCCGTCCATCATCTTGTGTGTTTTGTAAGGATGATCACATGGGGAGGGTGGTGGGTTGCATATCAAGGGCTCTACACATTATGATGGTTCATCTTTAGTGGGAAACATTAATGGGGACCTGACCTCTGGCCTCCCTGTTAGCGCTTTGAAAGGGAAGGGGGCAGCCAGAATGGGGGGGTTGGATGGGAGATAACTGTGTCAATTTATTTGTGGTTTGGGAAACACATCTCGTATGCATGCTGCTTGCTCAGCAGACACATCCTGCACTCATGCTAAGGACTCCTAATGTACCCCCAGGGATACCCAGGCCTCAACAGAAAGAGACCCTCCCCCAAGATTTGTAGAAATGTGTGTGCAAGTGACTGCTGTAGTCCTGTCAATATTTTTATTATTTTATACAATAGAATTAATTTTTTTCTTTTTTTTTAAAAACACACAAAACTGCTGCAGGCACACCAAAGAATTGTAACAATTCATTTTGATGACATTTTACTGTTTGTTGTTTACAGAAACAAAAACCTCCCCAATACACATAATGTTTTCCTTAATGGACAGCATCGGATGAAAGGGAAATATACCTTATTCATTTCTGCGCTCCTTAGTGTTTGAATGCTGCATTTTTATCTAAAAATTGATATATTTGTAAATATTCAAATTTAAAGGGTTTGGGGCTCGTGCGGACTGTATGTACAACTTGTACCAGGCAGTGGTCAAGGGAGTGACCTGACCAGAGAGGTGAATGTCAATTTGCCATGTCTACTAAAATATACATCATTTGCTTTACTTGATCCAAAACATCTAAATAAAAAAAGAGACTGTCGTGGGGGAGTTGAGAAAGCCCCCCTGTCAGCGTCTACTCTGGAACACATCTCACTCACACACATCTCTGGTGTGTCCGCTTTTCAGTAGGCACCAATGAGCAATGAATAAGTGTGAAAAGCACAGCACCGTGTCCCATTCACACACAAACGCTGCAGCTCTACGGCGGCTGCCTCCCAGCAGGCTTACACTGCACCACCCACCCTCCCAGCCCTCTGATAATATAACATAGCTGCCCATGGACAGGAGCTCAAGCACCAGAGAAGCCAAACAGCAGAAGCATAAAGGGAGGCGTACTCACCGTTGGCAGCGTCACACTGAAGTGTGTATTTATCACAAGTGGTGCCAGCACAGATGGGGAGGACCTCACGGATGGCAGGAGCACACAGGGAGAGAGAGTCTCACTGGCGGCAGGAGCACCATTGGAGAGAGGGTCTAGCATATGAAAGGAGCATACAGGAAGGGAATATCTCAATGTCGAAGTAGTGCACAGGGGTTGTCACAGCGGGTAGTGACACAGAGAGTAAGGGTACCTCTGACTTCAGGGATACGGGTGCATTTGAGCACCTTCAGGGACGCAGACTAGGATGTGCATCAAAGCACCTTCAGGGACAGAGTACCCGTGCATTCAAGCCATTTCAAATCAAAGACAGTGAGTACCTTTGACCATTTCCTTATGGGCCATAGTGGTGTATCTAAGCATCTTTAAGGATAAAATGGAGCATCTAGGCGCCTTTACAAGAATGATGAGCTCCTAAGCATGTTCAGGGTCCTTGAGCTGAATCAAAATATCTTAGACACAAGGGTAAGTCCAAAACTTCAGAGCTCCGTTGTGCTCCAGCTAGGTCTCTGCTCCAAAAATACCAACACATACATACAGAGAGATGCACCAAAACAGATGGCGGGAAATGGGTGAATAGAAGCACTAACAGAGTCAAGAAGATCACAGCACGGGCACAGTGAGATTAACACAAGCACCTGAAGACGCAGGAATGTTTCTCTGCACTTAGAGTCACTTAACACTTAAAGTTTATTATTAAATGACTGCTTTCATTTTTATTTTGTTACAAATATAATTATAATATGTTCAGCTTCATCCCAATTATTTTCATGGAGAAAAATGAAAGTACTTCTGAGTCCGGGCTCACATCCCCCGACCCGAAAAAAAGTGACATAATAGGGAGCCACCGCCAATGGCCAATAGTTCAAGGGAGCCATAGGTCAAAAAAATTTGGGAACCACTGCCATATGAGCTGAACCCTGGTAATGGGAAAGGGTATTTTTCCACTTATATCATGAGTATTTGTGCATCTGTGCAGTCAAAATGCACACACAGGCATCAATATATATGAGAAAAATACTCACCACCACTGCAAAGTCCCGCCTCCACACCTGCGGCCCCATGGTCAATTCATAAGCATTGTTGGCTGCTGGCGGGGGCGGATGCAGTCATGCAGCGGTTGGCCTGCCAAACTCGTAATAAGGCCCTAAGCCTATTATAAATTTTGCCTATTATTCTATATTTGTTCTATTTCCTGAGAGCCTTCGTGGCAATGATTCCATTGATTTAAATTAAGTTTGCTGCACCTGAACTTTACTATTTATTAATTATTCTTGCTTTGTATTTGTAATACACCATCATGTTTTTTCAAACTCCTGCTTCAGAATTAATTTTTTAGTCAGTCTTTACTTATTTTACTCTATTTCTTAAAAGCTGGTTTGAGCCTTGTCTCTTGGGCACATTGCCTCCTTAACCGCATGCGCGCTAGAGGTTTTCCTGCTGCGCGCTGCGTTTTTTAAAAACACGCGTTACATGACGAGCTCAGCTCGTCATGAGCGTACGAGCGTCGTCACTCATGACGAGCTGAGCTCGTCATGAGCGCGGAAGGGGTTAAATTGAGTGGATCTGTGACTCTGTTAAACTTAATTAGTGCCTGTTTTTTTTTAGGTGGAGGTGTTTAGGGATACAGCGCACCCACACAATGTCAAACAGGTTAGACAAAATCTTCCATGGATACGGAAATGAAAAGTAAAGATGTCAGTGTTTGGGTTCTAATTAAGCTATAGAAAGCATTTTTCTTTCAAAAACCAAAGCTTAAGGAGTGTTTCATGTATGGTGCGGGAGTACTTTTCAATTACCAGATATGGTCAGTGTATTTCTGGAAACATAATCTGGACTTTGTTTTCGATAGGTGCCCATATACACTTGTGGCACTTTTCCATAAATCTCCCGAGGAAGATCGATTCCCTGAAATGCGCAGGTCATGTATTATACATCTTCAGACGTTTGGGCAGTGTGCGGTGCTGATGTGGAGAATCTGAGAGATTGTGCTGACTGTGCCTGAACAATGCGCTGAAAAACCACATTCCAGTACAAATAGTGCAAGGTTTATGGCGTGCCAACCGCCTTGGATTAGGCAAGCCTACATTAAAAAGGCTGCAGGGACTCTAAGGAAACAAAGGGCAACATGCAATAATTCCTTTATTAATGATTACAAAGTGTGTGCCTTTTCAAAGATTTAAATATTTCAAAATTACAAAGAAAACATTTAAACATTAATTAATGATATGCATTACTCCTTGAGTCTAAAAGTGTAATTACTGACTTCTTTTAAGACGTTTTTGGTCGTTTGCAAGTTTTGATAGATTTATTGAACCAGCATAATGAATAACACAGTGGAATTTCTCGACTAGTTTTCACACCACAGGTGTCACTTACAAGGATTGATTTTTGAGGTACTGAAAATGAATAACGGCTTTCAATACAGATGCTGCACACAATACCACAGAATATACAGTTATTCCAAGTTGTTTT
The DNA here is from genome assembly GCF_964261635.1 of Lissotriton helveticus. NCBI lineage: Eukaryota > Metazoa > Chordata > Amphibia > Caudata > Salamandridae > Lissotriton > Lissotriton helveticus. The sequence goes on from NC_136068.1 coordinate 851,797,875, forward strand.
CACGTAAGGAGAAACAGGTGTAGTGGTTAGACTCTACTTTTTATTTGGCAACAGAATTCCCGGTCAATCGTCCACCTGGTGAGTAACTGCGATAAAACAGCTCTTTTCCTAAGTACCCAGAAACTGCCCAGAACGCGGTTGATTAACTACGACAAAGGTAAAGGTACCAAGGGTTGACCTGCCCTAGCCACACGGCGTCTTTAAGGCTAAATAATGACCTTCTTACACCTAAGAAGCAGTAACCACAGACCTTAGCCCATAATGAGAGCACGGAAAGAACGTGCTAATTCTGCCAGGTTGATAATATTGCACATTCCAAAATAGGAAGATGATGTAATAAAATCGGTATATTTGCAACATATTAAATGCCATTATTTCACACGGAGTTTATGATCAGACCCTATAATTTATGAATAGAGAACCATGGGGCATATTATCAAGGGATTTATCTCCGCTTTTTTGGCTTTAAAAGCCAAGAAAGCGGAGATAAAATCATCTCCCTATTACCTAGCTGTCGCTAACACCAGTTAGCGGCAGCCAGTAGGAGATAGCGACCATCTTGGGCCCTGCTTTGCATATCAGAGAAATTTATCACTAATGACATGCAAAGTGGGCATGCCAAGATGTTAGCGACTGGAAACAGTCGCTAACATCGCTATCTCCTATTACCAACTTTTGGAGATATTCGCGCTAAGCACGAATATCTCCAAAAGCTAACACCTGCCCTGAGCAGTTGTTAGCCATGTTATCCAATGGGAGGTGGATAACACGGCTAAGAGCATTTGCTCGATAATGCATGAATATCGCTGACTTTTCAGCGATATTCATTCATTTCGGCCGATTTTTATCACTTAGGAGATAAACCTTGATAATATCAAGGCTCCTAAGCGATAAAAATAGTCGCTAAACGGCGATAAAATTATTGCCGCTGAGCCAACCTAGCGATAATTATCGCTAGTTGTTGGTAATATGTCCCCATGTTCTTATCTCTGCCGGATAAAGTAACGGTAGCTTTGCGTTCATTGGAGGTTAAAGTCTCATTTACTGAGTGTGTCTAGTGCTAGTATGTTATACCATTTGGTGAACACGCAGCAGCAGGTCCACCTGTGTCCAACCTACCAAAAGAGGTCATGCAGATAAGTGTGGGGTGAGGATGCTTCCCTCCTCACCCAAGTGTTCTTGTACCAGGAAGCACACAACTGCAAAGGAAGCACGCGACATGGATGGTGCTCATCCTCAGGACGCTGGGGGCAGGTCCACAGAGCCATAGGCGATGGTAAATTGTCATGATAGCATCAGATGCATCATTACTTGGTTGCAGCCTATGGGAAGTGGGTACTAAGGCCACACTGAGTGCTGGGATGTGAGGCAGTGTGCTCCATTCCTACTTTTGTTTGGAAAGTCTCCCTTGAGCTAATGAGCGGACAAGCTCTGCTTGATGCACCTGTATCTAAGTGAGTGGTACAGAGACCTGAGATGACTTTGAGCAGTATGTCCAGCATCCCCAAAACAACTTGCTACTCTCAACTGATGAAGGACAGTTATCTTGAAAACTTGTCAAGAGATATACAGCACTGGTTGCACCAACAAGGTTGAAAACTGAACACTGTCACTGAAGTGTCATTGTGCATTACATTTACCATCATGCATTGGGGAGAAGTGAGTGCTGGGATGTGAGACAGTGTGTTCCCTTCCTCCTTTTGAGTATTATATTTATATACACCGTAAAAGATGGCTACCATGGTTGGCCTACATGTCTCAAGGCATAAGACTGTGCTCAAAGAATAATGATCCCATGTTATGAAAACTAGTGCTTCAACCATGTCGGAATAGGAAGCTCTGATTCCAATCCCCGTTTGGTTTTAGTAACTGTTAGACATGTCATCCTTGGAGTGGTTTCCCCTCACTTTTTGCATTTACACCTCCAGTTTTGCTGACTTCGTTTTTGCTGGCTTTAGGATTCTGTGCACTTTACCACTGCTAACCAGTGCTAAAGTGCATGTGCTCTCTGCTTAAAAGATGGTAACATTGCATAACCACAACTGGCATATTTAATTTACTTGTAAGTCCCTAGTAAAGAGCACCACCTGTGTCTAGGGCCTGTAAATTAAATGCCATGAGTGGGGCTGCTGCACTGATTGTGCCACCCACTTAAGGAGCCATTCAAACATGTCTCAGGCCTGCCATTGCAGAACGTCTGGGTGCATTTTTAAACTGCCATATCGACCTGGCAAATTAAACCTCTTACGAGACCCAAATCTTTCTTTTTAATAAATATAAGTCATTTCTTAGGTAGGCTCTACACAGCCCAAGGGCAGGGTACAGTGTATTTAAAAAGTAGGATGTACTTTTGAGTTTTACATATCCCGGTAGTGAAAACTCATACTTTTTATAAGTTTAATTTACAATTGGGAAGAGATTGGACCCCAAAGTTGGGTTCTCTGGAATACCAACTTTGTGAAGTTGGATTTTAAGTTGTAATTCTGAAAATCACACTTTTAAAAAAGTTAGCGTTTTCTTACTTTATCCATTTGGTGGCAGCTGTCTCTTAATACTGGTCTGGCATGGGCTACAGCTGAATCTTGTGTATTTCCTCTGGGCACCCACACATAAGGAGCTTAGGTGTGATTTGATGGGCCATCCACATCCTGATGGGCATTCCTGGGCAGGATGGGAGGGAAGAGATGGACACAGCCTCATGCTTACATCTGAGGCTGTGCCCTGTCTCCATACAAAGGGCTGCATACCCCTTGAAGTGAGTCTGGAGCAAGGACAGTAAGGGCAGGGACTCTGTGCACTTCAAAGGTATCTTCTTGAAGTTCATCTACTTCAAAGGCACAACTGGGTATATTTACTGGACCGCTAACACCACAAACCTAGGACACTTCTGGACCTGTGGATACTCTGCCAGGAAGGAGGACTGCTGTGCTGCTGAAATGACTGCAAGTCTGCTGGACTGCTATTCTGAAGGAGCTGCTGCCTTGCTATGCTTACCTGCTGCCCTCTTGACTGGGGAAGATGAACTGGACCTGGAGCCCATCTTGATCCCAGGACCCCAGAGTGACTCAAAGACTCCTGATCTCAGCCTCAGGGACATAACAGCCTGCCCCCAGCTCCGGGACTTGTCTTCAATGAGTTCCTGACCACCAAGAGGTGCCTCTCAGGTCCCTGTACACTTGGATTGAACTGTAGCTCTTGAAGACAAGCTTTTTGGCTCATCCCAAACACACCAGTTCCCTCTGGAACCTCATTGCCATCACACCCCTAAGGTAATCCCTGAACACTCATAGGGCAGAGTGTATTGTATTTAAAGAGTAGGACATGTGACTTAAGTTTTAAATATCCTAGTAGTGAAAAAAATATTTCACTGTTGTGAGGCCTGTCTTTCCCATTGACGAACACTGGGCTAACTTACTACGTTTACTAAGTGCTAACTTTGAATTAGGGACAGATGGGTTATGCCGGTTACACTCAAATGAATTGTAATTTAAAATCCTCTTTAGTGGTAAAGTCAGATTTTAAGTCACAATTCTGACAATGCCACTTTTAAAAATATTACTAATAACCATCACTGGGTTTGGGCGATCCACAGTAAGGCCAAGCTACTGACCAATATAGAACAAAACGAATGCCAGTACTGTTTCTATAATTCTATTCTTATTCCTGAATACATGTGAAGTAAACACCATGTACTTTGACCATTCAATGAACAGATTTAATCACTTTTTATTTTTCTTTAACTTCAGAATCCTTATTTTGGTTGAATTTCACCAATTTTATATTTCAAACCATCTACAAAAAATACACAAAATTAATGTACATTCTCATAAAACATCACCCTCCATGCATTCATATCCGTTTGAAGCTCTCTGCAATTCCATACATTCAACAGTCAATCTCACACATTCATGTTCCCCACAAATATATACAGCATAATTACAACTTTACAATATTCACAAAAAGCCATAGACAATTGATCCAAAATGTTTTTCTCATTTGGAGCTCTTTTTTAACAATGTTGTCAACAACTTACGGCTCAACAAATATGGTCTACGCGTTTCGAACTCAGAATCAATGTTGAGTTTTCATCAGGACCGAAGCTTCTATGAATGAAGCTCTAAATAGAGTTACTCAACGCTGGACTTGCTAAGTAGTCTGTGCTTGCACACACTGTATGGATTTGAGCAAAGCCCCGAAGGGGTAATTTGCGGGGTGTGCCGGTCTCTAAATAGTATGATTTGGGGAGCATATCGGATAGCACGCATTATAAATATAAAACCATACATGGCAACATTTTTGAAGATGGAAGTGGAACATATAAAAAAAATGTGAGACCTAAGGCATTGGATTTGAAGCGGCCGCCATCATCCCGGTTGCTTTAAAAGTGAAAGCACGCTCGGCGCGCTGAATGTAAGCAAAGCACACGTTATCCTGCCTGCAGCAAAAGAAACTCAATAAAGAAAATAGTACAAGTACCGTGTAACAACAGTAAAGGAGCCAGTAGCCAGGAGACGTTACAAATGAAGACATGGCCGTACTAAGGAGGGACTAACAAGCCTATTTAGGAACAGGAGGCAGCATTTATGAAGGACAAAGACACAAGCCAATGAAAAATAGGGGCAGGGGAGTGGGCAGGTCTTCTCTGCTGTACTGAATTACCAGAGATCATCCCCAGAGCAGCACTTGCGTGCTGGCTCATGTTCGACCTAAAAAGTAGCAATGCATTGCTATTGCCTAACTGCAAATGCGCTATTTTGTATTATTTCAGAATTTCCCTCCACTTTTTTTGCAGAAAGCTGCGAAATGAAAAAAACCACAGCTAAAACCAATTTGCTTTAACAACGTAATCTAACTGGGTCATATTTATGATTATTCATAATTTGTACACAGCATGCTCCTAATCAAATCGGATAATTTTCCAGTCATTTCATGCTTTTATTATGTAGTGTTGTCTGCATCACATTTCACCTGTTACACTAAAGACACTCATTTAAATGTGTGTTCGTTTTTAACAAGGACTTATAATGCACATGCTATTGGCCCGAATGTGGCTTTGTTGACGTACATTTGGTCTGAATCCAAACACAGTTAGTTTTCCTTCACGCCAAGCATTAGGCCACCATTAGACCCACTGATGTCAGCCATCTTCCATCCTTGTACTCCAGAAAGATAAGAAGCAGAAGTGGCAGATTTCCAGAGACAATTAATGACTCTTTTAAGAATTAATGCTATTTGCAAAGTACACCAGATAGTTTTGCGGTTTCCCCCTCTCCACTCTTATTAATATAGTCCCAGTAATGTTGCCTTGCTGCTGTTTGATTGATTCATTATGTGGTACACTTCCTTACATCAAACCTGACTAATGTGTTTGAGGAAGTGATAAAATTTTGTAGGATTGCAAAAAGGACACAGACTTTTTAATAACGTAATTAGACAAACAAATGCTCTTGTTTGAAAGGACGGCCTCCAACATGAAAAATACCACTACTTTAGGAAGTGTGAGAGTTAGAGCACAAAACTCGTAATTTCGTTTAATTGAAAGCTTTTTGTTAAGGGTTTCCTCAGACCCAAGCATAGGTGATGAACAAATGTTATTCTGCTGCTCATTATCATTAAAGACGCTGTTTTCTATTGGTTGGCTACGTGCACTGTTGGTGGGGGAAGCAAATAATTGGTCCCAGCCCCTCCTCAATGGCCGAGGAGCGTCGCCCCACAGGCTCAGACCAGGCAAAATAAAAACTATATTTTAATATTTTATTTTTAAGCCGCTGGCTCTGCCAAGCGTGTACAGGGCGGAGCGGGGCTGAGGCATGGGAGGGGGAGAAGGAGTGCTAGGTGCACTCCCTAAGTGCTCATGTGGGTTTGGCCGGCCATCTCGGGCCGACCAAAACTCACATGGTGAGTTTTTCTCCGGCTGTGAATTGGAGAAAAGTAGTCCTGACATCTCAACAGAATTGGCAATTGCCCCCATTTAAAGATTATTGGGAACAATGCTGTTGGTAACGTCCTGTAAGTAGTAGGGCCTGCACTTCTGAAGAGAGGCGATTGTTTAAGAAGCTTTAAACTTGCTTCCATGGTGGACACAAGAAGCAGAGGTAGAGAAAGTGAGAGAGAGAGAAGGAGCAAAGTGACAGACCAGTAGAGGAGGTGAAGGTGTAGCTGAGCAAGAGACTAGTGGAGGAGGATGAAAAAAGTAGAGTAGGAAACTTGAAGACGAGGTGAAAGAGTCATGGGCATAGAGTCAATGGATCAAGAGGCCAATACTGAAGGTGAAGAAGCATCACTAAAGTGTGGGGAGCACAGTCAAAGGGGAAAGTCACCATTTCACCCAAAGCCACAACAAGCTGCCTGACCCAATGGCTGCCTGGATACAGACCCTGAGACACCACTGGTGCTACTGCCCCACAAGGGGTTTTGGTATACGGTAAGGGTGGGGAAAGTGGTGAGAAAGGACACAGAACTAAGAACGAAATACTGCAATGGTTATTTCTGAAGATATTTCTTATTAATTGGTTCCTATCACATTTTAAGAGCATTGAAGAGCAGTCGGCGAACAAAAATAAAGAAGTTTAGATTTTGTCCCTCTCTAATATGACATGACTGAATTGTGAGTAATGTCTAGTGGCCTTCTGAGGTAATTTCTTTTGTGTGGTTAGTACTACTGGTACGCTCCAACCCTTGTAAGAAAGTAGTATCAGCTTCAGAACGATGTCTATTATTTATAGTACACTGATAGTTGCCTTGTTGGCATAGTCTTCAGCCTCCAAAAACAACAAGTCGTGGGGTCTGTTATCTTGAAGAAATGGAAAAATAGAAGCACCAGCTGTGTTAGATCTCGACATCTGTGTATTGAGTAATCCATCATAAAAACGTAGAGACTGATAACAATAAAATGAGACATACCCTCACTCAATCCCTTTCTTGCCTCTTTTGAACACTGTAGGACTGATAGGCGTCAATTCCAAGCCCCGCCCCTTCGTACATTATGCTTATGAGTTAGCGGAATGTGTCTAACTAATTACTTGCATTTACGCATTTACATTTATGTTCTCATTATTCAGTTATTCACTTATGCGTGTGATATCATTTCAGTGTTCTTAGCTTAGCATGTGTGCCACCATTTTGAATTATTTCTCTCTGCGTGCAAACTGCACTTGCTCATTCCCCCTCCCGTAGGAATAGGAATAATTCCTCGTGTCAGCATATATTCATTTCTTGGTTTACTGTAGCTGAAACTCCTGCTAGCAAAACTCCTTATCAGGCCGTTCTCATGTGCTGGAGATGTAGCGGCCTGGCTCTGTGTCCTTGGGAGATGATAACAAGTGTTGCTATTGCAGGTGCAGATGCCTCTTGTATGAGGCCATTGTCCACACTCTTGGGGGACCAGTACTTTTCCATTATGGGCGTGTTTACTCTGCCTTCTCGTAATATAATGTATCACTATGATGGTGTGAGGCAGTCCTTCTCGGCACACTCTTAGGGGTGAGGTCGATATGGGGCCCTCTCATATGGGAGTTTATGGCCTAATAAACTTGCTTTGTTTATTCTTCTCCACTGTCCGGCTGACTTATTTTGGGTAACTATATGTGAGTGAGGTAAGTCACTCGGGTGGCATTTAGCCACGCTTATCAGATGGCGCCCGAACAGGGACTCCGCGATTAGGACCTTTCTCACCCGTAAGTGGGTAGCAGAAGGCCGGAGACCCCCTGGTCGGCACGGTGGGTCTGGGTACCCACTTTGATGCCGAGCTTGGTTCTCGCAGCGCTGCCCCACCCTGCTGATCGGAGGAGGTCTCGGTCCAGGATCCTACGCCGGAGTCCAGAAGGCGGAACTTTGGAGCTGACCGTGTTGGTCCAGGCAGCCAGAAGTGGAGAACGGTAGAGGTCGGTACCGCGCACGGAAGGTAAGTGGTCCGACTGGTGATTGAAGGAGCCGGAGTGCTCCGTGAGACCGGTGTGTCTCTGGTGATTGGAGGAGCCGGTGTGCTTCTGGGGCTAGTGTGCTCCGGGAAACTCAGAGTGCAGATGACGCTCTGACAGACTTGATGGAGATTGGGGAACGTTGGTTTGTAAAAATCCGACTGGATAGTACTGCGGGTTGGTGAGCGGTTTGCTACGTGAGGATTTTGGGCTCACCCGAACACCTAATGTGGTGGTTTGTGGGAGAGTGCCGGGTCCCGCGCGGTGTGGCGCCTGCCGATTTGTAGTGCTGCCCGGGAAACGGATTGGTTTCCCAGTCTCGGAACAGCGGGTGTGTGCTGTTCAGTCTGCGGTAGGGTCCAGGTTTCCAAGGACTTGGTCGACGGGCCTCGTCTCATTTTGGTAACACGTGTTTTGGTGCGGATTCTATGTGATAAATATATGTATATTGAAACTGTGAATTTTTGTGCCGTTGTGTGTTTGTAGGAGAACAAGATGCCGTGCTTTAGTAAATTGCGGTGTTTCGGGTGTTGTGATGAGGTTTCAGATGTGAGATTGGCTAAGAGCCAACCCGCCCCGACGGAGGGCTCTCCGAATTTCGACATGTATGTCAAGCATGGCTTACCTCCTATTTTGTTTTCCTCTTTGTGGCATAAGTATACAATGGATAATGTGGATTTACAGTGGCCTTTACTGGGCTCTTTTGATGCAGTAAAATTAGATTATTTACAAGACAAATTGTTTGCTAGGCGCAGCCGTCAGAGTATGTTTGATTCTTTGCGAATGTGGCAGAAGGAGGTACGAGAACGGCAGATGAGGGAGGAGAAGGTAGCTCAGAAAAGATCGGCACAGACCATGGCGCAGAAGGCTAGGGAACACACTAAGAAAGAGAATGAGCTGCGGATTGAGCGCGCAGATAGGCGTTTTAGGTTATTGGATAACAAGTGTTATGTGGTAAAGGAAGAGGACATAGATGAGATGGAAGATATTTTGAACGCCCGACCCCCTCCCCCATATGCTCCACAGCCCCTGTACCCCGTGCTCGGAGATTCCGCCTCACAGGCGGTGGTTTCAGTTCCCCAAGTCAGTGCCCCTCCCTTGTCCGGTACACCTGCTTCCTCTGCAGGGGGACGTACTTCCCCCTCTACCACTGCACCCTTGCTCCCTTTCTCGGCGGCGAGCCCTGCGTCTGCTGCGCTATCCCCGGTGTTCTCTGCTGGCCCCGCTATCCCCACTGTTTCTGCCAGCGCCACCCCTCAGAGCGCGTTGCGAACACCTGTTAGAGGAGCGGAAGGCGGACTATTTACTCAGGTACGGAAGTTACTTACGCGTGCTAATGTACCACTAGATGAGAAGACCATGGTAGCTAATCAAGCTTGTCAATGGGCCAGGAATAATATTTATTCATTAGAGGATATTTGGTCTACTATGAAGGATTATGAGCCTTTGATGCAACAGCATGCTTTGTGGCACATGTCAACGACACTAATAGCGCTATGGGAGCAGGGATATGGTGGTGAGGCGCCAGCGATTCTTCGCGATATTAAGACTCATGCTTATAGGGCTAATACTGGAGTAGCGGAAGTGCTCCGTAGTTTGAGGTACTTGTTGGAGTACAGAAATGAGCTAACAGCGACAGGTGAGACCCATTTCCCCGGGATACATCCGATGCGTGAAGTGCACCCTATATTTCACCCTGAGGTACCTGAAATAGTAGACCCGACTACCAAGGTAGTGACTAGAGCTCGTATAGATGCCCATTTCCAAGAACAATGGGTGTATACGCCCTGGAAAAGGAGCGAGGTATTAGCTCTGAAGGCGCAGTTACCCGACTCGAGAAAAAATCCAACGGCTTATTACAAAGAATTAACGGAGGCAGCTTCCTCAACAGTCATGACATTAGCAGACATTGAACTATTTTTTGGATTATTGGTTCCCGTGGACGTGTGGAGACAGGTGAACGGTTCGGAACATAGAGAGGAGTTAGGCGGTACTTGGGAAGAATTTACGGATTGGGATAAGGAACGAAAGCCAGGTGAGAAGCCGAAGCCTGAGATATTAGCATTACCCGGGCGTATAATTAAATATATGCATTCACTCATTCCTCCCAAGAAGGTAGATTGGGATAAGTTAACGGCTTGCAGACAGAAGAAGGATGAGGCAGTTTCAGATTTCTTCACTCGTTTTGAAGAAACATTTATGGATTTTAGCGGACAAGATATCTCTCAAGATGGAGGGCTACGTCTTTTTGTCAACAGATTCGTTACGAATCTGCTGCCAGAAATATCGGCCCGACTGCAAGCGTCAGAGAGTACATGGACAACATCTACCCCCTCAGAAATTTTGAGCATGGCCCAGTATTATGAACATAGAGAGAATGAGAATAAGGACAGGCAAGAAAAGAAGGCGAAAGATTTGAAGACAAAGGTTTTGTTGCAGCAAGTAGCGAAGGGCAGAGGACGGGGTGCCCCGCCCGTGTCGGGTGGTCGAGGAAGTAGCTACGGAAGGGGAGAGAGAAGAGAGCGTTTGGGACCCAACCAGTGCGCTAACTGCAAACAGGAAGGGCACTGGTGGAAAGACTGTCCACTGCTACGGTCCCATGCTGGACCTGGCAGAGGACGGGGTCAGGGAGATGCGAATAAGGATACTAGACAGTCCGAGGAGGGCAGGAGACCGGGAGGAAATTATTTTGACGGAGGAAAGGATAGACAGCATTTTCAAAGGGAGGGCGATGACGGCAGGGATAGACAGTTCTACAGTGATGCGTATGCTATGGATGATTTCACGGGATTTTCCTATAACTAGGATAGCGTAGGGCAGAGTGTGGGACCTGTTTCTGTGGATGTTGATCAACGTGGGCCTTATGTAACGGCAGACTTGTCGGGATCCCATCAGAAATTTTTATTGGATACAGGTGCTACGAAAAGTTCTGTAGCACGTTCCCAGGTTCCAGGGGCGGCTCTGTCTGGCAAGACTAATATTTCAGTGGGGTTCTCTGGTACCCCGGTGGTTAGCCCCATCTCTAAGCCCTTGCAACTTACGATTGGCCCCTTCACTGTTGACTCCTCCTTCCTCCTGACTTCGAATTGTGGTGAGAATTTACTGGGTTTGGACTTGTTAAAAAGGCTGCATGCTACGATTTACTGTTCCCCGGATGGTGTGTACCTTACGATGGGTCCTTCTGTCGCGCGTGCGCAGCAATGTTTTTCAAAGGACGAGCCCCTCCCGGTTGAGTTCAGGGATGTCCCCCCGAGTCTGTGGGCCAGTAGCGATACCGATGTGGGAAAAATGGACATTGCACCGGTGTCCATAAATGTTAAGGTGGGAGCGAAGCTACCTCGCATACCCCAATACAAGATATCTAGAGAAGGAGAGAAGGCTCTGTTGCGGATTATACAGGATTTGATTGGATCAGGGGTAGTCGAGGAAACAGACTCAAATATTTGTAATAGTCCAATACTTCCAATACTTAAAAGACCCTCTGGTGACGCAGGTGAGAATACACCTGATGTCTATCGTTTTGTGATTGATTTACGCCACATTAACAAGGTCGTTGAGCCCCAGTACCCAGTGGTTTCTGATATTACTACCATTTTGACTATGATACCTCCCTCAGCTAAATATTTTTCGGTGCTGGACCTTAAGAATGCGTTCTTTAGTATACCTGTACACCCAGATAGCCGGTACCTCTTCGGATTCTCATTGGCTGGCCGCAGTTTTAGATTCTGTAGAATTCCTCAAGGCTATACAGAAAGCCCCAGTATTTACAGCCAAGCATTACAAGCACAGTTAGATGATTTGGAGCTCCCACAGGGAAATGTCTTGTTGCAATACGTGGATGATATTCTCATCGCCTCCGACAAAGAGGAGGGGTGCCGAGAGTCTACTGTTAAATTGTTACACCATTTGGCTTGTAAGGGACACAAGGTGTCTCTCCCTAAATTCCAATATTGTCGACAGGAGGTCACCTACCTCGGTCATCTCCTATCGAAGGACGGGAGAAGGCTGACACCGGAGCGCGTCAAGGCGATAACTAACATGGCAGTACCTAACACACAGCGAGAGGTGCGCGCATTTCTGGGCATAACATCGTACTGTCGCCAGTGGATACCTAATTATGCTTTACTAACAAAACCCCTGCTGTATCTGACTACAAAAGAGGTGCGCGAGCCCCTACCTTGGACACCTGCATGCCAAGAAGCGTTTGAGTTACTAAAGACTGCTCTATGTTCTGCACCTGTTTTGGGAACACCTAATTACCAGAAGCCTTTTGTACTCTATGTGCACAAGGCGGAAGGTTGCGCGTTGTCTGTCTTAACACAAGATTTTGGAGGGAAACAGAGACCGTGTGCTTACTTCTCTGCAATGCTCGACAACGTGGCAAGAGCGCTTCCGAGCTGTCTAAGGGCTACAGCGGCTGCTGCAGTCTCGATAAGACAATCGGCAGGGCTCGTACTGGGTTCAGCTCTTACGGTAATGGTACCACATGCGGTGGACATTTTGCTAAACAGAACACAGACGCAGCATTTAACTAACGCTCGTCTGACTGGTTATGAGATGACACTATTTGCCCCACATGTAACGATAAAAAGATGCGCTACCCTGAATCCAGCCACACTGCTGCCTCTCCCTTCAGATGAGAAAGATGGTGAAGTGCATGACTGCCTGTTCCGAACAGAGGAGGAAACAAAAGGGAGAGTAGATTTGACGGATAAGCCCCTAGATGACCCTGACGGAGAGTTGTATGTTGATGGGTCTTGTTTTAAACTAGCGGACGGTACCACAACAGCAGCATATGCAGTCACGAATTTACAAACAGTGGTGGAGACTTCTAGAGTCCCGTACAACTCAGCTCAAGCTGCAGAGATAATAGCGTTGATGCGTGCATGTGAATTGAGTGAAGGATTGGACGTGAACATTTATACTGACAGCCAATACGCCTTTGGCGTGGCTCATAGTTATGGCAGACTGTGGGCAGAGAGGGGATTTTTGACATCACACGGACAACGAATTCAACATGGCCCATTGATATTGCGACTGCTGACAGCTCTAACGTTTCCCAAACGGCTAGCAGTAATAAAGTGTAGTGCACACAAAGCGGTGGTTGATGACGTAGGGCGGGGAAGCGCGTTTGCAGATCAGACGGCTAAAGAAACTGCCAGGAAAAGACTCCCGCGAATGTTTGTGGCTGGACCAGCTAGATGGGTACCAGACGTTAACATGTTTGCAGATACTGTACAGAGTGTGCGGAACATACAAGAGAAAGTGACTGAGGAGGAGCTGAAAGAATGGAAGAATGGAAAGGGACAGTTGGACTTGGATGAGTGTTGGACGATTGCAACAGACAAAAGACGATGGTTGCTCCCAAATGCATATGTCCTCCCAGTGGTGACAATGGCTCATGGACCGGCTCACATAAGTGCCAAGGGAATATGTAAATTATTAGACCCAGTGTGGAGTAATAAAAACATTTCCAGGGTGGCCACACGTTTGGTACAACAGTGCATGATTTGCTTACGACACAATCCTGGGAAGGGAACACCCGTCCCTGTGGGCAATTTCGCACCCCCAACATATCCCTTTGAAGTAATACAGATGGATTACATTGAAATGGAAAGAGTGAACAACCTTAAATACGTACTTGTGGTGGTGTGCGCATTCAGTAGGTGGGTGGAGGCTTTTCCAACAAAAGACTGTACAGCCATGTCGACAGCTAAGATGTTGATTAAGGAATATTTTAGCAGGTTCGGGTTACCTAGAGTGATCTGGAGTGATAACGGTACATCCTTCAATGCTGAACTGATGAAACAAATATGTAAGGGATTACAGATCTCTCAAAAAATTCCACGCAGCCCTACACCCACAGGCTGCGGGTTTAGTTGAAAGATTTAACGGTACACTGAAATTAAAAATGGCCAAGATACAGGAAAGTACTGGGCTACGCTGGCCAGACGCTCTTCCCCTTGCTCTACTCTCCACACGAGTTACAGTGAATTCCAAGACAGGTGTTTCTCCCCACGAAGTTGTATTTGGCAGACCAGCCAATGTGTGGGGAGTTCCTAGACCTAAATGTTTCTCAGAGATAGAATATCCTATGTTGACAGACTACTTGTATGCTTTGACTAAAGATCTCCATTCTGTTCACCAGCAGGTAGCAGACACACTGAAGCCGCTGCCTGAGGGGCCCGGCCACGGCATCAACCCAGGGGACTGGGTCGTCGTCAAGAAGTACCAGCGGAAGTCCTGTTTGGAGCCTAGATGGTCTGAGCCACGGTTGGTGCTGCTCACCACCCGTACCGCACTTCGAGTGGAGGGTCGAAAGGCGTGGACGCATGCTTCTCATGTCAAGAAAGTTCCACTACCTTTACCCTATGATGCATGGGTAAGAGGTGGCATTGCAGATCACGAAACAGAGTCGTTGCCTCAGTATCTTCCCTTCTCTGATGCTTTGTTGATTGGGGAGGAGCACGACGAAAACGCACGGAAGCCAGCCCTGAGTGCGAGTAGCGAGGCTTCCATTGGTCACGGTGCTCAAGCGACCGAAACAACCTCTTTTCAAAACGACCCACCAATTCTGTTCTCAGACCCCGAAGTGCGAGGGAGCACTCGCTATAACTTGCGGCCCAGAAAAAAGAGGCAAATGCACTGAGCCCTGGAAGAAGGGCTGAGATAGGGACTAAGAGTGGACTATATTCGATAGGTTACCATAGCAATAGGGATGGACTGCTAAAAAGAGCCCTGGTGCATTTCTGAGACATTGCTGAACGAAACATTAGAGTTGTATGTGGGCCCAAGTTCTGTGCTCCTGAGTCGCTGCAGTTGTGTGACTCCGTCGAGGGAATAGGGTTTGCGAGGTCGAAAGCCTGCCTATGAGGCTTTAACGGACATAGGGAGAACAGCCCATCGAAGGGTGAAGAACCCCTCTGGCCGGTTTTGGAGTGTCTGAACTTTTAGTAGTGTCCCTAGTTTTGGAACTTTTAGGATATCCCTTGCCCCGCTCTTTAGGAGACATGTATCCTTTTGGCCGTCCGATCCCAGACGAGGAACAGCCTTTCGCTGCTCCTCGCAGACCAGAACCAGATTCACCATGGCGTGCCCTATCACGAAAAAGTAAAATTGTGGTTATTGTGGTGCTCATTATTGTTTTCCTGATAATGCTTGGGATACTGTTTTTTCTGGATAAAGATTACCCCGTCCACAAACTGGTTCCTACCCCTTCTCCCTTACCAGAACACAATATGGTTACTGTTGATTATGGTGAACAATGTATGAGAAAAGGTTATCGTGATAATGTCTTCATAAAAACTCTACATCATGCACACGCTGTATACAATGTGACAGATTGCTGGGTCTGTGGGTTGCTTCCTTCTGCAGCATATAAGAAGGATAGGTTATTAGCACTGCAATTGACCCCTGTGAATAGCTGCGTGGGCTGGTACACCTTGATAGGTAGGGTAAAGTTTTTTCAGCAGCCTGACTCTCTCACCCCACGACTCCCCAACAGTAAGTCTACACTGATGATGCGAGTACGTCCTTTGCCCCCCTCATCCCTTGGACGATTATTTACTGATGGACGTTTTGACCAAACATTTTTAGAGACTTGCTCGAAAAAGGTGGACAAATTCCTGATACCCAATGACACTGATAAAGTAAGAGAGAGTTTTCTACAGTTGAACTCTTCTCTAGCATACCGACGCCCTCCTGTAGCAAATAGTAGTGGTCATTCCCTGGTGCCCCTAGCAGTAGTGGGGCCCTCGCCTTATTTCTGTATTCGGGGTAGAGGTCCGATAAAGGTGGGTGACAGTATTTGTAATGTGACTACCTCGATTCGCCTGACCCTTAGTCCTTCGCTCGTCACTCCCCCTAATGTCTACTTTGTATGTGGAGATAGTGGGTATCTGTGGTTGCCTGAGGGTTGGGGTGGGACATGTTACCTGGCGTATTTACTCCCTCCTGTTTACTTGGCACCTTCGGATTATCATAAGACACACAGGAGGTTTGACGTGGTGCAAGGACAGCGAAAAAGGAGGGAACTTCAAGTTGATGACGTAGATCAAACGGACACCGCTGGACAGCAGTTTACTGATTTCTCTAAAGGCCTGTTGCCATTCTGCGGTCCTATCTTTAATAGTAGGACCATCAGACGTCTTTCAAGGGTATTGGAAAAGGTAGTGAATACTGAAGCTGATATTGCAGCTAATATGTCACTGGAGATGCAGGCTATGAGATTATTTACGATTCAGAATAGGATGGTTCTTGACGTCATCCTGGCAGATAGGGGTGGAGCTTGTCTCGTCATCGGGACGTCTTGCTGCGTGTATATTCCTGACTCTGCCCCGACAGTTAATTTGGCTGTGCAGAAACTTCATAGGTTAGCTGCCGAACTTCATCAAGATACTGGTACCTGGTCCCTACAGACATGGTTGTGGGGTCTTTTCTCTTCCTGGGGTTGGAAAATATTCATGGTCATTGTAGGTGTAATAGGTTTCCTACTGTCATGCTGCCTCTGTGTTTACTGCCTCCCCCCTTGTTGCTCCATGTGTGCCAGCAATATGCGAAAGTCTATGAGACAATTGAAACAATATCCTGTATCCAATGATGTTGAGCTTACTGATGCTAATTGGCTGATACTGATTCATGATGATGTTCTGGTTTAAGTATGACTTTCCAGTTTTTTTTTTCAGTCCATAGATTTTGCTGTAAAGGCCCTCCTTTTGGTTAATAAATGGAAACAAACGTGTTAGCCACAGTCCGCTAAAAGGAGGGTCTGATAGGCGTCAATTCCAAGCCCCGCCCCTTCGTACATTATGCTTATGAGTTAGCGGAATGTGTCTAACTAATTACTTGCATTTACGCATTTACATTTATGTTCTCATTATTCAGTTATTCACTTATGCGTGTGATATCATTTCAGTGTTCTTAGCTTAGCATGTGGGCCACCATTTTGAATTATTTCTCTCTGCGTGCAAACTGCACTTGCTCATTCCCCCTCCCGTAGGAATAGGAATAATTCCTCGTGTCAGCATATATTCATTTCTTGGTTTACTGTAGCTGAAACTCCTGCTAGCGAAACTCCTTATCAGGCCGTTCTCATGTGCTGGAGATGTAGCGGCCTGGCTCTGTGTCCTTGGGAGATGATAACAAGTGTTGCTATTGCAGGTGCAGATGCCTCTTGTATGAGGCCATTGTCCACACTCTTGGGGGACCAGTACTTTTCCATTATGGGCGTGTTTACTCTGCCTTCTCGTAATATAATGTATCACTATGATGGTGTGAGGCAGTCCTTCTCGGCACACTCTTAGGGGTGAGGTCGATATGGGGCCCTCTCATATGGGAGTTTATGGCCTAATAAACTTGCTTTGTTTATTCTTCTCCACTGTCCGGCTGACTTATTTTGGGTAACTATATGTGAGTGAGGTAAGTCACTCGGGTGGCATTTAGCCACGCTTATCAGGACGGTCCTATAAAAAATGGCAGAGGGCTTATAGGTGGCGAAGCTTTTTGGCTTCAACACTTCTGCCATGTTAGAAGGCACATTCACTAGAGTAATTTCTATCCATGTCACATAGCGATGCGATTTAAGCTGTGATTTGTTTAATCTGTTTTACAGTTTTCTGACTTCATGTATAATCAGCTACTTCCATTGTCACATATGTTTGAATATTGACTTTGGTTATATTATCCTTAATTTGGCCAGGAACACTGATGATGGCAGCAGCATAAAGAAACCTTAGGATTACAATTGCCAAGAGCCGACCAGTGGCACTCTGCCACCTATTCACTTCATTGCAATCCTAAGTGACAATCCAATAAGACACAGCTTGTTTAGCCATGTTGTACCATGTTCTAGCCATCTTCAAGACATGCTGTGTTTTGTCCCCAGATAATATCATGTTTATAATTGTGATAAGTGTGGATTTTGAGCAAGATAATTGCAATGTCTGATTTAAATTCTGAAGGAGAAGTCAGATCTTCTTTTTAATATCTACTAGCGTCAGGTAGCTACCAGTGCATGGATCATAGGCCTGGAGATTCTGCAATGTCCTTCAACTATGACTGCTCTGTGGGCAGGCCCACTCAGTTAATGCCTGCTCCATTGTTTGTCATGTACACGAAACTGTGGATTTGACATTGATCAAGAAGTTACGATACAACACCCAGCACAAACCAGACACCAGAGAGTAACTTAGTTGCGCCCAAGAGTAGCTAAGCCTCTGAGGCTGTGTGTGTGTGAGGGGGCACATGATGATTGTATGTTAGGCGTGCTACAGCTCAGTGCACTTCTGATGATCCTTGGACATTTTTTTTTGTTTTTTTGCTGCTCTCTATCACAACCAGCATTGGCACATCCAATAGGTCTTGGGCCCGAAAGGCCAAGCTGTTGGCTTTGACAATACTCATACGTGGCCGCCAATCTTGCAATAGGTTCTCTCATTAAAGCAACCATATTCCAGGATGGCTGCTTATGCATGTGCACGTCATAATGGACAGTGTCTATTTTCAATTTACCATTGGCTGGATAGCACTCCAATGGACCCCTTTAAAAATATTATAGATCAATGGGCACATATTTTGGCTAAAAAATAAGCTAGCAAGTCTACTATCTAATCATTTTGGTCCTGATTGATTATTGACCTGTTTTTTAAATGGACCAGGAATGATCTACCTTGCTATCACCCGATCTCCATGATTGGCTCTGTGGTAAACATATCTTGCAGATTTATTATGGAGAGGATATTGTGTTGGGGGAGGACATATATATCCTCTTGGATCTCTATTATTGGCTAGTTTGGGGATTCCGGAGCAATGGCTTAATCCCCATGTTCTCGTTACAAATATACCAACATCAAAAAGGGCTCCTTACATTTAGCCTTTATTGACACAAGTCTTTGAGTTACTAGAACCAAACTTTGCTTGGTGCTGGATTATCCGATCATGAAAGAGGCAAAATGGAGGGCAGGAGTGAGCAAAGAAAAGGCAGAAAAACAAGCAGAAAATGTGCAGAGGAGGCACAAACCGAAAGCAGTGGAGGGTAGCAGACTGTGAGCAAGCTGTACAGAAGGACCGTCGCAGGCGGAGCTGGCATGAAGAGTCGGTACCTGAGATGCTCTTAAATCCCTTTGAAGCCCTGCTCACAGTTATGGCTTTCCCTCCCTCATGAGGTGTTTACCGGAATCAATCACAGACACTCTTCACCCATCATAAGATAAAATGTCATATGTAGAGATGGTGAACCCACTAAGACCTTCATTGGCGCACATAGCACAACACAAAGATGGCCCTGACCCATGTTAGCATGTTAAGTAAACATGAAGCACATGATATCTTGAAAAGACAGGTTTTTAGGCGTTTGGTGTGCTTATCGGTATTGTGTCTGGTGAGTTGCAGTTTGCCAACAGGAGCTGTGCTTGTCTTTGGACAGAACATGTTTGTGCTTGAGTCACTGCTAAATTGGGATTTTTAGGAACCTGTGGTCAAAGGTGGCTCACAATTGAAAGAACACTGATATCCTGTATGAAGTTCAGTTGATTTATGTTAAGTTAGCAGTAGAGCAACACGGATGGTCTATGTTTCTGTAAACCAGACATATTTAGAGCTAAATAATGTTAATATTTTGTATGATGTTGTGTTAATCCACATTAGAATAGTACTGGAGCAACACTGTTGCCCAATATGTTTGTAAATCAGACACATTTAGGGATAATAATGGTTGATATTCCCTTGTACATAATGACAAATATGCTATTTTATTTTCGGTCACAGTTTATCTGGGCTGACATAGTTGTGAACCTTTCATGAATATTGTTGTCATTGTTATTTTCAATCTGGCTACGAGTTGCTGTAAGAAATCATTTTTGTTTTGAAGAATTCTGACAAAAAAATAATTATTATTTCTCGATGAAGCATGACAGTGAGGATGCCTTGAACTGTAAATAATACAGTTCCTCTCAAGAGGCCTTTTTTATGACGGAAATAAGGAAGATCGATATTGGCCTGGTACAAAACGGACACAAAGCACTTCATTTCCGCTCTCTTCTTTTAGCAGAGGCTTTTGGCACCTCGAAGACATTGTTTCAGAGGCTACAAAAAAACGTCATCTTACATTCTATAGGCAGAGACAAGATTTGAGTCGCCTCATTGATTAACCCCCCCCTCCTTCTTTATCCTTGTGAAAATGTATTTTTCTCTCTTGGGGGCCTTGATATTTTCTGTTGCTTTTATCGATTGAAAGAAATGCTTCATCCACTCATACGTGTTCTTTATATTGCTATCACAATGTCGGCTTGAAGAGCATTTTCTAACTTTCTAACTCGTCATTTTTGTTTGATCTATTTTAGAACCACCTTTAACAAAAGGATAAGGCAAATTAATTTTGTAAGCTGTAGTGTTGTAGACTGTTTTCTAAATATACAGTTCTATTGTATTTACCAATGTAGATAATGAGTCTACTCGCCGAGGTATAAAGTACATTTTCCTGTTTTGCTACAAAACATGGTACCTGTATTTGTAAATCCTAATGATATATGTGCTTGTCAATAAATATAATGCTTTATGAAGATAAAATGTCTTTATTTCTTGTATGAGAGGTTGATGAGAAATGTGCTAAATGTGTAACACTGAAACGTATGTTTCTACATTTAGTAATAGATACCAAAATGTTTTTTCTGCCAGATAGATTTTGGGAGGGAGGGGAGAGGCTCATAAAAGACATACAAGTAGATATAAATAACCAAGACCACTCAGTTATATTCAATGTAAATTCACTACTAGAGTGCTGCAAAAATATGTAGAATGCAGGGAGTGAAAGGCAAAAAAATATGTTTTTGCATATTGATATGATAATATTTAGGATTATGAGGCCTGATTCTTAAGCTGCGTTTAATGCAGAAATGTAGAAGAGTGTAGTAGAAGGGTGGATGCCTTTGAGGTTGTGAAAGCCACAGCTGGTTTTTAGAGCATCTTCACCTAACTGTTGTGCTAGGGGCAAGGGAAATATTATTTGGTAATAACATGGGAAATAGGACTGTGTGATAGCAAGCAACACACCAGTGGACTGTGAATTACAGCAGTTGCATGCACTATGTAGGGTGATGAAACCCACTAACTGGACACTATGAGGTCCAATGCCGACAAGGGCATACATCAGGCCTTGGTGCTCCTGGACTTGTCGGCAGCGTTCGACACGGTGGATCATACCATCCTATTACACCGTGTCGAACAGGCCGGCCTGCGAGGCACGGCTCTTGGTTGGATTAAGTCTTTTCTGAACGACCGTTGTCAGGCTGTTAAACTCGAGGACTTCACGGCGTCCAAACTCCCCACCACCTGCGGTGTCCCGCAGGGATCATCATTGTCCCCCCTCCTGTTCAATCTATACCTCAAACCGCTGCTGCATTCGTTAAAAAACAGGAAGGTTACTATATACAATTATGCGGACGATCTGCAGCTCATATTCCCACTAAACTTCTCGGCCTCTGTTGAAGAATTTCAGGCCACCATGTTGCACATCCAAGGGTGGATGGAGGCAAACCATCTAAAACTCAACCCCGGAAAGACCGAGCTGGTACTCCCGGGCAAAAGTGCAACCAGCTGGGGCCCTCATTTTTGGCCTCCCTCCATGGGATCCCCACCGTTTCCCTCTCCATCGGTAAAAAGTCTCAGGATCACCTTTAACACTGATCTGTCATTAAAAGGTCAAGTGGGAACTGTGATCTCCTCGTGCTTCTTCCAGTTACGGAAGATCAAGAAAATTGCTCATCTGCTCACGCACTCCGCCCTCTTCCAGGTGGTAATTGCCTTGGTCCTCTCCCGCCTTGATTTTTCATACTCCATCTATCTAGGTATTCCCTTGGCTCTTTCCAATCGGTTGCAGATTGTGCAAAATCAAGCGGCCAGACTAATATTCAAATGCAACGGCAGGAGCTCGGCGAGACCACTGTTAGCCACCCTTCATTGGCTACCTATAGCACAACGGGTAACCTTCAAAGTGAGCTGCCTGACCTTCAAGGCTCTTCATGGAAAAAGTCCCAAGTTTATAAACCATCTCATAAACCAATACGAACCGACTCGCAATCTCCGCTCTGCCCACCTGTCTCTCCTCACCCTGCCACTTTTTAAAAAGACACGCCTTGGCGGATGCCGATTTGCTTATTTGGCTCCAAAGATCTGGAACTCGCTTCCCCTCTCACTCCGGAGCTGCACCAGTTTAATGCAATTCAGGGGTGCACTGAAGACCTGGTTATTCAAACAAGCACACGGTTAGGCCACTCTTCACCATCCTTCCTCTTCTCCAGCGCCATGAAACCTCTGGGTGCCCGTGCGCTATACAAATTGTTAATAACATAACATAACTAAACAAAAGGGCCTGTGTAGTGCCCTAAACTAGGTACTGCATAGAACATTTCAATAGAAGTTTATGGCAGGACGGCTATAGAGTGTCAACATTCATCACCATTGTATCACAGCATGCCTGAGGCTTGGAAGATCAAAACTCCATGATCTAGTTGGCACCTTTGGCACTGGTTTGACTGAGCTGTGGTTGCAAGAAAGCGTATCGAGGTATATGTCACACAGGCAGGGCACTTGTAATCTCTCTTTTCTTATAAATATTGTATGGTTTGTGTTAGAAATGGGATTTCTGGTTGGCTAAGGCTTGCGCCAAAGCCAGGCATGAACCACCACTCTAGTCAGGGCAAGGGAGTAACACACTGAAGATAACCCATGCTTACCCCCTTGGTAGCTTGGCACGAGCAGTCAGGCTTATCTCAGAGGCAATGTGTAAAACGTTTGTGCAACACACACACACACAGAAGCAACACCCTAGGCACACCACAAAAGGAACTCCGTACAAGGTTATATAAAAAATAGCCTTTGTCTTGTCATAAACACATTAGAAACATAATCACACATTTACACTGTGCCAACTGGCACAGGCAATATTCACAGGGGAATTATATACCGGACCAGGCCAATCGTACCACGGTCCGAACCAACAGAACAGGTAAGTAAATGCAAACCACAACCAGTAACTACGGGTACCATAATGACCTAAGCATTATCATATTAGCATAACTCCACATTAGGCCCAAACCTCACCAGCATAAACACATTATGCAGTAACCTCATAAAACTAAACACATTATGCTAATAGGTACTACCCCAAAACATCGTAGCATGACATTAGGCATCAGCATAAACACATCATGCAAATAGGCACTACCCCAAAACATCATAGCATGACCTTAGGCATCAACTTAAACACATTATGCACTAGAACGCCATGCACCACAGCACACTGACCAGGTGCATACATCACATGTGGCAATAACCTTCCCAAGCATAAAGACATTATGCAATAATCACATTAGGCATTACCATCATAAACACAGTATGCAATAACTCAGAGTGCACAACAGGACCCCCAAGCTGACTGGCCTGTCGCTGGGGCTCAAATGCCCTCTGTCCCAAAATGTCAGGGCGGCTGCCAATGCAGCAGAATCCACACTTGCACAATTGCACTGGGTCAAAGGAGTGTATCTCACTCCTGTCTCCTACAACTGCTCCCCAAAGAATGATCCTAAATGTTGCAGCTGCCCACTAATTGCTGGGCAGCTGTGAAGCACTGAAGGCACGGGCAATCACTGGTTCTCTTGTCAATTATGCACCATGTTGCAGCAGCCCGCACTGGTGCGGCGCAGCTGGGACCACAATTATGGACACGGGCACACACTGTGCCCCTTAGGGTCCCCAGTGGGACTTTTTAAAAACAAACATGGCCAATGTGGCAGCTGCCCGCACTGGTGCAGTGCGGCTGGAAAGAAGCAAAGGGGCCCTGACAGGCTGGGGCTCTGAAAAACCAATAGCCCCCATCGTTGGAGCGGCCCACTCTCTGGCGGGACCTCCCAGACCCCGGGATTTCTCTTGTGGGGCTACGTGCATGGACAAGGGCCCCCATGTACATAAGAGAGCCAGGGCCGTACTGGCCATAGCGGGCATCGAGCAATCCCCCGGTGCGCCGCACGGGTGGGGGACGTTTTTGTTACAGGGTTGTTTTTGTTACAGGGCCGTTTTTGCAGCATAGCTACAAAATCGGCCCTGTACCAAAATCGTCCGAAAACCGGCCCCGGCAAAGAGCTCGGTGCGCCGCACGGGTGGGGGCCAGTTTTGGACCCCTGGGGGCCATTTTTGTTACAGGGCCGTTTTTGTAGCATAGCTGCAAAATCGGCCATGTACCAAAATTGGCCGAAAACCGGCCCCGGCAGAATCCGGCCCTGAAGAGAGCCCCTGCTTACCGGGACTCTCTGCTGTGCTCCGGTCTCCTCTCATGCGTCGGTTCAAGAAACATGCGGGGCTTCCCTCTGCTCACGGGAAACCCGCTGGACCACAGGTTTTCTCTCACAGGCGTCTCCTCTTCACTCGGGCCCCTCCTGGGGCCCGGGACTTTCCTGGACAGCCCGCGAGGCTCAGCGCAGCTTCCTCCAAGGCATGGGGAAGCGGAAATAGAGTGCGCCGGGCACCGACCGGCTTCCTCACTAGGCCCCGCCCACAGGCAGGCGTGGGCGCCTGTCTTTCGGTTTTCATGTTCTCGGCAGCGGCTCCTGTTTTCTTCCAGGGCCACAGCGGTGATGCGGGGTGGGCACCCATTCTTAATTAAAACAAGAAGCGGGGTGGGCACCCGCCATCAGGCACCATAATGCGGGGTGGGCGTTTGCCATCAAAATAAGCACAAAGCCGGTTTTGCTCCCGCTATTGAAGCATAAAGTGGGGTGGGCACCTGCTCGATCAATAAAAAGAATGCAGGGTGGGCACCCGCTCCAAAGAAGGCACCATGCGGGATGGGCACCCGCTCCTTGCCGCAACTGGGGGGAATCCCCATGCTGGGGATTCCCTCTCTCCCTCCAGCACAGCGCTGCAGACCCACGCAGCGCACTTCTCCGGAATCACAAAAATAAAAGCGCTCACAGGGCGCAAGGAGCACCAAAAATTCCTTAGGAATCAAGGGGGCAAGGCTGGACCCAGGGAGGCAAGCCCTCATGGTGATTCCTCCTGGGCCCCAGCAGCAGCAGCCCAGTTCAGGAACAGCCCACCATCATAGAACCACCTCATGGGGTCACAGGCCCGATACTTATATCAAGAAAGCTCTGTCTGTAGTGCAGGGCATGGGGGAACCAGATGCAACTGGCTCAGGGGGGATTTGGAGCACTTTGTTTTGCAAGCTCCTCTCCCCCTTTGTCAAATGGGGGTTCATCATCTGACACACCACAGGGGGGCGGAGCCAGCATTCACTAGGGCAGGCACCATCCTATTCAGAGTCAGGGGATTACCCCTTTCACTACTTCCAGCACAGATGTCCCATTCAGCCTAGCACTGACTCACCCTGCCCCTCCAGGAGCCACACACACCTCCCAGTCCCTGTCACTCACAAGTCAGACATGCAATTCACATCAGGCAGGCAGACACATAGCACACAAAAATGCCAACTTCTAAAAGTGGCATTTCCCCCATAGTCATAATAAATTTGCGCACACCATTGTGCAGCATTTATTCTCACCATTTCATACATACTAGAATTGACCACACTGCTCCTCTCATAACAGCAATTACCACTGACACACACTGATCAGGGAATCCACAATGCATTCCTATGAGAGGGCAGGCTAATCTCAACACACGTACACAGAGACTGGACCACAGTGCTAAAGTGCCAGAGGCTTAACACCACCAACATCAGGTTACAGACAAGGCAAAAGTTTTAGGGGTGAACCTGCCAAAAAGTGCCAAGTCCACAAGTTTGTTATCTGAGTGGGAGCGTGACAAAATTAACGTGCAGCCTACTGAAGTTATCCTAGACTTACTAGCTCTCAGTATCATCTTTTTGAAGGATCCAGCAACACTTGCGATAGGCCCAACTGCATTATTTTTTTACATGAAATTTTAATGAATGGATTCAATGCATGTTCTGGTTAGTGAATACAAAAACACACAGACTATACACCTCGACCTGAACTCCCAGTGAGTGACTTTGGAATACACACTTTCGATACCAACATCTCACTTTTGACAGGGTTCCAGAGTGATGACCAAAGAGGGTACAGCCTCTTACAGAGCCACTCATTGAGGGTGGGCCAATGCTCCTTTGAACTCCCTATTCTCTGCGCTACCTCTGTTGAGGGAATGAACAATGCTTCGACCAATACTTAGGTGTTTTGAATATTCATTTTTTACAATTATACATCAACGTTGCCTTGTTGGGTAATGCTAACTGCACCCGTAGGTAGGCAGAGCTAACTTGATGGAACTTTGCTTCAGGGAAACAAACTTCATTCACCGACCCTAGGTGGATGCACACATTTGGTATTATACAAGTGTTGGAAAATTGCCCACTCTGAAATGAAATGAAATAAAATTTATAAAGCGCATGGCTGCCCGTGAGCGTCCCAGCTCTCAAGGGTTACCCCAAACTTTTTGCCTTCCTCCTCTTTTTGCTGCATTCTTTTTGTTAACTTTACTACTCTAAGCACGTTGACCAGTGCTAAAGTGCATGTGCTATCACCTCTAAACATGCTGTTATTGGTTTACACCTGTTTGGCATATTTAATTTACTTGTAAGTCCCTTGTAAAGTGGTATACCATAAACCCAGAGTCTGCAAATCAAATGCTACTAGTGGGCCTGCAGCTCTGTTTGTGCCACCCTCACAAGTTTCCTGTCATGTCTCAGGCCTGCCACTGCAGAGCCTGTATGTGCAGTTTTACTGCCACTTCGAGTTGGCATTTAAAACCCTTTGCCAAGTCTGAAACTCCCCTTTTAATACACATATGTCACCCCTAAGCTAGGTCCTACGTAGCTCATAAGCCAGGGTGCTGTCTAAGTAAAAGGTAGGACATGTACTTTTAAGTTTTGCATGTCCTGGAAGTGAAAAACACCTTAAGGAAATGTTCACTATTGTGAGGCCTACTACTCTCAGAGGTTGACATTGGGAATTCCTCAAAACACTTTAAAACTGTTAATCCTGATTAGAAAGGAGTAGTTCTGTCATGTTTTATATCTTTGGAAGGGTAATGATAAATCATCTTTACTGCTAAAGTTAGCTTTAACATTACTCTTTTAGAAAAGCCACTTGTAGAAAGTGGATATTTCTCTGTCCTTACAGCTCTGTGTGCCTGCACCCTGTCTCCAATAAACCTCTGGGGTGGGTAACAGCTATACTGTGTGCGTTCCCTCCAGACAGACACAAACACTGGAAGGTTAGGTGTGTCTGAGTACTTATCTGCATTCTGTTGGCTCTTCTTGAGCAGTAAGAGCGGGAGGGGCAGTCACTTACACCTGAATACGCAGTGCCCTGTCCCCACACAAAGGACTGATTACACTCTACTGATATACTGGAGCCAGGGATGGGAAGAAAGAGCTTCTATGCACTTTAAAGACCCTTCTTTGAAGTCACCCCCAGTTCAAAGGCACAACTCGGTATAAGTACAGGGACTCCGACCCTATGAAATCAAACACTTCTGGACCTACATGGGACTCTGTTTGAAGAACTGATGTGCTGCATCAAAAACCGACACACTGCTGGACTGCTGACTTGAAAGGCCTGCTTTTCTTCTGTGCCTCCCTGCTGCTTGCTGCTCTCTGACCCTGCTGAGGAGAGCTGGACTCTGCCTTTCAACCAACGTGATCTCCAAAGGCTTGTTGGCTATCCTCCTATAGGTTGAGATTCAGGGATATCAAATTCTCTGCACCTGCTCCTGTGGCTGGTTCACTGAGAAATCGATGCATCTCCAGTCTGCGTGTAGCAGAAGGGGCGCATCGACCCTGTTGCGGGAGTAGAATTGACATCACATTTGAACTGCTGCTTCAGAACCAGCCTCTAGGCCCATAAAAATGAATGGGAAGGTATTACTTATTTGCAAATCACAATTTGCGATTCACAATTAAGGAATACGTAGGAATCGCAATTAATATTCAGAATCCTACATACATTGCCTTTTGCGTGTCCTTAATAGCGAATTGCTAAAATTCGATATTAAGGACTCGCAAAATGCTTTTTTGATGCATATGCCCCTGAATGTCCTATAAATATGTAGAAGCCACTTGGCTTCTAGCATTTGTATATTCAATGGTAGTTGGATAATTGTAGAAGTGCCTAGAAGATTAGACTTCGTATAGCATTCACAAATCGTATAATTAGGTGAACATATGTAAACAAAACTGTCCCAGATCAGGATCAACATAAACTATCATGTGAGGAACAATATAATTCCAGCAGCACTGTCATGAACCACATTGAAAATGACATTAGTATGTAGGTATGTGTAATTTCTGGCCGTTTTCTCTAATTTCTGCCAAGGATTTGAGCAAATTTGTCTGAGGCCTACTTCTATTACACAAAATGGCAGTCTGGAATTCTGAGCAATGTTATTGTGCGAAATGGGTCCTTATGACCAGATGTTGCAAAATTCAACATGGGGCAAACAACAGCTGCATGTTCTATTCTTTCTCATTCTTCTCAAGCGCCCATTGCAGGATTTTTACCCAAACTAAATCTCAATTCTGCAGTATGGCATTATGGTTCTATCTCGGGCATTTCACGTAATAATCACAAAGCAAAATGCTGGAAACTGTTTGAGGTTATGCCAGTGTAAACGAAATTTGGCTAGGACCTACTTTGAATTACGTAGGTATGGCTAGCATAAACAGACAATACACTTAAAAGCATACCCTCATATGATAACTACCTATATAAATTGTGATGCTGTTTTAGAAACCATTCTGCACTGGCTGAGCCATGGGCAGCTGACCACCCAATAAAACAAGCATTGGCAATGCCAGTAGGTCTAGCATTAAAAGAATGAAGGGTGACCAGATTCTCAAAACAAAAAACTTGGACAGTTCATAGACACAGAAGTAGGACTACCATTTGCAGTAACGGTCGAGATAAAAGTAGGACTATTTGACAACTGTCATACATATAGAAAAGGGACTAAAATGACAGCCGCCTCCACAGACACAGATGAAGAATTATAGACAAATCATATGTGTGACACAAACTTAGACGAGGGAGATGTTGAGGTTTCAGTGACTGTCACCCGCTAATTGCACAGTGTGATATCCTTACTCGGTGACACTCATGGCTCCCTGTGGATTGCAAAGTATGACTCGCTGCACAGCCTGGACAACACGGCCTGGAGGCGTGGATTGAGCAGAAAACCCGAATTGCCGGGGCACGCAGTGGCTCGCAGCCTGAGCAGCCAGTGCCTGCTGCCTGGCCAGCCCTGGCAGAGTGTGTTACAGCCCAAGTAAGTTTAAGTTTTAAGCCTGGGTGCCAATGGCAGTGAGCGATCAGGCAGCTGCAGCGTCTGCGGTGTTACTCAAAACGGTGAAATGGGTTGCACGACTGACACCGCGTGAAGTGTGTTTTATGTTGTTGGGGCCTCTCTGACATAGGTTCCCTGTCGGGCCGGGTCACTCACATGACGTCAGAGAGTGGCCCCGAGTCATGATGTTCTCCTGACTTTAATTTGCTGGGAAGGAGGGGGGGCCACCACAAAGGCTGGCAATCTTTATGTTGTGTCTCTGCCGGCCCATCCAACAACAGTAGCCACCAGAGTGTTGTTAGCAGGACCTCGCATATCCTGTTTGGGTAGGGTCCACCTTGGAGAGAGGCCCTGGGCTGAGTGATGCTCTCTGCGCAGAATCATTAATTACGAAGGAGGAACCAGAGGGTCCATTATAAGTCAGCAAGGCTGAAGGTACAAGCCTCAAAAAACAAACAACCACAAAAAAATAAAAAACAGCTCCTAACTTAGTGTGCAGAGAGAGCTTTGGTTTAATATGTTGCAAGAGAGTTTCCTGATATTTGTACGAATCTGAGTGTATTCACTTAGACATGAATATAAATGACAGTTGTTTAACCATTATTTCTTACGCTTTGCAGCAGCTAACGTAGAGTTTCTAGTTGCTCAAATGGGTGTCATATCTGATATTTATAAGTTTCCCTCATTTTAATATCTTCATTTTGCTTGCAAGAAAGGGCCACTCATTGTCGTTAAAATGTCACTCATAATAACTCTGAAATTATGCAAATGTTACACATACAAATCTGAAACCTTGGCAGCTATGCATGTAACATTACACCTACAACAAGCCAGGACTATTCACTTTGTCAGTTGTTCTTAGCTGCATAAGATAAATGAGCAACAAACTTGGGCTTTGTAGTACATAAGACTGAAAATGCTTCAGTTCTGGGATGATGAGACTGTGAAAGAACAAAAATGGACAGCCCAGTAGAGACCCGCTCAGCACCGGTGCTAAGTAAGCAGAGAAATGTCCCATTTTTTAAATAGTGTTTCAGTGCAAGACACTATTTAAAAAACAGGACATTTGTCTGTTTTGCCCAGGCACTGCACAAAAACCGGGACATTTCTGTAATTAGGAGCAAAGTGTCAGGACACGGGACACTGCTCCAAAAACAGGGACCATCCGGGGAAAAACGGGACGTTTGGTCACCCAAAAAGAATGTCGTATTGTAATGTGAAGCATGAGAAGTAAATGCATGGGAATTAATGTGTATTTGTGTGAAAAGAAATATTTCTGCAAAATAATATTGGTGCAGACTAAAAGCTCAGGTGACAGTTGCTCTGTTTAGCTAGACCTAAAATTGCATGTAGGCTAATGATGGCCCTACTTTTGTGCTACTGCCAGAGAAAAACAACATAGTGTATCTAGTCATTTAATACACTTTAATAACATTACAATGTCATGTGTGAGCCCCTGAAAGTTCAGGCTCCGACAGTTGGATAAATAAACAAACTGATCTCAATGGAGGGCAAGCAATTTTTTGTGGAAGCACAACATTGTTGCCCAATCGAAACATGTACTCCTGGCTCCCAACATGTGGGCTGAGCCAAAATCCCTCTCATGCTGATTCTCACATAATTGTCTGGCGGCAGCTGAACTGTCAAGCCAGGTCATGAAAAACTACATACTAAAGAAACACTGTACAAAGACCATTAGCTATATTAAATCAATTTTAACTTCACACCAGCGTACACATATCTCTCATAAGCAAAACATTCAACATATCTCTACAACCGAGCGCAACTCAACACTACCCAACAACAGAAACAACTGAAAAATTAAAACCTAAAAAAAAGTACTGAAAGATTACAAAAATTCTAAAATCCCATGCTGATGGAGGAAAACTGCTCACAAATGCTGGTAAAGTAAAATATTATTATTTTTATCGAAGATCTTGTGCAGACAATGTTTACTAACATCACCTTACTAAAAAAGTTCACTTGAAGGTGCCATCTTTGTCACAGTTGACCGAACTTCCGTTAAAAAGGAATGCAACTAGTCAACGACTCAAGGTGTAGTCACTGCACTACAAAAGACTATAAATGATTTCACCCGAGCCTGGACCTGGGTAAGAGAGATTGGGGGTGCTAAACCTTTGAGACACCCTTATCTCCTTGGACATACCTAGGAGTTCCTGCGGAAGTACCACATTTGCAGAATGAAAGGCACCTTAGGATCAGGGGCCCAATACCGAGTCCAAAAATGAGGGGGGGGGTTAGGGGGGGGAGTACAAAGAAACATCTGGGCAATGGAAAATATGAAGGGTATGGAGCAGCTGCACAGATGTTAATGATTTTGTAGCCCTAAACCGTGCATTGAGTATCACCTCTAGTTCCACATAATACAAAATATGACTTTTTACTCTTTTAAGGACTTATTTAGAAAATCATTTTATATCTAAGTAGTATGAAGGTGATAAAAAAGAGTGGGATTTATGAGTGTGAAATTGCAAATCCTGGTACATAGAGTCAAGACTTTTAAATTTGTAAACTTACAAAGTAAATTTCTGACTGGCAATCCAGTGGCGTAATAATAGTCCCCTCAGCCCCCACAGTGCGGAGAGCCAGAGCTTCAGGGGGCTCCCTCTGGCACTGGCACAAGTGGGCCCAAGAGATCCTGACTGGGTCTAGAGATTAGGGGGCACCCCTCAAGTTAAGTTACGCCACTGCGACAATCTGCAGGCCAAACACACCATATGGCAGATTTCCTACTTTCAGAAAACTAGGAAAAGATTAGGAACAGGTACTCCCCAAGGGAGAGAAGGGTTTAAACTTGAGGAAGGTGATGAAAACCCCACAAAGTCTGAACTTTGCACATATTTACAAACTTTCCTGTTTTGTTTCTCACCCATTTTTCAGACTACACATATCACCAAAAATTCACAAACAAATATGCAAAATCTGTGTTAGACACCAAAACAAACCCACATTCAATAAGAAACTTATGAAATAAGTTTTGAACTAACCCCGGTTGGAGAACTCCGCTCCGCCAGGGGAGTTTACAGAGTTTTGTCTACACCGTGCTCCATTGAGAATGTGGAGTTCAGGCAAAACTCCAACTACATAGTAGAACGGAATTAGCCAACCCCTCCACCCTCCCTAATTTAATTATAACAACAACAACAAAAAAGGCACTTACCTGCTGTGGCGTCTCCAGGCTGCCTACTCCTCACCTTGGTCTGTCTCTCCTCCTCGTCCTAACCATCCCCATCCACTCAAACCCCTACGTTGTATGTCTTGCCCGCGATTTTCTGTTCTATGTGTGCTGCACAATGCAGCACACATAAAAACAGCCAAAAACGATGTGAAAATAATAATTTCTCCTTGTTTTCCCATGTTAAGACCAGGTTGTTTTTGGTCTTAATTTTGCCGCTGCCCCAAATTTAAGCCACCCTTATAAATAGTGTGCAGTGTCAAAATCAATAGGTGTTGTGGCGGAACAGCCATCGCAAAACACATTGCCCTCCCTTTTCATGCTAAGCGATGCATGAATGGGGGCAGTATTTACAAGGCGGTGGACTTATCACCACCAGAACGTCTTAAAAAGTGACGTTCTGGTGGCGTTAAGTCCTTGTACATGCCCCTGAGTTCCTGTTTTTATGCGCTTGCAGTGCGTAAAGTGAATTCATTTAGCCCAGAATTTCCCAGAGTTAGCGCATTATTTTAGACCGCACAAACCAAAAACTGAAACAAACAAACCTTGTTTTCTGAGCAGTACAGTCCAAGACAATATCGCGTTAAAATAATTTACTGTACACACTGCAAGAGCAGAAAAAACAGGCTTTGCTGGCCCAGCGCAGAGCAGGCCCCTCGATTTCTCGATACTTTTTTGTGCTTTGCTTACCTTAAGGACGGTTTAAATCAAGAGCAGCAACTATATAATTGCTTATGGTAGCTAGTGCCAACGAACCACACGTGGTTTATGTTTCTTGCATAATTCAGTTTCCCACAACATAGCAATTTGAAGTCACATAAGGATCTCGTAGACGTATAACGGATCTCACTTATGACGTACTTGTTCTGACCCTGAGCGCAGCAACTGCACAGTGTGTATGTATCAGCAAGGTACACTGGTTTCAGACCACACAGCCATAAAAGTTGACTTTATTTTCTGTTTATGTAACAGTTCTTCAAAACTTAGGTCATTATCACAGTCTGCCCTAACATCAGTTTAATCATCTCATCAGTTCAGCAGAAGTTTAATATTGTTCCAAGCATGGGAGCCTGCAGAGGTCACCCCCAGTTCATGTTTAAAGTGCATTCTTCGATCGTATTAATCACAGGTGACTTTCATCTCAAATATGGTGTCACAGCGTTGCTTAAACAATATACTATGAAGGAGCAACTTGTTCTTTTTCAGCTTAAAGACCGTGTTGCCTGCAACAAGAACCATTTCCATGGAGACGCTGGCCTGTTTTTTTTTTTTGCAGGCTTTACAACACTGTCGGAGATGTGTTGCTTCCCTCACAACAACTTGTAAAACGTGATTAAAATGTCACCGTGAACATTGAAGCAGAGCAGTGAAATGAAAGGGTTCTTCCTGATCATTCATTATTTGACTGTTAAGAACTTCATCTATAGGAAATGAACATTAGGGTTATGCGAAATTCGTAGGATTTGCTTTCCTGTATGTTTTTGGAAAATTAAGCGATTTAATATGCAAAATGCAAACAATCACTTAGCACTAACTTTTAGCAAGAATGTGTCCTTGCATCAAAAGTTGACTCAAGTACACATTTTGCACTACAAACAGTAGCGTGATATACAGAATTGTAGCTAACAGCCCCTCGTGCTTTGTTTGCAATAATTGTAATGTTAAATTTCCCATCATTACGCCGGACTAATGCATATTGAGGTGAAAACGCTTGTTGAGCTATGCTGATCATACCTTTCAACATAATAACAAGGGACTTCCTCCCTCCAGGTCTATATGGGCTCTATTTCCAGTCCTGGGCTTTTCTCTGACAACCTAATGCATTTTGGCTGTCATAGCCTTGTTTTATGTCCTTTTAACTAATTTGACTAACACACCTGAAAAAATGAT
This sequence comes from Lissotriton helveticus, assembly GCF_964261635.1. Lineage (NCBI taxonomy): Eukaryota > Metazoa > Chordata > Amphibia > Caudata > Salamandridae > Lissotriton > Lissotriton helveticus. The sequence continues at coordinate 851,832,192 of NC_136068.1, forward strand.
GTGTAAGTGAAAAGTTCTGGAATCAAACTTTTGTTCATAATGACCTGGATTGAGGTGGTTACCCTAGGCCTGCAACTATTAGAGCTGAGCAGACTCTTCCTGAGGGATTGGAGGACTACAGACTTCAGGGAAGCAATTTTCAATTGATCATAATAAGGATGCAACATTTGTGGTTCTACTGAATTTCTATTAGATGTGCAGTGCATTCTATGTATTCTAGTAGGTGTGCTGTGTCAGGAGGCCCCTTTCTCTTGGAGCTGCCCCCACGCCCCACACATTTGAGCATCTTTATATATCTGCAAAGCAGCAAGCCTAAGTGACATTGTAGGATCCCTTCATCAAAGTTTGCATTGGTGGGCTTCATTGTGCACTGCATCACTGCCACCGTGGTCTAGATGGTATTACACCAGGGACCAAACAATTCTGTACTGGTGTTAAAGCAAATCGGACACCTGAATTTGCACTGACTGATGAATGCAAAACAATTATTGTATTCATTCACTAGTCTAAGAAAGACATCTGCACCAACAGAAAATTACATTTGTGCTGATCAGTTGTAAGCGCTGGTGCAGAATTTTTTTGTCATTGGCACTGTAAAGTCTTTCTACTGGGTTTCTTTTACAATAAAACAATTGTCACTGTCTCAGCACCATCAGCTCTTTTTTAGTTAAATATAGGAGACCCCCCCCCGCACATAGAGTTAGTCATTAAACTCTCCATGAACTACCATAGCACTGCAAATTCGAAAGAAAAAATATGCATCTGCTATTGGCATGTCGAGGGCAAGATCAAAAATACCTTGAAGCTTTAACACCCTAACGCCAGCGAGCTCGTTCTAAGCTGCCTATCTAATCACCCCCACACAAATACCGCCTATCACAATTCTGTAAAAGACCATTTGCTGAGATGGGTAGAACAGTACACGTATTTAATTGCATCAGGCAAGTAATCGGCTCCAGAAACAAAATATATAATACAGATTGCTAACTAGTTCCTACCCTGCATGCTTACCAACATTTTCTTTCCTTTTCTACTAATTTTCCAGGTTCGAAATAATATCCCAAAAGGCCGGGAATGGGCTCATCAGCATGATAGCTCATGCTAGTGTTAACGCGGGGTTTCTGGTCTCTAGTTACCTTACCAGATCCCTAATCATGTCGACTGAATCGTTGGTACCTGTCATTGAGTAAAAGACAATCTACTACTAGGTTAGTCAATTAGGAACTTAAACCACTCTAAAGAACCACTTACCACTGGGAAAGGTTAAAAAGTTTTAATTCAAAGTCAAAAGTATCTGGAGATACAAACATCTCAGAATAAGATTCAAAAGGTATACAGGTATTAGTACAAAAAGGTACTCTCTGAATATTCTCAATCGGCAAAAGGAAATTATCAAAAATATCTCAAAGAACATGAGTGTTGCAAGAATCGCTGTGAGTTGCAACTTGAGAGTCATTTACAGAAAAGAAAAATATAAGTTAGTCTGTCCCTACACTAGACTAAGTGACATCCCTACTTAACAAGATCTTTACCTAAAAAGGTGTCAGCAGTGGTGACTTCCAAAGAAGATCACACACTTCTCCTAGTCTCTGAACCAAGTTGGTTTCTTTCAGTTCTCTATCTGTCTACCCATCCGCTCTCTAAGGCTTCTCAGATCATCTGCCCTAACTCCACCCCGGGGGCTATCCCTAATACAAAATCACATCTCCAATAGAAATGCCCCTGGGGACGCCTCTCACGTGGTGCAGTTTTGAGCGGCAAACTCCGTACTGGTGCTCCTCGGGACTCTTCATTAAAGTTGACCTTGCTTCCCAGGCTTCTTCTTCAGCGAGACAGTACCCCCTAAAATTCCTGAAGACTCCTCCAGGCCTGCGCCTGGCTCTCTTGAACAAAGGAACCGTTCATCATAGTACTGATTAGGGCTCCTCGCACCTGCGACAGACACATACACTGTGGGCCTCAAATTCCAACCTCCATCATATCTCGGACCATAAAACATGTGTAAGGATTCTCAGTTAGTGCCTAGCACAACTTTCCCCTAACGAGCACATTTTAGATCAAAGAGAATGACTTGGTCTTTTCAGGCCTAGTTGATTTACATAAAGCGGGTCTCTGCCTTCTAAAACATTTCCTTTCTTTGGTTTAAACAGTATTTTAACTAACACGTATTACTATAGTATAATGCAACACATCTATATAAAACATATATTTCAATTCTATGATTAAATACTTCTAAAAACAATATTAACCACGTCTCACATCAGTTCAGCAGCACTTTATCTTTACTGTGAATTGCCCTGCGGCCTACACATTCTCATTGGTTTGCTAGGTTTCATTTCCTTTACACACAATCACTTAACATGAGAAACGTGAAGTTTCACATCATTCTAACATTTCTACATTAGTTTCCATACTGCTATAAGTACCTCTATGCTAGCTAAACACTCTTATATAAGTTCACTCTATGAATATGACACTCGTGTGCAATAAAATTTAAACTAACACTACGTGCTTGTAAATATGGTGTACTTATACATTTTTTCAGATTTGTGCTCTCTCAGTCCCCCCTTTGATGACTTTCAGGAGTCATCACCATCAAAACACCATCTCTAAAATGTAGGATCTTTCAGACTGAAGTTGTTGCAATACCCCCTCGTTTCATTGTCTCTAGAGCCTTCAGACTCTTATATTGTGTATCCTGCATCGCAGTCAGTCTTTTCTCCTGTTCCCTCATGGATCTCTGCAACCTGCTTGCTCTATACCATTGGTACAGTCGCACCAATCCCCACAAAGTGATTACACAAATCACAATTATGATGATGGGTTTCAATATGTACCAAATGATACCCTTTCCTAAATTGGAAAACCAGCCTCCAACTTTACCCATTCCTTGACCTACTTTTTCCCATACATTTATCTTTGTCAGATCCTCAATCTCATGATGAATCGCAGTAATATTTCGTATGTACTTCTCTAAAGGTTTTGAATTGTCTGGAATGTAAGTGCACCATTCCTGGACCTTCAAAGCCTTACAGACTCCGCCCTCCTTGGCTAACAGAACATCTAAAGCAAGTCGGTTCTGAAGAACCATTGCTCTTATCGATTGCATCTCTCCCTCCACCAGCATTAAGGATCTAGCAGTACTGGCAGATAACCTATCTACGACTGTAGCCAATCTTCTAATTTTTATGTCATTCAGTATCAATCCCAAGAGAGGGAATGCAGCACCGAATACATCCCCAACTACCTCTTCAGCACCTAGATCTCTTCTCCCTCTTGTTGGTATTCTTCTCTTTGTCGTTTCTAAATTCTCAACATGGTATATTTTGGGGAAGACAATTGCTAAATAGCATGATCCGTACCAATTATCTGGTAGCTTCACATATGCATTTCTTCCACATACAAAATATACATTTGGAATTGCTTGCATCTCCTTCAAAAAGTCTTTGGAGTAGTACTCCAATTGGAAAGCATGTTCACAACTGACTTGACCTACAAACATATTCTCATAATAGGAGTAACTTCTGTGAATGCACAGTTTCCCCCGTTTCTCCTTGTCTAAAGCGATTGGACCAAGGCTACCCTTTCTTTGATGTATCCTTTCTTCCTTGGTCCAGTCTGTTTCCCATTGTCCTGAAGCTTTTAGAATCTTTTGCCTCCTATATCTAGTATCCACCTGCCCTATAAACTTTTTCTCAATTTCTGACACTTGACAAGTCAGATTATTTCTTCGGGCATGTGAGGTATCTAACGTTTTCCATGGAATGAAAAATTTCTGTAACCTGTCTTCGCACTTGTAATAGTCCCACTTATTCAGATGCTTATAATTTGGGACCTCTGGCAATGTCGAGTCAAAATTTGAGAAATAATACTCGAACCCATCTCGTCCATAGAATATGCTCAACAACAAACTACATGTGATTCCATACGTCAATGGAAGATGATGGTATCTGATACCCTCATCCACAGAAGCTGGTAATTGCATACAAACGTAGCAATTCTTCGCCTCCATGACATCAATGTATTCGTAGAGCAACTTGGCATAAGCATTTGACCTAAAGTTCCCCTGTGATTCGTCAACATGTAATCTTTTGATCTCAGCATCTAGCAAAGCCTTTTGTTTCTCAGTGTTTTCTCCTTTTACCCCAGCAACAGTGGTAGGCTTTTGTGTTGATGCTTTCTTTGTTTCTGATCTTGTCTTTGTTTCGTTCTCATGTCCCACTATATATGATATAGTAACTACTAAAACTATAAGAGAAATCACTACCACTAAAAGTGTGCCTACTATGCATTTTGCCCTGCGGTTCGGGTTGCCAGTCTCCATGATCTCAAACAGTGTAGCTCTGTTTGTCGTTCTCAGCAAAGTCCCTTACTTCTTCTCAATGTCCTTTTTGCTTTGCACAAAGACTCCCTTCATTTGAACCACAATGTCTTTCTTTGAACCACACTTGGAAGCTGACAATTCTCTCCCGCAAGAACAGTCATTAAGTTCTGTAGCAATAGACAACTCTAGCCCTTCTCCATCCACTAAAATGGAAGTCCATAGTTTCTGTCTTCTTCCATTTGGCACTAGGTTATCCTTTTGATCTGTATTAACAAATGTTCTTTATCAAAGTCTTTTTAGCAATCTGAAACTATGCGTGTTCCCAGAAGTTCCACCACATCCTCATATATGTCCATACGAAGAAGGATTCCCTCAATTATTGGACATTTCGTACAACAACATGGGAATTCGACTGTCTCTAGTATTATCCTTCTTATTTCGCTTAGAACAAGAGGACAGACGAAGTTAAGAGTTAGTAGTTTTTCGATCTCCACTCCTGGTACTACCAACTCTACGTCCACAGTTACAAAGGGGTCAGTTCTGGTCAGGGTCACTTTCTTCACCCTCCCAGTTTTGCGCCCCTTTGAGGACATCTGTAGCGAGGTAGGTCCACTCAGGTGTAGAGTATCTTCTGCTAGGCACTCGTACTCTCCTTGATCTCCTTAGACCCTCCTGCTCTTGGTCCGATACACCTTCTTCCAGATCCGAATCTTCGGATCTAGGAGCAAGAGTTTCTTCTCGAGCTAGCTTCAGGCTTGGCCTCCTTCTTCTTTCAGGCCAAGTAGCTGCCCCACTTCTTGTTCTCCTATTGCTTTCCCTCCTGCTCGGTTCCTGATCACTCTGTTCCTGATCTGTTTCCAAGTCACATTCACAACAGCTCTCTCCTTCTGTTGCAGCTTCAGTTTCGCTACCGCCTTGCCCTTCTTCTTCTGGATCTGCAACGCTCCCAACTTCTTCATACATCCCCACGGCTTGACTGATCCCCTCTAATGGTTCACCATCTTCAGCTGGATTCTCATCCGTGAGAGGAGCTGTTTCTTCCAGGGGTGCTGGAACTCTTCGGGTGTGGGAAGCGTGTATCCAATTCGGCAGGCCTCCACACTTGACAGCCGTATTCGTGGTCAGTATGACCTGAAAAGGTCCTCTCCAGCGCACGTCTAGGCAGTTTTTCCGGACGTTTTTCTTCACCAGCACCCACTCTCCTGGGCACAGGTCATGACACAACTCTCTTGAAGATGGGACCTCAGCAGCCTGCACCTGGAAGGACACAGAATGAATGGCGTCAGACAGTCCTTTGCAGTAATCCAGGATCAGGTCATCTGTAATGTTTAATAGTGTCGCAGTTGGTACAGAAGGAAGCCTCATTGCCCTCCCCATCAGCACCTCGTGTGGAGAGAGACCTGTCCTCCGGTCGGGTGTGCTGCGCATGCTCATCAACACTAAAGGCAAAGCATCTGGCCAACTCAAGGAAGTTGAAGAACACACTTTGGCAATTCGACACTTTAGTGTCCCATTTATCTGCTCCACAATTCCTGAAGCCTCTGGTCGATAGCTACAGTGCAACTTCTGATCAATGTTCAATGCGGCACAGAGCATCTTCACAATTTCACTGTTAAAATGTGTTCCTCGATCAGATTCCAGAGAGCCTGGCACCCCGTAGCGCGGGATCAATTCTCTAAGTAACAGTTTTGCTACGGTGAGTGTATCGCACCTACGTGTAGGGTATGCCTCGACCCACCTGGAAAATATGCATATGACCACCAACACATACCTAAGGCAGTTGACTCTAGGCATTTCAATGAAATCTAATTGCATTCTGTTGAAAGGCCCCCCAGACCTCCCAATGTGACTCATGGTAACTGGTGTTCTTTTCCCTACATTCAGTTGCTGACATGTGACACATCTCCTACAGACTGCTTCTGCTGCAATCCTGAACGTTGGGCAATACCAAGTTTGCCTAAATACTCTCAGCATGGCATCCCTTCCTAAGTGTGTTGGACCATGTATTTGTCGTGCCATTGGACTCACTAATTCCTCTGGTAACACTGCTCTTCCATCTGCTGAAACCCAAAAATCCATTTCACTTCTCACACAACCTGCTGCTTCCCAGGACCTTTTCTCTGACTCAGGTGCATTTTCTTGCATTTGTTTCAGATCTTCCCATGTATCTACGGTCTCTAACATCATATTGACTTCTGTTTTTTCCTTTGCCCCGCCTACTTCCACCTCCGTGAAAGTATACCCTTGCTCCGCACAATAGCGGGCAACTTCATCTGCATATCTGTTTCCTTGTGACACAAAATCTGTATTTTTAGTGTGAGCTATACACTTGACCACTGCAATTTCAGCTGGACCTTGCAATGCTTCTAACAGCAGTCGTACAAATTCCCCATTTCTGATTGGCGAACCAGAGGAGGTCATGTAACCCCTCTGAGACCACAATTGCCCGAAATCATGAACTACACCGAAACCATATTGGCTATCGGTATAGATGGTGACTCTCTTTTTGCTACCTGCTATACAGGCACGTGTCAATGCAATGATTTCTGCTACCTGAGCGGAGTGTACTCCTTCCAGGCAAGCGGCTTCCACAACTCCAGTAATGGTGCAAACAGCATAAGCTGCTCTCAACCGACCAGTATCGTCTCTTAAGCATGAGCCATCAACAAAGTAAATTTCATCAGGGTCGATCAATGGCTCATCCACAATATCTGGTCTGGGCTTCGTGCATAGTTCAGTCACATCTAGGCAATCGTGATCTTCACATTCTTCGCCTTCTATATCATTAGGAAGTGGCATCAATGTAGCAGGATTCAAGACCGAGCACCTCTTAATGGTCACGTTCTCTGCAGCAAGAATAACTTGCTCATAGCGCGTGAGCCTACTATTGGTCAAGTGCTGCGTCTTGGTCCTTGTCATTAACAATTCTACCGAATGCGGTACATACACCACTAATTGATGTCCCATTACTATGTTCTCACACCTCTCAATGCTGACACCTGTTGCAGCAACGGATTTGAGACATCCGGGCAACGCTGCGGCTACCGGATCTAATGTAGCCGAAAAATATGCAACTGGTCTACGGGCATTTCCGTGTACTTGCGCCAACACTGATAACGCACATCCTTCTCTTTCACAGCAGTATAATGAGAAAGTCTTCTCATAATCTGGCATTCCCAAAGCCGGAGCACGACACAAATCCTCTCTCAGTTGTAGGAACGCCATTAGGCACTCGTTGTCCCATGGTACCGGATCACTCACCTCCTTGTGCGTCAGTTTCTGTAAAGGTTTTGCTTTCAGTGAAAAGTTAGCTATCCACTGTCGGCAGTAACCAACCATTCCTAAGAACATCCTAACTTCTCTCTGTGTCGTTGGCGCATTCATTTTCATGATGGCCTCTATCCTGTCTGGAGACACCTTGCGCTTCCCCTTCTCTATTCGGTGACCCAGATACTGTACTTCTGTCAGACAGTACTGTAATTTGTTCGGAGATACCTTATGTCCATTCTCAGCTAAATGATTCAGTAAAGCAATGGTGTCTTCCTTACAAGCTTCCTCTGTTTCTGACGCAACAAGTAGGTCGTCTATGTACTGGACCAGAACCGAGTTCTGTGGCAATACCAGACTTTCAAGGTTCTTCTTCAACAGCTGACTGAAGATCGAAGGGCTATCTGTGAACCCTTGTGGGATTCGACACCATGTTAAGGCGCGATCTTCCATTTTAAATGCGAAAAGATACTGACTGTCCTCATCTAATAGGATGGAAAAGAAGGCTTGACAAAGGTCTATCACTGTAAACCACTCAGCTTGGAATGGTATTTGAAACAGTATCACTGATGGATTCGGTACCACTGGACAACATGAAACCACAATGTTGTTAATCTTTCGAAGGTCCTGAACTATTCTGAACTTCCCACTAGGTTTCTGAAAACCCATAATCGGGGAGTTACATGGACTACCCATGATTTCTTTCAGTATTCCCTGTTGAATCATTGAATCAATCACAGGTTTTATTCCTGCAATCGTTTCCTGGGACAGTTTATACTGAGGCGTTCTTGGAAATTCAGCGTTTGGTTTTATCATGATCTTCACTGGTTCCACCCCTTTGATCAGTCCTATCTCTTCCCCAGTAAAATCCCATACTTCAGCTGAGACAGCATCTCTTAGGTCACAAGGAAGGTCTTCCACATCAGAGTAGGATACAGTTCTATACATGTTCTCTCATTGGCAATCTTAAAGGTAGCATCATCATCTGCGGTCTGTACCTCCACACCCTGAGGGGTGCAGTATATGGTGCAATTCAATTTGCACAACAAATCCCTCCCTAACAGACATACAGGACTAGAATCACATACCACAAACTGATGTTCATTTGTGTAATTCCCTATTTTCACTGACACTGGTTCTGTCAAAGGACTAGTCATTCTTCTATTTGCGACTCCAACCACCTGAATTGTTTCCCCCGACATTGGTAGGTCAGGAACCACTGCTGATCTCAGAGTTGATCGAGTAGCTCCAGTATCCACCAAGAATGTCATCGGGCACCCTGCTACCTCTGCCTCAACAAATGGCCCTCTCTGATCTACTTCTAGAACTGCCCCGAGGGTACAGTCCTCTTCTCTGTTCACACGTTGACCGGTCATTGGGTCAATGTAATAACATTTTTCTTCTTCAATAAAAAGAGGCATTTGTTTATAGACTTTTCCCCCTGTCGCGATCTTTGGTGGCTGTGGAAACTGAGCTCGTGGAGCCGAAGTCCCCCCTTTGACCACCTTGCTTCCTGGGACTGTCGCCCTTTGAACTGGAACCTCCTGAACTTCCTGTTCTAATTCTAGTTCTCCACTTTCAGGGTTAAAGGGACACTCGCGTCTCCAATGTCCCACCTGGTGACACTGGTGTCACTTTGTCGTTTTCTTTAAAGTGGCAAAATCTATTCTAGGTCTCTGACTTTCTTCACTATCCTTGTTCTGACCATTCGACTTCCGTCCCATTGTCCCCGTTCCCTGTTTCTGCTGTCCGCCCTTTCCGGCTGACTGCATCTGTACCACCATCAGCTTCTCCTTCATTTTCTTTGTCTTGGAATCTATCTCATCGCTACAGTATCTGGCATACCTTAAAATTTCATCTAGTGGTTTGTTTTGCCAACAAATTAAATGTTGCTGAATCATCAAACAAATATCAGGTCTCAACCCCAAAAACAAACTTTGACACAAACTGTCCTATATCTTTGGGATCCATTACATCGAGTCCACTGTATTGTTTGAATGTTTTCAACAACCTTTCATAGAACTCATGAACTGTCTCCTTTGGTTCTTGTCTTGTTCGGTCTATTTTTACCCAATCTATGTCCTGGGGTGGTACCTTATCTTTCAGGCAAGCTATTACCCTTTCATACTTTTGCATGACAATTTCAGACGGTCCATTTGTCTGAGCATCCCTCACTGGTTTAGTAGTTGGCCATTCAACACTAGTCTTGCACGATGTCCACAAGTCAGATGGGACCACAATGTCAAACAAAGTGTTCAAATCAATCCACAATACTTTCGAGATCTTTACAAACCTTTCTACCTGCTTATACCACTCTACTGGATTGTCCTTTAACTTCGGAAATGAGTTGGTAAATGCAGCTAAATCTCCTCTACTCCAGGGCACATGTACATAATTCCCATTTGGTATTTCTCTCAAAGGGAATGCCTCCATCTGCATCAACCTTCCCTCAGGAGACGTCCCATTCGCACACCGCCTAACAGTTCCCCTTTAGGACCATCTCTCCTCCCATTTGTCCAGATCCCTCCACGCTCTTATTCCTGCTATTAGTTCCCTTATGTGTGTTTTCAATCCAGTTGTCCTTTTTTCCTCTAAATCCTGATCTGAGTATTGTAACCTATGGTTACTCTGTAGGGTCTTTGTTCTGGACTAATCTACCATGTACCTGTCTGCCAGTTCAGACAGTTTCTCATGAGTCGCTCTCGCCTTTCGAGTAACATCTTTCGCTATGAACAGCAACTCATCTTGTTCATACAAGTCGATCCTTTCTAAGGCCAACGTACCATCTATGATCTCATCCAAATCAGATTTTAAACTGGTGACATCAAGTCTTTTTGTCCTTATTGTAGCTTTCAGTATACCATCTCTAGGGGGTCCATTTCCATCTTTCCCATCCCAGCTCCGAGTCCTACGTCTGGGCTCAGGTGAGTTACGTGGAGTCCTCCCATGCTCCCACCCCTCCAGGTCCCATGCTGTTCCGTCCTCTCTGGGTGGATGATGAAACACTCCATTGTGCCTCATAGTCCCACCTTCCCCTTCATGCCTGGATTCTCTGGGTTCATGGTAAGACATTCCATTACTCCCCCTTTCTTCACAATTGGTCTGTGACCTCTGATCACCCGATGTATGGCAAGATCTTTCATTGTTCCCCCTATTCCAGTGTTGCACATTCTCCCCTGGCGCGTGATGAGTGCACCTAAACCTATCTCTGTATGCTAGTACCATTTGGTCTCCACCCTTTTCAAAGAGCCGAGACATCTCTTCACACTCCATGCTTCTACCATCTCGCTCCTGCTGGTCCCTCCCATCATTAGGACGTATTACTCCTCTGTTCTCCTGGCTTTGACCCTCACGTCCCTGACTGCTTTCGCTAGCCCCGCAGTGAGATACTGTCCCATTGCCTCGATTTCCCCACTCAGCTTCTGCTCTTGACCTATTGCTCTGCGTTTCTGCGGACCCATCCCATTCTCTCAAGTCAACTCTTAACTCTTTAAAGGATTTCGGACGTGGTCCCCTTAGGTCCATCGGTCCTTTTTGACCCCCCTGCTCTGTTGCGGGGCTCACTGTCGGTTCGAATGGGGTGTTCCACGTTACCGGTCCTGGCAATTGCTTCCAGGCATTTGTCGTGTTATTCCTCCTTTCCATCTCAACCCTTTCTCTGTCTAACCGTATCTGTTCTTCCTCTCTCCCATTCTCTGGGTTGTAAATCGATACTATGGGTCCTATGGTAACGGGTACTTGGAGAGCATCTGGCAATCTACAAGGTTCAGCCCTCTCTGCGGTTGGCGTTTTCTGTACCACAAACCTTCCGACTACACTCTGTGCTGTACTATGTTGAGGTGTCTCCCCACCTTTGATAGGTGTCCATTCCGATATAGGAAGTGGTACATACCCCTCTATGGCAGCCCCATCTTCCCTTGCGAGTTCTCTACTTTCAATCTCCCCAACTCTCGGAGGCGGTCTATCCATCAGTAATCTATTTATCAAGTTGTCCTCCGAGTCGCTCTCCTCATCTTCTTCCATGAGTGTCTTTTCACCTGCCACCTCTCTCACTGGGTACAACTTATCCACCTCAATAGCCTGTACACTCCATCTCTTGGCGTCCTCATCCCATTTGGAATCTCGCACTGCTCTTACCGATCGCGTCAGCCTTTCTTGACGCCTATTCAGATTCCTGTCATGCGCCGCCCTAATCCATGCGTTAAGGGCCTCAAACTGGGTCGGTCTAGGCAGGGGTTTCAATGCGGACATGGTTGCTTTTAGCCGATGTAACACCTCTAACTTAAACGTCCCATACTTTGGGAACGACATTTCCTCATTCCCTTCCGTAAGCTTGTTCCAATCCCCAATCCATAATATAGTGTGCAGCCCAACATTCGCTGCCATATAATGAGCTGGTGTACCCTCTGGCGGTGCCTCTTGCCCGTAAAAAGACTCTCTCCTTTTTCTTTTAAAAATATCCTTCAAACATTTAAAACACTTCATTTTCAATCTACTAGTTTCTGTTTTCTCCGGTTTGTTTACTTCCTGATGACAATCCACCAATCTCAGCACTGTTCTTCGCTAACTGGCCTATCAGAGCGCGACTTCTCACTGACGTCGCACCAGCCGCCCAATCCCGTCGCGGCTCTTGCCGACGTCACACCAACCGTCCTATTGCGTCGCGGCTCTTCACTATCCACCCTATCTCAGCGCGGCTCTTGCCGACGTCACTCGTCCCCCTTCGCAGCAGTTCCCCTCCTTTTTCAGCTCGTCTCCGCGTTTATGCATGCGTCCCATTCATACTTCGAAAAAATGATTACTTCCGTCCAAGCGATCACTTTTCTTTGACTGTACGCCCACAGTCAATCTGTAATTGTCACCTTAACTGGCGAAATGTCTTTCCGTTTACGTCCAGACAATCGCCTTCTCTGATAGGTTACTTACACACAGTAACTTTCGACCAGCGTCCGTTACTCACACACTCACTCTTGCACTCCCCCTATCTCGGTTCTGCGGCGGTCAATGGTACCTCATGACCTCCTTACTCTGGTCGACAATTACTCTGGATGTTCGATACACCCGAACCATTTAAGCTCTACCCCGAACTTAAGATTTTACCAGGTTGCGCGCGCTCACAACCTTCTCACAATCACGCTACAGGCATTCAACTCCGCAAGACATTACAATACAAATACAACACAAAACACCGCAATCTGTTCACGCATGACCCTTGTTATACTCACTCTCCTCCGATACTGCTGCTTTTCTCGCACCGTCAGCACCCTCTTCGGCACGCGATTCTTCCGCTGCTCATCTCTCGATGTCTAGCTCTAGGGGCCTTGGGGTAAGCTAACCTAGTCTAGATTACCTTCCTCAAGAAGATAACCATCCTCTGCTACCAACTGTTAACGCGGGGTTTCTGGTCTCTATTTACCTTACCAGATCCCTAATCATGTCGACTGAATCGTTGGTACCTGTCATTGAGTAAAAGACAATCTACTACTAGGTTAGTCAATTAGGAACTTAAACCACTCTAAAGAACCACTTACCACTGGGAAAGCTTAAAAAGTTTTAATTCAAAGTCAAAAGTATCTGGAGATACAAACATCTCAGAATAAGATTCAAAAGGTATACAGGTATTAGTACAAAAAGGTACTCTCTGAATATTCTCAATCGGCAAAAGGAAATTATCAAAAATATCTCAAAGAACATGAGTGTTGCAAGAATCGCTGTGAGTTGCAACTTGAGAGTCATTTACAGAAAAGAAAAATATAAGTTAGTCTGTCCCTACACTAGACTAAGTGACATCCCTACTTAACAAGATCTTTACCTAAAAAGGTGTCAGCAGTGGTGACTTCCAAAGAAGATCACACACTTCTCCTAGTCTCTGAACCAAGTTGGTTTCTTTCAGTTCTCTATCTGCCTACCCATCCACTCTCTAAGGCTTCTCAGATCATCTGCCCTAACTCCACCCCGGGGGCTATCCCTAATACAAAATCACATCTCCAATAGAAACGCCCCTGGGGACGCCTCTCACGTGGTGCAGTTTTGAGCGGCAAACTCCGTACTGGTGCTCCTCGGGACTCTTCATTAAAGTTGACCTTGCTTCCCAGGCTTCTTCTTCAGCGAGACAGTACCCCCTAAAATTCCTGAAGACTCCTCCAGGCCTGCGCCTGGCTCTCTTGAACAAAGGAACCGTTCATTATAGTACTGATTAGGGCTCCTCGCACCTGCGACAGACACATACACTGTGGGCCTCAAATTCCAACCTCCATCATATCTCGGACCATAAAACATGTGTAAGGATTCTCAGTTAGTGCCTAGCACAACTTTCCCCTAACGAGCACATTTTAGATCAAAGAGAATGACTTGGTCTTTTCAGGCCTAGTTGATTTACATAAAGCGGGTCTCTGCCTTCTAAAACATTTCCTTTCTTTGGTTTAAACAGTATTTTAACTAACACGTATTACTATAGTATAATGCAACACATCTATATAAAACATATATTTCAATTCTATGATTAAATACTTCTAAAAACAATGTTAACCACGTCTCACATCAGTTCAGCAGCACTTTATCTTTACTGTGAATTGCCCTGCGGCCTACACATTCTCATTGGTTTGCTAGGTTTCATTTCCTTTACACACAATCACTTAACATGAGAAACGTGAAGTTTCACATCATTCTAACATTTCTACATTAGTTTCCATACTGCTATAAGTACCTCTATGCTAGCTAAACACTCTTATATAAGTTCACTCTATGAATATGTCACTCGTGTGCAATAAAATTTAAACTAACACTATGTGCTTGTAAATATGGTGTACTTATACATTTTTTCAGATTTGTGCTCTCTCAGTAGTAAGATAGGTCAATGTTCACTGCTTGCAGCTGTGATTTGTGTGCTAATACAGTTTAGAATCGCAGAAGGGGTGACTCGGTTGCTTATGTACTCCTAATACTGGTGTCAAAAGGATGAAAGACATTTGATTATTTACAATGCTACAGTATGCAAAATATAGTAACCCGCTCAATACAAAAATATATTATCATGGAATGCTATTGTCACAATGAAACATGAAAATAAATGAGCATTTACATTTAATATCATTAGCAGTTTGCAGGAGTATATTTTCTTGGACATAATGTAAATTTGCAAAACATGTCACTGCCATTTGATAAAGACGTTTATGATTTGATATTGCTTGCCGTTCGTTCGGTACCCCTGCTCCTTTAAGCAGACATTTCGGTCCTTCTGTCAAGGACAGCTGTGGGGCCGTAGAAATTAAACGATTCTTTTGCGTGTTTCATGGTTTCTAGGAAATTTAAGATGAATAAATCCAAGACACTCATAATGATTTGTGGGAAAACTCCAAAGAATGTAAGATCATTGCATCTAGGGAGGATTCCAATAGATAAGGTTAAATCCTTTTGCTAATTGGGAATCCTTTTCTCCAGCAATGGTTCTAGGGCCCCGGTCGAAGAGGAAAAGACTCTAGCAAAACTTGGCTGTAGGCCCATCAAGGAGATGCTTACTATTTATAAGGCAAGGGAATTAGCTGCAGCAACCTTTGGTGGCGGTGTGTAGGGTCACACGCCCAGTATGTCCCTACAGGGCAAGGAAAACACCTTTTTAAGGTGTCTGTTGTGTACCCCACCTCAGCATCATCTACCATTATACATAGTGAAGTAGGGCTGAGCTATCTGCAAGATATACTGATATCTAGACCTATTTTTTGTGGCAATCTATAAGGGCCAAACGCAAGACCAAATTTACAAATGCAGTCATTTGGGATTACCTAAGCAAGATTATGCCCTCAATATCCTGTGGTTGTCCTCCATTGATGACGCTCTTAGGTCGGTGTTTGGTTTTGCTGATCTTCATGATCTGGCTAGTATCCTAACACTTGAGGCCCCGGTGAAGAAGACTATTTTGTTCATCGCAAAGGCACGAAGAAGAGCTTCCACTGATGAGATGAAACAAGTAGTGGTCACATATATTTCTTATGCTCTACCTGAGGGTTTTCAACCCTATTTTGCGTTGGTGACAAATACACAAGATCGTTTCGTCCTGACCAGACTGCAGTTGAGCACTCTACACCACCTTATTTCGTTCCCTAATATTAATTATTGGGATAGAAAGCCTGTCTCAGGCCCGTGTGATGGAATCTCAAAACAGAGCACTCTGCACGTCATGCTTTTTGTCAGTTGTATTTGGACTTAAAGAAGCACTTTTTAAAACCCATTTTTATTGCTTACGATATTAGGGATCACACGCTGCCATGTGCTTATTGTGCACTATGGAGTCCTCTGCCATATGTGTTAATGTTGCGTCATATATCTGTAAAGGAATACAAGCTAGCCACAGGTTGTCTTATTAACTTTGGCACTGTATTGTCTGTCTATAACTGAGCCTTGGATGCATATTGTTTTATTATTAATATAATATGTGCTTTTATGGCTTATGGTGATAGTGTCGAAATAAAGATCTTTTAAATTGAATTGATATTGATTCATGAAAGGTGCTACAATTTTTTGCAAACTAAAATCTGTCAAAGAAGCAGAAGAACAATACCTGTCTTCTCTGTTTAAAACTCATGAGACTTAGATCATCATAACAACCACAGATGATAACAAATGGAAACTACTCTGTGTGCCTGACATTCAGAACATTGCATACATTGCATTGTATTTCTTAAAAATATTTTCTTAGTTGTACCCCAATTAACCTTAGTCATGAGATGGGCATGAACCTGAAATTTCATCTGTAACCATCTAGAGCAGGAATATCGTGGACACAATACTGAATGGACAGAAACTTGTGACCAGATTATCGAGGGACAAAATGTTAAAATGTAAGTTTGTGTACATTTTCAATGCCTAACTCCACCTATATGTACCTTGGTGAAATATATAAATCTTCAAAGCACGTTGATGTGGAGTTCAGAATAGTTAGCACACAGAGGGTGATATGAATTTACTGTCAGGGATCTAGCTAGTTGAGGACAAACTGTTAGGGAGATTAACTGATTTCAGGACAAGGCAGCGTAATGGGGATGTTTGCTCTATGCAGGGACAAAGAATTTCTTAAGAAGGGGTTTAGTACAAACAAGAGAATATCTGCAGGCTTGGAGGGAAACAGGATGAAGCAGATTGGAACAGAAAATCTGCATGGTAACCTATCAAGTAAATACAAGTACAAACAGGATGATAAAAGCAGAGAAGCAATAGACAAAATATGCTTAATAATAGTTTGCCTGCTCCTTAGACGTGATCTCTCTGTGAAGCGAAAAATATCTTAGAGGAAGGTAAGGAGCAGATTAATCTCACAGAGTTCAGGGAGATACCCAGCATCTTCTATGGAAAAAAATGGGCTGGGTAGTTTTCTGTGCCAAAGGCACACGCCCTGCAATCTAACTAGCACCCTTCGAAGCAATAACAAATCAGAATATACAGTGGCAGGTACACAGAAACAAGAACTGGGCTCATAGAAACCCTCTGGACTGAAATAAGGATCAGGAACAGGACTGGAACACACAAAACTGAATATGCTGGAAATCTGCAAACTACCTAGGACAGGAATATGCAATCAGAACAGGAACACAGGAAAACAGGACAACAAACCTGCATGTACAAGACAGGTCTGGATGTGTGCAAGCAGGGTCTAGGGTCAAGGCAACAAGGGAAACAAAGAGGCAGGATAACAATAAACAGGCAATTTAGACAAATAACTAATCAGAACAGAATCATAGAACCAAACAACAATGAAAACTGAAATCAAAGGCAAGCCTGGCAGGATAAGACAGATTGCAAGGAGATACAGCAGCAGAGTCAATTGCAAGCATCTGCACTCTGTGTTCACAGGGCTGAAATGTCGTAGTTTAGGGAAGGAGGACAGGTGCAGGGAAACAGCCAGGTGCAAGAGATCAACCAGATGGAAGGAATCAGCGAACCACCGGTGAAAGGAAGGCAGAACTAAGATTTGGAAAGGGGAAGACCAGGTAAACCAGCAAACGCAGTTCAAGATACAGGAAAGCCAGGGATGGAGTATGGGTTGGAGTCAAGCAAATTAAAGTCCAGAAGTCCAGATGTCATAAAGGGTGGTGGGATACAGAATTCATTATAGAGAATACAATACCAACATCAGGACATTATAGGGGTAGGATTTGGAGGCAAAAAGGACTAATGGAACCATAGTGCAACAGGACGGTAGTGTGGAAGCCAGAACAGAAATACTCCCACACATTTTGTGGATGTTCTCTCTTTATTCTTGCATAGAATGGGAGCTTATTACTGCCGGGGACAAAAGTAAACCACTGACAATATCCATGATGTGTCTGCCAAGAGTTTAAAAATACCCATAGACTTGCAAGTCTTTGGGTATTCATTTACTTAGGAAGACATCTCCACCAAGCAACACCCATAACATCTTTGTTGGTGAAATCTTGTTAAAATGTTATTTTACGTCCTACTGCAATATTACAAATGTCTTTAAATGTGTTTGTTAATTGTAATTTGCATACCTATATTCAACAGTGATGCACCAATACGGGCCCAAGACGCATTACATCCTTTCATCACTCTTAGGAGAGGTGACGACCAAGCACAGTATATAGCATTTGTAAGATCCTTTCATAAGCGTTCCCACCTCCATCCGAGGTTTGGTAACTGAGAACAGCCAAAACCCAATTGGAACAGACCAACACCATCACATATGCTCAGTATTGGCCAACAGTATGAAGATAATAACACCATAAGGTTGTGCTTGGAATTTTTTTAAGAGAATAGTCTTATCTAAAAAAATGGTATTGCTGATCATGGGTCATTTTTTCAAGACTAGAATGGAGAAATGAATACTGATATTTTCATTCACACCCCAGATGTTTAGAAACGGAATAACAGCTTTGTATGCCTCCTGTTAGTGACCTCAATCTTAACAATCCATAAGTGGCCAGAGCTGATCACAGTGGGCATGAAGCTATACAGGTACATATAATTAGTATTTTGGCAACAACACCAGCGTGTTACATGTTAATAATACATATCCAAGATGTGACTTCTGTTTTCATGACCTCAAACCTTTCAAAAGGGTCTTGACTACCTAATGTCCCCTATTTCAAACAGACGTGCCATGCTTCAAAACCACAATAATTCAACAACTACAGTTAATCCCTTTCTTGATACAAGAAGCATACAAAATCTGACCACTATGTACAGAGACACACCAAATATATCTAAGATTTTCATATCACAAATGTCAAGGCCCTATAGCAAAATAAACAGACAAAAACAAAATCCAAGCTCATCAACAGTCAAAAAAATAATGATTAGAGCATGCCGTGATCAATACTGATTAGATCCACTTGAATGTACTAATGCTTCACTAATGCTCTTTTGGCTTATAATTACATGTATGTAGTCCCCAAAATGCAGTCGATAACCATAAACTGAAACATCTGATCTATAAAAACTGCTTCACTGACATGTATACCACTATCTGTAACTAATTCCTCCCAAATTATCAAAGAATGCTGATTCGAAATAGTTGATCCAAGCAATTCCATTACAACATGATGCTACAGAAACCGTAAATTCCTTTTTAATAATTTAATTATTCATTGTGAACCTGCATACAACCTAATCTTATTAGAAGAAATTACAGATTCAGTTCATAATGTTCAGTTAATCAGGGACCTCTGTTTTCGGTGACACATAGCAGATCAATTGTTGAAGGTTTGGAAAGCATGCAATCCACAGGGTTTCTGTAGCTGACCTCCACCGTAAAATGCAACATATCATAGACAAGGTCCTCCCCTTTGTTCTAAAAATGGTTATAACACCCATGACATTTGGGAATTTCCCATTGTGTGAATTGTGCAAAATGTGACAAGATTTTTAAGTATTTTCTCTCATGGGGGAACAATGCCCACATGGGTGGATACAGTTTCATACTGGGTTCTAAAGAGACATTTCCACTCAGATAATCCTTTCCATCACTGACAGGGGAATGCTTTGAACTACTTTTCAAGATTTGCCCAAACTGCCATCAGGCACAAAGATACAGTCTAGCAATAGGCCCATTCCTGAGTCTACTAATAATGACTCACCATCCGAAAGTCGAGAATAGGAAGCAGGAGCTACAAATGGGACAGCAGGATGACCACATTGATGACTGAAGAGTCAATTGTTCCTGGATTAACTCCATTTGGAATGCAACATCTTTGCACACAGAACATCAGGCACCAAAGGTGCCAATACCTCCATAGGAAATCATAGAGGATGTTAGAACTGACAGACTTAGCGTGGTCTTTCCACAAACGTTTTGCCTGCTTGCCTCCAATTTTGCAGAATTTTTTACATTGGCAATAAGATTCTGAGGACTTTACCACTGCCAACCAGTGCTAAAGCGCATGCATGTCTCCCCTAAAACATGGTTTGATTGACTTAGCCACAATTGACATAATTAATTTGTTGCTAAGTCCCTATTAGAGTGTATTACTTGTGCCCAGGGTCTGTAAATTAAATGCTAATAATGTCCAGCAGCACTGATTGTGCCGCCCACACAAGTAGCACTTCAAACATGCCTCATGCCTGCCTCTGCGAAGCCTGTATGTGCAGTTTACACTGCCATGGTGACTTGACATTCAAAAACATTGCCAAGCCTGAGACTCCCCTGTTATGACAAATAAGTAACCCTAAGGTAGACCATTGGTAGCCCATATGGCAGGGTGCTGTGTAATCGAAAGGTAGGACATGTACATTGATGTTTTGCATGTCCTGGTAGTGAAAGACACCCACATTAATTTCCCACTACTGTAGGCCTACCCCTCTCATAGGTTAACATTGAGAATTCCCTATTACACTTACAAGCTGTAATTCCCAATTGAGAAGGAGTAGCTCTACCATGTTTCATATCACTGGAATGGTAAATCCTCTTTCTTGGTAAAGATGAGTTTATCACTACCATTTTAAAAATTCTTCTTTTAGGAAGATGGCATTTTTCTGCTCTCAGCCCTGTGTGCCTGCAGCCTGTCTGCAATACAGGTCTTGGGTGGGTGACAGCTGGACTTTGTGAATTCCCTCCAGACACCCTCACACATAGGGAGATTAGGTGTGACTAAGTGGCCATCCACATCTTTATTGGCTATCCTTGGCAGAATGGCACGGAGGAGCTGACACTTTGAATAGGCTGTGCCCTATCCCTACACAAATGGCTGCATACTCCCTGTAATGAGCCTGGAGCCAGCGCTGGGTGCGAGGACCTCTGCACTTCAAATCCCCTTTTTGAAGTAACCTCCACTTCAAAGTCACAACTTGGTATAAGTACTGGTTCACAGACCCCCACTGAGTCAGGCCCTACTGGACCTGGGAAGAAGTCTGCCAGGAGGAAGGGCAGCTGTGCTGCTACAAGGAATGCCACTCTGCTGCTCTGGAAGAACTGCTTTCTGCTATTCTGCTGTCCTGCCCTGCTGCCTGCTACCCTCTGCCCTGCTGAGAAAGGACAGAACCCATCTCACTGCTAAAACCCAGTGGTTCAATGATGAAGAATATCTTTGGGTCTTATTGCATCTTGACTCTCGACACTGCTCAGAACTGACACATCGGCATCATCGAAAGGATCAATGATGATGCAGCGCCTCCCCTGTTCCTTGCATCATCTTTAATGCTGACGCATCCAAGGTACTGCTTCAGCAGGCCACGGCTAGCCCCTGATCCAACTTGCACTCAATCACAATTGGACTGAACTTTTAGATTTACCCAGGTCAAGCACAAATAGATATCCCCTGTTGACACTTTAAGCTTTTAAGCACTATATTTCCATGTATTCTTTAATATTCATAACTCCAGTTATACTTATTAGATCTTTGTTGTTTTGGTCTATTTTTGTTCATAACATTATAAGCTATTTTTCTAACTTGGTGTGGGGTCTTTTTATGGTGTTTCTACTGTTACTTTTTGAAGTGTTGCACAAATAATTTACATGTTGCCGCTTACTTTATGCCTGCCTGCTCTGTGCCAAGCTACCAGTGGGTGAGCACAGGATAATTTATGCGTGTGAATAAAACTTAACTGACTAGGATTGTGGTTTCTGTTTGGACAGGGTACATACCTCTGCTAACCAGAATTCCAATTTCTAACAAAGGACATTCCAACAGAAGTCTTTGCTGAACATAAGTCGTCTTACATAGGTCCCGCATAAACTATAATCTTTATAGTGCTGATTTAGTCCTATGCTCCGACCTTGTTCCCTCTGCCATCGCATTTCCATTGAAAAAAATACCACAACCCTACCTCTATCTGCACTTATTCAAATCACTCACTAGCATTATTATACTCTAGCTTTACACAAAATGATAATAAGCTGATAAGAATTTTAAAAACTACTTTAATAGTGCCCGGCCCCAGCAACTCATATATAAATTATCACAAATAAGTAAGGCTTAATATTATTCTCTAAAAAGATGGGCCTGAGCAACATGCACCATGGAGGAGGGCACCACATCTATTTTCCTCTGCACTGGCCATATGCAGCAGAAAGATAAACACTGAGGCTTTCTGCAAATTAGGAAACCCGGATAGTGACTCAGTTAGAATACACCCCAGTCAAAGACCCAAAAAGGACACCTTCAAAGTAAAAATATTCCTGAGATCCCCTCTGCACTATTTTACAGGCTTCCATTTTCTGAAATGTGCCTAGCTCTCTCGTCATCATGGAAGGCTTGAAATCAGTGAAGCACTAACCCCTTTTTGCCTGTGTACGGTGATATCTGAGTTACCGTTCTAGTGCACATCTCGTTGTCTTCAGGCCCGGACTGGCCGTTGTGGGCACTGGGCAATCCCCCGGTCGGCCGCAAGGGTGGGGGCCGGTTTTGGGCCCTGGGGGCCGTTTTTGTTGCAGAGCCGGTTTTGCAGCATAGCTGCAAAATCGGCCCTGTAACAAAATCGGCTGAAAAGCGGCCCTGGCAAAGCGCTCGCCCCCCTCCCGCCCGGGGGGCGGGGGGGCCGGCCAAGCACTTTGCCAGGGCCGGTTTTGGTTCCCAGTCCGGCCCTGGTTGTCTTCATACTATCCCAGAGTTGTCCTTCATCTCAAGCATCACTTTGGGATAGACAATATTCTGCCTTTCCAATGCAAGCATTGACAACAATTGAAGTTTATTCTGGCTCTTCTGTACATTCCATACATTTAAATATGTTAGTGTTTTTGATGGCAAATTGTTATAGCAACCGAGCAGACTGCATCTTTTCATGATGGGAACAAGGCATGTTTTATTAGTTAAGACCACCTGAAAATCATTTTTCAAATATACTAATGCATATTTTGTGGCATTCAAAAGCAGCAATTTCAGAGTTTAGCATGTAGCCTACAAGCAGCTTCTAATCTAGCAATGCTGTAAAAGAAGTCTGCTGCCGGCTTCCTAGTTAATCTTGAATATTGAATACTTTCTTTATAAACAAGCCTTAAAACCTTAAAGAGATTCCTTTTTAACAGATGGAGCTATATTTATCATTTTCATTTTTTTAATTTGGGCTGAAGGCAAAAGGAAAATGATTTCACATTTTCACAAACCAAAACAATTGAATACGTTGGGGGACACTGTTAATTTACTGTAAAGTTAAACAGTGAAGACAGGAAACATCGCAGCCACCTTCAAAATACAGAAAATAGCATTCCAAGTTGTCTAACCTTACTTTTAAAATATATTATATACTACAAAGATGGCCACATTGATGCATCTAGAAGCATCATGTCATCAACATTGGAAGTATAGAAAAATAACATCCCTGCTTCTAAAAGCATGATAAGAGCCATCTTGAGAGTGTACTAAATAATAATTCAAGATGGCAACTGGTCACTATTAACTTTGCTTAGGGTCGAACTGGGACAGAAAATAGGCCAGGTCACCAAAATACATGTGGGCCCATTTGTGAATTAGACAGAAAAAACAATTTGGGCCAGTTTTGAACTTATAAAGGCATGCTGTATATAAGTGATTTGCAATGTATGGAAGACTCCATTAATTTGAGCTTGCTGTAGGCATTGTTTGTTTTAATGCTACGTAAATCAATAGTAAAAAACTGTCCCAAAAGACCATAAAACAGACCCACAAACAGGTGTGAGACCAGCCCATTGAGTGCTGCCCAATTGCCATATAGCCCAGTCCAACTCTGGCTTTGCTAATGTTTGCACAGCACTGACAAAAATCATATATTGACAAAGTAATGCAAATTGGCTTTGCCAATGCTTGGCCCTAATGTTATGAAAATGCAATTTTTCTTGTAATTCACTCCCATCATTAAGGCCATCTAGAAGCCTTCAGATAGAACATTACATCTGCAGGATTTATTATATCTGTTGATTGTTCCATGGTGAGCAGTTGTATTTGTTGTGAGTAATCAGAAAGTAGAAGACAGAGAAGGTTATGCAGTCCATGCTGTTTTATACTGAGTGGCTCTTTAAAAACAGAGGCTGGAGAAAAATGGGTAATACTACAGAGAAAGAACAATACAGTGAAATGAAGACGTGAAAGTGTGAGTTAGGGGAGATTGGGAGTAACAGAGAAACAAAAGATAAAGAAATATGAATTCTAGGTTTGCTTTCTGACTAGGACAGTTCCCCAGCTGGCCTACCACATAGTTAAGTCATACAAAGGTTTTAAAGACGCTGTTAACATATGTTCTCGTAGGTTATGAGAATATATGACAAGAAAGTATACAATTCCAACACTCCAATCTTAGTTAACAAACTGTTAAAGTATAGGGTGTTCTATAAGCACAAGGGGTTTGGGTTGATCCTCAGCAGCTGTATACCTTCACGGGTGATAAGCCTCACATTACAAGTACCTTTTGATCTAGTGATTGATTGATTGATGTGAAGTAAAAATATTGAAACATGAGACTTTTCAGCATTGCGCTTTCTATTTACTATTGTGCTCTGTGTCAGCAAGTTCCTCTCTCTCTCTCTCTCTATATATATTAAATAACATAATTCCTAGACAACAACTTCCCTGTCAACAATCAGGTTAAGCGCACACAATGGATGTACAGCCCCAGTGAGCCGACAAACAAGAAGAATATTTATAAACAGAATTGTTAAAAAATATACATTTATTTTGTATTAAAGAAAATTAGTTTAAAACAATCATTATTTCAAAAACATATTAAAAGTGACATTCAAAATGACATTACATCAAAGAATCATTTAAAATCACAATAAATTTAAATAGAAAATAAAATCTAACAAGGGTTTTCTGGAAAATTAGTAGATCAGATGACACTCTCTACGCGCGTTTCGGCGTAACAACGCCTTCTTCAGGAGAACCACTTGATGCTCTGAATACAAACAAAATATGTTCATTTAAACATACAGGATATTGGTTTGTACAGTGCATTGAGGCCGTATAATGAACAAACATGAAACTGTGGTGCAAGGCAAGGGTGACGGGCCGTATCATGGTCACAGACTCTATGGAACAATACAGGTGACTGAAATGAAAAAAGGGGGGGAAAAGATGAAGATAAAGAACTGAAGACAAAAACGAATAAAGTGAAGTAACTGTGATGGAAAGAAAATTATGAAGATTGAAAATACCAAGTGTGCAGACACTTAGAGGATAGACCTAAAAGTGCACCAGATCCATAGCCCAAAAAAAGGGTGAAAGGGAGATAGAGTAATAGCATGGAACCGAATACCTAGAATGAAACAAAAATGATCCATCCTTACCGGGAACACTAATATATATCTGAGCCCGCTGGATGATGTGCTAAACGGCATATACTGACTGATAAACACACCTATCAATGAAAAAAGAAGATAACAATGTCTCACCAATTGTAATACACAAGTTCTGACTAATACGACTAAAGGGGTTAAGGCATACCTAATGTCTAGAAGCAGTCACATAGAAGGCCGTAGGATAAAATAACCCTCATGCGCTGATTAATGCAGGCAACTGTCAATATAAATACAAGAGAACAATGTAACTCAGTGTGATATACACGAGCTCTAGATGGAGCAATAAAAAGCCAAAGCATACCAGGTCAGTATATATATATATATATCACCACCTCGGGGAGAAGTGGCAGAACCAGAAGATGTTGTAGATGAAAATTTCGGGAATAATCTAAAGAAAAAATACAAAGTAAACATAATGATGACCTGGGTCCATGGAACAATAAAGGGGGGGGGAGTGGAAAGCAAACGACAGCTGCAGCCCCAGCTGGCGAAGATGAAAATACCTGATATGCTTCAATAAGTACCCAAATGTGGTACTATTCAGTGCAGGACTGAAGAGCAGTAAAGAAAGAGCGAGTAAAGCCTGTCGATGGAGGGAAAAGAGACCAGGAAAAAGTATAAGTCTATTGAGCTCAAATACTCATGAAGGTAGAAGAATGGCTAACTAAAAAACTGAGAATACCTTTTTTATATAACGCTGACCATAAATCACAGATATGAGGGACGAAAACAGGATATTGTATGGTTCACTGCAGCTAGAGCCGCATCTGTATGATAGTTTATATAAAATATAACAAAAGGAATTTACATTAATATTCCATGGCACGAGAGTGGCATGAATTATATGACGATATGAGGGAGGAAGTCGCAATGGCTACCCTATGTGGGCAGATAATCAAATAGCAAGGACCACCTCTCTGATAATTAAACTGGTAAGCGATAGCGTTCAAACTCTTCATACAAATTATTCATGCTCGCGTACTTACTAGGTATATAATCCGAGCGTGCTCGCCTGAAATTGGCAGCCGACGGCAGGAACGCAAAGATGGTAAAGCCGCGGCATATATTCTACACTGTGCATCAGGACGTAGAATGACGTTGTGCACCTTGATGACGAATAATGGGCCGACCGAGGGGAAGCGTATCCCGAGGAAACTAGAATGCTAACTACCTCTGAGATGCATCAATAGAGAGAGAACCCGATGAAACAAGGGCGATCAAGTAATGTGCACGTCGATCACACAAATACGTGGCTCCCTAGTAAAAAAAAACACAGCTACACGGCGCAAATAGAGAAATAAAAAAGATAAAGACGTCTGACAGAGCATACAAACCTACAAAATAACAATAAGGTCCTGAAAATAGAACTAACTGTGAAAGGAACACAAAGAGGCAAACCTGATGAAGGTATTAAATGCTGAAGACTGTCCATTGCTCTTATCTAATGTTGTATTTGATTGCATTCTCCCAGGGGATCTCATTATTGAGTCCCTTGGTGTGTGTTGCCAAAGAGAAAATCCAAAAAACTTCACGTCTTTTTTAGAAGTCTTCTGTGCAAATGTTGTTGTTGTTGTCACAGTTTAACGATAAACCAACTAATATCATGGGGTTTATGTTGATGGTCTAAATAATGCCTGACTAAGGGGGCCCTGTAGCTTGCGCTGGAGGACAACCTTATGACCCTTGGAGTCAACTTATTTGTCCTGAGTACAAGAAAAAGAGCAGGTCCAATCTTCCAGGGATCTCCTCAGTTTGCAGACAGCAGGTTTAGTCCTGTTCTGATCTGCCTCAGATCCAGGAATGTTCTGAAGTGGGTGCCTAGAAGTGCCACCGTTATGCCTGGCTCGAGCTAGTGAGTGGGAATGACCCCTAGGGACACCCTAACCAATGGCATATAGGTTCCTAGGGCTAACAAATTAATGAATGAATCAGCATTTCTAGAGCATGTGGCTACCCGGAGGCATTTCAGCGCTGAGAACATTCCAATCATGAACTCCGAGTAGTGTTTAGAGGAACAGAAATGTTTTCGAAAGGTCAGATAATTGGTTTCAAGATGAATATGGTGGGGGAGGCGGTTCCACAACCTAGCGATGTTAAAGGAAAAGAGACGTCCTCCACTTCGTTATCGTTTGATTTAGGGACTGCAGCCAGATGTTTACTATCTGACCGCAAGGCCCTATCAAGACGGTAGGGTGAGATGATGGTACGAATATTAGGCGGTCCCTTGGCTGACAGTGCCTTGTATGCAATCCACAGAACCTTAAACTGGACTCTCTCCTGGATAGGAAGCCAGTGGAGGGTGACAATGGCGGGCTTTGCTGATTGGCGACTGGGGATATTCAGGAGCAAGCGCGCTGCAAAATTTTGCACAGTCTGCAATTTTTGGGTGGTGAAGCGTGGGGCTCCCAGATAGAGGGGATTGGCATAGTCAAGCCAGGAGAGAATCAATGCCTGAACCATCAGTCTTCTGGCAGAAAAAGGCAACAGGGGGAGGATTTTCTGTATCATCCTAAGAATCCCAAAGCAGCTAGCTGCAACCTTCATTGCTTGCTCCCTGAAATCAAGATTACCATCAAGCTAGATGCCCAGGCTCTTAATCTGTTTTTTAGAGGAGGGGATTGGACCAAAACAGCTGGCCCAGGGCAGGCCTATGTTCAGAGTGGGTGATTGACCAAGGAGCTTCAGCTCCGCCTTGGCCCCTTTAAGTTTCAGGTACGAGCCTTCCATCCAGACTGCCACCTTTTCTAGACACACGGCTAGATCAGATCCAGTTTTGGCAAACTGATTGAAACAACCAGCTGAGTGACTTTGGCATAGGTGACAATCTGGATATCGAAAGGCTGCACCACCTCTGCCAGGGGGCTCATGTATACATTGAAGTGGGGCTTAGGGACGAACCCTGCGGAACCCCACATCAAAGAGGCATACATTTGGAGGTAATTTCATTGTCAAACACCTAGAATGACCTGTCCTCCAGAAACCCTATCCATTTTGGCAATTTTCCACACTAAATTTGATCTCTGAAGCCTGGATGTGTATGTGGAGTGTACTATGGTAATCCCAGTGTCCTCTCACATCAAAATCCAGTTTTAATGCAGTCCCTGTACTCACAACAACCTCAGAGACAGAAGTCTGGTACAACCAAGCTGAGCTTTCAGCAACCAGGCAGTGAATACACATATATTGGTTTCCATTTTTTTCCCTCCTTTGAAGTGCCCCCAAATCTTATATGTAAACCCAGCATACCTATCAAACATGCTGTGACACTCGAATGTCAAAAGAGGCCCACTGTGATTAGGGTCTGGTCGGCTGTGGAGGCAACAGAAGCGCTCTGTCCAAGTGTCAGCTAACATTTGCCTGTAACAAGGCAGGCCTCAAATGTCATATAAAAAGTCCCAGCAAACCTGCAAGCAGGATGTGACATTTAAGTATGACTTGACACATTAATGTCAGAAGGGATCCTTCCAGTTCCCCTTGCATATTCTGTCCTGTTCCAAAGGATCATCTCTGCCCATTCAAGTCAGTCTATTGTTTTACTCCTGGAAGCACGTTCACACCTCATTCATGTCAATTTAAATGCTGATTATTGGCAAGCTGAATTAGAAGAACAAATGCAGATTTTGATTCTAAAGACTAAAGGCAGCGCAAAGGTAACTTTTTAAAAGTTACCTTTCTTTAATATTTATAACAAATCTAACTTCACCATAGTATTGTTTTTTTACCAACTAATAAAAATATGGAGAAGCCAAACCTGCTACAATGAAAATAGCTTTGAGGTCATTTTTACTGTAAGGCAATGTTTAACATTAAACTTTTACATGCTCTAACTTTTACATACCTTGCACCCTGCCCTTTAAGAGTAATAAGGCCTACTTAGGATTGACTTATAAATATTTAAAAGAATAGTTTGTGCCTGTCACAAGTGGGTATTTTGACAAGTCGAATTTGCAGTTAAAAATCCCCACAGCTACGCTACTGACAGGCCTGCAGTCATATTTACATTGTCATTGTAATGGATGGCACAATGGGTGCTGCAGTCCACGCGTAACATTTATCTTACCGGCTTGAGAACACTTTGGTACCTTTAAACTAGGGACTTAAAGGAAAGTTAAATATGCTATAGAGGCTTACCATGTTGCAAGGAGGAGCACAAGTACTTTACCACTGGTTAGCAGGGGAAAACTGCACAGAGTTCAATAGCCAGTAAAAAAAGGTTCTGTAAAAAGACATTTGGGGTGACCCTGCAGAAATGGCACATTTTCATCAGGCATTATTCGCTATCTAACAAATGATTTTCAGCAGACTCTTCTGGTTTAACAATCTGTGACCAATATCCTCACTAACAGTCCTAGTTGAGCTAGTGATAAGCTGGTGGACAGGCAAATTACTAAACTCATCAATCACTATGCCATCCTAGCTTATAATTAGGAAGGGGCTTCCATGCATTTCAAGGGACTGAACTCTTACATGTGGCTCTGACCAATAAGTTAAAGGTGATTCAAGACAAGGGAGGAGTTGCCACATTTATCCTGTTAGATTTATTCACAGCATCTCACACTGTATCTCATTTTATTTTTTGTGTCAGGGCTAGAAGAGATTGGAGTAAGAGATCAAGCTTTAGAATGTCTCACCAACTTTCTTGATGGTCCTTTTCGGATGGCCATGCTACCTCCCTGCACTTCCAAGTTTTTAAAGATTGAGTGTGAGTATGAGATTCCCACATGGATCATCTTTAAGTCAAACATTGTTTAATATTTATTTTGCTCATCTAGCCCATTTAATAAGATCTCATAGGCTAGAATGAATAAGATATGTGAATGACGCTCAAATTATTTTAAATTTGACCAGATAAATTTGAACGCTTGCATGAAAGAAATAGTCTTCTGAATGAGAGCCAACGGCCTTCAGCTGGATACAGATAAGATGGAGGTTCTAATCCTAGGAGAAAAAAAATCTACATGGTTGCAGGATTGGTACCCAACTGCCCTAGGAAAATCTCCAAACCCAGTAAAAGAAGACAGGAACCTGGGCTTGATATGTGACAACAATTAGATTGCCAGGCAGATAGCGAAATTGTCTACACCCTGTTTTGTGCATTTGTGTGTTTTATGTAAAATACTACCTTTTTTAGACAATGAGCAACATGTTTAGTTTTCGAGGCTATAGTGGGCTTTCGCCTTAATTACAGCAAAACCTTATATTCAGCTTTACAAAAAGAAACATTGAAAAGGCTTCAGGGCATCCAAATCTTGGTGGTCAGAGTGATGCTGAGAATTCCCCATTACATGTTGTTTTCACATCATCTTGACCAACTTAATTTGCTGTGGATTAAGAAACTTGTCTCTTTTAAATCCTTGAGTATTTGCCATAAAATCAACTAAGGAAAATCTCCCAGGTTAATCAAGGAGCTACTCATGGTATATATTTCCTCCCGCCATCTTCGTTCAGCCACTGCTTGTAAGCTTGTACGGCCAGGAATCACCACACAGAAATGGGGCGGAAGAGCATTTGCCTATGGAGCCTCTACTCTATGGAATGCTCTCCATATTTATCTTCAGCTTATGGTGATGACTTGACCTTCAGGAGATTGTTGAAGACCCATTTTCTTACTTCAGCTAAGTAGGGCATTGGTCTTCGGTCCATACAATCAGACTTTAAGCCATGATGCCACATCTACAAAAATACAATAAAATAACATAAATGTGATGAGGTGTGTGCATCTCACTTGCCTTAAAGAAGACAATGGGAGTACCTGCTAGGATTTAGCTATGCAATTCTAGCCAGAATCCTAGTACTGTCATAGGAGGCCCTTTGGGGGCGTGTTCAACAAGGCTGTGAATCATTGCAACTAATTTAACTGGCTGACGTGATGAATCACATTACCTGAATGGGGTGGGGCATTAATATCAATCTAATTGCTCATAATTATCCCATGCAAGCCCACAACAGCTGGCTCCGTCCACAGCTAGATCTGTGGAGCAGCACTGGCTCCTTCTACCACTCCTATTGGTGAATTTTTGATTTGTTACAAGTCATTTAAGTTTCACCTGCATTACCTTAACTGGACCAGTGAAATTTGCAAATTGTCGTTTTATTGATAACACATGTTTATTTCAATAAAAATGCACATAAATAGGTTCCTCCTTTGCATTTGAGGTCGCATACATCGTGCAACTTTTTTAATGAATGTATCAATAAACGTACCTTAAATAATCACTAGTTGTCTCATTAAAACATGTATCCATGCAGAGGCAAGCCATTTCTTTTCAGTGTTGCTGGGACTGCTGCTACCCGAAATAGGCTCATTAACTATACTTGAGTGCTCCCTGACCTTCAGGTCACGTTTGGGGAAAGGCACATCTGAAGATTCATAACGATGCATTAGTGGGGTCGAAGGAGCAAACGGAGTGTCAGCGCGAACTCTCCTGGCAACAGAGGAACCTGAACAGATATTGCCCAAGGAAAGGAAAATGGAACTGCCTTGAAGCTTCCGTGCTTTCAGGCTTGTCTAGAAGTGCAGTGTTTACGTGATCTGAAGTACGGAAGAGATGAAAGATGTTTTTTTCCACAGAGTATTCTGCTGTGTGGGCCAGTTCCTTAAATCGTAATAATAGATCCGCCGAATTGTCATTTGTTTTTTAAGCCATCAACCTGTGCGCGCCACTCCACCGATGTTGTTCACTGTGCACAAACAAAGCTGCACATGAATTGTATTTACCTTTATTGTAAGGCAAATGTGCTACAAATGTACTGGAAAACAAAACAGTCCGTGTACAAGAGACCCCAACAATGCTGCTGTTACACAATCCTATTTAATAGGAATAAGCATATGTTTATACTGAGGCATACTGTAGTGGTTACATGATGTTACAATACTTTCTACACTACATTTTATTTCGAATTAAAAAGTGAGACAAAACCGACCAGAATTTGTGGCTAGACCTATCTCGGTGTGACAGAAGGTACCTGTGCACGACTGCGACTTACTGCCAACAGGGAGGCGCTGTCAACCGTGGAGAGAGGGCAGCTACCCCCCCCCCCCTCTCCCGTGGGCAGAAGACACGACATGGTAGCAAGAATAAAATGCCAACGAGTGATCAAGTGAGTCTGGGTTCGAAGGGCCCTATGGAGAAAAAAAGATGACCGGGACAAGCAGTCCCCAGTTTTGTCACCGTAGGAAATGGATGTCACCACCGCATGAGATGCCAGTGCAGGAAGAACAGAACAAAGTGCCCCCCGGAGCCTAGCGGGCAGAATTACTGACGTGCTGTGCAGTGAGTAGAGGTCACACTCTTCCTCCTACAGAAGAAGCGTGGATGCTGGTGGGGTGGCACCTGGGGCGAGAGCGGGCTCAGGATGAAACTGAGGTTGCCTAGGACCATCAGTGGCAATCAGGAGGCAGGGCCGGAAGGGCTGGCGTCACAGGGGCACCTCAAGCCACCAGGGCAGAGCTTATGGGGAGCAGCAACACCAGGGTGCCGGATAATCTGACCGGGAGCTCCTGCCTTGCCTAGAATAGCCAGCCAGTCAGGCCTCGCACCGCATAGTGGGTCGGTGCAGGCGCAGTGCGTCCAAAGTCGTTGGTGACATCACCCAGTTGAGGAGCGCACAGTTCTGAATCAGTAAGGCTACTACGGTTAGAAAACACGGGCTGGGTAGTGGGGATCTTTGAGGTCTTATGCTGCTGTAAAACCCTCGACTTGGGAGGGTAAATGCCTCTGAAACATGTTGAGTATACATGCCTCCAAAGTTTGTTAATCCCTGCTGTTACACATCCCAGTATAACTATCATTGCAGACTGTGGTCCTCCTCAACGCGGCCTAAAGTATTTACTGCAGTTCGCTGCCCTATTGGCTAGCGGCAGAATCTCAGTGTGGTATCGTAATAAAATCATGCTTTCCAAAGGCAGAGCTATTAGTTTCTGCTCTCACTTGAAAAACCTTGGAGATATTGAGATAGTGGCAGAGAAATACACCTTAAAGGAGAGAGAACAGGGCTGCGGATTAGGATCAGTACAACCACGCACGAACTGGGAAGCAATATTTTAAGGTGACCATTTCAGTGCTAAATCCAGCTGGCGTTTCTTGTCACAGCGTCTGTTTCCTTCAGAGTTCAACTGTGGCATACACAGACTGCGGGAACGTCTGCAGACCTTACGTCAACCATTTAAAGGGAAGTAAATCATGGGTGCGTGAACCTGGGAGGTCTGTCTGTGCTGCCCTGCCGCACCTGCGGTGCCTAGAGACAAGTTTGGTCGTATTCAATCTGGCTGTAGTATGAGATCGGTAGCACTTAGTTGTGGATTGATCGAGGTGGAGTCAAGTATGCCAAGGATTGAAGAACGGGCATACTCATCGTTGTCACGCTCAGGCAGTGTTTAAATGGAAAAATATAAGTGCAGGCACTCATTAAATTGGACTAGGGGTGTGGCTAGTGGGCGGGGTTAGAGGCGGGGCGAGACATGAGGATATGAAGACACTTCTATTGAGCATTTATTTTGACCTGGAATTGCCCTTGATAGTAGTCTCAAACATTCCATGTACGCAGATTACAAGCTACATATGCTAACAAATAGGGCCGGACTGGGAACCACAACCGGCCCTGGCAAAGTACCCACCCCCACTCCCCACTGGGGGGGTTGGAGGTGCAGCCGAGCTCTTTGCCAGGGAGAGTTTTCGGCCGATTTTGGTACAAGGCCGATTTTGCAGCTATGCTGCAAAAATGGGCCTGTAACAAAAACGGCCCCCAGGGGCCCAAAACCGGCCCCCACCCGTGTGGCGCACCGGGGGATTGCCCGGTGCCCGTTATGGCCAGTCCGGCCCTGCTAACAAAGGGTGGCGTTAAGACTTGCTGGGAACAAGCCCTAAATCAAGATATAAAAACGGACTTCCTCCCGATTTGGCTTTCTTGATTTTACAGGGGAGAAGCAAATTCCGGTTGCAAGATCTTAATTCCCCGGAACGGATTGTAGGCTGTTATTTTCCTCCTTAGATAGAGCGGACCGATCCCTTGTCACGCTCTTAACACCATCACCAGTAATTTAAACACGGCTCTCTTTCTCACAGGAAGCTAGTGCAATTGTTGTAACAGAGGGTGGGAGGGGATACGTCTAGGTTTATTCAGGACTAACCGTGCCGCTGTATTTTGGACTACCTGTAGTCTTGCTGCAAGGTCATCCCTGATTCCTACTAAAAGCACATTGCCATAATCTAGTCTGCTGACTAGTAGGGCATGTACTAAGGTCTATCTGTCCTGCATCGGGACCCATGGAAAGATTTTCCGCAACATTCGTATGATGCCAAAGCAGGTTCCCGATACTGCTTTTACCTGCTCCTCCAGCGAGAGCTTGTTGTCTATCAGAATCCCTAGGGTTAAGAACCTCACCGAATTCCGGTGGCCACCAGTGTGCAGACCAAATCTCTGTGGCCTTTCCGAACAGAAGGATCTCAGTTTTGTAAGAATTTAACTGCAGAAAGTTCTTGCTCATCCAGGTGGCGATTTGTAGCATACAGGACCTACATTTGAGTCTAGACTTTTCTGGGGCCTTCTCGATGGGGACTATCACCTGCGTGTTGTCCACATACGAGATTGTCTCAAAACCACAGGATCTTATGATGGTTGCAAGCGGGGCCACATAGATGTTGAATAAGGTGTGGCTATGAATTGAACCCTGCGGCACCCCCTTGTCCACTACTGTGGTTTGGGAGACAAAGGTGTCTAATTGGACACATTGAGTTCTGTTATTAAGGAAACACTGCATCCTGGCCCAGCTCGTCCTCCGACACCAATCTCCCGCAACCTGTCCAAGAAAACATGGTGGGAGATGGTTTCGAGGGCTGCAGACAGATCTAGAAGAACTAGCGAGGAGGGGGACCCTCTGTAGTACGCTGATGGTGTCGACCACTTCAACCAGAGCCGCTTCCGTGCTACGAGCTGCCTGGTATTCTGACTGCAAGGAGTCTAGTAAATTATGCCGTTCTAAGTATCCCGTCAGTTGCCTATTAACCAGTGTCTCCATGAGCTTTGAGCTGCTTGGAAGAGAGATTGGTCTATAATTTTGCACCTCTGTGGGGTCTGACAGCACCTTTTTAAGTAGAGGTT
Organism: Lissotriton helveticus; assembly: GCF_964261635.1. NCBI lineage: Eukaryota > Metazoa > Chordata > Amphibia > Caudata > Salamandridae > Lissotriton > Lissotriton helveticus. The sequence continues at coordinate 851,867,600 of NC_136068.1, forward strand.
TTATATGTGCCCTTTTCCAGTGTCTGGGGAAGGTGGCAGTTGCAGTGGCCATGAAAATGTTGCACACCTCGGTTAGTGATGGGGCAAGGTTAGGGACCAGTTCAGCCATTATAAATGGCAGCAATGGATACGCAGGAGCACCGGATTTTGTGAGCTCCAACATGCTTTGTACTTGCTCTATGGTGATGGTAGTAAAAGAGTCAAGTCTGGGAAGTGAGGGGTCTCTTGCAACTTGTTGCAAGTGAACTGGATTGGGTTATGTGCATTCTACCCCGTTAAGATTGACCTAATGGTTTTGTAGAGGTCTAGCTAGGTTTGGGCTGACCGTCCGTTCATCGGGGAATTACATTACTTAGTCAGAAAGATGGTCATAAAAATACAACCAGTTATATATATAAATAACAAGAAAGTGGTCAGCCAACGTTCATTTAAAGCAAAATAAAAGACACGAAAGAGACAGGAGAGACTGGCAAGTGACTGCTTATCTCCCAAAAGGCTGAACAAGATACTGGAATGAAGATTTCAAAATTAGAATAAGCATTTAAGTAACAAGGCCCAACAATTAGTTGGCAATACTCAAACAATGTTCCACTTCTCATAAACATTGTAGTCAATAACCTGGTGTGATAAATGCCTTTGTTTAGCCTTGGGGTCTCCAAATACACTTCACAACACCTTAGCTAAGCAACAAAGGCACGCAATGACATCTCAATTGACATGGGATCTGGGGCATTCTAAATATATTAATTTCGTAGTTGTAGTGTTGCATGTCTTCTAGAAAGAATCTGTCGACTGACCACACACTGACTAAATGCAAGACTGGTCTGCACCACGATTAAAAAACCACAAGGCTTTATGGTTTTAACTCAAAGTTAACATATACATTTTAGTTTGTGTGTGTCGCAATTCACATATTTTGACATTTAATCTGGAGCTTGAACATGGTGGTCAGGGCATATCAGGCATTTGCCATTATTCCAGTATACAGGTATTACATTCGCGGTCCTCTAGATTCCATTGACATAGCACAGCAGTGAGCTGCATATTCACCCCGAGGGGCCTCCTGGCACTAGATTGCAGAAGTTTGTTGTAACTGTGTGGTCCTCCTTTTGTCAACTTCGGAACGATGGGGGGGCTGATTGGATCAGCCGGGATTTGGGCATGTGACCATGTGGTCAGGCAAGGGACATGACGGTGGACATGTTGGTCACTAAACCACCAAACCTAGCTAGATGACATTATGGTTTTCTAAGGAAGAGTGCTAGCACACCAAACTAAGCTTATGCTTTTCCGTGGGTAGGACCATCAGAACTGTCCTGGTAACAATTTATCATTCATTAATTTCACAGTACTATATTGACGACTTCAGACAGGAGTGCTGGCCGGGGGAGTTTCAGCCTCTCTGCTGCTGGTTTCAATGATACAGGATATTAAAATATTGCTTGATATCACTGATAGCAGGGCAGTTAGTTAAAGAAGGTATATGGGTAACATGGTCTGTGGAATCCCCGACTGGCTCAAATTATGCTGAAAGGATTTATGGTTGGAGGGAGTTTAGGAGGCTGTTGCGTCACAGCTTCAGATAGTGGAGGGAGCTCAGGCAAGGTGGGGATAGCACAAAGGGATGGCAGAGGGAGTGATGGGCACTGACTGGTCAGCTGGGTTTGAAGTGACCACTGGGTTGGGGGCCTTAGGTGCGCCACAAGGTTTATGCCAACCTTGAAGAGACATCAAAACTGGAAGGAGGATGTATTGCAGGATTAGGCAAGTTATAGATATAAATATGCAACAAAGTATAGGATGTACACTGTATAACCTGTTAGTAAAATGCCCAAGTTGTAGTACAAGATAAGCCAGAAATGGGCATGTTGATGACCGATGCGATTATGACACGTGCATACTAATTTATGATGTGAATGATCTGGGGCTGTCCTGACACCACCAAAGATCTCGGTGTACATAATTGGTGTGGCGAGAAAGAACAGCGGTCGGTCCCTTGAGTAGCTCGCACAGCTGGGGTTAAAGAATTTTGATTTTGAAAGTCATGCACAGGTAGTGAATTCCATGCTGGCTAGTTATACAAAGAAACGAGTACCAATGACAGAAAGAGAAGCTGTCGCAGGCAAACGGACGTAGCGATCAACAACTCCTCTTTCTTACCTCGCGCTATTGTTAGTTTGAGTATTAAAGGCATGCATTTTGCTCATGAAATAGAGCGTAAGAAGCAGGCAATAGAGCGCGTGGTTCACGTCACGTACCGAGCGAGCTCTGCTCCCTTCCTTTTTGTTGACGGTGAACTTGGCCGAGCTGGTAACACAGTGTGATATGTCACACTTCATTGAAGGACCTGCAGCAGTGTTTTGATTACACATGACTCCAGACACATCAGAACAGAAGAAGTACTGTGCATTTTGGAACTCAGTATATTATTTAATGTTCATGTTAGCACAAATACATTTTCTCTGCTCCGACAGAAAATATAGACTTGTGTAGTTATTGCTAGTGTATGCAGCTAATAAAAGCAAAAACCATATAATATTAACCACAAACCAAGTTATCTACCCATAATATTACGTGGTATTGTCTCCCCACTCAAAATGTTTCAAAAAATCAAAATTATAACCTATTAAAAAGAAATAACACACGCTCTCACAGCATATCACACTTCACCTGTCTCGTAAGGCAGAACATTGGTGATTCCTGCAGGGTAATGGGCCCGAAATTTTAAATTAGGTTTGCTACATCAGAAGTATAAACGAGTTTAGGACTAAACATGGGTTCTGAGGGTTTCCCCGCCCTGCCCACCTGACCTCCAAGGGCTTCTTCTGGCCTTCAACAGGTACTGACGCAAAATGTGTGTATGTATTCAGGAGCGTTACAGTGCTACCACTTGCTGCCTGCACAATGTATATACACTTAATGAACACATCAGCTGTTAAACTCAAATATTATTTGCGTAAATGGTGTTTGCTTAAACAATTCTCACATGAATATGTACAGCCACCAAGGAGAAATAGCGGTAACACGCCAGCTCCGTTGTGAGTAATCGCCGTCTCTCTGCTTCCTGCAGGAGCGAGCATCCCATATGGTTTGGCTCTCCCTCTGCTGTGATAATTGAAATGCAGCTCGCTGGTTTCTTGGCTACCGTTCCATTTTTCCCTGGAATTTTTTTATTATAGAATAATAAGACATCGGTGTCCAATGAGGAGGTCTACGATCATCGACTGCCTTTTGTGCTACCTAAAGACAAACCATATATCTGGAGGGTATCCGGCTACCCTTCTCCAATTGACATTCTAATTGTATTAAAAATTGAATAATATTTTGAAGAAATACCAAATTGCATTTTAAAATTCTTACCGGGTTTCCTGTCTGAATTATATACAATTAGAGTGATGTGCCCCCCCCCTTACTATTTTTCCATGATTTTGAAACACACCTCTTCATCCAACTTCTAATCTTCTAATTTAGCTGACACCTCAAAAACTGAAGAGCAAAATGCCACATAAAAGTTTAAACAACAATTGATTTTTGTAATGTAGAACATTTGCAGCATAAAATGAATCACATGGGTGAAGTGAGACAATGGCAACCTGTCAACAGATGTTTACTTTCTCGATATATATCACATCAGAGGCAAAGTTCCATAGCAAGCTTGAAATGGACCTTAATGTGAGAGTGATCCTGATAGTAAAAACATATAGTATTTGGGAATATAGGACCACTAGCACCTCTGCACCCCTGATGAGCTATGTTTGCACTTATCCTATTACAGCCACTCGTTTCCACACTGTGTTCAAAGCTAGATTTTGTGGTTCCTTGCAAGGAAGTATGGCCACTGAAATTTGCCTGTTCAAGTAATATTTATGATAATTGGCATGAGGAAGTGAAAAGGCACAGCACTAAAATGATATTTCTTGACTTCATTTTAGGTAGAATTGCTATGGCAATGCTTGCTGAAAGTCCTATTGGCATGGATGCACTTTCTCATACATATGTCTCTATGTGTGACCCACATAGCTTGAACCTAGCCACAAAGCAATGGGGTGCTGTACGGTAGAAATATCACTTAGTAATGTATAGAAGCAGGATGCTCTTGGACTTGGCCCTTTTTGGCTAAAGTTCCTTAAACTTTTTGCCTTCCTCCTAGACCTTTTTCTGACATGATGTTGCCGACTTAGATGCTTTGGGCACTTTGCCACTGTTGATCAGTGTCCAAGTGCAAGTGCTCCTTGTGTAAAGAGTTATGGTAATTGGTTGTCCATAATTGGTATGTTTGTCTTACTCGTAAAGTCCCTAGTAAAGTTCACTATGTGTGCCAGGGCTGGTAATGCAAATGCTACTAGTGGGCCTGCAGCACTAATTGTGCCACCCACATACGTAGCCCTAAAAAGGGATCTCATGCCTGCCACTGCAGTGCCAGCGCGCAGTATGTTAACTGCCTTGTTGTCCTGACAAGTGCACCCACTTGCCAGGACTTACCTTTCTCTTTTTTATGCACATCAGACACCCCAATAGTAGGCCCAAGGTACCACTCTGGAAGGGTACAGTGTATGTGAAAGGTAGGACATGTACTGAGGTGTGTACCATGTCCTGACAGTGAAATACTGCTAATTTCGTTGTCACAGTTGCAAGGCCATCTTGCCCATAGGACAAAATAGGGAACACTGTGTAACATGTTTCCAGCATATCTTCCCATAGGCATAAGATGAAGAGATGGAGTTTAGTGTCCCTGAACTCGAAATTTAAAAACACATCTTTTTGTGAAGGTGGTTTTTAAATTGTGTGTTTAGAAACCACGCTCTTAGAAGTGGCTAGTTTCTTATCCTAACCATCCTGCGTGCCTCTGTCTAGTTGTGTATTGACTGTCTGGGTTTGGCTGTGACAGGGTCTGGGAGTGTCCTGACACCAGGGAGGAGTAGGTGTGACAGCAACAGGCTGACCTGCATTTGGTGTGCTGGGAGGAGTAGCCCCCTGGATGTGAATAGGACTCTGCTGCTGCCACAGAAGGATGGCTCCACCTTCTGCGGAGCATCTGGGGCCAAGACCCTCACTATCAAAGAAAGAGGGTGTGCACTGGCAGAAAAACACCCTGGTCTGGTTTGGACCATGCTCAGAGCCCCCTGAACACAAAGACTTCAAAGGCTTTTAGGGGTATAAATGTGAGAGCTGAAACCCCTGCACTCAAGACTGAACTCAAGACTGAAAAAGGATTGAAACTACTTTGTGATCAAGAGGAACATCTGCCAGAGAAGAACAGCTGAAGAGACTGAAGAGAAGGACTGCCCTTGCTGTGCGTTCTGGGGCTGGCCTGCAGGTTGCTGATTTGACTAAGGAGAGGCCAAGGGACTTTGCTGTGTGCTGTGTGCCCCTGCTTGAAAGGACTTTGTTGTGTGCTGTGTCCTGAAGTAACTTGTCCACAAGGGCCCGAGGAGAGCTGGTCCCCTGTTGTGGAAACTCAGGAACATCAAAGTTGCCAACCGTGTTTCAGCGACGCTTGGTGCATGTGCTTTTGCACGCCTGAGACCGCCGTGTGGTCAGTGGTACTGTTAATGAGGTGCCCCGTAACCTCATTGCCCCCGCAGTGTGAAACATCGTAAACACCTCTGCATTGCTGTTTGTGGCCCGAGCCGTCATCGTAACTGAGGCTGTGAGTAAGGATTGCCGCTGCAGGCCCGAGCCGCAACTTGCTAAAGGATTTCTAGAAGCTAAGGAAGCTGCAAGGTGAAAGGGATCATGATCGTTGTTCGCCAAGAGGAATCTGCCCAAGACCGTCAATGGAGGAGCAGGCAGTGCCGTAATCCCTCTTGTTACAGTGTCGCCTAGCAACAGAGCTGCACCGTCATTGGGACCATCCAGCAGGAGGTCCAACGAGCAGGGAGAGAGAGAGAGAGAGACAGTGCACCTCCGAGGTAAGGCTTGGACTCCGGTCAGGAGCCGCAAGCATGTGTGGCCTGGGTAGGCAGTACAGGAGTGCTCCGATCTCTCTCCCGCTGCACCGTGTTAGACGCCCTGAGTCCCCGAGCGACCCGTACCTGCCCAGCAGTACCGGGGCTGCCCCTTTAAGTTTATGACCGTTGTCTCTGTTGTTGGGGGCCTAGTGGTGACCGAACTGATTGCGCAGATTGGCCTATAGCATTATTCTTGCATTAAGAACTGCCTTATTCTTGCATTAAGAATTGCATTATTCTTTGCATTAAGAACTGCCTTATTCTTGCATTAAGAGCTGCATTATTCTTCCATTAGAACGGCATTATTCTTGCATTACGAACAGCAATATTCTTACATTACGAACCACATTATTCTTGCACGACGAACAACATTATTCTTGCACGACCAACAACATTATTCTTGCATTACGAACTGCCTTAGAACTTGCATTAAGGACTGTCTTATTTCTACATTACAAACTGCATTACAAACTGCATAGCATTGCTCATTAATACCGCAAGAACTTACAAGTGATTGTTTGCCTAATAACCGGCAAAGTGACATATTACGAATACGCATATGTTGGATTTCTATCGTTTGCTCTCATAGTATTTCTTCTGATAAAGATACCGCTCTTTTTATAAAATCAGTGTAGTGTCCATTTGTGGTGTTATTACTGTGTTACTGGGAGTGTGGTTGCAAATACTTTACATATTGCCTTGGAGATAAGCCTGACTGCTCGTGCCAAGCTACCGGAGGGTGAGCAGGGGTTATCTAAGAGTGTGTCCCTCCTTTCTCTGACTAGAAGCAAGGGTCCCTACTTGGACTAAGGTACCTACCTCAGCCAAATAGAGACCCCAGCTCTAACAGATGCCTTAAGGAGAGAGAAGTTCAACACGTAGGATGGAGATAGTGTGGCAATCAGGAGGACTGAGCTTTTGAGATTTTAGCAGCAGGAATGTTGTCATGGGAAAAGAGGTCAATCGAAGAGGAGACACTTCAGTTTTTTTCGGAAGTGTAAAATGAATTGTGCCATTTGAATTTTGATCTGGGTATATTCTGGATGTATGGCAGTGGAGTGCTTGGCATCCAGGCTTCTACAATGTGCATTTTCTTCTTTAAAGATTTGCAATGATACCTCTGTGTAGTATGCATGTTCTGCCTGATGTTAAGATCTTGGTCACAGGGTATGGTAGAGTTTTGTATATAGAGGCATTGGAATTGATGCAGCATGTCTTGAAGTCTTGAAGGTAATGCATGAAAGCAGTGGTAGCCACCAGGGGTGATTCAATAATATTGTCGAAGATCTAATGATATGGGCTACTGTATTTAGCACACTTTGCTTTGGAGGTAAGTGGGCTCCTGTGACACCAGCCACCAGGGCATATCCTCCCTTGAGATATATCAGAGCTAGCACCTAGGTTGGTGTTCTAAAGTATGCTTCTTATAAGAATAGCACCTTCAAGAGCAGTGTGAGCCGGTGCCAAGATATCTTAGTATTGTATCCACGTGGGTAGGCAAAACGAGGTTGGGGTCAATGTGGCATTCAAAGGATTTGGCATCTTTCCAAGTTTTACAGCAAACCAATCTATATTCATCTTTGAGACATATTCTTATACCTCTGGCTTTTAGCAGGCATTGCCACTGAGTAAAACTAAGAGGGTTTAACCGGAGGAAGGTTTGAATTCTGTTTCAAAACTGAATGTGGGTGTATTTTTACTCATGTGATGGTTATGCTTCAGAATTTTGTTTAGGGAGTTTTCGATCTAAAGCTGTGAGTACTAGTATCTCTTTAGCTACAAAACAATTTCAGTATTTTAACACACACACATGTGGAACCATTACCCAATTTGATTTCTAAAAAGGTTAGTCTCTTTGTATTGACATTTATAAAAATGTATGGCCATAGACTATTTGATCTTTTTCCTCAATATGAAATACTTTTAACTCTGCAAGTGGCCTTCTCATATATTCTGTAACATTATATTAGAATGTTACTGTCCTCGTGACTATATGACATAAATGTAAACTTTTCTTATACTCCACCCTTACAAGATCAGGCAGTAGAGAGTTTATGATTACACATAGTGTTGACATAGTAAACAAAACGTAAACAAATTTCATAGTTCGTGTGTGGTAGCCAGAAGGAGAGCAATTGCTCTTAGCCATATAAAGAAGACATAGGTAGTTGCTGTTTCCTTGATTTCTCCTGAACGGTGGCAATCGCATTTTCATGTTCTGGAATTTCATGGGTGGAAGATTAAATAATGCATTTTTGCAGTGGAGGTTTTTATTGTGATCCATGACAAATTGTAAAAAGAGATGTGCACTGAGTTTGGATCTGAAAAACTTGATAGTGGTGGCCTTTGGGAAAGCCATGGGTAGTCTATTCCGCAACTGGGGTGCTGTTACTGCAATGTGTCTCTCATAACTTATTTCATACTGTTTTTGGTGTACCCAGTGCACTGATTCCAGCAAAGTACAATAGGAAGGAGTGTTAATAGGGCGCACACCCTCTGAGCATTTTCACACGCACCATAATACTTTGAATGAGATTGTGCCCTTGTTTGGAGCCAGTGGTTGGCATTGCCGTAAATGAAATATAACTTCTTTAGACACCACTCACAACACTGCAGCAGCATCCCAAAGTAATTGGCGTACTGGTGAAGTTCCTGCATGGCCAAAGCCTGATATGAAGCGGATCTGCAGTTATGTCAACAAGAGACACAAATGTACAGAAGATAATAGTTATAAAACAATGTCTGCTTTTTTATTGCTGTGGTCGGTTCATTCAATAGAACCTGCTAAAAGAAAATGCCAGTCATGTATGGCTGGCAGTGCAACATCTTCTGAAAGGAAGTTCCTCCAAAATATTTGATAAGAGAAAAATGTAAGGACATTGAAAAGTTTTTTGAACGTCCACTTTAAAGTGCATTTCAGGATGGATACTATCTGCTATGTCTCGCCCTTCTATTCATCAGAGGGATAAAACTTACACTTGTTTAAATGTGAATGGAATATTCTCTATCGTTTTAAAATGTACTTTATTGAAGTTGATCTTAATCCTTCACAATGCTTTTCGACAACGAAAAATATGTCCACCACAACTGCCACTTTTGAATGGTCTTTTTATGGTGAAAAACACATTATGTTTGGAGGAGTGATAAAGGCTAAAATCCTCTAATTGTTGGTGGAATAATCTGCATAATCTGAAAAGTTTTAAAAAGTCTTTAAAATGATAAGCTTTTCATTCTCAAATATGTTTTAAGTCAGGGGTCTCCAACCTTTCTAGTAGTGAGAGTGGCTTCTAATCATTAAACACCACACTGAAGTACTTTCCAATATAGGAATATGGTAATGGTCTGCAAAGGCCAAGTAACCTCAACGTCACCTTTTGATTACAGCAATTCGGCTCTAATGTGTATGAGCCACTGCAGTATTGCAAAAGAATCACATGTGGAGTTAACAAAAGTACATTTTGTTCCTTTTCTGTTGTGTGCGGATCACTTCTAAGGGGTGAGTGTCTCACTGGGGCTAACAGCATTATTGCCATGCTGTATATAAGATGAAACTGTTCTCTTTTTGTGGACTAGTGCCCACATTTCTTCCTAGCTCTAACTAATTACCCTGCAGGCAATTGGTTGGGGTTCACAAACTGGCAAATCAGAACAATCTTTTTTCACATATACCTTGCATCCTTAACTAGGACTATTTGCAAATATACAAATAAACATACCTCTGCAGTGTACACATGCACGCTCTCTCTCTTGCTTACTCTCTGTCCGTCAATCATGATACACAAATTAATGAATGAATAAAAAGCTAAACACCATTAAAGAAAGGAAGGAAATACATAAAGGCACATAGAAAGGAGAGAATGGTTGCACAAAGAAAAGAGGAACACATAGAAAGTAAGATAGTAAGAAAGAAAGATGGAAAGAGAATGTCAGTGTTGAGAGCAAAGGGACAAAGGGAATGATCGTAAGAAACCAAAGGTACATAGAGAGCCAAAGGAAGACAAGAAGAAAAGGGGAGAGAAGGTAATCCGAAAGAAGGAAAGGATAAAAAAAGGAGGAACAATCACAGACAGGGGGCGCAAGAGAAAACATACATGAAAGAACAGAATAAGAAAAAGAAGTGGAGAAAAAATGGGAAAAGAGAGAAAGGAGTAGATGAAATATAAAAAGAACATAAGAAAAAAGGGAACACAAAAGAAATACAGTAACAAACAGAACCAAAAAATTAAAAACTTAAAAAGGAAGGAGCACTGCAGAACAAGAAAAAGAAGGAAATAAAAAAGAACGAATAAGAGACCTGAAAAGGAGAGAAACAAAAACTAGAAGGAAACGGGAAAGAGAAGAACACATTGAGAAGAGTAAAACAAGATAAAAACAAATAGAGAGCAAGAGAGAAAAATGAAAGTGGGCGAAAAAAGAAACACACTGACAAAACAATACACAAAGAAATAGACAGCAAGATAAGACAAAAGAGGAACGAAAGAAGGAGAAAGAAAAAAAAGAAAGAGGGGAGAAAACTCAAATGGAGAAAGTATAACATGAAAGGGTGGTAAGGAAAAAAGAAAAATAAATGATAAAGAACAAGAGTAACTGAAGAAGGAAAAGAGCAATAAGGAAGAGAGAACAAAACAGAAAGAAACAATTTTGCAGAGGAGGGCGTGGTGCATTTTTCTGCACTGTCAGCTTCTCAGACCTAAGAGAACTGGACACACAGTGTTTGAAGTGTTGTCTAAGCAGCTGTATTTGTTCAAACAAGCTGGAAGTCCTTTTATTATGTGCAAGCTAGTCTAAGGCAGCCTACAAGGTACTGTTAGCTCACAATCGACCTGTCAATCAATCAATCAAGCAATTTATAAAGCCTGCTACATACCCGCGAGGGTCCCAAGGCGCTGGGGGAGGGGGGCTTCAGCTAGTGGTCGAAGAGCCAGGTCTTGAGTAGTCTCCTGAAGGTCTGAGGGTCTTGTCTTCTGTCTGCGTAGGTGGAGAGGGAGGGAGTTCCATGTCTTGGCGGCGCGGTAGGAGAAGGACCTGCCTCCGGAGGTGGTTCTGTGGATGCTTGGGACGGCGGCCAGGGAGAGGTCGGCGGAGCGGAGTCTCCTGTTGGGTGCGTAGAATGATAGTCAGTTGTTGAGGTATACCGGGCCGGTTTTGTGGAGTGCCTTGTGTGCGTGGGTAAGGAGCTGGAAGGTGATTTTTCTGTCGATGGGGAGCCAGTGCAGGTTTCTCATGTGGGGGGTGATGTGGTCTCGGCAGGAGACGGCGAGGATCAGGCGTGCAGAGGCGTTTTGGATTCTTAGGAGTCTGCTGAGGAGTTTGGCTGGGGCTCCGGTGTAGAGGGTGTTGCCGTAGTCAAGCCTGCTGCTGATGAGGACGTGTGTGATGGTCTTTCGTGTGTCTGTAGGGATCCATCTGTAGATCTTGCGGAGCATGCAGAGGGTGTAGAAGCAGGTTGAGGAGACTGCGTTTATCTGGTTGGTCATGGTGAGTTTCGAGTCGAGGATGACTCCCAGGTTCCCCGCGTGGATGGTCGGTGTGGGGGCGGTGCCCAGGGAGGTGGGCCACCAGGAGTCGTCCCAGGCTGAGGGGTTGGGCCCGAGGATGAGGATCTCTGTCTTGTCTGTGTTGAATTTGAGCCCGCTTTCTTCCATCCAGTCGGCGACCGCCTTCATACCGCGGTGGAGGTTGGCTTTGGCGGTGAGGGGTTTATTGGTGAGGGTGAGGATCAGCTGGGTGTCATCGGCGTAGGAGATAATGTAGAGGTCGTGCAAGTGGGGCCATATAGATGTTGAAGAGCGTCAGGCTGAGGGATGATCCTTGCGGGACACCGCAGATCGTCTTGGTGACTTTGGAGTGGAACGGGGGGAGGCGGACTCTTTGGGTTCTGTCGGAGAGGAAGGAGGTGATCCAGTCCAGGGCCTTGTCGCGGATCCCTGCATTGTAGAGGCGTGTGCGTAGTGTGTGATGGCAGATGGTGTCGAAGGCAGCGGAGAGGTCCAGGAGGATGAGGGCCGCTGTCTCACTGTTGTCGAGCATGAGTCTGATGTCGTCTGTGGCGGCGATGAGGGCGGTCTCGGTGCTGTGGTTCTTGCGGAAGCCCGATTTGGAGGGGTCGTGGATGTTGCTGTCTTCTAGGTAGCGTGTGAGCTGGGTGTTGACGATCTTTTCGGTGACCTTAGCCAGGAACGGAAGAAGGGAGATGGGCCAGAAGTTCTTTAGGTCGCTCGGGTCCGCCTTGTGTTTCTTCATTAGGGCGTTAATCTCGGTGTGTTTCCAGCTCTCAGGGAACGTCGCGGTCTTGAATGAGAGTTTGATGATGTTGCACAGGTGGGGAGCGATGGCGTAGTCGGCCTTGTTGATGATGTGGTGGGGAAGAGGGTCGGACTGGGCGCCTGAGTGGATGGAGCTCATTGTTTTGCTCGTATCCTCGGTGGTTACGCTGGTCCAAGCGGTGAGGTGGTCGTGGTCGGTGGGTATGGGTGGGGCCGGGGTGGTGAGGTTGGCGGGGTCCGTCTGAGGATTGAAGCTGTTGTGAATGTCGATGATCTTGCGGTGCAAGAAGGCACCGAGGGCGTCGCACAGGGCTTGTGACGGGGGATGTCGTTGGTGCAGGAGTTGGGGTTGGAGAATTCCTTCACGATATTGAAGAGCTCCTTGCTGTTGTGTGCGTTGTTGTCAAGGCGGTTCTTGAAGGCGGCTTTCTTGGTGGTCCTGATGAGGTGGTGGTGGTTGCGGGTGGCGTGTTTGAGAGCTTCGTGGCTGTCGGGTGTTTTCTCCTTGTGCCAGGCGTTTTCCAGTATCTGACAGGTGCGCTTGGAGGCTAGGAGCTCCAGGGTGAACCAGCTGGCTCTCTGACTGGTATCTCTGTGGGCGTGTTGTTTTGTCGGGGCTAAGGTGTTGGCGCAGTCCTCAATCCAGAGTCTGAGGGTGCAGGCCCCCTCCTCGAGGTTGGTGAGGTTGGTCGGGCCGTTGAGTGCGAGGTGAGTTTGTAGTAGTTCCTTGGTGATTTTGCTCCAGTGACGTCCAAGGATCTGTAGGGTGCGGTGGTGTGAGACGGGTTTCTGGCCGGTGAAGTGGACGCAGTGGTGGTCGGTCCAGGTGAGTTCGGAGGCATGCCTGAAGGTGACGTGGGGACTGGAGGAGAAGATTGCGTCGAGCATGTAGCCGGCGATGTGGGTCGGTGTCGTGACGATCTGTTTCAGTCCGAGGGTGGCGAGGTTGTCGATCAGGGTGGAGGAGTTGCTGTCGTTGTTGTTTTCCAGGTGGTAGTTCAGGTCACCGAGGAGAATGTAGTCGGTGGAGGTCAGTGCGTGCGTGCTGATGAAGTTGGCGATGGAGTTGCAGAATTGGGGGCGGGGTTCTGGTGGTGTATAGATGAGGGTGCCTCTCAGGGTGGTCTTGGGGTCCGTGTGGTCTGGAAGTGCAGTGTGTTCGGCAGTGTTGAGGGTGTCGGTGGTGTTGGTAGAGATCCTGATGGTGTCCTTGTGGATGATGGCGATTCCTCCGCCGAAGCTGTTGGTGCGGTCTCTGCGGGTGATCTTGTATCCGTCGGGGATGGCCACTGCAATGTCTAGGGCGGAGGCTTCGTTCATCCAGGTCTCGGTCAGGAAGGCGATGTCAGGCGATGTGGAGTTGAGCAGGTCCCAGAGTTCGATGGTGTGTTTGCGTGCGGAGCGGGTGTTGAGCAGGATGCAGCGGAGCTGGTTGGGTTCCTTTGTGTCGGGTGTCTCGGCGTCTACGATGCAGGAGAAGCTGCAGTTCTGGCAGGTGAAGGGGCCGTGGGTGCGCTTAGGGGCAGCCTTGTGGCAGCTGGAGGGTCGTCCTAGGTTGAGTGCGATGAGGGTGTTGGCGTCATATCGGATGCGGGCAGCCTGGATTGTGCGTGGTCCAGGGGTCGTGGCGCTGGGCACGGTCCAGGCACGGACGGGCGAAAGCGGGCATGCCTTAGGCGCGCCTTCGGTGTGCCTGCTGAGCAGCCTCGCAGCGGCCGCCATAAATGTGGGAGTGGGGAGGCAGCTCAGCTGGGAGGCGGGGGAAGCAGGGGAACGGCAAATGGGGAGCAGGGGGGTGGGGGCGGAGGGAAACGGGAGCGAGGAGCGCTAAGCAAGGACCTGTTGGAGACACCTGCTTTAAGTGCTTTGATTTCTTCCTTTTTTATTATTCAAATTTATGCTAGTCCCTTTCTTTTACAGATATTGAAAACATTCTTCCTCCAATTCTACTGTAAACTTGGAATGAGGGTTTAATTATGGAACAATTTGAAAAGATCAGCACAAACTGTATACTATGTTTAATTTGTAAATTCAAAGAAGGGCCCGCATTTTACAAAACAGCTGTTCAGCTAGCGAACTGATATACATATAATAGGTAGTTTTGATCGATCAGCAAACTTTGTCTGAGGCCTTACTTCACTAGACAGCAGAGCCAAAATGACCATGGCCTATAGCGGTCATCTTAAAGATTTCAGTTGATGGGAAGCCTCTATATTTACACCTTTCCAAGCAATGTACCACACAAAAGATCAATTTATCAGTGAATAATGCAATTGTTTCTATACCACTATGTCACTGCTCATGCACTTACATGCACATTTGCAGGGTGGTGTGTACATAGAAAATCCTTCTGGGAATTGATATCTTGCAAAAATTGGACACATTTGGCTTGAGCCTGCTTATCTTGTAATTTCCTGTATCAGTGGTGAAACTCTTTCTATGTATGTATGTAGTATCTCCATAGCGTAAACCTAGTGAAACGGCAAACAAACTATGTGCAGGGTCATTGATGAGCATAAAGTCAACTATTGTTAGGACAGGTAGCTAGTTACTTGATTCTTAATGAATTTTGATGTAGTGTTCTTTAAAGAGACGTGTCTTAAACTCTTTCCTAAACTGGAGTGGCATTGGAGTAGCAGGCTAGCTTGAATCCAGTGGCACAGTGAGCTGTCCATGCCACTGGAGTCATGCTATCCTGGCTGATGAGGGGTGAAACCCTAAAACCGGTCCTAGAATGCTTGGCAGTTTGGGCTGGACTGCCAAGCATTGGGCGCAGGGTCAAGACTGAGTTGCATATGGCTAGGTTCAAACTGGAATGGCATGGGGAGCAAAAAACCGATGGATTTAGGCCCACATCTCTGTACTGGGGTGAAAGTGTGACATTGTTCTGCCATCTGTCCCTCAATTGTTGTTTTTGCATTATTTTGATAAATGGGCAGAACATCTTCACTGCATTATTTATCACAGTTTTAAAGTAATGGATGTGAGAATGCAGTAGAAAAAGAGGCAATGCAGTAAATTCCTTTTACCCTTGATTGGTCTAAGACCATGCACAGAGGCATATGAAGAAACTACCATTGAATACTGCTTTACACCAATGTTGTCCAACCAGTATAATCTGGAAAACATACACATTTTGTAGATTTGGTATCTGGGCAAGGTCACAGTTAATTGTTAAGGTGGTGTTGTGTGCATATACATTCACATACCTAACAAATGTGTCTATTGTTCAAAGCCTTATATACACATGAATACATATTTAGTAGGCCTGGGCAACATTTAAATTACACTAGTGTAATTTGATACATTTTAGAAATTGTGCATTATGCTTGTTACATGAAATTCCCAAAATGACACCATTATGCCAGTCATGTAGTTACACTGCTGTTTGCATACCAGCACAAACAACCAGAAGGCGTGAGGCTGCTTTTTGCAGCAATTGTGTTTATCACTGTATTTTTTCACATGAAATACATCCTCGTGTTAAATATTGATGCAAGGAAACATTTAGAGCTAATAAATATTGCTAATTGACAGATTTGCTCTCGTCGTATTTACACGTTATTTCATGTCATTTTTCTGAACTTTTGGATAATTTTGCGAAAACCAATTATGAATCTCACACTCTTCTAAAGAGTTCCTACAGTACCCATAAACTCACCTTTTCTTAATGCATTGCCAATGCTCTCCCCTTGTATGTGACATGGTATTATCCCTCAAGCTTGTTGTAGCCCCCTGAAATGTGAATCAGTCTGCGTTACAAAATTATGATTAATAATTACATAACTAAATGTATATATTACAGTTTCTCCAAGATAATCTAAAAAAAAGACTAATTTCCTGAGCAAAATAAGGAAATCTTGTCACTAAACTTAAGTCTTTGAACAATATTATTTTACTTGTGTGTCTTTTCAATATTTCAGTCTACAGAGTAAAGTAATCATTTTACCATTGACCCCCTTATAGAGTATTGCAATAAATGCACTTTAATGGCTTTTGGGGTCCTCGCAAAGTGTTCACTGATTCAGAGACTAGTCCGGGTTTACTGAAGTGCAAGATGATTGACACCGAATACAGTACCCTGGAGAGCACCACATGCTGACGGGAATAAAAGCGGCCTCTGAGACTGAGGCTACTGGGGAGGCAGTGCACTGCCCTAAAGTGTTAGAAAAGGTAGACATCTCGCTGCATTAAAGAGAGTGAGCATATAAAGGGCATACCTCCTGCAACTTTGTTTCGGATCTCATTGTATTGACATAGGATTAGATACTGAAAAGGAGGTCGTTAGTAACCTCATACATGTGCGGACTGTGTTAGTGGGTGCCTTTAATAGAGGGCCACCTTCTCGTCAAAGCTACTTTAGTGAGCTTTATCTCAAATATTTCAGTGAGAGCTAAGGGAGTTAATTAACGTGGGGATGCACTGTAAGTGAGTTAATGTATTGTGAATTATAAGTGTCCGGCAAGTTAAATATTTTCAACAGCAGGTACTCTGCTCACTCTATTTTTGCCACACTTGCTTTTCTTGTGTGAATATATGCGTGGGTTTATACATATGTGCATTCTGAAAAACAAAACAAAGTTCACCTTTTCTTCTTCACCCAATCCAGACGTGTTACTGGTCCTTCTTTGTGGTAAACCTCGGTTTATGCATGATGTATAGATTGCGATTTTAATTGCAAAATTATGAACACAGAGTACTATAACCCAGGTAATTGTGCTATAGGATTTAAAATACTGCCTATTTTCCTAAAAAAATAATTTATGGAAGTGAATACTACATTTGTACATTCATATCGTAATTTGTGAAAAAACATATATTTTTTTTAAATATGGAGATACAGTGTGTAGATGGTCCACAATGCAGATAAATGTCAGATGTTAGCCCCTGAGGAATAAAGGGAGTGTTCATGCATTAAAGCTTGAAGGCACAACCTGGTGAAAGTATCACAACAGAAAGGTAACAGTAACTCAAGCTATGGTCAACCGAGTGTAATAAGAGATTCTAAAGAAAACTGAGCCAGTTCATTGTGTGTGGTTCCATGAAATAAGCAAGCCTTTCAGAATGGCTGCTGAGGCCTGTGTTCTTCTGGGGTGGAATTGGCCTGATTTGATTCAGTGTAAGTGTTTTTATTTAATGGGATACATGGACATTGTTGAATCAATAACACCTGCAGATTTACCAAGCATTGACTTGTAAAACAAATATGGGTATCAAAATGGCGGTACAGCGCATAGACTTTCAATTTTGGGGCCCTAAATTCCAAACCCAGCAGTAACCTCAGTCCACTGAAACTGCTGATAGTTCTTCCATGTGCACTTTCAGTCACTTACTTTTTAACTGCACATAAAGTAAAATGTGAAAATTAAGTAGACTAATCTGAGCCTAGTGATATGTCCAATGGAAACAGATTACATGCACTAAATGCTCATTATAACCTTAGTTTCATTTGGGGCAAAAGATGCAAATAAATTTAGAAATACAATCTGTGTTTTACATAAATATTGTGAATCTGTAAAAATGTGTGTGTTCCTCTGTCTGCAATACAAGAAATAGAAGTAGATGTCATTAGGGCCACATGGGCAGGAATTTCAATCCTTTGATAGCTCCACAGATGGATATTCAGTGCGCTGACGATTTCTCTGAAATAAATTCCATTGACAGCAGTAAAACTCCAAAATCACTGATCCCTAGTTACAAAAGTAAATTTGATCATAGACTTCGTTTTACAACTGAACTGAATGTACCTCTTTTACAAGAGTCAGAACTCACTATCAAACGTATGTACATTTACTTCTGCAGACTTCTCCAACCTTTTCTCACCGTGGAAATGTACTCTGCTCATGGTTGGAGATGTACTCTGCTCATTCTTTGGACAATTTACCCCAGAGTATCTCATGCACTTCCTTGCTGTATTTCACAAATCTTTTGAAAACATATTTGTTTTTCAGCTTTAGGCTTATATTCTGTATGTCTTTATGAGAATGGTGTGAGCCCTGGTCGAGCCGCAACCACAATCTTTGTCAGGGTAAGGCATAATCAACCCCAAACTAACCTGTGATCAACCCACTGTTAGTTTGGCATGGACCAGTCAGGCTTAACTTAGAGGCAATGTGTGAAAAAGTATTTGTGTAACACTTCAAACAGAAAAACTGTGAAAACCCCATACAACAAGATCCCACACCAGGTTAGAAAAATGGAGCAGAATGTCATAAATAATACAAGACCAAAATTTTAAAAAATCCAAAGAGTAAACCCAGAGTTATGACTATGGCTATCTGGTCACTCTGGAATGGATCAAAGTCAAAAGTTCGGGCTGAACGTGATTGGGAAAGGGTCGAATACAGTCCCAGATAAGTCCCACTCAGGATTTACCTTCTCAGGTTTTGTGTCAAGAGTCCATTCGCATCAGAAAGGGGAGCAGGGAGCAAAGAGAGCGTCGCTGGCAGTTGGTGTGGTGTGAAGAGAAGGCCGGTTGTTGTGGACAGGCAGGTTGAAGCTTCACGTTGGGGGTCCCCGACCAAATGTCGATGCTGCTCTGTGAAGAGAAGGGCTGACAGCAGCTCAAACTGATTTTCAGTGTGAGTGGCGCGGTCTCAGTGTGAACTGGACCATTCATAGTTGCTTCAAGCCCAAAAGCTTGATTTAAGAGCCCTTAAGCCATACCAAGGTTCTAGGGCCTGAGAGGCACCCTTTGGAGGTCGGGAACTTACTGCATCTGGATCTAGGAGCTGTTTGGGGAGCCGCTTGTGTCCCTGAGGCTCAGATCAGGAGGCCAGCAGACTAGCTCTTGGAGTCACTCTAGGGTCTGGTGTTCAAGAAGAAATTGCAGGCCCAGTTCTTATTCCGCAGAATAACACTGTAGTGCAGCATGCCTTTGAAGTGCACCTGACCCTGGCTCCAGACTAACTACAGGAGTATGCAGCAATTTGGGAGGAGACGGGACACAGACTATTCAAGTGTAAGCTGGGCTGGGCTCAGCTCCTCCCACTCATCATGCCAGTGAAGGCCCATCCAGTCACACCTAAGCTCCCCATTGTGTGTGGCTATCTAGGAGGAAAACCCAAAGCCCTAATGTCAGCTACACCCAGTCATGGGACCCAAGACAGACTGCAGGCACCAAATGGCTTACCAAGAAAAGGCCAACTTTCTAAAAGTGGCATTTTCAAAATTGCAATTTAAAATCCGACTTCACCAGCAGTTAAGATTTTAAATTGCAATTCTAGAGACACCAAGCGTGAACTGGTTATTTATTCCCAACACTTATAAAATGTAATAAGGCAACTTCAATGCTATCCCATTGGAGTGATACATCATGCCGTAGTGAAAAACGATTTTAAGAGTTTTCCACTACCAGGACATGTAAAAGTTAGAAGTACATGTCCTAATTTTAAATGCATTGCCACCTGCCATCTGGGCTTTCCAGGGCCTACTCTAGGCGTGACATATATGTATTAATAAGGAAGATGTGGGCCGGGATAAAAGGTTTTCTTGGCCAAGTTAAAACAGCAGTTTAAAACTGCACACACAGGCTCTGCAATGACAGGCCTGGGACATGTTTAAATTTCTACTTGGGTGGGTGGCACAATCAGTACTGCCGGTCCACTGGTATCATTTAATTTATAGGACCTGGGTACATGTAGTGCCGCTTTATTAGAGACTTATAAGTAAATTAAATATGCCATTCGGGTGTTAGCCAAAGTTACAATGCTTTAGTAAAGAGCACAACCGCTTTAGCACTGATTAGCAGTGGCAAAGTGCATAGAGTTCTAAAACCAGCAAATAAATGAAGTCAGCAAAAACAGGAGACCTGAAGGCAAAAAATTAGGGGCAAACGCATACCAAGGGTACCAGGTCTAACAGTCGTCATAAGAGTTTCTTTTGTTTAAAAATCTTTTACTACACATTATTTATATTGATCATTTTACCCCTATTTGATTGAATGTTCTATGCAAATTCAAAAACACATGCTTCCAATGACAAATGCATCTATGAAATTTTTTTTACAAATCCTAGTACATTTGGCACTACTGCATTTCTTCAGAGAAAAATAATTCTGAAACATTTGGTAAAACAACATAGAAATAAATATTATGTATTTACTATCACCATGCCATGCCTCTACTATATTATTAGAGTTTGGTGACATTTTCTAGTTTGCAAAGTATTAAATAATTACACTATTCAATTAGCACCTACAACATGTGTAAAATAAAGTGGCCAAGAAAGATTTACATACTAGTAAACATTATTTACAATTATTGTACTGAATATTGTGTCTGAGATGTATTAGAACTTCTGTCTCTGTTTCAAAGATGTGGCATCATTCACCTGTGTAATTAATAATACGTTTTTGTTTGTGGTTCTCATTGTACAACTGCATAGATGAAATTTTACTGCACACTTAAAAGCTTGTGGAAGCTACTGCTGTTATGAAAATCTAAAACAACAAACTGTAAGTATCATGTATGCTGGCATAAGTCAATATGCAACATGCTTATAGTGTAGGCGCTCACCATGTAATTCCATGAAAACCTTCAGGCAAAGGAGCACAGTCCTTTTAAAAGGAACATAGAATCCATGCAACAAGCATAGAAAATAAATCACTGCAAGTACCAGGACAGACAGTAATGAATGACACACATTGAAAATGTTTTCAAGTGAGCACCTAAGTACCTGAAACGCCACCATTTAAATCCATACCACGCTGGTCCTCTTGACAGACTAATCTAATCAAACCTCCACATGCTATTCCAAGTCAGTGTTTCTAAACAAGCTCAGCATTCTCTGAAAGTTATCAGAGTAAACCCTAGATGAAAAAAATAATGTATAATATAACAAATTATTCTATATACTCAAAGTCACTCAGCCCGGAATGAAACTGAAGTGATGTCAACGTCCCGATTATAGTGAAAACGCAGGTTTGAAATTCTTGGAAACAAGGTGGAACAACTTGGTATATCACAACACCAAGATGCTAATGGGTTATTGAATCACCGTACTGTTCAAAACAATCAAATCTAATCAAAGCTCTATGCTGCATAAACATGCTCACTGTCATTGGTACATTCCTATCTACAAACTCTATAAACCCGCAGGTGGTGTTCTGGTAATACAGCTTATAATGTAATAACAGCTACTAATGCTATAACGTATTATTAATATTGCAATGTTTAAAATGTTTTTAAACCAGTGTATGATACAATCAAAGATCTTCACTCACTTAGCACTTTTTAAGAATGTTTCATATTTGTAAACGATCCACAATCCACTAGATTCACAACATTAAGTCTGGATTGGTGTTATTTGTCAGTCAATTTTTAGTTGCAGATTTTCTTGATGTAGAATTGTTTCTTAAAATAAGAGTAGGTATTCAAAAGATGGTCATGTAAGACTGTGTCATGTTCTCTACAGTAGGTTGGAATTAAATATAGCATTTAATTTCTATCATTTAGCCCCACTTGTTCAAACAATGATTCCGAAAACATTCCCTTTGGGACACGAACATGTTTAACATTGTCCCTTCATTAGGGAGAAATACTTGTTCTAATACTTGAAATGTTATTTGAATAATGGTATGAGTGAACATCTCCCAGTGCACCGCTACTGGCATTTTAGAGTTATTTTTTCCTAATATCATATAAATGCTCAGAAAAGTGTATTTTGCATTATGGTTTGGCTTGCCATCTTACTCCTCACCACATGGGCACTTTATTAGGTGGATACAATTGGAAGTGTCACATGTTGTAAACTGTTTCAACGGAGAGATGCTTTCTCCCGTGAAGGGTTGATGTACATCTGGTCCTATAATGATACTATTACAATAGACATAGAAACGGTAAGATATGTTCCTTTTTGATGTGCTAAGGCCTTTTTGGTTCTTAGTACTTGATGACTCAGCTCTGACAATATAATCTTTCAGATTGCTTTTAGTTAGGTGTGCAAAAATAGTTTTTTCCAGAAAACATTTCTGTATTCTTCGATGATTTTCAATTGTTTTGCAATATTTTTGGACTATACTTAAGATTTTTATTCTTTTGTTACAATTTGTCATAAAGACCATTGTATCTTTCTGTTTATTTGAATCCTTATGTTTCAATAGGTCCTCTTTATTTACGTAACGTGATCTTTTGCTTGTTTGTAAGTTGGGCCTTTATATCCTCTTCTTAATTTTGTCTCGTGTTATTCGTATAGTTCATGTTCCAGCGCTATTCTCTTTTCTGTTAATAACTGGTAAAAAGGTAAATTATCTGTCAGCTTTTGGGTAAAGACTTTGAGCCTGTAATACATTGTTTCTCTCTGTTTCTTTAACATACAAAGAGATATGCCATTTGTTTCCTTGAAAAGTAAAACTGACTTTGAGGTACTGCATAGTGACTTTTTGAATCCTCAAGGTTTTCCAGAATTTGTCTTGTATCCCTCTATCCTACTAGTAAAATCATCTATAAATCTCAAATTCAAATATAATATGATGGTACTCCATATTACGTTGTACAGAATTGCCTTTTCTCAAATTAGCGCATGAAAATATTAGTATATGATGAAGCTGTTTAAGAACCCATCAATGTACCAGTTGCTTGTAGATACTTGCCTAAAACATGAAAATAGCTGTGATAGAGAACGTAATACATTAGATCCATTATGAAAAAGACATGTAATCCTTTATCTGATGTCCAAAGCAGATAATATTATAAAGCTGATCTATGGACTGGAGTTGCTTCCCTTCCGGGATGAGAAGGGGAACAGCTCACTCCCAGCTTTGGTGGCAAAGAGCTTTGTCCATAGAGAAAATAGTTTTCCTCTGGAGACACAGGAGGCCCCGTTCCCTATACAGGGGGGATAGGAGCCTTTACAAAAAATCATATGCAACATTCCCTGAAGTGCATACCTAGAAATCTGAGCATGATGTAGTTTTCTCAGGGTACATTCGAGATTGTTTGTAAAAAGGAAAAACCAGGAAAAGTACACTAAGGTGGACTTGTAAATCTCTGTCAGTACTTTTCCATGTAGCTTGAAGACAAATGCTCAAGTTTATATTGCACACTATCCTAACAAGTCTTCCCCGCAGAGCTTGTATAGTTCTAAAAGCAAGCTATTCACCAAGGTTCTGTGCAGGAACTCCAAGCCCAGCCAAGTCAGAGATATGAGCCCACCAGTTTAGAGAAAAGTATTTCTAGATTTTTTTTCATGGAGCTCCCCTCCCCACTCACATTTTAAATCTTTCTAAATAGATGTGCTGTGTCAAACCTTTAGTGGCATTTGTCTTAAAAATGTGTGAGGCGCAAACAATGAAGGTGCGCCTTTAATTTGACAATTTGGTTGCACATTAAGCGCCTTTGTGAACTGGCATTACTTGCCTCTTATTAAATTAAAAGGTTGTATGTCATCGTGTTGTTCTTTGCTTAAAGTTTTGCAACGTCCGAGTTTTGAGAGGTTTTTTTTTGTCCGAACAGGGTGGCTTATTGTGAGTTATTAGATCTTAAATAGAGACATTGACATTTTTACATGCCTTTTGCCTACACCATAATCCTGGCAATGCATGTTGCCCGGATCTCCATCCCTTTTTTTGTTTGAATATCAAAAGACATAACTGATGTCATGAGCACAGAGCAATACACCAAAAATATGTAGCCATCGACTTTTGGTTCAGTTAGTCTGCTTCTCAAGAAATAACATTTGACCCTTCAGCGCTTTGTCAAATTCCTTCCATATGGGTTACGAGAGCATATGCAAAAGCCAACTATAGCCTATGATTGCTAGCTGAGGAACTTTTGTGTCATTACTAATTAAAGCACTAGCGCAGCAATTTATTCACTCAATGTTGCTTAGGACATGGCTAAGAGAGGTGTTCTTGATATTTTGTCTACAGGTTGCGTCCGCCTAATGACGGTCCACATCAAAGGCAGGGTCCAAACGCCTCTGTGTTCATTCATTACGGTTAGGTCTTGTTAATCCACTGTTGTTTATGTACATTTCGGACATTTGCTGCTTAGTGGCAATGAGAAGTGTAACAATGTTGCTGGTATTCATGTATGCGCGTTGGCCTTTCAGAATTGATAGCTGCTATTAATTTCCTATCATATTTTTGGGATTACCAGCCAGGAGGACCCTTATAGTTCTACTTCATTTGTCAAAGGAAATTAGATTCATTTGACGTGGAATTTTAATCTGTCCGATTGGGCACAAGTGAGAGGAGAGTTGTGCTGTGATGTTTTTTATTGTGGCATCTGGGAGGCTCAGCTGGATCATCAAAAAGAAATTTTTGATTATGGAAACATTGCCTTTTGTTTCTTCCTTTAGTGACCAATACTTATGGGCTGGAAATAACATACAGCGAAATAGGTAATTGAGTCTTTATGACAAACAATTTCTTATACATTTTCCCCACACCTTTTGCTTTTCACTGTTGGTTGTATTTGTGGACACTTTGTTGGTACACCTTCCCCTCACCGTGCATGATTTTAACAGCACTACATGTCCTCCTCATTGCTATGTATTCTTTTAAGATTAGGCAACGAGATTCTTACTTTGCTAATTTTAAATCCCCAATGGACTGTTAGGAGGAACTGCTTTTCACTCCATGCTTCACTCATTCAGGACACATGGTGGGAGATACCCATGAGTCTCACCAGACTTAGGTCTGGTGTATTGGACACAGATATTTGGTCATGTGTCTGCCACCTTTTTTTGACTTACAATGGTCACACGTCTTGTTTTTAATTCTCAAAGTTAATATTTTAATTTTATCTTGATGTATCATACCAATCAACCATGACAAAGTCCTACAAAGTACGAAACACTGGTAGGCTGAGATCATCCAAGAGGAACCAACAGCAATACATCCACAAAGGGTCACTACAATATCTATACCTGTGAAATACGGGAAGGAACAGCAATGCATACATAATTTGTTATTAAATAACTGTATGTATCATTGCCTAACAAACCACTGAATTTAGAGTGATACTATGATGTGTAACACTTGTGATACTGATTTAAAGTAAAAAGGAAATATCACATTCCTGAATGTCTGAAGTCGATTTATGAGACAGTATTTTTTATATTATTCAAGCAATATAAATGCTATGTATACTATGATGCACTACTGGATATATAAAGTGACTCAGACTATTATGACAGCAGCTAATTACATATTTTGTATTTTCTGTCAAATATCTGGACTGGATTTTTTTTTCTAAGCCGCAGATTTGCACATCGTGGCAACAGGTGTATCATAGTGCTGGAGCGCCACTCATTACAGTGCTCTAATCAAGAGGGATGTGCAACTAAGGTTTCACTGTTGCCCCTTTGAGCATTCTAACAAGAATCATCACAGTGAAACCTCCCATAGTTAGTCATAGTGGGGGACACTGCCAAAACTACTGTAATCTGTGAGACTACATGTAACAAAATACCTGTTGATGGCTTGTAGTGTGATAACTAACTTTTAATGGATTACTGGCTTTAACATATGCTTTTCCTAATTAGTAAGCCAGACCTTTAGCAAATGTTTGATAAAAAGCAGCCCATGTCTATAGAATCGGAGTGCATCAAACAGGCATGTATTGCTTGTTACCAGGACCAACTCAGTCCTACAGTTTTTCGCATACGCTTTTCCACCAGGCAACCCTCAGACAGACAGTCATAAAATTAGAAAGGCATACAAAATTAGTCAGCTAAGCAAAAAAATCTCTCTCCTAAAATGGCCTAACAACGATTCTGACACAGCAGACCTTTTATGTCCATGGTTTGTCACACTGGGTAACCAACATCAAAACCATTGCTGTTGAACCTGGCCTTTTTTGCAGTGTTATCCTCAATCTTTTTGCGTTCCTGCACCTATTTTTCTGACCTTCCTTTTGTTGGATTTAGGTCTCTGGGCACTTTACCACTGCTAATCAGTGCTAAATTACATCGTCTCTCTCCTCCAAACATGGTATGATTAGTTTACACCTGTTTGTCCTTATTTAATTTACTTGTAAGTCCCTTGTAAAGTGGTATCCCATATACCCAGTACCTATAAATTCAATGCTACTAATGGGCCTGAAGCACTGCTTGTGACATCTACAGACATAGCCTTTCAAGCTGTTTAGGCCTGCCACTGCTGTACCTGTGTGTGCAGTTTACTGCCACTTTGACTTGCCATTTAAAACTACTTGTCAAGCCTTAAACTTCCTTTTTATTACACATAGGTCACCCCCAAGGTAGGCCCTAGGCAGGCCTTTGGGCAGGGTGCTTTGTAATTAAAAGGTAAGATACGTGCCTTTATGTGTGGCATGTTTTAGTAGTGACAAACAACCTATTTTGTTTCTCACTGCTGTGGGGCCTACTCCTCTCGTAGGCTAGTATTGGGAAGTCTCTGATATATACTTAAGTGGTAATTCCTGGTCAGAAAAGAGTGGCATTGACATGCTTGGTATGTTTAGAATGGTAGTGATAAGTCTTGCTTACTGGTGTAGTTGGATTTTACATTACTGGAATGCCACTTATAGAAAGTGCAAAAAGAACAATTGATGGATGGACTGATTGTTCAAGATTCCGTCCATTATTTGTTCTTTTTACTTTTTGTCACCCAAAGTGGGAAGGGTATGCCCACACGTGGGTCCCATGCTCACTGCTCCACGGGATTGAAGCTTTTCTTGCTCAAGAGGGATGAGACCTAGTAACCGGTCCCAGGATGTTTGTTTCCTTTCCAGGGAGGACCTGGCTTGGCAGTTCGCACTGGACTGTTCCCAAGAGGAGTAGGGTCAAGACTGAGATGAATATGGCTGCGTCCAAACTGGGATGAGGGGTAGGCAAAAAACGATGGATTAAACCCAGATCTTTTGGACTGGGGGTGAATGTTTGCATTGTTCAGCATTCCGTCCATCATTTGTTCTTTTTGCTTTTTGAAATTGGGAATTTCTCTGTGCTTATGATTATTTGTGCTTTGCAGACTGACTCCAATACACGTCTAGGGCTGGGTGACAGCTATAATTAGTGCATACTTTCCAGACAGCCACAACATGTCAAGTAATAGCAATCCACGATTAAATGCCTATCCAATTTAACATGAGATTTTCACGATAAATATGTCAGGCCTAGTGCCTTTATCATAGCATTACATAATAAACAGATCAGACCTATAGCCTTGATGGTTGGCTTGCCACTGTAACCAACTAAGTCCTGCTGTATTAAGTATAAACTCTGCCAGGGGCGTGGCCTGGAGCCGAAGATGGTGGACGAGTAGTTCCTGAGCTCCGTCCATAGCCCGAAAACACTGGCAATTTATGCTACAACCCCAGACAGCAACCCACCTGATTTCCACGCCGGAAGCCCCCGGGGGGGTGCTGGAGGCAGCGGAGCGGTGCCTGTCCACTCGGTCCGCAGCATACGTGCACTGCGACACCGGACCTTGCAGCGGCCTTCGAGAGGGAGCGAAGCCCCGGGCTCGATTAGTTGACCTACCCGGCCCGCACTGCATCATCAGCGCGGTCCGATCGGGGCCCCGGCCGGAAGGGTTTGTGGACTCCTGCGGAAACAACGGGGCAAGTAACGACACCCTCGCATGTCCGTGGCCCTGCTAACTGCCTGTCGGCTACCCTGCTGTGAGGTCCGCGAGTTACGCGGGAACACTCCCGGATTGGCTTGCCTGCTCCTCCCTCTACACTGCGGCGACTACCCTCGGCAGCATTGTTTCTGGACAGCAGGTAAAGCGCTGACACTAATCAGCCATCAGATCAGAGAGCCCGACTCCATCCGGTTTTCTCTGAATACGTCGGATCTGAGGTGCGCTCTCTCTCACCAGCGCCATTTTGCCAGTACGTCAGGACAGTGCATCGCCCTCTGGTCCGGACTATGGCGCCTTACATTTGAGATAGGGCCTTTGCTCGTGGTGTTGCTTCCCTGAGTCCTGACGCCTCGGAGTGGGGGACGTACCCCCGAGTGCCCGGAGTGCTGACACCAGACCTCTGTACAGGATTGCGAAGCGTGCTTTGCTGCCTGGCCATATAATCCCTGCATAGGCGCTCCCGATCGGGATTCCGCGTCCAGTCTCACAACACCTGAGATCACACGGTCTCTATTGGTCTGCCCTCTGGAGGCGGGGCTCACATCTGACATCTGCCCTCTGGGCCGTAATGGACATACTGAATCCCCAACTGTAGCGAATCGTGCATAGACCCTACATACTTCTACCCTGTTAACCCGGTGGTCGTGGCACTACGTTCTGGTTGGACATAGGAGCGGACGGCTGCGCCCGAAGTTGCCAGTTACAGCGCCATCCTGCACACGAGATCCATGGGCAAGCCCAGGGGCAGGACACATGATAAGGGAACCGCACTGGACATGCAGTCCACGGGCTCTGAGGACCCCCTGGCCTCCTCAAATGTGGACATCATCCCTCCGACCGGTAAGGGCTCCCAAGACGCAAAGTTGGACCTCATCCTAAATGAAATACGTGCAACGCGCGAAGCCCTGGAATCACGAATAGACAACATGGCGACGGGTCTGTCACTGTTGAAGGCTGATCATAACAAGCTGGCGGAACGCGTAGCGGAACAGAAGATCACACTAAATGACCTTGTGCCTCAACAGACGGAACATTCCACGAAGTTGGAGGGTGTGGAGAAACAGCTTAAACAACTATGGGATAGAGTGGACGATGCCGAAGGGCGGGCCCGCCGCAATAACGTCCGCATCTTAGGCATACCGGAGAGAAGTGAGGGGAGGAACCCTACCCAGTTTGTAGAGGACTGGCTGCGTCAGCTGGTAGGCCGGGAGGACCTCACTGCCCTCTATAGTGTGGAGAGAGCACATAGGATGCCGCCGCGGCCCCCCAGACCAGGGGCGCCTCCTCGACCGCTGATTGCACGCCTCCTTCACTACAAGGATCGCAACACGGTCCTGCGGGCGGCCAGGGAGAAGGCGCCGATACGTTTTGAAGACAGAAACGTCTCAGTCTACCCTGATTTCACCCCTACTGTGCAGCGTGCCAGATCCACCTTCATGAGTGTGAAACGCAAACTCAGGGACAAAAACATGAAATATGCACTCCTGTTCCCTGCACGGCTCAAAATTCTACACGACAACAGATCCCACTTCTTTGATTCGCCAGAGGAGGCAGAAGAATGGATGGAAATCACCCTAACACCGCCAACCGCACAGGACCCGTTTGAAGATCGGCATGACGGAAGCCGCGGGCATCCTCCGGACCACCAGGACAACGACCCGGGCCCGGGACAACACTCCGCACATGGTGCATCACAGCGGCCGCACCCTTCTAGTGCACGCGCAGACGAGCTACCGTCTTCATCACAGCGACAACGGCTAACGGAGGGGGCACTGGCCGCACATGATGCGGTATTGACCGACGACAGGCACACCATCACTACTGGCACCCATACGGAGGTGTCTGATTCGGCTGACAGCTTGCAACTCTTCCCGAAGGTCACGGCCCAGATGGCGGAGGAGTTCTGAAATGCTGCGACTATGCTCCCCTCCGGGCGGTAACGTATGAATGTTCCCCCCCTCTTATTTAGTATGTGGTGGGTTGCATCGAGGGGCCTATTCATTGGTGGGCTATTGCACTAATGCAGGCCGTTAAGAGACAATTGACAGAGGCCTGTCACCCCCGGAATGCACACAATCTTAACTGACTTGTGCCCACGTTGGGCACCATGGTTTGGATCCCGGACACGTTTGCCTGGGAACCCTTCTGTTCAGGGAATTTGGGGTTACAAGACACTCTCATCCTTTTGTGGAATCGGACTGTCATGGGTACCTGGGTTTTTTACCTGGCTGCATTACATAGACGGAAATGGGGCCGCTTAATAAATACCAAATGTGCACTTGGAACGTGCGTGGCATGGGGGCGGTCCATAAACGACATAGAATATTGGCTCAGCTTAATCGTAGGGGGACTCAGATTGCTTGCCTACAAGAGACACATTTGAATGCTACTGAAAATTTGAAACTCCGTAAGAAATGGAGGGGGCAGCTCTTTGCTACCTCCTACTCTGCGTTCTCCAGAGGGGCGGCGATCTGGTTCCGCGGCTCAGTTCCCTTCCAGATGCTGGAGCAAAGGATCGATAATGAGGGGCGATATGTCTTTGTACGGGGGCTGCTGGATGGGGATGCTATTGTATTTGGATGTGTGTACTCGCCAAACTCGAATCAGTCGGAGTTTTTGTTGAAAGTGAACGGGGTACTTGCAGATTGGGCGGATCTTTGCTTGTTGGTTGGAGGGGATTTTAATGCTGTACTTGATGCTGCTTTGGATAGGTCACATCCCCCTTTGCAGACAGCTGAAAGTAAGAAACAGGCGGAGGCTCTTGCGAGATGGTCTGTGGGCTGGGACCTGGCAGACGTGTGGCGTAGCGCACATCCACGAGACAGGGAATATACCTTTTTTTCACCGCCCCACCAGCTACACACCAGAATCGACCACATTTTCTGTTCCCGTTCCCTAGCAGCGTCCATAGTCCAGACCCAACACATGGGGAAAACTCTGTCTGATCACAGCCCTGTAGAACTCACCTGGCAGTGGGGTAGACGCCTGACCCCCATTCCAACTTGGAGACTGTCTCCAGATCTCCTTGAAGACTCTGTATTTCGGGCCTCCCTGTCTGACACTATAGTTGCCTATTTTTCTACAAATACTGACACAGCCAGCTCCCGGCTCGTAGAGTGGGATGCCTTTAAAGTCTGCCTGAGGGGGGCGGCAATGGCCTCTGGGATGGTAGGAAACGTGAGGTGGTTGCTCAATTGAAGGAAGTGGAGAACTCACTTGCGCCCTTAGAGAATGAGGCAGCCGGCACCAATGCACCCTTCACACCATTACAAGAGGCTCACATTAGACATGCGGAACTACTGGAAGACCTGAGGCTCCTAGACTACAAAGAATACACAACCAGGCAACACACGCAGGCGGATAGGGCCGGCCCCTTACTGGCCCGCCTACTACGTGACTCCCCAGTTCACCATCCCATCCTGACTGTTATGGATCAGGAGGGCAACCCAACTAACACCCAACTCGGGATTAACACGGCGTTCAGGGACTACTACACAACTCTGTACAGCCCTCCGCAGCCCCTATCCGAAGATGCGTTCGAGACCTTCATGAGGGACCTGACTCTACCACAACTCACTGAGAGTCAGGCCAAAGATCTAAAGCGCACCATTACGATAGCTGAAATTAGACAGGCGATCAGAGCTCTCCCAAGGGGCAAAACTCCTGGTACGGATGGCCTTCCGGCCGACTTTTATGCGACATTCATAGACCTACTGGCACCGCGGTTGCACGTCATTTATATTGAGGCCATACGGACGTCGTCCCTTCCACAGTCATCAATGCAGGCATTGATCACATCCCTATTAAAGCCTGCCAAGGAGGGTCTGCAAATGGCAGATTATAGACCACTCTCCCTTCTCAATACTGACTCCAAGATATTGAGCAAGGTACTGGCAACGAGGCTCGTGCAATACGTACCACATCTGATCCACCCGGATCAATGTGGTTTTATACCGGGTCGTAACACGGCCATGAACCTTAGGCGCTTAGCGCAACTAATGCTCGGACACGGAGGGGACGTACCCCCCGAGGGCTGCATATCACTGGACTTGAAACAAGCGTTTGACTCCCTTAGGTGGGACTTTATGTTCGCCACCCTGTCCAAATTCGGGATACCAGCTGACTTTCTTAACTGGGTCAGATTGCTGTACACCGTCCCCACGGCTAGAGTGCGCACCTCTGGACTTATATCGGCTCCTATAGCCATAGCGAGGGGCACCAGGCAGGGCTGCCCACTGTCCCCCCTCCTTTTTGTCCTTGCCCTTGAGCCTATGCTCTGTCGGCTTCGGTTGTTGGCTCCCCGATATGGCATACGTAGACACGGGACGGCACATATTGTGTCTGCTTATGCGGACGATATTATATTATATCTCCGAGACTTGAGGGGAGATCTGAGCCCTGTTTCCCAGGTCTTTGAGGACTTTAGGTCGATCTCGGGTCTGACCATAAGCGAATCCAAGTCCTATGGCTTCACATTTGCGGCCACAGGTCTGACTACTCCCTTACCCTTCGCCCCTCATGCATTCCAAATGGCGGAAACCACCTTTAGATATCTGGGGATGCAAATCTATAGAGAGCCTGACATGATGATTGACGGAAACCTTGGGAGGGCCATCAGAGCGTTGAAGTCACAAATACAATTCTGGCTAACGCTCCCACTTTCCATACCCGGCAGAGTAGCGATATCGAAGATGGTGATGCTTCCCCGTCTTCTTTACCATTTCACCAACTTACCGTACATGATCCCAGCAGCGACGTTTAGGACCCTTGACACTCTCCTTACGGAGCTAGTATGGGGGCATGGCCGCAGACGTATAAGTTTGTCTAAGTTACAACTCCCCTCTGATGCCGGTGGTATGGGCCTGCCGGACTTTAGAGCTTACAACTATGCGTGTCAGCTTCAATGGCTGGCTTTCTGGGTGGCTGGTCGCAATCTCCAGGAGATCGGTATGTCGGAAAAGGATCGAGGTAGGGGGAGATTGCACACATTACTCCTGCCTCACTCGGATATGCCGAGAGATGCCCCACCACTTCTTAGACTGGCGATCCTTTATTGGAGGAAGGCTCTGAAATACACTTCACCTAAGTCATCCTATGCCCCCACTATCCCGCTCTTGGGCATTCCGTTGGGCATGGGAGCTCTCATGACGGCCTCACTAACAGCATGGCATGATGCAGGGGTGTCGCATGTGGGCGACTTGTTTGCAGACGGTCACTTGTTGTCCTTTGAAGACTTCAGAACCATACATGGCATAACTGGGGGCTCATTCCTCCTATACGCCGGTCTTCGCAATTATATCACTTATAAATGGTCGCCTGAGGGCCAGGAACCTGACACAAATCCCCTTACTAGGATGCATTATCTTATGGGATCGGGTGCACACCTGACGAGATGGCTTACTGCTGGCATCAGAGAAGGGAGAGCATTCGCTCTCACGCTTCTCAGGGAGACGTGGGAGGAGGATATTGGAAGGCCCCTGGGAGATAAAGAATGGGACCGAATACTGCAGTTTCCCAGAAAGGTAGCCAGGAACCCCAAGTTCAAATTCATACAATTAATGCTCCTGCATAGAGCCTACCTGACCCCGCACCGTATACATATGATGTTTCCTGATGCGAAAAGCAATTGCCCCCGCTGCGACGCTGAAGACGCATCACTGATACACATGATGTGGCAATGCCCAAAGTTGGGATACTACTGGACCACGGTCCATGCATCGCTTGAAAGCGCAGGGGCTCTATCCCGATCTCTTACGCTAGAAGGCACGTTATTGGGGCAGGGGCACTCCAGGCGCAGTAGGACAGTGGCGTCGCGCTTTGCGGATCTGGCCCTGTTATTAGCAAAGCGAGCCATCACGATGAGGTGGAAGTCACCTAAGCCACCCAACCCTGAATTATGGAAGGCAGAGGTGGTGCGCTGGGGAAGGGCTGAGGGAGAAGCACTGCAGCGCGAAGAATACAGAGGCCTGCGGAAAAAGCCGATCTCACTGGACTGGTTTGTCACTTTGGGGGAGTTTGAAACGGGAGACGGTGGGGAGGATAGTGATAGCAGTGGTGTACCGAATATGACTTGACCATGTCCTGAGCCAGAATCTCATACACTGCTACCGGCTGGAATGCATGATTGTGGGTAGGAGCGCACCCAGTTGCTGGCTTGCTGCCTTATACCTTCTAAGTGCACTGATAGAAGAAGCTACAGATTATAATGCTATGGGTGACCCAGATAGATGTTCATTCCTTTCACTTACTTGGATAACTGCAAAGAGAGTGTCGGGTAGGTTGTCCGAGGGTGGTGGGAGGGATTGCAATGACCGGGGTTTGTTTAGTTGCGACAGTTCTGATCGCCACAAAATGTAAAATCGAAATGACAATTCAAAATGTTTGATTTCGGCAGACATATACATGTTTTTACTTTACTATGCTGGCCTTGAAAATGATTGTAACTGCTTTCCATACTATGCTAATAAACAGATTTTCAAAAAAAAGTATAAACTCTGCCATAAGCCAAAAAGTGCAAACACACAATTTTCGCCCAAACAAATCCTTTACTCAGGGAAACCTGCATGTGGGTGTAGTCTAAATCCCTGTCTCAGCAGCACATCGAAATCTCTTTTTTAGCCAAACCTAAATTTCCATGTACATTAGTTTAGCCCTGGGCTAGCAAACACAAAACAGCATTCTGAAGTCTAAAGTTAATGACTGCCCTCCTCGCATCTGTGTTGCTGTCAGAGAAAAACAAACACATAAATTATCTAGTTATCTAAGACACTTTAATATCATTACAGTTTCATGTGGGTGACACTGAAAATTCAAGCTCAGGCAGCATTACTGTAAATGGCTCATGAAGCTGAAAAAAATAACAAAATGATCACAGCTGTGTTAGGAGCAAGCACTTTTCGTGGAAGCACACAATGTCTGCTCAATCAAAACATGTACTCCTGGCTACAAACCTGTAGGCAGAGCCAAGACCCTCTCCTGGTAATGCTTCTTAAAGACTTTTTTTTGTTTGCACACATAATGTCTGTGGACAGCTGTGACCTAAAAAGGTGAATACATTTCGCTTTCTCACTTCAAAAGAAGCAAGGGGCCTGACATAGACTTCTGTCCACTAAAAAGAGGGCTTCTGAGTGTGCACAATTAGCTTTGCATTATATGAGACCTGACTAGATCAAGTTACACTCCTGATTAAGAATGGGATTAAGGTGGCAATAGAAACAAGTGAAGTGTAAGGCAAAAGTTCAGACCTGCCAGAAGAGTACAGTCAGAAAAACAGTCTTATGATTCCTACCAGGCAGATGGAGTTCCTGACAAATACAGCATGTCTATGTGAAGAGTAAAGAAAAAAAATAAGAGGTAGGTTAAGGGAGCATGAGATATAGGTAGAATATTTTTTATTTTATAGGAATATAGTTAGGCCTTTGAATTCTCACATAGACGTTCTTGCAGGAGAGCAAAAATCCACTTCCCAAAAATCAAGTGTTTCTTAAATATACATTCAGCCCATAAAGGTGAAACTAAAATGGAAACATTCACATTGGGTTGCAAAGCCATGCTGTGTGCCCTGTGCACCCCCATTCTTTGCAGAATGGTATTGATGGTAACTCACTGTCCAAGGGCTCTGTCTACTCATGCCCAGGGCCAGTACTATGTTGAAAACAATAGTGAAAACACACACATACAGTGGCGGCTGTTCCGGTGAATCGGTAGTGGTGCAGGGAAGTTAAAAAAAATAGGATCACTTACCTACTGGCCAGTCGGCCTCCATCCTCTTTTCCTCACTTCTCTGCTAGTAGGAGGCAGACAGCACCCAGGCTCCCTATGCGAAGTTGTGATTGGTCTGAGAAAATATCTAGGTGCTCAGACAGGGTATCGGAACCTGGGCATGTTCTCCACCCAGGCTTTAATGCAGCCTGGGTGGAGAACATGCGAAGTGGGCATGAATATTTGGCCGGCCCGAGGCTAAGACAGCAGTCATGCATTTCCAAGACGCAGCCCCTCCTCAACCCTCATAATTGCACTACTATTTTAGTGAAAGCTAAATATACACCTGTAAAGTTGTCCCCTTCTGCCCCTCACAGAGTACAGGATGCCAGCTTGGTGCAGAAACTCTTATTTATTATTCCTTACAACTATCCTATCCACAGAGCGCCGAGCGTCTAACTGTACCCAGCTCTGGTCGCTTCTGCCGTCTCTCTCTGCTTCGCGCGCTTTGCCCTACGCCCAGGGCGCCTGCTCCAGTGTTCCACTCTAGCCTCGGCGCGGCACGTCATCATGCCGTGCGCCGGAGGCTAGAGCGCAACACTACATATCTCCTTCTTTTCCAATAACGCAAAACACAAGTCCCAAGTCAATAGTCACTCATATCATAGTCTCTGAACCGAGAGGGCAGGATGACTGTCCTCCCAGCACGTGTTCTTCTTACCGGGGTGAGCTCTTCCCTGTTACCTTCACCGGGAAGATTCCTCACGTCCTCTGGTGCGCTTTTTCCCTTTTTCCCAGCCGGGACCGCACTCACCACTGTCCCTTCATCTGCTTGTGCTCCTTCGTTCACTTCATTGTCATCTAGGGCAGATCTCTCCTTCTGCCTCTCCTTGCCATTCTCCTTCTCTTCCTCGCCGTTGGTTTGCCACAGTTCCTCATTCTCTTCCTCTTTAGCTGCCGGCCATTGCATGATCCTGTTAACCTTTGCCATACGGTCTTGGGACCATACTCTCCCATCGCTGAGAAAGGCCGCTCTCCCGTACACCTCTTGAACCTGCAGGGGTTTGCTGTATTTGCTTTCGCCTTTTCTTTGGAGTGTTGCCAGTTTGACCCTAACCCATTCCCCTCTTTCCAGGTTTGTGTCTTTGGTGTTGTGTCTTCTGTTGTAATGTGCGGCGTACACCTTACGGGCCTTCTCCAGGTTGTGCTGTACCACTGCCGGTGACCATTTGCTCGTCACTGTTTTTTCTCTCCATACTACATTGTCTCTCGTGAAGGGTAGTCTGTCCCTTAGGATCTGGAAGGGGCTGTAACCGAGCGCTGTTGGGGTGATCCTGTACGCCCACAGCATGCTCTGAACTTCCACTTTCCAATCTTTCCCTTGCATTATGGCCGCCTGTATGGATCCCATCAGTACACAGTTGAACCGTTCCACTTGTCCATTGCATGCGGGATGATACACTGCAGTGTGTTTGGACATTATCCCGTTCCTCTCCATGTACCTGTTCCATTTATCAGAGGTGAACTGCGGTCCATTGTCACTTAATATTGTCCTCGGTATTCCTTCTCTTAGGAACAATGAGGTGAGGAATCTCAGTACTGAGTCCGTGTCCATGGTTTCTTGCACTTCTATCTCTGGCCATTTGGAGTATTTGTCTATGACCACGCATAGGTATTTGGCTATGCCTCTGTTGTCGAGGACGGGACCCAAGATGTCCACTGCTACATCTTCCCAGGGGTTCTGGGGTCGCTCAAATTCCCCCAACGCCAGCCTCAGTGGTCTCAGTATTTTATCAGCTCCTTGGCACTGGACACATTCCCTCACTTGCCTTTCTATCTGACTGTCCATTCCCGTCCACCAGTACATTTGTTTCGCTCTCAGCTTAGTTTTCACAATGCCGAGGTGACCTTCGTGGAGTTGATTCAGTAGCAGGGGAATAAGAGTCGCTGGGGGCATCACCTTGTCTCCCCGGTACATGAAAATGCCCGAGTCACTCAACGATATCTCCTCCCGTATCTCATAGTATTTCCACAGATCTGCGTTGAGGGGCCTTTTTTCTGGCCATCCAGAGATCAGGTATTTTTTGACCTCCCCTATCTCTCTATCCTCTTCGTTGGCCAGGGCCCATTCTTGCCTGCTGATGGTCTTCTCCGCATCCTCCATCACTGCCACCATCTCGTCTGTTTCAGGAGGGACTGCAGGTGCGTCTTCCATGCGGAGGCTCGGCTCAAATAGTCCGCAACTTTGTTCCTTGTCCCCGGCAGGTACTCCACATCATAGGTATAGTCCAATAGCTTGAGCGTCATCTTAGCGATGCGTGGAGTGGCAGTGTCGTGGCTGCATGAGGTCAGCACCTTGACCAAAGGCTTATGGTCAGTTTGTAGTTTGAAGCGGGTGCCCCAGACAAATTGTCGAAACTTGCCCATGGCCCACGTGACAGCCAGCATCTCTTTTTCGATGACGCTATATTTTTGCTCCGTGGGAGACAGCGCTCGGGACGCAAAACTGAGCGTCTCTACAGTGCCATCCGTCCTTTCCTGTGCCAGCACTGCTCCCAGTCCCCTTTCGCTGGCATCCGTTGTCAATATGGTGTTGCCTGTAGGGTCATATCCGTGCAGGGGTATAGCTCCACTTATGTCATTCTTCAACACATCGAATTCGCTCTGTGCCTCTTCATCCCAGTTGAACTGTGATTTGTCTCTGATGAGCTGGCGGAGTTTGTGAGTCTTGGTGGCAAAGTGTCTGACGAATTTACTATAGTACTCCGCCATCCCGAGGAATGACCGCACTTGTTCCTTGTTGACCGGGGCACTGGCATCGCAAATGGCTTTCACGTTTTGCCTTTTGGGGGATATACCTCGGTTCCCAATTTCGTGTCCTAGATATGTGACGGACGACACGCCCAGCCGGCACTTGCTCCACTCAGCTGTGAGGCCTTTATCTTGAAGCACTGTCAGTACCTTTGTCAACTTTTCGTCATGATCTTCCTTGCTCGATCCCATGATCAGGATGTCATCCTGAAAGTACTGGACGCCTGGGAGGCCCTTAAATAAGCGATGCATTAACTTCTGGAACACCGCAGCCGCTGAGGCAAGCCCAAACGGCATGCGGCGGAATTGATAACACCCAAATGATGTGACGAATGTGGTTAGTTTCCTGCTTGAGGGGTGTAAGTCGATCTGATGATACGCTGATGTGAGGTCTATTGTAGAAAACCATGACACCCCCTTGTTTTTGCCAGCATTTCCTCAATCCTCGGCAGGGAAACTTCTCCACTATTAAGCATTTGTTGAGCTCGCGGAGGTCCACACATAAACGTACCTTGCCATTTGGTTTCCTGGCCATGACCAAGGGGGCCAACCATTCTGAGCTGTCAATCGGTTCTATGATCCCTTGTTCTTCCAATCTTTGGAGTACTTGCTGGACAGCGTCTCTGACCGCAATGGGGATGTTCCTGACTTTGTGTGACACCGGCCGGGCGCCCTCCTTGAGGAGTATCTTGTGCACGAATTCGTCCAACTTCCCTACCGAGGCACCAAACACCCTGGGGAAGGTCTGCTTCAGTTTTTCGTGCTGAGGCCATAGGCTGTCATCTGTCAGCAGGATCTGTTCTTTGCCACCCGGATCTAGCTTGATACCGAGGTCGCCCTGGTCTCTCCAGCCTAGCACAGAGGGTCCTCGCTCTGCCACATACAGCTTGCAGTTCGCAGATCTGCCTCTAAATTCAAATTTCAAGGTGCGGAAACCTACCATGGGAATCGCATTTTCGGTGTATGAAATGGGACGAATGTCCGGAGGATCTAGCCGGGGACCCAGGATGGGCACGAAGTCTTCCTCCCATACTGATCGTTGCACAATGGAGTACGGGGACCCCGAGTCGATTGCAATGTGGACTTTCACTCCCCCTCTCAACATGTCTGTGCGCGGCTTGTCCGAGCGTTTGCCCGACACATCCAGGACCTGTTCCTCGATGCACAAGACCATGTCGTCATTCTCCAGGTCTTCTTCATCCGGGGCCTCCGACGAGGACTGCCCTATGTACTTCACCACAGGTCTCTTCCCTTTCTTGCGGCACACCTTCTCAAAATGGCCGACGAGGCCACAGAAAGAGCATCTGGCGCAAAATGCAGGACACCGTTTGTTTTGAGCTGAATGATCCGCACTCCCGCACCTGTAGCACGCAAATTTGCTGTCCGGGGGTTGTCTACCTGGAGCTGCTTGTTTTCCTGTCCACCTAGGATCTTGTCTTCTTTCTCCCGCAGATCCCTTGTACCTCGTGGTCGAGGACGCTTCGTCTATTTTGTTGACCATCTGCCTCTGTGCACTCTCCTTTTTCGCTGATTCCGCACAGCGCTTCGAAAGTTCAGCTTTCTTGACCATGGCAATGACGTCTTTGAGTGAGGCCTCTCCTTGTGCCCATAACTTGTCCTGTACCGATTTGTTCGTGGTGTGCATGACAATTTGGTCTTTGATGTACTCATCCTGTAGTTGCCCATACTTGCACGTGATGGCTAGTCGCCTCAAAGCTGCCACATAATCATCAATCGACTCTCCTTGCTCCTGCTTCCTTTGTTGGAAGTTGTACCGATCGACGGATACACACACCGCTGGGCGGAAATGGTTGTCTAGGTCCTCCAAGGCGTTCTTGAAGAGGTCATCGGCTGCGGCTGGTCTCTCCGCTGGCACAATGTTCGCAAACACCCTTGCACCTTCCGGGCCCAGGTTATGCAGCAGCAACCTTTTCTTCCTAGCGCTGGGGAATTCCTCGCCGTTCTCATCTTCCAAGGCTCCCACATAGTTTTTGAAGTACTCCCTCCAGTCCTCCCACTTCATCAAGGGTTCCCCTGGTCTGGGTAGGAATGGGATGGGTGCTGTTAGTGATGTCATCTGGTTGCTCATTCTGGGCGCTGTTCTTGGCCCTCCGTCTCTGTTTCCTGGACTGCCTGGTGTGGTGGGACTCTCTTCTCCGTCTGAGACGTCCCCTTGGCTTTTGGGACTGCCTGGCGTGCTGGTGATGCCTCTTCGTGCGTCACTGGGGAGGTGTGCTTTTTGTTTCTTCCTGTCCTCATCCCTTCTTTCTGCCAGGGTATCAGCTATGTGCCCCTCTGCGCGTTGAGCAGGCCTTGACCTGCTCAGGTCTGTTTGGGTGCCACGTGGTTGCAGGGTGCTATGGTCTGGCACTGCTGCCGCGCTCTGTCGTGAATAGGGTCGTTTCTAAGGGCGTGCACAATGTGTGGTGCTTCTTCCCACTGTCTCTGACCTGTTCCTTGCTTGTCTCCTGTTGCTGCTCCTCCTGTGTTGCTGCTTGGGGTGGGTGGGGTGATCCCACCCTCGTCGCCACTGTAAAGTAGTCCCCTTCTGCCCCTCACAGAGTACAGGATGCCAGCTTGGTGCAGAAACTCTTATTTATTATTCCTTACAACTATCCTATCCACAGAGCGCTGAGCGTCTAACTGTACCCAGCTCTGGTCGCTTCTGCCGTCTCTCTCTGCTTCGCGCGCTTTGCCCTACGCCCAGGGCGCCTGCGCCAGTGTTCCGCTCTTGCCTCGGCGCGGCACGTCATCACGCCGTGCGCCGGAGGCTAGAGCGCAACACTACAACACCATACTCGCGTGATGCAATGTAATATAAAGTGGTTTGTGAAATCACATTTCGTAAGATCAACAAAAAAGAATATTGGCCTGAGTGTGCTTGAGTGTCTTCGTGTCTGACTTTGGTACCTAGAGATTTAAAAAAATTAGATTCTTATAGGGTATCATTAAGAATCTTTAGCAACCTATGTCCTCTTTATTAACATCACTAAAGGTAATGTGAACCCCTGCAGCGAAACGGCCCAAAATTGGCACCTGCTTGCACACATCTATCGTCCACCTCACCACTCTTCCCCAGAAGATCTTAATATTTCTAGTCTGTCTTCAACCCTACTCCCCTTGACATAGGTTGTTTCCATTTTCAGAAGCCCATTTCAGAGTTTTTCTCGCTAAAATGGAAATATTCTGGTTAAGTGGTTCTGCTTGAAGCTGTGTCTGCTCCTCATCGAAACCTTACACAAATAAATAGATGATAAAAAAACACACAATTTAGAATGCAGCTTTTTGTTGGGAAGACATGTTTTCCTCCTTCTGTCTTCCACCCACGCCAGACTCATGGGTATGCACACAGCACACTCAGTAGAAGCTGCCATAAACTAGTCATTGCGGTTCTGGAAAGATTCCCTGCAACAATTTCACTTGTTATTCATCCCACAGTGAGACAATGAAGTCATCGAATCTAAAATACGTTTATGCTTCAGCCTGAATGCTAATTTACCAAATATAAAGAGGATTTGCAGACACCGAAATTAAAACTTCATTTCATGTCTTTGTATTAAATCTAGCTTTCATATTTATTGTTTCTTTGGATTATTCGCTATGCTTTTTGATTGCTTTTCTTGTGGGGAAAAAGTTCTTTATCGAGGAAAAGGATTCTGCCTGCAGCAATATGTGAGTGCAAATGTGGATTTCTAGAAGTAAATTCCAAAGGTATTTTCATGAATTATATCAACATATTTTTCATCAAATCCTTTTTGTTACTAACCCAGCCAAACGTAAGGCACGTTGCAGACGGCTTCGGGAAGAGAGACCGAACTGTCTATAGCAGAGCCTGATGCAAGGTCATGGGAGTTCCTTCAAATCTAATCTCTATACGCAGAGCACGCTTCAATATAATGGAGACTCTCTCTTACATAGAAGGGAGTTTGAAACACTCTTCTTGTTTCGCCCTAATCACTTTAGGAGCAACACATGCTGCCTAATAAAAATAGAAACACTTAATTGCTGAGATTTTTTATTTTAACTTATTATGGTCTTGAGTGTGCGAATTTGCACAATTGGATGATTCACAACCTTTGTTTACTTTTCTCTAAAACTGTGAAAACTTGCCAAGTAGACAAAATGATGGAATGAGTCTAGAAAAAAGCTGGCAAAAGTAAAAGAGAGAGATCAAGGGCCATATGTATCACCAAACTATTTTGCATTTCCTAAATAGCGAATTTTAAGGAATCGCTATTTAGGAATTGCAAAATGGTATGTATGAAAAAAATTGCTTTTTATTTGC
The DNA here is from genome assembly GCF_964261635.1 of Lissotriton helveticus. NCBI lineage: Eukaryota > Metazoa > Chordata > Amphibia > Caudata > Salamandridae > Lissotriton > Lissotriton helveticus. Next base: position 851,910,164 of record NC_136068.1, read on the forward strand.
GATTCTTTAAGCTTCCTTATTTGCGAATTCGCATTTTGCGAATTTGCAATTAAGGAATAATTTCCAATGCATTCCTATGGGCCAGGAATGAATGCAAAATAATTCTCAGATTGCGAATTCGCAATTTGTTAATCGCAATTTGAGAATTATTGCAAGGGTGCAGGGGTGTCTCAAAGACACCCTGCTGCACCCCTGAAAAGAACATGTGTGTGCATATGGCGCACATACATGCCCTATGGGCATGTGCGCGCATCACATGCCACCTTTAAAATTGCCAAAATGTGCCTTTTTTCAAGAATTCGCAAGTTACCATCAACTACAAGTTGGTGGTAATTTGCGAATTCTTAACCAAAATTCGCAAGCCAAAAATGCTACATAGATAGCATTTAAGGAATCACAAAATTGCAATTCCCTAAATGCTATGGAAAAATAAGGAATCGCACAACTTTGCAATTCCTTATTTTGGGAATGTTTCATACATTCCAAAACATGCAAAATGGCCGTTTGCGAGTCGCAAAGGCTGAAATTCTGCGATTTTAGGCCTTTGCGATTCAAAAACGGCTTGATACATTTGGCCCCAAGATACTTAAATCCATCGTCCTGTGTCAGTGTTTTGATAAAGTACCTCAGAGGGTTAACACAACTGCTGCAGTGAACTGTGGGTAACCTGCAGGTGACAAGGTTGAAGCTAAACAAGAGACACCTTAGTGTGAGGACTGTATTCTAAATGATCCCCGCCCATCATCATGTCTTCGAATGATAACATGCCATGAGGGGAATATCCAAACTCCTGGGAATATCTGCTATCAAACTTGCAGACTAAGGTTCAAATAGAGCACGGGTGAATATGTCTTTCATTCTGCCACAGTTGATAAAAGGAAACTAAAGAGCTTACTAATAATACCATATCTCATCAATAGGACAAAGGGAAAATTACTCTTCCAACATCAAGTTGTGACCACAATGAAGCACAACCCATGGCACAATCTACCTTCTGCAGGCACTTTAACCAATTCGTTTGAAGCATTAATTTACTTAATTTGTTGAAACCTTTACACTGCTTAGCCATTTCACAATACTTATGGGAGGGGACAGAGCATCGAGGCAAAACCATCACTGAACATGTCAGAATAAGTGTGGATCTGTTTGGAGACATTGGCAGCTCTCTTAATGGAAGTGTTGGAACCGGCCTCCTGGCGTGGTCCTACCCCTCCCGCATGGCGGGCACAGGATGACATCGGCCCTCCATCAAGCCACGGTCACCCCCTGAGCACGACCCGACACGAACTACCGCCGAGAGCAACCACCCTAGCAAACCACGGCTCTCCCCCCTGGAACATGGCGTACCCTGCACGCCCCACCACTGCCGGTCCGGCTACCCCTCCGGATCACCCCTACAGGCCCGACTCCAGTGTGGGCCCATCACGTCCCGAGCACGTGGCCTCGCCCGACTCCATCTTGGGCCCACCACGTCCCGAGCACGTGGCCTCGGCCCCGGCCAAGGCCCCAGCGAAGCCCCGACATCGAGGCACCCAGATCCCCCCAGGTGGTAGAGTGGCCACTCAACGGATCTGAGAGGAGGGGAGTTTCGATGGCCCTCCAGCCGTCCCCGGACGTCTGGTATCGATCGCCCTCCGGCCTCCCTGGGTGCTGGCTCCACCCCCCTGCTGGGTGTCTGGACACCACCATCCCGGCCCCTCTGACTCCCAGGCACGAGGGTCCGGACATCAAAGGACTCCTGTCCTATATCTGGGACAGCCCTGGAGTAGGACACCAGTTGTATCCTGGAGTCAAGAGCCCTGCTGACGCTGTCGCGGCTGACCCGAGAAGAACTCATTACCCGGAAGCCTGAACTCATCCTTGGAGCCTGCTGGCGCTGCCGCGGTCCATCTTAGCTGAACCATCTTTGGAGCCTGCTGGCGCTGCCGCGGTCCACCCTAGCTGAACCATCTTTGGAGCCTGCTGGCCCTGCCGCGATCCATCTTAGCTGAACCATCTTTGGAGCCTGCTGGCGCTGCCGCGGCCCATCTTAGCCGAAACCACCTCGAGGCCTGCTGGCGCTGCCGCAGCCCCCCTCTCCGTAGAGACCATCTGCCGAGTCCTGCTGGCGCTGCCGCGACTCGACCCCTCGGAACCCCCCGGCTCGAGGATTGAGAGCTGTGCGCAGGGTATCCCATCCTTCACCAGTACTGAGACTGTCCCGCTACCCGGTCCCTTGTTTACGAGACTTTCCAGATCCCTCGATCTGCCTGTACATATCGCTAAAGACCAGCAACCTTTATCCTTGATAAAGCCTAAGAACTTATCCTCTTGTGTGGTGTCTGTTTGTAGTGGTGTGGTTACTCTGCTGTACGATCTTAGGAGAGGACCCTTACCCAGGAGGCCTCTCGACAACGCTCGGCTACTTCTAGACGGAGGGATGGACCTAGGGGTGGTCAGTCAGACATCTTCTGCCTCCCCCGGGATCGCCTTTCTAACATTGGTGGCAGGCGGTGCGATCCGAGCAAACGCAAATCGTACGGAGAGTGATTCACCCGCTACCGATAAAAACACACAGCGACCATGACTACTCAAGAAACCAGACCGACTGCAGAATTCCGGAAAGAGAAAATGGAAGAGTACAGTCATAAGGAATTGAAACAATTCTGCAAAGACCTGGGCATCGGTACCACTGGCCTAAGCACCAAGGAAGACTTTAAATCGGCCATGCAAGCATGGGTGGAAGCCGAAGGCACGCCACCCCAGAATGAAGATAACCCGGGCCCGAACGGACGCCCAGAGACCGACGCGCCCCCAGCGGGGGAAAGACCGGCAACCCTAGACACGGGCCTCGCCCACGAGGACGCCCGAGAACGAGAGAGGAACCGGCTCCACGAACTAGAGCTAGCCCGACTCCGGCTGGACGGAGAACTACAGCTGGCGGAAAGAAAAATAGCCCTCGAGCAACTACGGCTAGAAGGGGACCTGGAGGAGAAACGAAGACAAAGAGACCTCGAAGAAAAGAAACTCACGTTCGAGCATGAGCGGAGCTTAAAGGAACTAGAGATCAAGGCCAAAACGAACGAGGCCAGCGCCTACGGGGGCAAGACCTCACCCCCTTCTGTAGACACGAAGGTGCACATACCCAAGGATGTCGTCAAAGAGTACTATAAGAACGACGACATCCAACAGTGGTTCAAAGCCTACGAAGTAGCCATGACAGCCCATCGAGTACCCCTCAAGGACTGGGGTGCCGGCCTGTGGGGGAAGTTCATCAATGAAGGGTGGGACGCCCTGCTAGAGCTTCCCGATGCCGAGATGACCTCCTACGAACACATGAAAACCGCCCTCCTCACTCCCTACGGACTCACCCCCGAAATGTACCGACAGCGATTCCGAGACTGTAAAAAAATCCCCGGTACCACATGGGTGGAATACGTGAACTTTTTTAGCAGAGCCTTCGAGGGGTGGATCAAAGGCAGTCAGGTCACCACCTACCAGCAGTTGGTTGACCTCATTATATGGGAACATCTGTCCAACAACTGCTTCATCGAACTCCGGCAACATATCCTCGACAGCAAACTGACAGAGCCACGAAAACTCGCTGTCGAGGCTGATAGATGGGTGAGCACCCGAGTCCCCCGGAGTCCGATGGGAGACTACGGCCGGGGATCCCCGGGGACCCACCGACCACGAGGCGGCGGAGGAGGCCAGAGCAGGGGCCGAGATGCCCCCACGGGGTCCTCCCCTACCTCCACTTCGCCAGCCCTGGGCCGAAGAGGGGCCCCTCCAGCACGACAGGGGCCCCGCCCGAACGTTACTTGCCACAGATGCCAGTGGCCGGGTCACTACGCTAACGATCCTCTCTGCCCGATGAACCAGCGACCCGGCACCACCAGCCCTCCAACCCGCCAGATCGCGGCCGCCGCCCTGGGTGAAGAAAGAGGCGAGGAAGAGGACGACGACACCGAGCAGGCCGAGTGGGAGCCCGCCGCTATGTCTTTGGTGTGCCTGGGTGAAAAAGACATGATTCCCCGAGCCCCGATCCCAGACAACACACAACAGTACCGTCAATGGGTCACCATCAATGGACACCGGGCCGAAGCCCTTCGTGACACGGGAGCCAGCGTGACGGCGGTCCGCTGCCATTTAGTGACCCCTGAACAAATTTTGCCCAACGTCCTGTGCCCAGTAAGGTCGGCAGACAACTCCGAGAGCTTGTGCCAGATGGCCCGTATCCCCTTCGAATGGGGAGGAGTGTCGGGCATGCTGAAGGTGACCGTTCGGGATGATGCCCCCGTAGACTGCCTCCTCGGGAACGACCTGGACGGTTCCCCCTGGGCCCACGTCGAGCGGAGGGAGCATCTGGGGATGCTAGGCCTTCCCGAGTGGGCCTGTGCGACCACTCGATCCATGACCGCCCGGGCCTCCGCCCCGAGCGCAGACACCCCGCCTGAAGAACCAGAGTGGCCCGCACCCCCACCGGCCGCCGTCTCCGAGGACACCGACCCTGAACCCGAACCCCAGGGGCCCAACCATGAGGACCTCACCGAGCTCGGGCACCTTCCCGATCTAGCCCAATGGCGCCAAGAAGGTGGGCCCACCCGCAAGCAGTTCCGGCAGGAACAGAAAACGTGTCCCTCCCTCGAGGGAATCCAACAACAAGCCACCACGCAAGCCGCCGGAGATCCATCGGGGTCCCACTGGGTCTATTGGGACAACGATCTCTTATAAAGCGAGCAGAAAATTGCCGAACTGGGGGCCAGCCGAGTGCTGGTGGTCCCCCTACGATTCAGAGACTTCCTCTTGAACCTGGCACACGACGTGCCCCTCGCCGGGCACCTGGGGCAGGACAAAACATACAGCCGCCTGGTGACCCATTTTTACTGGCCGAAAATGCGCAACAATGTGAACAATCACTGCAGAACCTGTCCGACCTGTCAAGCCAGCGGGAAGAGCGGGGGGAAAGTCAAGGCCCCGCTCCAACCTTTTCCCGTGGTAACAACCCCCTTCGAGCGAGTGGGGATCGACATAGTGGGGCCCCTGGACCCGCGCACCTCTCAAGGACACCGCTTCATCCTCGTTCTGGTGGACCATGCCACCCGCTATCCCGAAGCCATCCCCCTCCGAACCATCACGGCCCCCGTGGTGGGCCGAGCGCTAATGGGGATCTTCTCCAGAGTCGGTTACCCCCGAGAGGTCGTGAGTGATCGGGGCAACAGTGCGGGGTCACATATAAGTTCACCACCCCGTATCACCCCCAAGGAAATGGACTTGTAGAGCGGTTTAACCGAACACTGAAGGGGATGATCAAGGGCTTAGAAGAGCCGCTACGACGCAGATGGGATGTCCTGCTGCCTTGCCTCCTGTTTGCCTATCGAGAGGTGCCCCAGAAGTCTCTGGGGTTCAGCCCCTTCGAACTGTTGTATGGGCATCCTGTCCGAGGTCCCCTCAGCCTGGTCAAAGAAGGCTGGGAGACGGCTGTCCGAGATGCTCCCCCGGATGTCTACCGGTACCTCCTGACCCTCCGCAACCAGACTCGGAAGTTCCGGGAACTTGCCGAGGCCAACCTGGAGGCCAGTCAGGAGGAGATGAAACGCTGGTATGACCAGAACGCCTCCTCCATCGAGTTCGAGCCGGGCCAGCAGGTCTGGGTCATGTCCCCGGTCGAACCTTGTGCCCTCCAGGACAAATGGACGGGGCCCTTCAAAGTGGTGGAGCGCAAGAGCCCCGTCACTTACCTAGTGGACATGGAGTCCCCCCGGAACCCCCTCCGGGTCCTACACGCCAACCGGCTCAAGCCTCACTTTGCCCGCACTGAGCTAAGCCTGCTGCTAGCTACAGACGACGGAGCGGAAGACGACTCCGAGTCCCTACCCGATCTCCTGAGCACCACTGAGAAGGACGGCTCCGTCGAAGGGGTCACGCTCTCCTCTACCCTGACCCCAGAACAGCACCAGGACTGCCGGAAGCTGCTGGGGCAATTCGCAGACCTATTTTCCCTCACTCCCGGGATCACCCGGTTGTGTGTCCACGATGTCGACACCGGGGACAGCCCGCCTGTACGACACCGGGCTTTTCGAGTTCCCGACCGAGTTCGGGCCTGCATTCAGTCCGAAGTTGCCAAGATGCTAGCGCTGGGGGTAGTCGAACCCTCAGACAGTCCCTGGGCCAGTCCCGTTGTCCTGGTCCCTAAATCCGCCGCCCCCGGCGCACCCCCGGAGCTCCGGTTCTGTGTCGACTACCGGGGGCTGAATGCCATCACCAGGACCGACGCCCATCCCATCCCCCGGGCAGATGAACTGATCGATCACCTGGGGGCCGCCAAGTATCTCAGCACCTTCGACCTCACGGCCGGTTATTGGCAGATCGGCCTCACCCCTGGTGCCCAAGAGCGATCGGCCTTCTCAACCCCCGACGGCCACTTCCACTTTAAAGTGATGCCCTTTGGCATGAAAAACGCTCCGGCCACCTTCCAGAGACTAGTGAATAAAGTGCTGGCGGGGCTAGAAGAGTTCAGTGCTGCATACCTGGACGATATTGCGGTATACAGCTTCCACTGGGACGAGCACTTGACACACCTCTGGGAGGTCCTGACGGCCCTCCGACGGGCCGGACTAACAGTAAAAGCCAGCAAGTGCCAAATAGGCCAAGGGTCTGTGACCTATCTGGGACACCAAGTAGGGAGCAGCCAGGTAGCTCCCCTCCAGCCAAAGATTGACGCCATCCGGGCCTGGGAGCCTCCGGTCACCCAGACAGCAGTCCGAGCCTTCCTAGGGCTCACTGGATATTATCGGCGCTTCATCAAAAACTATGGGAGCATTGTGGGGCCCCTCACAGAACTGACCTCCAAACGACTCCCACAGAAGGTGCACTGGACCCCCGAGTGCCAAGCAGCCTTCGAGACCCTAAAGACTGCCATGTGGAATGCCCCTGTGCTCCAGGCCCCCGACTACAGCCGAGAGTTTGTGGTCCAAACCGACGCCTCGGAGCACGGCATTGGGGCGGTCCTCTCCCAAGTAAACCCCGAGGGAGTCGATCTTCCCTTGGCCTTCATCAGTCGGCGCCTGCTGGCTAGAGAACAACGATGGAGCACCATCGAGAGGGAAGCCTTCGCCGTCGTGTGGGCCCTAAAGAAACTCCGGCCCTACCTCTTCGGCACCCACTTCCGGGTACAGACCGACCACCGGCCCCTGCGGTGGCTGATGCAGATGTGGGGCGAGAACCCGAAGCTACTGCGATGGTCCATCTCCCTCCAAGGGATGGACTTCACTGTGGAACATCGCCCTGGCAACGACCACGCCAATGCGGATGGCCTGTCCCGGTTCTTGCGCCTCGGCGAGGAGAACCCCCAAGAGGATGGGTGACTCTCCCCTGCCTTCAGCTGGGGGGGACGCGTGTTGGAACCGGCCTCCTGGCGTGGTCCTACCCCTCCCGCATGGCGGGCCCAGGACGACATCGGCCCTCCATCAAGCCACGGTCACCCCCTGAGCACGACCCAACACGAACTACCGCCGAGAGCAACCACCCTAGCAAACCACGGCTCTCCCACCGGAACATGGCGAACCCTGCACGCCCCACCACTGCCGGTCCGGCTACCCCTCTGGATCACCCCTACAGGCCCGACTCCAGCGTGGGCCCATCACGTCCCGAGCACGTGGCCTCGCCCGACTACATCTTGGGCCCACCACGTCCCGAGCACGTGGCCTCGGCCCCGGCCAAGGCCCCAGCGAAGCCCCGACATCGAGGCACCCAGATCCCCCCGGGTGGTAGAGTGGCCACTCAACGGATCTGAGAGGAGGGGAGTTTCGATGGCCCTCCAGCCGTCCCCGGACTTCTGGTATCGATCGCCCTCCGGCCTCCCTGGGTGCTGGCTTCACCCCCCTGCTGGGTGTCTGGACACCACCATCCCGGCCCCTCTGACCCCAGGCGCGAGGGTCCGGACATCAAAGGACTCCAGTCCTATATCTGGGCCAGCCCTGGAGTAGGACACCAGTTGTATCCTGGAGTCAAGAGTCCTGCTGACGCTGTCGCGGCTGACCCGAGAAGAACTCATTACCCGGAAGCCTGAACTCATCCTTGGAGCCTGCTGGCGCTGCCGCGGTCCATCTTAGCTGAACCATCTTTGGAGCCTGCTGGCGCTGCCGCGGTCCACCCTAGCTGAACCATCTTTGGAGCCTGCTGGCGCTGCCGCGATCCATCTTAGCTGAACCATCTTTGGAGCCTGCTGGCGCTGCCGCGGCCCATCTTAGCCGAAACCACCTCGAGGCCTGCTGGCGCTGCCGCAGCCCCCCCTCTCCGTAGAGACCATCTGCCGAGTCCTGCTGGCGCTGCATGCCCTCGAAACCCCCTGGCTCGAGGATTGAGAGCTGTGCGCAGGGTATCCCATCCTTCACCAGTACTGAGACTGTCCCGCTACCCGGTCCCTTGTTTACGAGACTTTCCAGATCCCTCGATCTGCCTGTACATATCGCTGAAGACCAGCAACCTTTATCCTTGATAAAGCCTAAGAACATATCCTCTTGTGTGGTGTCTGTTTGTAGTGGTGTGGTTACTCTGCTGTACGATCTTAGGAGAGGACCCTCACCCAGGAGGCCTCTCGACAATGCTCGGCTACTTCTAGACGGAGGTGTGGACCTAGGGGTGGTCAGTCAGACATCTTCTGCCTCCCCCGGGATCGCCTTTCTAACAGGAAGCATGTGCCATATGCCATCCAGGGCAGGTGGGTCTTTAGACTTCTCTGGAGTTCAAAGAAAGGTTAGAAGTGTTTTTAAATCTAAGGTGGAAGGAGTTGCCATGGTTTGAGCCATGAGCGTGGAGGGATACCTCATCTAAACCAATTACAGTTAACCTGTAGGATTGTTAGTAGCTTCTTGCAGACTATGCTTGGGCGTCTGACTGCACGACATTTGTGATCTGAAATTCTTCACTAGAATACAGTGTTGACAATGGACAGTAATTGATATGGGCTAAATGCCTATTCAGTAGTCAATGCATGACCTTTAGTGCTGGAGTTATTTGTCATAGAAGTGCAGTTGGAGAATGGGATGAGCTGCACAGCACTCAGCCCATTGTTGTTTGTTTGTGTTTTGTCAGGCATCTTTCTGTTTCCGCAGTTCAGTTTGTCCCAGGCCATTGCAAGGACCACTGTGGCTCAGGAAGGGGTTCTCAAAGAAAACACTTGTATGGAAGACATGTAGTGACACTTATAGTGACTTTTTCAAGAATGAAAGCTAAATCAAATGCGAGGCCTTGCTCATTAATGAATAAGGGGGTGGCATGGATTCTAGAAGAGTTAGATGACATCTGAAGTAAGAGATCTGCCTTTCAGTCGGTGTAATTATATCAGAAAATGCCCACAGGCTTTTGGATCCAAGAGTCTTACTGGAATTTTGGATTTAGCGGAGTTTCATCAGAATTCATGTGGAACCCATTGTTGAAATATTACATTGCATGTGCCCAAGGAGACATCTATATAATGAAGAGGCCTGGTGAAAATGTGAACATTAGGGCATTCCGGAAAGAATGATGGCAATTTAGGAAGGATCAGAGTTTGATTTGATAAATAAAAAAACATGTAAGCCACTCAGGGGCTGTAATATCTCCTGTCTCAGTGTCTGCAGCAAGTCAGGTGAGCATCACTAGAGGTTCAGTGACATCAGTGACAATGGAAGGCTGTGAATATGACAAAAAATATAAGGAACTGTGCACAACCATAATGCCAGTGGTGATGTGATTAATTAGCATGATTTATGTCCTGAGGCATTAGCCCAATTGAAATTAAAATGTAGCTGGATTCCTAGTTCGAAGAGAGATGTTTAGTGACAATTATTTTGGTACCTGCAATTAAGTGCATTAAAGCCAAAAATCGGTATGAGTTTGCTCCTCTGGGCTTTCGGGGGATATGTTGAATGTGTTCTTCACTTTCTATGGTTTTACTACAGCAGCTATTATGGAGGTGATATTCAGGGTGATGAGAGGGACCAAAACTGACAGATGCCAAGTTGGGCTTCACTTGAATCGTGGAAGATGTGTGGCGCAGCGGCTAGGGCGACTGACTCTGGAACCTGGGGGCTCACGGTTCGATCCCCGATGCTGGCAGCAGATCAGCCCAGCACCACGTGACTCTGGGCAATAGCTCACCTAATCTTTCGATGGCTCCCAGCGCCTTGACACCTTCAGGTAATTGTTTGCGCTTTACAAAGACTGGACATTTACATTAACAGTTGCCGTGAGGTTATTATGTGTAAGCAGAGTACATCTTCTCGAGGGTTCAGAGAACTCACAGAAGTGAAGATTAATGTGGAGAGCCCTTGGTACAGTTCCATCCTGTTCACAATTGATAAAGGAAGAGATGGTAGAATTAATGTCATCAATGTATTTCCATAAAATTGCATGTTGCAGAGTCAATGAGATGCAACAGAGATGGAGCCGTGAATAGTATATTAGTATAATATTTAATAACTTTTTGAAAGAATTGTCACGTCATGTGATCCTTATATGATAATATGCACTTTGGACAAGAAAAGGGCCTCTTAATATTTTTCTTCTGCATGGAAAGTTAAGACTACATTCAGTTATTTTACTATCTTGGCCACTCCAGTGTTTCATAATTTATTTCAGGGCACATATAAAGGTAGAGATTATTCGTGTACCACACATTGGCAATGGATATGGCCATCTTTGTATTTTGAGGAGTGTGACCTGGATAGCCAACATTTCTGTTTCAATTAAATTCTGCAAAGGTCAGTATTGACAGCTGCAATGGGATTGGCAGTGTTTCAAGGTCCCTATATTTATTATTTTTCCTGAGCTGTTGCCAGGTGAGGTGAGGATAGGTAGCCTGTCAATTTCTAGGTAAGAAGAAAAGGCTGAGATCCATTGTTGGAGTTTGATAGCTGGCAATGTTTATGTCACTATTTAATGAGTTCTGGTAACACTTTACTTTCTGTTTATTGACCGCAATGAGACACATAATGTTCCTTTCTTATTCTTGCAGATACCTTTAGGTATATGGTTCTTGCAGAGCAAGGATTGTACACCCTACACAACAGGTGATTTGGTTGTATCGTTTCCAACCATTTCTAGTGTACTAGTATTTAACTTTTTTATGTTGCTTTTCTTCACATCGTTGCAGTAGAAAGTATTTGGTGGGTCCTGACGAAGGCACTAGACAGAATGATGTCTGAGTGTGCCGAAACATGTTGACCACTTTGTAATCTTAGACAGCTATTTGGTTAAACTGTATTTTTCATTGTTTTTAATTTGTATTGCGGGAGACAATAGTAAATATAGGGTCTGTTGCAACTCAATTTTAACTTCACTTATCACTAATGCACTGCACTCATCTCCCACACGATTAACTATTCTCATCCGGTAGTCTAGTGAGTTAACCAACTACATGAACACATCCTCAGGCTTCCCAATCACTATGATGGGTTGTAGCCCTTAGCGTCACTAGAGTGACTTCAAGAGGAGACCCAGATGATGAAGCATGTCAACAGGTTAGTGAGTGATGGGAATCCGGAAATGGATTGAATATTTTTCCCTTTTTTTGCGGCATGTTCTCATTGTTGTGCTTGTTTTCTTGAATTTATAGTGCTCAGAAAACTATTGCAGACCCCTGGACACTTTAGGTATGTGACTATTGTTGTTTCGGGCAAGGTATCCAAGCAGGTCTTAAAATATTGCCTCAGACCCTATGTAAAGGTATCTGAGTTTTGTCAAAATGACAGATATCCAATCAGTAGAACCAGAGTTATGAATTTTAAAGAATAAACTTCAATATTGCACCTAAAAGAATAAAGTGCCAACCATGGCTATCTGGTCACACAGGACAGAATAGTCAAATATTCAGACTGACTGCAATGGAGTACGGGTCAGATACAGTTGCAAATTAGTCCCGCTGAAGTTTTACCATCTCAAAATTTGTGGCCAGAGTCCCGTTCGCATTGGAGAGGGTCGTGTGAAGCAAGGAGTGTGTTGCGGTTGGTTGTCAGTGTGACACAAAGAGCAGGCCAAGCATCATGGATGGGCAGACTTGATCTTAGTGTTGGTAGTCCCCCACGGGCTGACGATACTGCTGTGTGAAGAGACAGGCTGGCGGCGACTCGCGCTGCTTTTTGGCGGGAGCAGTGGGGTTCCAGTTACATAAAAAGCACAAAAGCTTGAAACTAAGAGCTCAAGAGCCAACCCAAGGGTCCCGGCCCTGAGAGGCATCTCTTGGGGATCAGGAACTTGCTGAAGATGAGTTAAGGAGCTGTTGCAGAGACTGTGTCCCTGAGGCTCAGATCAGGAGGCCAGCAAACTAGCCCTTTCAGTCACTTTGGGGTCCTGAGATCCAGATGGAGCGGTAGGTCCAGTTTTTCTTCCCCGGGCATGAAGGCAGCTGGCAGGAGGTCAGCACAGCACAACAAGGCAGCAGCACTTTCAGAGTAGCAGTCCAGCAGAGTGGCATTCTTTTTTAGCGGCACAACAGTCCTTCTTCCTGGCAGAGTATCCACAGGTCCAGAAGTGTACGGAAGTGGTGGTGTCTGAGGTCCTTCTTTTATTCACAGTTGTGTCTCTGAAGTGGGTTGAAGCTTCTAGAGGTATGCGTTTTAAGTACACAGATGACCTGCCTTCCTTGCCCAGGCTCCAGGCTAACTACAAGGGATATGCAGCCCTTTGTGTGGAGTCAGGACACAGCCTATTCAGGAGTGCGGCTGGGACCAGCTCCTACCTCCCATCCTGCCAGTGATAGCCCACCCTTTCACATCTAAGCTTCTATTGTGTGTGACTGTCTAGGAGGAATACACAACACCCAACTGTCAGCCACACCCAGTCATGTGACCCAGAAACAAGCAAAAGGCACCAAGGGCCAGATGTAGGTAATTTTATTTTACCACTTCTTAAATACCGAATCATACCGATTCGGTATTTAAGAAGTGGTAAAATAGAGGGGGGAGATGTAGGTATTTCAGATTCGGTAAATACCGAATTGTTAAGATTCGGTATTTACTGATTCTGTAAATACCGATTCGGTATTGCCCATTGATTCCTATGGGCCTTGCAGCCCATAGGAATCAATGGGCAATACCGATTCTGTAATTACAGAAACGGTAAATACCGATTTTAGCAAGGGTGCAGGGGGTGTCACTTTGACACCCTCTGGCACCCCAAAAATAGGCATGCGCGCCATGTGGCACACAGACATGCCCTAAGGGCATGTCTGTGTGTCACATGGCACAGGTGTGCATGCACACATGTGCATGCACACCTGGATTCGGTATTTTACCACCCAATTGGATTGGGTGGTAAAATACCGATTCTTAAAGCCCTGTGGCACTCTGACATGTGCCAGCTACATCTGCATTTACAGAATCGGTATTTTACCGAGTCTGTATTTACCGATTCGGTAATTTTACCGAATCGGTAAATACAGAATCGGTAAAATACCGATTCTGTAAATGCATGCCCTACATCTCAAAATCCAATTACCGGTCGGTAACGGCCGAATTCGGCCGTTACCGACTGGTAATTGGCCACCTACATCTGGCCCCAAATGGCTAAGGCAAGAATAAGCCGACATTCTAAAAGTGGCATTTTCAGAATTGTAATTTAAAATCCAACTTCACCATAAATTAGGATTCTGAATTCGGATTCCAGAGACACCAAGCATGAACCATTTTTCTTCCCCATTTGGAAATTAAACGTATAAAATTTAACAAGGCAGCTCCGATGTTATACGATGGGAGAGATGGGCCTTGCAGCAGTGAAAAACAATTTTAAGAGTTTTTTACTACCAACACATGTAACACTTAAAAGTACATGTCCAGCTTTTCAAAATACACTGCACCCTGCTCTTGGTGCTATCAAGGGTCTACTCTAGGGATAACTTACATGTGTTAAAAAGGAAGGTTTGTGTCTGGCAAAAGGTATATTTTGCAAGGTTGCTATTGCAGTTTAAAACTGCTCACATAGGCTCTGCAATGGCAGGCATGAGACATGTTTAATGGGCTACTTAAGTGGGTGGCACAATCAGTGAAGCAGGGCCCCTAGTAGCATTTATTTTCATGCCCTGGGCACATGTAGTGCACTTTACTAGGGATGTACCAGTACATTAAATATACCAATTGGGTATATGCCAATGTTACTACAAAGATTGCTGAGCTGTTCCTAATGAGGGGAGATATGCGTTAGGAGATGTGGAGAGTGTTCTAAGGGTAAAAAATCATTACCCCTGGGAATCCATTTTGTTGGATTTAATGCCCTCACACACCTTTGCAGGTGTCATGCTTCATCATTTGGGCTTGCTCCTCGTTGGGACGGTGGTGCAATACCCAATGGGCGACACCTCAAAGAGGTCTTCCTGGATCCAGCGGCGAGGGGTAGGCACGAGAAGAGCAGCTCAGGAACTCCCAACCTTGCGGTGGAAGATCTCACCTGAAGCTTTACCCGCTGGATACTGTTGCTAGCTGTACATTACACTTTTTAGGTACTGACAGCTTAACACAGACATACACATGGAAGAAGGGTAAAAAAGGGACAACATTTTCCCCCCTCATATTTTCCATTTATGATTTAGTTTTAATCTTACTGGTGTGTATTCCTAATACATTAGTGATCCACTGTAGACAGTTACTCGATAGATACTTACTAAATAGTATTCATAGGTCCTGACGAATCGCCAGTTATTGAACACTTGCGAGAAACATGTTGACCAGATATTAGCACTCTCTGGAAGGCCTTTGGAAACATAATATTCCAGACTCACCCTCTAGATTCTGATTTTCATTAGAGCAGCGGACCGCCAGAATAAATCATTCCTTGGTACCCCTAGCTTTATTTTAATCACCCACGATACGTCTACAATCCTTACTGGCCCCACACCCGCACTTCATCTAAACGGCTGTTGGAAAAAGATCTCCACTAAAGAGCCCCTCTTTGAGGTGTCGCCCGTTGGGTATTGCACCGTCGACCCAACGAGGAGCAAGCCCAAATGATGAAGCATGACACCTGCAAAGGTGTGTGAGGGCATTAAATCCAACAAAATGGATTCCCAGGGGTAATGATTTTTTACCCTTAGAACACTCTCCACATTTCCTAACGCATATCTCCCCTCATTAGGAACAGCTCAGCAATCTTTGTAGTAATTGTATCTTTTCGGGCAATAGCTGTAGCTGGACCTTCTACTTACCTTAAGTAGTAAAAGCCCGGTTCTCCTTTCTTTGTACCCATATATGCCAATGTTACCATGTTTTAAGCAGAGAGCATAAGCACTTTAGAACTAGCTAGCAGTGGTAAAGTGTGCAGAGTCCTAAGGCCAGTAAAAAACAGGAGGTCTGAAGGAAGAAAGGTGGAAACCATGCCAAGATCTAACAATCATAATATGCATAAACTCTTGAAATTATTATGTCAAAAACATTCTAAAATCCCATATTAATTAAACATGGCTCTACCAAAGAGCTCAATAAACAAAACTGAAAATCTGTCCATCAGTACAAATTAGTCAAACACATCTGCATCAGAATGTGTAATACGGACTCCAAAAACAATTTAAGGCCTACTTTGGAGACCCACAGCATACAGACTAAAATAAAAAAAACTTTGAAAGAAGACGCCCAGCACCAGATACTTTAGTGAATCAAGTCCCAATAAGTGTTTGAAAAAGAATACAAAACCAGCTCTTTAGCATAGGTTAGTGAAATTCAATTGGATAAGCACTTGAATCACAAACAATTGAATGTACCCATATTGTACATTAGCCAATAACATCTGTAAATTCGCTTGAAACATATTTTAAAATTAACCCTCTATCAAAAACTTGTAACCTACAAATGGGGGCAACCTTGAAAAATTGTCCAAATGCATCATCACCTAGCTAGCATGGATTAACGAACTGTATCTACCGAGACACTGCCAACAGAAACTTAAAAAGCAGACCACAGACTTGAAATACAAAACGGCACCTGTACATGACGACCACAAACCTCTTCCATGCATGCATAATGGAACCAGGCTATACAGATTCGTTCTGCAATTTTTACTATTGACAAATACGGATGCCCCAGACATCTACTCAGATGCACAGGTTTTGATGCTGTATTCGGATTGTCATCCTTGATGAGTCAACAGAACTACGAATGAGTGTGATAACAAGGCCTGGCATCACTGCTGCAAATTAACTTGAATACTCTAAACATAGTCAACATTATCTATATTTTGATCACGTTTTGAACCCAAACACATTTAATATTTATATGGCTGTATTTGTATATGTTGTAAATAAGTGTAGTTGAATGGATCCATTCAAGTATTTTGTACTATCATTTTAGGATATTTAGAATTGTCTATTTTCATTCATTGGGTAATGTGTGAATATTTCTACAAGAATGCATTTCTTGCTAAATATATTTTACTTTAAGCCCAAACACAAAAGTGCATCTCAAGTGGAAGCATCTGCAATTTACAGAACAAGATACCTAATTGAAAAATTCGATTTACTGAAAATAACGTTTGTCCCGAATGAATATCTGAAATTACACTTATGCAGCTTTTAAGACGTTAGAAGTAACGCAAATGATTCCTCGCTCAGCAAAATAACAGAACACGGCAAATCACTCTGGTTTGCAACAACTGGCGCAGAGCTAAAATTGAAAATGGAAAGTTGCCCCAAAATTGTACAGCATCACGCTAGGTAGGAGATAAATGTTTATGAGCTGAAGAAGTCTGGGTCCCTGCAGTTAGCGAGTTGCTAAAGAGCCTATAAACGGACTATGCCGGATGTGCTCCCTTAGAGATTCCAAAAAGATTCGGAGACTCGAGACTTGATTCTCATTACATAGACGTTGTGGTGTTGTGATTAGGCCCCACACAGACATAGAAGGAGATGACACATGTGCTATAGTAGTGGTCAGTTAAGTCCCTGCCACGCCCAGGGTCCTGGGCCTTTTATTAACTTCACAACGTGCTCCCCGTCCTCACGTCGGGCAGAGCCATTTAACACACGCCTAGGGGGGGGAGGTGACATGCACTGTATCGCTGTTCGCGGGCCAGAGTGGTTGCGCCCACTCACACAACACTACATTCCTCCTTTACCCTAAGGAAAGAAAACAAACAAAACAATATGGCTTCAGGTATAAACTTCTGTGTACAGTCTCTGAGGTCTTCAAAATGCAAAAGGAACAGTCTTACTTTTCAGGTGGTTGCGGGGTAGCTCGAGACCTCTCAGCGTCTGCAACAGGCCACGAAGTCCTGGTACTTCTGGGATGGATTCAGGCAGGGGCGCAGATTTACCTGCTCTGGCTGCGCTCGCCCGACTGGGTGGGGGTCAGTTCTTCAGAGTCTTTGGCTTCTCTAGTTTCCGGGTGGTTTTGGGCCACCTGCGGTTCACGTTCACTCCTGATTGGCCTAGTTGGGTCTGCTTGCGGAGTCTCTTCTTCGCTGGGAGCATATTCTCCTTTGGTTTCTCGTGGGCTGTGGGTCAGCCTGGGGTGGTGCTCGGCTGGGTCTGGAAACTCTTCGTCCTCCTGGTGCAAGAGTCTTTTGAAAAACGATACGTTCCTGGTGACTGTCTCTCTCCCTTTCACTGCAGTGATCATGGTGCCATTTACGCCAGTGACTGTCCAGGGGTGTAACTCAAATGGGAGGCGGAACTTCCCTCCCGGGTGGCGATCTTTCACCAGTACCCGGTCGCCAACCTAGATGGGGCTGTCCGCAGCTCTTCTTCGTCTTGACGCTTCTTTGTTAGACTTGGATCGCTGTTCCATGGACCGGTTGTTCGGAGCCGGAGTTGAGGCCCACACAGGATGGTGAGGGAGAGTGTCCACCACTGCTCTGTTGAAACACAGGCGGCTTGGAGGGACTCCGGTGGTGCAGTGGGGGGTCAGCCTGTACTCTCGCAAGAACTGGAAGAGGGCTAACTCCAGGTTTTGGCCATCCGCCATAGCAATTTGGATAGTCTTATTCAGAGTTCTCATCAGTCTCTCAACTTCGCCGTTGGCTTGCGGCCACCTTGGGGTTATCTTCCTGTGCTTGATGCGGTGTGATTGTAGATATTCTGCCAGTTCACCGCCATTGAAGGGAGGTCCGTTGTCAGTGCGTAGTTCCCCAATGAGGCCATGGGTCGCCAGGATTTTCTCTAGCTTTGGGATCACTTCGGAGGCTGCGGTGGAGGGCAATATTTCAATTTTGGGGTACCTTGAGTAGTCGTCTACCACTACAAACATATACTTCCCGCCTGGGAGGCTCCCGAAGTCTGCGCTGGCTCGGGTCCACGGGGCGGTCGGTCCTTCCTCCGTAATTACCGGTGCTGGGGGTTTGGGCAGGCTGGTTGCTATGCACACTGGGCACCGTTGGATGACATCTTCGACTTTTTTGTCGAGTCCTGGGAACCAGAGTTTGGTCCTGATGCGATTTTTCGATTTCACAATGCCTTGGTGAGCGCCATGGGCTAGGAGGACTGCTTGCTGGGTGAGGCTGTCGGGCAGAATAAGGCGGGGGCCTCTCAGGAGGCATCCTTCTGGCGAGATGGACAGTTCGCTCTGGACTTGGTAGAGTGCTTTGAGTGTGGCCTGGGCTTCTGGAGTGCGAAACGACGCCGGGCTCTGTAGTGGTTTCCAGTTCCCTGATTGGAGGGCCTGGATGGCGATTTGTAAACAGTCATCGTCTTTGGTGGCTCGTGTCACGTCTTCCAGGGAGATGGGCAGTGGCCTTGAACGCTCTACAATCATCCTCACATACTCTTCAGTGGCGTCGGCCTCCGCGGCCTCTGTCTCTGTGGCCGGGCGGGCATGCCGTGACAGATAGTCGGCGGGGTTTCTGGAGCCTGGTCGATACTCCACTGTGAACTGGTATTCTTGGAGCTGGAGTACCCATTTCTCGATGCATGGAGGAGGACGTGAGGAGGACCCTTGGAACAGCGGGAGAAGTGGTTTGTTGTCTGTGACCACCACAAATGGGTGTCCGTACAAGTAGATGTGGAAGTGGCGGCACCCCCATAGAATAGCGATGGCCTCTCTTTCGATTTGTGAATATCTTTGTTTTGTTGCAGTGAGAGTCCTGCTTGCGTACGCGACAGGTGCCCACTCTCCGCATGGTTGCTGTTGGGCTAAGACTGCGCCGAGGCCGGTCGGACTGGCATCCACCACAAGTTGGGATTCATACCGAGGGTCGAAGTAGGCCAGGGTTGTGTTTGCTGAGAGTGCTGCTTTGGTCTTTTGGAAGGCTTCTTGTTGTTCTCTTCCCCACTCCCAGGTAGCTGTGGACTTTGTGAGGTCACGAAGAGGGCCGGTGAGATCAGACAGGTCTTTAATGAAGCGTCCGCAGTACGTTACCATCCCAAGAAAGCTGCGGACGGCCGTTACTGATGTAGGGGCGGGGGCTTCATGGATGTCTTTTACTTTGTCCGGGTCCGGCCCGACGCCCTGGTCGGAGAATCTGTACCCGAAAAAGCTGATGTCCTTCCGGAGGAACTCACACTTCTCTCTGTGAAGGGTTAGACCCCTCTCTTGCAGCCTGGTGAAGACAGCCTGGAGGCGTCGGATGTGTTCCTCTAGTGTCGCTGCGTGGACTAAAATGTCATCGCTCACGTTTAGTACGCCATCTAGGCCCTGTAGGACGTTTTGAATGATGTTTTGAAAGACTTCGGCAGCGCTGGATATCCCGAAGTTGAGTCTGGTGTATCTCCACAGGCCTGCGTGGGTCGAGAAAGTCGTTATCGGGCGGGAGTCCAGGTGCAGAGGGATCTGGTGGTATCCGGACCTCAAGTCCATCTTCGAAAACCACTTTGAACCTGATAGCTCACCGATGATGTCGTCAATGGTAGGTGTCAGGTGGCGTTCTCTCTTGATTGCGAGGTTCGGAATGCGCATGTCCACGCAGATCCGCACGGCATCTGGTTGTTTCGGTTTCTTGGCCACTACGATGGGCGACACCCACGGAGGGGGCCCGCTGACTCTTTCTATGATTCCGGCTCTCTTGAGCACCCGTAGCTCTGCTTCTACTTTGGGCCGTAGGTGGAACGCTATGCGCCGGTGTCTGAGGGCTACTGGAGCGACTGAGCGATCTATGTGAAGACGGACTGCGGGTCCTCTCAAACAGCCGATCCCGTCGAACAGTGAGGTATGTTGTAACACCAGGTGGTCGAGGCTGTGGGCTTGGACCGTGAGGGCGAAGTGGATCAGCCTTAGGTCTTGGGCGGTCCGGTAGCCGAGCAGGAACCCAGACCCTTCTTGTGATACATAGATCTTGGTGTGTTCGTGGTGGGAGTCGTGTGATACTGTTGTCCAGAACACTCCGCAGAGGCGGAGGGGTCGACTGGTGCCGTAGGCGTATACCTGTACTCTCGTGGGATGGAGTTCCGGTGGTTCGCTTAATGTCTGGTATACACTGGCCGCCATTAGGTTGATCGTGGCTCCGGTGTCGATCAGTGCCGCGAGTGCTTGGTCTTGTACATTTACTGTGCACATTCTGCGGATGGGGTGGCGGCTAGCGTGTTGAGCATTCGCACCACGTGGACAGACACTGCGTCCGCCTCGTCGTCGTCCATGTCACTGTTGGTGGCAGTATCTGGCATCGGTTCTATTTGTCGTACTCTTCGGGGTGGGCCGTTGGGCTTCTTCCTCTGTGAGGATAGACACACACTCGCGAAGTGGTTGGCCTTTCCACAGGCGCTGCAGATTTTCCCATGTGCTGGGCATGTTCCGCTGTGGGGGGTTGCTCCTCCGCACCACATGCAGGGGCGGTCGTGAGATGACTGAGCGGGGCTAGGCCGAGGTCTCCGGGGTGGTTTCGTGAGCGTGTCCGCGCTATTCGTCTTGATGGCGCACACGGGTTCAACCTTGACTGCGACCGTTGGTTTTGGCTCCATATGTGCTGCTCGAGCTTTAGATAGTTCTTTAGACCGTCCAAGCGCAGTATGTCGCGCATGGGCATGTTGTCTGTCTTTAGGACTCTTTCCCGCAGTTTTGAGGAGGCGCAGCCTTGTATAAATTGAGCGCGGATTTCGTCGTCGACATCTGGGAGGGTGCATGTGCTGGCCAGCTTCTTGAGTCTCGCATAGAAGACATCGACGGACTCTTCTGGGAGTTGGCGGGCCTGGCGGAGTAAGAATCGTTCATAATCCGCGCTGGCGAAAGGTTCAAAGTACTCGGTTATAGCGTCGCGTAGCGTGGTGTAGTTCCGGGGCGGGCCACCCTCTACCACGTCCTTCGAGATGTCGTGACTAGCTTCTCCTCCTAGGTGCAGAAGCATTGCACGCCTCCGCTCAACTGCAACATCAGCTGCCACAAAGTAGTTTTCCAGGCGTTCCACCCACTTTTTCCACCGGGCAGCTTGGGAGGGAGGCGTACCCGTGATCGTGAAAGGCTCCAGTGGAGGCACGGTGGCCATCGCCATTGGGGAAAGCGGGAGGGGCCGACAGATAGGAGAGGCCCGGGCACCAGAGGGCTAGGAGTCCAGTTACGTGCTGGTGGCAACTGTGGGACGTTCCAGGCAGCAGTAGCAAGGCACGGCAGCTTTGCACGCGAAATGCGTGAGAAATAGCAGGCAGTCCTCACGCGAGATGCGTGGGATACGGCAGGCGGGCCGCAGCGGTGCACGCGGGAAGCGTGAGGGACAGCGCGGGAGGCGCGCAGCAGGCCCGGCAGGCAGGCGTGACGTCAGGCTGGAGGCAGGCGAGGTCCGGATCGCGGCAGAGCGAAGCTCGAACCTGAAGCTGCGAGGCAGGTCCACACTGGGGCGCACAGGCAGGGAGCACGCACCTGAGGCCTCAGGCCGGTTGAGTCGGGTGACCGCAGGCTGGCAGGAAGGCTGCAGCGCCGCACTCCGGACACAGCTGCGAGGTAGGCGGCGGGCGGTAGGGCGCCGGATTGTCGCAGCTGGGCCTCCGCACAGCAGGGCACGGAGTTGAGCGTAGGCGGGCCGGGAGGGCCGCTTCGGGAGTTGTAGGGCGGGTAGCACCGCAGGGGCTACACAGCAAGGTCTGCCCAGAGTGTAGAAGGGCAGTGCACGGCACGCGGTGGGGTGGCGAGACCACTCTCGTCGCCAATGTGGTGTTGTGATTAGGCCCCACACAGACATAGAAGGAGACCACACATGTGCTATAGTAGTGGTCAGTCAAGTCCCTGCCACGCCCAGGGTCCTGGGCCTTTTATTAACTTCACAACGTGCTCCCCGTCCTCACGTCGGGCAGAGCCATTTAACACACAACAAGGGGGGGGGGAGGTGACATGCACTGTAACGCCGTTCGTGGGCCAGAGTGGTTGCGCCCACTCACACAACACTACAGACGTATTCCTTCAATGGAAAAGGTTATTTTCACAAGCGTCAGAGAAAATGATTGGTTTCGTTTTAATAGGGTCAATAAGATTTAGTCAATTGGATTCCAATGCTCCGGGCGTGCACAATGCTACTGAACTTCCTGTCTCCTGTGTCATTGACGGCCAACATCTGCATAGTCATTATTATGAAGCAGCGGCACAATGATGTACAGCACAGTGAGCATCTCCATCATTCAAATATAACGCACCTCTGCGTCTCAAGAGAATAAAACTCCGAATATACATTCCTAAAATAATCACCCCACTTCATCTCGCTTACCACACCCCTGAATGTGCAAGCCTCTCTCATGTGGATACAAATGTCCCTGTTCCCAGGGCTGCTACACCTCACTGCCTTCTTTTACCGTATCACCCTGATCACTTCCGGACTGATGCAAAGAGATAACCCTGCGAATCACCAATGGGAGACTTGTGGCTTTTGAACCCTCGGGGGCCCTTGCCTTACGTGCTGAGACTATGGTTTGCTATACATTGACTGACTAAATTGGCAAAAAAGAATGAAATTACTTAAGAAATGTGCAAAGTGTGCGTTTTTCAACTAATGTACATTCTATGGTTTCATTCAACTATGAAATTGAAGAAAGGCGGGGGAGTGCGGAGCTGAACACAGTACTTCATTAAACTGCAGTACTTAGAAATTGCAGGATATCGACGCATTCAAAAGCGGCATCGCAGATTACTGCATGCCTTTTAAAATTAGAGCAAGCAAATCAATTCAGGGATTAGCCCTGGGTGCTCATTTAAGTTATTTTAGATGCGAGATTCAAGCCTCCTAGGCGAATATGAAGTAAAGGCAAATGTGCCTCTAGGGCTGCCGCAGATCAGCGCTGGCCAGTGGGTCACGCACGCATGACCTCTCTATTGAATGATTAATATGCGAATACATTATAATTATCCCATACTTGTCAAATGCCTTTATTTCAGGGAGAAGGCCCATTTTTGGGCGTACCAAATGTGTCTATGTGGAGCTGAAACATGTTTAACCTGCACTATCTTTGTAATATTTGAGAATAAAAATGCACTTTTAGTATCTTGCCCAATGTATTGTATGATTAAGTATAGCACATCTTAGTAAATGACAGGTGTACAATGGATATGAAAGTTGCATCGCTCTATCTCAGAAGTAGGCAGTACAAGGAGAAACAACAGGATGACATGATTGGCATCTGAGGTGATGCACTTCCTGCTAAACAGACTTTGAGTGTGTCATGGGAGAGTGCACATCTGTCAGCAAAATCTTAAAGGTCTGAAGCGTGTGATAGGCTGGCGCTGCGTGCTGATTTGCTTGACTGCAGCCTGGGGTCCAGACAGCGCATGAGACATGGGAAGTGTTTCTAGAGAAACGCTGTGCATGCCTCTTTTGAAGCTCCTTGCAAAATCCTAAATGAGGCACTTGTGAATAGGAGTCATTGCATGTGGGATTTGCTCGGGGTTCACCATCCCTGAAAGTGACGGTAAAATCGTAATTCTGATGGTGGTGCCATTAATTTCGTAAAAGAAGTGAATGATAACAACTGCAGGGGAAATCCAGTATTCCATGTGTTGAAAACTGGCCAACAACCTGGGTAAATAGGTCACTTCTCATTTTACAAACCTTTGTGTGTTTTTGGTGATTCCCTTTTCAGGGACTCACCCATCACTCCCTTTAATGTACAATTTTAGGGGTGGATTAGAGGATTTACATGAGGCATAAACACAGTGCTCACTGACAAATCATACATGTTAACTAGAATATAGGCTTATAGTTTTGTCTTTACACTGCCTTTGGACTGGTCTTCCTCTGGGGTTGGTAGCACTAGCTTTTACCTTCCGTCCCTCCCTCGCCTTCCTTCTTAACCAATGAGGCTCCCTTGCCTCCAATAGACCCCTCCCTCTTCTACTTAAAAACACCCCTCTCCCCTTCCTCATCCTGTTCTTTTTTGTTTCCATTCAGACTTAGCTTCGGGTGTTTTACTTGCTGGTGGAGCCTGGGGGGCTTCGATGGATGGATCCATGGCAGTTGTGGTGCTTCTGCCACCGTTCTTCCAGCTTGATGGTGTCTTCCAGGTTTCCTTTCAGCGTGGTAGGGAAGGATCACTATCGGCATTCGTCAGACGGAGTCGGCATGCTGCAGTGGCTGGGGCTCCGCTTCTGGATCGACATCTCAGACGAGGCAGGATACATTTCGGGGCAGTTCTTTGATTATGAAGGACGGTAGGAGCTAGTTTTTATTGCCCGTTAGTCCTTGTTCCTTTTTTGGGGTATTGCGTGGGTTGGGATTGTTTTGGTCTCTGGTACCTACACTGCAGACATCCCCACTTTTGTGTTTTTACAGGGTGTTGCCACGCATACCGGCGATGGAACATGCTATGTATTTGTGATGATGCAACACAGGGCTCCATTTTGGATTGTGTCGCTGTAGCCTGGCGTTTCTGGTCTTGACTCTTACCATAATGGTTTGGTGTTTCGTTGCTGGTGCATGCTCCTTGGCGTGGATGGGTGTTGGCCCTTTCATTGTTGATGGTGGAGACTCAGCCCTTACCACCCTGATAGCACCTGATCTCAGAACTTTAGTAGGGTCAGGCCTGGTTGGTAAATGGATGGCAGACCGCCTGGGAATACCAGCTGCTTCCCGATGTTACATACATCACGTACATTTATGCATCATAATGCAAAGTAAAAAAAAAAAGAATTGGAAAATACAAATTAAACAGGAAGTTTTGACAGTGCAGAAGCAATGGACAATACATGTGCATTATGTTATGGGATCCTGTTTTCGTTGTTTATCTCGGAGTACCGGTGCAGGTTTATTGCCCCTTCTGTCTGGGATGGGATGCTAGCCTTTGTTCGAGCTACAGCTGCGTGAGGCCTTCAGACTGTGTCTTGATGGTCTGCTGTGGTGTCAGCACCCGTAGCTGTTTTTTAGGTCGGGGTTCGTTCAGCATGGGATCCGGTTGGCTCCCTCAATTTCTTTGGGGGGCGCAGAAGTGATGTGGGTTGTTCTATAAATGTGGCCATCCTGTAGAACTCTCTCCCCCTGTACCTGCGCTCGGAAGCAAGCTTTTTACGGTTTCGTAAACTTTTAAAAACTTTCCTGTTCCCTGCCTAATCCTGGTGCTTTGTGTGGTAGTGGCTTTCTCTGGAAGAGCGCGGGGATGCCTAATGGTAACCAGGCGCTATATTAAAACTCGTTAATAATATTAAAACTCGTTAATAATATGCCATATGCATGTGGTCTTGGAGTGTGCATCCTGGCTGGCGACTTTAAATGGAGTTGCCCTTTCATTGTCTGCCATACCCTTTCATTGGGTTCAGTTATGGTTTTCTCCTTGGGAGAGTGAAAGGTTGCTGATTCTGTTCAGTTCCTTGGATGCTGCAGAGGTTGACCTTGTTGGGGTTGAGACCTTTTTGTTCTCTCTCTGTGTGCCTGGGCTCTGTTCCGGCTCCCCAATTTGATGTGCCTCTCAAATTTGGATGTCAGCGATGGCTCAGCTGGCTGGGTCGCTTGCGGCCTTATCGGCACACTTTATGCACTCTTTGCCCATGGCTCATGGTGTCTTGGTTGCGGCTGTGAGTTCTCTATAGCTGGGGCTCTGTCCATTTCTGGTATGCGTGGTTCCTTGATATGGTTTACTTTTGGGACTCTTTTTCTCATTGGGATGCGGTTGCCCAGTCATTTCAAATGTTTTAGGTATGGTTGCTTGCCTTGACCAGTGAGGGTGGTCTTTGGCTAGGTTGGGGCAGATGTCAGCCCTCATTGCATCCACCACTCTATTGGCCCTTCGCCCTGATTTGGTGATATTGTTTCACCATTTCCTGAGCCTGCTGTTATGTTTCAGTTGGGAGCTTTGCTGTTGGTCTCCTGTCGCTAACTGTCATGGGGGTTCTGCCTCTGGGTGGCTGGTTCTGATGTTTTCTTTTAATTGAGCAGACAGGCTCTGTTTGTGCTATGGGTCCTGGTTGTTGGGGTCGCTGTCTCCAAGCTCAAATGTGAGCATGATCACCCAGTGACTGATGTTTTTCTGTCTCTGATTCCTTTCATGGGTCCGAAGGGTTTTGGCTGCTGCTCTGGCCGGCACCCCTTGGTCTTGCACTGCCTGTCAACATTGGGTCGCCTGGATCACTATCTGCTCATTCCGTTCGCAGGTCCCCTGGCAGCAGTCCTGCGTTTTGAGATGGGATTGATTCTTTCCCGGTTTTATGGTCTCCCCTTGGGCCTTAAATCTTAGTCCGGAGCATTTCTGTGGGTCGGGCCCTATGGATGTTTATTCGTCGCAGTGAGGGTTTCTTCATTCCTACCTTATTTGGCAACCTGTTGGTGCAGCCTCCTGTAATCCCAGTTGGTAGATAATATGGTTATAGGGTTACAGTTCCTTCTGGGGCGTTGGTTTTTGTCCGTTTGGGTGCAGTCTTCCTTGATGCCTTGCCTTGAATTGTTGGTCATCGTCTTGAGGTTTTTGGCTCGCTGGAGTCTGCATCCTCAGTCAGGAGGTTGGCCGGGTTCCGGCGTGGTCCTTGTTGGCTCTGGCAATGCTGCTGCTGTGGTTTGGTTGTGGTCGCTGGGTCACTTGGCTTCAAGTAGGGTTTCTGGTTCTTGTGCTCGTGTCTCCTGCTCCAGCTAATCATCTGGTTTCTCTCGCGCTCTCTCTCTTTGGTCACTGGGAGCCCTCGGTTTTGCTCCTGAGGTTCCGTCTGCGTTTTTATTCCTGGCTCTTCCTTTCGGATCATTGGGAAAGTTGTGTTTGCCAGCATGGCAGTTGCACGGTGTGACTTGGATGGTCTGGGTGCTCCGGAGCTGTTGGTGGTGTTTGACAGACCTTGTGGTTTGTCTGTTCTGCACTATTTGGCCTGTCTTTGGCCGGCCTTTTTCATCTGGGTGTGTGGTAACCCTGGTTGTTTCTGCTGTGGCCAGTCTGTTTCTGGTTGTGCAATATTTGCAGAATGATGCTTCCCTGGGTCTGTCTGTCACTTCTTGGGGGTTCCTTGGGTGGCGTTTTGTGGATTTTGGGGCTGGTGCCTTTGTTTTTATTTCTGGGGCCATTATCCTTGTTTCTTGGAGCAGTGCGTTAATTCCCTGCAATTGGTCTTTGCTGTGGGAGTTGGAGGCTTTGCTTGGTCCTCCATTTGTGCCCCTTATGTTTGCATTATGTGTGGCATGGGGCCCCACTGTGACGGAGCCTTCTTCTTCCGCTTGTTTACCTGGATAGTTGTGTTCTTGGTCTTGTTGGCTGATAGTGGGGGATGGGTGTGGTTTCCCCCCTTGGTAATTGGGGCCTTCTGTGCTCTGGTTGGTGACTGTCTTCCTGGAGCTCTCTGTGGTGGAGTATGTTGGCCTGTGACTTTGTCCTCTCCTTCCTCATTTGGGCATCTTTATCAGGTTGCTGAGTTGGCTCCGCTTGTTTCTTTGTTGGGTCACAGGATTTTGTCCTCTCTGTTGGTGTAGAGGTTGTTCTGTGTAGACTCTGGGCACTCTTTTATTGTTGGGTGTTTGTGACTCAGTTGTCCGTTTCGTTTTTGCTTGCTATATCCTCATTGGTTAAGAATGACGGCCAGGAAGGGACGGGAGGTAATGAACCATTACTTATCAATAATGTCCTAATCCTAGTCCTACTCCCTTGCCTTCCTTCACTGTCCCTCCCGCCCTCCTTGTATGGAGCAACTGAGTATCTGGTTTGGTTTGATTACGTATAGGATGAGCAGGGGTGCGAGGGGTGTTTTAAGTCGAAGAGGGAGGGTCTATTGGAGGCAAGAGAGGCTCATTGGTTATGATGGAAGGCAAGGGAGTAGGACTAGAAGTAATGCCATTGTTGATAAGTAATGGATGCATTTTGCTTGCGATTGGGTGCTTCCTCTCATAATTAGTGAAGAAATACAAATGATTATTCTTCGTGAATATTTATAACTTGCTAGATATTTCTAGGAATACTCTTATATATATATATATATGAATTTCAAAAAGTCAACATTTACTCTAATCATACCCATTTGGACATTAACTCTAAATGTTGTAGTGCGTGATTTAGACCCAAAATGTGGATTTCGTAGTCAGTGATACAGCAGCTAAATGTCAGCCATGTGGAGGGTAACCACGCTGATCTGATTCTGCGGCCACAGTATGATTATGGCTTTTTGGGACTTCTTTTTATATAATTGGACTTTTTAAAATATAGTCAGCTTATTTAAGCGTATAAAAAAAAGGCTGTCAGCGTAACATAAATATCTACATAAATATCAACCTAAAGGCGGTGGAATAAGGTGCCTTACTACTCTGCTTCGGTTAATTGCTACGGTCAAACCTTAAAGAGGTGTGACCCTCTGGCTTCCTTCACCATCCACATTCATGTTGTGTGATAGCTTCTGGACAGCGATTCGTAGTATTGATACCACTGGCATGGATTTGATTCGCGCTTTCTTGAAAATACAACACAACTAAGTAAATCTACCTACATTTACAATATTCTAACAAACAGAAGCCATAAATAGACAAAAAATTATGTGCAATATTAATGAACTAAGGTCTAACAGCCCTATTCATCAACGGGACGTTTTGCGTGGCCCTAATAGCGATTCATAGTGAATCGCTATCAAGGACACGCAAAACGGTATTCATGATGAATTTTGAGAAAGAAAAGCGATTCGCACGCGGCCGCAAATACCGTTTCCGAAGAACGAAAATCGCATTAAAAACGCTATTTCCGGCAACATCCGTTTCGGAATAGCGATATCTCTAATAGCGAGATCGTCAATAGCGGGACCGCAAATAGCGCAAGATCGGGAAAACGGGAAGTCGCATGTCGAGCACAGCGATGACATCACAACCAGGAAGCAGCCAGGGCCCACCCCCATTCACCACAGTGAGGCAGACCTCGAGGCAGCAACAGAGACAGCTCCTGCAAGGACACCTGCTAAGTTGGACTACCACCTCCAATACCACTGCAGCAATGGCTGAGGATGCAGTACCTGGGCCCAGCAACCCCGGGCGCAAGAGGAAACTCAAGTTCTCCGAACAAGAGTTGGAGCACCTAATTGAAGGGGTGGTGGAGAACCACTCCAAACTTTTCGGGAAAGACTCAAGGAGGGTGCCCGAGCAGGAGAGGCGCAGGATAGCGGCCGCAGTGAACTCTGTGGGTGTGGCCGACAGGTCACTGGATGACCTGAAGAAAAGGTGGTACGACCTCCGAGGTCGTGCCAAGGAGAGGGTCGCCGAGAGGCTGGGAGAGTCCCTGGGCACTGGAGGGGGAGGACCTACAGTCCCTCCAAACACCCTCCTGGAGGATCGCGTTGAGGACACGCTGGAGGAAGAGGCGTGTATTGGAGTCACCCAAATGGACTCATCCCGCCCCACCCAAGAGAGCCAAGGTAAGTGGCATGCGACTGCGACCCTGTCCCCTATGAATGGCCATGACCCTATAGCCTCCCATAATGTTCCAAAGTCATGCCATTGGTGCACATCAGTTAATGCCCTAAAGCATTGTGGGACATGTAGTGTGGCCACAATGTACAAGTACCCCAATGCAGCCAGACAGGGCCAAAAGTACGCAATGCTATAGGCAGTCAGGGAATGTCACCCAGCATGCATGTAGCAACTGCACGTGTGACAGATACATGCAACTAATGTACGTCCACTTCCTCTCACAGGTGGTGCTGACAGCAGCGGCAGCGAGAGGCTGCACAAAGATGAGGATGCACAGGATTACGAGGAGGAGCAGTTACACACACAGCCTCCTGCGTCTGCCGCAGCAACAACACCTGCAGCCCGGCCCACTACCACTGTGCTTCCAGCCTCTGCCGCTGCACCAACACCTGCAGCCCGGCCCACTACCACTGTGCCTCCAGCCTCAGGCACTGCACCAAGACCTGCAGCCCGGCCCACTACCACTGTGCCTCCAGCCTCTGGCGCTGCACTAAGACCGGCAGCCCGGCCCACTACCACTGTGCCTCCAGCCCCTGCCGCACCAGCAATGCCTAGCTTGACACCACCACCAGCTGGCGCACCACCATCACGTCCCGCGACAGCGGCGACACAGCGGCCACCCACTGTGGTAGGCCAGCAGAGCAGGCGTGGCAGTGCTCGCCTGCAGACCAATGCTCCCAGCACCAGGAGGGGGAATGGACAGCGGCTGCCGAGCATGAGTGTTGAACGTCGCATGCTCCGGATTCACCAGATGCAGGCACGCTGGCAAGGGGCCATACAGCTGCAGCTGCATAACATTGGCCGCAATGTGGCAGGGGTGGGGGACCGGATGGACCGCATGACGGCAGCCATGGCAGGTGTGGGGGAGGGGATGACCCGCATGACTGCAGCCATGGAGGCCAACACAGCTGCAATGTTTAAACAGCGCAACACGGACCGGCGCCGCCACCGTCAGCTACTGACCCGGCTGACGGCTTACACCCGGTCAAACTATGTGATTGGCAATGCCACCTCGCAGCTATCGCGCCGGTGCCTGGCGCAGCAGCAGCAGCTCATTCAATGCTGCGAGGATGTTGCCAGGGTACTTGAGGGCCTGACCACTGCCGTGATGGCACTTCACCCTGCTGTACCTGCCACTGTCGGGGGTGACGATGCCAGTGAGGGGACATCAAGTGTGAGCAGCCACTCTGCCTCACACGTAGGGGCGCTGAGACGCAGCACCAGGCCCAATGCAGGGACACGTGCGGTGGATGAGGAGGAGCCGGAGAGGCGCTTGGGTGCTTCGCGCCAGAGGCGCACCTGACTGAATAGTACTTGTACAGGCACAGGCTGAACATAAGCCTACCCTGTGTATTGGACGCAGCAGTATGCTGAAATACTGTTAGCAATGAAAGGATGGCAACTGGAAACATTATTGTGATTCAAACAATAAGATTTAATTTGGCAGCACACATTGGCGTAGTGTCATTATTAACTTTTGCATGCAATTGTGATATGTTGGGTGAGGGGAGAGGGTTCACTAGAAACAGTTCATAGTGATGTGCTTGCGGCGTCTGTGGCCTTCAGCTGGGTTCTCCCCGCGTGCATGACGCCCATGTGCAGGTGGCCAGTCGTCCCCTTCCGACTCACTGCCAGATATGTCAACAGGTATCCTGCGCTTGGTGGCAATGTTATGGAGTATTGCGCAGACAGCCACAATGCGGCAGCACAATTCAGGACTGTAATACATGGCCCCACCTGTCTTGTGCAGTATGCGGAACCGGCTCTTCAGTAGCCCAAAAGTCCGTTCTATACAATTACTTGTCCGTATGTGAGCAACGTTGTACCGCCGTTGCTGTGGTGTTGCAGGGTTGAGGAATGGGGTGAGGAGGTATTCCCGGAGGGCGTAGCCACTGTCACCTGAATGAGAGGAGCAGAGGGTGAGTGCCTGTGCTGCGCAGCTACTTCATTGCAATGTGACATTGTTGACAAAGTGTACTTACCAAGTAGGTGTCCTTCCCCAAAGTCTCCCCTGGCCAGTCGTGTGTGGAGGCCGCTGTGCCGGAATATGAATGCGTCATGGGTACTCCCTGGGTACTGGGCCACAATGTCCGTTATGATTGTCTTGGCATTGCAGACCATCTGTATGTTAAGGGAGTGGTAGGACTTGCGATTCCGGTACATGTACTCCGTCGCAGCTGGTGGGCAGATGGCAATGTGGGTACAGTCTATGCAACCTATCACAGATGGGAAATGGGCCACATTGTAGAATTGTAGCTTTGCCAAGTCCAGATCCTGTTGGCTGGTGGGAAATGTGATGTGTCGGTGTAGCTGGGTAAGCATTGCGTCAACAAAACTCCTGAGGCAGCGTGACATGGTGGGCTGGGATATCCCCCCAGCAACCGCTACTATCCCCTGGAAGCTCCCAGAGGCCAGGAGGTGCAGGCTACACAATACCTGTACATGTGTAGGCACGGCATTGGTCCGCCTTGTTGGGTGCTGCATCAGGGGGTCAAGGTCATGTATTAGCTGGATTATCATTTCCCCATTCAGGCGGTACTTTGCATATATCTGCTCCCTGGTTTGGCCCAGCAGGGTGACCCGCTGGCGGAATATCCTGTCCTGTATTCTGCGTCTCCTCCGTGCTGCTCGCTGTAGCCTTCGCCGCCTGACCACCATATACATTCCTGGCATTGTGAGACTCCAACTGCTGCTGCTGAATCTCCTTATGTGTGTTTGGTAAGGCCTGCACCTGTTCCTGATTGGCCAACGGTTTTTCAAAAAAAAAAATTCTAATAGCTTTTATGGTTACCACCTGCTTTGGGTTGTCCTTAATTTGCGCGTAGCAAACAGCGATTTTGGGGTTTTTCGCTATTTGAGAATTTTCATGAATACCGATTGCGCTTGTATAGCGATTTCGCAATTTTTTTCTCAGATTCCGTGGTTTGTCGCACTCCTGCCGGAAATCTGAGAATCTATTTGCGAAATTGCTATTTATTTTTTTGCGCTTTGAGTATTTTCTTGATGAATGCCGATTAGGGAAATTGCGCCCGCAATAGCATTTTCGCAGCTGTTGCGGGCGCAATTTTGCTTCATGAATCAGGCTGTAAGTGTTAAAACACATCTAGCATGGTCAGAACAAAAATGGCACAATTTTATGACAGGACGTGAGGACATGCAGGCGTGTGAAGTATTGTGTGCAACATTATTTGTTTTTACACAAATCACAGACCAATGTATTTTGCCTATTAGTTGACAAGAGAAATAGTAAAAAAGGGAATTCCTGTGATTGTACTTGAAATCAGTGTTGATGTATTCAATGTTGGTGTTTGTTTTATAAACTCAATGCAAAACGTTTTAATTCCCAACTTGCACATTTGCTTTCCCTAAAGTTATAGAATCTGTATCCATTTCCAAGTCGCTTAATATGTGATAGCATTTGTATTGTTAACGAACCGCACCTGCATGGCTTATGGCACTAGCTACATGAATATGGGTCTACTGAGAGCCATAAAACAACCTGGGCTCCGTGCATCGCCCTTACCATCTACCAATATGCACGGATACTGTTCTGTACAAAGGGATTTGCTTGCTGAATGGACCTATGCATGTGAGTCCGAGCAGAACATCAACTGTATTGTTATGAGTTGCAAGATGTCAAGCAGATGTTTCCTATTCTTCCAGGTCTCTTAAGATGGCACGGGTCCTAGGATGCTTGATTCCGGTCCAGTAAAGACATGGCTTGGCAGTTCGGGCTGGACTGTTCCCATGAGGCACAGGGTCAAGACTGATTTGCATAATGCCATGTCTGAACTGGGGTGGCTTGGTGAGCAAAATATAGATGGATTAAACCCAGATCTGTGACTGGGGTGAATGTTTTGCCATTGTGCAACATTCCGTCCATCAACTTGTGTGTTTTGCTCTTAAGATGGCCACCACTCTGGATCTCTCTAGAGTTTCCCAACCTATCACAGTGGCCTAAGCTAACACATCCTCTACTTATTACATGGGAACGGCTTCTGTACTTCCTTGTTTACATCTCTTTGCCCAAGTCTTTCTTGCATTCTTATTGATTCTTATGTTACAGCGATTCAGCGTCCCTAGTGTTTTTTTATGCATTTGTTATTTTCTCCTTGTACTTGGAAGAAGGGGAGACAAGAGATAGTTTTCCCCAGTTCTTAAGAGTGCAGGTTCCCCTTATTCATGTAAAGTATACTTTTACCTCCCGGTGTGCTTGCTGCTGTTTAATTGTGGCGCAACTGTACATTATCACATTTTCGTTCTCTGGGCCAGTTATTGTAGACCAGAGGAATAATTTAGTTCTACCATCAGCATCATTCCAGTTCCTCTTGCTTTGTCTGAATAAGTTATGAGACATTGGCTAAATAAATGACCTAAAATTTGCGGGCTCTTTTTTAATTTTCATTTACATTGAATGTAATATGTATATACAGCAAATAATAGGTTGGATGCACTATGTAAAAAGATTTGTTGGAGAGTTGCTTAATGTACATTGTGATAAATCACGTGCATCTACCTGCTTTTGATTTCACCATACCACACAATTAGTCCCTAGTGTTGACTTTTAAAAGGACTACCTTTTTTATACGTCATTGAGGTTAGATTGTGTTGTGTAAGATGAGATAGTTGGAATCAATAAATCAATAAATGTCAAGAATATGCTCATACAAACACACACAGACCTATACAAACACACATGGACATATATAAACACACGCTCCAGCTACGACCTCAAACATACCCATGGCTGTGAGTCAGTACACCAGAGTGTTTAGAACTGTCTTAAACTCCAAATGGTTTGCATTAACATATATATAATTTGTGAGTTACATGCTCAGAAATAGTCCTACTATGCAATTTAATCTTTGTAAATCATAGGATAAGCAAATTAGATTGATGGCTTGAGCAAAAGGCTCCTCAAAAGGGTAACAATTGAAATTTTTTGCTCAGAAAAGCAGGATCAAATTGATATTGAAAATTAAAAAGTGTGGGATATTTATGCAATTGAAATCCATATGAAAAGAAGGATTGCGGCTCAACTATGAACATGTTGCAGAGACATAAAAAAGTAGGGGTCGCCATTGTCACTGATGAGGATGGTATTGTTCACCAACCAGATAGTGCATGAATCAGTTTAATTTATTATGATCCAGAACCCCTACCGAGGGCTATATAACATGAAAAAGTTGATCAAACAGTGATATATAATACATACTGTTGGAAATGGGATTTCTGGTTGGCTAAGGCTTGCGCCAAAGCCAGGCAGACACCACCACTCTAGTCAGGGCAAGGGAGTTACACACTGATGATAACCCCTGCTCACCCCCTTGGTAGCTTGGCACGAGCAGTCAGGCTTATCCCAGAGGCAATGTGTAAAACGTTTGCGAAACACACACAAACAGCAAAAACACACTAGGCACACTACAAAAGAGACTCCACACATGGTTATATAAAAAATAGCCTATGTATTATCATAAACACATTAGAAACATAACCACCCATTTACACAGTGCCAACTGGCTCTAGGCAATATTCACAGGGGATTATATACACGTGACAGGGCCAATTGGGCCACTGTCAGAACAACCAAGAAAAGGTAGATACGTATACAACACAACCAGTATCTACTGGTACAATAATGACCTAAGCATTATCACAATCACATTAGACACCATCCTAAAATATCATAGCCTACCATTGGGCACAAACACATTAGCATACGACACCCTCCTAAGCATAAACACCTTACGCGCTAGGACATCAGCAGCCCAAACATATTAGACACTAATCATGGGACATAAATCACATTAGGCATAAAGCAGCAATTATGAAGGGTGCGCAATGCACTGACCTAAACGTAGCAGCTGCCGCTAATTGCGGTGCAGCTGTGCAGATAACTGTGGCCCTGGCACTCCCTGTGCCCTCTGGGCCCCCACTGGGGGTCTGCCAAACAACTGTTGCCGCACGTTGCAGCTGCCCACTGTCAAGCAGGGTAGCTGTAAGAAACTGACTCGGGCACCACGGTGCCACGGAAGCCCCACTCGGGACTCCACGAACAGAATAGCCCCCAAGCTGCAGCTTCCTGTGAATGTGGTGCAGCTGTGAAGAAAACAGACTGGCACTCATAGTGCCCCAGGGACATAAATCAGGAAGAAGCCCCAATTACTGGGACTTGGTCGCTGCCTGTCTTCCTGCTTTGTGGCGGGAGTGAAGTCTCTGTAGTAGCGGGGCTGCGCTGCTTGACCCCCACTCACCGGGCCTTTGCAGGCACCTCCGGTCTACAACTGGTGGGCTCCCTCCTCCTGCACATGGGACGCTGCCTTGGGACACACGCGGGGCTTCTCACTTTCTCAGGGGGAGCCATGCCAGCAGCCAGACTCCTTTTTTTTTCGGCGCGCATCCCAGCGCGGGATGGGCTCCCGTCTGGGTCTTCTGGCCGTGCTGCTCTTCCAGTCGTGCGGCTCTTCTAGTCCCACTTCTCCGCCCACAACCAGGCCGGCTGCCTGGCTTCCTGTTTCATGTGTCTCCTCGAGCCGTGGCCGTGATTTCGTTAAATGTGGAGGCAATATGGGGTAGGCTCCAGTTCTAAATAAATGCACAAGCGGGGTGGGCACCTGTTCCCTCTGGTGAAAACCGCGGGGTGGGCACCGGCTCAGTGTATAGCGACGCAGAGTAGGCTTCCGCTGCAGGAAACAGCGCAGGGGGATCCCACACGCCAGGATTCACTCGGGGCATGTTACAGCCCTGCGCTGCCACGCCACATGCTCCTCTCTCCTTGGCAGTCTTGGAGTCCCCTCCTCTGGGGCTCCAGGAAACAAGATATAGCGCTCTGGAGGCGCTAAGCTCCTCCAAGACTCCAGAAGGCAGGGGTAACAAGTCATTGGGGCTGGGGACACCCAAGCAGTGTGCAGCCCGGCAGGCCTGCACGTAGGGACTCCCAAGAAGCTGCAGCTGGGTCCCTCAGCGGTTCCTCCTGGCAGAGGGTCTCTCCCAGCTCAAATAAGCACAGAACAGCTCCTCATGGGGTCACAGCCCCTACCTTTATACTAGCATTTTGTTTGTCTGCCCTGGTACAGGGCTTGGGGAGAACCAGTTCCAACTGGTCCTGGGGGTGTTGATGCACTTTGCTTACAGTGCTCACACCCTTCTTTCAGAGATGGGACTCTGCCATCAAACACACCACAGGGGTGCTGAGCCATCATTGTACAGGCCAGGCACTGACCTATTCAGGGACCCGGGATTACACTTCCCACTACTCCCAGCACAGATGTCCCATTCAGCATAGCGCTGGCTCACCCTGCCCCTCCTGGAGCCACACACACCTCCCAGCCCCTGTCACTCACAAGCCAGACATGCAATTCACATCACATAGGACACAGAAATGCCAACTTCTAAAAGTGGCATTTCTAAAATAGTTATAATAAATCTGTGCACACCATTGCGCATCATTTATAATGACAATTCCAAATATACTAAACGTAACCACACTGCTCCTCCCATATCAGGAATTACAACTGAAACACTTATCATGGAATCCCCAAAGCATTACTATGGAAGGACAGCCCCACATTAGTGAGAAACCAAAATGGCTGTCTGTCACTACCAGGACATGTCACACACTTACAGTACATGTCCTATCTTTTACCTACATTGCACCCTGCCCATAGGGCTAGCTAGGGCCTACCTTTGGGGTAACTTACATGCAGTAAAAAGGGGGTCACGGATGTGACACACACTTTAGATGCCACGTCACAGCAGCAGTAACACTGCACACACAGGCCCAGCAATTGCAGAGGCCTGAGATAGGCTTGAAAGGCTACTTTGGTGGGTGGCGCAATCAGGGCTGCAAGCCCACCAGTAGCATTTAATTTACCAGCCCTGTGTATATGAGATACCACTTTACAAGGGACTGACAGGTAAATTAAATATGCCAAACAGGTGTAGACCAATCTTTTCAAATGTAACACAGAGGGCACACGCACTTTATACTGGACAGCAGTGCTAAAGTGCCCAGAGCCCTAAAACCACCAACACCATGTCAGAAAAAAGGCTAGGAGAAAGGCAAAAAGTTTAGGGATGGTACTGCAAAAAGGGACAAGTCCTACACATACTAAAATCAACAATTGAAAAGTGCAAAACCTCCAATCTATTACATATTCATTTAGGTGCATCATTTGCTGTCCTTTTTAAAGTGACGACGTGCATAGCACCACAAAAGCTATGCAAGTATTGCATACTATAGTCATATAAATACAACCTTTGCAAATTACATCATGCACATGGCAATGGAACATATGTAAACATTACAAGGCAATATACAAGAACCCAAAAAGAACTTTATACACTAGGACAACCAGCTTGAACAAATCACTTATTCCCAAACTCAGGTAGGAGGCAATACGCACCATTAGGAATAAGAAAAAAAATGACTAGATATAAAAAACTTTTCAAGCCTTAGTAATGTAAAGTGACAGTGTGCATAGTGCAACATACAAAGTGCAAATATTGCACAATAAATTCTTATAAATGAAACATTAAAGAGTAGCAAAATGCATACTCAAAAATTCCTACATACCAATATTGCGTGTCTAAAAAAACAAGAACAGAGATAGCACCCACCAATGATGTGCAAGGCCCTAATAGATGTACAAAGAGGATCTAAAGAATGTAATAGAGCATGTTGCAGATCATTTCATTCAGGGAAAACATTACATTCATTTTAAACACCCACCAATAATACACCAAGACCCTAATAGGTGTTCAAAAAGGACCTAAAAATTAGTAGATCTTGTTACATATCATTTCATTCATTGAAAACAATACAAATTTATGAGCCTCCGAAGTGGAATGTATGTTGTATTTAATAAACAAAGGCCTTAAAAAATGGTGACGAACATTCTGTAACATGGGGCACTCAAATAGTACATAGCTGATATCTTGGATATGTAGCTGGCACAACTCGAATCTTCTATCACTTTTCTGGATTGTGTCCTAGATGTCACTGATCACATGCAAAGGAAGCCAATCCAATCTTAGCAACAGTATCAGCCTTCTGATCCCACGAAGGCCGATTCAAAACTAAATAAAGCTGAGGTTTGTTCCCGAAATTACTACCATGAAGCACCTGATGACAGGGTTTTGACTGGCATTGGGCAATATCTCTGGCCAGACTTATTTTAAACACAGAACCCTTTATTAAGCTCTTCAGAGCGGACTTCGGCGTAGAAGAGGCTATATTCAGATTGAACCCAAAAGACTTTAAAAAGTGCTCTGTTCTTTCTGAAGGGAGAACATTTTAAGCTTCATGGTGGCCTGCAATGCTTCCTTCTCTCCGCCTAAAAGTGAGTTTTGCTACCTCACAACAGCAGCCAAGGAGAAAGAGTAAGAGGATAATAAACTAAGCACCAAGCGCAAAGCATGAGATGCTGCAAGTGTATTCAAATTGCCTGTCTGATGAAAAATTCGACCTTAAATTCCCACAAAAGAGTGCCAGTAACTCATATCTATCTCTATCTATCACTTAACATACATAGCACAAAGAAGAAGGGATTTTAGCCCTATAGATTGATAGGCTATGCCCAAAATGACGTCTCCACAAATTCTATAAAATCTTTGCAGGGCGTTGGCCAGAGAGAGTGCCCTGCTTGAACAGAGCTTCATGTGATCACCATCCCGCCCATTCTTAGAAAAGACACTCCCGAGATAAAGATTCGAGTCCACCATTTCTAATTTAATGGTAACCAAATACCAATTGACCCATTCTTATGAAAGTTCAATACTTTGCTTTGTGAAATATTAATCTTCAAAAAGTGGACTTCTGCATACTTTGACAATGCTACAAGACGACTCTGCAAGCCAATAGGAGGTAGGTCCATAATGGCTACATCATCAGCATATAATAGAGAGCCAATGGACATTGCGCTAATTCTGGGAGGATCGCCCTTTACTTAATTTAAGGTACCTGGTTGATCATAAATATGTAAGGAAAACAGAAGAGGAGCTATCAAGCAGCCCTGCTTAAGTTAAGACCATTTTGGGTTTTAACCTTACAGGATAAACCCTGCTTCCCTCCCATCAGGATTTGGCACCTGGTATTCGTATGTAGCTCCACAATAAGACCTAAAAGATGGTGTGGCACAACCAAAAGAAGCTTTCTCACAGCGTTTGACAGTCAACTCCATCAAACACTGTGGAGAAATCCATAAACACAGTGTATACTGGCATACTGTCTGAAGGACCGCAATATTATCAAGTGTACTATAATTCCTCCGAAAACCGGCTTGTTCAGGGGGAATAATATTCTGATCTTGAAAAGCCCATTGTTGTAAATGACAGAGTATACCCTTGCCAAAAAGTTTGTCAGAAGCATCCAGCAAAGCTATCTGTCTAAAACTTGCTGGGGAGGATTTAGGAGCCTTCATATACAGCATTATAATAACACTACCCTTCCAGGATTGGACGATTTTCCTGGAACAGCAACAATATTTGAATAATGGAGCAAGGAATGATCCCCCAAGCTGTAGCTTCCCTTTTAATGCCTGTGATGGGAACTTCATCAGGCCCCAGAGTGCCAGATGTTCTGGCATTCTTTATAAACCTCACAATCTCATCAACAGAAGGAGAACCATACACAGAACACAATGCCTCATCCACACAGGAGAGTCAAAGGAATATCTAGCTCTGTGTTACTCACTTACAACTGGGAAAAATATTCCACCCAAACTTTTTCGGGAATAGGAATTACCTGTGCATTCACCCTAGAGTCACAATACTCGGCAATCAAACACCAGTATTTCCTACAGTCTTTTGCACTTGCAGCCTCTTTTAGATTGATCTGTTTAAAAACACAACCCCTCCTACCTTCATTGAGTTTGCATCGGGTTCTTAACTGTTTGAGGCAGTCAATTTACTGCTGTCTAAACAAGGAAAACAGCAAGTGTTGCTTTAAATGAGAAGCTGCACATTTTCAGCCATCGAGTCTAGTGCTCAATTTATGAAACTCTTCCATATGGGACTCGAAAAAGAGAATAGGTTCACCACAAGATAGTCACACAAGGAGGACACAAACTCCCTTGATCTAAGCACTTATGACAGCTGTATGCTTAATTGTCCAAAAAGAACGACCATTCAACTTATTAAAGCCAATCTTACCCAAACAAGGGATTCCCAGAATCGAACTCCTGGAGATTAAAGGCTAGAGATGTACCAACTAGGCTGTGATTGCTCATGTCTATCAGAAACACAGTGAGTTTCTCACAAGCCCCGCTTCACTCGCAGAGGATCTTCCATTTAATAAAATCAGATCATATTTTCTAAGAGTCTTAAGGAGTAGGAACCCACACATGTCCACTCACGCCAAGTCAAAAGATTCTTGTTTCGGCTAATAAAAGCCATCAAAGCACAAAAATAAATATAAATGTACCAAG
The DNA here is from genome assembly GCF_964261635.1 of Lissotriton helveticus. Taxonomy (NCBI): domain Eukaryota; kingdom Metazoa; phylum Chordata; class Amphibia; order Caudata; family Salamandridae; genus Lissotriton; species Lissotriton helveticus. The sequence continues at coordinate 851,951,284 of NC_136068.1, forward strand.
AGCAGTTATTATAACAAGACATTTCAAAGTCATAGATGTGTGACAGGTACTATGTGCACATATAAATTTTCCTAAAACCATATTTACAGAAGATAAAATAAAGATATGAGTCAATAAAAACAAATAAATATGACTATTCTGCATATACAATTAATCAGGTAAAGTGCATTTACATTTCATCAAATAGGGTGCAAGTTTAACTAAACAAAAAGCATCTTTCTCCTTATTCCTAAAGCACCTGAGAAGAAGCTAGAAACTCCAAGGCAAACCATAGGTGAGGAAAGCATCTGCAAGTATAATAATGCTGGCTTCACCTAGGCAAAATGACATGGGCTCAATAAGGGAAGAATGTATTTTTTTCCGCAGGGAAACATAAAGTTCACCAAAAAGAGTAAAGTGCAAAGTATCCTGGTCAGTGAAGTTGTCTCATGGAAATGGCTTCAGAAAGCCTTTCCGAAAGGCTAGTAACCAATTAATAAGATTCAATTTGAATCTGGTTAGCAAAAAGCGGTGATGAATGTTACTGACAAGAGACAAATAGGGGTGCGCCTGTTGGCATGGACTAAGGGTGATGTAAATTCTCACAGTGGGTTTAGCAATTTCTACACCCCCCCTGTCCTCTTGCAGCCTGGCAAGAAACTGTTGACTAAAAATCCTGATATTAATAGGCTGTGCAGATTTGAAGCTAGTGTACAAGTCGGAGCGGCCAAGCCCTCTCATCTGCTCTGATATGTACATTAGCCATAGAATACGCAAAGCCCCTTCGAGGGCCATACAGTCCGCAACGACAAGTTGATTCAGGATAAAGACTGAAGAGGACCAAATTCTCAGCCAGCGAACTATAGGTGCAACTGCGATGTAATCAGAGATGTATCTCATGCCAACCTCCTCATGCAACGTAAAAGCGGGGATGAAGAGGGGACAGCAAAGAGCCGGCAAAAACATGTATTTTCCACCACCGGCAAGTCTTTCACATCCCTAGGCCCCCACACATCATACCCATAGGTGACCATAGGAATTCATTTTTCTCTATACACTTTTAGCAGTGCAAGAACAGGCTTTAACCCCACTCTTTTTGCAAAATACATGGTGGCCCCCACTGCCCTTGCCAATACGTTCTTTCTGTGCGCTCTTTGCGTGAGCCATTTACAATTCTCGTCAAATAAGTCACCTAAATAGGGAAAGTTGCTACTTTAGATCATTCTGCCCCCTGCAGAAAAACTTATGCCTAGCAGCCAGCTTAGTGTCGATTGTCATAGTATTTGATTTGGAGAAGTTGGTTGCAAGGTCAAGCGAGTCCATAAAATCTATAAAAGCATCTAAGAGTTTTTGAAGGCCCAAACCTGTCCTGGTAAACAACACTGCATCATCTGCATGTAGGAGTGTGGGTATGAGTTTAGAGCCAGCTCTTGGGATGTTTTTAATAGCAGCCTAGAGAATATCCACTAGCGTGTTATTATACAGCAGGGGTGCCAGGATGCACCCCTGCCTGACCCCTGTCTTGACATCCCAAGAAGCTGACACACAACCATCCCCATTATATCTCACTGACGCCTTGGTGTTGTTATGGGCAAAGTGTAGAAAAGCCACTAGGTCAGTCTCCGGGCCCAGCTCCATGAGAATCAAATATAGCTTGGATATATTGACGCAATCAAATGCCGATGTTAGGTCCATAAAGGCCATATGCAGGGTTCCCTTCTTAGCTATAGTATATTTCCCCACCAACAAATGTAAGTTAATGCACTGAGCTAGCATCCCTTTGCCCTGTCTAAATCCGTACTGTAGATCTGAAATAATCTTACATTTATCTAAACCGATCCAGGACCACTTTCTCCATAATTTTTGTAGCTGAATCTAAGATGGAGATTGGTCGGTAACATGCTGGATCATCCCTCAAGCCCTATTTAAAGATGGTTATAATAATGGCCATTGACCAGGAAGAGGGGAGCTCACAAGAACAGGCTGCATTAAATACTCAAGTGAGTTCTTTGGCCCAGATCAGGGGGTCTGCTCTGCACAGATCCGCCGGGTCTCCATCCAGGCCTGGCTCCCCCCAACCCCCTGCTATGGCCAAAATAGCTTTGTGTACCTGTTTATCATTAAAATGCAATGGGGCACTATCTGTACCAATGTCCCACTGTGAGTCGGGCCGCCCAACATCGTCACTGTACATTCCTTCAATATGGAGAACCCATCTTACAGCAGCTCTAATACAATCTGTACTAGGATTTGCTGTAACTAAAAAAGGGAGCTATTAACCACTTCCCAGATTTGTGTACTGTCTGCCAGCATGTTTGCCTGATCAAGGGCCTCCCAAGCCTGGGCCCTAATGGTCTTCTTCTTCAGTTTGATTGCGAATTTGTGGGCCCTCCTAGAGGACCTAGCCATTGCCTCATCCCTCGGCCATTGCTTAAGGGCATTAATTAAGTTCTTATGGGCCCTAGAGCATGTACCATCGTACCACTTTAACTCCTTAAAGCCTTTAGACCTGCTTTGAATAGTTAAACCATTGGATATATGTTTTGTTAGTTTGTCAAACACATCTAAAACCGCTCTACCCTGTGATGCCATATCCAAACAGAGCTGGATCTCATCTGAACACTCTGCATATAAGCTGCCTAAGAAAGTCTCTGGTAACACATTTTCCCATTTTAGCCTATGAGCTTGATCTTTTGAGGTAATAACAGAATTTGCAATGCCCCTGCCCTCCCCTCTCTATGCTTCAGTGCAGTAAACCAACTCAAGCGTTAGAGGGTTGTGATTGCTGTGGCTGGACCAAGAGACGCACATCTTAAGGACTGCTGTTACTAGGGGAGTGGAGATCATTATAAAGTTAATAATACTAGAGAAACCCCTACCTATAGAGGTAGGGACTGGTGCATCTGTGCCCGGCTGTTCTAAACAAAGGAAATTATTAGCCACAAGAAGCTCTTCTAAAAGATGGCCAGATTTTGTATGTTTAAAATGGGCCACTGGAGGTAGAGCCAGCCGCGGCCCGTGGAGGGAGTTGCGGTGGGGCGAAAGGCGGGGCGCGGAAGGGGCAGGGCGGGGGATGCTAAAAATCAGAGAATGGATAATTGGAGTTAAGTAAACAATTTAATTAATAAAACGAATTTCGTGGCACGCCCTGCATCGCAAAATGTGATGCAGCCTGCGCTACGAAATTTGTTTTATTAATTAAATAGTTCACTTATCTCCAATTATCCATTCTCCGGTTTTTAGCATCCCCCACCCTGCCCCTCCCCCACCTCGCCTTTCGCCCCAGCGCAACTCCCACCACGGGCCGCGGCTGGGTAGAGCATCTGCGTGCTCTATCACAGAAGTATAACCTTGTAGTAGGAATGTTGCCTCTCACCATATTGGTCAAGAAACCTGTTGAATGCTGCTAAATGTTCGGTGACAAAAATTTACTATAAGAATTGTAGAATTGTACTACTAACAGGGGGGGAGATTAGTAAGCAGCAGCTCTACTGATAACAAGTGGGCTGATTGACATTAGAATTCTAACAGTACAGGCGAGTTTAAGTGAGACCAATATAAGAAGACCTCCCTACGGTCTACCCACTATAGAAGGAGCCTCACATTTAAAAAAGGAAGTAAAACCATCCAGATGAAAAGTCTCAGTAGTATCTCATGTTTCCTGAAGGGCAATTATATGACAACACACAAGCAACCTCTGCCATAATTCAGCATTGCCTATAGATATAAGACCAGCTATGTTCCAGGACAAGATCTTCATACAGGGGCAATCTGGAAGAACAGGAGTTAGTTTAGGGAGGGGGTAGGAGCGTTACCTATCTGGGACACAGACATTAGACCCTGCAGCTCAGCCCCTACAGACGGTAGTCAGTCTTTTCCATCTAGACCATCTGATCCATCTTGATCTAACAAGATAAATCTATTGGTTGGGCAAAATAAAGGCCGACCAATATCTGCCTGTGCCACTCTAACTGACCGTGGAAGGGGTTGTCTGGGGCAATCACGGTGAAAAGATAAAGTTGGATAGAAATACTGCAAGGGAACAACCTTGATTGATTTCTTAGAGGCTTGCATGGGAGTGCTGTCAACAAATGCTTTAGCGTGTGCTGGGTGACTTTCATTAACTACTATACAGTCCCCTGCCATATTTTTCCTTACCCTGTGACCCACCCAGCCCACCCTTCTGGCCATAATGATGTGATGGGGGTGCCCATTTGCTACATTTCTGTCACACCATTGAGTGACCTTGTGTAGTAGGTCTAGTGTTGTTTCTTTTGTCCTTGGGTAGTTGGAGGAACTCCTAAAAAAATTACCACCAAGGGCACTGATTCAGAGGGAAATTCTAAGGAAGTCAAGAGGCCTACACCGTGCATTGGGCGCAAGTTCGCTTGTCCATACAATGTTATCAGGGAACAGACTCTCCGAAATAGACCATATATCTTCTTTATCAAGGTTGGCAAAGGTTGAAGAAGTGGAATTAGACATGTTTGCATTTAAATCACCCACGATAATAACCTGGGGTCAATCTTCAGTAATAGAAATATTGTAAACAAAGGTAAAGAGTGGTGAGCTCACCAGGAGATTAAGTAGTCTGACAGGTGGAATATACATATTCACTAACAAGGATGGACAGCCATTAACACCCTAGAAGGCAAATTTCAAGCATAGACACCAAATTCGAGGGATGACTATGAACTACATGATTCCAGCTGACTATCTTCTTAAGTTAAGAATTACGTGTGCATTGCTGCACGTGTCCACATCAGAAGACTGTGCTTTTAGCAAAAATGAGTTACATTCTGAGACGTATTGTTACATTTTTACTTTTTAGCTTTGCACACAAAAATCAGTTTGCAGTTAAGATTAGTTTAAGGTTTATCTCAAACATTGGGGCACATGGCACCTTTTGAGTGTTTGTCTTAAAGTGTTGTTTAGCTTTTGTGTTTTCTAATAAATACCGTATGCCAAAGAGCGCTCTAACGACAAAATTGAGGTTTACCTCCCAACCTATAAAAAACATAGTTGGATTTTACAAAAATTAGTTTTAAGTTACTTTTGCATTATCTAAAGCTCTTAATGTGTGTCATGTCAGACGTAAATAACTCGTCCAGTCCTGTACATAATGGGGGCTTGTATTTTTGCTTTTGGTGAGGGAAGAGAGGGGGTTTACACGTTTCAAAATGATCAAACATTTCAACTTGTCACTGTCCGGTATTGCTCAGCCATCCTGTTCTATTTTGCATTTTATTGCGTTTTAATTTGGACTGTCTCTAGATTCTTCTTTCTAAACAACGTCTGTAAACAGCAAGCAAAACCCACTAAATATAGATAAAAATGTTTTGATCTGTCATAATCCGTTATTCCTTGGCTGGCAAAGGAATGCACCTGTTTACCCCGCTCGCCTGGAATGATCAACGTCCAAAGCTGCACCCCGCGCCACTCTCCTCATCCCGTCCTCATAATGTGTGGGAGGCGTCTCGAGCCCGCTCGCCTTGCTGCGCGCGCGCCAATTAACTCATCAAAGGTGGTGCCTGCAGCTGCGAGCAGGGGTCCAGGAACGGCAGCCGCGTGCCCCCCGCAGCTGACAAGGACATCGGGCCCCCGGTAGGACTGTGTGAATGAGGAGAGGGCCATCCTCAAACCGCGCTTTAACCATCAGTTTTCAGCGGGTAACGAGATTTTTTCACAACGTGACGTTCAACAACATGTAATTAGCCGGTGCTATTTTCTGCGGCATCATGTAATTTCAACACTATTTTGGGACTTTTTTTCCAAACAATAAGGATATGACTCATTTCAGAAATGTAACATTCTCTGTGCGGATGATCTGGGGAGGGGTCTTCAATACAGAGCCGGATATCAAAGATGAAGTGTCTTTTCGGCTCTGTGCATGGTGCAGAGGGTAACACGTGAGTGAGAACCCTGTAGTGCTGAAACACACTGCGTTGGTGCCTAATTCAAAATGAGACGGCTCCGTTTCTAAATGTCTTGTGTGGTCTTGAAAGTCCCGGCACTTGCGATTAAAAAATGCCCAGCTGTATAGATGTCAAATAGCCACATGTCATGCTAGCTCTGGTTCCATAGCCAACAGCAGTAAGCATGATGTAATAGCAATTTCATATTTCCATTTATAGGCATGGGCCCATAAGTCCCAGCATGCCTAGTTCTGTTGGGTGTGAAAACAAGACTGTCTGAGTCACCCTCATGACGTACACAGCTCTGTCTCTTTACATCGCTGATGCACAATAGGCATTAGGCTGACAGAGGTAGAGAGGCTGAAATCGTGGTGGACTCTTCTTCTGACAGGTTTTTTGAGGCACCGTACACCTCTGTGCCCCTGCATGGTGTTTTGGAAGCATCTTAGACGCTGGACATTATTCTCCCCGACTGTGCCTGTGCGTCAACAGCTGGAGACAGGGCCAGAGCTGGCTTTACATGTTCTGAATACTAAAGATAAGGCCAATTCTGCAGATCAGATATTCATTTTCCGCACAGAAAATTCCTGTCTATTATTCATGGCTGTACACCTGCTGAATCTTGGATTCCAGACAGATTGGAAACAATGCCGGCAAGTCCATGAATATAAGATCGAGGAGGTTACAAATGCTATTCAGAATTCTATAAATTCAACAACAGAAGAATTCTCTCAGATGCACATACTACAACTAAAGCGCCCTGGCTCCTTAATGCAATGCATTTTTTTCAATCATTTATTATATGTTACTTTATATGCCTTTCTTTAGAAAGTCTTGCATGTCAGGTATGTGTATGAATGGTATTGTTTTATGAGCTCCATAACTAACAGTGATATGTGGCACTTACTGAAGGTGTGATGATAATAGCGGGTTACTCTCCATCACTTTGTTTTTTTCACTCAGTTTCCTTGCCTTTCTGACCACACCTCCTATACACATGCCCTGATATTGTAATTCCATTCATCAGCAACAAATATCCAAAGTCCACTTGCACGCTATTCTTGAACGTGAGGAAATGAAAGATTGTCTGTCACATAATATTGCTTAAAGAGTACTGCTCGATACATTGACTGGATACACATTTACTATAAAACTACATTTTAAAGAACATTTCTAGGGCATCTGATAGCTTGGCTTATATTGGGTATTAGGAGTTGACAGAATCGGGGGATACCGACTGAATTGCTGACTCACTAACCTTCTGAGAGTCTCACCCATTCTTCTTCAGACTCGAAAGTTCATTCATCTCAAAGTGCATCACTATTGGTAAGCTAGCCTGGTGCAGGCACTTCGGTTTCAATTCAGACTTCCCTTCCTTGAGAAATGATAATTGAATGCAAGGACTCCAGAGTTGTGGTGGCGAGACTGTAGAAGTTCATGTGCCAGACTTCATTGCCACACCTACATGCAGCTGTTCACAACCATGACCAGAAAAGTCCCTTGGCTCAATATTTTGTGACCTGGCTGTGTTCAGGATACGGGTATTTAAGAAAGCACAATATAACTTTAAAGATTTAAAGACATTACAATTTTTCATGTTATGACATACGATGAGTGAAACATTAAGAATGTATAAGCTGGCACTGATATTGGCAAAAGAGAGCAGCAATATCCCAAAAGCAATGAAATACAAAAATAAAAAGACAGACATTAGGGATTAAGGATTACAGACCTGAATAAAGCTTATTCTAGGCAGCTTTTATAGGTGGACGATTTATGGGGAGTAAGAGACAGCTTCATAGTTTAACAATAACTTACTAGACGGCCAGTCTGGTGAGGGAAACACCTATGTTGCACCCTCACATAACCATTACAGTATTTTTACATTTTCAGTTCGTTCCACTATGCCATGTTACACAATTTTTACATAGTGCAGTCTGCCAATTACCTGCCCTCTCGTTCTCTTTCTTGCAGTCATACGTGTCTGGAAATGTGAGTTTGCTTACAGAGAACCTCTGGATCTCTGCTGCGAGTTTCAGTAATAGAGTCTGACTCATTTTAAGCTTCTTTTAAAATGGATCTGAGCTGTCACCCCAGTGCTCACATTTTAAAATAAGGTCCACTGCTTTGCAGCTGGGGTAAGAGGCCCTGTACTGGTTACACATGGGAAGGGATTCACACACCTGTACACCCACGTGAGGGCTGAGCGAAAAAGGCTGTTGTCTGATTTATCCTGGTATTTGTGCACAGGTAGCACCGCCCAGATCACACCCAGAATATATTGATTATTCTTTTCACATGCTGTAGAGCCCACAAGGTCCCAAAGATCATTATAACAATATTCAGTTTTTCAATTATACCCCCAGGGAATCGTGAGGTTGGGGACGCCCAGGAGGACCTCCAGCACTATTTTGCTTTTCTTCAATATTGCCCCTAGATAGAAATTGGGGTCTCCAGTAAGTCTTGGCCCGAGGGGTTTCTGGGGCTCACTGGTTGGCCCGTTGCACACGGTGTGCAGAGACACCATCGACCGCCTTGCTCCCTTGCTTTAGAATACTGCTCAGGAGCCTGAGGGCAGGTGTGACTTAGAGGAAAGAAAACAGTCTCACCTACCTCTGATCACATATAAATAACACTATGCCTTTGGCCTTGTAGTTTATGATATCACCAGAATCCCTCACCCACAATATTGGGTCATATTTGCTAAAACATGTTTGCCATTTTACACTTATCATTTTGGAAATACTTTTACTACTACAATATTACATTATATTCATTAAATGCTATTTTACATCTGTTTAAGAATGATGCTTATTACACATAGTGCAATAATTTACAATGGGGACAAAATGAGGCAAGGTACCATTACAGCTTAACATCTTTGATAAAATGAAGTTTTCCGTGCACAGCTTGATAGCAAAGTCTGTGCTATCAATATTACTCTTTGTATTAGGAACATGAATGTTGTTTTGAACACATACATTCACGTTTGATTTTTAAATAATATTTCAGTTTTCATAAAATACATCGACAGCTGTCATCTAATCTTTAATGCAAAAAACATTTACATTTGCACAAACACCTGACGTATTATTGTATGTACCAAATATAACATCAAGTAAATAGCTTTTGATATTTAGTGTAACATATTTCCTGTATTGAAAGCATGCGCTACACCCTGTGGCTCAGCCAAAGGTACACATTATCCAGTGAGCCCTAGCAAAACAATTCTGAAAGAACAGACAACTGGTTTTGGGATTCTAAGATACCATAATATACTGATAGACTATGGGGCTGATTGCGCGTTTGGCAGTCCTACAGTGGACAGTGCAATGCGCCGTCCACTATAGGACTCCCAAACCCATGGTATGACCATGTTTCAGATTGGGACTTTAATCCTGGTCTGGTATGCTTGTGCAGTGGTCTGACAGCGGCTGTATCTTAGGCCCATAGAAGAGCCTAACATGCAGGCTGCCGTTCTCAGAGCACTGACTGCACCTTCCTACACTGTGTGGCATACATTCCACACTGTGCATGAACTGGGGCTAGAAATCCAGGGGGCACCACATGTGCCCCGCACCTACATCCCCTGGGTCCTGTGAGGACAGGGGGCCATAAGACCCCCTTAGTGGGCTCACCGCAATGAAAAGGGTGATAGTGAGGCAGCTCGGAATATGCTCAGCTGCTGCTGTGGCACTGCCAGTATTTTAAGCCTCTGACTGCCGCGCCAACACCAGGGGAACCAAGATCCCTAGTGGATGCAGGGGTCCTGTGGTGATCCGACTGCCGCAGTTGTAATACTGTGGGTAGTCCGGCAGTGCAGCGGTGGATGGACCGACACCAAGGGTTCAGTGGTCCACATAATCAGGCCCTTTGTTTTATACAGTGCACTGTGACTCTCCGTATATATGCACGCAATACTTAAATTTTTATCATGAAGCAAATTATCTAACGTGTTACTATACCATATAGCACGATTTTGAATTATGCTAAAACCTTAATTTTGTTGCGCATTCCAGCACTGCCTGTGTCTTTAATGTGTTGTAAGTAAAAGGTGGTAGTGTTACAAAACAAATTGTCATTCCTATTATGAGCCTCTAACGAATGTGAGTCTCAGCCAACTGACTGAGATTCAAACGCATGCTCTTCAGCTTATGGGAGAAAGATGGCACTGAAGCTACACCCACTGTGATTTGGGAATCATTTCTGACCAATACTTGCCAGTGGCTAGTATTTTATATATGCGATTTTATGTGGTGTTGTCTCCTGTGGTCATTTGACGTTGTACATGATTCAGCAAGCTTGTTTCTGGTAGCTCAAAGGAAAGCACCACATATCTGCCTATTTTTGATTCCACAGAACGTCCTCCTCATGCCAAGTGCATCAGAAATGTGTGTGCACGCCATATTTCATGACTGGAGTTGCAGTACATTTCAGCAACAATGGTGACATATGGGATAACAGAGGGCATTGGGAAGAACAAAATACAATAATATATGCCTGAAGCAGAGAGATGCACACACACTCACCTATGCTAGAGAACAGTACCATTTGTTTTAGTTCAGGTAGAGAGCAATTACTCCCTGTCTTCCCTTTGGTACCGATCCTGTAAGGGACAGCTAACGCTCTTATATCGATGACTCTTGCAACCCTCTGGTAGAGCAGAGTTAAAGGAAGAAAAGATGAGAAGTTCTCCCTCGTTGTGTTAATATTCCCACACAAGTCTCAAACGCATCTACCCTTGAAACAAAGAATACGGAGGAAAAGCAGTACAAGACAGTGTGGCCAATGTAAGTTATAGTGCACAATGCACGCATTTCTGCAAGCTACAGCTTTGGCTAATTAATACTATTGGTGCCTTTTGCAACAAATATTCTAGAAAAACCATTTAATGCGCTAAAATGGCCCATTATAACAAGCGGTGTGACAGTTATTAATTTATGAAAAAATTGCACCAGAATTCAAACAAACCACAAAATAACAGCTACACTTTGTAAGGTATAAATAGGCTATCTGGTTTTAGGTTTAAACCTCTAATAACTGAAAAAAAACCAGGGAAAGGAAAATAACCATCACCGGTGTAAACATATAAACACTGAAAAAACACATTTACAACCACAAACTAAGTGCCATTCATAAAAAGGAAAAAATGAATCATTTTTATTTCTTCCTGAAGGGGCCAATACAACGTGACTTTGTTATACAAGGTAGCATCAAGAAAGACTGGGCTAACACTATTCTGCTTGAGTTTTGTTGTTTAGGGATGGCACTAAAACATTGTCTCTTCTTCCTTCTGCTTTTTTCAGTGTTGTGGTCTTTGGTCGAAAGATGCAGTGCTTAGAAGCATGTTTTAGGTCTTATTTAGTTATTTTATAAACTGTAGAGAATTGGGAAATATCAAAATCATATTTGAAATGTTGGTTACATTTGATTTTACTGATAGGTAAAATGGCTGTTTTCATAAGAATCTTTCCTAATATGTACCATCACATTTACCCGCAGACAGAGAATGGGTGAAAACCTGTGATGCATTAGCCCCCTTTTCTAGTGAGTCAGTATTGATTGTAAGTGAATTGCCAAATACCCCAAGCTTTAAACATTCAATCCAAGATGTAGTGACAGGTATATGTGAAAAGAATGTTGTCACCAAGCATCTGAGATAGTGGTGAAAACATGACACCAGGCGTTTGGTAAACATGGAACGCAGTGTCACTTGGAATGCTGCTGATAAAAGTTCCTTCCAAGTTCAATAAAGATTGGAGTGATATTGTTTGTATATGCAATAATTCAGCTACGTATATGAAAAGGTTGTATGATGGCCTGTCAAAATCGATACCTGAGCTCAAGTGCTTCCCTGTAAGAGATCCTTGCCACTTGTTAGATGGTATGCTGAAAGCATCTTTACAATCTTCAGAGTTAATGAAGAATGCTATTGACTTTGTAGTCCATTCTGGTGTAGTAAAAATTTATTTGGACATCATATACCCTGTGCATACGCTACCTATACACATGCACTATCAGTGCAGAAAGCAAGCAATAATTAAAATTAAATAAAAATTCCATAAACACCAGAAAAACACTGTTTCTGTTGTTTTTAATGGGGTGAAAATGTGTAACCACTGATAACCACTGTTTATAAGGTACTGAAAAAACTGAAAAAACACCACCAGAAATTACCAAAAATAGAAACTGAAAACAGGAAAGCCTAGGTATAAAGCACTGCATTGCTCCAGGGTAGCCTCAATACATTCACGTTAGCACTTCACTGGTGAAGGTTGTTGTGGGCATACTCCTATTTGCTTATGTCTATGACTAAATCTGGTGACTCACAATAGCTAGGTATTTAATGTGTGCATTACCTGCTGTGATTAAATATTTGCTGTTGATTAAATTCCATGCTCACATGTCAATATAACTACTCCTGATGTGCGGGCCAAGAACAAGTGCTATACTGTGGGTCTGACGAAAGGGGATCTGGAACCTCCATCACAATAGGTCCAACACTTACTGCTTAGATTGTTAGGAGGGAAAAGTGATGATGCTAGTGTACCAGGCACTTTTTGACGAGTCAAAGTGTGATTTGGAAGATCTCAGTGGATAATGGTCGGATAACGCTGAAAGGGATCTAGAAGGGGGAGACTAAAAACTGAAATTCTGTTACACCACTATCGTGTCTATGAATGCTCAATTCATCATGCTACTTTAAATACTGCCTCAGTAGAATCTACCTCACTCCTAGATGTATGGGTAAACTCGACCCCATGGGCAATTCCTCATGTTGCAGGGGCAAAAAAACTGTGTCCATTTATATTTTGTAGGCAGCCTGGGATTAGGAAAGTATTCAAAGGCATGACCCCTCAGTCATGTGACTGGAGAAACTGGTCTTTTAAAGCCAAAACATATCAGGAGAAAAGAAAACTTAGTAGTAGATCTGTTGCCCTTGCTCTGCCTCTTGTGAAAAGTCGGATTGCATTGGCTTACAAGTCATCTGGTGCTCTGGACACATGGCGGATAAATGAGGCGCTGAAATGTGCAGAACTTTAAAGAGTGATTTGGCAGCCCGAAGCTGTGATGAGTTATTAACGGCCATGTCAATGAAGAGAAAGCATTTTAAGTTTGAGTCTCTTATGTCCATGTACAATATTGATCCTTCTGTAGCGTGCAGCTTGGACAGCGTGATTACCCTAATGTCACGCAGGGGAATACTGAAGTAAAGATGGAGGGGAGATTCCCTCCATGTCCGGCTCGTTTTTGATAAGTGTGTTGGTGGGAAGATGGGTGACGCGGCACAGGTCGGGCCTAGCAAAGGAGGGTTTACAACTGTATTTTGAAGGCAGGAGGTTTAAATGTTGGGCCTTTGAAGCGGGTTAGTGGTAGCGCATGGCGCATAGAGGGAAAGTGTTTCATAAAGTTGATGCATAAATGTTTACCCAATCAGTGTATGTTACATCAATAGGAATGTTTAATCACAGCTGTTTGAGGCCACCTATTAATTGTGATGTTTCTTTAAATTTTAGTGAACCCCTGAGGAAGGGCTCATGATTAGAGCCCGAAATGCATTGGGTGACATCCATTTCGCTACATGAAGTTGGTTAATGTTTATTGAAATGCGTGTCCAGAAAAAGGCTCGGATGGGTATATCTGGCCATGATAAGTTGTAAAAATAAACATGCTGCACGAGTACTTGAAATTACAAAATAAAGAAAATAACAGTAAACTTTGGACTACCTGGAACTATTTTGTTGAAACCAAGGAAATGTTGATAAATTCACACGATTATTGCTCAACACGCTGTGCACTGGACATGGAGGGAATCTCCCCTCCATCTTTACTTCAATGAAGAGAAAGGACGTTAGGACACTCTGAACCCCTGGCCGTGTCGAAGGGTATGCAATGTATACACAAATTGGAATCACGACTGCTGAAGCGACACTTTGTTAATGCATCCGAAGGCGGTGTATAAGGGGTGTTCAGGTAAGTAACCTAACCACGGACAGCCAGGTACTTGCTGCATCCTTGGAATAGCTAAAGGATGAAGTTAGGACATCAATCAACTTACATGTGAGCTTCTAATTCAAAAAGATAGCTGTACTGATACTCTGTTCAATGGTTTATATATGCAAACAGATTGACATTACTAGATTGTCAAAGGCACTAGACCCACGCAGTTAAGTTGTTTTGAAGTTATCTGATTGTGTTTCAGGGCACTTAATGGCAAGCTAAGAAAGCAGAGGAGACTGGTAGCATTGAATTCCATTGGTGCTTGTAAACGTTGTGATCTCTTCAGAATTACATTTCTGCTGTTTTTTTCCAAGGCTAAAACCAATAAAACATGATTGAGAAAAAAACTGTAGTTCATGGGGTTTGTTGCAATTATTGCAGTTGCACATAAAGATAGCCTCACAGTTATTTTCAGGTTATTGCACTAAGCCTGTCTTTTTAACTGTGATTTGTATTTAGATTATATAGACAACCTGAATCCACTACATCCACTTTTTATTAAACTATAACAAGAATACATTATCTTTTCAAGGCCAAAGTATTATAAGGAAGTCCCTTAGACCTTAGGCGGTTGTGGTGTTAACAAATAGATTTGTGTTTTCTATTAATTCCTCTCTATCACTTTTAATGTCCCTTCTTAGATTTCCCCTTTCACATGGTTGGTTCATCCAGCAAGAACGTGAAGAAAGGAGACAAGTGGCTATTAATATTAGTCGTCTAGGTTGAGTAACTAAGTCTGAAATTGACAACTTGCCATGAGTCATTTCCCGAGGGAATTTATTGCCCATTGGATCTTTTGATGAAATATAGCCCTAAAATTGATTTTATTTATTTCAGCATTGATTTTCGTCAGTTATGTGTTTATTTTGCCACATTGAAGTTTACTCTCAAGATAGGTGTCAACCGTGACTTCTTTTGTAATGAGAAATGCAATCTTTGTGACTGATGTTGTATATGAGCCTATCGATTTATTTTTGTTGAACTGTGACATAAATACCACCATACCTGAATTGTTCACCGGACCCTCAACGTTTGCCATGTTGTGATGTTCTGGATGCAGTGTAATTTGATGGAGAGAGTTAGATATTGCAATGAGATAGGTCAGAGCTGTAACCTGTCCTTTTCAAACAAATATTTGGGTGCTAGCCTCTATTCTGTCAAGATAGTGCAATGTGATTATCCACGGTGCAATAATAAGGTGCAGTAAAGAAATTTCTTGGAAATGCACAGATGTGCACTCACCAAAAAGGCTCCTTAGGTTTGACTGTTCGTACTTAATAAATGCGACAAACTTTATGCACACCAGGCCAGCTATCTTTGCTACAGCAGGAAGAGCTTCCTATACGAAATACTGACCATATATTTTCAAATATTCCATCCACCACTCTCTGCAAAGTCAGAGTTCAAAGTCACAAGAAAATGGATTTTTAAAAGTCAATTGTCTATTAAAATCCCATACTCATTTACATAGCACAAAGGGAAGATAGTTGGCATCTATATGCTGTGGTCAAGCCTCTTATGGCAATCACTAGCTGGTGTAAGCGAACAGAGGATCTATGTATGCAGTGAATAAAGGATGTATTGTCATGGGGCAGACTCCATTTTGTGTACATATGCTCCATATATAGCAATTACCTTTCAGCTATTCAGGAGATTGGTTCGCCAAAAATTACCACCTTTTATGGTCCATGCAATGCCAATGAAATGACAGTGAGCTGGTAAGTCATGATATAAGGTTGTTAAGCTATTTGAAGGTAAAACTAATTATTTGATATTAAAGTGGAATACTTCATTACCAAAATTATAACCCTACAACAAGCAGAAAAGTGTTTAAACAATACCATCTAAAAACAAGTAGTTGAATTTGAAAGACGGAAGGTAATGTAGGAAAAAAAAAAAAAAATACTAAAACTAATGTGCACATTATCATGAGGTCCACCTCTTTCATGCTCCTCTGATAAAGCTAAGGGCCAGTTGTAACTGGGTTATAATGTCAGCTGCAGGTTAATGTATGTTCCAGCATACAAAGTGCCCAACAGCCAAAATAAAAAGATAATATTTCAAAACCACATCTGCGATAAATCAATGTTTTTCCCTGTATCCTCCGGATAACTTTTTGAACTCAGAGCAGTTGAGGTCTGGTAAACAGCTCCCAACAATATGAGCCTTTCCCTGAATCTAAAATGCAATGTTAAAATTAAATTTGCTTATTTGAGCCTTTGGTAAGTCAAAAGTATTGTGTATACAAGAGGCAAATGTTGCTCCCCCACACAAACACCAGCCACAGCAACACCTTACACAACAGCAAACCAGCACCCCAAAACTCACTCACATGCTTGCTACTCAACAGCAACTCCCTCAGCAAATACGCTACCAAAATCTGGGACCTGCTAAGCAGTGAAACACTGGACCACCTCTCCCTCATGGAAACCTGGATTAACCCAAATCGGTACTCAACATTGCCACTGCAATCTCAGCAAGCTACAAGACAGCATGAGAGGATTGCCATCAGCAGCCAGGAGGGGACTCACGATCATCTACAAAGGCACCCCCCCCCTGCTCAACGACCATAGAGAATGTCATTCCATTCAAGGACATCTGCATTTCAAGCTTCAAGTCAGCAAAAACTTCACCCTAAAGAGAACTCTTATCTACTGACTGCCGTGACCACAAGCTACATTCACTAACCTCATCACAGAGTTTATCACACACTCACCATCAACTCCAGAGGCTTTGTACTACTTAGAGACCTCAATATCCACTTGGAAGACACAACCGCCCCTTGCTCCACAGCACTCCCAAAAAACCTAACAATGATGGGGTTTGGTGTGTGTCCGGTGATGTGCATGGGTTTTGTGACGAGCAGGCTTCATCTGATGTTCACCACTTTTAGTGACATCAACTTCAACTGAACCTCACACCTCATATAGACCAACCACTTATTAATCCACCTCTAGATCAACATACCACAGACCAACTCACCCAACAAAATATTATAAATAGAATGGTTGAACGGCCTCCATGCAAACCTACACAACCCTGCTGAGAACATCAATGCAAATGTCGACAACTTTAACAACTGGATCAAAAACTTCACAAACTCCCTTGCTCCCACAAAGCTCAACAAACAGAGAAGAGCCAACAAGCAAGCCAGTTGGTACACAGAGGAACTCTCTGACACCAAAAGCCACTGCAAACAGCTAGAAAAGTGGAGATCCAGCCACACTGACAGAACCACCTTCAAAACGGCAAGAAATAATCACTAGTGGAGTACATCGAAGGGAGCTCCAACAGCAGCAAAGAAATGCTGTCGATCATCAAAGATTTCACCACACCCATGGCATCCACCAACTCGGCCTCACACAGACCAACCACTCCTTAATATACTTCTACACCAACATAACACAGACCAACTAATCCAGCAAAAACTCATAAACAGAATGGTTCAACCCACTCCATGCAAACCTAGACAACCCTGCTGAGAACATCAATGCAAATGTCGACAACTTTAACAAGTGGATCAAAAACTGCACAGACTCCCTTGCACCCATTAAGCTCAACAAACAGAGATAAAGGCAACAAGCAAGCCAATTTGAACACAAAGGAGCTCTGTGACACCACAAGCCGCTGGAAACAGCTAGAAAGAAAGTGTAGTCAGCCACACCAACAGAACCACCTTCAAAATGGCACTCAGACAATACCACCAGCAACTTTAAAAAAAAAAACAAGAAATAAGCACTAGCGGAGCATATCGAAGGGAGCTCCAACAGCAGCAAACAAATCTACTTGATCATTAAAGATTTCACCACACCCACGGCAACCACCAACATCATTCCCCCCTCACAAGAGCTCTGTTATGGCCGATTCAACTTCTACCACAGCAAAAATCACTGAAATCTACAGCAACTTCGTACACCAGCCAGATCCCAGCACAGTCAACACCAACCTACCCATCACCAATCAAGAAAACCACTGGATCAGATTGAAGCTCCTCACCTGGGCTGAAACAGCCCCAATCATGCAGACCATTCACTCTGGGGCTCCACTGAATTCCTGCCCCCACCACATCTTTAACCTTGGTGCATCACCAATTAGCACAATACTCACCCACTTCCTGAATACCTCCACCACACTTTCCCAGAAGCCTAGAAGCACACAGCAGTCAACGACCTCCTCAAGAAACTTTCAGCTGACCCAAGCCAACTTCTGGGGTATATCCCTGCTCCCTGCTTCCCTCCCCAGCTAAAGTAATCAAAAAGGCCATCAACAAACACCTCACTAGCCACCTTGAGCTCTACCACCTACTGGAAAACACATAATCAGGATTCAGAAAGAACCACAGCACAAAATCTGAACTCATTACAGCCACAGACACCAGCCACAGACATCAGGCCATCCTTGACAGAGGAGAAACTGCAGCACTTATCCTGTTCAACCTTTCCGTGTCATTGGACACAGTCTCTCACAACACACTCATCAGAAGACTTCATGCTGTGGTAACCTAAGACCTGCACTCAACTGGATCTGCTCTTTCCTCCCAGGAAACCCAAAGAGTCAGACGTTCAATCTTCAAATCTGTGGCCAAGAAAAAGGTATGCGGAGTCACCCAGGGTTATTTCCTCAGCCCAACCCTGTTCAACATCTCCATGACTCCACTCGCTAACATCATCAGATCTTAAGGCATCACCACCATCTGCTAAGCAGACAACACCCAACTAGTACTCCCTCTGATCGACAAGACACCCACCACCAGAACTAACTTCACCAACTGCAATACCCTTGTGACGGAATAGGTGAGAACTAACTGCTTGAAACTGAACTCTGACAAGACTGAATTACTGGTCTTTGGCAATAAGAACTCTCTGTGGGACCATACCTGGTGGCCAACAGAACTAGGACCCTCAAAAACACCCATTAACCATGCCATAAATCTGGGGATTATCCTCAATGACATCCTCAATATGACTGCACAGGTCAGCAAGTGAGCTCCACTTGCTTCCACATCCTACAAATCTTATAAAATCTCTTCAAGTGGCTTCCACAGAACACCAGACGAACCATCACGCAAGCCCTCATCACAACCCAACGTGACTACGGAAGTGAGCTGCATGCAGGAATTTCCAAACAGCTCCTAAAAAGACATCAGACCATTAAGAACACCACCGCCAGACTCATACTCAACCACCCCCAACGCACCCACATCTCACCTCACTTCTGGGAGCTCCAATGGCTCCCTATTAAAAACGCAGTCAAGTCAAACTCCTCATGTACACCTACACAGCTCTACACAATATGGGATGCACTTACCTCAAAAGCTGCATGCACTTTCACAACCCTCAAGACACCTCTGCTCCGCCTCACACTCACCCGCGGACACACACATCTGTTTTCACAAGTCCAGAAGAGGAGGTAGCTCTTTCTCTTACATAGCACCCAGAACATTGAAATACCTCACACAACACATAACAGCCTCCTCCCCACTACTTGCAAGAAGCTGAAGATCTAGCTCTTTGAAAAATGTGACGAGGGTCACACGCCTAAACCTTCTCAAGCGCCTGGATGCACTCCAGAGTGATGTGTGCGCCATACAAATCAACATGACATAACACACAAGTTACATTTCAGATGTCAGCAAATGTTTCTTGGCTTACATTTAAAGAAAAAACTACAACATTGACTTAGGAAAAGATATGTGATGGCACATACTAGGCTTTTATTTCAAAAGAAAAAACAAAAACATTTTTGCAGTTACATTTACACACGTAATACTCTTGCAAGTCAACCGTAAATGTTAGGCAAAGCTGCTTAGAGTGTGAATGTAAAAAGTAAAATGTTTATTGTATTTGTAAACAATGACCCAATAAGGGCTAGGTGGCTATGTGCACGCATGTAGCAGTTCTAATATAACATTGTTGCTTAGATTCTCTTACCATTAACTTTCATGGAGAGCCGGCTACAGATATTTATTTGTGGTGTTTCGATAACTAAGTAAAACACATTCAATGTGCACATTGGAGTTTAATTATCAGTATGGCTAGTTTACTTATGTGAAGTTTTTTCTTAAGTTGCCTAAAAATTTGACTTGTCTGAATAGGTGTTTTTACATCTTATCTACATCTCTACGTAGAAGTGTCTAAATGACAAACTTAAAGCCCTCTCCTCACATCTGCCAGTGCAGCCATCTCTCCTGCAACATATTCCTCTCAGTGGCTTCTATGACATACCATTCCTTTCAGGGAAATGAGCCCTGCAGACCTAGAGGAGACTTTCACTATATACTGTGGAGAAGATACATCCCAGAGGACTGGAGCTTTTGATCCTCTGGTAGCTGGAATTAGCTGGCATAGGCTGGAGTTATGAGAGCAAGATGGGGAAAATATGAAATGTTCTCCCCAGATGTCCTTTCTGAAATGGTATTTGTAACATATCCCAAACTCAGGCTTTCCTTTGAAAATGTCTAAAGCATTATTCCTGATCTGCAAGCAATGTTCACACCTCAATAAGGGGCTACACTGTTGGTCCACTTGTTAGCAGGCTAATTCTAATTAACCTACCGGAGGTGCAGGCAGTTAAAATGTAACCTTTTAAAAGTGTAAACTATTAAAACTCAGACTTGACAATTTAATTTGATTTTTAATAAACATTGAAAATAGTGTTTGAATGATTCCAGTAACTTGTCCTAAACCGGAGCTAGCATGGTTATGACTTTATTCTGAACTCCAATTGTTTCATAACACAGTTACAGACATTTACAGTGAAGATAGCCTTTGAGGGGATAGTCATTCAAAGTGCATGCTAACATCCAATTCTTGCTTTACAACTTTTAAATAGAAGGCATTCTATCTTGTAGGCTACGGGATCTAGTTAGAGGTAACTTATTTAGTATTTAAAAGTAGGGTTATTTTCTGCATTTTGTCTATTGATGTATTTCTTGCACCATATATTAATTACAGAGAAGTTTCAAATTCCAATTAGGAGGTAATTATACCATGATTTATGGGTCAGAGCTCTTACTTTCCACCGCTGTATGCACAGTCTAAACGTAGCAGCACCAGTCAAAAAAAATGTGGGGTGACCACACACACAAAGAAGCACTCACAGTAAGGATGGGGACTGTAACTGAAATGCACTTTATTTTCTAAAAAAAATCTTTTATGAAGAGTGTTATCATTGTATCCAGTCCAAGTTAAAGGGCAAAGGGGCAGAAAGAAAAGATTATTCATATCACTTGTTATATCATTCAAAGTCATTGTGCAGTAGAAAACCTTTCTTTGGCATCAAAGGTGTGAAACAAAAATCTGACTTTTAATAAGCTAAAATGAGTATCAAATGTCTGACTTTTTTTTAGCTCATAAGTGTGGAAGTCAGACTTTCTTAAGTCTAAAGGTGGGAAAGTCTGGGGAGTGTATAATGTCAGAGCTTTCAAAATTCTATGTATATTTTTTGCAGCACAGTGGAAGAAGTGAATGATTGAAACAGGCAGATGTTGCTTGTGGGTATATGAACTTGAGAAATGTTTTTTGAGCGTCTGAAAAATATTGCTCATTGCAAGGCTGTGGGCACTGTTCAAAACATTACTATTTGTTATATAAAGGTGAACACTACTGGGTTACTGTGTGAATGCTCACTATGACAGAGCACTGCACAAGTAGTGTTCTCGTTAGCTATTTTCAGGTAACTATTACTAGGAAGACCACGACACTCAAGGTGATTAAGGACACTATCTATGAACTTTCCACCTACAAATCATTGATTTTAGGTGTGCTAATCTAAAAATTCAATTAAAGCAAAACACCCAGAATGCATTATGCCATCACTAAAGTCCAGGATATAACACAGTAACTGTAATGACCTAAGGGGAGGTTGTCATCCTAAATATTTCGGATCTGAGACAAGTGCAGTAACAACAGGTCTATCGGTTGCCCATTAGTGATGAATACCAAGCTAAAAATATGATTCACGTCCACACAATGCTGTGAATATTTTGAGACCCTCTGGAGAAGATCCATGAGCAAGTTATTGCCGGATGCACTGACTTGAGTTCAGCAAAGTCTGTCACCTGTGAGAGGCAGTTCCTTCAGCGTCATAGCTTCAATTTATTTTGTTTCGAATTATAAAAGAAGCTTTTTCACAGAGTTTTCTCAAGCAAACTTGAGATACATTACGTCCCTGAATATGTGAAACATTTTTAAATGCACATTTTAAAGGGCATTGATCAAAGTTGTAAATCGCCTTACAGGTGAGCTAATGAAACATTGCAAAAACGGTTATTTCCTACTGTATTTTGATCAGTTTCTTACAAAGCTCGGTGAATTGTTTCACCAAAGCATTTTATTTGTGTCTATGAAATCTGGTTTTGTGTCACAACAGTGATACTCATATAAGCAGGGGAAGGAATTCTTATGCCGAGTAGAAAACTGTAAATACTCTCAAGCAGACATGTGTGGTAACATAAGAAACACAAGAAACCCTGTAACAGAGCAACATCGCCCTAACAAGAGTTTCCGTACAGGACAGAAAGACTAATAAAAATATGGTACATCTATAAAATACGCGCTAGAAAACTATGCTTGCTTCTAATGTGAAAATATCGTGCCAAGCACTTGTGGGATTCGAATATCCTGGAATTCAGAATAAATCAGGGAGCATACAATATGAAAATATTTGCACATCACAATATTCAACCCAGAGAATGGCCTCAGAATTTGAAACGAAATTTGTCCATCAGAGACCATGCACTGTAGAACGTCCTGCATTTAGTTTGTAACGTTCACTGTTGGATCATAACAACCCATACACATAATAGAGCATTGCAATTAAAAATAATAGCATAAATGATTGCCACTGCTAACAAATAATTTTAAAAAATCAATCAGTTGGACCATTGCAATGCGTTTTGCCCAGGCAATGATAATTTTTCCCTTTCATTTTTGATTATCGACATGTAGAATTGAGGAAAATTATTTTTATCCTCTCAGAGTTCAATTTTGATACAAGAAAAACAACAGCATTCTGAGTTCCCCAATATGCTTGTCCATGATTTAATAACCTCCTGATGCAACAAATGGCGGAGTTTTAGGAGTGAAGGTTTGATAGTCGCGCAAGACATTTCAATTGTTCATAAGTGATCCTATGCTACTAGCGGTAATGATAAAGGTTATAGCCTACAGGTTCACTGGTTGGCTACAATTATATGCCACAACTTACGCCATACCCTAAGCAATGGCAAAGAAACAATGTCATATTTAAAATGATTGTATATAAGCCAAACTTCACTAAAAGCTAAATGCAACTGCTCACATAATACCTGGATTTATATATGTTAGTTGCTTAAAGAGTACACTAATACCATATTTGGCAGCACAGCAGCTCTCTATTCAAATCAACAATGCTGTATGATATTGAAATTAGAGCAACATCTGACACAGGTCTTACAACAATTTTCAGCAATTTGGAAATATTTGAGGTAGTCATCACCAAACTCTAGCTTTCAAATTATTCCGAAGATTGGGGAGTCTTCCCAGCCGTAGGTCAAGATGGAAATCACCTTAGTCTCATTGGCGTTTACCAGAGGTCATAAGGACAGGCACCTGGGTTTGGTGTCAGTTACACTTTAATTAATTAACTAATTGTGTTCATGGAGTTGCCTGGTGCAGTCAAACATTGATCTCATGTCCTCAATGTGTTTATTTAGGTTCTGTGAAATCTTTAATAATTTAGCCTCCATGTGTCTTCTATGCCTATAGGATTCTTATAGAAATTGTTGTGCTGCAAATGCAAAATAGTTTGCAGTGGCTTGATCATTTTAATATGTGCTAAATTATTGGTGTGCCATTCCCCACTGCCACATATATATTTTTTTTAAAAACAACAAAAGTCTGAGTTGGGTTCCTAGCAAACAAAACATTATACACTTAGCAGTTGGATGCACACTAACACACAGAAGAAGGATTTTGAGATGTGTTGCACGTTTTGACCTTGATCTACTCAATTATTTTGCATTTATTTAAAATATTCTGATGTAGTCAGACTTCAACTAAGGGAGCAAAATGTGCAAACAATACATTCCAAACAGTCAGGCACTCTAATGCAATAGTAAAGTGTGCACACCTTTCTTACACATGCTAGGAAGTGGACCTTACTTTATTGGATTAGGTGTTGTACCTGTGTGTGCCCTTTAAAAGGTAACACCACATATCCAAGGCAGGTACTGAACTGGCTGATGGTGGGACGCAGCACTGATTGTGCCACCCACCAGAATAGCCTTCCAAACATGTATCAAGCCTGCCATTGCATAACTGTGGGTGCTCAGGGTGACTTTTTTTAACGCATTAGCCAACCCTGAGTGGGCCTTCCACCACCACTAGAGCACCCCTTGGGTAAGCCCTGAGGTGTTCCCTGCCCATGTAGTGAAAACCCCCCATGTGAGTTTTCCCTGACTAGGAGGACACATGGGCTGTGCTTCTCTTGTTAGTGGCCTTAGGGCTCTGGGGGTGCTTACCTGGTGTTTTTGAACACGTCTCCAGCCTACCATTGCAGGCCTGTCTATGCTCACTTGCACTTAAGATGTTTAAACATGTGTCAAGCCTGCCTTTGCAGGCCTCTGGGCGCACAACACAATTGCACTTATGCTCAGGTTGGCCTTTCTAAATCATTGGCCAAGGCTGAGGGTGCCTTTCACTAACACTAGAGCACCCATAAGGAAAGTCTTAAGGGGTGAAGAAAGTAGTAGGTGAAAGGCAGGGCAGGTACACATGAGTGTCCCCTGCCCAGGTAGTGAAGAATACCCATGTGTGTTTAACTACCTATGAGGTTTGCTCTTCCCATAGGTTAACATGGGGGAATGGTTGAAATTACTTCAAGTCGCAATAGTGGCTTACAGTGGAGCAGTATCATAATGTTTCCTATAGTTAGATTCACAATTTCAAGCTCTCTGCTGTGGTATAGAGGGATTTGTCATTATTAGCTTAGAAATGCCACTTCTAAAAAGTTGGCATTTCTTTCCTCGAAATCTTTGTGTGCCTTTTAGTTTGATTCCAGTCCATGCTGGAGGATGGGGGATGGGGAGCACATCTGTGCATTCCCCAGAGAAAGCTATAAACATTGGGCATGCAACTGGAAAGTCAGACCTCTGCCATTTGAGGAACTGGCTGGATAGAATGTAGGAAGAGGTTTTGACACTTAGCCTCTGGGAGCCAGATCATGGCCCCACTAAAGATTAAGATCTGCATTCCACTGCCCCATGGCAGACAGGACTAAAATATAGTGGAGACATTTGTACTTCAAAGGAAAACTCTCTGAACTACCCCCACTTCAAAGGCACACTACAGTATAACTACTGGTGCCATACTTCAGCAGGGTGGAGATACACTGGTGCGGATGTGGGACCGGAGAACCTCGACCTGTGTGGTGCACCCTGGCAGAGGAATTTGTCGCGCACAAGGAGCATTACTGCCATTGGAAGGGATCGTGCTCCCTTCTTGAAGAGTGGCTGGCCTGGCCTGACTACCTCCTGCTGGGTTGCACCCTAAAGAGTGCTCTCCAAGGGCTTGATGACTTGCCCCCTGTTCTCTTATGGAGGACTCAGGGGGCAACGTGGGAACCACACCATCTAGCAGTGGCACCTGGAGATCGATGACCTCTTAAGTGCCTGCATCATCTGCTATATTCCCACTGATAGCGTGGTGTGAGTGTGGAACTAAGTCATGTGACTGGAGAATGGATTGTCTAATGTGGCGCCCCAGCTCAGGAGTGTGGCCCATGCATCGTAAATCCTCAATATGCATAAGTGTCTTGTTGGTGGGGAGCAGATTCACTAGTTGCGGGAACCCGCATGGCCTCCTTCATTGATCATGCTGCATCTCTCTTTTGTGACATGCTGACTGCATGCTCATTGCATGTGATGTCCGATATACAGGTTGCATACCTTTAGCAGTGCCTCATTCTACCTCATGTGGCACCGCTGAACTTGTGCCTGAATGCATGACCGGAATTGTCTGGTGTGACTCAAATCAACGCATATTAGATGTTGTGCCTCATTTCCAGGGAGGCACAGAATTTGCAACTCATCATTGTGTATCACCAGAATTGTCTGGTGCGAAACAAATCACTGCTATTTAAAAGTATTGCAATTATCTGTATGTATGTACACATTTCTGATATCGCTGTGAAGTGGAGTGCACCCTATGACTGTGTGGTATTGAATTAGAATAATTGCCAGGGCAGGATATTACTGGTGTCATTTTTAACACAAATGGGCCTAGTGATATTTGCGAATGTGATTTATGCCCAGAAATACATATTGTTCATGTTTTATTAGTTCATGTGTGTTGAATACAAATGTTATTTACATACACCTTGTGTGAAGTCTCTTTTGTGACACTCAGTTTTTTAATTGTGTGTGAGAGTGCTGTCCAATGCTTAACACAATGCCTTTGTGGTAAGCCTGACGGCTCAGTGCCAAGCTACCCAAGGGTGAGCGCATTTTATACAGTGGGTGTAATCACCCACCCATGATGGGAGTGGTAGCTTCTGCCTGGCTAGGGCCATGCCTCTGCCAACCAGAGTGTGCTAGTTCCAATAACCCATTAACCAAAAATTGGACTGACAGTAGGTTGCCTGTGGCACATATTTTGAAAAAAGCTGTAAAAAGTATTCTGTTATTTGTTATATAAGAAGTCAGACAACAAACTGAAGAAATGTTATTAAAATGTGTCATTTGTTCTATTATTGACTTTACTCCCAAGCCTAATAATATATCGAGATGGCAACAAAGTAATTTCTCTACAGGATCTTTTAAGCAAAATGCCTTTCCGGCAAAAAAAAGAGCAATAGTGACATTCTTGCTATGTTCATTTTGACAAGTGTCCACCAGAGAGATTGTACTGAAGCTGCAGATCATTCAAACAAATATTTTTGCAGAATCCAATATTACTTGCAGAAAAACCCAGGAGACAGAATAGCAATCAATGCTCTTGATGTTCCCCAAAACAGTTGCAACCATTGAGTAGACGGTCCAAGCTCACATACAAGTATCAACTAACAGCTTAATCTAAGATAGGTAAATGAGTTTTAAAGACAATACAACCACAGTTGAGTCAAGGGTATGAACATTGGCTTACAATGTCTGGGGGAGGGGCCATAGGAAAATAGAGTGCGGAACATGTGCTCAGCTGTGATTCATTACAAAGCTGATAGGAGTCAGTTCATCAAAAAAGCCGTTTTTAGCCAGAGAGGGTATTTTCCGCTCATTAACCATTACCCCTCATTGGCAATGCACTTAAAATAGTGTTGGACTTATTCCTTTCTGCATGGTTACGGTTATCCCCAAACTTTTTTTGCTATCACCCTCCTGTTTTCTGAACCTGCTTTTGTTGGCTTTTTGGACTCTAGCACTGGTTAGCAGTGGTAAAGTGTGCAAAGTGCTTGTGCTCCCTCCTTAAAAATTGGTAGAATTTGCTTACACCTAATTGGCCAATTTAATTTACTTGTAAGGCTCTAGTGTAGTGGTATCACACATTCCCAGGGCTTGTATACTAAATGCTATTAGTGGGCCTGCAGCACTGATTGTGCCACTCACTTAAGTAGCCCTTTAAACAGGTATCAGGCCTGCGGTTGCAGTGAGTGTGTACAGTTAGACCTGACAAGGTAAGCCTCTTGCCAGGCCCAAACCTCCCTTTTTAATACACGTCACCCCTAGGGTGGGCACTACATAGTCTTAAAGGCAGGATGCAGAGTATTTAAAAAGTTGAACATATTCTGGTAGTGAAAAACTCTTAAATCGTTTTTTACTACTGCATGGCCTATCTCTCTATAATAGGATAACATTAGGTTTCCTTATTGCATTTAATAAGTGATAGCTTTCAATTGGGAGCAGATCGAGTTTGATGTATAAAGAATTGTAATTAAAAGTCCTCTTTAATGGTTAAGTCGGATATTTAATCACAGTTCTGAAAATGCCACTTTTAGAAAGTTGATATTTCTTTGACATAACCATTTGGTGCCTGCAGCCCGATCCTAGGCCACATGACTAGGTGTAGCTCACAGTTGGTCTTTGTGTATAGCTCCCAGACAGTAAGACAAAGGGAAGATAGGTATTGGTAGGATAGGCCACTCTGAGTTTATGAGGATGAGAAGCTGTCACCCACCATACTTGCACATCACAAAGGCTCTGCCTGAACATTCTCACAAAGTGTTTGTCACTAGTCCTTGTAAACCCACAAATGCTGGGGCCAGGACCAGGAGGAAGGGGATGCCTGACACCTCAGTGAGGTGGATACCTCTAGAAATGTCCAGCATGTTAATGTGGGCACCAGGTAGAAATGTTGGACCTTTGGATCCAACTCTTCAGTACACCTTTGGGAAAGTACTACTCTGTGGAAGACGTTGCCATGAAGAAGGAGTGCTGTGCTGTTGAAAAGACTGCCACTCTGCTGGACTGCTGCCTTCTGTTGGACTGCTGCCCTCTGTATTGACCTGCTGCCCTCTTGCCTGGTGAGAAGGACCCGACCTGCAACCTGCAACCTGCAACCTGAACCAAGGACCACCAGATTGATTCCAAAAGCTAGTTTCTTGTAACAAGCACCTGGACTCTGCAACTGTGAGTTCTACACTAGCAAGTGGTGCCACCACAGTCCTAGCCCTAGGAAGTTGGCCTGAAAGTGCTCTGACCCCATCAGTGGATCCAGCATAACCAGCGCATCTCCTCTACTGTGCTGCTCAACCCTGAGCAGAACTGACACCTCACATCTGCTGCGAGGACTCTTCCAGTGCAAGGACTTCGCATCGATCTTGCAGCCTGCAGCCTCCTTGGAACTGCCACTGCACTATGCATCCCCGACTAAGCCTTCACATCTCAACCCCTGTTTATGGGCAGCCTCTACGACGCTGAACTTTGAATCACAAAGACTGGAGCTTCATTTGAACCAGTAGTTGTGCAAAGCATCCTCGACACAGGACTTCGCATTGCAAGCCCCCCTCATCGACGACCTCCTCGACGATGATGGCGGTCCTAAAATCGCAACCTCCCAGCTCCTCAGAACCGATGCTTTGAGATGCATCTCTGAC
The DNA here is from genome assembly GCF_964261635.1 of Lissotriton helveticus. Taxonomy (NCBI): domain Eukaryota; kingdom Metazoa; phylum Chordata; class Amphibia; order Caudata; family Salamandridae; genus Lissotriton; species Lissotriton helveticus. The sequence goes on from NC_136068.1 coordinate 851,980,245, forward strand.
CCGTACCTCCAATCGCCTTGATTGTGCAACAAATCCTCAACACAGCACTCCACAACTCTATAAAACCAGGATTCAAGGTACTTTTGTTCAGCTGGCCTAACCTGGCCTGCGCTTCATTGCGGTCAGCCTGAACTTGTGACTTTTTCCCAGTCCAGATTCTCATAATTGGCGCTTTGTGTTTTTTGGCGCCATTTTCCATTAAATCTTTATAATTGCATATCTCCAGTTCTAATGATTGGATTTTTCTCATTTTGGTCTTAATTTATTTATTACAATTTGCCTCACTCTGACAAGGTCTGAGGTTCCTGCTTAAGTATGGTTTCGCCCAGCTCAACCAGAAACCCAATTACTCAAAGGTAGCTTGTCTGCAATACGGACTGGTAAAACCACAGGTGGTACTATTTCTGCATAAGCATTTTCTGCTTGTTAGACTGCACAGAAGATATCTGCGTAGAGTCCTGGAAAATTTACCAATTATTTTGAAATACAGCATGGGACTGCTTTCATTTTTAACTCCACTGTGCGTATTCTTTCATATACTACATCCTTTTCAGACACGCATAGTGCAGTAAATCTTTACAGACACTGATATGACTGAGTCAATAATCCCCAGATGCCAGATTCTTTAACACCCACTTAATGCCCTGACTGTGAAATGGAGAGCTCTAATTGGAGATAATGACCTTTCACGGTGCAGGGCATTGGCAGTGTGGTGATCTGTCTGAGATGAAAGGGATTGTTTAATGAGGTAAGTAACAGAGGTTCTAGTATGTGCAGGGGCAGTGCCCCTTGAAGAGATATGTCATTAGGTATTTGGATGGATATATAATTGGTAGCGATAGTCCTGGAAGAGAGGTGACCTGAATGAGCCTATATTACAGGACAGAGTAGCGGCATCAGTGAAGATAGCAAATGTGTTTGTTACCTATTGCATTCATAGAGCAGTCGTGCAACTGAGTCAGAATGTAGGGTACATAAAGTCCTAGTGAAAGTCACAAATATTTTAAAGGCTCTTTTCATAAGCCATCATAAATTGAAATTCAAACGTAAATTTATGTTTTGATTTATGTATTGTTCTTGATATGTTCACACAGCATGGGTTGCCTCCAGTTGCAAAAAGTGAAATGGTATTTACTTTGAAATATAGCCTGCTCATTTCACTCTGTAGTGGCTACTCACCCTAAATATTTTTCAGGGCTGGAAATTTGGTGGAACAATCATCAGTTAACAAGTATTGCAAGGGGAAAATATAATGTTTGAAACCAGCGTTGACTTTACTGAGTCACACTGGTGAGGCACAGCACACAGGAACAATACAAGAATAAACAAGTGCTCAAGATGTCAAACGCTGTCATAGTCTCAGTCATAGTAGCTGAAAAAGTAGAAGGAAAAGCAGGACTTAAATTGAGATTTGATATTTTGGGGGAAACTGCTCTCAGTTTGTAGAGATATTCCTTTAGCATACTGTTAACATCAGTTATACGAGGTTAAATTAGAGGAACATATGAAAAACAAAGTTGTAGCAGGGGAGAATAGAGGCAAATGTTTATCGGTTTGAAACCTCTCAAAGCAGAAACTCGTAGTGGTTTCAGTGTTCTGTGGTCAGTGGAATGAAAAACCATCTCAGCTCAAAATCGTGCAAAAAACAACTAAGTTAGTGGGCAGTGGAGCTGGAGACGACCAGAGCTTACCTCGGCATAGTAAAATGATAAATAAGTAGCCGTTCAGAGTGGAATGAAGAGCCATCGCAATGGGAACCAAGTGGAGAATCTGGGACTAGATTTGTGGGAAGGTGGAGAAGAAATAATGAGACTCATTTGAGCAGACTGAATGGTTGCATAGCAATGTGGTTTGGTGTTGAATAGTCTGCTTGTGCTCTGTTAGGAGATGTAATCTGGAATCGGTAATTGGAGTCTGAGAGGAAAGGTTATTTGTTGATGTCAGCATATATTTGCCTTTCTTAGGAATCATTTTCAAAGCTATGATTGTCCAGGCTCTATAAAACCTGGAGGCAAGTTTTGTGTTGCCCAGGTGTTGTGTCTGACTTGGATGTCTGGTCAGTGCTGGAGAACCAAGGAAAAGTATGTGAAGAAGCAAGAGATGGTCATATGTTGTCATCCAGTACACATGATTTCAAGAAGCATTTAACACAGCTGCGACAGGCAAGGCATCTATCTACCCTTAACTCTTCCTCCACAATAAACACATTTCAGGCATTAGAAAAAGCCCTGAAAATGTCCTGCACTTTAATTTAATAAATTAGATGTTATAACAATTGCTTTTAAAGAACACACTTACAGTTAAAGTGTGTTTATTTTCACAGAGCCAGTGTAGCTCCAACAAATTACATATTATGAATGTCATTAAAACTATTATGACCAGCAGCATCTATTATTTTAGAGATCATTAATTAATCCAGATAACAGAAAGAAAACAGGTATTGCATCTTCGTCCTGATATTAGATTAACAATTATAGATCCAACATCGAGAGGTACTGATTAGAAACCCATGCAGTTTGTATAAAAAAAGGGTGTGCCTTAGGTGAGATTTTTCCAAAAGGAAGGTGATACTAGTCACTTCTCTGAAGGTGATTTAACATACATTAATGGACATGTTGCTAAAATCTCTCTTGGAAAGAGAGGCATGACATCTGAGACTTCATAGCTATGAGAGATAGGAGGAACTCTACCTTCTCTCATTTTAAGGAAGAAGCCTGCAAACCCTTCTCCTGCAATCAGCCACACTGGAGGCTTTTGGGGACCATCCATCATCTTTTGATCTTATCCTATTGAGAGAGCGCAAACTGACTTAAATGTATGAGTACATCACACTTATCTGTAGTAAGCATAAATCATGAGGAGAAATGCCATGAGTGCTAATAGTATCTGCAATTATATTCTGAATGTATAGCTAATGTAGAGATTTAAGTAGAAGTGGAACTAATACAGAAATGTGTGACATTATATGATTTTATTAGATGTGATTATTCCTGAATCCATGTCGTGAAGCTGCTAAAATGTAAGATGGTATGTGGTTAAACGCAGAATGTGGTAGGCCTCAGGGCCAGAGCTAGAAGGGAAAGGGAAGGTGTTTCTTTTCACGACACAGATTGTATTAATGTTTTGGTCATTGCATTAAATGGGCCATGATTTATAGAGATGTTTACTGAATAGTAGAATAAGAATATTAACATGCTTTAATTAATGAAGAAGTTGAATGCTATAATCATGATGAGAAACATTGTAGGCCTGAATTATTTTAACATTGATTTATACGTACATGTCTGGGCTGAGAAATGTTGCAAGCCTTTTTTGGAAGTCTATGAGAGTTGGGTTCTTGGCTGCAGATATCTGTCTGCAAGGGAAAGGGGGGATCCAATTATAAATGAATGAATAGAGGTCTGTTCAGTAGACGGCCCAGACATGGAGGAGGGTTCCGGAATGTTTAAGGGGTATCAGCGGGCCGGAGAAGAGCCTGAGAAGCAAGGTCAACTCTAACGTATGAGGCCCAATACAAAGCATCATGGAAAAAGCCAGAAGCTACACCACGTGAGGGGCGTCTCGCAAGGGGCGTCTCAAATGTTGTTGACTGTTTTGTATTAGGGACAGCACCCCTGGGTGGAGTTAGAGCAGATGCCTGAGGACCCTTTAGAGAGCTGATGGGTAGGCAGAGAGGGGTCATGACTGGAGAACTATAGGTTTTCACCAAGAGACTTAGAGTGAGTGACTTCCCTTGGGGGTCATTCACTGCTGACACCTTTGTTAGGTTGGGATTTGGTTAAGTAGGGATACCATCTAGAGCAGGGTAGGGACAGCCTAACCTGTGCGTTTTCTTCCAACTTAAATGAAGGAGAGATATGCGTCAATGCTGATAGCTTTATTATTCTTAGAACTTGTGTTAGTAATTTCCGTTGCTCGTCTGAGGGCTTTCCGAGAGCACATGTATGTAATTGGACCTGTGTATCTCGTGAATCTCATTCTGAGATGTCTGTATTTGCAGCTTATCATATCTTTACAATAAACTTTTGAAAGCTAGAAGTTGTTTGTGATCTTTGGGAGCAGAGTCCTTTATTGGGTGAACTAACTTGAAGAGAGGGGTACTTACTTCCTCCAAGACAGGCAACAAAGGTTCAGTCGACCAGATCGAGGTTTAGATCAATAGATATAAGGTATCGATCAAAATCTCGCCCTTCCAGTTGGTAGCTATAGAGGATGGTTGCCTTCTTGAGGACGGTGACCTAGGCCAGGTTAGCTTACCCCAAGGCCCCTAGAGATCGATGATCGGAAGAACCGCCCGCTGAAGAAGATCCGGATGACGTGAGACAGAAAAAGCAGCAGTATCGGTCGAGAGTGAGTATAAAGGGTTATGCGTGTTAGATTGCGGTGTTTTGTATTGTATCTATGTTGTAATGTCTGGCGGAGTTGAATGTCTGTAGAGTGACTGTGGAACAGGTTGTGAGCGCGCGCAACCGGTGGAAATCTTAAGTTCAAGGAGAGCTTAAGTGGTTCGGGTGTATCGGACACCCAGAGTAATTGTCAACTAGTGTGAAGGGGGTCATGAGGTACCATTGATCACCCGAAAGACCGAGATAGGGGGACCGAAAGAGTGAGTGCGTGAGTAACGGACGCTGGTCGGAAGTTACTGTGTGTGTAAGTAACCTATCAGAGAGACGATAGACATTTCGTCAGTTGTGTTGACAATTACATATAGACTGTGGACGTACAGTCGAGAGAAGTGACCGCTTGGTCGGAAGTAGTCATTTTTCGGTGTATGAATGGGACGCATGCATAACCGGGAGACGAGTTGAGAAAGGAGGGGTGCTGCTGCGAAGCGAAGAAAAGTGACGTCAGAAAGTGTCGCGACGTGATTGGCCGACCGGAGAAAGACCGCGCCGTGATAGGCCAGCTAGAAGTGACGTCAGAAAGTGTCGCGACGTGATTGGCCGACCGGAGAAAGACCGCGCTGCGATAGGCCAAGCTAGCAAAGCCGCGACAGGATTGGTGGATTGTCATCAGGAAGTAAACAGAGTAGCGAGGCTGGATATTGTGCGCATAATTATGAAGTGTTTTAAATGGCTGAAAGCGGTGTTTAAAAAAGAGAAGCGGGGATCGTATGAAGGGGAAGAAGCCCCGCCAGAGGGTACGCCAGCTCGTTATATGGCAGTGAATGTTGGGCTGCATACGATCCTTTGGATATCAGAGTGGAGTAAGATTACTGAAGGAAATGAGGAACTGACGTTCCCGAAGTACGGGACGTTCAGATTAGAGGTGTTACATCGATTAAAATCAGTCATGACCTCAATGAGACCCTTGCCTAGACCGACCCAGTTTGAAGCTCTTGAAGCATGGATTAGGGCAGCGCATGAAAAGAATATGAACAGACGACAAGAAAGGGTGAAACGATCGGTAAGGGCAGTGCAGGATGCCAGGTGGGATGCGGATGCTAAAAGATGGAGAGTGCATAACCTGGAAGTAAATAAACTGTACCCAGTGTTAGAGATGCCCGTAAATAAAACCCCCTTAGAAGAAGATGATGAGAGCGAAACAGAGGACAGCCTGATAAACAGATTACTGACAGACAGGCCACCCCCGTATAATAGAGCAGGGGGAGAGGTCGAGCATACAGTAGGAGAAAAGGGGGGCAATGCAGGAGAGCATAGACCGCTTCCCAGTTCAGAGTGGGATCCTGAGGCAAAGAAAGAGCTGTCCCAGCCTAGTCAGGTGCAACAGGTAGTCGGGAGGTTTGTGGTACAAAGAGCGCCGGAAACGGAAAGCGCCACATCCTACGCATTACCAGATGCACTACAGGTACCTGTTACCATAGGTCCTATAATATCGATATATGACCAAGAGAGAGCAAGAGGGGAAGAACGGGTACGGAAGGACAGAGAAAGAGCAGAGAAGGCAAGAAGGAACGATACGATCAATTCCCCAAGTCAGATGCCGATACCAAGAGAGTGGAGCACCCCGATGCACACAGCAGGGGACCCAGGAGGAGATCCTGGGGGCCCTAGATGGCCAATGGATCTGAGGGGATCTGGACGAAAATCCTTTCAAGAGTTAAATGAGTACATGAAGCAGTGGGATGAGGCAGTGAAGGCTCAAAAGAGCATCAATGCTGCGGAAGCTGAAAGGGAAAGTCAGGACAGCCGAGCTCGGACTCACTGCGGGGCTGGGGAGAGCAGCCCGGAGTGGGACTGTAGAGAGAGAGAGAGTAGGGGAGTCACCCATTGGGCCCGGAGAGGAGATAGAACAGACCTGGAAAACGGGGGCCCCGGGAGTGGAGGGGTGGCGCGCCCAATACTCAGTGAAGAGGAGAGGAGAGCGCAAGAGTACAGAAACAGCTTTAAGTGTCCACACTGTGTGCCCGGCACCAGAGAACTGAATGGGAGTTGTGAGAGGTCGCACCATAGTCCCTGTGATGACGGAAATGAGCGCAGCCCAGGGAATATGGGGAACCAGGAAGGATCGTATCAGATACTGAGCGATACTAGGCAAAGAGAGAGTAGAGACCAGAGGGAAAATAACCGAGAGGTGTGCGGTGAGAGGAGAGAAGAAGAAGAGAGTGGGCAGAGCAAGAGTAGGGGTAACAGGCCCGTGTTCCATCACCTTCCAAGATCGGATGGCCGAGCATGGGACCTGGAGAGATGGGAGCAAGGGAGGGCACCCTTTAACTCTCCCGAGCCCAAACGTAGAGCTCGAAGTTGGGATGGTAGGGAGACCAGTGAGCCCCCTTCGAAAGACGTATTGCGAGCGGAGATAAAAGCCAAGAGACTCGATGTCGCCAGTTTAAGGTCAGACCTGGATGATATGGTAGATGGTACCCTGCCTTTAGAAAGGATGGAAATGTATGAACAGGATGAAATACTGTATATGGCAAAAGACATTACTCGAAAAGCGAGAGCAGTCCATGAGAAGTTAGTCGAACTAGCAGGCAAATATATGGTGGACTTGTCAAGAACAAAAGCATTACAGGGTAACCACAGGCTACATTATACAGATCGAGACCTAGATGAGAGGAGAACGATTGGGCTGAAAACGCACATAAGGGAACTGATCACTGGAATAAGGACATGGAGAGCACTAGATAAGTGGGAAGAGAGGTGGTCCAAGAAAGGGACCGGCAGGAGAAGCACGCTTGGTATGATACCAGGAGGACAGCAGGGAATAGAAGCGTACCCTTTGCGTGAAGTTGCAAACGGGAACTATGTACATGTCCCTTGGAGTAGGGGAGATTTAGCTGCTTTTACCACCTCCTTCCCCAAATTACGGGAAAACCCAGTGGAGTGGTACAAGCAAGTGGAGAGATTTGTAAAAATCTCAAAGGTCCTATGGATAGATCTGAACACGCTGTTTGACATTGTAGTACCAGGAGATCTGTGGACCGCATGCAAGGTTAGCGCTGAGTGGCCCACAACGGAGCCAGAGAGAGATGCTAAGACTAATGGGCCGTCCGAGACTGTGATGGCAAAATTCGAGAGAGTGATGACTTGGCTGAAAGAGAAAGTGCCAATGCAAGACATAGATTGGGTCAGAATAGACCGAACAAGACAGGAACCCAAAGAGACAGTCCACGAATATTACGAGAGATTGCTGAAGGCGTTTAAACAGTATAGCGGCTTGGATGTAATGGATCCAAAAGACATAGGGCAATTTGTGTCCAAGTTCGTCCTGGGACTGAGACCGGATATTAGTTTAATGATTCAGCAACACTCGATTTGTTGGCAAAGTAAACCCCTAGACGAAATACTGAGATATGCCAGGTACTGCTGTGATGAGATAGACTCCAAGGCTAAGAAACTAAAAGAAAAGTTGATGGTGGTACAGATGCAGGCAGCAGGAAAGGGGGGACAGCAGCAACAGCAGCAAGGGACAGGTACAGGAGGAAAGAAGCAGTGCAGTCAGAACAAGGGCAATGAGGAGAGTTCCACCTTTAGACCCAGAATAGATATAGCTGCCTTGAAGAAAACGACTAGGTGCCACCAGTGCAACGAGGTGGGGCATTGGAAACGCGAGTGCCCCTACAATGTAGAGATAGGAGAGCAAGAGATAGAGGAGGAAGAGGTCCAGAACGCGCCTACAAGAGGGGTGACGCCATACCAAGGAAAGGTGCTCAAAGGGGGGGGGGCTCCTCCCCGAGCCCAGTTCCCGCAACCTCCTCGAGTAGGGAGTATGGGTAAGACCTATAGACAAATGCCCCTGTTTGTAGAAGGGGAAGAGTGCTATTATGTGGACCCATTAACCGGACAGAGAGTGGAAAGAGAAGACTGCACCCTCGGGGCAGCCTTGGAGGTGGACCAGAGGGGACCCTATGTGGAAGCGGAAGTAGCAGGGTGCCCTACGACATTTCTGGTGGACACAGGAGCCACTAGATCCACGATCAGATCAGCTGCAGTTCCAGACCTGCCCATGTCTGGAGAGACCATACAGGTGGTGGGGGTCGCCAACAGGAGAATAACCAGCCAATTGACAGAACCGGTACAGGTGAAAATAGGGAAGTACAGCGATGAGCACCAGTTTGTAGTTTGCGATTCAAGTCCTGTGTGTCTGCTAGGAAGAGACCTGTTGTGTAAATTGAATTGTACTATATACTGTACACCTCAGGGAGTGGAGGTATTGACCAATGATGATGATGCAGATTTCAAAGTTGCAAACTCAAGAATATGCGTGGAGCTGTATCCTACTTTAACAGTAGATGAGCTCCCCTGGGACTTGAGAGAGACAGTGGCACCAGAAGTATGGGATTTCACTGGGGAAGAGATAGGATTGGTAAAAGGGGTGGACCCAGTGAAAATTGTAGTGAAACCGCATGCTGAGTTCCCAAGAACACCCCAATATAAATTGACTCCAGAAACGATTGCAGGCATAAAACCCGTGATCGAGTCCATGATTAAACAGGGAATACTGAAAGAAATCGTGGGTAGTCCATGCAACTCCCCGATTATGGGTCTGCAGAAACCGAATGGGAAATTTCGGATAGTACAGGACCTTCGAAAGATTAATAACATAGTCGTTTCGTGTTGTCCAGTGGTACCGAATCCATCAGTGATACTGTTTCAGATTCCATTCCAAGCTGAGTGGTTCACTGTGATCGATCTTTGTCAGGCTTTCTTTTCGATCCCTCTGGACGAAGAAAGCCATTTTCTTTTCGCATTTAAGCTGGAAAATCGCGTCCTAACATGGTGTCGTATCCCTCAGGGGTATACAGAGAGCCCATCGATCTTTAACCAGCTTTTGAAGAAAAATCTTGAAAGTCTAGTACTGCCCCAGAAGTCAGTTCTGGTCCAGTACATAGACGACCTCCTCGTGGCGTCAGAAACAGAAGAAGCTTGCAGGGAGGACTCCATTGCTTTGTTAAATCACCTAGCTGCCAATGGGCACAAGGTGTCCCCGGGAAAATTGCAGTACTGCCTGACAGAAGTGCAGTACTTGGGACACAGAATAGAAAAAGGCAAACGAAAAGTGTCACCAGACAGGATAGAGGCGATCATGAAAATGAATGCGCCTAAGACACAGAGAGAGGTCAGGATGTTCCTAGGGATGGTGGGTTATTGCCGACAGTGGATCGTGAACTTTTCACTGAAAGCAAAGCCCTTGCAAAAACTGACGCACAAGGAGGTGAGTGATCCGGTACCATGGGACAAAGACTGTTTGATGGCATTCCTCCAGCTGAGAGAGGACCTGTGTCGTGCTCCGGCATTGGGAATGCCTGATTACAATAAACAATTTTTTCTTTACTGTTGTGAGAGAGAAGGTTGCGCGTTGTCTGTGTTGGTCCAAATCCATGGGAATGCCCGTAGACCAGTTGCTTATTTCTCGGCTACTTTAGACCCAGTAGCCGCAGCGTTGCCCGGATGTCTCAAATCCGTTGCTGCAACGGGTGTCAGCATTGAGAGATGTGAAAATATCGTCATGGGGCATCCGTTAGAGGTGTGCGTGCCCCATTCTGTTGAACTGTTGATGACCAGGACCAAAACACAGCATCTGACCAACAGCAGGCTCACGCGATATGAGCAAGTTATTCTTGCTGCAGAGAATGTGACCCTCAAGAGATGCTCTGTTTTGAACCCTGCTACCTTGATGCCACTTCCAAATGATATTGAGGATGATGATGAATGTACAGACCATGACTGCCTCGATGTGACTGAACTATGCACCAAACCCAGACCCGACATCGTAGATGAGCCACTGACCGACCCAGACGAAATTTTCCTTGTCGATGGCTCATGTGTAAGAGACGAAGTTGGGCAGTTGAGAGCAGCTTATGCTGTTTGTACAATTACTGGAGTTGTAGAAGCTGGGTGCCTGGAAGGAGTACACTCCGCTCAGGTAGCCGAGATTGTTGCCTTGACACGTGCGTGCTTGGCCAGCAATCAAATTCGAGTCACCATATACACCGACAGCCAATATGGTTATGGGGTAGTTCATGATTACGGGCAGTTATGGTCTCAAAGAGGCTTCATGACCTCTTCAGGCTCTCCCATTCGCAATGGAGAGTTTGTGCGCCTGTTGTTAGAGGCGTTGCAATGCCCAGCAGGTATCGCAGTTGTAAAGTGTACCGCACATACCAGAAATGAGGACTTTGTTTCGAAAGGCAATAGATATGCTGATGAAGTTGCGCGGTATTGCGCAGAACAAGGGTACTCTTTCACAGAGGTGGAAGTGGGTGGAATAAATGTAAGAACTGAATTAGCCATGATATTGGAAACTGTTGATACTTGGGATGAACTGTCAAACATGCAAGAAAATGCTCCTGATTCTGAAAAAGAAACATGGGAAAAGACAGGATGTGTAATGGGTGAGTCCCATTTTTGGGTCTCAGCAGACGGCAGAGCAGTGTTGCCCAATGAGATGGTGAGTCCAATGGCTAGACTCATACATGGTCCCGTACACTTAGGGAGAGATGCTATGCTGAGAGTGTTTAGACAGACTTGGTACAATCCTAAGTTTAGAATAGCAGCAGAAGCAGTGTGCCAGCGTTGTGTGACCTGCCAGCAGCTGAACGTAGGGAAAAGAACACCAGTTGCACTGAGCCACATAGGAAGGTCTGGAGGTCCGTTCAATAGAATGCAAATAGATTTCATTGAAATGCCAAGGTGCAACCGCCTCCGCTATGTCCTGGTGATTGTTTGTGTGTTCTCCAGATGGGTTGAGGCATACCCTACACGTAGGTGCGACACCCTCACAGTGGCCAAGTTACTGCTCAGGGAACTCATTCCGCGCTTCGGGGTGCCGGCCTTTTTGGAATCAGATAGGGGAACACATTTTAACAGCGAGCTTGTGAAAATGATTTGCGCAGCTCTGAATATTGATCAGAAGTTGCATTGCAGTTACCGACCAGAAGCCTCAGGAATTGTGGAGCAGATCAATGGCACGATCAAGGCCAGAATAGCTAAAGTTTGTTCCTCAACGACCCTGAGTTGGCCTGACGCCCTGCCATTGGTTCTCATGAGTCTTCGTAGTACCCCAGACAGAAGAACGGGGTTATCACCACATGAGGTGTTAATGGGGAGAGCAATGAGGCTGCCATCTGTCCCAACTACTGCACTGTTAAATATCACAGATGATATGATCCTGGACTATTGTAAGGGGCTGTCTGACGCCATTCGTTCTGTGTCCCTTCAGGTGCAGGCTGCCGAGGTTCCAGCGTGCCAGGGCCCGTGCCATGACCTGTACCCTGGGGACTGGGTCCTGGTGAAAAAACATGTGAGAAGAAGCTGCTTGGATATTCGTTGGCGTGGGCCCTTCCAGATCATCCTGATCACGAACACAGCTGTGAAGGTGGGAGGCCTGCCCAATTGGATCCACGCGTCACATACGCGAAGGGTTCCAGCACCTCGGGAAGAAACAGCTCCTCTCTCGGATAGACGTCCAGAAGAGGACCGAGAAGCCATAGAGGGGGCTAGCCAAGCTGTAGAGGTGCCAGCGGAAGCAGGGAACGAGTCTGACCAAGCTGAGGACGGTCAGTACAATAGCGAAACCGAAGACGCTACAGAAGGAGAAAGTAGCTGGGAGTACGAGTCAGACACTGACAGGTCTGACAGAGAGCGAGAACAGACAAGAAGGAGAAGGAGTAGAAGGGCACGTGGAGAAGCTAATTGGCCGCAAAGAAGGAGCTCTAGCCTGAGGTCAACTCCAGAGGTAACCCTTCCTCCGATATCAGAAGACTCAGACCCAGAAGAAGGTGCTCAGGGCGCTGAAGCACCCGACCGAAGAAGGTCAAGAAGAGTGCGTGTGCCTAACAGAAGATACTCCACACCTGAGTGGACATATCTGGCGACAAATGTCTGTGAAACAGGAGACAGGGAGGATCCGAGCGGTGGTGGTGTCCAGTTCTGAGCCCATTATCACCGTGGAAATACGACTGTTGGTACCCGGAGTCGAACAAGAAGGGTCACTAACATTCATGCTCCCCAGACCTCCCCGCCTCAGCAAGTTAAAACACATGTTCCTTTCAGAATTGCAATTCCCCGACTTTGGTACAACGATAACAGCACATGAAGAGCACAATCTTCGTTTGGAAATACTGAACTATGCTATTGAAGCTGCAGGCACAGGCTTGATAGTAGACTGTTAAAGGACTTTGTAAATAAAGTAAACAGAACAAAAAGAAGATTACCTAGCGCCCAGGAAGCAGAGAATTTTAGGGAACTTCCCTTGAGTTGATGGAGAAGGGCTAGGGTTGTCTTTATTGAACTGTTAAAGGACTTTTGCGAAGAAGGTTGTCAGCTTCCAGTTGTGTGGATTCTAAAGACAAAAGGATTAAAAGAGACTGTAAAGGAACGAGAGGAAAAGAACTTTTTGCTAAGATAAGAGAGAGCTATATTGTCTGACGAAATGGAGGCCGGCACCCAGAACCGCAGAGCTAAATGTATAATAGGTACACTAATAGTAGGAGTGATAATATTAATAGCTTTAGTGGTAACAATTTCTTATGTAAAGGGACATGAGGAAGAGGCAAAGGTAACTGATGTGAATTCTGTAGAAACGCTTACACCTACTGTTGCTGGTGAGAAAAGGGAAAACACTCAAGAGAAAGCGTTGTTAGCTGCAGAAGCCCGTAGGTTACACGTAGATGAGTCCCAAGGAGACTTTAGGTCAAATGCTTATGCTAAACTCTTATATGAATACGTGGATGCCATGGAGGTTAAGGATTGTTACGTCTGCATGCAGTTGCCGGCGTCTGTAGATGAGGGCATCCGATATCATCACCTCCCGCTGACATATGGCATTACATGTAGCTTATTGCTTAGTATATTTTATGAGAGAGATAGTTTTGAATACTATTTCTCTAATTATGATTCAGTGTTGCCAGAAGTCCCAAATTATAAGCAGATGAACAAATGGGACTACTGGAAGAGTGAAGACAGATTGGCCAAATTCTTCATTCCTTGGATTACCTTAGATACTTCACATGCCCGTAGAAATAACCTGACATGCAAGGTGTCAGAAGTCGAGAAGAAGTTCATAGGGCAGGTGGATGATCGATACAGGAGACAAAAGATTTTGAAAAAATCAGGACAATGGAAAACAGATTGGACCGAGGAAGAGAAGGCACACAAGAGAAAGGGTAGTAGTGGTCCAATAGCTTTAGATAAGACGCAGAGAGGAAAGCTATGTCTTCACCGAGCCAAAACGTATTATGAAAATGTATACGTGGGAGAAGTTGACTGTGAACATGCTTTCAATATAGAGTACTATACTAAAGATTTCCTGAAGGGAATGCAAGTGATTCCAAATGTGTATTTTGTATGTGGAAGAAATGCCTATGTGAGACTACCTGATAACTGGTATGGATCATGTTACTTAGCAATTGTCTTCCCCAAAATATATCATGCACAAGACTTAGTGATCATTGAGGGCAAGACATCATCGAGGGGAAGGAGGGATATAGGAGATGCAGAAATGGTTGGAGATGTCTTTGGAGCTATGTTCCCTCTTTTAGGAGTAATCCTTAATGATGTTAAAATTAGACGACTGGCAACAGTTGTCGACAGGTTGTCTGCCAGCACTGCTCAGTCCTTAATGCTGGTAGAAGGAGAGATGCAATCGATAAGGGCTATGGTTCTTCAGAACCGTCTTGCTTTAGATGTCCTACTAGCAAAAGAGGGCGGAGTCTGTAAGGCTTTGAAGGTCCAGGAATGTTGTACTTACATTCCAGACAATTCGAAGCCCCTTGAGAAGGTTATTAGGAACATAACTAGTATTCACAAGGAGATCGAAGACTTGAGTAGAGAAAATGTCTGGGAAAAGGTGGGCCACGGAATGAGTGAAGTTGGAGGGTGGATTTCCACCTTAGGCAAAAGCTTTGTGTGGTATATACTAAAACCTATCATCATAATATTGATCTGTGGGATTATATTGTGGGGATTGGTGAGGGTATTCAAATGGTACAGAGCAAGAAGGTCAGAAAGGGCCCAAAGAGAGCAGCTGCAGAGATTGGCTGCCATACAAGATAATCAGTACAGAAGCCTGAGGGCTCTGGAAGCGCAGAGACAATTCATGCCAGCAATAACTGCAGTCTAAATGTTAGTGATGACCCCGAGAGGTCATCAAAGGGGGGAACTGAGAGAGCGCAAACTGACTTAAATGTATGAGTACATCACACTTATCTGTAGTAAGCATAAATCATGAGGAGAAATGCCATGAGTGCTAATAGTATCTGCAATTATATTCTGAATGTATAGCTAATGTAGAGATTTAAGTAGAAGTGGAACTAATACAGAAATGTGTGACATTATATGATTTTATTAGATGTGATTATTCCTGAATCCATGTCGTGAAGCTGCTAAAATGTAAGATGGTATGTGGTTAAACGCAGAATGTGGTAGGCCTCAGGGCCAGAGCTAGAAGGGAAAGGGAAGGTGTTTCTTTTCACGACACAGATTGTATTAATGTTTTGGTCATTGCATTAAATGGGCCATGATTTATAGAGATGTTTACTGAATAGTAGAATAAGAATATTAACATGCTTTAATTAATGAAGAAGTTGAATGCTATAATCATGATGAGAAACATTGTAGGCCTGAATTATTTTAACATTGATTTATACGTACATGTCTGGGCTGAGAAATGTTGCAAGCCTTTTTTGGAAGTCTATGAGAGTTGGGTTCTTGGCTGCAGATATCTGTCTGCAAGGGAAAGGGGGGATCCAATTATAAATGAATGAATAGAGGTCTGTTCAGTAGACGGCCCAGACATGGAGGAGGGTTCCGGAATGTTTAAGGGGTATCAGCGGGCCGGAGAAGAGCCTGAGAAGCAAGGTCAACTCTAACGTATGAGGCCCAATACAAAGCATCATGGAAAAAGCCAGAAGCTACACCACGTGAGGGGCGTCTCGCAAGGGGCGTCTCAAATGTTGTTGACTGTTTTGTATTAGGGACAGCACCCCTGGGTGGAGTTAGAGCAGATGCCTGAGGACCCTTTAGAGAGCTGATGGGTAGGCAGAGAGGGGTCATGACTGGAGAACTATAGGTTTTCACCAAGAGACTTAGAGTGAGTGACTTCCCTTGGGGGTCATTCACTGCTGACACCTTTGTTAGGTTGGGATTTGGTTAAGTAGGGATACCATCTAGAGCAGGGTAGGGACAGCCTAACCTGTGCGTTTTCTTCCAACTTAAATGAAGGAGAGATATGCGTCAATGCTGATAGCTTTATTATTCTTAGAACTTGTGTTAGTAATTTCCGTTGCTCGTCTGAGGGCTTTCCGAGAGCACATGTATGTAATTGGACCTGTGTATCTCGTGAATCTCATTCTGAGATGTCTGTATTTGCAGCTTATCATATCTTTACAATAAACTTTTGAAAGCTAGAAGTTGTTTGTGATCTTTGGGAGCAGAGTCCTTTATTGGGTGAACTAACTTGAAGAGAGGGGTACTTACTTCCTCCAAGACAGGCAACAAAGGTTCAGTCGACCAGATCGAGGTTTAGATCAATAGATATAAGGTATCGATCAAAATCTCGCCCTTCCACTATATACAGAAAGCTCCCTTAGTTCTTCCATTAATCCGTGAATACATTTCTACTGTGACATTTTGTGGGAGACCCAGTAAACCTTTTACCATTTTTGGTTGGAAGAAGCCTCTTGGATGGAAGATGCGAAATTGCGAACCCATGTTGACAAAGCCCTTTAATGACAATTGTTTATCTACCGTGAGATCAATAGTTTTAACTGATAGGCCGGGCCATAGCCAACAAAGTAATTGTTGAGCAAAAGATTTAGGAGCAAATATAGATTTTCCTATATTTCCTCAAACACTTTCCAAGACATTTTGGCGAGGCAATGGTGCTGCCCTTGATATATGACCAATTACCAAGCATATATACATTCTAGATGCTCAAATCTTATGTTTATGTTAGAATTTCAGTCCACAAACTGCAGTTACTGTCAACAAAAAATGACTTCTTCGTCAGAATAGAGACTCATTTGTAACTTTAAGTTTGATTATCAAACCACACTTGAGGTGAAGTCTCTTCACTTAAAAGAAAGGTGTGTTCTATCTTTTTATGTGCAGAAGTTCTGCCCGATTGCAGAATCTCTGCAGTTGTAAAATTACTAATTGTAAATTTAAACTCTGAGTTTGTGCATACAAAAAATAGTAAATATACACAAAAGTGTAAGTTTTGCTTTGTGAATCAGTGTCAGATTGTACATGTCTGTGGCTGAGAAAGCTGAACATTCCTAAAAATCTGTTTCTTAGGGGTAGCCACTTTAAAAGGTCCAATAGAGAAATGTGTTATCTGAGCGTTATATGACTACATTTTATCCACTTTGTGGATGATTGAAGCCAGTTATAACAGCCTTATAGTTCGTTTCATCTCCAACGAGTTCTAATATCCATTTCTGATTTTTAAGAGTGACCAGGTCAGTTGAGAATCATGCTGTATATTTATTTCTGAAAATATGAAGAATTCAGAGTAGATGGCGCCAAGTTCTTTAGAGGGAACCTAAACCAGCTACCATATGGCTAGAGAAGACAGAATTAGTGATAAGTAAATTGAGATGATCTGATACACATTCTTGTTCAATGTTTCCGAGCAACTCTCCAGGGAACCAGGGAGCAATACTTGTGTTAATGTTATTGTTACCTAAGCTACTAGTGATAATCTTTGGGCATGTTGAATGCATAGTAGATGTAGGTTCAATTCATTTCAAGCATTAGCTCTTAGGTGGTGAGGTCTAATTGCTGTGTTGTGAATGAAATATTCGTTTTATTTGGGGGTGCTTGAGGGATATGAATGTTACTTCACATCTTGTTAATAGACGGAATGGAAATTCAACAGCAAGCTTTTCTGGTTCCAGGGTACGTCTTAAAACATTTTTACTTGTAGATTATTTGCATATATGACAATAGATCAATTATTGTAGATGCGTCTATTACTTGATATTTCAATATTTTCCATGATAATTCGTCTCTTCTAATCCTATATTTTTGTAATCTTCCTTACAGTTTGGTGGTCCTCGAAGATTTCTACCTAGGTATTGTGTATGATGTTTAAAAATAATTGGTCTGTAGGATTAAGCCTGCTTCACGGGTATGGAATCGAGGTGTGGTTTTTCTGGATTTGCTGTAAGTAATGCTATTTTATATCACACGTTCAGATAATTATCATATAATGTAGATGTGGTCAGAAGTACAACTTTTGCAAGAAGAGGACTTTTTTTCACCCATATTTTCTTGTAAGACTCTCCATCACCCAATGGGAAGGGTGGCAATAGCAGTGCACAGGCTGAGGGTGAGACTGGTGTGTACCACGTTTACAGTTTACTAAATCACAGAGGTCACGTGCATGTTCACTCGCCCTTCTGTGGTCACTGCAAACCTGCACGAAATGATGTAAGAAGATATGTGTCCCGTAGAGGCATGCATGTGCACAGGAAGGTGCAGCAACAACACAGCTTCAGGATAAAAACACCAAAAGAGCCCACTCTTATTGGATGGGTGACACCAAAACGTTGGGAAATAATGATGCCTCCTTGCTGGCCTAAACATCTTAAGTATATTGATTGTGATGGATTCTCAAACACAGACAGTGTTTGAGATCACTGCCATCAGGCAGGCAAAGCTTCTAACAGTAACTCAGCAGCATACACCCACCAATATTAAAAAGTATTTCTGTCCCTAATATCAAACATTGAGCTTAAAGCAGTTACTGTAATCTTTATGCATGCAATGCCATTCCTTAAAAATTATGTAGCTATGAGTTTAATTTTCTCAGGTATTGGTGCAGAAAATGAAAAATATTTCTGTCTTCTCAACTTCAAAACAATACGTTCTTGCAAGAAATGATCAGTAGGATGTTGTAACTGCATGAGTGCAATATTTCATGCAGAGCTTTTGGAAATTGTTTGTCAATATTGCTGTCGTCGTATTTTGTGTCCTCATGGTAGGACCCACCTACATCTTGACATTGTTACGCTTATTTTTTTTTCACAGCATACTTTTATGTCCTATAAGTGTGTCCGCGTCTTCCCTTCCCATGCTTTGATCGTCAGAGTTCAAACAGGGCTCTCTCTCTGGCAGAAAGAACACTTACGTCACTGCAGTGCTGCTACCCCGTGACAATTAACTCCTCAACCTCTGTCATGTCAGCCACGCAGCTATACGTCATGTGAGAGCCTCAGCCACCGCTGTTTTTTTTAGCCAATAGGATGTTTTATTCTCGGGCTTTTCTAGCTGTGCTTGTCCCACTGTAAATTCTGTAAATATGGATCATTTACGGCGGGCAAATGCGCGAAGGCTAAACATTCAATTCGAAAGGCTCCCACACACCACCCTATCATTCGAATGATTCAGATCCATATCCCGCCTAAGAGTGGCAGCCAAGTGGTGCCTAGCAACAGGTGGCACCGGTGAAATGTCTGCATCTTGCACTGAGACCCTCCAATGCGTCTTCGTTGCGTTGATTTGCGTATGTATGGATACAAAGATATATATTGTCTTCCCTTAAAATGGTATTTAAAACCTAAACTTACTGTTATGTCACATTTTATAACTCCTTTATCACAAGAAAAGCTTTAAGAAGGGTTACTTTAGAACCTGAATAAAAAAAATACATGCAAAATAAAATTTTCAGTCGCATGGTTAAAAACCGGTTTCCTGCGTTTCGGTGAATGCATCAATATTAATTAGTTCGTTTGTACCAAGCGCACAGTCCCTTAGGACGAGGAGTGTGGCCTGATATACGTGGGTCGTGAGCCTAGAGTGCGTAGTCTCCAAGGACCCCTTAGAATTCGATCACTCATGCAAATAGGCTTGGGTTGTAGAACGCAGCCATGCTCGGTTGCAATGTATTTAAGAAATAGGACCACACAGATTGCAAACGCTTTACAAATCAAGTCCCAGTGAACCCTGTTTAGTAAACTGTGAAATTTGTCACCAATGTGGCCTCTGCACGGGGGATTTGGAAATGAAAATGGTTAATAGGTATTCACATTTCGCCCGCATGTCATAGGCTATCACTGATCATTAATTGGAATGTGTAGGCTGGGTAGAATCATCAAATACATTTGTGTTCCTGCTTTTGTAGTTCATTTCCATTTAGAAACAGGAGACTGTGTATTACACAAACAGACAGTCTCAATTTAGCAAACTAAGACTTGGTGGAAGTAGATTATTTGCATGCCTCGAGGGGAAACAAGTGGGAACTGGTGTGAAGTGAGCAAGGTGAGAATGAAAAGGATGAGGTGAGAAGTCAACGGTTTGGTGTTTGTGTGAAGATTTTAAGAGAAAAGAACATTTTTGCACATTGCTGCATTTCATTTGAAAATTTCAGTATTTTTTTTATGTGCACTGTGATTAATGTTCAATGAAAAGAAGACTACAACATACCCAAAGAAGGGTGCTTACAGGGAAAACAGCAATCAGCTTTTCACCAAACGCAGGCAGGATACTGGCACTTTCAAAGTTCTCAAATGCAGGTGGACAAATCAAGCATCACTTTTAATAGTGTTTAATTTCTTCTCCACTGTTGAAACCACTGAGAACAAAGTATTGACAGAAAGATTGAAACCACTCCTAGGAGCTTTCATGGAAATGGAGCAGTG
Organism: Lissotriton helveticus; assembly: GCF_964261635.1. Lineage (NCBI taxonomy): Eukaryota > Metazoa > Chordata > Amphibia > Caudata > Salamandridae > Lissotriton > Lissotriton helveticus. The sequence continues at coordinate 852,000,292 of NC_136068.1, forward strand.
CAATTTAGGCTCCACCCTTATACGTCACAATTATGTAATTGTATACTCGCATTTGACATTATATTCGCTGAGTGCCTTAAATTCATTAGCATCTGTGAATCATTTTTTATTATTATTATTAAGGAGTTTTATATAGCGTTAGCCAGACCCGAAGGTATTGGACCGCTTTGCAACACTTAGTAAAAAGGAAAACACAAATTATAGCACTGAAACCACAGGTTGCAGTAGAGGGCTTTGCGTGTTGTATAACAATAGAGGGAAAGTTTCATAGTCTCTTATTCGTGATCACAGTTTTTGAAGCCGCGCAACTTTCCGATCTATGGGGATGGTGTGGAAGAGTCGGGCTAGGTGTGAGGTAGAGGTCTTGGTTATAAAGTGTCATAGTGCAGTGATGTGCACGATTGTGAGTGTGGGTTTCGATCTATCCATTTGGGAAGGAACGATTGAGGTAGAGGTCTTTGAGCTGCCTTTTGAATTTTAGAAAGGAGGGGATCGTCCTGATATGGACTGTGATGGAGTTCCATATTTTGGCACATTTCCAGAGAAGGATCTGGCTGCAGTTTTTTGTTCGCGGGTTTTCGGCAGGATAAGTAGTAGAGTATTGGAGCTCCTGAGGCTCCTTGTTTGACCCGCCTTCGTGAGTTTGGAGGCCAGGTAGGTGGGTAGAGGACTTTGTGTGTGAGGCAGGCAGTTCTGAAACTGGCTCTTAATTCAACTGGGAGCCATTTCAACTCTCTGAGTGCGGGTGAGATATGGTTGTATTTTTTTATTCCGGTGACCATTCTTGCAGTTGCACTAAGAGTTGATCGGAGTGGAGCTAGGTGAGATTTTGCTGTGCCTGTGAGGGTAGCATTCCCGTAGTCTAATCTGGAAAGTACCAGGGATTGAGTTGCTTGTTTGAGGTCGTTGGTCGGAATGAAGGGTTTTATCTTATTGAGTAGTTTCAGGTTGAGAAAAGTGCTCTTAGCAGTGTTCTTGATGTGTTTGTCCATGATTAGTTTAAGGTCAAGAGTGATTCCCAGTGATTTGACGGAATCGGCCAGGGAGAGATTGTTGTTGAGAGCATTAATTGCTTTTAGCCATTCTGCGACTTCTCCGTTTTGTTGGAAAATGAGGAGGATTTCCGTTTTGTCTTGGTTCAATTTCAGGTGATTTAGAGAGAGCCAGTGTTGGATTTCTCTAAGAGTGTCATTGAGTCTCTGGATGTCTTCGATGGAGGAGGTTTCAAGATAAATATGGGTGTCATCCGCATAGAGGTGGAAGGGAATGTTGGATGTTTTGAGTGTAGTGGTGAGGGGTTCAATGTATGTGCTGAAAAGTTGCAGGGAGAGGACTGATCCTTGGGGGACGCCTCTGCTGACAGGATGAGAAGTTTATGATTTTGACTCTTTGAGGATTGCTCTCTCTGTGATGCACCCTTATCTGAAGCCAGATTGGTGGGGATCCAGGACGTTGATGCTGTCCATGTGTTGCGTCAATTGAAGGAGAATGCATTTTCCCATTGTCTTGGCCAGGAGATGGAGGTTGGGGACGGGTCTGTAGTTCAGATCCTTGGTGTCCAGGCCTGTTTTTTTCAGTAAAGGAGTGACTTGGCACACTTTGATGCAGTCCAGAATGACTCCAGAGCTCAGGGAGCTCTTTATAATCCTGGTCCAGAGTGGTGCTAGGGATAATTTTACCTTCTTGGCCAGTTGGGCAGGAATCGGGTCCCAGGCATGTGAGGAAGGTTTAGAGGTGGAGATCAGTTTGGCTATCTCTATTTCCGAAACAGGGTTGAATGATTTCCACTGATTGGGGGGGTGATTGGGTGCATTTCCCTCTGCTCTTGGGGCTGGGCTCCTATGAACGAGGTTGTGGTTGGAGACCAAGGAGAGCTCAATCTTGGGGATTTTTTTGTTGAAGAAGTTGGCGAAGGTCTCGCACAGGGCGTTCAAGGCCTGAGTTGAGGATGCGGGGGGCTTGGAAGTTTGTTGCCTTGATGAGGGTGAAGAGCTCTCTGGGCTTGCTTTTAGCATTTACAAGGGCGTTGCAAAAGAAGGACGTTTTTCACGATTGATGTGTACATTGTATTTCTTGTGTTTTGCTTTGAGTTGGTCCAGGAGGTTTGGGGACGGATTGTTCTGCCAGAGTTTTTCTGCTGCTCTGAGCTGTCTCCTTTCGTCGTTTATATCTGTGTTGAACCAGGATCTGGAGGGAGTGGTCCTGGCTCTTATTTGTTTTAAAGGGGCTAATTGGTCCAGAATGTTGATCATAGTGGAGTTGTAGTGAGAGGTGAGTTCTGTAGTGGATAGATCACCAGAGGTGATGGGGAGGAGAGAGCTCACCCTTTCTTCCAAAACATCCATGGGAATCTGCTTTAGATTTCTTGCCAAGTGGGTGTGTTCCTGATTAGGGGGTTGACGTGAGGTCACATGATTGATGTTGAATAGGATGATGTGATGGTCAGACCAGTCAACGGGCATGATACTATTGATCGCGACTGTGTCGGGTTGGGCAATGATGACATCAAGGATTGATCCTTTGTTGTGGGTTTCCTCTAAGCAGTGTTGAATGGGGTTATTGTTAAGAAGGAGTTTGTTCAGGTTATGGATCAGCAGGGTGTTTTCCTCGTTCCAATGAAGGTTGAGGTCTCCTAGAATTAGGTTACTGGAGTCCAGGAGTAATCAGTTAGATATCAGATCAGATAGGTGTTCTCCAAATAAAGTGTTGTTGCCTGGCGGATGGCAGAGGGGATGACAGGATAGGATTTTGTTTTCCCTCGTCTTGATGTTAGCTGTGAGACATTCAAGAGTGTTGTATTTTAGGGCTTCGGTTTCCGTCACGGAGATGGTGTTCTTGTGTATGATTTCTATACCACCTCTGTGGTAGATTTTTCTGTCTTTGTTAATGATTGCAAAGCCTGGGGGAACGAGCATGTCAAAGATTGGGGAGGAGAACTCATTGAGCCAATTTTCGGTGATGAACGCGATGTCTATGTCGTGGGTCAGGATGGTTTCAGCTAGCTCTGTGGCATATTTGATGACTGATCTGCAGTTAATAAGCATGCAGTTGGTGTTGGTCTCTCTGTATGTGGGTTTCTTCGTTGTGGGAACCCTTGGAATGGTTGTGAGGCTTGTTGGGTGTCTTGGAGAACTAGGTGGAGAGCGATCCCTTCTAAATCTAGTGATGATCTGGATCTGTGGATTAGAGGAAGTATCGTAGGAGGAGGCAAAGACTAAAGCTTCATCGGTGGACATTGCAGCTGTTGTTCTTTTGGGTCTTTGTGCTGGGTTGTGGAGAGGGGTAGTGTTCCAATAGGGCCATGGAGCCCTAGCGAGCTTAGTCGTTTTTTTGTTGGTAGTGGTGGGGGTCGGGAGCGGGAAAGCTGGGTCATGGAGTGGGGTAGTGTTCCGACTGGGCCATTATGCCCTAGCGTGCCGTAGTCGTTTATTGATGGTAATGGTGGGGATCGTAAGTGGGTGTTGCCTCAGTCTACAGAGTGAGGAGAGGTTCATTGTGATTTCTTTGAGGGCTAGTATTGCCTTTCTTAGCTGGTTTGCTAGCATGGCAAGACAAGTGCCAGTTCCTCGGTAGAGGAGATGAGGGTGTTCTGGGGAGAGACCTCTCTAGTCGGCGGGAGCTTGTCATTGCTAAGGTGGATTTTAGTATTTGAGTTGTCAGTGTTGATTTTCTGGGTAGTAATAGAGGAGAGGTGAGAGGATTTACGTCTAGAAAGCCGAGGCCTCAGCTTGCCTGTGTGAAGGGAGGAGGAGATGGGTGACGTAGATTGCGGGTTGACGGCGCTGGCTGATTGTTGAGGGGGCAGAGTGGGGTGTGAGGGGGAAGGATTCGTGCCTCAGGGGGTTGGGGAGCCTCATTTATGCCGTACCTTATGCTAGTGTTTGAAGGGGGGTCTGGAGAGGGCACGTGTGGTCTGGGGTGGACGGGGCGGAGGTCACAGACTTGGCAGGGAGGAGTGGGTGCTATAGACACCTGGAGCGGGGTTGGACTGTGGTGGCCTCCATCTAGTCGGGCCGTCTGGGGGAGATAGCTGTTCGGGCTAGGGTGCCGCGTGTGCAAGGAGGCATTGTGTAGTGAGGGGAAGAGTGAGTCAGGTTCACTGAGGTGAGGCCACTCCGCTTGGGGATGGTGGTCGACAATTGATAGCTGTGGGGAGTGTTGGTTGTTTTGGTTATGAGGAGATGTGTTCTGAGGCCGTTGATCCTGTTTTCCAGTCTATCCGTGTGTAAAATGAGATTCGTGTTCCGCTGCCCTTTAGCGGAACAGTGGTAAATGTCCGCGAATACTGTTTTGGATGACGTCTGATCAGTCTATGTTTGAAGATCTTTATTGTTTTAAGTGAGAGGTTGGGGGTAAAGTGATGTAGAAGGAGTTTGGGCCGTGTGGTTTCAAAAGGTTATGTGCGCCGAGGTAGGAGTGACAGTTAGCTTTTTGTCTGAGTTGGAAAGGGGGGTGGCTATTCGAAACTACTGCAAATAACATCTCCTAGGGGACCGGCATCCAGGACATACTAGCTGAGCCTGCAGAGGCTGAGGGAGTCGCTTGGTGGATAATTTAAATGTATACATTTAAATGCATTAATGAAATGTTATCATTGTAGAGAGTTTTACATGTGGGCACTAATGTTCTGTTGAAACGTAATCATCTACACTTTATTCGGACTTTACCCTTGTACTTCAAGTTATATTTGCATATGTAATCATGTACTTCTTTACTCATGCTTTTATTTATTCCTCAAGCTACACATAAATGTGCACATGTATGTTTAGTTAAACTTAGCCTGACTGCAGACCTCAATTGAAAATCATTTTGCTTTGCCAGCATGTTCTCTCTTTCTTTGCAGGTGTATTATTATGATTTTTCATTAGAAAATGAATTATTATTTGTATTAGACTGCTGACAGCCGGGTCTAGAGGGAAAAAACGTAACAGTGAACATGGAAAATTAATGATCGAAAGAGGCCTTCTGTTCATCATGTAGCCAAACAGAAAGATGTTCATGGTTGAGAATTACAGTCCCAGTTTGATGCAATGGGAAACTGAACGGATGTTGCAGAAGCACTTGATTAATGATTTGGCTGGTTCCTGGTGGTATGAAGGAGATAAGGATATTTCTGGATCTCTTGTGACTTTTAAATTGGTGTTCTCATAGTTGGAAGACATGAGACTCACTTTAGACTTCAAGAGGTACAGACCTCTCTGCTTGCTTTATTCTTGCACGGGAAAAGCTTTATGCTGAACACTTGTTTACTTTATTCAAAACTTCTACTGACGTCTGATTATGCGGACAACTTCTCTACTCTCAAAATATAGACCCTTAGTAGATGATCCTATTTGATTTATGTTTAGAAGAGAGAAGGGAAGTTTCTTTATGGAACACATGTTTGCTTTAATCTCTTTTTTGTTGTGGCTATCATAATTATGTATCTCATCTTATTGCAACTCAATCCACTGAGATATTTCTGCTTATCAGCTTGGTGCTGCACCTAATGAACTTGTTATTGGTTTGCATATATACTTAATTGATTGCTAATCTAAAATACAACTATTTTACATTGTTTGGCGATTCTTGGTCCTTATTGTGAAGTTAAATTGGCTTCACAAGTTGGAAATGTATTGTTGATGTCTTCTCTCTTTCAATACTTCACGTCAGCCAACAAAGTTCCATAGGACCAATGGAGAACTATCTTTAAGAACTTGACTAAGAGATTATGTTACAAGGTCCAGCACTCTTTCACAAACAATTAGCTGTTTTTCACTAAATTCTCCTTAAGATGGAGCTCCCGAAGTCTTCAATGGGCAATTCTATGTCATTTTACATTCACTTGCACATTTGCTATCAAGGGAGCTTTCTTGCCTCACCTCTGCAATATATAGTTACAAAAGCTTTCACATTTACTGCAATGGCGTCTTGATATTTATTGTGTTTCTTGGGCTTCAATAGTGATGCAAAATGGCTATTTGGTGCTAAAGCACAGATGGACATTAGTTGGATGGCACTAAACTGAGAGCCAATGATGATTTTAAAAATCGTATAAACATGCGTCTCCAAAAATGTTTGAATTTCCTTAGCATTAATGTGATACTATATCCACCTTTTAGAAGGTAAATTCCTGAGGTCTAACTGTAAATCCCAATTTACTAGTTAATCAATATGTAACTAATGTTGTTGCCAACTGAATATTTTGTCTGAGACTACTAATAAGATTACGAACATTTTGTACTGTATCTGATTATGCAATTTTTGCTCTCATCATCATTAGCTCAAATGCTGATTGACAACGTATGTGTAATAGTTCTTAAACTGTTCTGCCCCTTTCAGAATTCGAAAATCTGTCAATACAGCATATGTTAATAAACAAAAACTATACAAAAGCAGCATATGTAGAAAAAAATGGGATGATTTAGTGTCGAATAATCTCTGGATTGTACCGAACAACATAAGTCAAGACCTCTTAAAATTTTAAAGGTGAAAACCCACTTCTTACTTTACAAGCTAGTGAGTTTTCTTATAGGTACATTGCTCTTGTTTTATTGTGTAAGGCTAAGGCTAGTGCCCGGCAAGCAGCTCTATTCTTAATGTTCGCATTATAGAACATTTTGTAAAAATGAAAATATTAGAAAAAATACCAAACTATAAATGGGACCCTCATAATTCAAATTATCATATACCACTAACACTGAAAAGAGAAAAGGAGGCACAGGTATTTATATACAAGGATTACTTTCCATTAAATAACTTTAGAATGTCATAAGTTGCCCTTTGAATCTTCAACCACCAAAGTCTGCAACCCCAACAGCAGAGCTAGGAAATGACTAGCAGTCAACATACAAGAGAATCCAGGAGAATACACATCGAGGGTGCACAGATTTTGTGGCATCACTATTATAAGATGGCATTCCCTCATTTGCATGGCTGTGTGGCCCCTTGAAAAAGTGGGAATCACTTGACCACTGCACCCTATTACCAGCGAGGGTTTAGAGGCAGATATGCCTTTCAAAGCGCCTCCCAAAAGCAGCTCTCTGGGAGAAGAAACAGGGTGCGATGGGCCGGCTTAGATATTTCCCTGCAGGGGAGTGCAGTCACTCACTGCACTCCCCTTCAAGGCGACTTCTATTCCCCCTTAAAAGTGCAGCCGGGTTGGCTTGCACAGTGAAATATGAAGCAGCTTTTAAACAGCTGCTCCATATTTTACTTGCATGAGTAGCCGTGGGGCAGCAGGAGTTGGTGGCTACCCTGGGGGGCAGCTCAATCATTTTAAGAAAGCAGACCTTCCTAGTTTGTACCCTTTTGAAAGGTGCTCTGTGGAGCAAACAAGGAAAGTGTGCCAGATTCGTAATATGGACCCTGGTATCACTTAAATAAATCCAGACACAAAAGGCAGCTTTAGCCTCCAGGTTTTATTGCCAATGTAGCCATACAAATGACCAAGATCCTTATAATGGAGGATCAATCCCATCCGATTGGTCATGGAACTCACAGTTTCAACTCAACTGACAGAAAAATATCATAAAAAGTAAACAATATCTAAGGTGAAACCTACGGGAAACCTGGAGAGCCTCAAACACTGAATGTAATAAAATCATCCCAAAAAAAGAATTTATAGATTTCTTTTGTCTTGAATCCAGACCAGGCACTGCCCAGAACTTGAGTCTTGTTTGTTCAGCGTTTACACTCACTATACATGTAGCTAAAAAGCAAACAAAAATAAATACATAGAATGAGTAGTAATTAGTGAGATTTTCTTTATTGCAGGTAGAAGAAGCCTGTCAATTTATATAATTTAATTTCCAACTCATCATAGAGGTAAATGGATATTTCAGCTGTACAATCACTCTCCTTTTTTACAATTTGAACACCATTGCTAGGTCTATATATACATTTTCAGTTTTATTATATGTAATAGTCACGTACTGAAGTGATTAGAATTCTAAAAGTCAACATTCAAACATGTGCAGCAATGTTTTTCAGATCCATGTGAGCAGCACTATCTGATGTTAATGTTTTGAGGTATAATTCTCACCCTTATCAAACTCAGGTGTGGGTCATTTACCCACTCTACATCATGGTATTCATAATGTGCCTAATAATACACCTCTATATATATATGCCCATAACTGATCTAGAGGGCTTAAAGATAAAATTGGTTACCGGTTCACTAAAAATCAGTCAGATTGTCACTCTGTATTTTATTAGATTATTTGCTGATCTGAGTAAGATCGACGGATAGTCACATAACATGTGGGATAACATTTTCAATTTCAGTGTTGGTATAATCTGAGCTTTGGATTTCCAGGTACACATTATCATTATAATGAAGCTGGTAGACGTATTTGCAGAAGAAATATTGATGCCCTGAGATGGTGAGCTATCTTGCCAAATATCTCAGAGCTTTGTGACATATAGGTTTGTAAATTAAGCATTTTGCCTCAGACATCCACAATGTCTTTGTAACTGACTTTGCAGAAAGAGCTAAACATACATAATTTTGTCCCATAGGCCTGATGTATGATTTTTTATTTTAATTTAAGTTGATTAGTTCAGAGTACTGTTGATATGGAGTTTTCATAACACATTCTTGATATCAGAAGTGTGAATAATGAGGAAATCATCATTTGGTGGGAGCAACTTGTTTTCTCTGTAGGTATATCTGAAACTGTGGAAATAAAAAAAAATGAGTATAGGCAAAGCTTGGTTTGCACGCTGGCACACATCCAACGTTATTTCTATTGGCTATTATTTTATTGACTTATTCTTTTACTGATACATTTTGAACCCTGTATCCACAGTTCTTCGTTTTTGTGACATATTTTTTAGTTAATTACTTACTTGCATCTCACCACTTAAATTGTGAGTGCACATTAAAAAAAATTCTGCTTGTTGTGTGATTGATGTGTTAAACATAGCAGCTTATGGTTTACACCACATTAATAGTTAGCTCTTTTGTAAGCAAAATATTATGTGCACAGATGAATTGGTAATAATGTATACAGTTCTATTAGTGAATATTTAATATTGTGCAGATTTTTCAATCTCTTTGCTTAATGTAAACTTTATTAAGCCACATGTTATTCGCATAAAATGATATACAAATAATAGTTTTCTAATGAAACATGGCCCATAACAGATTTTCTGAGGATTTACTTCCTGCTTAGGACAACCTAACTGTGATGAACACAGGTTAATTAAACCTGGTGAAGTATGTGGCCATTCCTGTTTTGAAATGGAAAATTCAAAAAGGAGTGTGACTTATCCCCCTCTGTGCAAGGGGTCCATTACTCATACATCATAGCACGATATCGGTTGAGCTTACAAATCACACTGTTTAGCCTGTATCACTGACATCAATAGTAAATGCCCTGCTAATTGATAAAAAAATGTCAATTGTCAAACTTGACAGATGGATCACAGTGGATTGAAAGACCACCGAATACTGAAAGACAAATACATATACTCAAGGCATCAGCTAAAGCAGAAACTGTATTACCAACTAGTCTCTTAAAGATGCAGTCTAACCCCCTTTTTCAACCAATATTAGCAAGTGACTCAATTATCCTATATCCAAATGTCTTCATTTTCTGAAATGTTAAAGAAGGATGCTTCCTGCAAAGGCTAAAAATTATCAACAAGTAGATGGAACATTATAATTACGACCATCCTTAAAGCAGAATTATTGGATTAGAATAGCAACAAAATGCCGGCTATGTTAAAAATGTCAACTGGGCTTGGAAATGTTAAATACTTTAACAAGCTTAAAAAGGTTTTTCAGTGGGTGCATAGAGGATAAATTGTATGCAGCATACAAAATGACCCAGCACCAGATGATATCAGTACAAAGTGAACAAAAATACTATTTATATTGTAGTAACCAAAACAATGTCACAGGACTGGCTTCTTAAAAGTAAGCAATTTCAAAGACTTGATTGTAGATTGGTACGTTCTTTATTTTTCAAAATTCATTAAAACATGACATGATTGCTTGTCGCCAACGCGTTTCATCCCACCAGGGACTTCTTCAGGGCTGAGTTGTAATGTTGCAACAAAAGATAGTGAGCGTTGATCTTCTAATATTCTTGTGGTACTCATATAAATAGGCTATCCTCTGGTCGTTGCGCGACCGGAGGACAGCCTTACATTTGACGGGCAGCACACTTCGAGATTCTACGAATGGACCATACCATGGTTGTATAAATAATGTATATTACGACAAACAGGAAGACAAACTCAGCGATTTATGAGATAAGGAACCAACTTGCGGTTATTGGAAATACTATTTCCTGTCTTTGTTTCTTAGAATATTTATTTATATGAGTACCACAAGAATATTAGAAGATCAACGCTCACAATGCACAACAAATGGGTTGGTAGTTTAATCTAGTGAGACTTTGTGATATATAGTAGCCAATTTGGTAATAGTATTTGATTCCATTTTAAATTAAACACTTTATTTTAAACCTTTGAAGTATAACTTTTCGTACTTGTCTAAAATTGTGTTTCCCAAGCAGCATTGGAGTCATGACCAAAGAATATTGAACAAGGGTTTGCTCACTGATCAAGCATCCAAAACAGATCTTATCAAGACTTTTCAGGGTTCTGAATTACCTACAATGGGGAACACAACATTCTATAAACTCTAAAATATCAAAAATATTCTTCACAGAAGAGTTCCTTACTAACTCCTTTTAAAGCACGTCATATGGCAGAGGTTGGTTATTTACAAAACAGATACAATAAATGAATAAAAGAAAAATAGTTTTAAAAGCTGATAATCCATGTTGGCTGTCATTGATCACATAGTCAAGCCAGATTGGATCGCTGGCCCATCTGCTTTGAGCACTTAATACTGGCTGATTGCCTCTAGATTTTTAACAAAATGGTTGGGTGCGTAATATAGGAAGCAATGTTAACAGACAACAAAAAGAAGTAAACAAAGCACCTAAATGTATTGCTATTTGACATATATAAACATGACATTTTTAAGTTTCAATTTGTATAACTTTGCCAGGATAGCACATCCTTGATTATAGAGAGGAACTGATGTGTTCTCTAAACAAGGTTGATTGTGAGCCAGCTTAAACGTACGAAACATATGAGTTGGGATCAAATGCAGATAGCTTTATAGGGCTCTGCAAGAAATAGTTTTGTGGTTACTGTATGCTCTTGGTAATACAAAAAATTAAAAATGAATGAATACAGGTGTGTAAATTGTAGTCTTCTTTAATTTTGATTTACTCAACATTGTGAATTGAAAGTTCTCCAAGTTAGACTACAATGTCTGTCTCATTTTACAAATTATCAAATGTAAACCTCCTTCTCAGACCAATGCCCGTCTGTCAACACAAAATGTCCCACTTTAACTTTGGGTGTTAAGTACATTTAGCATTCTCTTTTATTTTTCCTCCACTAGGAAAATATTACTTCTTTATTGTCCTCACCTACCAGCATAGAACATTTATACTCTCCATCATGAATGGTGATATTTTCTGGGAAAATGCTCCAATGTTTACCCTCGTTTCATTTTCCATTTCTTTAAAGTGTTACTGTGATGCCCAGTACCCATAAGGCCAAATGTAATTTTTGTAATCCATGTAGGAAGTCCAGGCCCCCGAAGGGGACCAGATTTTCGGATTATGTGCGACCCTGCATTGGAATTTCTTTCTCCGATAGGCTTACATTTTTTTACTGCCTGTGGGACATACAAAAAGGAATATTTGACTTTTGAAGTAATTCACTCGCCTGCACCTCATCATTTACAAAAAAGAAAAAAAACATTGAGACCATTGGAGGTCTGCCCTCCCTATCATAATGTGTGACCAATATTAGGCCAAACTGACCATTAAACTGTTTCACTTTTAAAAATGTTAAGAGTACAACAAAACTCCAGTCACCCAGAAGTGTGGCTAATTTGAATTTGTTTTTGTTCAGACAGGACTTGCTACTAATCTTGGATCTGTGTCATTTAGTCCCTTCCTTAACCATTAAAGGGGCCAGGAAATGCATCCAACCTGTTGAGAATGCCTAAGACCCCATTAAAGGATATGTGGCAGTCAAGGTAAAAGTCCTAAGAATAAAATTGAGGGTACTAATTAACTTACTTAATTCACAATGACATCATAGGAAGTAACGTCACATTATGTCATGTCATACCCTTATAATATTCCCCACTTAAAACTGACCAGACATTTTGTAAAAAAAACAACCAATTAATATAATCAGACCAAACCTTTTTTTCTTCTTTTTATAAATCATGTGTGGAGTTTTCCTGATATCAATGTGTAACTGAGTTCAGAAATGGCTGAAGGGGATACTGTTTTAAACGATGATGTGGAAAGTGGTTTAAAATTTTAAACTGAGTATAGACAGTAAAAAAAACATTCTGGTTGTATTTTTTAATAACCAAATGTGCTGGTAAAGAATGCTTGTTTTCTACTGGCATACTTTATCCAGCTTCAAAACACAATAACGGATGCATATTTACAATTTACTAGGCTATTGAAGTGTTAATGGTGTGAAGCTCCCTGTTACATCTCAGATCAGATATTAAAAGATACATCTCAGATAAGAAATTAAAAGATAACCCAGTACTGAGTCTCTTTCACAAATAAAGTGGATGCAGCCAGAGAGAAGAGGTTTTAAAAAAGCCCTGATGCTAAATTATGCACATACAGTGTTTGCAAATGAAAGCAGCTTCCATTCTGGGACTCAAGAGTATACCTCTCAACCTCCTCCAGCCTCAGTTAAGGGGAATAATGTCCCCTTTCTAAAGAAAAATAGGGAGGGGACTCCAGTCACTTGCTTCCATCCCCAATATGTGCCATGCGGGTTCTGCACATTCCTACAAAGCAGCAGGTGTAATCATCACACTGTGAGGGTATGGAAGGTACTCCGTTGTGCAGGAATATAGTATTTGTAGATTGTACTACTGAATCTCGAGGATATGAATATTGTGATACAAGAATAACGTGGACAAAATATTGAAGATCAAATGTTGAAAGGTAAGTGCATATAGAGGATGTATTCATTTACTATTCCTAACTCCACATATACTTTTCCTTGAAGAAATATATATCCTCAATGTACATATGTGCAGTTAGATATAGAAAATCTATAGTTACTCACATTTTGATATTTTTGTTTTGATATTTTGTTCTTGATATTCTTATACCGCGCTAATCCATGCTTGATATTCAGGGGCCACATCATAACTGAGTGTGTGCCTGTGCAGCAGCCTGCAGCTACATTACTGGAATATGTTGCCCTGGTGTAATGTGTAGCAGATACATGTTCCATAGTTCCATTAGAGGTTAATTTATTTTCCATAATTGCTCACGCAGTTGCACCATGGTGCATGTATTTTTCACCAAATCATAAAATGTACAGTTACTTCTCTCATTCCCCTTGTGCACCTCTTTGTGAAGCGATGAAACTACTGTGTGGGAGCTCATTCAGTTATTTAGTACTTCTATCCTTGGTATCAGTCTCATAGAAGGGGGTCCAGGTGGAATAGATTTCCACTTTGTGTCACAAAACGTGTTACATTTACAATGCAACTGACAAGCTGATGATTTTTTAAGTTGAGATGGAAAGTAGATTGGGGTAGCTTTGATTTAGCAAATTTATTTTTTCAAACATGGCACCGACAAGGCGCTCATAAGCTGCATGGTGGATTCAACAACATTATTATGCAATGCAATTGATTGCTACAGTTCCCTAACACTGTTAGTACTGGGATTTCTGGTTGGCTAAGGCTTGCGCCAAAGCCAGGCAGAAACCACCACTCTAGTCAGGGCAAGGTAGTTACACGCCAAAGATAAACCCTGCTCACCCACTTGGTAGCTTGGCACGAGCAGACAGGCTTATCCCAGAGGCAATGGGTAAAGCTTTTGCGCACGCACACAGCAACAACCTCCCAGTCACATTACAGAAGGAACTCCACACAAGGTTATATAAAAATAACTTTTGTATTCTCAAAACACATCAGATAGTAATCACACGTATATATTGTGCCAACTGGCACGGGCAATATTCACAAGGGATTATTTACACAGGACAGGGCCACGTGGGCCACTGTCAGAATCAGCACTTAGCAGAAATTGGTAAAAGTAAAATAGATCATAGACATACAACCAGTAACTACTGGTAATCACTAAACTCCACCTCAACCTGTAACATAAACTACATTATGCACAGTCACCTCAGGCGCAAATTACATTCTGCGCCAACCTCACCAGCATCAACACATTATGCCATCTCTCACTAGTCTAAACACATTAGACCCTACCTCCTAAGTGTAACTCACATTTAGGGGCGCAAAGCACAGAGTGAAGTACAATCTCACTAACACAAACCTACATAGGTAAGACCCTCTCTAGAGGTATCAACACAGGGACCGTAAAACATACTAGATGCATTGAATTTCCTAACACCACATTTAAAGCACATATCACATTTAGGGCCTTGTGCCCTATCCACAAACCAGCCCCCCTGGCCAACTGGCCATCTCAAGAAGGGGCTCAAATGCCCTGTGTCCAGAATGTCAGGGCGCGCTGCCAATGCAGCGCCAGTCAGGGGTGTGCCACCGGCGCAAACCTAAATGTTGCAGCTGCCCACTACTTGCTGGGCAGCTGAGAACAACTGGAGGCCTAAACGCTGCAGCTGGCACTAAGTGCTGCGCAGCTGTTGAAGGCCTGGCACCTCTGTGCCACTTCTGTCCCTCTCAGGGACTCTCACCCAAATGTGTCTACACGGTGCAGCTGCCCACTACTTGCTGGGCAGCTGGGAAATAAGAAACTGGGGCACGGGCTCTCAGTAGCCCTTTTCAACACACTGCGCAAAAGGTAGGAGCCATCTAGGCTCTAAAAGACAAATATGGGCCTTGGAGCATGCTGGCTCCTCTCAAATACTGCCACTTTCGTTGGGGGGGCCCGCTCTCTGGTGGGACCGCCCCGGCACCGACAATGTGCCTTAGAGTGCACCTCAGACTCTGCGCCTCTTGGGGAGCGCACTGGCTCCTTAAAGTAATACATGCCCCATCGCTTCAACCATCACACGGCTCTGGAATCAACTGTGCCCCCTGGCTCCTTAAATATTCAAACAGGGCCCCGGCTGTTGGAGCCACGCATAGGCTCTGTAAAATAATGGGGGGGGGGATGGGGGAGCCACCTAGGCTCCTTAAACAAATATGCCCCCTTTTGTTGGGGCGGCCCTCTCGCAAGCGGGGCTGCCCTGGCACCGACAATGCACCTCGATGTGGCCACAGTCACCGGGACCCCGCGGGGGCCCTCACGGCCATCATCTGCATGTTGGAGCGGCCCGCTGCTATCCGGGGCCGCTCTGAATACCATCACTAGACTGTACCTCGCGCTGGCACTGCACTGACCCCCCCAGAGCCCCCACCCACTGGGACTCGCTCGGGGGCTTGTCTCCTGCATTTGCGATGCGCCGGGGCTCTCCCGCGTCAGGCGCTTTGATGGTGCAGCGGGCCGGGCTCTCTGTCTCCGTGGCTCTCTGTCTCCGGGGCTCCCCTCACTCCTGGGAGCCCTGCTAGGTAAGCACGGGTGCATCTTCACCCGGTCCCCCTTCTCGGGACCGGGACTTGAAACAGAGCCGGTGGGGCTCTACGCGGCTTCTCCCCGGCCGGCAGGAGAAACGGAAGTGGAGCCCTCGAGGCTCCGGCCGGCGCTCTCGGCCGCGCCCACCTCTTCTGCTTCCGGGTCGCATTAAGCAGCGGCCCGGCAACGTTTTAAAACAAATAGCTCGGGCTGCGGCGGTGATTTCTTTGGCAGCATAAATGGGGTGGCACCCATATTTTGAAATAAACAGCGGGGTGGGCACCCGCTAGGACCATGACGCATGCCAGCAGGGTGGGCACCTGCGAGAGAGCAAAATGCGGGGTAGGCACCCGCGGCTCTAAACAACCACCAGGCATGAAACGCAGGGTGGGCACCTGCGCACCCAACATAATCAAATAAGCGGGGTGGGCACCCGTAATTTAAATACACATCGGCACGGCGGCCATAACGCAGGGTGAGCACCTGCTAAAGCTAAACAAAATAGGCGGCCGTGATGGGGGAATCCCTGGACAGCATCCCAGAGCTGCAAAGGCGCAAAATAGAAGCGCTCTCTAAGCGCTAGGGCAGAGTCATCAGCCTTCTCCTTAAAAAGCGCTCCCAGGGCGCTTAGGCTACAACAAGCCTGGTCAAAGGTAAAGAAAGGGTCCCTGAAGTCTGCAAGGAAGGAAACCCAGGCAAAGGTTTTCCAGGGAAAGTCCATCAGGCATCCAGGGGCTGGGCAGGGCCCAGGGAGGCAAGCCTTCCCCTGGGCCCCAGCAGCAGCACGCCCCTGGTAGATTCAAGTTCAGCACAAGAATATTTTTCATGGGGTCACAGACCCTTTTTATACACAAAATCCCTTTGTTAACAAGGTGCAGGGGAACCCCTGAGCACTTTGTTTTGCTCTGCCTCTCTCTCCGTTTCACTATCCAGGCTAGGGATATCAGATGCACCACAGGGGGTGGAGCCAACATTGTGGAGGGAAGGCCAGCCCTATTCAGATCCCAGGGGCACTCCTCCCTCCTATCCACATGCAGATCTCTCCATTCACCACTGGGGCAGACCCATCCTGTCTCCTGCAGCCAGGCACACTAGCCAGCTCCAGCCAATCACAAGCCAGACAGTCAATTCACATTCACTGCACAGACATGCCAACTTCTAGAAGTGGCACTTCCACACTGAACACAAATCCACGCACATCATCGCGCAGCATTTAATCACACGAGTTCCCACATACCAAACCCGACCCTGCACTCCCCACACATCAGGAACTACCATGGACACATATATTCCCCATGCATTCCTATGGGAGGGCAGGCCACTCTCACCACACATACAGAGAGAGCGCACGCACTTTACACTGAACCACCGTGAAAAAGTGCGCAGAGGCCTAAAATCACCAACACCAGGTTACAGAAACAGGCTGGGCAAATGCAAAAAGTTTCGGGGTGAACATGCCAAAAGGGCCAAGTCCAACACACACCATGATAAAAATGTTGCAATTTTCAAGAAGTGCGAAAGGCTCAGTCTATCTAGCTAGGTTTGAATTTGTGATAAGAAAGTTACACACTAGTCTCTACAACAGGAATGGTAATGGATTCAACTCTCATGAAGTTTCCAAAAGCTTTTTTGTTTTACTCTTTTTTGCATTCGAGTGAAGGGCGAAAAATGTTTAGGGAAGATGACCCTAGCTTGCCATAGGTTCCCTATATTATAACATATTTTACCTCAAATCAAATACCCTTTGGTTACTGCTAATATCTTAAATAAATCACATGAAATAATTTCTCAAGCATAATTGCATTACATGAAATTCAAACCTAAGGGGGAACCAAATGTAGAATTTCCCCCATCTCAGTAAAATGCAAGCAGCTGAACCTCCCACTACGCATATTATGGTTCAGTATCACCACTGCATATTTAAGAAGTGCAGTACAGTTGCACATGCAGTATCTCCACATGCAGTTATATGTTGAATTCCCATCTTGAGTTGGATGTGCGGTTAGACGTTCTATATAATCTAACAAGCTCTAAGTGAGAATACTTTGTAGTATTACTTACCAATAGTGCTCTATCTTAGATCATCATAATGTTTAGCATTCAAAAAAAGTATTATCTTTCCACATTAATTACTAAATATTATCAGAGATCATGAAGTATGCCAATTAAAGTTAAGAAACCTTGCCCAAATAGAATTCTCTAGTACTATGGGACTTAAGTCTAGAAGTACATATACAATAGTGTAGGTAGGCATCTTAAAAACAACAATAAAATGTACCCTTACAATACAGAATCCACCAAACCGAAAACTACACAGAATATTATTTTTTTTGCCCCTGAAGTTCAGACATGGCCAATGACAGGAGTTACTGCCCCCAGAGGAATGATAATATCCGCAGGAAATACAACATATCCGGAGCATTTCACCCATACATTTCTGCTGCCAAAAGTAGCTGAAATGTTTGGTGAAACTCTAGGGAGAAGTGGAGAAAAATATCTTTCAATGTAGAGGTGCAAAACCTGACGCCTCAGTGCAACAATACAGACTTCTTTCTAAGGCAGAGGATTAGGGTTCTGCTTTCACACTGCTTGCCACTATGTTCTAAAGAGAAATCCTAATACATACAGCAGTTAGAAGACATATATAGTTGAACCTGAAGTGCAAGTTTGTCATTAGCAAGGCTGGAGAAGGGCAACTGAATTGATCCACAGGTGGTACTTGCAGAGAACCTTTCTGTCAGCATTTCAATGAAGGAGGCAAAATTGAAGGGCATACTTTCCTTTCTGACCCTCTCTGTAGATTAAGAACCTGAACAGTCATATACATGGAATATATTTATTTTTTTCCAAGATGTTTCCCTGATACCTGGACTTTGCACCCTCTGAAGTTCCACTAAACTTTTTTAGCCTCAGTAGGATGGTGGTCGGACCACCACTGACAGGCTGTTGGTGGCAGTCTGACAGACATCCAGCAGTGATCCGACGGCCGCATTAAGAAGCGGTCGGTCTGACTGCATCGTTCAGAGGGACGGACCAACGCTTTTGACGGCTGCGAGGAGCCCTTTGGGTCATCGGTCGGATTGTATTCCCCACAATAGGGGCAGTGCCTGATAGGCACCACCATAGGGATTACGAGGTCCCTTTCTGACAGCTTTCACATGGTGGTCTGACTGCCATGGAAAGGCTGTCGGAAACAGACTTTGGGGGCCCATCTCATGGCCCCAGAAACCCCTGGGCCTCTGCTATGAGGCCTGAGGGGCAAAATATCCATACTCCACGGACCAGGCAGCACAAGGTGCCTGGCACACGGTGCGTTGATGTTTAAAAACATCAATTTGCCATTGTAGCTTGTGCCTTGGCCCTCTTCAGGCCGCAGCACAAGCCTAATTGGTAAAAGCCATGATTCTGACCGCCTACACAGCAGTTGCATCATAAGTTGGTGGGTGGGACTGCAGACTACTTGTCGGTCGGTCCCAATCCCACTGCGATGGTTGTCGAACGCTCGACGGACCACCAGTGTAATCAGGCCCAATGTTCTCAAGGTGCTGTATGACGTCTCAGTATCATGCAGGAAATGTACTTTGTGACGATGTCATGAGCTTACTGTTTTTAATCATTGATGTCAGCTGCAACTCAGAAGAGTCAGTACCCAGAACATATTAGACATCTTTGGTACATGATTTAAAGGTATCCGTTTTGAATAAGTATTTATTGTATAACTACCATTTAGATATATTTTACTACATACAGATATATTTATATAGATGTATTCACACACATATGTAGGGATATATTCTGACATGCTGTCTATCTGTATATATATATGCTTTTGTATATATGTATGTATATATATATATTCATCTCTATATACATACATGTATGTATGTATTAACAGATATATGCACATTCATGGATGGACTTTGAGTTTGAGCTGAAAATGATATGAACATGTGTCACGACAGAGTGAAAGAACAGTTATAGTATGAACATCCTGATGTATAATAGAAAATGTAAGGACTGTGTGGAGTGGCAATTGCACCAGTAACCAAAACTTCAGTGAAAAGTGGTGTTTGGCAGATGAAGCAGAGAGGACTCCTGTTGCATCTTGCACTGCAGGTTTCCCTGGAAGCAGGGAGCAGAGAGCTCCTCACACGAGCAGCAAGCAGCGCGCCCTGACATGGCTTTTCAACCTGGTCTGCCATCGGGCTCCCAGTGCCAGGGTAGCCATGGTGTACTTGTGCCTGCAGTGAGGCTATTAAGCAAAAGTGGTTCTAATTGCCTGGGCTTCTGCTTGTATATCAAAGAACGTATGCAGTGCGGCGGTTTGCTTATGATAGCCATGTGCTTGTAGGCATGTTAAAATAGGTCCTTGATCAACTTCACCAGGTTTGCTGCTGATTTTCAGTCTCACGAGCACGTGTGCCCATTTGTCTTTGACAGCTGGGGTATTTGGAAGAAGGCTTGGTTTTCTCCCGGTAGAACCCGCATCTCCTGGCTGCCTCTTTGCCGCTACATTGCAAGCCTCCTCTCTTTCTTCAGTCTTAGCCCTCCCACCCATCACCCCTCCCCTTCTCTCCCTTTGCTGTAATTCCTTATTTAGGATACCAGAGCGCGCTTATCCGAGGGGCTCTGGAGAAAGAGTCCGCACGCATGACAAGCCCAGGAACACCACAACAGCAGCACAACGGACTGACTGGCCGTTGTGTCGCCATGCACTGGTCTGGGGCACTTCCGCTGTGCAGCGAATTTGCATGCGCTACACGAGCTTGGTGTCAAGACCGGTCTCCTCCGGCAGCGCTGCCTGCCTGCCTGGAGTCATGGGGCGCTGCGTACACATGTTTACACCGGGCAACGCAACATCCCCACACACCTGCCACGACATCTGATGCCATGCTCACTATTGCCAACCCCACCAATCTTATCCCTTCCTACTCAGT